>NC_072894.1:16250000-17500000 GCF_027943255.1 Anastrepha obliqua
AAAATCAAACATTTTCAGAACACCAAAAGTATATGGTAGCAAAATAATATCACTAATGTGTCGAAGCAGTTTCTTTACCATATGTCTAAGCTTGACTTATGACGTTTAGGTTATGTTATAATCGACTAGCACACACTGTTGGCGGCATCTATTGACAAACAGCGAGAACTCAGTTGCGCATCTAATAATATTCAATAGCTTGAAAATGAAATTTTTTTAGTCGACTTTTTTAATTGCATTTGTTTAAAGCCAACTTAAGCACCAGCTGGTGCTGTGGGTTTAACCCTTTCGAACCTCTTGGTACACCATATGTACCACTAAATGTTTATAAAGTGTGTCGGAAAAATACATTTCAGAAATACCGACAAGATAGTAGAGGTAGTAGGCAGAGTATTGATGAATCAATGACGAAATTTAAAGGAATATCGTCCTTAAAACAATATATGCCACTCAAGCCAGTAAAACGTGGTATAAAAATGTGGCTGCGATGCGACTCTGAAACCGGGTATACATATGATTTTAATATATATAATGGAAGGGAACAAAATAAGTGCGATGGTACTTTGGGAGAACGTGTGGTTAAAAGCTTAGTAAATACAATTAGAGAACGTCATGTGACGGTATGTTTCGATAGATTTTATACTTCTGTGAATCTACTTGAGACTCTAGAGCTCCCAGCTTTAGGAACATACATGCGAAACAGAAAAAATCTTCCAGTATTATATGAGAAATTAAAAAGAAGCGAGTCTTCATTCAGGGTCAACACATCTGGCCTTCTTTGCGTTAAGTGGCAAGATACAAAGGAAGTTATGGTGCTAAGCAACTGTCATACGTCAACAATGACAACAGTTAATAAAACGTTGAAAGATGGAAAAAAATATCAGTATCATGCACTGAATCTATAAAGTTGTACCGAGAAGCAATGGGAGGAGTAGATCGCGCCGACCAAATGGCAGGAATTTACGAATACGATAGGAATATGGTGGAAAAAGGTTTTCTACCGTCTACTAATGTTTTCTGCAGTAGGTTAGGTTAGGTTAGGTTAAATGGCTGCCCTAGCTAAAGAGCTCACTTAGACAAATGTAATTCGTCCGTTGTGGTGCCATACATGGGAGAGGGGAAAGGAGATGGGAAGGAAGAAGGAGCTTTGGGATTTGATACGATGATGACCATACATTTTACGACGGCGCCGACGGGGGCTGATTTGCGTTCGTAGTTGGCCGTAACAAGCTACTAATGAACTTCATCAACTTTATGACATCTACACCGGCTATATCCGCAGGCGTAGCGAAAAAGTAAGAGCCCAGATATCTAAGTCTTTGCCAGGCGAGAGCAGGGCAGCTGAGAAGAAGGTGTTGAGATGATTCCACCTCGTCCTCCAGACAGTTTCTGCAGAACGGACTTGAGGCAATCCCAAGTCTTACGGCGTGAACACCTAACGGACAGTGTCCTGTAAGGATGCCCACCAAATTTGAGAGCTGGGGTTTTGTTAGCCTTAGGAGTTCTCTTGAGCGTCCCCGATCTACCCGTGGCCAGAAGGATCTCGCGACCTTGCACGTTTGCGCAGTAGCCCAGCGCTCGCTGAGTTGACTCGAGGCCCATCTTTCCAGGAGCAGACCACAGCTTCTCAGGGGAACCCCAATGCTCTCATCACGCGACGAAACCGTCTCCAAAGTTCCCTGTCTAGCCAGCTCATCAGCCCAGCAGTTTCCCTCTATGCCGCTGTGCCCGGGTACCCAAATGAGCCTGATGATGAAGTATTCGGATGCAATCGAGAGAGAAGCCAGACATTCTCCGACCAATCTCGAGCGCACAAACAGCGAGCCCAAGGCCCTAATTGCCGATTGGCTATCGGAGTAGATGTTTACTTCCTTAACGGTAATTACCGAATTGAGCAACCAGTCCACCGCTTCCTTAATTGCGGATACCTCCGCTTGGAAAACACTACAGTGGTCCGGGAGCCTAAATTTAAGTTTGATGGGAGGCTCCTTGCAGAATACTCCCCCACCAACCCTTCCGTCCAACTTCGAGCCATCCGTGAACATGTTTGCCATGCCTTGCCGCCGAATGTTGCACCCCGCCCACTCATCCCTTGAGGGAATGTGGGTAGAAAAAGGTCCGCTCGGACCTAGCGTGGGTGTACAGTGGTCCAGCACCATAGGGATGAACTCAAAGTTTTTAAGAATACTAGAGTGTCCGTAACTTAAGTCTAGCCTATGGCCCGAACACCTTAACCTGATTGCGGCGCGTGCAGCGGTAGTTTTTCCTACAATGTCCACGGGCGCCACATTCAGCATAGCGTTAAGCGCTAGAGTAGGAGTGGTACGGAGAGCCCCACTGATTCCAATGAGGGCAGACCTTTGTACCTTCTCCAGCTTCTTAACTGATACCATCCTTTCTAGCGAGTTCCACCAGACAAGGACTCCGGATAGCAAGATTGGTTTTATAATCGTGTTATAAAGCCAAAAAGTGACTTTAGGCGAGAGGCCCCATCTTTTGCCGATAGCGCCCCTGCAACCATACAGGGCGACTGTTGTCTTTCTGATTCTCTCCTCAATGTTTGGCTTCCATGTAAGACCTCTGTCAAGGATGAGTCCCAGGTACTTCACCTTGTCAGAGAGCACCAACGGAGCGCCCGATATTGAGGGGAGAAGCACTCTTGGTACTTTGTATTTCCTCGTAAATAAGACGAGCTCCGTCTTCAGAGGATTAATCGATAGGCCGCATTTTTCTGCAGTAAATTCCTGGATAATTTCCTGCGACCTTAGAAGAGAAAGACTTCCTTCCATCGAATTTCTAATAACATTAACTGAGTCATTAGTAGCAGAAGGTAAGAAAACTGCAGCCAATCATCAGGTCGTTTATCTAAACGTCAGAGACAGCTGGGAAACGTATCTTTGCATTTGCCAGTGCCAATTCAAACTCGCAGACGTTGCTCCAAATGTGCGCTAGAAAAAAAGGAAACCACAACAAAACAAATTTGTCAGCAATGTAGTAATATCCGACTTCGCATGAATTGCTTTGCCATTCATCATACTGAAAATCAGTAGATTTCGTACATTTTTTATGAAGCTAAAATACTTTACGTTTATTTCGAATAAAAATCTGTTTGAATATGAATACTATTTTTGTATAACTTGAATTTTTCACCATTAAATGATATAAAAATTTAATTCTATACTTTAAATGCACACTTTTCAGTTATCAGAATTCCAATAAACTGGAGCTAGTTAAATTATTTTTTATTTAATAGGCTGAATGCCGGTTCGAAAGGGTTAAGGGGGGGGTAAGGGATAAAAATCGATTTTTTTTTGGCATGTTATTGTAGTAAAACATTTCAAAAATACCGCGTTAAAATTTTAAGTCAATCCGAGCAAAACTTTTTAAGTTATAGAGCATAAAGCCGAGCCGCCTCAAACATCTGCCGAGATAACTTAAAACTTTAAACGCGGTTTTCTTGAACCTTTTTTTTTAAAGTGCGTAGTCATTGGCATTTGAAAACTACTCAACCGATCCTTTTGAAATTTTGCACACATATTTTACATATAAAAAACCTCCCCCAACGTTTTTTTTCGCCATTTTTTTTTATATTAAGGTGGTTTTACACCTACAAAATGGCGGCATTTTTTCGTCAAAAATCACTTTTTACTTCAAACGACTACCAAATGGCTGAAAATGAAATGATTTCAGATGATTCTACGCTGAGATATGCTGACTACTGCAAAATGTATTTTTGAAAAGACGTTTACGTAAATGTGCTCTCATTCGCTCATTTTGCAATATTTTTACATGAAAATTTTATTAAATATTCTTGAAATGTTACTTTATAATATGCAACAACTTTTAATAAACTGACTTGAACCGTTTCGCTACAATAAATTCATGAAAAAAGTGTTTTTTTTCAGCGTTTATCCCTTACCCCCCCCCTTAACCAATTTGTACCCTGATGTATTTTGACTATGATTATGCGCCAATTAGTTAAAACGATAAAAAAATATGTCGGCATAATGCACTAAAATTTCCAATTTTCATACCGGTATTTCCGGGTTGCGAATAAATAAATATTTCCATTTTCTCTTAGTGATTTTGTAACAGTTAATGAACTGTTGCTGTTTTCCTTCAGGTTTATGCTACTTCCGCTAGCGACAATAAACTTGACTATTTGTATTCTTCTACGAGCGAAGTCTAATGGCGGCAGCAAACAACTGCTATTAGAAAAGCCACTCGTCATAAACGTCAGATGGCGCGTCAAAATGGTTGTTGTATGAGGTAAAGGTATGTTAAGTATTTTTCGCTAAACATTTTGTGGTACACTGAGAGAAAATATGAAAAATATTTTCCCTTCGAGAGCACAATTTGTTGTGGGAATTTGGCTATGTACTTCAAATGCTTAACATGCGCCACTGGGCACTCAGTAGGTGCCTAGCAAATGAAAAGTATCTTCTAATATCATTTATAAATAAGACGAATAGTAGGAGGCCCAGAAAACTACCTAGAGGTACCCCAGGGGGCAGAAGATTCACCCTCAATTGAAGCAAGACAAATCCTTCCACTAAGATAAGATTTTAACCATAAAAGTAAGTAAAAAGTGAAAGCCAAGAGAACCCAGTTTACACAAAAGAATTCCATGTGACAGAGTGTCAAAAGCCTTGACGAAATCAGTGTAGATGCAATCAATTTGAAGTCCACACGAGAATCATTCAATAGAATATTCACTGAAAGCAGCTTTATCCCGAATACAATTATTACAAGACTGCAATTTTGTATGATAGCAATGCGGCGACAACAACGAAGCTGATGTTTACTTTTCGAAAATAAAATAAAAAGGAGAAACTCGAATTTACCGGTAACAAACTATGCTGAATAGAGAGAAAAGGACACTAACATAGTGGGCGATGGTCAATGTAAAGGGTTTTCCAATAACAGGTATTATTGGGGAATGGATTGCACTATCGAGAGAGGATTAACTTTTTTTTATGGCCGGAATTGAATGGTAATGATCTGGACAACGTTTATTTTCAACAAGACGGCGCTACGTGCCACACAAGCAACGAAACCATTGATCTTTTGCGGGAAAAGTTTTCGGACCGTGTTAACTCTCGAAGAGGTGATGAGAGGTATGATTTAACACCTTGTAACTTTTTCCTTCGGGGCCACGTGAAAGAGAAGGTCTACGCCAACAGCCCAGGGTCGACTGAAGAGCTCAAAGATGGGATTTGTGAAGCTATCGAAGACATAGGGCAGCCACTTTGCAATTCGGTTATTGAAAATTTCATGAAAAGGATGTTGTCCTGTAAGCGTGGTCGTGGTGGGCATTTGCCTGAGGTTATTTTCCACTATTAATGACATAGCTTCCTCTTTATAATGAAATAAACATCCGACCATTTATATTAAAAACTAGCATTTTTCTTTGAATATCAAAATAACACCTCTGTTTGGAAATCCCATTAGTTTCGATTCCAGATTACAAGGGCGCCTATATATATTTTTTTTTTTTAAATTCCATATTGGATTGCTGTTCACACAATTGGCTTTGCCAAGCACCAAAATGTGATATAACTAATATATTTTTTGACTCATTAAAGATATCTAAGGGGAAATGCTCAGCTCAGATGGGCTGAAAAGTCCCGGTCAAAATTAGCTTTATTCATCAACGTAATTTCCATCAAGAACAACTCAATCATGCCAGCGTCGCTCTAGCACTTCAATATAACTTTTGTGGAACGATTTATCTTTTGCCTCAAAATAGGCCTCAGTTTCAGCGATTATCTCTTCATTCGAGCGAAATTTTCTACCAGCGAGCATTTTTTTAGGTCTGCGAACAGGCAGTAGTCGCTGGGAGCCATTTCCTCTGTGAATGCCCTGTCTTATGGAAGGCGGAATGTCAACCCTTGGCCAACCACTGTTCGAGAGTATCTCAGAAAAACTGTCAGACTTAGACATCAATATTAAACCGTACCAACCAACCAACCAAAGCGGATGACACCAGTATTGTGAAGTACTGAAACATATGCATGCATATGGAAGTTATGTATACGCGATTTCGAAAGTCCTTCTTCCATTCGCGCCTTTTCTCCTCATATACATATAGTATACACTGTATACATATGTGGTATGATTGTATGTGCCTGGGTTTCATTAATGGGTTACATGGGTTTCGTCGGGTAAAAAAAAAACCTATTTTCAATATTTTTTTTTCTATGTAAAAAATTATTTATTTAATTCAAACTTTTTTCTGTCTTATAGATACATATTTAAAGAATAATTTCTGAAATTAAAAAAAAAAAAATAAAATTAAAACTCCTCCATTGTGACGTCGTTTTCGTCGCGTCCGCGTTGTCAGCATAACTCCTGACAGGCTTATCAAAAATGAAAAAACAAAAATAAGTGCTTTAGTTAAGACCATAAACTCGTGCTTGAACGAAGGAAAGAAAAAAAATTAAAAATGGAATTTTGGCAGACATTTTTGCAAAAAAATTTAATTTCGGTCAAAATTGCTTGACATTTTGTTTTTTTTTAAATAGTTGTAATTGAAAAAAAATGAAATCCTACGTTCAAGCACGAGTAAATTGTATTTCGAACACCTGGGTAAAATTACATCAAAATCGGTTGAGTAGTTTTCGAGAACATTTGACAACCAACTTTGAAAACACAGTTCCGAGAAAAACGCGTTTAAAGTTTTGAGTAACAATAAAAGTGGCTTGGAGCGCACACATTCCAAAGGCTGTATCTCCGAATTTATTCTTCGGATCGACTTGAAAATTTTGGATAATATTCCTGAGAAGTTGTAGAAATTAATAAGCAAAAAAAAAAAAATAAATAGATTTTTTGAACTAACAAAATCCATGTAACCCCTTAACTACATTAGACCATACAAAAAAATTTTAAGCACCATTTTACAGCTCGTAGATTGGCTAAAACACAACGTTGCAGAGAATACAAAGGGTGGTGCCGCATGATTGCATTATATTTGGTTGGAAAGTCACAACCAGCGATTGTTCGTGAGCTCGAGCACTTTAAAGTAAATAAAGTTTTTGTTTATCGCACCATTACTCGTTACTATGATACTAGTAGCATCGCGAAATGTCATGGAGGTGGTCATCAAAAGACTGCAACGTCACGTGAAATGAAAAGTGAAGAGGCAACTTGAGCGGAATCCCCGTCAAAGTGCCAATCAAATGACGAAAGAACTGAAAATATCTCACCGTAGCATCCGCCACATACTGAAAAATTATCTCAAAGTCAAGACTTACAAGATCCAAAAGGCGCATGATTTCACACCAAAGCAGCAACAAGTCAGTCATTGAGAAAACAAAGGAGTTGCTGCGCCTAGCCGAAAGCGGTAAATTTCGTAAACTCCCAAAACGATACGGTTTATTTGACTGACTTTTCATACGAGAATTTGAGTAACAGTTTGAGCCGCTGTAACCGCAGATGGGCGCTCTCCAATCGTTTCATCGAGCCTGGCGTCAAGGTAAATGCGAAATATTATCGGGAAAGTGTTCTGGTTGCTTTGAAGCCATGAGCAGACAAACATTTCGGTGGCAGACAATGGACGTTCCAACAGGACTCGGCACCATCTCACAAAGCTCAAGTGAACCAAGAATGGCTAAAAAACAACGTTCCGAACTTTATAACGTCCACACAATGGCTCTCAAATTCACCAGACACGAATCCGATTCGGCTATGTTAAAGAGCAAAGTCCGAACTAAAAGAGTCACCAGTCTCGAGGCGCTGAAAAAAGCCATTGTCCGCGAGTAGGCCAAAATTCCTTAAAGTTACATTCGGGTAGCTTGCGATTCATTTCTGGGCCGTCTCAAGGCCATAGTTAAGGCAAAAGGTGGTTATATCGAGCAAAAGTAATTTGATTCTTAATTTTGTATTATTTTCACACATTTTTTACCCTGAATTGAATAAAAGGTATTTTCCAAACTAAATTGATGTCCTTTTTAATTGGTTACACTTCGAGTGCCTGTTTAAAAACCATTCATATGTAGGTATGTATGTATGTATGTATGCAGGTGTAGGCATATATTGATGCATATGGATGCACACAGTTTTTGTTATGCGTTGCTAATTGTCACTCTTGCCGCTTCTTCCTTCCACATTGCTTTCTCTGGATTTGTAGTTTTGTGCATATGTATGTGTGCTGCATATTGTTTAGTTGTACTGAATCTTGTATTGAATTGTTCCTGCTTTACCACTTTTATAGCTGTTGCCGGTTGCTTTTCTGCTATCTGCTTTTCTGCCTCCCTAAGCTACATAATTCTTGCCTGCGTTCTTGTTGTTATTCGATTGCATTAACTAATTCTCTTTCGCTCTCCACTGAGCACAATTTCGCTTCGTTGTACGGCTCTCGCTGTTATCGTATGCCGCTCTTCGTTATTTTCGTCATAACGAAATGAAATCGCCAGGCGGCATATGACATCACTGCACGAAAAAGGTTTCAGTTACGCGAAAAATGCCAGACGATATAGATGTACGTCGCTTGATTGAAGAAGTGAAGGCGCGTCCCATCATATGGCAAGTTCCATACGGAATGTACAAGGACCGGGCGGTCACACCTCCGAAATGGGCAGAAATCGCTGCAATACTAGGAGTGGATGGTAAGTTGGCGATAGAGTGTAAGATGTGCACATGTCTGTATATATGTATGTAGTAGGTACTTATAAGAATGTGTGAACGAAGCGAAAATGCAAAAACAAATTAATTGAATATTATTACAAAACGCGAATGTCCACTAACCATTTGGTCAAAACCTCGCGAATGAGATACTAAAACAGAAACATGAATGCGCCTTGACGCCAGATGGCGAGAACATGCGGGAAACAAGTTAAATGGCGAGAGAGAGATAACAATGTAGTTGGCGAGCACATGTATGTATGTATATACATACGAGTATATAAGCAGAGGTGCATGCGCATAGGCAAACGACCAGAAAGCGATAATCACCACATTTTCTTTACTAATCAATGATCGGAATATAATTTTGAGTGCACTTTTACCTACAGATAATGGATAGTTCCAGCATATATTTGTCACTCATTCGCTGCAAAGCAAAAACTCCAAAATTTCGAACTTCAGCACCAAAAGCCAGTTAAACTTCTATGTAACGAAGCGCTTCGCGATGATAAGAAATGTTATATAGAGAACTTCGTAACAGAAAATTTCTCTCTGTAAATAAGGCGTTTCGTCGTTACTTCGCAATTCGTTTTGAAGAAAGTTGAACAAATTCTCTAATGTATGTACATATGTACGTACATATCCAGACAGGGGTATTGCTTACTGAAGGTGACATCTTCCGCTTTGGAAAAATCGCGAAAAATGAAATAACTGTGGCAAACGCCACCTATAGTACTCAATTCGCCTTGTGTGGGAAGTCTAAAATACTTGTAATTTTTAAGTGAAAAATCTGTAGCGCGGAATTACTTAACCATTTCTGAATGAACGTTCTGTTAAAGGGTTAGGGCACTCATTTACAAGTATATTTTAAGAATTTTGTAAACATGTAAACAATATCTACGAATGATTTTTTTTTTCGATGAATGGACTTTTTTATAAGCGAAATTTAAAAAAAATCGTTAAATATTCTTCGAAAGTTATTAAGAAAAACTATTTATGTTAGCATATTGGAAAAAATACACGCAAAATTTAATTGTGAATGCAGAGTTCGAATTTCAAGTCAATCGGTCAAATTTATTCGAGTTATGAGTCCGACCGAGCTTTGCGAAATATGCGCTCAAAGTTTTCGCTACGGTACCCAATAGATGAGAGGGACTGCGTCGAAAATCAAATTAAAAGTACTTGCCACCTTAATTCTTTGAGTGTGTAATTTTTAAGATATTAAGAGATAAGTTAACACGTTCGCGGACACTAAAAATTTCAGGGAGCTGCAAAAAAAGACAGTCATTTATTTTTGAAACTAGCTTAATACCAAAAATCTGATTATACATACATATATTAGAAGATTAGTCAGAACATCGTATTTTAACTGTTATATAAAATAAATGAATATTTTTCAACTAGGATGACGGGAATGCTATAGCATTCATTCATAGAATACATGAAAAAAAAAGGTTTATTATAAATAGTTTCATTATCCAACCAAAGGATAGATTTTTTAGGTGAGGAATAATATGATATCATTTGATCACATCTGTCTATGCAAGACATATTTGCGTTATAATTAGCAATCTCGATTGGCTTTTTTTTCAAGATTTATTATGCACGTCAATTAATTTGGGGTGGTTTTCCGTTGTTATACAAAGCACATCTCGCTTACTTTACTAATATAGAAGTTGCCCTGTCTTCTCCATATACATATGTAAGTATATTCTCCTTTTTTCAATTTTTTTTTTTTTTGTATTACGACTTTCGGATTCATTTTGCGATTGGTACGTAAGGTTCCAGCAGTATGAGTTTTAAAACCAAGTAATCGATTGATCAGTCCAGCACTATTATAGTAGTTGTCCATAAATAATGAATGGCCCTTCGATAAATATGGTTCCATTAGTCTCATAACCACGGAATCCACTACAGATAAGGAAGACACCTCATGTGTTATATTGCCTTTATATATGTCTATATTGAGATCATAGCTATGTGTAAAAAGCTCATAGAATTTAACTCCGTACTTATTTTTCTTTGATTTTATAAATTGCAGAAAACTTAGTCTCACTCGATGCAGCATCATAGATTCATCTAACGATAAATTTTTTCCAGGTATGGCGTTTGAAATTAACTATTTACAAGCTTCAGAATTTCGGAAATCTTAGATAGCCTGTCATTATTTGGTACGGATTCACAATGTAAGCAACGCCATAGCTGTTCAAACCTGCGCCCGGTCATAGATGCCCCGGAAATTGGATGATACTTTAAGAGATTGTTAGACCAATTTGAACGAATTTTAGGTGTCTTTATTTGAGCTGGCAACAAACAAATGCCAAAAAATATCTCCACTTCTTGAAAATTTGTTTCTATAAAACTCTTTATCCGGCAATTTCTCGTATGTATGTGGACGCGATAGTGAGAGCTTATTTTTCCCATATTCATTTGTGCAACTAACAATTAAATGCATTATTTCCGTAGACCAAATTTCACCGAAAATCTCTTTTGGAGTTTTACAATTTTTTAGATCATCAGCTATACCCATTGTAGACCAATCAAAATGAAATTCTTGTATTTCTGCAGTATCTTCATTTCACAAGGTAGTTGTCTCATCTCCCATTTGAAATATTTACACCGTTAGAATCTTCTGAATCAGAAGATGATGATGTTGATAGATCCATATTGTTTGACGAAAATATATTTTGGGTACATTTTCTTGAGTTTTCGCTGAATTGTCCATATTTTATCACAAAAGTCTCCATAAATTTATTGATTTCATTTCCAATTATTTCCGTAATACACTTACCTATATCTTGATCTGAATCAGAATCATCAAATAATCTTAAAATTCGCGTAGGCTTCTTACGTGAATTCATTTTTCAAAAAAGTTATACGATAATTCAAAAAATTGATGTTTTCACTTTAATCTCAAATGTCTAACTGAAGCAAATAATGAAATGTCTAAGCATTTACTATGCACATTGTTGAAAGTAAGGGAAATTTTTAGAAAAAAATGTGCACTGATAGAGTCAACCCTCTCTGAGAATTCTACGAAATATAGATGCTTTAGCATTCACGTCTAGTATTACACTTCTAGTTTACTCAATGTGCCGGCTTAAGGAAAATTGTAAATACATGAAGAAAAAATAAAATAATATAAAAGTACTTAATGAATAAATTGGTCAATACTTTGAAATGTATATTAATTACAAAAACTTAAGGTTACATGAAATTAAATGAACAAAAATTGGCTTTAAAATTTGAATGCTGTAGCACTCACGTCATTTTGCATCACTATAAAAATGAATGCTATAGCATTCACGTCCGCGAGCGTGTTAAGAAACAAGGCCGAACCCATTAAACAATCAATGCTATAGACTTAACTTGTTTCTTTGCACCAACGAACAGATTTGGTTGAATATTTTAAATTTTTAAAGGATTCAGGGTAATGAAAAATTATAGATACAACAATAAATAATGAGTTTTGAAGCATACATTCTGTACAAAAAGTACCGGGAATTGTTCAATAAAACGCAAAATAATTGTTTAATCATCAAAATTTATTTTGTCGCCGTCCAAATAAGCTGCATTCGGAGCAATACTCATGCGCCAACGATTAGTTCAGTCATCAAATCACCTTTTAAACGCGTTTGAAGAGATCTTATTCAGTTCCTTCAGCGAATTTTCCTTGATGACCTCAATCGACTCAAAGCGGTGTGTGCGGAGTGGCAATTTAAGTTTTGCGAAAAGGAAAAGGTCACAGGGGGCTAAATCCGGTGAATACGGTGATTGTTTGATGATATTTGTCGAGTTTTTGATCAAAAAAGGGTTCACAATATGAGCCTTGTGAAGCGGTGCGTTATCATGCTGCAAGATCCATGAATTTTCTTTCCACAAATTGGGCCGCCTCCTATGCACATTCTCTCTCAAAAGGTCGCATAACGCCCAAATAATATTCTTTATTTACCGCAGAACCATTTGCAACGAATTCCGAGTGCACAACCCCATGATAATCAAAGCAAACGAGTAGCATGACTTTCACTTTTGACCGACTTTGACGTGGTTTTTTTTGGTTTCGGCGCCTTTCAGCCGCCTGTTAACTGGTTTGCATGTCAAACTCCTATACCTACGTCTCATCACCTGTTATGAAGCGCTGGATAAACGTTTGGTCCGAATTCACTTGCTCAAGCATGTCTTCAGCCACTTTCTTCCGCTGAATTTTTTGAAAGAAATTCAACTCTCTTGGAACGAGTCGTCGAGCAGCCACTCGTCTCATGCCGAATTGTTGGTGTAAAATGTTGCGAATTGATTTGTGAGACACGCTAAGGTCACGAGCTATCTCTCTCAAACTTCAATGATGGGTTTGCAGCAACATTTCCTTGACTTTGTCGACGTTTTCATCCGACGAGTCGACCAGATCGGAGCAAATCTTCCACGACTTCTCGGCCCTCTGCAAAAGCCTTATACCACTCGTATACCCGTGTTTTTGATAAAGCACACTCGCCATAGGCTTTTTGCAACATTTTCAACGATTCGGCACACGAAATCCCGTTCAAAACACCTAATTACAGACGAATTCTTTGTTCGATATTTTTATACATATTGAAAACTGACTAATAAAATTAAATGCTAAAAACAAGCTAATTGACAAATCACGCTGAAACTCTGCGACACTATAGAGGACGTTGTACCAACATTCCAGCAAAAAAAATTGAGACAAGTGTAACGCGCGCTTTTTAAATGAACAATTCCCAACATTTTTTTAACAAAATGTATGCGCCTCAAAATCGCTCTCAGTAATTTGCTCATCCACTTATTTATTAATTTTCTTCACCCTTCCTTCATAGTCAAGCGTTGCAAGCGTAAATGGAAGAATCTACGTGATGCTTATCGTGCCGAGGTGCGTCGCATCGACCGTCGTGAGGAGCGTCTAAAGGCTTCTGGCGTCTACGATAGCTCAGTGAACATTCAAAGCAAATGGGCATATTTTGAACCGATGAGTTTCATTAATGATACCCGCCGTCCCAGATATCCATCGCATACTCACAGAAGTGACGACGGTGAGGGCTCGAATGGCTCACACGATGAACCGCCCGGTTTTCATAGCATTTGCGACATCAAAATGGAACCACATCACACTAGCGACGAAGATGAATACGAAGAGGAGGAACAATTGCTGGAACAGTTCGTGAGTGCCGCCACACCGCAAGCTGTGCGCCGCCTTTCGAATTCAATATCTGTTGCCAATGCTGCCGAAGATGCGATCACATCTGCCGCCAGTTGCAAATGCTCGAATCGTGCTGATGATCAAGTGCATTTTTTGGAGAATTTGGAGCGTGAAGAGCAAAGTTTAATGCAGTCGACGCGCATGGATATGAGACGCGACAACAATACCAGCCATGTGGGTGATTCCGATTACAATTTTCTTGTTAGCTTTCTGCCACAGATGAAGCGGATGAGTGAATTGCAAAATTTGCAATTTCGTGCGAAGATGAGTGAGCTCTTGTTGAATATAATGACGCCAAATACTGGTGGATTTGTGCAATTAATGACTGTCGCCACGTCACCAAGTGTTACGCAATTTCAACAACAACAAACGCAGCAGCTGCAGTTGCATCAGCAACAGCAACAACAGTCACAATGTGTGCCAGTGCTGCAACAGCCGACGTTACAGCAAATGCAAGTACAGCAGACGCCTACACAACAACAGTTCATCACCGCCGATCTAATGGACGCCGAGCCATTGGAGAACAGCAGCATAAGCATTAGTAGTGAAGCGAGTGGGGATAACTCAACTAACTGGACATGAAAGCGACAGTGGTTTTCAAACTGTCCGCGCTTCTGCATATATTTTTGTTTGATTTTTTACGACATTCACACAAAGAGTGGATGCAAATCATTTCCCATCATGAGATTGGCAAATATTTTCGTTTAGTTGTTGTGCTACCATGGGAATTTGCAAATTGCATTACCTATGCCACGTGAATGGCGCTCACTATATTTGTGAAGTGTCTTCGTATTTATGTATCGCAAATTTTTAGGTTGGGCAGCTCCTCCAAACAACGAGTTTTTCAGTCATTTTTTGCGAAAAATTGAGAGTATTTATTATCCTTAAATAAATTACATATTCATATTCACGCTTAACTGAATATACAAAAAAATTTTTGAATTAAAAATAACAAAAACCACACAAATGACGGTGCTACAGCTGCTCAAACGGGACCCCTCAATTTGCGCCGGGGAATGTACAGCCCCTTGTAATAAACTGAAATCAACCAGACACTAATTTTTCATTAAAATAAGTGATTTTGCTTTGCACTTACCTATTTTTAACGAACAAAAAATTTAATTTGAAGCGAAAAAGACAAAAATTACACTTTTTTTATAAACAAATTGATCAAAACAATATTTTTGGTAATAATTAATAGAAAATTTGAGGTACTTACAAAGGCCAATATGTTAAAGAATTTCGCTGCAAAATTTTAAGTTGCTATCTTGATTACTTTTTGAGTTATATTCGACAGCGCGGAAAAAAAAAAATTCAAGAAAAAACGCGTTTGAAGTTTTCGCTCTTATTCATCTTTCGGTTGACGCTCATCACTTCACTGACTATATAGGGACCTTTTAGGCTTTCTATTAAACTTAAAACTTTGAAAAATATTCCTTAGATTCTATATGAATTTTTAAAGCAAAAAAAACATGGAAAATTTGAAAGTGCTGGAGGAGCTGCCCCCCTTAAGTTGAGGATTAGAGAGAGTAAATTTATAAGTATTTTTTGCGTTCCAAAATAAAAGTCTCGTTCAACAATATAACATTTGCACAGCTATTTATTAATTAAAACTAAATTAAGCTTACCCGATCGGTTCTGTGCTTTAAGTCTGTCCATTTACTTATGGGTTATAACAGAAGCCCGAAAAAAGCAAATTTTTCTGAGAAAACCTTTAAATTTATTGATCTAAAAATTTGTACATCTTTCAGCTGTATTTTAAGACTTATATTAGTATTAGTAAAAATATTTATTTTTTTGGAAAGGAGCTACTGCTGATCTCCGGGAGCTCCTCTCAACAAGACGTTTTGCGGTGACCGCTATATCTCTGAACTGGATCCTCTGAAATTAAAAAACCAAAGTAATGTTAACTCTAGTAATTTATCAAAAGAATAAGCAGAAATGGCGGTTTCTCAGAAAAAAAAATTATTTTGACCAAAATTGCGGTCTTAAATAGTTTATAATAAAAAAATGTATCGGTGAGAAAAAATCTTTGATTAATTTCTAAAAATATAAAAACATGGAATAACTTTGAAAAAAAAACCTGATTTGTATAAGTAAGGTATTTTTATTTGGTTTGGATATTTAAGACTATTTTTTGAATACAATATCAATCAAGTGGCCACCTTTATTAGCGATCACAAACTGCGATCTTTTTTCTGCGTTTGTCATCACCTTGTCAAGCATTTCGGGTTTTATAGCGTCGATTTCAGTTGTTTCGGTGTAAAGCGATCCATGGTTGAAATTGTACTGAATTGACGTATCGAAAACATTTATGTTGAAGTCGATCGGTTGGTAAATGACAAAGTTAATCAACGTTTACATACCGACATAAAAGATGGCGCACCCGGTATATTTAAGAAGCTCGTGTTAAATTTGAGACTAATCGGTTAAGCCGTTTTCGAGCAATGTTGGTCACCGACTTTGAAAACACTATTTTGAGAAAAACGCGTTTAAAGTTCCAGGTAAGCACTGCCGCTCCGGCCTTGTACTTCCAAGCACTCTGAAACGCCTTTTCAAATTTGCGGGTAACTTCGAAAATATTTACCGGAACGATATTAAATGATTTGTGTGCATTCTTAAAAATATGTACATACATTAAGAAAAAAAATCGATTTTTTGAAAATTCTAATTGTATATAACCCCTTTTCAAGCGACTCTCGCATGTACATATTTCGACAATACTTTTTCCATCCTTGAATACTCACAAGCTTCCAAAGTACGCGCTTTCCATGCCATTTGATTTATTACATTTATATAGGCATAAATAGTTTACAAAGTGACTTGTCTGACGCATCTTTACTCTATTTAGCTAAAATCTCACCCTTCTGCTTTTTCAATCATAATTTATTCAATAAAACTACTGCAACTAGCAACCGCGAGAATATTAACTGACTACGAGCAAAATAAACTCAATAACGAACGCAGCTACGAATGAATATATGTATTCACAGAATTTGTTGTAAAATAACTCTCTATTCAATAAAAGCGAACCTTCAAAAAATATAAACAAAAATCAACAAAATAAGAAAGTATAGATTGAAAATTGCTTATACAGAAGCAGAATTTTTTAAATACACGATACACGATACAATTTTTTAAAAATACGAGTATTTGCAATTACTGAGCTTCTAATATATAGAAAACATTTGAGTGTTGCTTTTACCGAGTTATTGCGTTTGTCGAGAGAGGGTTTTGCCGAGTCTGCACTGTACATTGAATAGTGTGTATTCATATTTATATTATACGTGTATGTAAATTGAAACAACCTACATACATACATACATACATATGTACGAAGCTTTTGTAGATCACTAACTAGCAAAAACGTTCGATCAGAGGAATTGCAGAAATTGCAGAGCAACTCGGAAGGATACGGTATGTACTCAAATGTGCATATGTATATATGTAACTACGTACTATATATGTACATATGTATATGTATGTAACTTCAAAAATCGTTCTAACAGTGCAACATGTACATACATACATAAATACGTACATATGTACAGATATAAATTTGTATTGAAATGTATGAATATACATACATACACACATATATTTAAATGTATTTTATTTAATTGGTTAGATAGCGGTACAATTATTGTACTTGTTGATAATACACTTTGAATGCTTTCATAACGATCGGATTTCGCTCAGAAAATACACTCTAACCGAACCTGCGCTCAGCACCCGATTTCATATATGTATGTATGTATGTGCATATGTATAATTAAGTACGAAGAGCAACGGAATGTTTACACAAGAGTAAGTATACTGCCATCGTGATTTGTTTAAACCGACTGATTGCGAGTGCACCAAACTTAGCTCTCTCGCTTAGGTGGCTCCATAGCACATCTCTTGAACGCAACTGAATAAGTTTTGGGGTTCAATTGTTTAACTGTTTTGGACATACGTACATATGTATGTTTACCTGTAGAGTTGAAATTTTCAACCGCGCTTACTGAGCGAACAGTTTCGCATTGCATATTCTGTGCCTCTCGATCATAGCCAGCCGAGCAACTGGTTTGTATGTTCGCCTACTTAGTATCCGACACAAGTTGGGCGAATTGAGTTGTTGATCGGTTGAAACGCTGTTTGTGTCTGAATAAACGTGGTTTTCCAGAGCTTTGGTGTATGACTCATTGTATATGAGAGTTGTAGTTGTTGCTATTTACACTTGGAAATACATACATAAGTACCACCTAAGCTGCTCAGCTTTTTTTCGCGTATGTCTTTCACAATGGAATCACTATATTGTGGGTTGAAACATCGCGATTATAAGACACGCAATATACTATCAATGGCACAACGCATTAAGGTGATAAAAACTTACAAACATATACCGAACTATCAGCGTTTGGCAAGTCATTTCGGTTGCAGCGCAAAGCAGATAAAGAACATTATTGCAAATAAGGATGAACTTTTGCAGTATTATGACAGCGTGTGTGCCAATAAATTAACAGATGAAGTTGCTAATCGACGTCAAGAGAAAATCGACTTCCTTGGAAAGGCAGTCTACGAATTTCTACTGCGCGCTCTCTATCTTCGCAAGCCGATCGGCACATCGATCATACGACAGAAAGCATTTGAAGTGAAAGAGGCGATAGCCATCGAAAACTTCTCGCCAAACAATGCCTGGTTGCAAGATTTCAAAGCGACTTATAATCGATTGGATTTAACGGCAATGATGGGAAGCTTACCAAGAGATATGGACAAGCGACGTTCGTTGAAGTGCATCGATATTATTGAATATGTAAGCAAGCAGGAGCGAGAAGAGAGACTAAAAAATGTGGCCGAAGATGAGAATTGTAATAGTGTGTGGAATACTGAGTATTACAGTGGTAGTAGTATGTCTGGAAGCGAGAAAGCATCACAGAATTGCATGTATACGAGTACAACGGAATCTGCAAATAACATCGAAGCTTACGAAGTGTGCAATGAAGCATATGATGAAGAGGTTGATATGGGGTTAGAGGAGATAAGGGAATTTGATAAAGTGGAAAACATAAACAAAACAAGAACAAATGCTGTACCAATTGTAGTTAACCTCGATTCGGACGAGGAAGAGAGTGCTGAATGCGCTCTTTTTGCATCTGAAGTAGTAAAAACTTGCTCTAACGTTAGCAGCACCGCTTTAAAGTCAACATCACTACCCCCACTTCCGGACATACACAGCTATCCGGAGGCGCTACGTCATCTGAGGGCGTTGGAAGATTTTGCAATGATAGAGGAGAACTATCGGGCGATCGGTTTGATTACTCAACTGGAGCAAATATTTCAGAGTCCACCCAAATTGAAGCGTATAGCTCATTGAGTTGGTTTAGTTGTACTTTGTTTCTAATGTAAGCATTTAAATTTATTCATGTAAATATTTATTCTGTAAATGTAAATATTATTCAACTATTTGCACTAAATAAAATATAATATGTACATATGTATGTAAGTATATAATTGACGTTTACACCCGACATGAAGTTGGAGCTAGAAGTGCAAATTGAACGCCTTTTCGTCATTTCATTTTATGTTGATGTTGACACGGCGAAAGAAAAACAAAACAGTTGCTTTTCCGCTATTACCTTTATCAGATTCGCATTAGTTTTTTATGAGGAGCTTTTTTTAGCGGTCGCCCCCCAGCAGGCAATAGCGAACCTGGCGAGTGTATTTCCGCCATGAAAAAGTTCCTAATTACACTATACAACACAAAAATAAAAGGTTCAGGCAGTGGACTCCGACAGAGAGGGCAAGAAAAATTATGCGGATATCAGCGTCTTGAAAGTTTACTTCTTAATATTTTAAGGCCACTTTTTAGCCACTGTTTGCTATTCTATGGCAACGCGTTCACTCGCTATGAATTTCGAACAACTTTTGCTGCTTGCCGTAGTACAAATTTAATTAGTTTATAATCGTATTTTAACAATTTTGTAAAATATAATTAAAGTAAAGAGGTGCTGACTGTTTTAGGTAATTTGAAGCCTTCGTGAAAGTAAAATAATTCAGATCAGTTTTTATCTTCATAGGGAAATGGTGTTGTGTGTTTAACAAATTTAAAAACTTTAAATTCATATAACTCGAAAACTATAAGTTTCCGGCAGCTATTTGGAGAGGGGAGGACTCCAGCTTTTCAACGACAGCACTTTTACGCCTCAAAGTTTCCTTCCTCTTCCAAAAATCTGTCACAAAAATATTTGTCATAAAATTCTACTATAGACTCGAACTTCACCAAAGTTCGAAATTCAACTCGAAATTCAAAAGGTGTAAGAGTTAATTTCGTTGGTCTGCTAATTTCCGAGTTGGTCTTCAAAAATATTCCAAATTAGAGTGTGTTCGCCATACTCAATAATTCCACCAATATTGCCACCCTTTTACTTTTTGATGGCCTGTTGCTAATACTCTGCTGATTAACTGACACTTTTTGCAGAAGTTCTTTCGCGCTGAATAACTGGTTACAGTGGTTATGGTTACGGCGAAAAACCAAAAATCAATTGGTCTTTACTGGATCAGCAGATTTAAGGTTAAATTAGAGGTGCCATAACCATAACCAAAGAAATCTCATTTGTATTAACAAGTGCCGTGCTTCTTTGTTACTGTCTTATTTTTTTGCTGACATTCTCATTGAATTTTTGACAATAAAACTACCAAATTGTAAAAACAAATCCCAAGTAAATTGTGTTATTGCTCTAGCGAAGTCACCTTCTATAAATTTACCTTGGCATCATTGCTTCATAGATTATGCTATGTGTGTGTGTGTGAAAGCATCGCAGCTTTTCCCCGTGTACATTTGAAACAGAAGAGAAAAATTGAGCACGCGTGTCTATGAAATGGTAAGCTCTGTTCTAAAGAATACTGCTTGTTGGCAGCAAGACCGTTATAACTCCAAAAACAAACACAGGAAAATTTATTATAATGGTTCTTAAATTATCACAAAACATTCTTAGAAAAATAATAAAAATGAATTCGCCACTACATGCATACAGACATATTACATGCAAGAAGGAAGACAGTGCATCTTTTTGTTTAAATTAAGAAGCTTTATCAATGAATGAATCAATGAATCAAGAAATTGAAATTAGTCTTAATAATTTGTGTTAATTTGTTGGA
The DNA here is from genome assembly GCF_027943255.1 of Anastrepha obliqua. Classification (NCBI taxonomy): domain Eukaryota; kingdom Metazoa; phylum Arthropoda; class Insecta; order Diptera; family Tephritidae; genus Anastrepha; species Anastrepha obliqua. Next base: position 16,270,975 of record NC_072894.1, read on the forward strand.
AAAAACTCGTTTTCGCGCACGACTGCTCAAGGTGGATTTATTAATAAAATAATAATAATAATAAATTCGTCTTGCGACTGCTCGTGACTTACTTCTCTACTACTCTCTATCCTCGTTTGCCGAGGCTGCCTTACGGGTGGGGTTGCCATCCTTAACATATGTACATATGTGAGTATATTAAATGCTTAGAATATTTTTTATTATTTTTTTATGGTAATTTATTATAAAATATAGTTCATATTCTAACAAAATTTTGTATCTTAATTTTTTATGTTAATTTATTATAAAATATATTCATATTCTAAATCGTATAAATTGGTCCCAAACTAAAAAAGAAAACGTCGACAAAGCCGACAAAATTTTATAAAAAATTAAAAAAAAAACTTAATAAAAAATTTTTAAATTTTTCGCGTTATCAAAAACAAAAAAAAAACAGAAAGAAGATGAAACTTAAATGCGAAATTAGGTAAGTGCACTGGTTCTAAAACAAAAACACAAAAAAAATACTCTGAAAACGCATGATAAATACTCATATGTCTACCATGAAATTAATAGTGAGCCCAGCCTCAAGATTTATTTCTCACTTAAAAAAATCGAGTTGACATAGATGCAACGACAGAAGCTTACGTCTTCCAGCGTATATATGTATACTCGACGAGAAAGGTTGCTCCAATCGTTCTTGATAAGATTTACATAAGTACGAGGATGAGGATCGTGATGACCACTCTAATACCTGAATTTATTTCTCGCGAAACCAATTTCGGGTGGCACTTGACGTAGGTATGGCAACATTATCTTGCTGAAATATGACGTTATTGTCCGGCAAGCCCTCCATAAAATTAATCAAGACTTTAAATTAACGTTGCTTTCTGCGTTCATACGTCCTGAACTGAAACCAGCCCAAACCACCGAAGAAAGATTTCTGAAGTTTCACTTAGTAGAAAAAGAGTCGGGTCTCTTTAAATTATGCCAATAGTCATTACAACCGTCAGGCCCGTCTGTATGTTTGTCTTATAGTCTGTGTGGCTCCGTCAACGTTGGTTTTGACTTCATTATTTTCCAAGCTAGTCCATTACTACCGGTTAAGATTTGTTGCTGGTAAATTTAAACCATTTACAATTGTTTATGTCGTTGCATTTTCTTACAGACCAGCCTGAATTATATCAAGCTGGTTATTCTTGTTTGACTGGTTTGTGTTATACTTTTCCTTAACGGGTGACGGTGGTCTAGAGCTCGAAAACTTGATGATCCCGTGATTTTTTGGCTTAATTTTCATTTGTACTTAATTGGTAAGTCATAAAATCTCAGAAGCTAATGTTATGATGATTAAATACATATATTCTTCATTTCTTATTGCTACAGCTGATTTATTTTATGTTACAGTTATTCTTCAATATCTTTTTGTCGTATCAGATACTTCGTCTCTTTTGACGAAGGCTTGCCAGTTCTTCATATACAACCGACGCTACCTTCAGCTCAATGGCATCCGCATCACTTTCCGACAAGCCCGCTGACATTATTTTGTGCGCCAAACTTTCGAAAAGTAGTAAAGTAGACTTTCTCGCTGCTATTGCATCAGAAGCTGGATTCACATGGTCCTCAGTTTTCTTGGTTGAACTTGCCTTATAAGATAGTGCGGAAAGGTTCGACGTGCAGTCTTCATCTTTAGGTGTTAGAGGGTCGGCTGGAGAAGGCACAGTGGTCCAAGGAGCTTCAACGCCATTGTTCATTGCCTCATTGTCATCGTCATCGTCATCTTCACTAGTGTAATATCTGTGAAAATCAAATTAAATTTATTGAATTGTTTGGAACTGTGACACTTTTGAAAAATGTCGTTAGTGAAAGAGGAATTTAAAGCAGCTATTTTTTAGGAACCTCCAGTGAAACTTCTGCGCAGAATGGAAATTCAAGAGTCTGTTTATAGCTATGCATATAAAAATCATCAAATCAAATTGCTCATCATAACACATAAGCTCAATTTATTAATGACAATTTAATTAATTAAAATAAACTAACTTGGATTAAAAAATACTGCGAAAGGGTTTCTGCCTCATTTTCAAATGGTTCCCACGGTTTGCATGGGAAGAGTTACTTTTCTAAAAAAGTAAGGATAGTACTCTTATGTGGCTACACCTCTTCGCCCTCCGCCAACTACCCCAAAATCGGGAAGCAAATACATAAACATTTCGCATTTAGATTTTCACCTTAAGGGGGGCTTCTTATCAGTCGGCTTCAAAAAATCGATTTTTTTTACTACAATCGATAGATATATTATAGGAGATATGCTCTCTATTTAAAGCGGAATTCAAAGTGATTTCGGAGTTATAGGCCTGTGTACCGTCCCTCGTGTGAGTATATTGTCTACCTTCTGAATACTTTGAAACACGTTTTCTCAAAACCGTGTTTTTGAAAATGGCGTGTAAGATTAAAAAAAAACGACCAAAGTTATCATTTCAAACCGATAATCTATATAAAGATAATTAAAATGCGCAACTAATTAACTAACAAAGTACAAAGAAAAATCATTTTTTAATGTTATTTAACACCTTTTTTGAAAAAAAAGCGAAAAAAGCACTTTTTTTCAATAATTAATTGTGTATTCATTTTTTCATATTTTTATACAAGAGTAGTGTATTATATGCGGGAAAGCCTTCTGAATAAGACAATATTTTTCTTTTGTGTTTCAGGTGAAAACTACGACCGCAATCTTACACGCCGTTGTACTAGCGCGCAACGAGAAGCTGTGCGAGGTCTCTCCTATGTCCGCCATTTCGTTTTTTTATTTACATTTGTTAAAAAATTGTTTATTACTCTCCAATCATGCCTTCAAATAAATGCAAAAGATTATTGCTGTGTGTCGCTTTCTTCGCCTCGAAAAAAATTGAGAAAAAACACCTTTTTTTGAAGCCACTCATAAGAGGCACCCCTTAAAGTCAGAAACATTTTTTTAGCTGCTATGATCGGAGTGTTATTGAAATTTGTCCGTTGTTTTCAATAAATTACACAATTTTTGGCAAAATGAAATCAAGCGTATTAATTGACACTATTAAATATACGAAAAATTTCAGTTCGTCTTCTGGGTGAAATTCTCCAAAAGCTTTTCTAGACAAATTCATTTGAATTGATTTTCTTATTTTAGTTTTATCTTAAAAAAAAGCTTTTCATTAATAAACAATTACTCATCTGAAAACGAATCCATTTTAACTGTTATTACATGTCGTTCGTTTCCACTATGAACACTCGCTAGTGTAGGAATATAGGAATTATTTACAGTGTATTTTCATCACCCTGTGTAATTTACAAGTATTTCTCATACCATTCTCTTTATACTTATTCGAATGTATCCGAACACTTTTGCAATAACGGTCGTCTGAATAATACAGCTAGCTTACACAAAACGCACGCAATCCATATTCGGCCTCATCTTTATCTTCGTCTTCGACTTCGCTTCCATTCTGTCTGCAACCTAATCTGAGAAACTTCAACTAATCAAGATAATGCACTTCTTGTGTTAAAATATTTTTTAAGCAAAGTTCTTTATGCAGAGTTCGCTAAAATAAGAACTGAGAAAGTCCAGTAGTATCGACTCACGATTGAGAGAATACTGAAGGTTACATACTTTTATACCGCGGTACCGTTACGCGGTTCTCATTGAATTTTACATAAGCAGTTGTTGAACTGCCGTAATTTTAAAAATTTGTTTACAAAATAACTCTTTCTGTTCTCTTCTATTTTTACACTAACCAAACTAATCTCTTAATTTTGGTTTAATATATATAAATTCCCTTACTCTACTTTTTCAGTTCATCTAAAATTAAGTTACGGCAAATTCTCCCAAAATTCCACTTGAGTCTATGTTATGTTTTATCATTCTTGGAATTGACTACTTTTGCCTAATTTTGAACTGAAGCTGTATGGCTGCCAAATTTTCGGTACTGTGTCTCGCTGGCACGAAAACATTCAACAGTAAATATGCTTACTCGAATTTATTAACCATAATGAACCTTACTGTTTGAGTGGAGCGATTAGGACGACCTTAAATAGGAACGTAAGGATGGACTAAAATCGTTATACGGCGAGCAAGCACTATTTTTCAGCACCATAAAATACTAGTGCAATAAATTTTCTCATGGTCGCTGGTAGCTCAACGACAAATTCAGGCAAGGTCATCCAAAATCAATTGTTGTGCCAGAAAATATCGATGCTGTGCGCGAAATAATTGAGCAAAATCGTCATGTGACATACCATGAGATAGAGGCATCCTTGGGCGTTAGTATGAGTATCAGTAAGATTTTGCATGATCAACTCGCATTAAAAAATGTATTCGAGTGAGATACCCCACAATTTAAAAAACGCCCTGGCAGCGCGACTGAACCAAGTGCATCGAAAATTGGTTCAAACAAATGCAAAGTTAATCATTATGGAGAATATTTTCAAACAAAATGAAAACTATTTTCAGCCACTAATGTTCATTTTCCCATTGTTAAACCAGAAAAATAAGTAGTAACCCTCATATATATGTACATACTTATTTCTAACACTTACGATCGACCATCCTTAACACCCTCCAGAAAAGACATTTCTTGGGCAAACTTAAACTTTTTATTTGAAATCGGTTTCGTGCCACAAGTTTTCATGCCTTCCCACCGTTTTTTTCTTCTATACGTGTCGCGCAGCGATTTCCAACGTTTCTTGCACCATATATCTGAGGACATAAAAATGTAGACATATTTACGTGAGGATATGCACGTATGTATGTATGTATGTGTTCACATTGTTCGTGTACCTTACCTTTCGTATTTAGATCTGCTGCAATTTTCTTCCAAATTGTATCCTTCCACTTGATATTTCGATATTCCGGTGAGGTTAAGTCATACAAGCACGCAAACCTTTTCACCTCTTTGATAAGTTTTATATTGAAATCGGGGTCCATTATACAGCTGTTTTTAGAATTTAATAATTTTTCGTTTAAACTTCGTTCAAAGCGTGCATAAAGATGAGGAACGATGTGTATTATTGTAATTGAGCGACTAATGTATTTCTATTTTGCGCTTGCATCGTTAACTGTACTTGTATTCATAGGCGTTAAGACGTGTGAGCGTCGGCGATTTTACGCTCTTACGTTGTTGCGCTCATTCGCTGTTGTTTTTATTCTCTTTAAATGGTTTATGTGCAGGCACTGACTTGAGTGCATGTGTATGGAGGCATGTTCTCAGTATATGTATGTACATTCATATATACGGCACACTCTCAACAAATGTGCCTGAAATCAAGTAGCTCTGAAGCAAAAAAATTGAGCATTAGAATTAGAATAAGCCTAACCCTCAAATTTTTATTTTAAGTTATTTTTCTAATATAAAATTAAGTGAATGAATGATGATGCTGTGTAAGGATATTTAAGGTAAAACAGACAAAAATACGTCATTAAAGGGTAATAACCAAGTATGTAGGATGTTAGAAAAATATGTATGTATATCTTGGTGTTTTTGTTTCTTGGGGTCTTATAAACAATAGCCAATTGGTCCGGTAGCGAAAAAAATCATTTAACCCGACTTGGACGCACCACCTCGGAGTTGCTCGTAAAATTTTAGTGCGCGAGTTACCAACCTAACACCCTTGCCACTAGTTCCCTGAAACAGGACTCAACAACACACAAACACATATACATACATTGATTCTTTGTAAAACACACGCAAACCCATTTAAATGTAAGAAACTGAAAACACTTAAATAAAAAATCACTTCTGTTTTTGCATTCGAATTGAACAGACGTTTTATGTGCAGTGGTAGAACCCACACACATACACCATCCAGCTCCCGATGGCAACTCGCGCGCGGAAAAAGCTTTGCAACTACACCTAATTCTCCTTTTACATGATAGATACGTTCCCAAAAAATACGTGTACAAAGAAATTGTCTAAAAAGAGAATAAGGTGAAAAAATATTAAAAAATTATTCTTAGTGTTCGCTTAAAAATTTATTTCAAGCTTACATATTTTCATCAATTAATATATAGTATAAGAAATAAATTATTAAAGAGCGGTAGATTTTGCTCTACCGAGACTCGGAAACTTTTTGTGATACTAATTTAAACGGTTCGTACATGCGTCGAAAAATCTCACTCTATTTTCTCTATTAGATTCAAGAAAAATTCATAAAATTTGAGAATCGTGTTTAAAAAAATAATTGGTTAAAATATATTGATTTTTTTCTTCTTAGAATTACGTGACTGAAAATATGTAACAGTTTTGTCATTGAATATTTTCATGGCAGAAATACACTCGGAGGTTTGCCATTGCCTGCCGAGGGGCGACCGCTATTAGAAAAATGTTTTTCTTAATTTTTGTTGTTTTGGTGTTTCACCGAGATTCGAACCAACGTTCTCTCTGTGAATTCCGAATGGTAATCACGCACCAACCCATTCGGCTACGGCGGAATATTGAATACAACATTTAATTTCCATGAATAATTTACTATTCACCTTTTTGGCTAAAAAAAAGGAAAACAGAATATATAGGGTTTTTCAGTAAGAGTGCTTCAACTTTTGAACTTTTTTGAATAAAATACAAACGGTTTGACTTTTTTAACTATTTTTTTTTTTTTATTATCGAGTTTGAACATATACATTTAAGTATGAAATTCGATTTCTTTTGCATGACCACCGCGTGCACGTTTTACGAAGTCCAATCGTTTAACCCAATTTTCGCCCACTCTTTTGCATAAACACGTTCGGCCAGTGGCTTTGTAAGCTTGGACCTGAGCAATTTTTTAAATTTTTTTTTTTAAATGCTCATAACTTAGTTAAAAATGAACCGATTTTAATGATTTTGGGTTCAAAATGATTGCCATTACTTACACAAGCGACTTCGAGTACAAACATAAGCAAAAAAGTAGTTGAAATTTTTTTATTTTGCAAAAAACAAAAAGTGGGAAACAGGTTTTTTACTCAAAAACTCATTATTCAAAAATAACTCATTTTAGCTACTGGGCATTCAGCTCAATTGAAATTTGAGATGTCCTTTTGATTTGGAAAAAGTTAAAAAAAAAAAACAAAAAATACACTTTTTGAAATATTGAATTTGGAAAAAATTTCGCACTTTTCAATTCAACTGGGCTAGGTTGAATTGAAATAGAAAGCATCATCTATAACACAGAAAACTCAGGGTTGTATGTAAAAATGCATGGTAATAATCTGAAACCTGAATATACACAGCACTTGTCAGGCCAATCATCACTTACGCCTCTGTGGTCTGGTGGCGATGGAGCATGGTTAAATCCACACTCTGGGAACTATACAGGCTGCAAAGAAGTGTATGTTTGTGCATTACTTGCTATGCTTGATTTGCTCCCCTTGGATCTTAAGACACAACAGGAAGCAATAAATGCAATTTGTAGACTCCATAAATATGGTTTCTGACACGAAGACGGAACTTCGAGACACAGAGAAATCTTTAAGGTACTATTTGAGCAGTATCCTTTGTTTTTGGCACCCATAGTTTCATTTGGAAAGAAATTTGATGTCAGGTGTCAGGCAATGGAGCAATGCAGAATACATTCAGGAAGGTTTGACGGATGGATCCAAGAATGAAATAGAGTCTGAAGCCGGATGGTACTTAAACGATAGTAATAAGTATCATTACGCCATCGGAGGAATGGCAACTGTTTTTCAAACGGAAATTTTTGCCATCCTGAAAGTAGCCGAATGGATAATCGAAAGGAGAGAAGAGCGGGAATTAGATTGGGCTTTTCAGTGACAGTCAGGACGAACTGAGGGCCCTGGAGAATGCGAAGCAAACCTCAAAGATTGTTCAAGAATGTAAGAAGAAGCTTAATTCTGTCGCAAGACAAAACGGGCTTGTATTTATATGGGTTCCAGGGCACACCGGTGTTCAAGGAAACGAAATTGCCGATGAATTGGATCAGCGGTTCCACCACAAGGGCCAAAACCAACAATCGGAATCAGTTCCGCAGGAATCATGATTTGGATCTGCGATTATGTATACAATTTATATAAAGAGCGATGGTCCGGTCTTGGACGCTGCAGAACTGCAAAGTATTTTGTGACAACTCCGAACAGAAAACTGTCAAACTTTCTACTAAAACTTGGAATGAAAGACGTTCGGTTGATGGTCGGTATTATTACAGGACACAACCCATGAGCTCAGCACCTGACCACCATTGGAATCATTGAGGACCCAGTGTGCTTGTCTTGCTTGGAGGAGGCGGATAGCACTGAGCTCTTTCTCTGTGAGTGTCTTGCCTTTGCTAGAGCAAGGCTACGAGTTTGGGTTCCGATGTCGTGAGAATGAGTAACATTCGTTCTCTAAAACTGGAGGATATTTACAAATTTACCAAAGAATCTGGAAAATTCTCATAGGACTAACTATTTTTCCTATCTCTTTCGCTGATACTTTTCTTCTTCCCTCCTTGACTACCTACCCTCTTTCAAGAGCTCTAAATACAAAGGGCTTTTTAGCCTGAGTGTTTTAGGAGCCACCAAATCTCTTGGTGCGCCTTGGCTCTACCTATTTAAATTTAAATTTTCAATTCCAATGGTAACAATCTAGAACTATTTTAAAACCCCAGATTTCGGGAGAGAAATTTTGTATAGGTAATCTCGCTTTTTAATTACGGATTGGGAGTTAAATGTGAAAAAGAAGATAATCTACTTATATGTGAGTGAGAAATGTAAAAATGACAAGGAAAGATCTAACGTTACTTGCATTTTTTGAGCAAAACAAGAAAAAACAATTGAAACGCAAAACTTCAAAGCAAAAACAAGGCACCCTTATCATTGAAAGAATAATTAGCAAATAGTTACAAAGTATCACGTTCTGGGGTTTATGTACCCAAAAAACTTGCAAAGTAGGGGAAAGTGAGAGAGCAAAATGAAATTTCGTTTTGTGGGGAAGTAGCAAGTTTTTACTGAATAAATGTTTACTTGTACGAATTTGCAATGAGATAAACAGCTGATCGCAAAGTAAAAATAAACACGAATTAAAATTTGCGAATTGCAATTGGTAATGGCATATTCTGCATCAGAAAGCGGTGATGAAATGCAACAAATTATTGTGAACACAAATGAAATCATGTGATTCCGAAGCTCGTTATTTTGCATTTTATTTGTTTTAATTTAATACAAGGTAGTTCAAGTGAAACCTTTTTTAGTTTTTGTGATTTTTCCTGCCAACAATTTAATCAGCTGTTCGTCAGTCTTAAAAATTGTTACTGGTTTCGCGCTTATGTACTTTTTTTGATATTTTTCTCTTTGAGAGAGATTTCTGGAAAATGAAGTTACTGTGAAGTTACTGGATATTTTTTACATGAACAGATCTATTAATAGCATAAACGGCAGTGTTGTTGTTTAATTAAATTTCGAGGAGTATAGACTTCAACAGAAATTAAATAGAAACTCTACCCACCAAAATTCACTCGGCAGTCATTTTAGAAAAAAGAGATAAATACAGAATATAAAGGTGGCGCCATCCGCAAGCAGCTACTTTGTTTTGGCAAATTTGACAGAAGAAGTGACGCCAGTACGTCAAGTACAGAAAATAAACACACCTTTCTGTGCAAAGTTACTTTAATGTAAGTCAATGTGTGAATATTTTAGTTTTTAAATTAAACCAAATAGTAAAAATAAAGTGATGCATGTTAAATTGTGAAAGTCCGCATAAATAAAAAAAAGCCCGAATACTACATAGAATACGAAGGCTCCAAGTGCATTTTTTCCTTTCTTTCCACTTGCTTCCGGTTATTCTTCCTTCTCTTCCACCGAACACCAAGTATCGGATTTTAAATGGATTTGATTAAACTTCACTCGGAAGCGAATTGCATAACCTGCCTGAATATTAATATAGAATTGCATAAAAGGAACTTAATAGACGCGCTACACCGCATTCGCTTCACAGTATTCAAAATAGTTTTACAGTTATCTAGCATCAAATACATTCAAAGGAAATTCAAAATTATTTATTTACATGTTCCAAGGCATGAAGTTTTAACTTACTTAATATTCCGTGATTTTTTGGCTTCATTTTATTTTGTACTTAGTTGGCAAGTCATAAAATCTCAGAAGCCAATGTTATGATGATCAAATACATATATTCTTCATTTCTTATTGCTACAGCTGATTTATTTTATGTTACAGTTATTCTTCAATATGTTTTGGTCGTATCAGATACTTTGCCTCTGTTGACGGAGTTTTGCCAGTTCTTCATATACAACCGACGCTACCTTCAGTTCAATGGCATCCGCATCACTTTCCGACAAGCCCGCTGACATTATTTTGTGCGCCAAACTTTCGAAAAGTAGTAAAGTAGACTTTCTCGCTGCTAATGGATCAGAAGCTGGATTCACATGGTTCTCAGTTTTCTTGGTTGAACTTGCTTTATAAGATGGTGCGGAAAGGTTAGACGTGGAGTCTTCATGTTTAGGTGTTAGAGAGTCGGCTGGAGAAGGCAAAGCCGTCCAAGAAGCTTCAACCCCACTGTGCCCTGTCTCATTGGCATCGTAGTCATCGTCGTCACTGGGGCAATATCTGGAATTAAATGTCTCATTATAAAGATTATACTTATAAGGGGATTGAAATATGGTCATAATTGGAATGATATTAGATACTGCAAATGATCAAGATGCAGTGCAAAATCGATCATCATTGAGAATATTTTCAAACAAAATTAAAACTGTTTTCAAAAACCAATGTTCATTTGTGCATTGTTAAGCCAGAAACATAAATAGTAACCCTCGTATATATGTACATACTTATTTCTAACACTTACGATCGACCATCCGTAACACCCTCCAGAAAAGACATTTCTTGGGCAAACTTAAACTTTTTATTTGAAATCGGTTTCGTACTACAAGTCTCCATCCCCTCCAACCGCCTTTTTTTCCTATACGTGTCCCGCAGCGTTTTCCAACGTTTCTTGCACCATATATCTGAGAACATAAAAATATAGACATATTTACGTGTGGACGTAGCTGTGTATGTGTGCATATTGTTCGTGTACCTTACCTTTCGTATTCAAATCTGCTGCAATTTTCTTCCAAATTGTATCCTTCCACTTAGTATTTCGATATTCCGGTGAGGTTAAGTCATACAAGCACGCAAACCTTTTCACCTCTTTGATTAGTTTTATATTGAGATCGGGGTCCATTGTGCAGCTACTTTTAGAATTGAATTATTTTCGTTAGAACTTTTAAAAGCGTGCATAAAGATGAGGAACGATGTGTATTATTGTAATCGAGCGACTAATGTATTTCTATTTTGCGCTTGCATCGCTAACTGTACTATGAACTGTAGGCGGCGGTAAAGCGTTTATTTTTTGACACCGTCTGAGCGTCGGCGATTTCACGCTCTTCCGTTCTTGCGCTCTTCCGTTGTTGTTTCATTTCTCTTCAATACGCTCTTCATGTGTACGCACTAACTTCAGTGCGTGTGTGTGGGGGTATGTTTTCAGTATACGTATGTATGTATATTCATAAGTACGGTAGACTCTCAATATATGTGCCCATTTACACGAGGAGACATCTGGAAGGGAAACATTTTGTTCGGGGGTGAAGGACGGCCGCGGAAGAGAGAAGGGAATTTGTCTCCTGTACTGGCGACACGCTTTGCTCTTCTTATTCGTATTTCCAATCTTAAAGCAATTTTTGACAGTTGCTTCATTCGTTTTCTTCTTTTGTGGAAGAAAGTTCTAAGTTATGTGTTGGCTTTCAATCAACGGAAGATAACAACGATGACAAACATCCGAACGCTGCTTGGGAATTGCACGATTATTTTTGCTAGTAAAGTAGGTATAATTTAAAATAGTTATGGGACATGTTTATGTTGATTTCTAATTTTTCCCTGCATTTCTAGATACTCAAGTTAATTTTAAGTTAATTATTTACATATGAAGTATTTTTAATTTAATTTTTTTTATTCAAGTATAAGAATTTATAAATATATTTCAATAAAAAAAAACAACAAATTATTTATTATTTAACCAGTTTGCATTTTTCATTCATATATTTAAGAAACTGTTGTCGAACGCTCTCTGCTTTACATGTAAGCGCGTGCTAGAATACATCCGAACCAGACGATGCTAAAGTATTAAATGTCAAAATGTCGCGGAAACATTTTTGCCCGTGTGTACGCGAATGAAACATCAAAAGAGAATTTCCAGTGTCTCCCTTCCAGATGTCTCCTCGTGTAAATCGGGACTATGCGGCTGAGATCAAGTTGGTCAGAAGCTGAAAACAAACAGCATTAGAATTAGGATGCACACAGGTTTGTATATATGCATGCATGCATGTCTTTTCAATCAAAAACCTAAATCTAACATTTTTAGTTGAAGTTACTCATTAAATAAAAATACACTTTCAAAGACTTCCTTGGTTATTAGTTCGGTTAACAGTATGGAAGTTTTTGAAACATTCTCTCTCCATGCAAAGGGCTACATTGCATAACTCGCAAATCCATCGAATTCTTTGGTGACCCTCCCTGCACCTCAGCTGATTCGATATCGTTTTGGGAAAATGGTTATATGAGGAACCAGCTATTGATGCCGTTGTCGATCGTTTTGAAGATATGTCCCGGATATTATAATTGCGTAAATAAAATCACGTTGGTATTGCAACAAGCCGCATTGACTCTTACTTGCCATTTTATAAAGCTTCCATGCGTTTACTACGCACGAGTTTATCATTGTGGTGAAAAGAGGCCACCACCATTTCTTTCCTCTAAACTTTATATTGTAAGTATTCAAAGCTTGGTCGTGGAGGTCAACTCCTCCCATTCCTGAGTTGTATTCCGCTATCAACTTCGGCTGATGGGCATTCACCTTGCGCCTCTCTTGTCTTGACCATCGTTTGACGGTATGTAAAGGTTCAATTCTATCAAAGTTTGTTCCTACTGTCACAACGCTATTGTCATTCCACTTCACAAAAAGTATTCCTGAGTCAGAACACCTACAAAATTTGATACAAAACAACTATTCAAATAAATCATTATGATAAACTTACATAAAATCAAACTCTCCCCGTTGCTTCTTTTGTAGTTCTTTGTTCGTTTTCAGAGGACATTTTTTGGTCCGCCGTTCACGAACAGTCCCAGTAGCCTTAAATCCTTATTCTTTCAAAATTCTAAGAAGGTCATATGACGTAAAGAAGTTGTCGAAAAATACGATTCCAAGGTTGGAATATCATCACGCAATATATTATCCTCGTCAATGTCCTCCTCATCTGTGTCACAGTGGGTATTTGGCGGTATAATAGCGAAGTCGAAGTGACTACGGTCGCTTGATTCAATGTAGTCGGTGGCCGCAGAAAGGTTGTGAAACCTCTTTCTGTAAAATTTTTTTACATCCATTACCAAATCTACATGAAATATGCACACAAAATATATATTAATGTTCCCACTGTACCCATGCGAGTACACTAGAATTTAAACCTACCGAAATGCACTTTTCCACAACTTTTTTCGTATTTTTGTTATAAAGTATACACATTATATGTATTATGAATATTTCAACACTGAACTTTTTCCGTGATAACTTAGATTTTGTCAAACAGAGAGCTCATTGCAAACTAAACCATGAAAAGAAGAAAAAAAAGCAAGCGTGCACGCAAAGACAAGTGAATAACGGATAACGGCATTCAAAACAAAGAAGGAGAAACATGTGTATTCCTTTTCGACATTGCTCTGTATTATAAAGTGGCGAGTACATTTAAAAATTTGTAAGCGTTGGCTTTTGACGTCGTTTCGAAAAAGATGCTTTTTCTGTACTCAAGCGAGTACAATGGGATCAAATGGGTTAAGTATAAAGATAAAGAGTTTTGGTTTTTTCAGAATTGCGTGAATTATTTTATCTGAGTGTTAATTTTTTAGCGTTTATTTGGGTCGTTCACAAGCCCATGAGCTCCTCTTTTCAATAGAGCTTTCATCTAATGCAGCATCAAAAAATAGAAGGGCATTCTTTATACTATAAGACAATTTCAATGCATTTTCATTTAAAAAATAAGTGGCTTTTGCACTGATGTATGAGCCCTTATCCTCAGAAAAAAAAAAAGTTGTGGTTTCCTCCAGGGCTAAAATGTTTCGGTAAAGTGTTGAAGTTTTCGTGAGCTGAACAGGTTTGAAAATAGCTTGAACCGACAGCTTAAACAAAATCGCTACTTGTTTGTACGTATATATGTATCTAACATAAGTTTTTCCTTAAAGCTCCATATGTAATTAGTCATGGATTAGTCAATTTGACTGACTTTCAACATCCGGAGTAACTTTCGTTGAAACTGCGTCTGCGCCAACTACTGCTGCTGCTTCAGCTGAAATAAAATGATTCACATATAGACATTTACATACATATGTATGTACATATGTCTTCGCGTAGTTCACAAATCATCAAATTGGCACACCTAGTAATTTTTCACAAAAACATGAATCTAAAACCATTTTTCTCACTCGTTAATTTCTTTCTTTTTCTTAATTGGAAAAACATTTTATATTAAATTTTCATAACAAAAACTATTTTAAATTTACAGAAAAAAATGTTCATCGACTCCTTATAAAAAATAAAGGGTTTTCAAATAGCAGGTGTGATTTTGAATATCCCGCTATTTCACTTTTGAAGCTGTCATTTTTTGATATTTGACAAGTAGAAACTACGCCGTTAATAAAAATGGAACGATACTCGCTTAAACAACGCATTGAAATTATTAAAATGATGAAAATTTGGCAGAGACGGTTCGTAAAACTCGAACATTTTTGGGCCATCGTGAAGCACCTTGTCGGACCGCAATACAGAAATTGGTGGAAAAATTGGAGCTGTTGGGACAAGTTAGTGATGTTAAGAATAAAACCAGTGCACGTCAAGAACAGCCAAAAATACTGTTGTTGTCGCCTAAAGTGTTGAAGAAAACACAGGCTTGTCCATTCCACGTCGTTCTTTGGAATTAGGCATTCCACAAACGTCATTACACCGTACGAGTATTTTGCATAAAGATTTGGGTCTTAAGGCTTATAAAGTCCAGTTAACACAAGAACTCAAGCCGGCCGATCATCAACAACGTCGTGTCTTTGCTGATTGGGTCGTTGAAATGCATGAAAATGATCCGGAATTTCATCGAAAAATCATTTTGAGTGATGAGGTCCATTTCCACCTCGGTGGCTTCGTCGACAAGCAAAATTGTCGGATCTGGCGCTCAGAAAATCCAAGAGTTATTTTTGAAAAGCCTCTATACTCAATGTGTGACTAATTGGTGTAGTTTATGGTCCGGCGGAGTCATTGGACCTTACTTTTTCGAAAATGCAGCTGGAGCAATAGTTACAGTGAATGGATTGCGCTATCGAGAGATCATTAATGATTTTTCATGGCCGGAATTTGGATGGTATTGATCTGGACAACGTTTATTTGCAATAAGACGGCGTTACGTGCCACACAAGCAACGAAACCATTGATCTTTTGCCAAAATAACACCTCTTATTGGAAAACCCTTTACATATTAACCAATAAGACAAAATTTTCCAATAAGCTTGTTTAAATTTATTATTTTAGCTACCTAATGCAATGCGCTCAAGATCAGAACTCATTATTCGTTCTAATGTACAGATGTACCTGTAAAGCTAAATACATATGTATGTATGATACTTTGCCTCCACCCTCAAGCACCGCATGCTGCAAAAGATAACAATTGCATATTGTGATATAAATACAAACAAATTTACATACATACATATCTACAGTCAAACTCCGATACATAATATCGAACATTTAACTACTGCATACTAATAGCCCACCCTAACCGATATACACACACCAAATGCTAGCCGAACGAAGAAACCGCATCTATCGCAAGGCGGATTCACCGTTCGTATGCGGACCACTGTTGGTAATTTTACACGCACTTTCTCTGCTCCCGGTTTCTCAGAGCGCGCTGAGCACTATTTGCACGGATCGATTTTATTTCGATTTTCTTCCGAAACGACCTGATGATTAAGAGGATGACAAATGATATTACTCTATTTCGATCTATATATACATACATATGTACGTACATATATCTTGTAGCAATTTACATGCATCAAAATCAAAATTTCGTATGCGCTGAACTAACAACAAATTGATAAGAGTAAGTAAAAGTGAAATTCACCGGACAAGAACGATTAATGCGCCTTAAAAATAAACCAAATTCTTGCACATAAGGGTAAATATGAATACATAAATACAAACGTACGTACATACACACAAACATATAATAACCAAAATACAAAAATTTAGTGATGCGGTTATGTGAGCAAATGCTCTCACAATACACTGCGTATCTTCAAAGGCAATGTGAGTGCGCTGTGAGAAACGTTCGCTCTCATCAACCTGCTTTCATTCTCTAAAGCGCGCGGCTGTCGTCAATTCAATGTTGCTGCTGTTGTTATTGTTCTTGCTCGCAAAGCATGTTTTCGTTGTGCCCGTGATCCGAGTCTGCCCAAACGGTTGACTAGCTGACTGGTTGACGGTTGGGAAAACATGGCTACGAAGCACCGTTGGAGAGCCTCCGATTCTTTACACGACGTCGTATTCGTGATTATGTCTCTCATTTCTACATGTTGTTCAGTATTATTTCGCGGGCGTTCATATCGGTGCGGTAGGGAAGTCAGTTGGCGTGTGTGATATACTACTCAACTGAATTTAGTACTGCTTTGTAGCTTTCATTGTGTTGATATCAAATAAGTGTTGGCGGCAGATAATTTTTTAGAAATTTTCTAATCTACAATAAAATTTAATTCTGTTATTTTATCCATTAATATAAAATTAAAAACAAATAGAAGAATACAAACTTTTGCGCCAACGAAAGCACAACTTACGTACATCATTATACTTATAGCAGTTGCAAACAAAAACAATGTAAAGAAGTCAGTTGCAGCAGCAACAGTTGCTTTCATTTCATGGTATTGCTTTTTGTATTTTTTGTTTTGCTTTGCGTGAATCATTCGCAACCAATCACCTGACCGTCAAGCGGCCAAAATAGCCCCCCCAACAAATGAACAACAACAAATCGACAGTGTTATTGTGAGTGAAGCAACTCTCGTATTCACAAAACCGCGGCAGTCAATAACAGCGAAGGTAATATAGAAAAACCGGTTAACGGCGAGCCCGCACAATGCGCTTGCTCACGCGGTTTGTTTTTGTTAAGGCATACGCGTTTTTCGAACACCACTACGAAAAACTGGTTACGTCTTGGGCTAACAAATAGTGGACCGGTTCGGCGAGTTCCTGGTGGCTGGTTTCTGCTCTAACAACTGCGTTGTTGAGTGTTCTGGTTTCATTTACATACACACATACATATATACATACACCATATCGGGGAACGTTTGAACGGTTTGTTTTACGCTAAAACAGGCTTTGGCATTTATCATTACAGTTTCAGCCGTCGAACATGGCTAAGGTGAGTGTGTCGAATAAATTTTGCTTTTCAAATTTTTAATGCATGAAATTCAACTAATTTTCACTTAAATTTCTTTTCGGTTGAAATTTAGACACTGAAAAATACAGCTTCGTTTAAGGAAAAATTAATACCGGAGATTGGCAGGAAAAAGGTGAGTGTACTAAAAAATTTACAAATGTTTTGCGAAAGAAAATTGGTAGATGTTGTTATGATTTTTAGATGTAGGTAGTGCCTCTACCTGCTGCAGTAATAAGATTTTCTGAGCTTTGGGCTTCGATTTGTCTGAAATTTTGAACGGGTTTGAAGTTAATTACTTCCTGTTCGGTTTGTAAGCCTTGGGTATCATTGCAAGTGCAATAAGGGGTTAGGGTTGGTTAGAGACCCGAAAAAATTGTGATCAATAATTTTTTTGCTAGTCAATTGCTTTATTTTACGAAAATAAAACCATATCATTAATACGTCATGTTTCAAATTAGGTTAGGTTAGGTTAGCCTGGTTGGCATTATGCCACGCATAGACCTTTTAGACCCTAGCGATACCAGATGCCGACCGACCTCTATGAATTCTGAAAGTAGACATCATGTAGGATGTCAGCGCTTTTGGCGAATCTAAGCAGAGCTGGGAGATCCGCTTTTGAGACGTCCTCCAGACCCTCAAACAGTGGGACATGTTTCGAATTGACTTTAACTAAATTTCAAAAAATTAAAAATTGTAAAAGTTATTGCTGTTTGTGTGGAGCCCGTTTCTCCAGAAGTGCCTTGCGGTGATCATCACAAATCCTTGAAGACTCATCTAAAATCAATCAGACAAGAGAAATTAGTTTTATTAATAGATAATCTTGTGCCTGATCGAAGCTTTTTTCAAAATTAACAATATGGCGGCCTCAGGAAATATTTTTCAGATTTTCGAGAAAAAAACCGACAATTAATCGTTTTAAAAAATCGAAATTTTTGAAAACAATAAATTAATTTCAACAGCAGTATAAATTTTATTGAAATCTACCAAGCCGTTTTAAGTCACCAGTTCAAAAAACATAGTTTTGAGAAAAATGCATTTAAAGTTTTGCTATCGAACCAGAGCGCCCGAGCGCCCTTTGTTAATTGTTGAATAACTCGAAAAGTATTTGTCGAATGCACTTCAAATTTTCACCGAATATTTTTAAAATATTATAAAGGGTGTTTAAGTTTCAAGAGCCGGTGTTGATTTTGAATAAAATACAATTTTTTTATTATTATTGTCATTTTTCTTTATTATGATAATATTGGTATGGCTCAATTACGCATGGAACAAAATATTGGCCATGTGGCCGCCGCGGCCTCGGCGGCACACCTCTATCCGATGATCCAAATTTTCGATGACGCTGAGGCAAAATTGAGGTTCCAAGCCATTAATGTGCCGAATTATCTCATCCTTTAGCTCTTGAATTGTTGCTGGCTTATCGACGTACACCTTTTCTTTCAAATAACTCCAAAGAAAGAAGTCCAACAGTGTCAAATCACATGATCTTGGCGGCCAATTGACATCGCCGCGACGTGAGATTATTCGGCCATAAAATTTTTCGCGCAAAAGAGCCATTGTTTCGTTAGCTGTGTGACAAGTGGCATCGTCCTATTGAAACCACATATCGTCCACATCCATATCTTCCAATTCGGCTCGTAAAAAGTTCGTTATCATCTCACGATAGCAAACACTATTCACAGTAACTGCCTGACCGGGCTCATCAACGACGAGCGTGAGAGGTGCAATTGTTGGGCACGATGACGAGTTGAGGTGGACGGCTCTTCAACCACACTATCGCGAACAGCAGCAATATTTTCTGCAGTACGAGCTGTACGAGCATGCACTGGTGTTTTCATATCTCGTACAGACCCGGTTTGCTCAAACTTGTGCACAATTTTTCCGATTGTACGCACATTTGGACGTTTAAATTGACCGAAAAAATCACGAAGTGCGCGATATGCATTTTGGTTTGAATGCCCGTTTTTATAATACGCCTGAATAACTTTAACGCGTTGCTCGATTGTGTATCTTTCCATGGTTCAAATTGAGTTAGTGTGAAATTGAAAAATGTCAAATGAAATGCAAAACAAAACTTGACGTTTAGGTGTGGTTCACATTCAACATCGGCCCTTGAAATTTAACCACCCTTTACTTTAAGAAAACACAAAAAAAAATCCAACTTCTTAAAAATTCCGACTGCCCTAATCCCATAAATCAAGATATAAGCTACCTTTGCTATCTTCATACTTATTTTAATAAATTAATTGTTAAATGTCCGTCTTTATTTTCAAAAATAGATTTATATATGTGTATACATATGTATGTATGTATGTATGCATGTATGTATGTGGCCATAAACAATTTGAAAATAAATTTCAAAACATTGTAAAAAATTCCGCTTAAATTTTGTGGAATGATGGCAACACAGTGACGTTCCTGTTAGGCAGACTCGACTGCAGTAGGTACCCACCTGCCTCGATTGGAAAGTTTACAAATTCTGGTTCACTTCGAAATCTATTTCTTTCAAGAAAGCACAATTTTTACTTCGTGCAAAATTTCAAATTCGATGGCTGTGGGTACAAGCAATTAGCGCTTAAGCCCAAAATTTTGTTTTCCACAATTGACAGGCTCGATTTGTATATTATGCAGAATATGTTTTTAATAATAGCTTTTCAAAAAAGATTAATAGTGGGACACATAGTTGTGTTAGTAACATTTGTACGTCGAATTTGGCGCTTATTGCTAGTGAGCATAGAATTCATGATTGCTTCCAATGCCAAACATTTTTCTATTTTTTCTAGCGTAATTTTTCTATTTTTTTTCAAAAAAAAAATTTATTTCTTTCCTTGTTCATTCCTCTCGGGGGCATATGGCCTCGACAAGACTTGTCTTGCGTTGGTTTCGTTAATCTATTTGATTTCTGACAGGGTAGGTAATTAGCATGTCGCTACGAAAAAATATAGGGTGGGTCATGTAAAATTTGATTTTTGAATCGGCTATAAAAAAAAAAAAACTAATCAATATTTTTTCAAACTGTTGTTTTTTAATTTGAAGATTGAACATTTCATGAATGGCAACTTCGATTTCGTGTTTTAAAGCATCAATCGTCTCTAGATGGTTCGCATAGCATTTGTCCTTAACGGCTCCCCACAAAAAATAGTCCAACGGGCTTAAATCACAGCTCCGAGGCGGCCAATTGATATCGGAATTTCGGCTGATTATTCGGTTTTCAAAAACGGTAGCCAAAAGTTCGAGTGTAACTTTGCCAATGTGACAAGTTGCACCGTCCTGTTGAAACCAAGTGTCGTCCATGTCATCCTCTTCAATTTTTGGAAACAACTCGTTGAGCATGTCACGGTAACGCTCGCCATTTACTGTAACCGCGGAAGAAGAAGAAGACTCACCACTTTGGAAATAGGTCTTCAATATTTCTCAATTTTGTTCAAGCGTATAGCGCCCCATTTCGTAAATGTCAAACCTTAAAGTAAATTATGAACACATTTGACACGTCATTTGTGTTACCATTCTCAAAAAAATAGGTGGTTCAAAAAGCAAACGCTATATGGCCCACCCGTTAGTTGTGTTTTAATTTTAAGAAAATGTTGTTTTTGAAGTGAAACTTCTTTTGCCTCGAAGGATGAAACGCTGTGAGGAGTAAAACCATAGCGTTTCATCGACATGTGACGCTACGCCAGCGCCATCTGTTAAAAGCGTGGCGTGGATGAAACGCTGTGAGGAGTAAAACTAGCGTTTCATCGACATGTGACGCTATGCCAGCGCCATCTGTTAAAAGACTGGCGTGGCGTGTCGTCGTGAATGTAATGCGGTCGCCATTAGTAACGCGAGACGCGTCATAGAGTGTGTGTGTAGTTTTGAGCAAATCTTACAAACATATTTTGTTTTGTTGATTGATTTCTGTTAAATATGGCATCAAATCAAAAACGGAAACCGAAAACAGGTGCTGAACGGCAACGTGAGTATTTGGAGCGTAAAAAATTAAGAGCTACTGTTGAACACCGTGACAGTGAATCCTCCGGTTGTACGATAAGTGATAATTTGTCATCTGTGCATCAGGATATCGATGAAGAACATTTCTCCGTAAATCGATCAGTCGATGGGCGGTCATTTCATCAGTATCATGGACCTAATTATGTTGTGTGTGAAGCTATAGTTCATACAAACGATCCACTGCCATCAACATCGACTTATAGAGATTTCGTTTCTCCGATAGCACAATGTTCAAATGCGCCTGCAATAACGAGAACGAAAAAAAGCAATGCTCAAGTTTGCCGAGAATATCGTGCAGGAAAAAAAGCAGCGCGTGAAAATCCAGACAGTGATTTACATGAACTGAATACTGTGGACACGGCGGAGTGTACATCATCGGAAAATAATGCTCAACGTGTTGTAAGTGAATCCAGTTTAATAACTTGTCTCTCTTTATATTCATGTAAATAAGAAAATAGACGATATAATATATTTTATTCATAAAATATTGTTACCATATACTATGGCAGGGTCTGAGTTGCTAGGACAACATGATCATCAAATTCCGATGATTTTAAGTGGCGACTTTAATGTCAATTTTGCAGAAGAGCGATCAAAGACTCTAATAAGTTTCCTCAAAGAAAAATTAAATTTAAATATGGTTAATGATTGTGAAGTACCAACAACAAGATGCGGAACTACCATTGATGCAGTATTTCATCGATACCTTGATAGATTAGAATGTAGATCATTTTTTACGTATTTCAGTTACCATAAAGCCCTTGTTTCATTTTTGGAAAACGAATCCAATAATGATAATGACAATGCCGAGAACCAAATGTTATTGAGTACAATAAATTCATTTCTTTTTATATTAAAATAAATAAATAATTCTGTTTAATAAAATTCCATTCCATGCTTTCCATGACTTCTGCATGCATTATATTGAAATAATAGTTAAATTATTGATTTGTTGATAAAAGAAGTGTCACTTCAATCGTGCGGGTTCCGTGAACTACCACACACTTTCTTTTTTTTAATTTAATTTTAATTTTATAAATTTTTTTTGGATGTTTATAAATGATTGACATAAATTGTTTAGCTAAGCATTTTATTTGTTTCTGTGTCAATACTCTCCGCAAAATTGACTGTTGTTGGAATATTGAAAGATTCTACTCAACTTTGCAGTACGACACCCCCTCCCCCCCTCGTCGAATTATTCAAGTATTCAAGCTTGAGGTTGGTCAATTAGATCTTCTTAACTGAATACGTTTCAAGATTTGAATCGTTGCAGTACTGATAAAAAAAACTGAAATATTTATTATAAAAATGTTTGTGTTTATAAGAAAAAAAAAAACAACATGACTGACCTTTTATTTGACAACAAAACTAATAAAACCCAAGATTAAGAGAATACAACATTGCGCCTTCCCAAGTACAAAAAATAAACAAACAAAAAGAAGAGGAAGAAAAATCGAAAGTGAGAGGAAAACCAACAAATAAAATTTATAGATAATAGATAATAACACATTGGCAGAAAAGTCCCGGGCCTAGCACATAGATGGCACTAGTTTTATAGCATTCACCTCTTTTTCAGTTAGTACTAACCTTGTCCTACCGGTGCTGTCCTACGGCTGCGAGTGCTGGACATGACAAGCAAAGACGAAAGTAGCTTAAGAGTTTTCGAACGAAAAGTACTCCGAAGGGTGTTTGGCCCCATACGTTGCATCGATGGAACGTACCGAATACGCTACAACGATGAGTTGCTAAACTTATGCCAGGGAGAAGACGTCGTGAAATACATTAAATCCCAAAGGCTTCGATGGTTAGGGCACACTGTGCGCATGGAAAACAGCCGCCCCCAAAAATCTTTTTTATCAACGAATTGTCTAATGACCCGAGCCCGAGGACGTCCAAGGTTAACCTGGCTTGATCAAGCCATAGCCGAGCTACGAGTTAGAGAGAGAGAGAATCGCTACTTGATGATGATGATGATGACTAACCCAAAAAATACAACTGTTACAATTTCATGATATTCGATTTTTTAGTTCGTGAATTATTGTGCTAGGAGTGACTCTACTTTTATTATTTTCAAAACAATGGATTAAAAAGAGTTTCGTGTGTTAGTCTTACGCTGCTTCTTAATGGGGAAAAATATTGTTCAAGTCAAGCAATGGCTTGAAAAGTGTTATGGGGATTCCGCTCCTTCCGAAACGACAATAAATTTCTTTTTTGCTGACTTCAAACGCAGTCGTAGGGACACCGATGATGTACTACTCGGTGGACGTCCAAATGAGGCGGTAACACCAGAAAATATCAAAAAAATCCTCAAAATCGTTTTGAATGATCGAAGAGTGAAGTTGCGTGAGTTAGCTGACATCGCAAAGATGTCAAAAGAAGGTTGGCATTGTATTGCATGAGCCTTTGACTATAAGAAAGCTCTCTTCAAAGTACGTGCCGCGTTTTTTCACTGTTTTGTTTCATCAACACAACGCACCGTGTCTCAAGTCAATCAAACCAATGGCAAAACTACATGAATTGAACTTCGAATTGCTCCCGCATCCACCGTATTCGCCGAATTTGGCTATTCACAGCCCTAAATAAATTGCTCAGCGGTAAGAAATTTCGCTCGAATGAAGAGGTTATCGCTGAAACTGAGGCCTATTTTGAGGCAAAAGATAAATCGTTCTACAAAAGTGGTATTGAAATGTTAGAGTGACGCTGGAATGTTTGCGTAGTTCTTAATGGAAATTACGTTGATGAATTAAGCTAATTTTGAACAAAAAATAAAACGGGTTTTCTTTGTTAGGCCCGGGACTTTTCAGGTCATGTGTTAGATGCAGATAATATGCGACACTCAATTATTAAATTTGCCAAAAACAAAGTAGGTAATAATACAAATAAACCAGTTAATTTTCGTAAATAAACTTCAGTTTTTTTAATTTTTTTCGGTATTTCACGGGAATCTACTCCGAATCTTGGTATCGGCATGAAGGTGATGTTACTATTCTTGGAGCATTGAAGAGAAAATTTTTCTTCATATGGCTCTTCTATTTTATGACCTTTCTTAGACTAGTTTGATGTGGCAGAGATTTTTAGTTTACCGAGCAAAATGACTCAGAAAAATCTTCTTATGCTATGCAATTTTTTTTTCGGTTTGTCTTTTTGTAGAAATTTCAGCGCTGCTATTAGCGCTTGGACAAATGCCCGTAGAAAATAAATGAAACAAGAAAAAATAGCACATGAGGTTAGTTGGACAAAACCTGAAACCGAAATATTAATTTCACTTTTGGAACGCTATCCTCTACTTTATAATTGCACACACAAAGATTTTTCAAAAATTTACATTAAAGAAAAAACCTATGAAGAAATTGTGACACAACTTAAAAACGTGAAGCAAGAAATAACAGTGCAATCGTTGAAAAAAAAAATTAAAACGCTGCGCTCACAACTTTGGGCAGAGGCACGCAAAATTAAATTACTAAGCAAAAGTGGTGCCGCGGGCGAGGTGTACCAGCCAAAGCTTTGGTGCTACAACCAATTGCAGTTTTTACTTCAATCGAATGACGATGAGATTGAGGAAGTGAGCGACGAAAAAGTGTGTAGAAGTAAAACATTTTTAAAAACTTAATTTGCATAAGTTTTTTTGATGTCGTTCAAAAAAGAAATTGTCAAGCGCTAGCTTCGAAAGTGGCTTCAAACTGTATGTATGCATTATACGAGGGGGGTTCAATAAGAACCCGTGTTACAAATAAAGACAGCATTTAAAAAAAAAATAATTTTTTTCAACATAGTCCCCTTTTAAAAAGATACACTTCTCCCAACGCTCCGGCCATTTTTTTACCCCTCCAAAAATAGGATTTGTCGAACTCTCCAAAATACGCCTCTGTCTCGGCGAAGACTTTCTCGTTTCAATTAAATTTTTTCCCCATTTCTTTATGTTAGGAAACAAGAAAAAGTCGCAGGGACCCAGTTAGGGGGAACACCAGAGGTGCGGCAGCAATTCATAACGCAATTCATACAGTTTGGCGGCGACAACTCCAAATGAATAAGCTGGTGCGTAATGGTGGTAAAAAAGCACCTTCTTTTTCGTCAAATGCGGTCGTGTCTCCTTCAATTTTTTATGAAAGCGGTCCAATAACTCACTGTAGTATTGTCCAGTGATCGTTCTTGCTTTTTCTAAAAACTCCATCAGGATGACGCCGTTCGCATCCCAAGCAATCGTCGCCATGACCTTTCCGGCCGATAGGACTATCTTCGCCTTCTTTGGTGAAGATTCACTGGGAGAAATCCATTGTTTTGATTGTTGCTTAGTTTCTGGTGTGTAATGATGAGTCCAGGTTTCGCAACGGTGACAACTCGATGCAAAAATTCCTTCGGATCTCGCTTAAATTGCTCCCAACACTGCTTCGACGTTAACAGCCACATTCGCGTATTGTTCATCACGAGCAATCGCGGAACCCATCGGGCCATTTGCCATTCCGGTCGACACACCTATGACCTCTGTTACTCGCGCACTTTCGTTCGTCGATCAGCGAGAATCATGTCGTGGACTTTCTGAATAATTTCCTCGGTAACCACGTCTGCCGAGCTTCCTGCTCGCTCCTCATCAAAAACGGATGTACGCCCGCGCTCAAATTCATTGAACCAATAACTAACTGTGGTCATAGATGGCGAAGCGTCCCCATAGACAGCATCCAACTTTGCTCTTATCTCCTCGCACTTTTTCTCATCCAAAAACAAAAAGCAAATTACCGAACGACTCTGCGCTTTTTTCATCTTAGCGAAAATCACGAAACACGACTTACTCGAATACCTGCCAAATCCAAACTAACCTATCAATCAGTCTGAAATTTGTTTAGCCGTCGTTTGATAGATGACAGCATACGATGCTAACACCAACTTCCCTCAGGAACGCCCTTTATCATCAAACGCGGGTACTTATTGAACCGCCATCGGGTGTACATGAATAATCACTACACACATGAAAGAATCTGTCGAAGATTTTAGGTCCATTCCATAATAGACGCTAGGAGAGATATGTGAATGATAATCAAAGAGTAATCAAAGTGTAACTTTTTTGTTTCTGGCTGCATAGAGTAGAGATATATTATTAGCTAGTACGCCGTCCCAAAACTCATTGGCGCTTCAAAAATGAAAGGTTAGGCCATTGATTCCTTTTTAAATTATTCCATTAAAATGTAACACTTGCAGTCCTTTCACGCGCAAAACATTGGTTGAAATTAAATATTAAACTTATTTTTGAAACAATAGAGTTACAATATGACGAAGAAAACAAAAAAAGGATGAAACAGTTAAACACCGAAGTGCGTTTTTAAAACGCAGCGAGTTATTAATATTTTTCAACTTGTGTGCTTCTTTCCAAGACGAATACTGAAAACAATTAAATTTTTGAAGTGAAACTTCTTTTGCCTCGAAGGATGAAACGCTGTGAGGAGTAAAACCATAGCGTTTCATCGACATGTGACGCTACGCCAGCGCCATCTGTTAAAAGCGTGGCGTGGATGAAACGCTGTGAGGAGTAATACTAGCGTTTCATCGACATGTGACGCTATGCCAGCGCCATCTGTTAAAAGACTGGCGTGGCGTGTCGTCGTGAATGTAATGCGGTCGCCATTAGTAACGCGAGACGCGTCATAGAGTGTGTGTGTAGTTTTGAGCAAATCTTACAAACATATTTTGTTTTGTTGATTGATTTCTGTTAAATATGGCATCAAATCAAAAACGGAAACCGAAAACAGGTGCTGAACGGCAACGTGAGTATTTGGAGCGTAAAAAATTAAGAGCTACTATTGAACACCGTGACAGTGAATCCTCCGGTTGTACGATAAGTGATAATTTGTCATCTGTGCATCAGGATATCGATGAAGAACATTTCTCCGTAAATCGATCAGTCGATGGGCGGTCATTTCATCAGTATCATGGACCTAATTATGTTGTGTGTGAAGCTATAGTTCATACAAACGATCCACTGCCATCAACATCGACTCATAGAGATTTCGTTTCTCCGATAGCACAATGTTCAAATGCGCCTGCAATAACGAGAACGAAAAAAAGCAATGCTCAAGTTTGCCGAGAATATCGTGCAGGAAAAAAAGCAGCGCGTGAAAATCCAGACAGTGATTTACATGAACTGAATACTGTGGACATGGCGGAGTGTACATCATGGGAAAATAATGCTCAACGTGTTGTAAGTGAATCCAGTTTAATAACTTGTCTCTCTTTATATTCATGTAAATAAGAAAATAGACGATATAATATATTTTATTCATAAAATATTGTTACCATATACTATGGCAGGGTCTGAGTTGCTAGGACAACATGATCATCAAATTCCGATGATTTTAAGTGGCGACTTTAATGTCAATTTTGCAGAAGAGCGATCAAAGACTCTAATAAGTTTCCTCAAAGAAAAATTAAATTTAAATATGGTTAATGATTGTGAAGTACCAACAACAAGATGCGGAACTACCATTGATGCAGTATTTCATCGATACCTTGATAGATTAGAATGTAGATCATTTTTTACGTATTTCAGTTACCATAAAGCCCTTGTTTCATTTTTGGAAAACGAATCCAATAATGATAATGACAATGCCGAGAACCAAATGTAATTGAGTACAATAAATTCATTTCTTTTTATATTAAAATAAATAAATAATTCTGTTTAATAAAATTCCATTCCATGCTTTCCATGACTTCTGCATGCATTATATTGAAATAATAGTTAAATTATTGATTTGTTGATAAAAGAAGTTTCACTTCAATCGTGCGGGTTCCGTGAACTACCACACACTTTTTTTATTAAAAAAACTACTGGATTTAACAAAAACCATTGTTTGTTTATGACTTATTATTTTATGTTCGTTTCGGCCCAAACTGGCCGAAGCTCAGTTCGTTGCGGACTTAAAAATCGATGTTCGTTCGTTAACACTTATAATCCACTTAGCATCATTGCTCGATAAGCAATAGAATTTTCCTGATTTCGATGATACGGCAAGACAAATCATAAAAGTTCAGAGCAACGAGATGCAAACGGAGATTCAACAATGTGCATTTGATACGGTCCGGTTAAAATGTGGCTCCTCTAAAATGTGGATTCCACCCAAATAGTTTTTTTCAGATTTCTTAAAAAACTAAAAAAGCGCCAACTCGTCTATTTGTGAGGGAATTAGTCGTTGAAAATGTACTACAAAAAGATTCCTCGTGAAATTTTCTATATGCATACATACATACATACACGCATACATTTGCAAATTAATTTTTATTGGCTTCTGTGATGCCATTGAAAGACAGAAACATGAAAGTTTCCGATTTTTGGAGAAAGCGATCGGTGTTTTATTTGGTATAGACTTTTACTTCCTTTGTACATATGCAAATCAGGGGATCACTAGGTATCAGGAGATCAATAGTTGTTGTAGAACATTTTAATTCTTTAGCTAGAGCTCTTCTAAACTCATTTATTTTAGACTTATGGTAATTTAACTATAAACGAAGGGATTAAAATTGTGCCAATATTTCCTAGTTTTCTCATTTGCTCTCGCTAAAATCTAACAAAACACAAACGAACACTGCTCAAACAGCAGCTATGGGAGCAGTAGCAGAGCAACAGAAGCGAGAGTAATAGCGGTAGCGGGAGTACACATGAAGAATTTCGCAAGTAGCGAAACCGGCCTATTGCCAGTTTTTTACTACTGCTCCGACTACAAAGATATTTCAAAATTTGTTTTGGCTATTACTCTGAGTTACTGGCAGCAACGAAATGTAGCTTGGGCGGAGCAAAACAGTTTATCGTGCATTTTGCGCTACCTGCTCCACTAGTCATCTGTTCGAGCTCAAAGCAGTAGCGGGAGCAGAGCAGTGTTTTCGTTGATATTGCTGCAGCGAAATAGTTAACGCAAACTCTGTATTTATATGAAGAAAAAGTTTTTTCCAATAGCCTTCACCCCTCGGCAGGCAATGGCAAACCTCCGAGTGTATTTCTGTCATGAAAAAGTTCCTCATAAAAATATTTGGCGTTCGGAGTCAGCTTGAAACTGTAGGTCCCTCCATTTGTGGAACAACAGCAACACCACAAATAGGAGGAGTAGTTGGTGCAAACACCCAAAAAGGGCGTACGCGACAATTGTATATATATATACTTATATACATATATGTGTAAGTACATAAACTAAGTAAGACGCCTGTAAGTTTTTCGTTGTTTTCGAAAGCGGTTGCTGTTAGAATAAAATGTTTCTATAGTTTGCCAATGTTTGTTTTTTGTAATGAACTAGAAGAGAGAGAAATTCTAGAACACCTTCTCATGATGGATAGAATAATGAGATGGCGCCTATCGTGGTCCCGTTATTTTGCTCTCAGCGAATTTGACAACGAGTTACGTGATTTGGCCAGAATACCGTTTTCGTAACTTGATTTAGCATTTTTTTTTTGTTATTTAGTCTCGGAGTTTTAGTTCTTTCTTTTTTTTTAACATCTGGAGGCATTGCCCGCGATTGCAGGTTTATTTGTTGTTCTTCCATGATGGAAAGAATAATGAGATGGCGCCTATCGTGGTCCCGTTACTTTGCTCTCAGCGAATTTGACAACGAGTCACATGATTTTAACTCCAGTATGGCCAGATTACCATTTTCGTAACTTGATTTAGCTTTTTTTTTGTTATTTAGTCTCGGAGTTTTTGTTCTTTCTTCATGACATTTTTCTAGCCTGTTCTAATTAAAATGTAATGTTTATAATTTTGTAAAATATACATTTTTTAATAAATATTTAAATAATTCACTCAGTTTTATTTAGCTTTAGCTTTTTATTTTCGCATTGCCCGCGATTGCACGTGTTGTTGGTGTTCTTCTGTTTCGGCAGTCAAATCTCTCTCTCGCTACTGCAGTGTTGCCTAGCTTTGAATATAAAAACGCATTAAAATGCCCAAATAAAACACCAAATTTTTATTGAATCACTTAAAGAACTTTGTATGCGTGACAAATTGTCTTTAAAATATGCGTTTTTTTTTAATAAATGTGTGATGCTTATGTACAATTTGATTTATGAGTTTTTTTTGTTTAGCGAGACTATTTTGTTAAGGGAACAACTTATTTGCTGTATTTGACGTTATGTAACTAGATAAGGTATTCTTTTTGTAAAAACGTCAGTATGGTTTCTTTAGTATTTTCTGATATTTTGTGGCTTATTTTTACAATGAATACACCTCTTGATGCCCTATGTTCCACTAAGGATTGATGGCCGGAAGGAACGATTACACCTCTAAAGGTTTTAATCCGCATTCAGTAAATTCCTTTAAAATGTGTAAAAAGGTTTTGAATCTTAAGAATAGTTGAGAGAGGGACATTTAATATTCCTGCATAACCTTAAAAGGAGCAAAAAATTAAATTCAAACTATCAAAATATAAAATTTTATAAGAACCAACTAATTTTCTTTAGCATTAAAATCATCTTAGAGTGGCCTTTTTTAACGTTCCTTTGTATAATAATACAGTTTTTTTTAACTTAAAGTTTCGGTAGCCTTAAATTAAAAAAAAAGAAACAAACACAAAACTTCAAAATTTTCGCATTTTCGGTATAAAAAAGCACTAAATTTATAGCGAAGAGCAAATGGTTGGCAATACTGCACAACTCGAAAAAACGTGACGTCACGTACTCTCTGATGGGCGCAATCTTCTTTCTATCATTCTTGACACCTTCTATGTTCTTGCCCTGCGTTAGCTGGACCCCGAATGAAATGTTTAGGAACTCTACAATATGAGAGGTTAGAATGTCTCTGGGAGTTAGAGCTTCAAAGCTTAGTTAGATTCGGAAAAGACGCAGGCTAATTACATGAAGCTGACTACAAGAAAACGTAAAGGTCAAGCTCCATCTGGTACCACTAAGAACCAATATGATGGGTTTCAGCCAGCCAGGGCAACCTAGCTTAACTTATAGTTTGTTCATTTTATGTCTGCAGTTGGAAGCCAACGCTCGAATTTCGAATACCATCTAAAAAATTACGTATCATGATTTTTCGCCCACTCTCTCACTCTCTGATACTGTATTTTTCAAATTTTCAACCGTGACATAAACTAAAAGTCAGCTAAAATTTTTGAAACCACATTTTTTCGAATTCGAAACACATCCAAATAGAACATCTTATCTTCAGTCCAACCCTTATTCGCCAAACCAGTTTTGAGATGATACATTTACCATTTTTCAAAATTCTACTACAAACACTGATATTGAAACGTTCGTCTAATGGTACTGCATCATTTCAGGGTGGCAAGGATTACATTAACATCGATCAAACTGTACTGGAGCCGAGTCCGCAACGTATTCGCAACATTTTGACGCTGGAGGAGCGTGTTGCCGCCATAGAGGCTTACGATTGTCGCCCGATGTACACGAAGGTTGCGAAAATGTTCAACTGCAGCTGGGAACAGATCAAAAATATAATTGCTAATCGCGATGCTATTATGGAATTTTACATGGCTACCAGAAGTGCGGAAACGCAAAATGATCCCAATCGGCTAGAGGTGCGCTCGCGCAAAATACGCTTTTTGGGCGAATGTTTGTACGAGTACATACAACGTGCGCAGTTCCACACCAAGGCAAATGTGACGGAGGAGTTGCTGCGGATGAAGGCGATTGAGTTTCGTGATATCATACAAATCGATAATTTTATGCCCAATAAGGCATGGATCAATCACTTCAAAGCCACATACAATTTTTCGTTGTCGAATCGTCAAATCACGATCACACGCAGACCGCCTACCTCACTCGATCTAAAGGACATTATGACATATTGCACGAAAAACAAAGCGAAAACGGAGACGGCGAATCAGGTTTCGCCGGTGGAAGAGAGCAGAGAATCCGATTTGTACCGCACGACCACACGCATTGCCATTTCCGGCGAGAATGAGG
Source organism: Anastrepha obliqua (assembly GCF_027943255.1). Classification (NCBI taxonomy): domain Eukaryota; kingdom Metazoa; phylum Arthropoda; class Insecta; order Diptera; family Tephritidae; genus Anastrepha; species Anastrepha obliqua. The sequence goes on from NC_072894.1 coordinate 16,303,309, forward strand.
CAGCGTTGCAGGAGATGAAGCAGCGCCGCTTGCGTAAAATCAGCTTTCTAACGAAAGCGCTGTTCGAGTATTGGCAACGCGCCAGACATCACCACAAAATGCGCATGAACGAGAACTCTTTGCGAAAAGTGTCTTTCGAGCTGAAGGAGATGTTGAAGATCGACAATTTCTATCCCGATAAGGAGTGGTTAAATCACTATATGACAGTCACATATCCCGCAATGTGCAAAGAGTCACACGATTCACGACCGCCGCCACTCTCGCTGGACCTAAAGGACATACTTAGCTACTGCAGCAGACAGGAGAATAAGAAGCAAGCGCCCAGCACCATAACGCTAGCGCCGAAAGAGACGTCCAAGCAGTGGGCAGGAGATGCAACGCTTAATACCACAACTACAACTGCGCCACTGGTGCAAATACACACCTTCAACTTGCGACGCAGTGATGAGTCAACTACGCCGCGCACTCAAATACTAATTCCAAGCCCCAAGCAACCGCCGTCTACTTTAGTGGCCAAAATTAAAGAAGAAATTGTGGAATTAGATGAAGATGACGAAGAGGATCAAGATGTGAAACCGAGTTTAAATGAATTGCTGCCAACTCCCACTTCACCTGCTGTGCCAGCTGTCAAATCGCAATCGAAAATGCCATTAACAACTGTAGCTGTGGCGGCGGGGCAAGAGGCACAACGTGAAACTAACATCACTGACAGTGGATCCCAAATACCAGCATTAAGGGTAGTGAGTTTAAGTGAATTAGTACCACCACTAGCACCGCTACCAGCTGCAGCGCTGGCCACTGCAAGCGATCCACAAACAAAAACAACAAATCCTAGTAAAAAACGCCAACACAGCGACCAACCAATCAACACCCATCAACCTTTGAAGATACAAAAGATCGAATCGATTGGTGTGCATGTTGAGCAAACAGTGCACAGTCCTGGCCATTGGTCGGAGCATAGTGATCGAGAGGAGGAGGAACTGCCAAGGCATGTGACTAATTATAAGGATGCTCTAAAATTGTTGAAGCCTTTAGAGGAATTCGCAATGCTGGAAGAGAACTATCGTGTGATCGGACTAATATCACAGCTCGAAAAGATATTCAAGCAACCACCGCCGAAAGAGGATAACTGAAATTTTATTCAAATGTGCCTAAGAAAAATTTGTATGATTCCTATGAAAGTAGCCTTAAGGCAGCGTTAACTTGTTTTAAAGTTAGTGCATGCACAAGAACAACAACAATTTCACACACATGCTTGAGTTTGTTAATACTACTAAAAGTACATATATATATAATATAAGTATGTGCATACAAGTAACGTATATGTATGTGTGTATGTAAATCTGGATGCGTGTACACACATACATATGCACATATGGCTGTAATCGATTATTGTGTTCTCACTTTATATTTGAATTTAATTTGCATAAGTATATAAAACTTTGTACATAACATCTACCCACACACATTAATACCTATGTGCCTTCTTTATTGCTTTTATGTTGTTGTATATACGCACATACATACTTATAAATACATATAATATTAGAGTTTTGCGGAAAAAATGTGGAATGTAATTCATTAGAGTTGTAATTTTTTTTGTTTTTTGTGTTCTTCATAGTTTATATTTTTATTTTTATTAATTTTAGTTTTAGTTAATATTTCATTATAAAATATTTGAAAAAAAAGTTTTAATTAATTTCGTTATTTTTTATTGTATGAGCAAATTTCTAAAACGCAGTAATTTGAAGGAATGGAACAACTCTCCCTCGCAAGGGCCCCCATTGATTTTGAAGAGTCCTCGTCAATGATCGCTCGCACTTGATGAATGAATTCTGCAGATCGAACAATGTCAGAAGGTTTCTCGTGATTTTGCGTTTTGCAACAGATTCTGCATCGCCACCTGACTCTTCCAGTTCACGGCGAACCTTATGAACGAAAGAAAGGCTGCAGCTAAGAAAATTAGAGATTTCTAAATCGGTGTGATTTGTACATATAGTGACGAAAACTGGATGTCTCTTCAGTTCTTGAGTTAAGTTTTAGTAGTAAAAAAATCATGGTTTCGGCAAATTATAGCCAAATACAAAGTGGAGGCCAAAATAAAATAGACTGGCGCCATCTTTTTAATGAGTTGGTGAGTTGAAGTTACATCTCCAGCAGACTTCCAGTGAAAGCTTGGTGACATTCGGTGCAGTGAAAGCGAAGTTATTGCGTCCAAAGTGTCAGTATGTTTCTGTCATCGGTAAAAAAATTAGTTTCGAACAAAGAGTTAATATCAAATTTTGTTTTAAAATCGGTAAAACGTTTACCGAAACATTTGAATTAATGAAAAAAGCTTATGTCGATGATTATCTATCTCGTGCCAGAGTTCATGAGTGGTTTACACGTTTAAGAGATGGTTGTGAGGACATAAATGACAATGAACATACGGGCCGCCCAAAATCAGTAATAACCGAAAACTCCATCGTAATTGTTCGTAAATTTCTCAAAAATGAACTGAAACCATCGTTGAAATCCATGTGAGTCTCGTTGAATATCTTCAAAACATCAACTGATCGCATTTTAACTGATCATTTGGGCTTACAAAAGGTCTGTGCACTTTTCATTCCGCACAACGCAACTGAAGACCAAAAATTGCTCCGAACTCATCATTTGAAAGAATTCATTAAAGAGACGAGAACAGACGACAACTTCCTTTACAACATTGTAACGGGTGATGAAACGTGATGTGTCCAACATGAACCTGAAACTAAGCGTCAAAGTGCCGAATCGAAGGCCACAGACGAGCCACCATCAAAAAATCGCGTTTGGAGAAGTCAAAAATCAAGTCGATGCTCATTTGTTTTTACGATTCCGAGGGAGTTGTTCACAAGGATTTCGTGCCAACGGGCTAAACCGTCAATGCAATTTTCTATCTTGACGTTTTGAAGCGTTTGTTGCCTCGCATTCGTAAAATTCGCCTTTATTACCGCGAAGGAGGAAGCTGGCGCTTAGTGCATGATAATGCACCATCTCATTGATCCACTCTTGTGACTGATTTTTTGACTATAAATCGTATTTTAACCATCAATCACTCACCGCATTCGCTTGATATGGTTTCCTGACAATTCTACCTATTCGGAAAATTGCATTTGGCCATGAAAGGAAAACGTTTTGCGTCCATAGAGGCCATCCAAAAGTCTTGTACCAACATCCTGAAGGACATTCCGGTCAATGACTTGAAGCATTCTTTCGAAAAACTTTTAGATCGCACAAAACAGTGTACGGAGACCGGAGGGGGCTATTTTGAATAAATAGACTTGAAGTTATGAGATTAAAGTTCCTGCCGTTTCAATTTTAGCTCAGTCTTGTTTATTTTGGACTTCACCTTGTATATACATGTCTTCAAATACCACATGCACCCCCTATTTTGTGAATTAATTGTTAAATTTAAAACTAATCACGACGGCCGCCGTAGCCATTCGGAATTCACAGAGAGAACGTAGGTTCGAATCTCGGTGGAACACCAAAATTAAGAAAAACATTTTTCTAATGGCGGTCGCCCCTCGGCAGGCAATGGCAAACCTCTGAGTATATTTCTGCCATGAAAAAGCTCCTCATAAAAATATCTGCCGTTCGTAGTAGGCTTAAAACTGTAGGTCCCTCCATTTGTGGAACAACATCAAGACGCACACCACAACTAGGAGGAGGAGCTCGGCCAAACACCCAAAAATGGTGTACGCCCCAATTATATATTATATAATATATGTATATATGTATATATAATCACGAAGTTGCGAAGTTTTGCCAGTACGAAGCTGGCGTCTTGCCTAAGCATAGAAGAAGCAGATTAATCATAAATTTAATTGACTAAAAATAAATTAAATTCAAAACTCTTACTCCTTATTTGGGCACTTGGGTTGGCAAAAACCCTATCAGCTATGCTCTCCACGTCGGTGCTGATCGGGCAATGACGTCATAGCATGCAGCAATGCAAGCAGGTGTTGTCTAGCTATGACCAATGTATAATATAAACCTCCCTGTCCCTTCTTAATGATCTTTAATTTTTTACCCAGCACTTCACATTTTACTCCATGGTAAGACAGGGGGCTAGTGCATAGGTCAATGCTGAGAGGTTCCTGTAAGTAGAAATAAAATGTTAGGGATAGAGATCGCCGATACAAAAACTCGAGTGGAGACCGAAGAGGAAGCAACGCGGTGGCCGATCTAGCAGCAAGTCCAACCTGACGAAGTAGGAGAAGGAAGGGTTGGTTTGGAAAATAGAGAGGAAAATGGCCAAACGAATAATCGTACAAAATTGTATGCCCTTGAAATATCATAAAAAACTACCTGCTCAGTATTTAGCGGCTAATACTTTCGGCTTTATAACTGCATATGAACGGCTTGGCATAGATTCGTACATAAGAGTGCCTATATCTGGTGAAGCGAAAGCTAGTTGGAAGATCCAACGCTCCCCATTGAAGAGAGCACTGCTCAACTGCTTCACCACTCCCTCTAAGACATCCTCCTGGTACACTTTTGCGCCGGTATTAACCCCTTTTTCGCAGAAATGAAGAGATGTAAAGTCTTTACAAGATACTCCCCACCAAACCATTACCGAGGCTGAACCCTTGGAACAACTTTTTTTGCGCCTTTAGAAGCTTTAGTATCGATCTTGTCATTTTTCTTATTGAAAACTTTTTCAAGAGTGAACATCTGCTGTGAAAAGAATATTTGTATGACCGTTGACCGCGTGTCACCAAAGCAGCTGCTTGCTCTGTCGAGTCTAATTTTCTTCAAATGCGTTGTCAAAGGATGTCCTGTTGCGCGAGGGAAAGCTTTCATGTGGAGATCATCTCTAATTAGTCTTGACATGGATTTGTGAAATACATTCATTTCCCTGAACAAAATTTTCTGCTTTCACGGAGATTTCTACAAATTCTTTCACGAACGGCTTTTATAGCTGCACTGGTTCGAACCACGCGAGGACGAGTACTTCTTTTTCCGTCTGCTCCTCACTCCATTGTTAACAAGCGAAATTTGCCACGAAACTGAGTATAATTTATGGGTAGACAATGCATACGAACAAAAGCAAAAATAACGGAACTTTTTCCCCGAATTTGTTCTCGCCGTATGCATTGCAAAATTTCTGGAAGTATCTGTAAGTGAAGGGTGGTTAAGTTTCAAGGGGCGGTGTTGATTTTGAATAAAATGCAATGTTTTTAGGAAATTATTGTCATTTCTCTTTATTATGATAATATTAATATGGCTCAATTACGCATGGAATAAAGTATTGGTCAAATAGCCGCAGCGGCCTCGGCGGCACACCTCCATCCGATGGTCCAAATTTTCGATGACGCTGAGGCATAATTGAGGTTCTATGCCGTTAATGCGCCGAATTATCTCATCCTTTAGCTCTTGAATTGTTGCTGGCTTATCGATATATACCTTTTCTTTCAAATAACCCCAAGGAAAGAAGTCCAACGGTGTCGTTGACGTTTAGGTGTGACTCACATTCAACATCGGCCCTTGAAATTGAACCACCCTTTATAAAACTGTTTAATGGAATTAACAGGCAGCGTATTGCTGGAATCTCTTTTATTTTGCTTTTATGGATTTTGTAATCAAAACTTTTAATATTATATTTTCTGCATGTCTTTCAGCAACGCCTCCTCCACTTTTTTTACATCTTTTGCCAACGTTTGCTTGCATTTTACACTTCAGCGAGTATCTCTCCACTTTGCCTCTTATGTATGCGCTCATTCCCAATTTTGCGTTCTTTTTTTATACTCAAAAAGGAATTAAGAAGTCTGAAGTGCATCAGTACTGCGCCAAACAATTTCTGAAGTTTCTGAATTGTTTAAAGTTCGCGAAACATGCAAAGTAGTCGTAATTGTGTGGGACGCATGCACTACGGCTAATAAGTAATCCTTTGAAGCGCTTTATCGATCTATTAAAGATTTGCGATCAAATGCACAGCCTTGCGTTGGAGCTCTTATTTTATTATCTGGCGACTTTCGACAAAATCTTCCTGTGATCCCCACATCAACACTAACTGATTAGTTGAGGTATTGCATCTTTGGAGGCATTAACACTTTGAACGCCTACGAGGTTTTTAGTAAAATGTAAAAAAAAAAAAATTGTGTTTAGGTTTTATTGAATAGAATATTTAAGAATATAAATATTTTTACTTATTTCGATGCATTTTTGCGCAAAATAAAAAGATAAAAGTAGTCATGTAGTGTCAGTCCCCGGTGACCGAAAATGTGTTAAGAAAACTCACATTAAAGATCAAAACGGATCCAACAAAAAAATCTCATCATTGGCTTTGTCATTCTACTGTTTTGGCACCAAAAATGCTGAAGTTAATGCAATTAAATACGCCATTCAATCCCAAAGCCTACAAATCGATTAGTAGCTTCATTAATGCGGACGAAAATGAAAATTATGCTACCGAGTACAAATTGGCGCTCAAAGTCGTCGTGGCAATTATTCTCGTCCTATAGCACTGAAGATTTTATGCGGATCCAAAAGCAATATTTCACCTTATACCGCCTCTGTTATGATTCCAAACTAATGCTAGTATTTTGGAAAGTAGTTCACGGACGACTAGTCAAACGAGTTCAGGGTGTGTAGCCGATAATAACTGTGTGCAGGTGCGTAACCAAGATGTTTTTTCGGGAGGGTTTCATATAAAGTTCTCTTAATTTTAATAATAAGAAATTAAAAATTGATAAAAAGATTTTTTTTTTCAATGAAAGTAAATTCAACCCACAACACTATTGAACGAAAGACTTTTAAATGCATAAATGCAAAAAAATATAATTTGTTTAGATTCATAAAGTGATTTAAGATAGAGTAAGGAAATCGGACACCCATTCGATTAAATCGCATAAATTAATGAAATTTTATATTCAAAGTGTTTTTCATTTAATTCGTATGTATATAGATTTCCTTTCATTCTCGCAGGTTATTATGGAAAGAGTTGCCAGAATAGTAAACAAATTATCCAAACATGGTGCTCCATATAGCACTTTTTTTAATCATACGTTATTTTGACAGTGACAGCTTTTTCCCGCTAGAAGTCTTAACAGCAAGTGAGTACATACATATCTCCGCGGAAACGCACTTCACTTGAACAACATTGGGAAATATTGCAAACTTATTTCCAAGGACAATGTTGTCTAGCCTAAACAGTAGGTTTATTGGCAAAAAGTCAAAATCATATATTTCAACGTAACTCATTTTCATCTCGGCGGCTATGTTAACAAGCAAAACTGTCGAATCTGGGAATGGGAAAACCCGCACGTGATCATCGAAAAGTCAATGCTTTTTTTGTCGGGACACACTAGCAAGTACATCCCTCAGACACAATTAAGTCCATTGTACTGCACTTGGATTTCCCCGAAGAAATCTGAGGAGATCTCGTGGTGCCAAAGAGCCAAGGTGGTCACATCAGTGCCAAAGACCTCAAGCCTGATTCAAGCGAAGGCAGGGCAGACGCACAGGAAGTGGTCCGCCGTCTCAAGATCCTCTCCAAATGCTGAGCAGAGTGCACTGTCTGAGATGCCAACCTTTTCCATGTGCTTTGCCCATAGAGAGAAGCCCATCATTAGTCCAACCAGCCTCCTACAGTCCCTTCTGCTTAGTGACAGGAGCAACTGTCGGTCGGACATGACAGGTAACGTCAGTTTTTTCCCATCTGCAGTCTATCTCAGTCTGCCAAGCTCGCTTGTGGGTTAAAGTAACCCATTTGATAACCGTGGCTTTGATGTCTGCAGAAAGCAGTTGCAAAACGGGCTCCGGGCCAAGTAAGTTGGAAGTTGGCATAGACACCAGAGCCGGAGCCGTGCTCGGACCTGGAACCATCTCTGAAAATGCGAAAACAGTGTTTGCCGGGCTCATTTTCTGAGTTTGATCACAGTTGAGCATCTGGCAGCACCACACTGTACCTCTTGTCACGCACGACTGTGGATGGCATGGAGTCAAGGGACCTAGTGAGGATCGTTAGATCGAAGTCCATGCATACTCTGTTGTCCAATGCCGGACAGGGGCCGTACCAATTCCCATTGTGTTTCAGCCTGCAGATGGCTTTCAAAGCCTGTCCTTGGATGAAAACATCAAGTGGTGGTAGACTCACCAGAGTATCTAATGTCGGGGCTGGAGTAATTGAAAAAACTCCGGTGCAACAGATGGGCACAGTGGGTTGTAGTCTCGATAAGGTCCTCCTGACTGCCACGAGAGGGAGTCTACACATACAGACCACTGATGCATAGGTGATAATATGTCTTATCATAGCCGTGTAGCTCCATAGGACCGTGGTTGGAGAAAGACCCCACGTTTTTCCAAAAACACTCTTGCACTACCAAAAGGCCAAAGCTTTCTCAGAGAGTGAGAGTTTTATGCGGATTTTTGATCGGTGACATCGCTGCCCTTTTTGTTTTTTTTGTCTTTTATTTATTTTTTTTTTTTATTATTATTTTTTTCATTTATTTTTTTAACTTCTTTTGAATTCTGACTTTAAATTACTGTTATTTTTCTCTTTTTTTAATTTTTTTTTTACTTTTTTATTTTTTCTTTGTTTTTACTTTTTTATTTTTATTTTTCTTTTTTTTACTTTTTTTTCAACCGTGATTGTTACGAAGGAATGATAAACGAGTTTTTGTTGAAACTGATTTTTTTTTAAATTGAAGGCATGGACTTGGATGATATTTGGTTTGAGCCGGATATAGCGCCACAATCGATCTTTTGCGCACCAAATTCGGCAATCGTGTTATCAGCTGTCTCGGCGATGTCTTTTGGACACTTCGAAGCTGCGATTTGACATCGTTAGACTTTTTTGTGGGCTACCGTGAAGCACCGATGCTATGTGAACACTTTATTAACACCCTTAAGACAAATATAGAATAAGCGATTCGTGGGGTAGAGCCATAAGCTGTTCCCAAAGCTTTGGGAAGCTGGGTTAACAGCTGAACGAAATCGCGTTTCATAAATTATGGGAATATTTGCTCTGTCGTATAACCAATAATATAGAAAAAAAATTAATTTTTTTTAATTTAATTTAATAAAAAAAAAAATTAATTTTTTTTTTAATTTTTTTGAATTTTAAAAAGAAACGCCACCTTCATTCACAGCTCAATGACTTTGAAATTTGATTATCGCCTTTCTTCGGGCTTCATATTCAAAATTATTGTATTATAATTATATTTTACCACCAAGCCTCCTCCCCCCCTTAGTTGTGCTCATGGCTGTGTGCACGTGTGTGTATGTTACTCATTGGAAATGCAGAGTATCTCCGACCTACTAAAAGTCTTCTCTGTAGTTCGCTTATTAGCAAGCAAACTGCTCAATGTAACTTGAGATATTTTATGTATTAAACTTTGTGATATTTCGGTCGGTAGATATTTATTACTGCATAACAGCTAAGATAGTTTTTTGGTGGTAAATACTCGCATATGGGTTCTCAGTTCTTTTGTACTCTTCTGCTGTTGGCGTACCCTTCCGACTATAGTTAACTATCCGGTTTAGATGTACTCCTTCATTAACTTTGTGTGTATGTATGCGAGCTTAAACCCTGGAATTCATGGAAAACGTTTTTGCGGGCATCAAGACCAAAGCCCTTTTTATCGATTGAATGCTATGCTTGCTGTTTGGTAGGTCAGTCGGAGGGTCCTTTGTTTGTCCGTCTGCTGAACTAACCATCCTTTGTGAGGGTTGAAAGTTGTCAGGTTAAATTACCATCCATTTCTATAGCGACCGTACTCTTTGTAGTGGGTGTGTATGTATGATTGAATATCTAAAAATTTGTGTGATTGTGTGTGTACTTACTTAATACATAGTAGGTATATAAGTGTGTATATGCATACATACATATGTATGAATACTTTTTACTTCAGGGGTTTCGTCCTTATTTCATCAGTTTTATGTGTTTGATCTTAATCTCGTTTGGCTTTTCTCTTGTGATGGTCCATAACTAATGATGTTCTTTGGTACTCGTAATTTCATTAAGGAAGTGCGTATAATGTATTGATTCTGCTGAATTGTGCTTGTGCAGCGACTGTACTTGTAAATATCTTAGACAAAAATCTTTTTTGTACTTAACAAACGGGCTGGAAAGACTCCGGGGTGGCAAAGAAAGCACGTTTTTTTTGTTCGCAATTAGTTTTATTCATCAACGTAATTTGTAATTCTTACCTGCGAGCATTTCTTTTAGGTCTGCGAACAGCCTATAGTCCGGGGCCAGGGGTTGATTTCGGACTGCGTTTTTATACGGTTAAATTCTTGACTATACTTGTATTTTAGCTTTCATGAATAACGAAAGTGAACGTCAGCTGGCGCACCCGCGGTGGGTGTTATTGTGGGAGGTTACGAAACGTGTCGAAAAAAAATTTCTACCAACTCATTTTATACCGGCTGAAATTTTTTTCATGTATTGTTGACATTTAGTAGAATAAAAAAAAAAATAGTCAGCTGCGCCGTAGAGGGGGAAAATACGTCTTCTTCTTCTTCTTTATTTGCAAATCGTTACCGAATGTAAGCGATCATGTATAAAATATAATATAATGTAACTATAAAATTCTATGCATACAAAATTAAATGAATACAATAAAGCTTAACAAATATGCTCACAAAAATAAAAACATTTTTATACATTTTTTATAATATTTGAAAAAGCGTCTCTGTTTCGGGCTAATTCCAAAAGATGACCGATATTTTGAACTCCGATTCATTGACGTATATTTCGCCACCAGGATAATTTTTTTTCTTCCGATGCCTCGTCTTTCTTTAATTTTTCCTTGCAGTATAAGTTGCAGAAGATTATACTTATGATTTCGGCATATATGACGCAGGTAGGCTGTGTTTCTGCGTTTAATGCACCGTAGAAGCTCTCTTTCGCTATTTACTCTTCGAAGCACTTCAGACTTTGAGACACGGTCGGTCCACGGAATTTTAAGTATTCTTCTTAGTATCCACATTTCGAATGCTTCTATGCGATTCATATCAGAAACTTTTATCATCTAAGTTTCCATACCATACAACAAAACTGAGAGAACATAACATCTAACAACATGGCATGAATACGTCAGCTGAACGCAATGATAAATTCTTGCTTCGGCTGACGGTCTTCCAACCGCTATAGACGCAGCTGACCATCATTATTATACTTTCATATGTGTCCAAAATTATGTAAAAAAAATTCCATCGGCATAAGTAGTTTTACTTTTTAATTTATTTAACAAGTTCGCCTGTTCAACTGACGTATTTTACTACTAAAATTTTTTTTCGACACGTTTCACAGCATCCCACGCACGTACCCACCGCTAATGGACCAGCTGACGGTTGGTTTTGTCATCCATTGGATGGCGTCTGCCTTCAATATTAAAATCAGTCGGTATGAAATGATGAGGGCAAAATGACCCCTGGCTCCCGGACTATAAGAGGCAAATCTGGTGAATACGGTGGATGTGGAAGCGATTCGAAGTTAAATAAATATGACCAAACACTGCTCTGAGTCCTCTTTCTTCGTGCTTATTTTTGATCAACGCGGCACCCACTTTGAAGAAAGCTTCCTCAAAGTCAAATGCTCATGCAATATAAAGCCAGCTCATTCTTTTGATATTTTTACGATGTCAGCTTACTCACGCAACTTCACTGTTCACGTCCACTGCGTTGTGCATCATCGGTGTTTCTACGATTAGGTTTGAAGCCGACAAACCATCATTTTATTGTTATTTCTGATGGAGCGGAGCAACCAAAACACTTTTCAAGACATTATGGCCATTACGCATTGCGACCAGAGTTGATCTATTGTGCAAGGTCTATTTTTGTAACCCTAGAGTTTTGGGCTTTATACAAAATTTAGCACAATTTTGGGTTTGTTGTTCCAAAGATTGCATGGAGATACTACGTAACCAGCAAGGTGGTGAAGTCTTTGTCTGCCTAATGCAGGACATTCACAAAGCACATGCTCTGAGCTTTCTATGTCGGTCTCAGATAGACCAATATTACAATATTTAAATGATACCTCAGGCAGCAGTGACCTGTAAGATATCCTGTTAAACGGCGCAGATCTACTCTGCTTAGTGAGAGTAGCTTGTCAGATATTCCTTTGCTAGGACTTAGAAATTGTTTCGCTTGACGCTGACCGGCACAGTTCAGCCAGTGTGCAGCAAGCTTCCTTTCCCCCCGTTTTATTTCAAGGCATTGCCGCGCTTGAATTGTATTTTTTGCCATCAAGAAGTAGTGTAAAATTTAAACATGAAATTCTTTTTGATCCATTGTTTTGAAAATAACAAAAGTTGCGTAATTCTTAGCACGATAACTCACGAACTAATGAAGAGGCACAGCCAGATCGGACGACCACGGGGGGTGCGGCAGCAATTCATGCTCGTAGTGAAACATCACCTTCTTTTTCGCCAAATGTGGCCATGTCTCCTTTAATATTTTGTGGAAGCGGTCCAATAACTCACTGTAGTATTGTCCAGTGATTGTTCTGCCTTTTTCTAAAATCTCCATGAGGATGACGCCGTTCGCATCCCGATGGGACTGTCTTCGCCTTCTTTGGTAAAGATTCAACGGGGAAAGCCACTGTTTTGATTGTTGCTTAGTTTCTGGTGTATAATGATGAATCAGGGTTTCATCAACGGTGACATTTCGATGCAAAAATACCTTCGGATCTTGCTTAAATTACTCCAAACACTGCTTTGAAGTTAACAGCTGCATCCGCTTGTTGTCCACCGTGAGCAATCGCTGGACCCATCGAGCAGACAATATTTTCATCGCCAACTTATCATGTAAAATATTAAATGCCATTCCGGTCGACACACCTATGACCTCTGTTACATCGCGCACTTTCGTTCATTGATCAGCGAACAGCGAGAATCATGTCGTGGACTTCTTGAAATTTTTCCTCGCAGGTTTTCCGGGCGTTCTGGTGGCTCCTCATCAAAAACAGATGTTCGCCCACGATTAAATTCTTTGAACGAATATCTAACTGTGGTTGTAGGTGGCAAAGCGTCCCCATAGACAACGTCCAACTTTGCTTTTACCTCCACGCATTTTTTCCCATCCAAAAGCAAACAGCGAATTACCGAACGACTCCACTCTTTTTTCCATCTTAGCGAAAATCACGAAACACTTCTTACCCGAATAGCTGCCAAATCCAAACTTATCTATAAATCAGTTTGAAATTTGTTTTGCCGTTGTTTGATAGATGGCAGCATACGATGCTAACACCAACTTCTCTCAGGAACACCATCTGTCACCAAGCATGGGTACTTATTGAACCACCCTCGTACCTGTACACTGACTCTTAACATCATGAGATTTGGCGGTTTCGTCTTCAGTTTGGTAGTTTGCCATAAAAAACAAAAAATACTTTCAGTGCCTAAGAGACAATACTCGTATATTGAGCATTCGCATTTGAATATGAAAACATTGGAAAGGTTTACGAATATATGCATATATATAAAGGGTGATTTTTTAGCTATTATCTTTTTAAGCAGTTGGTTTAAACAGCTGACGCACGTTTCGAGTTTTGTTTCACTGTCAAACATCTTCAGTTTGGTCTATAATTTAACCATGAATCGTCACGTAAAAATGCGTGTTCTGTTAAGAAAGTTTATCGCGCGCTTCTTCCATTTTATGGGCAGTTTAATCAACCCACTGAAGCAGCTATTCGAGCTATTAAGACTAAATTTAGAACCAAGTTTACATTATTGGACATCAAACCACCAACATGCGTACGTAGAGTGCGAACTGAAGAAAATATCGCAGCTGTATCGGCCAGTGTTAATGATGACCATCAATTATCGATTCGTCGCCGTTCGCAGCAGTTGGGCCTCTGTTACTCAACAACGTGGAAAATTTTGCGAAAGGATTTAGGTGTGAAGCCTTTCAAAATATAGCTGGTGCAAGAATTGAAGCCGAACGACCTACCGCAACGCAGAATTTTTGGTGAATAGGCTCTTGGAAAGTTGGCCGAAGATCCACTTTTTTATCGAAAAATTGTGTTCAGCGACGACGTTCATTTTTGGATCAATGGGTACGTATATAAGCAGAATTGTCGATTTTGGAGTGAAGATCAGACAGAAGAATCGCAATAGCTACCAATGTATCCAGAAAAGGTCACAGTTTGGTGCGGTTTATGGGCTGGAGGTATCATTGGACCGTAGTTCTTCAAAGATGCGTGAAATGATATCCACGAAATGCAAGAGCTTGACTTGCATGACATGTGGTTTCAGCAAGACGGTGCCACATGCCACACAGCACGCGTAACAATGGACTTGTCAATTGGCCACCCAGATCGTGCGATATAACGCCTTTAGATTATCTTTTGTGGGGCTATGTTAAAGCTCATGTCTATTCAGACAAGTTTGCTTCAATTATCGCAGACGACATTAAAGAATTTATATGTGAGATATCGGCCGAAACATTGGAAAGAGTATGCCAAAATTGGACTAAGCGGATAGACCATTTGAAGCGCAGTCGCGGTCAAGATTTGCATGAAATAATCTTCAAACATTAAATTATATGGACTGTACTATAGATTTAAATAAAAATTTCATGTATTTTTCTGAATTTTACGTGTGTTTTTTTGAAAAGCTTTCCTATAGCTCTTAAAAAGTCACCCTTTATATGTACCTACAGGGTCGCTGCGAGCCCGTGATGTATACATGCTAAGGTATCCTACTTGCCGAGTACCTGATTTAAGCGTCTTCGATGGAACTTACCAAAAACTACGAGAAACTGGCTCTAATACGAGACGATTAGCTCGGCAGAGTCCGTAACACAGTAGAATGGCAGCGTGTTTCTTATTAGTAGACGTTGCCATGTGCACAAGCAGAGATCAAAATCCTACGTTCACCCGACCTTTTGCGACTGTTTAAATTATGACAGGCTCTAAACGGGTAATGTTTGGAATCGATGTTTCGTTATGTTGGACTACCTTGAAGGTCTATTTAATTACTTATTCTTGGAATAGTACAGTTTTTTGGATAGATTAAAAGAAGCAGAAAAATCGGGAAATTCACCATTTTTAACTGTCAAGGCTTGGTCAAAATTATATCGATGATTTTTATTAATTGGTATTACCCTTTAACGAAAAAAATCGAATTTTGAACTAACATTTAAAAAAAGTTACGCAAGCAAAGAAATATTTTTTCAAAATAATCTTTAAAGTGGAATATCTCGATAATGGTTAATTTTTGGACATAATCCCATCTAACGAAATTATTCAGAAATTATCTAAACGATAATGTCCTTGAGTATCTAGAACGACTTTCCGAGTAGCGCTGTATATGTATGTACATAAGTTACCATGAATTCTTTACAGTTTAGAAATCCGGCAAACATTTACTACAACACCATCATAAAATGTTGAGACTCACATTTACTTACCACTTTTACTGTAGCACAGAGGGCACAAAACGGGCTATGCGATAATGACAATGCTTTCAGAAAGTTACCCGAAAGAGAACACTCTGTGACAGAGGTAGCAACGAGCTCATATAACAACAAGAATCTGATATCCCTGAAAGATAGCACCATACTCACACCAACTCAAACCTACGTCCATCAATGCGCCCATGTTTTATATGTATGTTTGCATTGCATACAAATGTTCGTATATAGTCCCATATACCTACCTACATATACATATAGTATACTTTTGTTATGAAGAAAAACACCCTCAGAGTTATTTCGAGAATGACTAGGGTCGTACAAAAAAGGTACGAACATACATACATATGTATGCATGAGTTCATATACTTTAACGTTGCCATAAAATTTCTTGTATGTACTCGTATACATACATACAAAATATACTTATGTATAAGAATGCGCAAAGAGAAAAGCAGACACAAGCATTATAGTTATAGGTTATATCATACGTATTAGGACTTCTACGAAGTCTGGGATTGACTTAAGGCATACACGAAAAAGGTTAAAAGTAGAAAGTACATACATACATACGTTGAACAGTTACGCTCATTTAAAATTATACTGTTTTCGTGTCATAACAATATAAATCACTAACGGTTACGATATTTTCGGTTCTTCGTTACTATGCCATATAGTCCCAGGAGCCAGGGGTCGATTTTGAACTGTAGTCAGCTGCGCCGTAGAGGGGGAAAATACGTCAGCTGAACAGGCGAACTTGTAAAATAAATTAAAAAGTAAAACTACTTTTAGCCCGGGAGCCAGGGGTCGTTTTTATACCGTTAAATTCTTGACTATATTTGTGATTTGGCTTTCATGAATAACGAAAGTGAACGTCAGCTGGCGCACCCGCGGTCGGTGTCATTGTGGGAGGGTACGAAACGTGTCGAAAAAAAATTTCTACCAACTCATTTAATACCGGCTAAAATTTGTTTTGTGTATTGTTGACATTTAGTAGAATAAAAAAAAATAGTCAGCTGCGCCGTAGAGGGGGGAAATATGTCAGCTGAACTGGCGAACTTGTAAAATAAATTAAAAAGTAAAACTGGGGCATTTTTCTTCTTGATTGACGCGATAACCACTTACGCAATTTTGGCCGAGCTTAACAAAGCGCTCCAGTCGTTTCTTTCTCGAGCAAATCGACACCAGTTGCACACACCAAGTAAGCCCACCTAAAATTTCCAACGCAGAGGAGGCCTTCCTCTTCCTCTGCTTAAAAACTTAAATATTAAACTGAAACTTAAAAACAAAAAGCTAAAAAAGTGCACGTTTTTAGTAGCTTGTTGGGTACCCACGATATTTCAGTACTTCCCCAAGTCTATTATGCATAGAGCTTAGCATGTTGGTAGTCTCTTCGACAGTACTATTCTGTCGCTTCTACCCACTCCTCCCAAAAATGCAAAATTTGCTTTCACACTAAAAATAATCTTTTTTTGGAGACTTATGTGTGTATATATATAAATCTATGTACATATGTATACATACATATATATCTTCATCGGATCAGTTTCTTTGAAAGAGAATGTCAAGTACCTAGGACTCGTATTAGTCAGGAAACTCAAGTGGAACTCTAATATTGAGGAAAGAGTAAAGAAGGTGTTCGAGCATTCATTGGCGCCCATATCAGAAGCTCTGTGATCTGGATTATGCCGATGATATATGCTTTTTGACACACAAATTGTCTGAAGCACACGCTAAACTTACTGCCTTAATACGAAATGCAAGCCAAGTTGGATTGCGAGTCAACTTCAAAAAAACGAAGCTTATACGTATCGAAACTCCAAACCAGGACGCACTGACGCTTGAAGTGGGTGGCACGCTGGTTACAATTGAGGACATCGAAAACTTCTGCTACCTGGGCAGCATAGTGTCAAAAAATGGTGGAGCGGAAGCTGATGTGAGTTCCCGCATAAACAAAGCTTGGCACACTTTCCGCAGGATGAATCGAATGTGGTCATCAATACATATCAGCACAAAAACAAAATTGCGAATTTTCGAAACAAGCATCAAACCAGTGTTACTTTATGCGTGCGAAACATGGAAAGTCACAGATACCATATGCAAATGCCTAAAACATTTATCAACAGATGTGTGCGCATTATTCACCGCATATTTTCGCCAAGAGTTATCACCAACGAAAATCTTTTAAATACATCTTTCAATGTGCAGCTGACATCAAAGAAAGGAAATGGCGTTGGATTAGGCACACCTTACGCAAAGAAGACAATGACATCGCAAAGATGGCCCTAGAATGGAATCCACAAGGCTCCAGAAAAGGAGGACGACCACGAACAACTTGGATGCGATCAACACACGCGGAGTACCAATCAAGATGTTCCTGGCATGAAATTCGAAAAATTGCAAAAGATCGCTCATGTTGGTCTGAGTTTGTTTCCGCCCTATGCTCTGATTAAGAGCATTATTTCTTCATATAACTATATAAATAATTTCATGTACAAACTATTTATTGTTAAGGCCAACGTTGCATTATATACAGGGTTGGCCATATTAAACTGACCCATGTGATTATTAAAAAAATATGGAAAAAGAAACATTTTTTTGTGTTTCATTGTGAAAAACATTTAATTTAGTTCAAGGAGATTCGTTTACATCACTTTTTGAATATGATATCGCGCAAGTGGTCGCCCTTAGCTCGTATAGCGTAATGTGCCCGTTTTTCGGCGTTTTCCATAGTTTTGGCCAGCGTCTCGGCCGATATGGCGGCTATTTCCCGTCGGATAATGGCCTTAAGTGCGCCTAGTGTCTTTGGCTTGTTGACGTAAACCTTAGATTTCAAATTACAGTAAAAAGTTATAGGGTTACTCAATGGGTCAGTTTAATATGGCCAACCCTGTACATGCGAAAAAGCGGTCGGTATTAAATGGGTACCAACACCTCGTGTTTCACATTGGCTTTATACTTCTGCAGTTAGGCCAATCTTAATATATGGAATACTTATATGGTGGCCATCTGCTCAAAAGGTGAGTTACGCTAAAACCATGAGTAAGGTCCAAAGAACAGCTTTTTTATGCATCTCTGGCGCTTTAAAGACTACCCCAATCAAAGCGGTAAAAGTGCTAATCAATTTACCAGCACTAAATTTGGTAGGGAAACACGTGGCCGCCGCCTCGGCGCTCAGACTCAAAAGTATGGTGCTATGGAAAGACCGGTGGTTTGGCCACGCTTCTATTTAGCACTCTCGGAATAGTCACAAACAAGGAATATACTACTTTATTCCTAAACTCACCTTTGACAGGCTCTTTAAGGCGAGTATACCGTCAAGAAGGGAGTGGCAGACACCAGGGCCATAGAGAAGGGGGGAATTAAATTTGTATACAGATGGTTTCAAGCTAGACGATAAGGTTGGCTATGGAGTTTTCTCGAAGGAATTGGGACAGGAACTCTCCGTTCGACTACCAGACCAGCGCCTATCAGGCAGAGGTTCTAACTATAAAAGAAGTGGCTACATATCTAAATACGCATGCCGTAACAAAAACGACTATAAATATATTCTCGGATAGGCAGGCGGCCTTCAAATCAATGAATGCGGCTATACTAAGATCGAAGGTTGCACAGGAATGCCGGGTAGCCCTAAATGATATTAGTGTCGTATTCAAGGTAAGCCTTATTTGGGTACCGGGGCACAGAGATATTCAGGGAAACTATAAAGCTGATGAGCTACCCAGAACAGGTACTACTCTTCGACTGTTCAGTGATAAAAGTACCATTTGAATACCTCTGGCCACGAGTAAGCTTATAATAAAAAACAACATTATCCAAGAGGCCAATAGGTGATGGAGAGATGAAGATACATGTGTAACAGCTAGGCTACTATGACCGCAAATAAACAAGAAACGGACAAAGGAATTGCATAGTCTCTCAAGAGATAATATCTCGACGGGTGTGGCTTGTTTAACCGGTCATTATTGGCTATTTGCAGGCATTCCTCGAGACTAGGAGTTTTCTCCCATGAATATTGCAGAAGTTGCAGAGATGAGGAAGAGGCAGAAACAGTTGAGCACTTCCTTTGCAATTGTCCAGCCCTAGCCAAAATCAGAGCAGGTTGTCTAGGTAAATACGTTTTGAATTCTCTTACAGAGCTGTATGACGTGGGGTTTGGATCAATTCTACGAAGGAAGCTCTTTAATACGGCCATAACCAAAGCCATAATCATTGAAAAATTGTAGAATCCCTTACCTACGAAAGGGTGGCCTGGTTATCAAGAGTCAACTTATCAGTGTTGGGATAATCACTGACCAAACTTCAATGTCTGGCAGGCATATAAGCTCTCCAAAAATAAATGAAGTAAACTATTAGCATTTCTAACAGATCACTAAACACAGAAAAGTTGTTTTCAGAGGCTTAGCACATAACCAAATAGCTCATGTGGATTCTGCGATTTCTCCGCAGATCATATTCCACATTCCTAGGGTGCGATGCCATAGAAGGTAGACATGTCAAATGTATGAACTACCAAAGCTTGCAGCTCGCTTCTTATATAGGGTGGGCCATGTAAAATTTGCTTTTTGAATCGGCTATAAAAAAAAAACTAATCAACATTTTTTAAAACTTTTTTTTTTATTTTAAAGATTGAACATTGCCATTTATGAATGAAAAATAATATCGTTCAAATGACTGCCACGACTGGCTTTACAGTAGGCCATTCGATCAACCCAATTTTTAAGCACATTTTCTTTTGTTTGGGCTCCAACTTCATGAATGGCAACGTCGATTTCGTGTTTTAAAGCATCAATCGTCTCTGGATGGTTCGCATAGCATTTGTCCTTAACGGCTCCACACAAAAAATAGTCCAACGGGCTAAAATCACAGCTCCGAGGCGGCCAATTGATATCGGAATTTCCACTGATTATTCGGTTTTCAAAAACGGTAGCCAAAAGTTCGAGTGTAACTTTGGCAGTGTGACAAGTTGCACCGTCCTGTTGAAACCAAATGTCGTCCATGTCATTCTCTTCAATTTTTGGAAACAAAAACTCGCTCGCCATTTACTGTAACCGCGGCTCCTCACTCATTTTCGAAAAACAGGGCCCGATGATGCCGCCAGACCAAAAACCCCACCAAACAGTGACTCGTTGTGGATGCATTTGCTTCTTTACAGTAGCGTGTGGATTTTCTGAGCCCCAAATCCGACAATTTTGCTTACTGACGTAGCCACCGATGTGAAAATCAGAAAAGAAGAAGAAGACTCACTACTTTGGAAATAGGTTTTTAATATTTCCCAATTTTGTTCAAGCGTATAGCGTCCCATTTCGTAAATGTCAAACCTTTAAGTAAATTATGAACACATTTGACATGTCATTTGTGTTACCATTCTCAATAAAATAGGTGGTTCAAAAAGCAAACGCTATATGGCCCACCCGTTATCTTAAATTTCGGCGAAAAATAGGGGAAACTAATGGCGTTATAATTACACAATCGTACATATTTTCACAATCTTTTAGAACCAATTTTTTTTTGTTTGCGAATTTCAAAGCGTTTCATGTGACATTTAAATAACGCATTTTTTTCGCCACGAGAACACCTTCTCACGATTTTTATAAAGTCTTTTAAAAATACCTCTTCTATTTAAATACATAAATTCAAGCATAGTAGATACGTTTAAATATCCAAAAAAGCTTATGGCATACACCACAATTTACGGACGACAGATGGTTTTTTTATGAAGAGCTTTTTCATGGCAGAAATACACTCGGAGGTTTGCCATTGCCTGCCGAGGGGCGACCGCTATTAGGAGAAACTTGTTTGGCTTCATTTATTGTTTCATGCACAGAGATTCGAACCTGCGCACTTCCGAATGGTAGCTACCCACCAACCCATTTCGCTACGGCAGCCGCCGTACATACATATATATACTATATATACTTATACATTCGATAAAATTGCTACGGTCCTATAGCTGAAAACGCCTCTCGCTATACTCGTGAACAGCAAACGTTTCAACTACTCGAACCTAGTTCCGACCCTATTCAAAAGCATATGCATTATAACTTTGTACGTATGTATACGAGTATATGTATGTCTGTAGTATATACGCCCATGTAATTGCATATATACATATATATATATATATTATATATACTCATTTTTATATCGCATGTTCATGCATAAATACATTCAAACATATTAAGTGTACATGCACATTTATGGGAAGTCTGCAGCTCCATTATGAACTGTACTACTATATCAGCAAACAGATACCTATCTTCACATCGCATCATGCAGAGTCGTTTTGAATGTCGTCCAAATGGCGTAGAACCAAGTTTTGTTGCCTAGCTGCCAAACTGCCAAGCGTCGGAAAATTTTTGCTCGTCGCTATTGCCGTTTCGAGGCCAATACTACTCACCAAAGAACCCAGTCAGACCGGCATAACAGCCCAAGCGAGTGCAGAACAACGACAGATGTAGGTACGAGTATGTTGAGAGCTCAAGCGAAAAGAAATGAGAAGCAGATGGATCGAATAGCAACCCAACGACTGACTCAACGACCAAGCGTTTAAACGCCTGAGCGTTTGGCATTCATTGTCTGAGCGCCCGACCACCAGTCGAACTAGCTGGGCGCGAGGTGAACGGTCTGGTGAATGGGTACACGACTGACTGCACGAGTGCACGAAATAAATGTTACGATGGTGAAACTAACGACATAAACGAAAAGCAAGAGATTTGCCCCTCGTGTCACGATATTCAAAAAGGCCACCACAGCTCGTTTTGTATGGGGACGACAAAGCTGAAAATGCATGTTTGTGTGAATAGAATTGACGGTCGGTCGGGTTGTGTTGCTTCATCATGGTCACAGACTTTGGCTGCTACTTCTGATGATGAAGATGATTATTCTGATTGCTGTTGCTGGGGATAGCCGCTATTGAGCGTTGTTGCTGCTGTTGTTGGCATTGCCTTAAAAGTTCTCTACGTGGTTTCCAAAAATGTAGCGAATCGAATAACTCGACCAAAAGTCGATTTCATTTGTCTACATACATATACATATATATGTATATAATGATTTAGCTGATATACATACATACAGACATAAGTTTCTTACTAATTTCATATAAAGATTTCGTACTAGAAATTAGGTTGGTTGAATGGTTCGACATAAAGATATATACAATTGTACATGTGTACGCAGATATGCAGGTACACCTCTATATGTAAGTATATACTTACATATTTATAAATGTGTGTGGAGCCGCATATTATTAAAAACTTATTAGACCTCACAGTTTACCGATAATATTAGTGTCGGCGATGTAGAAGATTTTGCAGCTGCATTGGTATAGAAAATGCATAATTTGGGTTTGGATTTTTCATAATTTTTATGCTTCAAATGTTTATGGCACTTAGGTAAATGTGCATGGTTGGTATTCGTAAATATTGTGCGCGCGCACATGTCCAAAGCCACTCCACCTGAATGCCCGTTGTAGGTGTGTTTGACTTGTAGCGAACATGCAAATAGTATCTCAATGTATGTTGCATTTGTGTGATTGTATTGTGTACACACATGCAACATTAAAATGCTAAACAGATCCTCTCATGCCCTGAAGTCTCGACATAATGACATAACACAAAAATTTCAATTTCTTGAATCCGAAGTAGTCTGAAGTTTTAACGTCTTGGCTATTCAAAGAATTTCGTTGAAGCAACACCGGAATCATTGCAAAATGGATTTGACTCCCGACTGGCTGCAATCAATCAATCAACTTAAGATTCTTTCGGTATATGCCCAGAAACTAAAAATATGTTAGCATAGATGTTTGGGACATATTCAGCCCAATTCTGAATAGAAACTCTAACTCTTTTCCTTAAAAAATTGAGAAGTTGATGGCACTTCACCAACAAAATCAAATCATTAATTTCATGCAAGGTGTGTCCATGTGGCTGTCAGCACAGAATATAAAAGGCGAATTAATTTTTTGTTTTCTATTTTTCCAATACTTTGCCGTGACAATCAAACGTACAAAACATTGTTATTGGTCTAGTGCCACCACCTTTAATAAGTGCGCCTTGATTTCATAGTTAAAAATAACTGATCGCAAACAAACGTACTCCCGAACGGAAGCGAATATTTCTCAAGACTCACCTAAGGTTTATACAAATGTTCGATATTTACTATTATAAAAAAAATACATTTTTTAAAATCGTATTATTCTACATGGCAATCACATCCATTTGAATGTTTTCGGGAACTGTATCCACATCGATATGAAATGGCTATGAAAATATTTTCAGGGAAACTGTTGCCTTCTCAGCTTTGAGCATCTGAAAAAAAAAATCTCTACATATATATATGTATATATATATAATTGGCGCGTACACCCTTTTTTGGGTGTTTGGCCGAGCTCCTCCTCCTATTTGTGGTGTGCGTCTTGATGTTGTTCCACAAATGGAGGAACCTACAGTTTCAAGCCGAGTCCGAACGGCAGATATTTTTATGAGGAGCTTTTTTCATGGCAGAAATACACTCGGAGATTTGCCATTGCCTGCCGAGGGGCGACCCCCATTAGAAAAACGTTTTTCTTAATTTTGGTGTTTCACCGAGACTCGAACCAACGTTTTCTCTGTGAATTCCGAATGGCAGTGATGCACCAACCCATTCGGCTACGGCGGCCGCCATATTGTGCGTATTTTTGAGAAGTAGTAATGTGGAAAGTGAGACACAAAAGATGCTATGTGCACAATTTTAATTTCCATTCAAATTTATCATACAAATTGTGAAGAAACTGTCCTTTGCCTTGAAGTTCCATATTAAGATCATTCAGATGCTGAGTCTTAGCGATAAGAAACACAAAATCGCACATCCATTCTTCATTACCAAGATGAGGAAAGGCATATACAGGGTTTGTTTGAAAAGTAATGAGCCTTATTTTTTTAAGCAGTTTTATTAAACCTTTTCGCTTATACAACTAATATTCTTCAAAATAGGACCCTTGAGCGTCAATACACCGCTGGTAGTGGTCCTTCCACTGCAGGAAACATTTTTTAAACTCATCCGCCGGAATCGCGTTCAATTCGGCTGTCACAGTTTTTTGGACCGCCTCGATGAAGTCGAAACGCCTCCCCTTCAGCTTTCTTTTCAGGTGCGGGAACAAGAAGAAGTCCGGAGGGGATAGGTCTGGGCTGTAGAGAGGGTGGGGAAGCACCGGAACCCCCATCTTGGTCATTGCAGAGGTGCAGAGGAAGGCGGTGTGCGCCGGCGCATTGTCGTGATGAAGGGTCCAATTGTTGACGACGTCGGGCCGAACCCGGCGACGGGGTTTTTCAGCCGAAGGAGCACTTCTTTGTAAAATGCCGCGTTTACAGTGCTTCCTGGATGTACAAACTGTTTAGCTTTACGCAAAATTTGATCGATTAACATTGCTCCAACGATCGCTGCATTTTCGCCACTGTAAATTCCTAACACACTTTTAAAACAGCTTTCACGCGTGGAGCGATGTTGACTGCACCGCTGTTATCAGCGAACTGGGACCGGTTTCTAGTGGAAAGGGTAGGTCCAACGATCATTTTCCCCCACCAGCCGATTCGGTTGATCGCTTGGCAGATGCTCCGCAGGGGAAGGCTCATTACTTTTCAATCAAACCCTGTATTCTGAATAATTTTGCAACCTCTTAGACTAGCTAAAGGAAAAGATTCGTAGAAAAAGAGCCAGTTTGCAAAAGAAAAAAAATATTTCTGGTTTGGGCAGAGCATCCACCGCATTCAGCAGATTTGGGCCCTAGTCACTTCCATCTGTTTCCAAACCTACAAAAATGCATGCCTGGAAAGCGTTTTTCATCAAATGTTGAGGTCATAACAACTGTGGAGGCATATTTTGCAGCCAATTCAGGATCTCATTTCAAGAATGGAATTCATAATTAGAATCTCGTTGACGCAAGCGTGTTGATGTTCAGGGAGACTATACTGAATAGTAAAATGTATTTCAAACCATAAAATTGTGTTTCTCTTATCGAAGCGCAAAACTTGTTGAACAATCTAGTATTCCATCATTGACATTTGACAAGTAGACATACTTGTATACATACATATGTACAATTTTAATCATGGCTACTTCACATGATGCTGGTTTTTCACGCAAAATCATCTTTAGTGGATTTGCCGACAAACAAAATTGCCGCATGTGGAAGAAGCAAACTCTCAAGTAATTTCAGAAAAATCGTTTACACCCTTTTTTTAATGCTTAGTCGAGCTCCTTCACGTATTTGTGTGCGTCTTGATATTGTTCCACAAATGGAGGGGGCTACAATTTTAGGCCGACTCCGAACGGAAATACACTCGGAGCTTTATTAGAAAATACTTGTTCTGTCATTGTGGTGTTTCATGCATAGATATTCCAGCCTACGCACTTCCGAATGGGAGTCACGCACCAATCTATTCAGCTACGGCGACCGCTGTAAAAACAGTCATTACATCCACTAAAATGTACTGTTTGGTTTGGTTAGATTAATTGGCTCGTTTTTCTTCGAATATGAAAATTAAAGAGCTTTTAATGTCAATTAATTTCGCTATAGACAACTGATTGAAGTTTTTTTGTGGCCTGAGCTGGAAGTAGTAGTCATAAACGATCTTTATTTTCAACAGGCGCAGCCACAAGTCACACAACACGGAAAAACATTGCATTATTGCGATCTAAGTTTTCCGGTCGATTAATTTCACGTAATAGTGACATAAACTAGCCATGCGATCTAACTCCACTAGAATACTTTTTGTGTGGTGAATAAACCAACTACGCTCGAAACTCAACATACGGATCGAGATTGTTGAGCTCAATGCGGTAATGGATGAGCGAGTCGTCAAACAATTTAATCCACTTATGACAGTCTGTAGACGTGCTTATGGGGGGAAGTACCCTTAGACGTTTCAAAAAATCGATTTTTTTTATTGTCTTAACTGATAGGTATATGCTCTAAGAATATTATTGCAAAATTTCAAAAGCCGATCTTGAAAATTATGGAAGATATGCCACTTGAAAGTGGCGCGCGCATTGGGCATCAGTGCAAGATGTTCGCCGATCAGATGGACGACGTTAGACTGGCGCGCGCAGACCGACGTCACAGCGACTGCACGAAGGAGGCCCGCAGTGCTCGTAGGGAGGCACAACTCGCCGAAAACGAATATTTTGAGGAAGCTGAGGGTTTGCTCTATGAGCCTGGTGGTGCTGATTAGCGTCCAACTTCGGTAAGTTTCTTTTTCCTTGACCGCGAACTTTAAACGGCGTTTTCTCGAAACCATGTTTTTCAAATTGGCTAAGTGATTACGGAAAAAGTATTGAACCAATTTTCTTCATCAAGGTTTCATTTTAAAGGGCATAAAAAGCTACTCTAGGTAGACTACGGACGAAAAGAAAAAATAATTTTTAGATACTTTTTAACACAAAAATGTTTGAAAATTTTTGCAAAAAAAACCAAAAGTTTTTTTTGAAGCCTCATTTTAATGGTTAATCTTCGAATTTGCTAGAGATTGTAGTCCATCTAGGATAAAAAACCCTCCTGAGTAAAATAATGTTTGATTTTATGATTTCAGATGAAAGTTGCGGTCAGGATCGCTTTCGCCGAATTCGATGTCAGCGGCGACACGATTTACGTGAACCGCCATAACTCAATTAATTGCTTATTTATAATAATGTTAAATACGCTTTTTTCTTCTTGGAGCATTGCCCTAAATATATATCATATTAATTTCATGTGCACTGTTTTCATTTTCCCAAAAATAAATCACGAAAAACTGGTTTTTTTCGGCCCTCTAAAGGTACTTCCCCCCTTATGGTAGGCATTTAAATGATATCATTTTTTACATATAATTATTAACGGTCGCATTTTGAATAAAAATAGTGAAACCTGAAAGAATTGTTATTTTAAAATAACATCTAGGCTGGTCTTTTGAAAGACCATTTACAATACAAATACAAATCTCGCCAGTGGGGTGTCCCTCAACATGGAGAAGAGGCAAAAGAAGTTGGTTTTGCGGTGAATCGCAAATTCCGCTTACTGGGACTTGCGTTTTTATTAGCATTTATAGCAACCAGAATAACCATTGCAAACAAGACCCCTTTTTCTTTTAGGTTAGAAGGTTCAAATCAAAATGTCAGAAGCATCGCCTACCGCACCAGTGGTAGGTGAGTCAAGCTCCCACTAACACTATAACATTCCTCCTCCTCGGTTGATTTCCACACTGGGACCGCTGTAAGCATATCATCAAGGTGGAGCCGCATTTATGTGAATTGACACAACCTGCGCCCAGGTCCCTCTCTTGTGGACGTATGGAAATTTTACGCTAGCGATAGTATCCACTATTTTGATAGGTGGTTCTGGAGTAAATGGAACATCGAGAAATTTGCGATAGATTTGCATTTACAAACTATCGTCTTGTCTTCTGTTTGAGGTTATTGTGAGTGATTGACCTAAATGTCTGTGTTTGCTGTTGTCCTATGCAGAAGCAGTTTATCTCCATGTCGTACCTACCTATAGCTACAGCTGCTTGCTACCTTTATAAGCTCTGTTGGCGATTGATAAGCATAGAGGTCTATGTCCTTTCTATGTCCTTTTCAGACAAAAATCACTCAAGTCTCTCAACAAAGCGAAACTGAAACAGGGCTTGAGCTACTCTACATAAGATGTATGCCATGATGAATTGCGCTACGTGGAAAACGAAAAATGTAGGGAAAATGTGACAACATGTTTTTGAATATTTAATTCAGCACCCGTGGTTGGACGACATGACAACAGACAACGAAAGCAAGAAACCAACTTCAGATGGATGTGCCTGCAGTTGGTACGAGTAATTGGTCAAATAGATAAATGAGGAAGAAGACTTGGCTTGGCGCAATTACGTTCTGGATACTCTAGCAAGTTAAACTTCTACCTATCCAGAAGTGACCAAGACATACTAAACATGTGTATGTCCTGCATGTGAAGGCCCCCGCACGACACTAACCACCTTTTCATAGGCCCCATCAAACCCACTCATCTAACACCCATCTAACTCTGGACCCAACCTGTCCAAACAGCAAGTTTCCTGGACCTACCGTTAGATGAGCTAGGCGAAGATAACCGGTGATCTACGCAACATTGACGGGGTTGAGTGTACGTCTACAACAACAACAAGACATGGCCACTGAGAAGGCCTTCCTCGATCACTAACCTGTACTTTATTGACTGAAAGGTGTTTTGTCATGAATAGCTGGCCAACGAAGCTGCTCTTTCTTCATTATCTGTTCCATAGTTATGCCGTTATATATCTTATCACTTCATCATCTGCGGTGTTCAGTCGCAAAATCTCTGGCACTTTTAAAATTTCTTCATCTTTCATTTCTTGAACACCAAAAAAACTTAAGAGACCTCGTTTTTTCGTCGACGGAATAACTTACCACTCAGCTCTCTGCTCACAATCAGTATTTATTAGCTCACAATTGCCTTCTAAGTGGAAAAAAGCAAGCAAGAATTCACACGAATCTAAATTATTCATTATAATAATAATAAAAAAAGGTGAAAATCAAGAAGTCCCAGCCGTTATTCCCCAACCATCATTGAGAAAAAAATCACTCACTGGCATCCTCGTGACTTCACCTAAGAATTCAACGAACACGACAAATACAAAGTGCAACGCTTCAACTCTCAGACACTCCAACCACCAAGTTTTAAATGCTTGGGCTTTCGAGTGCTCAGGAAATTCAAGACAGCTGTGGTAATGGGGAATGAACGAACTGCAGCTCAACACAAAAACAACAAAAACAACGATTCGGAGAACAACAAAAGAAGATAAAGTATAAAATGGGTTTGTCATGCCAGTATTTTACGTACTATGAGGGACGAACCGAAAATCGAGCAAAACTGAACCCTAACACACAAATACAAGCCAACAAGAATGCGTACATAAAAAAGTATGTTTGTGTATTCCTATATACTCATACACATGTATTCAACAGACCTTACTTCTTATAGCGGGTATACCTACACATTTTACTTTTAATAATAGAAACGTATAATTTTATATAAAATCCCTCAAAAGGTTCAAAATGCTATGCACATGGCAGCAGTAGTGCTGCTTGAGTCGACCGCGCTGCCACCTTTGTGTGCGAGTATGCACGAGTATTGTATTTGCCGGCGTTCCAGCATCTCTGCTTTCTCAGATGATATCACATAGATGCGAGCAAGAAAGGACGTAAAAGACGTCAGACGTGGAATGATTGAACGATTTTGTTTTGTCGAGTATGGATTGCTAACGCCCAAGGTTGGTTTGGGGTCGTTTAGTCTAACTCTTATTTGTATTGCTACTCAAGTTGGAATGATGCGGGTATACTCGTATATTTTCTTCAATATATGGTAAGGTTACTTAAGCCGATACCCACACGGTGACTGACCCCGCTACAATATAATTATACCAACACACATACATACGAGTATATAGTATGCATGTGAATACAAACACATTGACATGCATGCATTTGAGTATATCCAGTTAATGCAGCATAAGGTAACGAAAACAGAAACAGAGAGAAAATGAAAATTCTAAATAATGCTGAAAGTCAAGCAACCAGTCTTTATCTTGAGACGTTCAGCAAATTATAAGATAAATTGTGAGACGAAGTAAATGTTTAAATTCGATTCGACTACAAAAAGGTGGAGTTGAGTTGAAGGCGCGCCACCATACACAGTTGTGGCACCTTGAGTCGGCAAAATTCTAGGCAAGCAACATAACCGACATACGAGTACTTAGCAACCAATTTAGCAATCGACTTAACCGAACAACTGACGATATGCCCCAGCAACGACCCTTTTTGTTCCACTTATATATGTATATATTTATACGGCAATATATCGTCTCTTCTGCAATGTATGGCACTGCACTGCGCCAAAGTATTACTTTCTGGCTCGTATCTCCGAAAGATTTAACGTTTCTTCTTTTTTTTTGTATCTGCGCCTCCAAATACATATCTCTAAACACATACAAATATACATGCCTTCACTGCATACAAATCCATAAAAAGTTATATCATCCATCCAAACGACCACCGTACGCCCGCTTGAATGTGTCAGAGCGAGTTGGCAAATATCCAGATACACAGATACAGAAAATGACTTGCCCGAGTAAAATTCCATTTCATGGTTTCATCGCTGTACGATGACTTTGCCAGTTTTTCAAGTAGTTCGAGTTTGGGTTGTTGCTCGCTGGGACGTTGGACGTTGAGCGTTGAACGTTTTTCATGGCAGCTGGGCGATGATGCTACCGACGATAATCCCCAGCTGTATGGATATAGTGTAAGAGGCAGCAGTGCATTTACATACATACAAATGTATGTACGTCTGTATTGTATATGAGATGCACGGTCGTTTGTAACTATGCATGTGAGTAAGTGCGCTTACGTGCACGTACATTGATATTTCTGTACATATATATGTATGTATGTAGTAGGAGGATTCAAGAATGGGATCAATGCTCATGGGGTATATAAACCACTGATGCTATAAGTCCCCGAAGGGTTGGATTAAATGTTCTATACAAGTATGTATAGTATTATACATCTGTATGTATGTATATATGTATGTGAGTACATTTACACCATTGCTGGCAGTATGCTGAGTTGAATGAATTTTACACACCCTCTCGCCTCTAGTCCAGTATTCTCTATAAAAAGTTTGCGGATCGAGCATGCTCAAATGAACGACGAAAATAATGGTATTATACATTTAGTAGGGGGATGTGCACTTACACATACATAAATAGTTTTTTTCCAGATAACGAGAAGCCTTAGCAAAGCGTTGTGTATACAACATCCTAGCGGGAATTCGGCGGAGGGTCCACGCCTTAAACATGTTTACATAAAGAAATCGATTTTGGTTGGATTCTAGCGGTAGTTAATTATAGTCGGATAATAAAAGTCAGTAAGCTTTGGAATTGTAAATAACCGTCAGCTTACATTTGATAGCGCGGCTTCTCGAAAAATAATAGTAATGCCTTGATGTTATTGTATATTTGTGCAAATTGACCGTCCTATAGTTTTACGTCACCTCCGGATTGCCTTTCGCGTTAAAACCGCTTTTAGAGAGAATAAAACTTGCGTTCCCACGACAGTCGGTTCTACGTTACCGGAACGGCCCGGATTTATGTATATCCGGCCAAGGACTGTCACTTCAGCAGCATTCCCCATATATGTATGGGGAATGTTTATGCTGCTACAACAACAACAAGAATAAAACTTGTACTATGGAGTATGAAAAATTGACTCGCCACTTCATCCGCTTACGTTAGGTTCGGTTGAAGTGGTTATTTATAAGTTCCACTAGCAAAGATAGATAGATAGGTAGATTTTCTTCGAGACTTGCACTTCGACCCCATGGCCTTTTGTGTCCTCTGTTTATCACATTAACTCATCCAGACCCAGTTCTCTTATTAAACTCAGGATAGAGTTGGGTTGGATTGAGCGTAGGCGCCTTTCTCCTTGCTGCAATTGGCCCAGATGTCTCAACCTTCTCCGCGCTATAGCTTTACATTCCAGGATGAATTTGCATTAGAGTCTTCTGGGATTGGTCGCAGAAACGACAAGAATTAGTGGACCATATTCCGATCACAGTGGACTGAATGCCCGTGAGCATCCTCAGTTTGTGCTTGGGGAGACTTATAAGTCTTTTAAGCTTCTTTTGGTCGTACCCTCCAAATAACGGGATCGCCCGGCGTACGCCTGCAGTTTGGTGCCAGCAAACCTCCCTTAGCCTTCGCTTTACTGACATACTCAAGTCCGTAATTGGCCTCATTGTGAGACCACATGGATTAAGTCCGGTCCCCTTTCTATTTCAACTAAGCTCTATAAGTAGTCGACGAAGTTGAGTATCCAGTATCAAGCAACTTTTCAAAATTTTGCAGCCCATGAATTTCCACCTTCCTCTCTAGACTGCCGGGCCTTTTCAAAGCAATCGCTTTAAGACTTCTGACTCGTTTTCGCTTCTGCAGCTTTTGCAGAACTCGTTGTTGGGCACTTTCTCATTTTTCTCTATAATGATTTGAATGTGACCTATTGACAGCCCCATCACAGCCGCGCCGGAGAAGCCTCAGATAGAGTTTAATTCTATACACTTAAGGGGTAACACCACTGCACACGCGTAAAATAAACACGATTTTTAAAGAATTTTTTTGTATAGAAGGAAAGGGAAAACAATCACTCTGATTTGGGAAGTTATTATTTATATACTAAAATACAAAACTACAAAGTTTGATCGAAAAATTTTACAAAATGGCGGCATTGGAGACATTTTTGTAATGTGGTTTCTCTTGAAGGAGCTCCGCGGCACGCAGCACAGAGGGTGCAAATTTTAATCTGGAACAAAGAAACATTTTTTTTCTTTGAGAAAAACGCGTTTAAAGCTTGGAAATTTGGAGAAGTCGTTAGGTAGCAGTCACTAACGCTTGGTTAAAAGCTTAAAATATTTATGAAATAAACTTCGGTAACGTATAAAACTTTTTGTTCTGTATTTTAAAAGGTTCAAAGAATTTTTTAGCTTATAAAAAAAATCCATTTTTTGAAATTTCTACAGTGGTGTTACCCCTTAAGTATGGCAGTATTGTGAGAATTCTTTAACCCCTTGAGAACCAGCACCATTTTAATCAATATATCTTATATTGTAGGATATTGTATGATTTTTAAATTTTTTTCGTAAATTTTAATTTAAAAGGACCTATCACAATTGTGTACTTTGGTTTCCAACAATAAGTAGTTCGGTGTAATGACCGAAACTTCGACGTTTTTTCATGAATCTTTTTTAAAAAGAAAATAAAATGCGATCGTTTTAAAGTTTTTACATGTTTTTATTGATGTTTTAAAGTATATATAATAAAAAAAAAAATTTTAAGTTAATTTTATATTAATTTGTTTAAAATTTTTGACGTCAAAGTGAATTCCTTAAAAAAAGATGATTTGGTTCGGGGAAACACACAGCCTTCCAAAGTCATCTGAAATAAAAAATTCAAAAAGATTATTATTCTGTAGACTTTATTTTAGGTCCCGAACCTAAAAAAAACATACAAATAAAAAAACAAAAACAAAATGGCGGACTTGTGAAAAAAGTTCTCAAAATCTAATTTTTTTCTTCATAAATTGTTTAAATTAAATAGTTTATTATTAAAAAATTAAATGTTTTAAAGGTCCGGGATCTAGATATGTGTGTCTAGAATAACGGGTTAAATTTTTAGCCAAATCGGTTAAATAGTTTTGAGTCAGTGATTCCCCGAAATTTCGAAAACACGGTTTTGAGAAAAACGCGTTTAAAGTTTCGACAACAGCTGCTACTGGCGTGTCACACGCTTTCATACACACTACGGCGCGCTCCCTTATTTTAGCTATAACTTTAAAAATAATTAAAATTTCTGCCTGAAATTTTTATAGTATATTTTTAAGATGTTTTTCTTCCGAAAAATGTAAAAAAAAAAATTCGACTTTTTGAACCCGTCACACCGGGCTACTACCATAAAAGAACCCAACATTTTCTAATAATTCCTTTTTATTGAAAAATCAAAGTGAATTTAACGAAACAATAAAAAACCAAAACAAAAATAGTAAATTGAGTCTATAGATATTGAGATCAAACATTTTTTTTGATATATGTAATATTATTTTGTGTGATATTCTCTGAAACACTGCTTGTCTTTTGCAAAGCACGGGGGTATTTTACATTATTGGCAGCGAGCTCTCGATCGACTTTCCCATCGTGGATTGCGACATCTTTTTGCAGTTCTATTTACAAATTCTGCCCAATGGTCGTACCTATCGAACATCCGGAGCGTTATGTGGGCGATATTTATTTCCATGATAGTTTTCGGATAACTCATATGGTGATACTTCCAATGGAGCACTTTTGTACTTCGCCAGGACTTCGCCGATCTCCATTTTAAAATTAAGGAATTTTTTCACTTTATTGTTACACCTATTATCTTTCCCCCATCTTTTCTATATTCCATCCAACTATTATATAGGGTGATTTTTTAAGAGCTATGGAACGTTTTTCAAAAAACCACACGTAAAATTCGGAAAAATGCATGACATTTTTATTTAAATTGATAGTACAGTCCATATAATTTAATGCTTTAAGATTATTTCATGCAAATGTTGACCGCGACTGCGCTTCAAATGGTCCATTTGCTTAGCCCAATTTTGGCATACTCTTTCCAATGTTTCCGCCGGTATCTCACATATAAATGCCTTAATGTTATCTTCCAATGCGTTAATTGAAGCAGGCTTGTCTGAATAGACATGAGCTTTAACATAGCCCCACAAAGAATAATCTAAAGGCGTTATATCGTACGATCTGGGTGGCCAATTGACAGGTCCCGAACGTGAAATAAAATGTTCACCGAACTCGCCTCTCAACAAGTCCATTGTTGCGCGTGCTGTGTGGCATGTGGCACCGTCTTGCTGAGCCCACATGTCATGCAAGTCAAGCTCTTGCATTTTGGGCAAAAAAAAGTTGAATATCATTTCACGGTAGCGCTCACCATTCACAGTTACGTAACGATTCGCAGCATCTTTGAAGAAGTACGGTCCAATGATACTTCCAGCCCATAAACCACTCCAAACTGTGACCTTTTCTGGATACATTGGTAGCTCTTGCAATTCTTCTGACTGATCTTAACTCCAAAATCGGCAATTCTTCTTATTTACGTACCCATTGATCCAAAAATGAGCTTCGTCGCTGAACACAATTTTTCGATAAAAAAGTGGATCTTAAAATTTATAATAAAATTCAATGATTTGCCAGCGTTGTTCGTTTGTAAGACGATTCATGGTTAAATTATGGACCAAACTGAAGATGTTTGACAGTGAAACAAAACACGAAACGTGCTTCAGCTGTTTAAACCAACTGTTTAAAAAGATAATAGCTACAAAATCCCCCGTTACATTGTCAAATCAAGAAAATGAAAAAAAAAACGTTGACTGGCATTTTCTTGTTTTCGCTTTAATGCGGTAGTATTCCATCATTTGGTCAGCTATATCCACTCCTCCCATTTTAGAATTGTACAGTTGGACAACGGCAGGAATTGGAACTGGCAAACTTCGCTTAAGATTTCGAACCCAACGATTTACTTCACCAATT
Source organism: Anastrepha obliqua (assembly GCF_027943255.1). Lineage (NCBI taxonomy): Eukaryota > Metazoa > Arthropoda > Insecta > Diptera > Tephritidae > Anastrepha > Anastrepha obliqua. The sequence continues at coordinate 16,338,815 of NC_072894.1, forward strand.
GGATCTTTTCCACATGGTGTTGAGGCTATTGTAACGCATTTTGTATCACACCATTTCACAACAACTAAATTTTCGTCTTTAACAAACTGGTGCATATGGTCACGGCCTATAGATTTGTCTGGCGCCCATTATGGTGCCTGCCGCTTTATTCCCATTTTGTTGTAATTCCTCTAAAAGAGGTATTGTGGTAAAAAATATATCGAAGTAGAGATGACTTCCCTTTGGTAAACACTTAGTAAGTCATCAAATGTTCCAGCCTCTTGAAATAGTTCAAAATCAACGACCAGACCATTAGAGGTAGTACAAACCAGATTCTTTAAACCCACAGGGCGCGGTTTTGAACGGATTGCTTGTCTGGCAAGGCATCTACCAGTAAAAGGAACTATTTGCTCATCAATAGACAATGAAGTAACTTCAGACGCTAGTTGATTTCATCGGTTTCTCACCATGCCAAGGCTGAGCTCTCCATAGCTTGTTCGTTTCACTAGGTAAGTTATTATCGGCGAAATGAATGCTGTTTCCAAATTTCATGAACTTATTTCTTGACAATTATTTCGCACATATAGTTGTTTTCCCAATACATTTTTATCTGTGGATAGCCTAGGCAGGACATATGTAATAATGGCGCAACTATAAAAGTTTCTTAATTCGGTTTCGGTTAGATTCATCTCGGAGCTAAATACCGCAAGTCGATACATTTGTGTATATTTTTCAAAATCCATAAAGCGTGTTTTTGTGAAATCTTTTGAAAAGTATTCAAGAGGTGTTCCTAATTCAACGAAATTTTGACAGCCTTGCTCTATAGGAATATTGTGAGCTGGGAATTCTTTTTTCTTTCGCAGTTCTGTTCCGTGTGATTTTGTGGCTTTTTGATTAGCTACGAAATATTCCGAAATTGAATCTGCAAGTTCAATTCAAATCAAATAAAAAACTAATTAGGTTAATTTTAAAAACGCTAGAAAAATACCTTCTTCTGACTCCTCTTCATCCTAACTATCAATTTCTTGTATTTGGTCGCGCGTTAAGCATAGACCCTCAATATCATCATAAGATGAAAAGTTACCATCGGAGTTTTCAAGAATATCTAAGACCATTTGAAGGTCAGAATCATTTGAGAAGTCTATATTTTTCCCTGCAATTCATCAGATAACACAATTGTGAGTTTGAAAGAAACTCTTAACTTAAAACCAAGCAACACAAATATGATATCTGATTTTTACTTTAGAGATAAGTGGAACCCACAAGCAGAGCAGTTATTTTGCACATGTTATAACTTGAAATAGCACTGGCCTTATACGTAAACACATTCATATCAAAAATATACCGGTTTAGATAATAAATATTTGTACTTACTGCAGGCCATACTACTGATCACTCCAAGAGACAATAGGAAACTGATTGTTTTTCGTTTTTGGCACGATGACTCTTTTTTTTCATTTGTATAGGTAAGACAAAAACATAACACAATCACTGCTTTTGGAAGTTTTAGCAAAAATTAAAAACTATTATATATATTTTAGAAATTTTTAAAGTTACATCGCACATTCGCTTAAGATGGTTCTCAAAGGATTAAGTAATAAATTTGCAGAGTCCAACATCTGACTCTATGAATATGAAACTAAAAGCGAAGTTGCAACGCCTAATGAAATTGAATATGCGATAAAAGCTTTAAAGAACAGAAAATCACCTGGGCATGACAACATCACAAGTGAGTTGCTGAAATATGGAAGAATACAGGTTCAACAAGAGCTTGTAAAACTTTTCAATATAATTTTGAATCACGAAGAAGTTCCATCAGAGTGGAAAACAAGTATAACAATCCGATATTTAAGAAAGGTAAAAAAAAGTGGTTGTCTGTAAAGTCGGTTTACTGACGATAGTTTAACGTGACAACGTCATAAGAAAATATTGATGGAATGGTTGCAATTTTCAAAACAAAATTTTAATTTTATTTGTTTGATAGATATTTTGTATGGATATAGAGGAGGAGGTAAATCGAATTGCAATGGAATAGATCAAGTTACATTTACACAAACGTGAAAAATGACGAAACATTTATCAAATTCATGAAAGATTTCTTCAATTTCGATTGTGCATCAGACGTTAATAAGTCAACAACACTAAGAGGCACCATCATCGATTTCTTTTTCAAGACACTTTACACTCGAAACACTCCCTTTCATTTCCTACTTTTTCTATCATCGTCCTATTCTCAACAGAGAAATGGTTCATTACCATGCACACAGGAAGAAGGCATATGCAAATACAAGTATGTGAATTTATATACAAATGCGTATATAAATACATATATAGGACAGTGTCAGATGTCGAACGTTGCCGAACGTGGGGGCCGATTGTGCTCTTTGTCGTTCGTTCCGCGCTCTCGCTTGCAGTTCAAGCACATTAGCTTACATTTGCTTGCGTACGGAATAGATTCGTATATTTGATATGTCCATATGACTTGTATGCATCTTTACATATAGATTTGTTCTTTTTGAAAATTGCGCGAAATTGTATATGTATATGCATGTTTATATACATATATTAGTATACAACATATCTTATAAGGTATATGGTAAATATTACCATACATTTTTTCCTTCATATATAATAAAAAAATTAATAATAATAACATTAAGACAACAGGTATTATTAACAAACTTGGTTTTATTTTAAATTCTTCAAGTAAATCAAATTAATAATAATCAATAAGAAGGTATATGCAAATACAAATACGTGAATTTATATATGTACATATGCGCATATACATACATATATACGCTCACTTAAGTAGGAGAGAGCAAGATGTCGAACGTTGCCGTTCGTTTGCTTTGTTCGTTCCGCACTTTCGCTTGCAGTTCATTCAAGGTAACGGCAATGAGCAAGGTAACGACAAATGAGCAAGGTAACGACAAATGAGCAAAGTAACGACAAATGAGCAAGGTAACACTAATGAGCAAAGTAACGACACATTTTTTCGTGCTTGCAGCCGGCTAAATCGAATTATAAGACGTTATCACGTCAAAAGACGATACGCATAATTATCGCTGAATAACGCTCCAGCATTCTACTCAAAAGCTTTTCACAAAGATCCTATCATCAAAATTACAGCCATACTTGCATGGATAAGAAGAACAGCAAGGATTTCTTAAAAACCGATCAACAACAGATTGCATTTTTCTCCTACAACAGATTATGGAAAAATCATTTGAGTTTGATTATCCAGCTTTCATGTGTTTTGTGGACCTTAAAAAAGCCTTTGACCGAGTCAGGCTACATGACGTCTTGGGAATTTAAAAAGAGAGAAAAGTTCCTTGACAAATTGTTGAATTTATTAGAAATCTCAATACCAATTGCACAAACTAAAGTTGTGGTAAATGAGAAATTTACCAACTGTATAGAGTGCACCACGGGAATACGACAAGGGGATTCATTAAGCCCACAACTTTTCAATCGCATCATGGATAAAATTATTTCTGAAGTTAACCAACTTCAAAGTAACAAACTAAACAATCGAAATTATTTACTATGCAGACGATGCAGTTTTAATTGCTGATAGTGAAGATAATCTTCAAAGGCTCTTGCACCGTTTCGTTACTATTGGCTTGAAATTTAATATGGAAGTTTCAACTGTAAAAACTCAATCAATAGTAATATCTAAGGAACCAATAAGGTGTAAGCTGGAAATTAATCAGAATATTATAGAACAAGTAATGCAATTGGGAATTGATATATCCAACGCTCATAATATAATCTCAGAAGTGAGAGAAAGATGTACAAATGGTGCAAAAATATCAGGATTTGAGCGAGATATTGCATGAAAGAACAAATACATGAATGTGGAAAGCAAAACGCATGTAGGGTGAGCCATGTAAAATTTGCTTTTTGAATCGGCTATAAAAAAAAAACTAATCAATATTTTTTCAAACTATTTTTTTTATATTGAAGATTGAACATTGTCATTTATGAATGAAAAATAATATCGTTCAAATGACTGCCCCGACTGGCTTTACAGTAGGCCATTCGATCAACCCAATTTTTAAGTACATTTTCGATTGTTTGGGCTCCAATTTCATGAATGGGAACTTTGATTTCGTGTTTTAAAGCATCAATCGTCTCTGGATGGTTCGCATAGCATTTGTCCTTAACGGCTCCCCACAAAAAATAGTCTAACGGGCTTAAATCACAGCTCCGAGGCGGCCAATTGATATCGGAATTTCGGCTGTTTATTCGGTTTTCAAAAACGGTAGCCAAAAGTTCGAGTGTAACTTTGGCAGTGTGACAAGTTGCACCGTCCTGTTGAAACCAAATGTCGAACCATGTCATCCTCTTCAATTTTTGGAAACAACTCGTTGAGCATGTCACGGTAACGCTCGCCATTTACTGTAACTGCGGCTCCACGCTCATTTTCGAAAAAAAAATGGCCCGCATTTTGAATTCATTTCACGGTATCGCTCACCATTCACAGTTACGTTACGATTCGCAGCATCTTTGAAGAAGTACGGTCCAATGATACCTCCAGCCCATAAACCGCACCAAACTGTGACCTTTTCTGGATACATTGGTAGCTCTTGCAATCCTTCTGACTGATCTTCACTCCAAAATCGACAATTCTGCTTATTTACGTACCCATTGATCCAAAAATGAGCTTCGTCGCTAAATACAATTTTTCGATAAAAAATTGGATCTTAAACTTTCTTAACAAAACACGCATTTTTACCATAAAATTCAATGATTTGCAAGCGTTATTTGTTTGTAAGACGATTCATGGTTAAATTATAGACCAAACTGAAGATGTTTAACAGTGAAACAAAACTAGAAACGTGCGTCAGCTGTTTAAACCAACTATTTAAAAATATAATAGCTAAAAAATCACCCGTTATATTTGAAATCAAGATTTGCATAGTGCCGTTATTCGACCCGAGTCTCCAAAAGTTTGAATTCAAGCCTTCATATTTCAATATGGTTCTGGTCCCACTGTGATGCGTGCTTATAAACCAGATAAATAGATTTTTTAGTGCTTAAAAAATAATGCAGCGGCAATATCGTTAAAAACAGCGCGCACACCATTATATAAAAACCAACAAACATATTCATATATGCATATGTACACATGTGTATATGAATGTATGGATGCATACTTTAAATAAAAAATACAAGCTTGTTCTACATTCACGCATACATATTTATAAGCGAATCCCCTTATTCGCTAATATATGTACATAACTCCTACGTATATTTTTTTTATAGACCCTTACCCTAAATTTGACCCAACAATTTCGTATAACAGTTTTCATACCATAAATAAAAAGGCCCCTAAATGTGAACGATGAGCACATAATAAAATTCAAAATAAATCAACAGACACAAATGGACATACTCGTATATGGTTGTGTGCGTGTGTGTATGCTCATACATACCTATATGTATGTATGTATGTGTGTATACAAATATAAGTGGGCATACCTGCCCACAGCGTCAAATTCAAATGCTCGACCCAAAACGGCTCTCACTGTGCTGCGCGGGCCTTAGTCTCATCGGTCGGCGATTGTCGGCGGTGTAGAGACCCAAGGCGACAGACTGAGTCGGTGAAAATCGTTCGGTACTTGTCGTAATTCAACGCCTCATAGTTTTTAGACAAGCCCAAAGCGTACTAAATACATATGTATGTATGTATGGTATGTACTGGTGTGTACATATATATATATTTGCAACTCGTTGGTTGCTATAATTTTTCAGAATATAGTATAATGCAGACGCTATCTGCGTGTATAAAAATAAAACCTTTAGGTTACATATAGCGCATGTGAATTTATAGCATGCGGACCAAACCCGTTTTAGTTCTATCATGATTCATGAAGACTAAAGTATTCTTTTGTGTGTATGTATGTATGTGTGTGAGAGCCCCAACGACTACAAACAAGGTGTGTGCCTACACTACGCTGTTCGTTCAAATTTAAAGCCCAAAGCCAGAAATCTTTCAAATTTTATTACTTACAAAGTCGTATATACAATTCCTCGGAACGCGCACAAGCCAGCTCAAGTCTTACATGGTTTAATAACCATAGATGGATATCAGTTGTAATAAACACTATGGAAGGTAAGAAGGTATATATCGTAAGTATATAAATTAAAAAAAACACGTCCGCCAGGTGAGATGATCGAAAATCAACGCTTAAACACCAACGTCTTTGCCTGTATCTCAGTACAATAGCTGTATGGTATAGCTGCCTAACTATGTACCTCACCGACGCACTATTTCACTACTTGGCCTCAATGGCTATTGTTTACTTTCTACCACTAACTAACGACGATGACGACAACGAAAAATACTCATGCTAGCTGTTGTATTGGTTGTATTCTCCGACTTTTTCTTCATCATCATCGTCAACATCATCCATTTACCGTCATAGTCGTCGTTAACGCCTCCGTTTCTTGTGCTTGTCGGATAGTCGTCGTAGGTAGTCTTTCAGTTGGGTTCTGCTGCTTTAGTCGATTCGCATCAAAGCGTCGTTATACACTTTGTGCCTCACCTCAGCTCGGCTCAGCTCAGTTCAGTTCAATTCAGCTGCCTGACGGGCAGCTTTGCCTTACCTAGTCTACCTCTAAGCGTTTGCTTCAGCAACCACAGCCAACAACCATCCCAACCAACCATCCATTCAACCATTCATTTGACATTTGCTTGTGTGCGTGCAACTGTATCTGTGTTTGTGTGTGTACACATTGTATATAGTTGTTTTTGTGCTTATACATCGAACACCGCTTGGCTGACGACTAACGACTATAGATGCCGGGCCACAGTGCTTGGAGGATTTTCGTCTATATGCGCGTATGGGAAAAACGAGTATTATTTTGGGGCGCACAAGACCTCGACCACCAAGTCGGTCGAATGTACGTTTCATTTAGTGCTGAGCAGTCGCGTTGAACGTTTGTGTTTTGTCTGCTTCTCGACGCTACGGTGGTGTGTATCTAACATTTACATACACTACACAATTACTAGGCATCCAAAGAACATCGCTCTCTCTCGAGTAGTAGCAGTGAGTGAGTGGAGTGCTTCAGTTTATACGGTACGTTGTGAATACAACGTTTTGATTATTACTTACTAGTGCGCGCGCTTTACTGGATATAAGAGAATTCAAAATATAATCATACATTTGGCAGGCATTGCCATTATCTGGCATACGTACGAGTATTTACACGGATACAAAAATACATAGATGTTACTTGCAACGTGCAAGTGATTCTTGAAAAAATATCACAAACAGAGGTCAGGGAACCGAACCATTTCAGTATACGGCATACAAATATTTAATACCACAGACGCTTCACGTAGGGGCTTTCAGCCGGATATAGATTTCCCCCAACCTGAAATTCGCATACGTACAAATATTTAACGGGTAATAATCGGTGGGATTGTGTTCATGTGGGTCGTGCCCAAGGCAAGAGAGCCGAGAGACAGTTGAGCATTGGATGCGCGCCAGTTGAAGCGAAATAGACGCAAGACGGGGTCTTGAGAATTGTGCTTGTATGCGTGTAAGGTAATTATCATTCGTATGTGAAGGCGCATCTATATGTTTATGTACATACATACATACATATGCAAGTATGTATAAACATAATAAGTAAATATGTGAGTGTGAGGATGTGAGAAAACGAGTACTGTTATTGTTGTTATTTCATCACGGTGTGTGCCATTATTGTATTGCTACCAATTGTTTAAAGTGTTGTTGCTGATATTTTCTAACAGCTGATATTTGGTTGGCGACTTCATTTTTGTTGACTTCGTCATTGACTATATGACAATTATTTGTTTATTGAAATTTCTACTTACGCCAGTTCTGCGCGTTGTGAAACGGCTTATCTGATAGAGTTTGTGTATAAGTAAGATGGATGAGGTGAAGAACAAGAAGTTGTTGATACACGTGAGTCTTCAAAAGTGTTTGCATATGCACATTAGAAAAAATAAAAATAGTTTGCAACTACGTTACTTTTTTCATGTGTGGCCCGATATCAAAGTTGAAAAGACTTTTTTTACTCAAATATGTAAATTTTTGTGGCACTAAAATTAATTTGGGTTTCAGTAAAATTAAACACTTTAGTAAGTGAGAAATTTTTTTAATTTTATTTTTATTTATATTAAAAAACTTAAATCGATTTGGGAAACCTGCAAACAGATACGGTAATTTATATACTTATGTATGTATGTACAGTTTAGGACAAAAGATGTTGCACTGGTGCCTATAATTGCACCATCATCTGTTGAACTGCCAAATATTGTATTATTCAGAATATAATGCAATTATTTAAAAGTAAAGAAAAACTATGTAGTTATTTTGAAAAAACATATTACAAAAAGTTTTTTTTTTTAAATCGTACAATTTTTTATTTTTATTTTTTTTATTTTATAAAGGTTTACATAACAATAAAATTATTATACAAACTAAAAGTAGTTCAGCGCTAGCATCGGAGGCTTTCGGCTGATCGTAGAATTTATTTCACTCCGTGACATTAGATACGAAAAAATTTCCAAATATTCAACATTCAGTGCGTCGAAAACGTATTGGACTAATTATTATTTAATACTTTATAGCACAACCTTTATTTTTTATGTGTTATGAATCTCCATAGATGCATAGAGATATAGGAGCTATAAGTTTGTTAATGATATGTGGAGAAATACTTAACCAGGCGCGTTCTGCAGTTTCAACTAACTTAATTTTATCCATATTTGTCACCCCATGCCTCCTCCTGTTTACTATTACCCACAGATTTTTTAATTTTTTATTAGGGTAGCCGACTAAACCAATCAATGAGGAGTACTTTTTAGTTGCCATTCAATTTCTTACGAGTTGTGAGGTGAGGTTGTGAAATGGCATATTCCACTCGTTATGTGAAAATATTCCACTTTCTAGGATATTTCTGAACATAAATCGGCCCATTATGCTATTTGAATTAAGGCTATTCGAGAGTGTTTTATGCCAAATATACATACATACATATTTTCAAATTAAGAGAAAAATGTTTAGAGCTTTACTCCATTTTTATATTTCTAACGGTTCCTGAGATATTTTTTTTTCCTTGTTCACTCCTTTTGGGAGCATAGGGCCTCGACAAGACTCAGTCTTGTGTTGGTTTGGTTAATCTATTTTGATTTCTGGCAGGGTAGGTGATAAGCTTGCCGCTACAGGTGATTAGCATGCCTTCCTGAGATATACGTAGGTAAAAATATGGTCTCGCGGGACCTGAAAATTAGACTTTCCGCAAAAAAAAAAACAAATTAATTATATGGGTATCAAATGAAAGCTATTTGGGAAATCTTTGACTTAGAAATATTATTAAATAGGATTGCCACCTAGTTAACCGTTTAAGTGACAATGAATACGCCGCTCTGCTTTATTGTTTACTTTGGATTTTATAACTGTTTTTATAACTCGCATATTTTTGCACGATATCGATATCCTGACGGAACTGGACTCGGTGAATATAACCATAGCGCCATAGAACTTGAACCGCATTTTCTTGCAAATACAAGTTTACTCTAAAAAAGTAAATTAAATCCGGATCGAACGTAATGTACCCGCGCACATTTTTGAAAAATTATTTTGGGCTGGATGTTAATTTTTAGAATCAAACAAACTCAAAGAATTATGGCTTGTAACATCACACGGACAGACGGAAATTTAGACTTTCAAATAAAAATCGGGCGATGTTTTTATCCAATTTCAATAAAAATGTTGTCGGACTTAAGGGGGTCTTCTGGTCTCGAGGCCCTGAAATGAAGGGTTTTTTTGGGGATTGATTGTGACAAATCCTGTGAATATTTTAAAAAAATTTTTTTTTTATTTTAAAGGTACATGTCTTGGCTTTTAAAAAATGGTTTTGACTTTGAAAAAAATTAACACCCGCGACCTTGAAATGGCGCTGAAGACGTCCACCTCCAAACGAAACAGGTCTCCATCACGGTTTTTCCACCTGGGTAATCAGAAAGCAAAAATTAGATATGCGTTGTCTTCAGAGTTGCCCTGGTTAAGTTTTCCCCTGACAGATTTTTTTTTTTAATTTTTTTCAAAAGTTATGCAACAATTTGCAAAAAAAAATTTTTTTTGCTCATTTTTTGAACTTTAAAAGGTTATAAAAATGGAATGAAAAAAAATTTCAAAAATCGTAAACGGGGAAACTTAGCGGTAAGTTTTCCGAACCTTTTAAGACCAAAACCATTGAAATCGGAGTATAACTACTATGAAAAGTGTGACCAAAATGCTTAAAAAACACGATTTTCGGGGAAACGCGTTTAAAGATAAAGTTTATGATAAAACGGCCGGAGGAGGGTACACTTCGGTGCCCAGAAAAATGTGAAAAAATGCGATTTTCAAAAAATCCTTTCTGTGGCATATTCTCGCATACACATACAACAAAATTATGCAAAAAAAAAAAAAATCGATTTTTTTTTCGCTGGAGACCAGAAGACCCCCTTAAATGAAGTGGCTGGGCGAGTTTTACTACCCAAAAATGGGTGTCGCACCGGCTATTTTTTCAAAATTTTACTTGCATCGTATTTATTTTCTCGGGTTAATTATTTATAACAGAAATATTAGGTTTCTTTCTTTTTTTGGGGACTACCGTTAAATGGATGGTTGGTGCAGTTATTGACCGATTTCGCCAATTTTCAATACCAAACTACCTTGGAACATATGTGTAATATGGGAGTATATAAGAATGTTTATATGTACCAAGTTTCATTGAAATATTATATATAAATATTTGCCCCAGTTATGGTGCGCACGGGCGGACGATTAAATCGACTCATCTTCCCAATCAGAGCATTTTGGTATATGGTAATATACATACATACATATGTATATGCTATATGTCTACATTCGATTCCTTTATTCTGTTACACACAACCGTTACGAGAATAAAATTATAATTCCTTTGTGCATAAGTGCGCGGGTATACGCATAACAAATTTCGTCTAATGTCGCACGAAAGCGCACGATAAGATCGAATGTGAAACAAGCACTGTCGGAAGCTTTCGAGCGACAGGCACTCAAAATAAATAGAATATTTATTGCAAAATAAGTAACATACAAAAAGCTATTTTAGACAATTTTATTGAAGTATTTGCACTTCCAAAGGTGAAAATAAACAAAAATTTATAAATTGTTCGCAACATATTTAGGTGGTTCACCAGGTGTCGTAAGTGTCATGTTGTCCTAAGTTGTAAAGTTTTTAACGATTAAATGAGGGTTCGTGTATATATATTTATATATGCACTGTGAAACCTACTCACTTTACACCCCTCTCTCGAAACAGCACAAGTTGACTTAATCGCACTGACAGGGGTTAGTAAACAACAGTAAATAGTAACGCCCTTGGGAATACCCCAATTACCAAAAACTTAACGTTCTAAACTTTATTGTTGCATTTACTGGAATGTAAAAACAGGTTTAGTATCACCTAATTTAACCCATTACTTGCAGTAACCGATAATTAAAATATTTCGACATCGTCTAATTTAATGGATTTCGTAAAAAACCGGAACGCAGCACATGATTTCCTTTATTGCATTTATCTAGAATTTCGAGCAGAGAGATACAGAATGATGTGAATGCTACCTAGTATCATACAATCAGTATAAAAGGCTTTGAGCCTTCTGAAATGCAACCGCACACATTTTCTTTGAAAGTTGGCTCATATTGTAAAAGTATTATTTCGGTATTTTGGTCCGTTAAAACTCACTAATTGTTGGTATAGGGAAATAATGTAACTAATGGACTTACAACTTACAATGGATCTGAATTTCTTAGAAGCGCTACACAACACAGCCCGCACACAGATGCAAATGTGTTTAAATGTGTATGTGCAAGGATGATAGATTACAAGGTTTGACAATTCAAAGCCAAGCAAAATTATGAGAGTTGTTGGTGTTGTCGTAGCATCATAAACATCCCCCCTATATGTATGTATGGGGAATGCTGCTGAAGTGACAATCCTTGGCTAAATATAAATTCGGGTCGTTCCGGTTACGAAGAACCGACTGTTGTGGAAACGTAACTTCGGCTGCTTGTCATCGGGGACTCGGCTATTCATTTCACACCTGTACTTGTGCTCGTCCAATCAGTTGTTGTAAGCTGAGCGGAGTAACGAAGCAACATGAGCAGTGGCTGCATTGATTTTTTCGCATATCATCAACACAAACTCAGTTTTTGCTGTTCTTGCTCGATAACTTTGTTGTTGCTTTCACATCCACATTTTTCGTTAAGTTAATCGAACATATAGATAGCGAGCAGTGAAGTAGCGAATAGAAGAGGCTAATCGTCACTCTTAAAATGTTTCCGGCAAAGCAAGACAAAATTCTTTAATCCCAATGAAGACTATTGTATTTTTTTATAGAAGCGGGATAGACTTGTACCTTATTCGAAGGATTCACGTTAAGCAGCCGGCGAGCGCTGGCGCATGCGTACTTCTTATATATATAACAGTGTCAGTATTGATTAATTGATTTACATATATAAGAACTAATTATAAGTAATTAAAGCATTAAGGTAAAAAAAGATGAGCATTAAAAATAATATGGCGTTCGGTTTATATTCCTATCTATAGGGCGAAGTACTAACATATGCCTGAGATACTACAAAGCTTAGGAAATGTGATAATAACATTATTGTTTTCAATTGGCGCTTACACTCTTTTCGGGTGTTTGGCCGAGCTCCTCCAACAGTTTTAAGCCGCCTCCGAACGGCAGATATTTTCTATGAGAAGCTTTTTCATGGCAGAAATAGACTCGAAGGCTTGCCATTGCGTGCCGAGGGGCACCCGCTATTAGAAAACATTTTTTCTTCATTTTGGTCTTTCACGGAGATTCGAACCAACGTATCCCGAATTTCGAATGGTAGTCACGCACTAACCCATTAATTACGGCGATCGATATTAATTATTCTAAAAGGCTGGATGGCTTCGTGTTGCCGAAAATAATTGATCTGTTTATATGTAAAGCAGTGCAAGAAATTTTTCAAATCACACAAATATGTAAACACATTTCCTGATCAAAAAGTTCCCGGAATATATTCAGCAAATTCAAAATACAAGTTTATTCCTCAAAAGTGATATTATCGCCTTCAAAGTGCTCCACATCAACTGCAGCGCACTTAAGTCAGCATTTCTGGAACTTTAATTTCCGAGGTGGGTTTTTGACTCGTTCAAACATAAAAATTCGCAGGAAGCCATGCCCGGCGAATTCGTTGGCTGTTGTGTGGTATTCTTTTCGTTCTTGGTCAAAACTTCACAGAATGTTGGGTCGCTTGGATTCAGCCCTGGAAATCATGTCTTTCGTGACATCAACACGGTCCGCGTTTTTTTATGAATTTCAGGTCCGAACTTTCCAAAAACCCGGTGCAAATCCAAATTATTAACTGCAATGCCATGAACGGATCCATAAGCAATGTTTAAAGCCTCGGCCAGTGCTCTAATGGTTAATTTGCGGTTATTGATCAACTTTTGTTTCACTTTATTGATTTTTTGTTCGACAGTTTTCGATGTCGACGGTTTGCCACTACATTTGTCATCCTCGATAGACTCACGATCTCTGCTAAAGCATTAATGACACTCGTAAACGGCTGTCGTCTGTTTTCTTTACAGAAACAATTTTCCAGCACTTCTAAGGTTTTCGCACCATTAAATCCATTTTTAACATTTTTTAAAAATTTAATACAAAGTCGTTGCAAATTCAAATCTATTTGTAAAACTGTAAAAAAATAGAAAGCACGTGCAGATTTGTAGACTCACTCAAGACGGCGTAACTTTTAATCTCAATGGCGATAGGAATCTTAATCACAGATGTGGTAATCTAATGAGATCCCGAGTTCTATTCCGTTTGACTTCTCGGTGCCAAAGAATGAATTTTATAAATTTCTAAAATATTTTTATTAATTTTTAATTTATTTTTTTAACTATCTGCAGTAATTTAAGCCCATATAACCTCTAAGTGGTCTGTAAAAAATATGATTGTTTTAAATTTGAAATAAACGAAAAAAACAGAACCTCAATACGGTTGTTCCGGGAACTTTTTAATCAATGTGTATACTGCATATGTTTCATGTAGGGTAGGTAAACTCTAAAAATGGCAGCTGCAAATCTAGCGTGGGTTCTACTTCTACACACATGCAAACCTACTCTAATATTCCAGCTTGTTCAGCAATACAGCTGAGATTACGTGAGTTGATAACTAAAGGCCATCAGAGACACTCAAAGAATATATAGTATGAACTTATACTATATACAAGCTAAACAGCTGTTCATCCATGCATACATACATACATACATATATATATATATATTTATACAAATGTACAAACACCCATTAATCCTATTAACTAACCGTTAGCCAGACATGGGATGCCAGATTTAAATCACTCGAACATCCGCTAGCAAACCATGGGAATTGAAAGGCTTAGAACTATAAATAAACAGCAAAAAATTATAGATATGTACATATACATATTCAATGTTCGACGTATATATGTATGTATGGTAGTATGTATAATATAATAGCTGTGCCCATTAATAGAGGAGCACAGGTGGAAGCAGGAACAAAGTAGGACAGATAAAACATCAGATATTTTCTTGAGGAATGGCAATTCTACTGCAGTATACGCAGTTATAGACATACACAAGGCATATATACGTACGTATATATACATACGTATCTACTTATACTCGTACATCCATACCCACATTAATACCTAAATACAAATTCCACAACCAGCCTCAAGCTGTAACTTAACCTTAGAAGAACTTGAATTCGAAAATGAGACAAATTAATAGCACGAATAGCAGCTTGTGAGAATACGACGACGTTTTGGGTATAGAGACTTTTCGTTTACTTTATCGAGTTGTCACTCTGCACGATTCCATTCCCAGCATTTTAAATTCCGGGCATATACTCGTACATATACATATGTATATCTATATGTGTGTGCATACATACATACGCGCATTTAGAGATATATATACCTACCGACAATCTGATTTCCATTATTTCAGGTAATCTACGCTGTAGCACAGTTAATCGGCAAAAGAAAAAACTGCTTGACTCATTCGGTCCTAAGAAAGCGTCTGAGTCAACACAATGGCATATGAACAGTAGGTAGTTGGAGTGATGATACACACAAAAGCATCAACCAAAAAGAAACGTTTGCTCTGTTGTAGTCAACCTCGATTGAGTTTGAGATTTCTCAAAACACCACCAAAAGCAGCAGCAACAGCAACAACGTGAATTGAGGGTACCAATAAAGTTAGAAGTATTGAATTAAAAAAAAATCAAATAAAGAATACACTCACATTTATGACTAAATGAAATGCCAGCTGAGTATATCAATTTTTTATATGATGAAGTGTCGACTATGAAAACTACTTTGATTTTGATGACTTAACCCTAACATCTCTATATGCGCTCATTTACTTCAATAGTACGATAATCCAAAAAAAAAGCCTTCTTTTATGCAGTGTATAAAATTCATGGCGATCTCTATTAACAGTTTCTCATTAGACAGAAATATTTCTTTACTTCTACTTGGGGAGGTATGGTAAATTTATCACTTTGAAGCCGTTTTTCTCAACATTTTTACTTTTTTGGATTACGCAATATTGAAGTAAATGGGCGATATGTATAAACATACTTATAAATAAAATATGTATGTACAAATATTTTAAGCGTATGCATAATTTTTATACTTTTGGTGGAAAATCAAGTAACTGTGATTTATATCTCTAGCTTTTGTACAACGTCCACACACATACATACATACATATGAGTATCGAACACAGTTACTTTGAAAAATTTCTAGAAACCAGCAATCCATAAATGCGAGTACACCTAATTCTCTTTTTACACGATAGATACGTTCCCAAAAAATTCGTGTAAGAAGAGAATTAGGTGAAAACAATATTAAAAAACCTTCTTAGAGTTCAAGTAAGAATTTATTCCGTGCTTACACATTTTAATTTATTAAATATATCATAAGACGTAAAATATTAAACGGCGCACAGTGCGGCCGATTCCCGAAAAGCTGGCCAAAACTCAAAAAATTAAGTAATTGATTCAAAATTTCTTACTCGGGGGTTGTCGGGGTCGCTGATTACGAATTTGATCTTAAAATTTTGAAAATCTACCCCCTTCCACCCCTATTGGCCACCCCCTCACGTGAAATAGCGTATATTCAAGAACATAATCAAGATGCATGTAAATTTATATGTTTTCGGGATCGCAAGGTAGCAAGTGGTAGCAGCTGAATCTTGTTTTATTCAGTAACCATTACTTTTTTGAGTAACCTTTAATAGGTTTCAAAGCAGCATATGACGGCGTTGTATTACTATACAGTTTGAAAAGTCAAATTTTATAAAAAAATTGCAAAAAATGTATCTATGTACGTATTGCTGCAGCTAAAAATTTTGTGTCGAGGTATTGATATGTACTAAAGATTTTTCGTATTTTACTAACCTTCCGAAGATGATTCCATTTGATTTTGTTCCATTTACTCCATTACAAAATCTTTCAAATGTGTACAACTTTCACTATTCATCGACAGTAATACGATGCTCAAACGAAAGCCACGTTGCGACTGAAAATACAGAGGATACTTAGGGTACAGGACGTTGCTATGAACGGTTTTCACTACTCAAGGCATTACTGTAGCCAACCCAAAGACAAAAAACTCTATCTAGAACTTTTTTTTCGACTTTTGGCCAGGAATCGGCCGCACTGTGTCTACCGAGTCTCAGATACTTTTCCTGAGACTAATTTAAACGCTTCGTAGATGCGTCGAAAAATCTCACTCTAATAGCTCTATTTAGATTCCAGAAAAATTCATAAAATATGAAAAGCCTTGTTAAAACAAAACAATTCGTGTAAAAAAAAGAACTTTTTTTTTTGAACTCGTGAAAAAAGAGAATTAGGTCTATATCTATGGGCGTTATGTAGAATACACACGCTTTAACCGTTGTATCAACATGCTGCACAATGAGTTGGATGGCACGTTCCAACGTGAAATACAACGCGATGCCCGACTGTACTATTCTCATATTCGGGGGGTTGAACATTTCGCAAAATGCAGGAATCAGGGGAATTTGTGCAATAGAAATCATTGAAGAAATTTTATTTATTATTTTATTTTATTTTTGTTTTATTTTATTTTTGCTTTTATTTTTTTTTATTTTATTTTGTTTTATTGTATTTTATTATGTTTTATTTTATTTTTATTTAATTTAAGTTTTTGTTTATTTAACTTTGCTTTATTTTATTGTATTTTATTTTATTTTGTTTTATTCTATTTTATTTTATTTCATTTCGTTTCATTTTATTTTATTTTATTTTATTTAACTTTGTTTTATTTTATTTTTTTTTATTTATTTTTTTCTATTTTTTTTTTATTTCATTTTGTTTTGTTTTATTTTGTTTTATTCTATTTTATTTTATTTCATTTCACTTCATTTCATTTTATTTTATTTTATTTTATTTAACTTTGTTTTATTTTATTTTTTTTATTTTATTTTTTTATTTTTTATTATTTCATTTTATTTTGTTTTATTTTGTTTTATTCTATTTTATTTTATTTCATTTCACTTCATTTCATTTCATTTCATTTCATTTTATTTTATTTTATTTTATTTTATTTTATTTTATTTTATTTTATTTTATTTTATTTTATTTTATTTTATTTTATTTTATTTTATTTTATTTTATTTTATTTTATTTTATTTTATTTTATTTTATTTTATTTCATTTCACTTCACTTCACTTCACTTCATTTTATTTTATTTTATTTTATTTTATTTTATTTTATTTTATTTTATTTTATTTTATTTTATTTTATTTTATTTTATTTTATTTTATTTTATTTTATTTTATTTTATTTTATTTTATTTGATTTGATTTGATTTGATTTGATTTGATTTGATTTGATTTTATTTTATTTTATTTTATTTTATTTTATTTTATTTTATTTTATTTTATTTTATTTTATTTTATTTTATTTTATTTTATTTTATTTTATTTTATTTTATTTTATTTTATTTTATTTTATTTTATTTTATTTTATTTCATTTCGTTTTATTTTATTTTATTTAATTTTTTTTTTTTTTTTGAGCTTAATCCATCTCGACTATTGCCGGAGATTACACATCCCGGATAAAATTTTCAAGGGATAATGCTCTGGTGGAGCGTAGTCCAAGTTCTACGCCCATGCGATTATTATTGCTTAAATATTTAAAAATCTACGAACTATTGCACATGTGTCCAGTATGGTCGACTACTGCATGCCTTCTAAGAGGTGTTGGCAGTCATACTTCTTCAAGTTTTTTATTAAATGCTTAGGCACTAATCCAGTGGACGATATAATTATTGGAAATATATTCACTTCCCTCGCTTTGTACATCCGTTTCAGTTCTATGGCCAAAGCTGCATACTTCGATACTTTGGTGCAGTATGTGCTTTGGATGTTGCGATTAAGGGGCACCACTATATCGATTACTTCGATTGTTTTATTTATCTTGTCGAACAAGATGATGTCAGGTTTGTTGGCAGCTGCGGTTTGATCTGTGGAAATAAATCTTATTTTATTTTATTTCATTTCATTTCATTTCATTTCATTTCATTTCATTTCATTTTATTTTATTTTATTTCATTTCATTTCATTTCATTTCATTTCATTTCATTTTATTTTATTTTATTTTATTTTATTTTATTTTATTTTATTTTATTTCATTTCATTTCATTTCATTTTATTTCATTTCATTTTATTTTATTTTATTTTATTTTATTTTATTGTATTTTATTTTATTTTATTTTATTTTATTTTATTTTATTTTATTTTATTTTATTTTATTTTATTTTATTTTATTTTATTTTATTTTATTTTATTTTATTTTATTTTATTTTATTTTATTTTTATATTTTTTTAAATTTATTTTATTTTATTTTACTTTATTTTATTTTATTTATTTTCTGTGTAAATAACTAAAAAGAAAAATTTAAAAAAAGTAGGTTGTACAATTTGCGTATACACGTTCCAACTCATTGTACAACCGCTAACTCCGCCCACCAAAAATTGAAACATTTTAATGTTCATGGAACCATTGGACCAACATGGAAATCAGTTGTATCATACAACCGTTTATCCAACAAGATTTTTCCGTAAATTTTGTATAACACGTTTACAAGTCCATATTTTTTAATCTCCTCTCTTAACTTTCCTTCACCAATGTCAGAAACATAATATTATTTTAATAATTTTTCCAAACTTACTTCTAAAGTTGCAGTCGATTTCCATCCGATTTTAATAATTATTATATCGAATCTATGCGAGACCAAGTTTGGGCGAGTCCTTATGGACCATCTATTAAACCTTAACATTTACAATGCGCTTGATTGACTAATGATGACCATCTGAGTGTCAACATTTTACTAACAAAACTCGGGACGGCAGTGATGCAGAAATTTTGTGGTAGAACGTGACGTGACCCACATTTATTGTAAAAACGTTATGACCACATTTCTGTTTTTGCGAAAAAAATGCATCTGTATCTTTTGACCATTTGCTTAAGTTGAAATATTTGGTGAGTGAACGTCAATACTTTGTGTCTCTGTCCGTCTTTGGAATAACTAACCCCGAAAAATTAAATATATAAAAAGAGCTTGCGCTTCAAACATAAATTGCTCGTTACCTTGCCAAATATTGATGAATGTATTCTAATGATTTCTCATTATTTCAATCAATTCCAATTAATCCCACGTTCTCTCTGAATTCCAAATGGTAGTCACGCATCAACCCATTTGGCTACGGCGGCCGCCATCCCTACTCTCTACTTCTACTATTTTTATATTTCTTTCCTTTTTTAATATAGGGTTATTCAATAGGTGCGCTTCAACTTTTTTCCGATAGGGAGGGCGAACGACGCAATATTTTTTATTTTTCGCTTGTCATTTGTAAACTTCATTAGTATACATTTCATCATGGAACGCTACACACTTGAGCAACGATTGCAAATCGTGCAAATTTTTTATGAAAATAATCGTTCTGTTGCTGCTACTTTAAGAGCATTACGGCCATTTTACGGTCCATTTAACAAGCCGTCCCGTTTTGGGGTTATGTGAAGTCATTGGTCTACAGTAACAAGCCGGCGACGATTTGTGAGCTCAGAGCCAATATTGAACGCGAAATTGCTGGAATTTCGGCCGATTTATGCAAAAGAGTGGTCGAAAATTGGGTTCAACGATTGGACTTTTTTTTTTTTATTGGACTTCGTAAAACGTGCACGCGGTGGTCATGCAAAAGAAATCGAATTTCATACTTAAATGTATATGTTCAAACTCGATAATAAAAAAAAAAAATAGTAAAAAAAGTCAAACCGTTTGTGTTTTATTCAAAAAAGTTCAAAAGTTGAAGCGCTCTTGCTGAAAAACCCTATACTTTCTACAACTTCAACTTCTTTACCGCTAGCAATAATTTTAATTTTGATTTTTTTGTAAATTCTTTTATCTACGATTTAATTATTTAAGAAATTCGTAACGTCAATCATTGCAAAAATAACCCATTGGTGTATGTTTGCCTTTAATAAATACATAAATAAATAAATAAAAACTATTGCAGCTCGAATACACTCACACTTCCATCAGTATGAAAATATGTATGTATGTGCATGAACTTTTGCTCCAGATATCACCAAATACTTTAATTTCGTTTTTAATTGCGTTATAAATTATAATAAATATTTGGGTTGGTGTCGAAATTCTGTATGTACAAAATTCTAAAAACAAAATTCTGCTTTTCAAAATTCTGCTTTTTTAAAATTCGGCATTTTTAAAATTCTGCTTTCTAAAATTCTGCTTTCAAAATTCTGTATTAAAATATAATGTTAACAATGTTAAAGAGGTAATGTAATTATTTAATTTATTATTATTATTATTTTTTATTACAATATTATTCGAGATATTAAATAAAAAAAAAAAAATAATAATAATAATAATTTTTTCTTCAGTTTCGATAGAATCCACAGTATTTTTGCGTAGAACTCCTTTTCGCGTGGGCGGCCTTCGGCCGCGCTTCAAAAAAATAACCCTCATCAGTCCAACTCCGGCTACGCAATCCACAGTATTTTTGCGTAGAACTCCTTTCCGTGTTAAAACCATTGAGGCCTTCCAGCCTTTTTTTATTCAATATCTCGAAAACTAAGTGACATATCAAAAAATTTTACTCTTTCATTTCGTTTTCTTTTGTCGAGTTCTATAAGAATCCGCCATAAGATTGCGGCGCCACGGAAACAGCAGAATCCCCTCGTACATATGTACATACCTACATTAATTATAGTTGATAACAGTTATACATTGGTATGTACGTATGTTTGCAATCAAATATTACCTGGAGATGAGAACTTTGACTCTCTTCTTGTATGACGAAAATCACAAAACTTGAATAAAGCAGAATTTTGAAAAAGCAGAATTTTGAAAAAGCAGAATTTTAGAAAGTAGAATTTTAAAAAGCAGAATTTTAAAAAAGCAGACTTTTTTTGCTATTTACAGAATTTTGTCATCCAGAATTTTGTAATACAGAATAATGACACGCTCCCTAAATATTTCTTGTATGTAATTAAAAATTTTACTACGTTTTTTTCTGGTCACTCATATACATTTTATTTTTCTCTTCACAGAACAGCTGTACCGTAACGGTCTTCAGAAATCGCACAAAACAAAAATCTGTCCACAAACGATTTATTTTTTTCCGACAAATAAGTAGCAGAAAATCACTATGCCGACCATACGACGTTGCTGTATTGTAGGATGTCTTTCCAATTCCAGTCAAAGTCCACAATTGCAGTTCTTCCAATTTCCTCGACCGGAAAACCCATTTTATAACCTTTGGAAGCAGGCGTGCCATGCCTCGCTGAGTCGCATACTGCCTTTCAAAAAACCAGTTGTGTGTGCACTCCACTTTCATCCTAATCTCATTGGTGGACGACGACTGACAGCTTCAGCTGTACCATCTCAGCGCCTGGAAGTGCCAAACGACCTTAAAGCCGTTGAACGACAAGCCATGGTAGAAGAAATCGAACAAAGCCGCAAGTGCGCATACATCAATGCCGTTGTATATGAATGGTTGGTGCGTGCCAATCTAAATCCACAGCTACGCGGTTCTATAACGCACGGCATGATTAAGGACAAGGCTGCTTCAGCGGGACAACTTATCGGTTCTACTTCGTTTGTGGCTGATAATCGTTGGCTTAATAGATTCCGCGAGACACATTTAACTGGATTTGCACAAAAATTGGCCAGCAATCAATTGAAGCCGCTTGGTGTGTCACTGTGGATTCCAGATATTGTACAAGATCTGCAACATCTATTCCCACCAACGAGTGCTGAACGCGTTGATAAATTGGAAAATTTACCTGAACAATATATGGACTACATGAAACAATATGGGGAATATGATGAAGATGATGAAGATTCTCAGGGTAATTCAGTGAAGGATCAACAGCAAAATCACTCGGGATATGACGCTTACGGTCAGACACAACAGAGCTTCAATGGTAGTTATAAAAGTTATGAAGGATACTACGACCGACAAAATCAACATAGCAATTATAGCTCGCCACAACCACAACGTCCTGCATCGCACTCGCCCCCACAGCAACAAGTACCAAAATTAGAATCACCAGTGCATCGCTCGAGCCCAATACTACCGGCGCCTCCAAAGCGAGCACGCGTAGATGAGGACGACGTTACCGAAATAACAAATGGTCACAATGTAACAGACTTAACGAATGATTGCGAAGTTAACGATTGCGATGTAAAACCAATCAAACTGATGAACGGCAGTAGCACACCA
Source organism: Anastrepha obliqua (assembly GCF_027943255.1). Taxonomy (NCBI): domain Eukaryota; kingdom Metazoa; phylum Arthropoda; class Insecta; order Diptera; family Tephritidae; genus Anastrepha; species Anastrepha obliqua. The sequence continues at coordinate 16,361,692 of NC_072894.1, forward strand.
AATGGCACGAATGATCACACACCAGCTCCGTCGCCGAAGCCTACAGTGAATGGCAATACAAATGGCACAAATGGTATTAGCAAAAGTGTGGAAACTGATTTGACATCCTATGCACAAGCACTTGAATACCTAAAACCGTTGGAGGACTTTGCCCTTTCAATGGAGAATTTCCGCGCAATAGGATTAATCTCACAATTGGATATTATATTGCGAAAGGGTGAAAGCAAACAATTGGCTATGAACCAGTAATGAGCTAATTTCTGCTGTAGTAGAACTAAAAGCTATTTACTTACACTTTGATGTGATTTAGTTTTTGTAAATAATTTATAAAACGCTTTAGTATATTTAGACTCCATAAACTTGTGTAACCATTATTTATGCACTCTGTAATTTTTTATAAATAACTAAAAATTTAGTACATAGAAATCTGATTTAAGGTACTTAGCGTAGTCTATGAATTAATGTAGCGAGTCAGCAGCAAAGACAATGTTTATATTATTTATTTTAAGCCAGTATTGGAAATATTTACTGTGCAAATAAAAGATGCAGCCGCCCCTTTCAAATAACTTAACAAAAAGTGTATTTTTATTTAATATAATATTATGTTTCTTGAAGAAGTTAAAACTTGTTGTTGTTGTAGCGGCATGAACATTCCCCATATTTACATACGGGCATACGGGGAATGCTGCTGAAGTGACAGTTCTTGGCCAGATATAAATACGGGTCGTTTCGGTAACGTAGAACCGACTGTCGTGGAAACAAGTTAAAACTTGTCTTAAAATGTGCATAAAGCTAGCCCCAAATAGGGTATACAATTCCTAGGGATTTTTTGCAGTTCGAAGAAAATCCATGAAGTACGGGCACAAATCCCAAGTAATTGAAAATTTACATTTACCTCGGAATTTGTTGCTACTTTGTGGCGCAGCTTGTGGATTTTCTCATTTTTTACTGACTGTCGTCGAGATAAGAGTAAACGGAAAAGTGATAATAAAAACATTGTATACTCCTTGGGTGTGCAGGTGTGCATTTCTCTAATCTGGGTACCAGGACATAATTGACTGAATTGGCCTCAGAGACCTCCTACCCGGGCATCGACATACCCCTGACAGTTGTTAAGGGAGGGGTCTAGGGTTTGAGCATTTTTTTTAATGAATTTTTGAGACTTTGCTTTAGAGATATGAATAGTGAAAATGTATTTAAACTTTTTGTACATTATAAAGCATCATTTCAACAATATTGTACTAAATTTTTGTAAGAAAATATCGGGAAATAAGCCGGTGAGGCCTTTTCCAAAAGGTGATTTGCGGAGACTATCGTATCTAGTTGTAGAGTCACTTGAAATAAAAAAAACAGAATTATTTGGTTAAATTATCACCAAAACCTCCCCCCACTGGCTCCGATTTTTTTTTTCATTTTTACGTTGCCAGCGCGTTTTTGAAGCAAAAAGTGCGATTTTCACTGATTTTTTCGCTGTATAAGTGGAAACCGCCCTTAATGTAAAACAAAAAAGTGAAAAATCTCTCAGTGGGGGGGGGGAGGTATTTTATATATAGAAGTTGTATACCAAATTTGAAAAGGATCGGTTAAATATTGTTGAAGTTCTAATAGTCACGGACTTTGAAAAAGGGGTTTCGAGAAAAACGTAACGCTCCGCTCCAAATGCTCGCAGCTATCGCAGAGGAGTGGGGACAAAAACGTCTATAACTCCAAAAGTTTTGCTCCGATTGAGCTGAAATTTTGGGACAATATTTTTGAGATAATTTACTATAAGAAGAAGCTATTTCCAAAAAATCGATTTTTTGAAAGTCAAACCCTAGACCCCTCCCTTAAAGGAGAACTGCACAAATTATTTCTCAGGAAAGCGCAGAAAAGATGGAGCTCCATTTCTTCGTGTGCTATTTCGAAAACCCTTTGTCCGCAGAAGGAGCACTCAGACAGCCCTGGGGACTCCACGCCATTTAATTTCCAAACTCATAGCTGTGTTTACCGGTCACTGGACGATAGTCACACACGCGGAAAAGCTAGGGTTACCATTTAACCCCCATTGCAGTAGCTGTTGGGACCTTTCAGAGAAGGAGACTGTTGGGCACTTTATCTGTAAATGTCCGGCTATGGCAGCTAGATGATTAAGATCACTGGGTGCTCCTTTCTTCGACAGCCTGAGGCAGTGCGCCAATCTAAATCCAATCAATCTTCTCCATTATATCAACAGCTCTGGCTGACTGTAGATATCTGCCTGTTGGAGGTCTCATAATGGTATCAAAATGGCGCTTTAGTGCTACTTGAGGGGTGCCAGACTGGCATTTCAACCATTTCACCTACATACATACCTCTGCAGCACTAATTTTTCATATTTCTCAACAACTCAATATGAGAACGAGTAGGAGTAATCTGTTTTGCAACCACTCTTTCATCCAAATCTGTTTTTTTTTTATTTTTCTTAATGCACAGGTAAATAACTGCAAGAACAATGTTGTTGTTATTGTTTTAACAGTTATGGTAGCCCTGTCAGTGTAGGGCATATCACCGGTCGTCTTCGTCTAGCTCATCTAGAGGTAGGCCCAGGAAACATGCTTTTTCGACAGGTCTGGTCCAGAGGGAGAGGGATGTTAGATGAGTTGGTTTTAGGGGGCATGTGAAGAGGTGGTTAGTGTAGGGTACCTTCACATGCCGGACATGTGTTTGGAATGTCGGGGTCGATTCTGGATATATAGGAGTTTAACCTGCTACAGTATCCAGAACGTAGTTGTACCAGTGTTACACGAGTCTCACGGGGAAGCTGGAGCTCTTCGTCTGCAATAGGTGGTGCAATAACAATCGCTTCATCCGCTTTTTTGTTTCGCATGTTAGCGGTACAACGATCGCAACGAAATGATGGTTAGTATTTTTCTTTTTTTGGCGGCGAGGTTGGGTTAAAAATGCCTTCGCACCATATAATAACCGTCGCTACCACGTGTGTGGTGATTCCACTAAAAATATCCCTCCACTTCGCTTGGAATTTTCCCTCCACTACGGGGCTACTTCCACATTGCTTCGAGGTAGAGGGCCAATACGGCGTCGTAGGAAGGACACTTACTTACTCACCCTGCGTCCAGGATCGCCTGTTTGGAGATACCTATGCTCAATGGTCTTGATAGGTGTTAAAAGGCTGAAAATGAAGCCGGGCACGTTTCTAGTCGGACTTACGATGCTAGAAAGACCCGCGATTTATATCCAACAAAGTAACAACATTTCGGCAGCAAAAATTCACAATGAAATCAAGCTTAAAATGTCTCAAGCTTATAATTATCCTAGTTCAGCGCTAGATAGAAATTTAGATTAATCTTATGACATTCCCAACCAGAGTTGTTGTAGCAGCGTTATACTTGTAGATGGAATTTTTTCTACTCTCGGGAATGTCTTGTTATTACTATAATTATTTGACCACGAAGGCCATAGTGCAGCTCAAGACAAGTTTAGCCAGAATAAATTTAATTACAAAGGAACTTTCCCACGTCTTACTCGCGTAACAGCCCATATTTATGCATACCTGACCAAGCATTCATTCCGCAGCGATCCCCAAAAAAACCGCGGACGGCTTCATGTTACAAAAATTAGAAATAATCTAATAATCTTCAATTTATAAATTCCTATCTATCCTATTGTTTTTTTTTTTTTTTTTGAAGGAAACAAAGATGTTAAGCCGATCTTTTTACATAATTTGTATTTCTTATTCTATTTTTCTATGACTTACATAAGTAACTGTGTTTAAAATAAATATATATATGTATGAGCGATGCTCAATTACGCTTTTCTGTATCAATTATTTTTTGATTGCGCCAATATCGTGTAGCACTTTTCGCAAAAATTTCCAGCCTCTACGTCCTCTTCTGCACGACAAACAGCCTTCAGTAATTCCATTTTAACCATTTGACGCCGTTCAATACTTAACTTGCGCGTCTTCTCAAACATCTCTTCAAAGAAATCCTTTAACTCGAATTTAGTATAAACTTCAGCGCCCTTCACTGGGTAGATATTACAATCACATCTTTTTTCAAGTTCACTGTAACTCACCAAAGGTTTTTTAGCAGGTTTTGTGCATATTTTTATTGGACTTATTTTGTTTTTTTTTAGTACCAAAGTTTCTGGATTTGGCGGTACCTTTGTTGTAACAGTATCCGACATTTCCCAAAACTCCTTTATTTTGGGGAATTTTTGTTGGAAAGACGTGCCTTTTTCCTTTGTGACAGATCCCTTTATTGTTGCACTGGAGGTAACTTGTTTTATTGTCGTAACGCAATGGTTTTCAGATATTTGTCTACTTGGTAGAACCGTCAATTTCTGTGTAGCCATGTGTTCGTTGTTGTAGTGGAAGTCATTTGTACTGGTTAAATGATCATTTCTTTCCGATGGCATTATTCTTATTAAACCTGAAGGAGTGTTAGTAGTACGAGGTGCCGCTTGCTCTCTTTTCTTTAAAATTGGTCCCTTATCTAGCCTAAAAGAACGTTGGGAAATATCTGTTATCTTTGGCCGTTTTCGTGGAAATCTGCCGGTCGGATTCACTCTAAATTTCGAATTTTTGCCCAAAACTCGACAATCCATCTCATTTAGTTCGTATATGATGAAATCATCGACTGTTTGCGGATTCGAAACGACAAAGGTAGTATCATCATCAATATCTGTGGTTCCATTATTTGAAGCTATATCATTTGGATAACTGCCTTCAGTTCTAATGCAAACAGCAGCATCGTCTTCCTGAATATGGGCCTGCCAAATGTCATTCTCATCCGGAACACCATTTTCAATGTTAACTACTGTTAACGGATCGGTATCCATTGTAAATGTGGATTTATTTATATAAATGCTAACTGTAATGGAGACAGTATAACCAAATTAGAGAACACGTAAGTAATAGTTTATATTATATATCTTATAGAAACACATAAAATTTGATAGAAAGACTAGGTACTAATATATTTTAATACCGTTAGATTATTATTTAACTAGAGCACACAAATACTGGCTGCCTTCGCGAAGTATTTCTTGATTTTTCACATTTGATTGCGGAATATTTATTCATTTGACAAATTTAAAGTAAGTAGCTCGCATGTGCATATAGACAAATATAGGCATTTAAGCCTTATTACGAATAATCAACAATAATAAGGTAACATTTTATGCGTACCAACGTTGTAGTTAAACCAAAAATTGCCAATAAACACTTTAAAATACAAAAAACATTGGCCACAACTTATTAAATGTAAACAAATGCTAGTAATCAACATCCAGCTGTCTATTGCTTGTTGGCTTTGTTTGCATTGAAGCGATTACAATCGGCACTGCCAGATGTATACAATCTCAAAATACAATTTCTGTTAATTTTTTTGCCCGCAAGCAGGGTATCAATATAAGTATATGGGTCCGTCATATGGAAAAAAGAACATTAATTTGGTTTAGTCAATTAGAAAAAAAGTGTTTTCTATAGCTGTGGCAAGGCACATTCATTAAATATGGTGGCACTGGCCCAACAACAATGTTTTGTACGTTTGATTGTCAAAGTACAAAACAAAGAATGAATTCGCCTTCATTCTGGGCTGACGGCCACAAGGACACGGCGCCAGAAAAAAAAATCAGCTGATTTACCGATACGACATTTAATAAATTCGCCTTGAAACTACGTTGGAAATTATTGCAATATAAAAAGTCGCCACATTTCCCACATAATTTACTTAATTTAATTTAATTTTATTCAATCCATTTGGATTTTATCTTCTGCTGTGCGCTGTGCGGTATCGATATATGTAGGTCTGTATGACGTCCTCTAAATCTGTGAGCACCTATGATATAAAAAACAAATGTTTATTTATACCTATTATTCGAATTATTATTATGCACACCTACTTATAAACGACTAGCAAACCCGGCCCCCTTCGCTGGGCACACTAAAATAGAATAGATATGGTTTAGAACATAAAATATATGATTTTCATTTTATTTATTTCTTTATTCTTTATTCAAGCGCTTTGGCATAAACAATATTTTTTTGTTTTTCTATTTGTTTTTGAGTAAATATAAAATATAAATTGAAAATCAGGAAAAAAGAAGATTGTTTTTAAATTTCAAATCAACGCATATGAATAAACAATCGTCTTTTTTCCTGGTCATCCATGAATTTTTCGTTTCAATTTATATGTTTTATTAAGCATTGGAGCTTTTTTAACCATTATCCATTTGTATTTTCCATAATCCACACATAATTTCATTCGGATTTCACATTAAATTCTCAAATTTCGTAAGAAATTATTGACTGTTCCAAAATCCACTCAAAAAAAATTCACAAACAATTTTTACATGTTGCACTTACGTTTTTTCCTTATGGCATCCAAATCAGAAAGAAATATTGACACATTGTAACTCACACTGTCAATTTGACAGTTCAGTTCTGCCCCAAGCGTTAAAAAAGTAAGCGACATTATGGCTGGTTCAAAAGAACGCTGTGCCCGTTGCCAGTGCTCCGAATTACAACCAAACTTTACGAAACCCATTTTCAATACTTACTTAACAAAGTGCGTAAGTTTGGTTTAATTCGGTGCAAAGACACGGCGGGTCCACGTTTTGGCATATATTTCGAGACCCTAGTCTCCCTATACTCTGTACTAAAGCATTCACCAACAGCTTCAATTTGATATCCATATTGTACAAACACATTCTAGGGTCCACGTTTTGGTCTCTATCTCGAGACCCTAGTCACGGAGCGGATGGAAATAATCTGAACTAAAGCATTCACCAACACCTTCCATTTGATACCCATATTGTACATACACATCCGAAGGTTACCCGGGTCCACGTTTTGACCTATATCTCGAGACCGTATCTACCAATAGGTATCCAAACTATACGGAAACCATCTTCAATACCTCCTTAACAATGTGTGTAAGTTTGGTTTAATTCGGTGCAAAGACACGGCGGGTCCACGTTTTGGCATATATTTCCAGACCCTAGTCATCAATAGGTATGAAAATTACCCCCTATTAAAGCACTTATCAACAGCTTTCATTTGATACCCATATTGTACATACACAACCAAAGGTTACCCGGGTCCACGTTTTGACCTATATCTCGAGACCCCAGTCACGGAGCGGCATGAAAAATACTCTGTACTAAAGCATTCACCAACAGCTTCAATTTGATATCGATATTGTACAAACACATTCTAGGCTCCACGTTTTGGTCTCTATCTCGAGACCCTAGTCACGGAGCGGCATGAAAAATACTCTAGACTAAAGCATTCACCAACAGCTTCCATTTGTTACCCATACTGTACATACACATCCAAAGGTTACCCGGGTCCACGTTTTGACCTATATCTCGAGCCCTATTTCCAAAATAAAATATAATCCATGTTACTCGTGGATGATGTAGCTTTCGAATGGTGAAAGAATTTTTAAAATCGGTCCAGTAGTTTTTGAGCCTATTCATTACAAACAAACAAAGTTTTCCTCTTTATAATATTATATAGAAGTATAGATTTCATAAATTGTAGTCATAATATAGCCATTGCGGTATAAAAGCGTTGAGACTTAGCAGCTTGTTAGCAGCTATATATTTACGTACGCTAGTTGAATTTTCTAATTCATTATCATAAATGAGAATTTGGTAACAGTGACCAGGCCACATCGGCAGCTTTATTGCGATGAGGCAAATCTAAATTACAGAAAAAATCGTATAGCAAAGAAGGTGCTTGTATAGAACAGGGCTTCTTAAACTTTTTTATATAGCGACCCCCTTCAAGCTTAGGAAATTTTAAACGACCCCCTCCTCCATATAATGAAATATATATTAACCGTAGATGTAGATGTAATATCGCACTATTTTCCAATGTAAATAAAATAAGGATTAAAGAATACGTACCCATTCATTTCACATATATATAATTGGAAATGTTGACGGGATATCGGTAATAATAAAACACAATAAATAGAATGACATAAAACTATATATATATTTATTCAATAGAAAAAATAAACTGGCTGAAGTCCCAAAAATTTTCGGTTATGCAGTGGCCAGCACAAAGCCCTCACATAAACGCCATTGAGAATTTGTGGATTCTCGTAAAACAAAAGCTCGTACACTATAAAAACCCGCCAGAAGGGATGAATGAGGTCTGGGAGCGAGTCCAGGATGTGTGGTACTCCATTTCGCCACAAACTGTGGCTAAATATACAGAAAGTATGCCAAGCCGTATAAAGGCATTAAAAAAATCGAAGGGCTTTGGACGAAATATTAAAATAATTAGTTTTTTGTACTTTTTTTTATAAATAAATAAGCGGTGCATAATTGGAACATTTGTGTTTTTATTTTCAGCTCTTCCAATGAGTAGTTGTTGTTGTTAGATTTTAACCGTTATGGGCTCATTTGAAAGCTTACACACTAATTATATAATACATGTAGAATTGGATTCAAATAAACAAGCTTGTTTGCGTAGATATGGTACTAAACGTAACTTATGTTATTTATGTTCCATTTTTGCACCTCACTGTATCTTGCAAACACTGACTCCGGCGGCCAGACATCAATGTCGAACGTTCAATTGAAAATCGAGGAACGCGTTGTATTTATTATTTTAAATGCTACTTCCATATTTTCATTTATAGGCCCTACATAACAGTTTTGCATTGCCACTTTTTTCAAAAAATAGTTATAATAAAACTACAATAGTATTTTGTATGATTTTTTTTGTATTTATATTTGTACGTAGTGTGTATACTAATATAATATTAAAATTTTATTTATAATGATTGAAAAGTATCAGATCTTTGCGACCTCCTTTCAGTAGTCTCGACCCCCTGGGGGTCGCGACCCACAGTTTAAGAAGCCCTGGTATAGAACTTAGCCTCACCAGCCATTTAATTTTCTTGTAACCACACCATGCTTCATTGGCGCCTTCCCCGGTAATGCGGCTTACCCATATGGAAAGAGGTGATAATTAGAAGCCAGTAACCAGCTTCAATGCAACAGTATATAAACCACCACCAGATAAAATTATTGTCAAATCTTGTGGGCCTGCATTATTAAGTGTTTGTACGTCTTTTGGATAATCAGCAAGTCGACCCAGTGCTTTGTACGATTCCCCACAGTCTAGCAATGACAGCCACAGTAAATTATCCAAAAATTTTAAATGAATAAAATAAAAGGATAAACGCGAGTCTATAAATTGGCATACACGAGTAAATGTTCCATTTGCACCAATAGCTCAGCAAACGTACATAATCTTGAATTATAATTTTAAATGAAATGCTGAATAACTATTTATTTACCACATATTGAATTGAACCAGAATGTGAGTACACAAATACAAATAATACGTCATTTTGACGTTTTTCGTATCTACGGCGAAAAATTCAGCTGGGTGGCTGCCATCACCTTAATAAATGCACCTTGGATGGATTAATAATTATTTATAAATCAACCCTGGATGGATTTATTACAAGGTGGATTTATTAAGGTGACAGTATTCACCCAGCTGAATTTTTCGCCGTAGGTATGGCTTACGTCAAAATGATATGCTTTGTTTGTATGTATTAGTATGTTTACATTCATATGTTTACATTTGATTACTGATTTTGACGTGATGCTTGGACCAAACGCAACAACAAATACATGTAGGGTTTTACTTATATGTGTTTGCTGTCACCTGTAATAAATTCGCCTTGATTTATTACTAGTAAATTAATAAATACGCCTTGGTCTCTTCGTTTCGCCAAGCATTGGTAAGGCGAATTGAATACTGAAGGTGGCGTCTTCTCAAAACAGTTACTAAATTTTTCTCGCGGTATTTCATTGCCTCTTATTTGTATACTCATGGAGTCTGACGACACAGTAAGTTGTATTCTACCATCTTTAATGTATAAAGTTTATACTATAAACATGCTTTGTTATGCAAAATTTTCGTCAAATGAGCTGAGCAGAGATGTAACGAATAGAAGCGGGCTTATTTTATGTGCACCCTTGCTTGCCACGGCAAAAACCGAAAAACTGCATTTGGAGGCAGTGTTGTATTTCGTGCTTTCACAATTTAACATGCAGAAATTTGTAATCTCTCTTTCTTCTGTTTATATATTTTTAGCAAATTCGGAAGATGCAATGTTGTATTCTATCATTCTTGCGCAACACTAACTTCGATAAAAAATAGACTTTGAACATAAGCAAACTATTAAGGAAGTTATTTCCAAATACAAAAAAAAAATCAAATTAACTAACTTCGATAACTCGTCGTCTGTTTATCTCAATGTTGGTGTGTAAACTAACATTTTCCAGTTTTTGTTTAAAAATTACTCAAATAATGTTTCTTCCAATATGGCATCACTGATGAAAGTTATATGAAATGCACGGTATACAGAATTGGATAGGTGGCGCTTTGCGATAATCGCTAATTTTTCGGTATTTTGACAACTTGTAGACGTCATAACTTCTAATAAACAAAAACAGAATAAAAAGGAAGAGAAAGCGCGAATTATAAAATTATCACCAAATAAATTTTTGAAGTGAAACTTCTTTTGTCTCGAAGGATGAAACGCTGTGAGGAGTAAAACCATAGCGTTTCATCGATATGTGACGCTACGCCAGCGCCATCTGTTAAAAGCGTGGCGTGGATGAAACGCTGTGAGGAGTAAAACTACGCTAAACTACGTAAAACTCACGCTATGCCAGCGCCATCTGTTAAAAGACTGGCGTGGCGTGTCGTCGTGAATGTAATGCGGTCGTTTATTATTGCATTCTTATCGAATGTAATTTGTAAATATGACATTTGATTGATGGCCGCCGTAGCCGAGTGGGTTGGTTCGTGATCACCATTCGGAATTCACAGAGAGGTCGTTGGTTCGAATCTCGGTGAAAGCAAAATTAATGAAAACATTTTTCTAATAGCGGTCGCCCCTCGGCAGGCAATGGCAAACCTCCGAGTGTATTTCTGCCATGAAAAAAATCTGCTCATAAACATATCATAAAACAAAATGAAATAAATGTATAAAAAAAAAAAAAAAAAAATTTTCTTGTGATTCGAACCAAGGATTTCGGATCGGAAGCCCACATTGCTAGCCGCTGGGCTATCGCGCTGTACTGTCGCCGCAAAATAATGTATCATAAATCTGTTTACCATACCAAAGACCATACACTTTGCGAACGCATTTCGGTGGAAACAGTTGACAGTTATCCCAAACACAATATTATTAGTAACGCGAGACGCGTCATAGAGTGTGTGTGTAGTTTTGAGCAAATCTTACAAACATATTTTGTTTTGTTGATTGATTTCTGTTAAATATGGCATCAAATCAACAAAAACGGAAACCGAAAACAGGTGCTGAACGGCAACGTGAGTATTTGGAGCGTAAAAAATTAAGAGCTACTGTTGAACACCGTGACAGGGAATCCTCCGGTTGTACGATAAGTGATAATTTGTAGTACCAACAACAAGATGCGGAACTACCATTGATGCAGTATTTCATCGATACCTTGATAGATTAGAATGTAGATCATTTTTTACGTATTTCAGTTACCATAAAGCCCTTGTTTCATTTTTGGAAAACGAATCCAATAATGATAATGACAATGCCGAGAACCAAATGTAATTGAGTACAATAAATTCATTTCTTTTTATATTAAAATAAATAAATAATTCTGTTTAATAAAATTCCATTCCATACTTTCCATGACTTCTGCATGCATTATATTGAAATAATAGTTAAATTATTGATTTGTTGATAAAAGAAGTTTCACTTCAATCGTGCGGGTTCCGTGAACTACCACACACTTTCTTTTTTTTTTTTGTGTTCTTATGTCGATGACGCAATGGTAAGAAAGTGCGCGTGTGTATATAATTTCTTGTGATTGGCAGTTTGAAATTTGCAATTTTTACTGGTTTTCTATTCGTTGACTATTTCCAATATTTTTTTCTTTGAGAGGTCAGATGGCAATTTGCCAGAATTTCTCTACTGGATAATATTTACTGGAAAACTAACAGACCGAACCTATTGTTTAAAACACATTTTTAGGAACGACGCATGAACAAGTTATTAAAGATAACAACACTGCCACAGCCATTTGTAAATAAGAATATGCTGATCACTTTGACGTCATACGTACCCTGTATTTTTACTTTTCTATGTGTCCTGTTGAAGATTGAGCGAATATTGCAAAACAAAATTAATTAGGCGTTTAAAAGTAATAAAATATATGCAATAAAAGTAGATCAGTATTATTAGATGCATTTTAAGAGGGTAAAATCCCTCGCACCCCAAACGTGGCTGTTTTATTCATCATCCATAACTGAAAAAATTACGTGCGATCAACATTTTTCATAAAATGTTTAGATCAGTTTCACGCGCTGTTCAACTCAGTATCGTTCCATAACTAAGTTTGCTGAAGTCTCTAGTACCAAATGTTTGAAAAACAAATTAATGTCACAAATAACTGCTGTCAAAGTCTGCACCATTCTTGAAAGACCCAATATTACTCTTTGCCATTGAATGTGGGGATAATCGGTCAATAGCCATGCACACTTCCCATATAACGATAATTTAAAAAGATAAAAAAATTCATATCTGGTGAAGCCAACTATAAAAATACGGTGCAAGTAAAATATTTAAAATCATGCTTCTCGATAAGAAAATAATCAAACTTCGTAGTTGTAATGCTCCCCTTTTCATGTATATCCGACATAAATACTATAAAGATAGTCCCACTTTTTATATGTTAAGACTAAACTATCGTCTTTCCGTCTGATATTAAAAGCTATAACTCCCATTGTTTACAATGTTCCTTGATTCCAAAAATTAGCATTGAACGTAAAATAAATGTAATTAAAATATGCGCGGGAATATAAAGTTCGATCAGGGCCGAATTTAGCACTTCATTATTTCCTAAATATCAGTTTTAATTTCTTTCAAATTGTTTAAATATCACCGGTCATACAATGCGCTCTATGTAAATTTGCATTTGTTCGTGTGTTTTGGTGGCAATTCGTTTCGTTTAAAACGTCACGATTAGAGCAACTGGCTGACAAACTCAAACTAAAAAAAGTAGCGGAACACTCATTGCGCAAATTTGCATTTTATCATTTTTGGCTCATAAACTTGTCCAAAGCAAGAGAAATTTAATATTTATTTCTCTTTACTACTCTCTTAATGAATGCTACCTAATGTGCCTTGAATCGAGCAGGAAATTAGTGGCTGTGGCTGACATGAAAAGGGGTGGTGCGCTTTACGTAAACTAATCGTAGATCTCAGCGACGGCATTGACTGCGGCACCGATTTACTGAAGGAATAACTATTTTATATAAGAATAATAAAAGATATCATTTACGAATATTTTGTGTATATGCATAGATATGTACATATGTGTTTGCCTATACATATTCACGCATATACAGTTGCATATTGGCAGTAGAAGACAAGCGATAAGAATTGCTTGACATGCGCATTTGGAACTTTAAATGCTTTATTTAGTACGCAACTACGTCATCTTATTACGTTGCTGGCGTAAATTGAAATCACAGAAAACGTATGTACATACATATGTATTTGTATGTATGTATGTATATGAAATTGTCTAAACCTATTCAAGAGGATTTTACTAAATCTTATTTATTTTAGTCTATTTATTAAAAAAACAAAAAAAAACATTGATTATACCAGGTGTATAAGCTTAAATCCGCTGTTTTTTAGTAAAAAAAAAACCATTTTTTTATAGAAAGCAAAAAAATAATTTACTCAAAGTATTTGCCCTCGCTAGCTATACATTTTTCCCATCTCTCGGGCAATTTGTGTATACCACGCCAAAAGAATTCTTCATCTTTCGAGGCGAACCACTCGTCAAGCCATTTCCGGACGTCTTCGTACGAATCGAAGTGCTGTTCGGCGAACGCGTGACCCATCGATGAAAACAGATGATAGTCCGAAGGGGCCAGGTCTGGTGAATAAGCGGGATGGGGTAGCACCTCCCAATTGATTGTCTCCAAGTAGTTTTGGACCATTCTTGACGTGTGCGATGGGGCGTTGTCGTGGAGGAAAATCAGCTTCTCATGTCTTTGTTCATAACGAGGGCTTTTTTCACGCAAAGCACGGCGCAATTTGATGAGTTGTTGGTGGTAGCGATGAGAATTAACAGTTTCACCAGGTTTCAACAGCTCCTAGTAAACGACACCCTGCTGATCCCACCAAACGCACAGCATCGTCTTGCGTCCAAAGCGATTAGGTCTTGATGAAGAAGTTGATGGTTGGCCGGGATCGACCCATGATTTTTTTCGTTTAGGATTCTCAAAGTATATCCACTTTTCATCGCTAGTCACCACAAGATGCAGGAACGACTTTCTTTTATGCCTAGCCAGCAAGATTTCGCATGTGTTTTGGCGTCGCTCCATCTGTCTATCGTTCAATTCATGGGGTAACCATTTTCCGACTTTTTGGACCTTTCCCATGGCACGTAAACGCATGGAAATGGCTGGTTGAGTGACACCTAACTGCTCGGCAAGCATTTTTTGCGATTGGGTATCGTCCTCATCCAAAAGAGCCTGCAATTCATGGTCCTCAACTTTTCTGGGCCGATTTTCACGCTTCTTGTCACTCAAGTCAAAATGGCCGTCTTTGAACCGACGAAACCAGTCTCTGCAAGTTGTTTCCGATAATGCGCTGTCACCATAGGCCTCCACAAGCATTCGATGCGATTCGGCAGCCGATTTATTCAAATTAAAGCAAAAAAGTAGAGCTTCCCGCATATGCTCTTTTTTTGGCACAAAATTAGACATGATTACGCAAGGAAAAAAGTGTGTTGCTGTATGAAATCACTGATGATGTGCAGTGATTGATGTAAACAGGTGTCGAACCCATGCAAAAAAAAATATGGCATTTCTATGGTAACTTGATATGCTCACTAACGCCATCTACGAGCAATCAGCGGATTTAAGCTTATACACCTGGTATGTATCATTATTTGTTGGTTGTTTAACCCAGCTGCTCCTCCAATTTGTGGTGTGCGTCTTGATGTTTTCCTACAAATAGAGGGACCTACAGTTTTTTGCCACCTACGAATGGCAAATGATTTTTATAAGAAGTTTTTTCATGGCAGCGGGTCTCGAACATAAGCACTCCCGAATGGTAGATACCCACCAAACCATTTGTATACGTTGGCCGCTGTATACTCGTTTAATTAAGTTTCAATTAATACATTTACATATATATAAGGTTGTCAAAAAAGTCTTGCGGTATTTTTATTGAATTTTCAATTGTTCAAAAAATTGGTTATAATAATGCGATTTAAGTCAAATATGCCCCGTTTTGTTCGATGACGAGTTCCCAACGAGATGCCAACTTCATAATGCCCCTCTTATAGAAGCACGCTTCCCTATTGTCAAAAAACTCGGAGAGCCAATTTTCACAGGACTCTCTTGTGGACAACTTCCGACTACCAAGCTCGTTCGCCATGGACAGAAATAGGTGGTAATCACTTGGTGCGAGATCCGGATTATACGGTGGATGCAAAAGAACCTCCCATCCGAGCTCCCGGAGCTTCTGGCGCGTCACCAAAGATGTGTGTGGCCTGGCGTTGTCCTGATGGAAGACAATTCGGCCTCTGTTGATCAAAGATGGCCTCTTCTGCATGAGTGCTGCATTCAAGCGGTCCAGTTGTTGGCAGTACAGGTCCGAATTGAGCGTTTGGCCATAGGGGAGCAGCTCATAGTGGATGATTCCCTGCCAATCCCACCAAACACACAGAAGAACCTTCCTGGCCGTCAATCCAGGCTTGTCCACCGTCTGGGCAGCTTCACCGCTTTTCGACCACGACCGTTTGCGCTTCACGTTGTCGTAAGTGACCCACTTTTCATCGTCAGTCACCATCCGCTTCAAAAACGGGTCGATTTTGTTGCGATTCAGAAGCGATTCTCATGCATCCATACGGGCAAAAATGTTTGGCACCCATACATCGAGCTTCTTTTTGAATCCAAGCTTCTTCAAATGTTTATAACGGTTTGATGACTCATGCCCAGCTCTTGGCCGATGTTACGGCTGCTACTATGCCGGTCTCTTTCGATCAATTCAGCGATTTTATCGCAATTTTCGACGACAGGCTTTCCGGACCGTGGCGCATCTTCGATCACCTCTGCACCAGAACGAAAACGTTGAAACCATCGTTGTGCGGTGGAAATGGAAACTGTATCGGGTCCATAAACTGCACAAATTTTATTGGCAGCATGAGATGCATTTTTGCCTTTATCGTAGTAGTACTGTAAAATATCCCGTATTTTCTCTTTATTTTGCTCCATGCTTGCGACGCTATAACTAACGAACGACTAAAAGCAAACAACAATTAATCAAACACGTGTTAGCACGTGAAAAGAGCTTTCCAAAAAGCTCTAGCGTGAACGGATGCGACGAATACAACTAGAACTACGCGCTTGCAAAGACAAGCTTGCGGAAATACCGCAAGACTTTTTGGCCAACCATATATATATATATAATCGTTCTAACTGTTGCAAGTCCGAGAAAAAGTTTGTGCAAATCGCTAATGAGTTATAAACTCCATTCACTCTAGTTGTTATAAGACCCTTTGGCTTTGCTTTCCTATCTGAAGGTGCGTTTATGTTGCAGCTGCGATAATTGCAGATAATATTTTAAAAGGGGATCTCTAAGCAATAATAATCCCTAAGGACGCTACAACTTTTTACTGAAAAAAAATGAGGAACACACTATGGTCAACAAAAATGGCTATTAAAATGATATCAAAATGGGGAAATATTTAATTCGTTCAAGGAACTTATGCCTGTATGCTAAACTACCCCTAAATAAATAAATTAAATACCATTTAACAAAGTTCCATCTTCGTCGATTTCATTGTCACAGTCCTCAGCCGTTGGCATATTTTTTGGTGAAATACTTGCCTTTTGCCGCAATTTGGCGGAATAGTTCTGGAAGAGTTTACCAAAAAAATTGCTTTCAGAGTATCGACTTTTAATTGGGACTTTTCCTTTGCCCACGATTGGTTGACGCTTGAAAAAAATGCCCGTTCTACTGAAGCGCCAGCCCCAGACAAACTCGAAATTTATTCAACTAAACAGGCTATCTCAGTGTAGTCACAGTTTTCTTCTTTCAAATGTTTAAATATTTGTATGTACATATGTACATATCTATCGATTTGGAACTAAAATATTATGTTCTCTCCACTTCCTAATTTTTTTTTACGCATCAGTCATTCTCAGTGTACCAACACTGCACGTATAATTTCGCAATACTCAAAAGCTAAGCAGCACCGTCTGATTCTCATTTCTTGCTCACCAAATGGCTTAAGAATTGTATGTGAAAAAAGGGTTTGCGGAAGAAAAAAAGTATTTATATATGTAGTAAAAAACGGATCTTATAGCTAAAAACAAAAAGTATCCCGCGAAAAAGAGGAAGCCAATGAATGAAAAATTAGTAATGAGAGATTCTGGAATGAGTCGAATGAATTGAATGAATTAAAATAAGTGAACTACCGAAGAACTTCTAGTTTTTATTCAATAGTGCTAAAGACTATAATCAGGTGAGAGTTCGTTTAGAGCGTTTTTCACTTTATATCGCCAATGAAATTAGCAGGGTTAGGAATATAGGAAGGATTTATGACATCTATATATATAAAATTCAAATTATGTATGTATGTATCTATAGATCGACTTGCGTCCTAAACGCATAAACCGATCGTAACCAAATTTGAAACACGAACTGGATACCTTACCGGGATGGTCATGGGCTAAAACATATTTTGATATATATAGGGGGCGTGGCACCTCCCATACAAATGGAATTTTGAACAGTCCGTATTTCTGGAAATATTTACGTTAGACTACTGAAATTTGGTAAAGGGTTATATGACATTAATCCTTACCATATCCAGAAAAATTGCGTATAACGAAAAAGGGGGCGTGGCACCTCCCATACAACTGAAATTTTTTATAGTCCATATCTCTGGAAGTATTTAGGCTAGACCAATGAAATTTGGGAAGGGGTTATATGAGGTTAATCCCTAACACCTCCAAGAAAACTGAGAAAAACGAAAAAGGGGGCTTGGCACCTCCCATATAAATGCAATTTTTCATTGTCCATATTTGGGCCAGACAACTGAAATTTGGTGAGAGATTATATAAGGTTAATACCTAACACCTGCATGAAAACTGGTGATAGCTAGAAATGGGGTCTGACACCTCCTATACAAATGGGATTTTTCATACTGCATATCACTGGACGCATTTATGGTAGAATACCAAAAATTGGTAAAAAGTTTAATGAAGTTAGTATTTAGTACTCCCAGAAAAAATATGAGCTTAGGGAAAAATGGGGGTTAGACCATTTGATATAATATATATTAGAAACGAATTTATATTATCAACGATAGAGGTATGGCTGAATTGAATGCATTCTCTTATTGGTAAAGCTTTATCGGTAAGTAAACAGTCTAGCAATCTAAGCGAAATATCAATTTAATTAAAAAAAAAATGCTTTAAAAACTACGGTATGCCTAGATAATAATGCCGGTTTAGCTACATAAATATTACAGTCAAAGCTATATGATTACGTAAGTAAGCTAAAATAGTTTAGTTTTGAAATTAAATATGAAATAATCCAAATTAATAAAATAGCAAACCACACACATCAAATTGAAGTGCAAGTGTAACTAGCGGAAAATATTGACAGTGTACACCACAAGTTATAAAATCATCGTTTAATCGCCTTCATGGTAAATATGTAAACAAAAAACAGCTGATGCATTCCATCGTAATATCTATATTCGCAAAAAGCTTTTAGAAAGGGGGCCATAATAATTATGCTGCGTAATTTGGATCCTCCACGTTTATGCAATGGCACAAGGCTAATCATCACGAAACTTTTACCGAATATTAAAGAAGCTATGGTTTTATCAGGAAATTTTGAAAACCACAAAGTTTTCATACCAAGAATTCCAATGATACCGACGGATAACCTTTCAATTTTAAACGCCTCCAATTTCCTATTAGACTGGCTTTCGCAATGTCCATAAATAAAACTCAGGGACAATCATTAGCTGTAGCAGGAGTCAATCTAACCAACTCATGTTTTACCCATGGCCAATTATATGTAGCCTGCTCCAGAGTTGTCGCACCGAAAAACCTTTTTATATATACTCAAAATAATATAGCAAAAAATGTCGTATATCCGATCGTTTTAAATAATACCTAAACTGACTTAAAAAAGTTAAAGTTGTTTTATTTACATTGCATACTTTTTGATAGAAATGTGGGGTGAAACCCACGGGTATAAGCTAGTATCAAATAAAAATAAGAAGAAAATTAATAAAGCACCATATTTTGCATATTTATTTATTTATGTTTTGATTTTAATTGTTGTTCTTTTTTTTAATAAAAATGTTCTTCATTCTATAAGAATATAGGAAATACCATATCAATGCAAGTTTCAAATTTTGTACAAGATTAATAAAAATTAAAAAAATTTCCAACATTTTAATTAGAATTTAAAAAAAAGAGTAAGGGATGCTAAACTCGGTCGGGAATGAACTTTAGATAGTTCAGCAAATATGAGTAAAATTTCAGTTGGACTGCCGGGTGAAATTAAAGAAACTCATAGCCAATGAGAGTTACAGCAGAGAGAGAGAGAGTAACATCAGAAGCTCGGTCGCAGCTTTGTGGTGCTCACACTCACCAACGTAAACGTACGCCCGTATCAGCTGACACGATTAAACTAATTAAACTAATACATATGTACATATTTTGCAAAGTTTCGTACAGCTTATGAAACTCGCCGAATTTCTGATTTTCTTCATTAATGGGGTGTGCAGAAGCTTTGTGGTCTCCTTTGTATGTTTAGCTAAATGATAATTGTCTTAGAAAACAGTAACAACAGTTATTCTCCGGTGCTACTCCTTTCTTCCAACTATGTATTTCACCTTCAAACTTAAATAGTACTCAAATATTCGCTTTTATCGCTGCTCCAACAAAAACGCATCTTTATTTGGAAATTTCTACACACCAACAAAAATTAGAGGCAAATAATAATTGTATGCATGCTCTCTTGAACTGTGATTCTTTAAGTTTTACAATTCAAATTTTAATCTCAAATAATTTAGTGAGAATACTTTCTCAAAATTTGCTTTTGAATTTGCGGAGCTTATTTATTTAGAGCGAGTTTATACCGAGAGTGATGAAGTGTTGTTTCTTTTGATGTAGAATGAGAGCTGGTGCATTTTCCCACCCGAATTACTAAATGAAAGCTGAATTTTGCTATTGAAGTACGAAGTATACGAGAAATATGCTATGTATGCATGAGGAATGAACATTTAAGAAAATATCAGCTCTGTTATTAATTCCGGCGGAGATCGAAACATAGCAACAACGAGAAACGGGTATTATTGCTTAAGAAGTTTCTAGCAACTCTCCCATAATTTCGTTTTTGGAAGATTTTCGTGACTAAAATGGAGGAAAATTTTCGGTACTAACGACACTCAAATCTCAAATTCGCCAAGAATAAAATAGCAATTTTCTAAAGGTACCACCTTCTGTATTCTCTCTATTGTAGGTTATTAAATTTAAATCTAGAACTAAAATTTGTGCTAAAGAAAACGATTCAAGAAAGAAAGGGATGGTTTCATTTCTGATACAGATGTGCTCATCCTTTGGCTACACTCAACGAAGGGGTGTAATCATTCACAGTTTGCTCTATGGAAGGCCAATAAGGTCCGCAAACCTCCTGAAGCTGTACAAGTGCAAAACTAATCACCCTTTCGGTCAATTTATAATTTTTGCAAAAGACGTGAAGTAGGCAGCTACAGCAATACTACAAACATAAGAAATGAAGCGTGTAAAGGTAAAAATAAAGATTTCCATCACACAAAATCAGTTTTTTTTATTTAGTAAATAATTTTATTTAGTAAATAATTTTATTTAGTAAAAAGAAATATTCAAAACAAAATTGGAAGATTAATTTTGCCCGGCGTTGCGCTTTCAAACCGCCACTTATGGGTTGAACTCTATTGATGGAGTTGCCGCCGCTTCTTTAGCTTATCTATTAGCTTCGTCGCTTGCGTCAATGCGTTATCGCCCGGAATCCAATGCAGCTGAATGCTACTCTATGCACTCTAGGAATCACGAAGATTATACCATAAATAATGATAATGCCTTGAACGCCTGTACCGTTAAATACAATTTACTTCATTGCAGAAAGCTTAGTTTTTAAACGTTATTTCTTATATGCCAAGTGCTATGAATGCATCGGGATGACATGCATTTATGTACATATGTATGTATGTATATTCGGCTCCTATAACATTCCTCAAAAAGTGTTCAATGATTTTCCATAAACATCAACGACCGATAGTCTAACCACTTCGACTACATCCAACAGTTTTAGTGAATATATGAATAAAACCAATCTGAAAATATACACATGCCGAAAATATTAAACAAACCAAAACAAAAAAAAAGTTGTACAACCTCCATGTAGGAAATAGACAGTTATGCTGAGATTCCATTCTGTAAAAAGATATACGCGTATAAGTATGAGTATGGATGTATTTTTCACTCAAATTTTGTCCAATTGCGGTTACTCGCAAAACTTGCAAGAAGAGAACGTAAATTGTCATTTCCCTTTGAGGGGAAGCTGGAAGTTCGTGGTGGGAAAATTTTAGCCAACAAGAACAAGCGAGTAGGCAAAACAGGTCGCATATGGTGGCATTTTTGTCAACAAAACAATTTAAAAAATCGAGAACGTGGAATTCAGAAACAAGGCTGTTGCTATCACCATTATGAGTTCATTTTCTCACCCGACAATGACGATGATGAAGAAAATGAAATGTTGTTCGAGCTCAAAAGAAAAAAAAAAGCTATAATGAGTATGAAAGAAATTCAACTAAGCTTTCGTTGGGCAACGTTTTAAAAACCTTCGATTGGGCACTCGGCTCTGTCCTTTTCATCGTCCTTTTCGACGATTCTTGTTAAAGGTTATATCCATAAATTGATAGAAAATTAAATTTTAGGAATCTACCCTGAAGTTCAAGTCGTTAGCTATAATAGAAATATGTTAAATTCACGTCCAAAGTCAAAAAAGCCAATCTGACCAGACCCAGGTGCCCAACGGAGGGTTAAATAGAGCAAAAGAGCAAAAATGTGTCGCCTTATGCGGAGTAAAAGTTCTGAACTAAGTTCTGGAAGCCTCTTCAAAAATTTTAGCCAAAAACTATTTCATACCGAATTTACCGCGGGAAAACTTTAGTATAATGTATATCGCTTTGAAATAAAAGGTTAAAAGGGGGTGATAGAGGGGTGTATCCCCATCTTACAACTGAAAACAGAACCTGCCGGAGGCTTATAGTTTTTAAGTAATTTAATGTTAAAGTTCTCTAATTTAGCGAAAAGTTGGTGTTGCCATATACCTGAAATAAAAACGAAGTTCGTATGCAGGGATGTTCAGTGGAAGGTTCATTGTAAAGCTGCAGTATTTTTTGCTGTAATTTTAAGTTGAGAAATGTTTTTGAAAATAAAAACATACAACTCATTTAAACTTAAAAACAATGATATTAAGCGTATCACAAAAAATAATAAAGTGATTTAAATTACATTAATTAACACAGTATTTTTGCGTAGTACTCCTTTCCGTGTTAAAACCATTGAACCCAAAATTAAAACATCATATGCGTGTATGTAGTAATGAGGCACAATAACCCCCATCCCCATCATTAACACTAAACTTAAATACTTAATGTTTGTTCATATTTTTGTTTCATTTGCAGGCATCCGGCATCACCATACTGTTGTCATTCCAATCTTCTTCTTATTCGCGTTTAAAATTGGAAAGTGACTCTATGGATAAATGCATTTGCATTTAATTTTAATAAAAATAATTCGAATATAAGGATAAAAATAAGTAAAAAAAACGCGTGTGAGTGTATAGGTATTTGGTGAATTTTAGTGAAGTGTTAAAAAATATATAGTGCAATTGGCAAATTATAGTGAACGTCCAAAGGGTATTTTGAAGGCAAATAATTATGAAATTATTATTTCCCGAATAACTTGGAGTTATAAAGAGTGTTACTTAACACCTCACTAACATCTCCACCAAGTTTCATTAATAAAACATAATAGTTTGCCAAAAATTGCCCAATATACATTATTCTAAATTCCAGCCTTTACCGCAATCTTTGTATTGACACAAGACTACCAGAAACTGATTTTACTCTGTCACACTACACCTCTCATTATGTTACGAAAATGCAATTTCTTCATAAAAATCAAGGATGGTTTGCCCATCTACAGCAAAATTATGAGAGTAGCTTTGGCTGTTACGTCACGGTGGTTTTGTCAGCAGAATTGTGCGCGCTCATTTCACATGTATTCTTACAAATCTTCCAATTAGTCGTTGTTCAGATGGCAACCAAGTAATATGAGCAATGGCTGCGTTAAGTTTTTCTTACATCACTACCCAAACTCAGTCTTTGCCGACCTCTGTCGTAAACAAACCGCTGTCATAACACCTGTTACGTCAACAAACCAGCTGATTCCTTCAAATTCGTTGTGAGCCATCCAGTAACGGTTTGATATTGCACATACCTTAGTATTTTGTATGCCGTGGCAAAAATCATTTCCACCAGCATCTTGTAGAGCTTTCTGTCAATACTCCACATCTGCAAGTAACAAACATGCGTTTTTTTATTTGTTATTTGTATTCTGATTTTATTCATATATTGGATTTCAGTCGTGTTGCTGTGCATTTTAAGCAGAACATAAAACTTTTCCTTGTTTTCCATTTTTAAGTAAAGGGTTTCTCAATTGGCGCGGGTCGATTTTGGCGCCGTGTGGCAGCCATTTTGTTTTGGTGACATCTGTCAAATCTTTTGTTTATTATTCAGTTGTTTATGCCAAATCATCATGGCCAGTTACACGATTGAACAGCACGTTCAAATGATAAAACTTTATTATCAAAATGAGTGTTCATTAACGCAAACGTTGCGCGCATTGCGCCCATTTTTCGGTAGACGTGGTGGCCCTTCCAATTTCTTATGGCCCATATTGAACACACAGCAAATGCCATTTTATTCCATTTCAACATCTACCCGCTCTTATTGAAAAACCCTATATTTTGTTTTGTTCAACGGTTGCGGCGATCAGTTGTCATTGAAACTTACAAGTGTCTGTATTTTGTAATTTTGCGTTCGCGTTGCGTTGTGCAAGCATCGCTCTTTGAGAGAGACTACTTCAAAACTGGGAAGAATTTTGTTGCTTGCTAATTCTTACTGGGGTTTTGAACGAACAGAACTATTAACATACATACATATGTGCATCGCTGATAAATCACATGTTGTTGTTCATACATACAAATATACATGTAAAGATTTGTGTACGTAAAGAATACGAATGCCCCACCCGATCGCCGCACAAAGCCAAGCATTGATAAAACGTTTTTAATTTTTTGAAGCACATACATACGTACGTACATATGTATGAATTGAAATTTGACTTATTGCTCAGTGGATAGGCAAATCAGGTCTTAAAAGCAGTAAGAAACGAAGAAGCTTAAAAAAGTGCAGCGAAACATATGTATGTGCATGTGTGTATGAATGTAGGCGGTAAAGTTGAAACATGATAACAAATAGTGTTTTCTTTTCTCGAAAAAAAAGTCACCCCATTATAGCCAACATGCTGAAAATATTGTCAGACGCCCTGTGAGAATGTCTGGATGATGAATGTCATATGAGAGAAGGGCAAAAAAAATTTAACACTTCCACTATTTGCATAATTAATATAATAAGATGAATATATATACATATATGTATAGGCATGCACATACATATATTAATAATAA
This sequence comes from Anastrepha obliqua, assembly GCF_027943255.1. Taxonomy (NCBI): domain Eukaryota; kingdom Metazoa; phylum Arthropoda; class Insecta; order Diptera; family Tephritidae; genus Anastrepha; species Anastrepha obliqua. The sequence goes on from NC_072894.1 coordinate 16,386,543, forward strand.
TGAAATAGAGCGATTTAGTTTAAAATTTCTTGTACGAGTACCAATATACATACATACATAAGTCTTCGTACAACTAACTTTTTTGACGAACTTGTGTACACAGCTAAGAAAAAAAACAGCTGAACAGCTGAACAACGCTCACCCTCACTTTTTGTTGATAGAAAATGCCACACATTCGCCTGCTCAGAGTACAAAAGTTTGAGAAAATAACACTCAACCCTTATGAATATGATGAGCAAAGATCAGGAAAATCTGACATCTCTGGGGCAGGGCGCAATAAATGCGACCTTATGGCGAGGAAAGAAAGCACCATAAGCTTTGTCTAATCTTCTTCGTGGTCAGCATTAAAAAAATACATACCTTTGTAGTACATGCTGATGTGTGTATGTATGTTTTTTTCATATGATAAGCATAAACAATACATAGCGCAAGAAAAATGATAATGCCAAACAAATACAGCCTCAGTAATGAAGTCAATACCACTACATACACGCCTTAAATTAATAAAAGGCAAACGCCGGCGCTCTTTTCATCCACCAGAAAACTATCAAACAGCGCTCATTTCTACGCTTTGTATATTTCACAATAACAAAGTCCATCAGCAAGCTGTGGTGCTGGAAACGTCATTGGCTATGGAGAGAGCGCGACGGTGAGAAATGTGCTGCAGATGCGCACGAAAACAAAATTTCCAAATCTCGAATGAAAGCGAAATTAAATTTATCCATATGTATGTACATATGTAAGTGTACATGCAGCAATAAAAACAAACACCAACTTGCTATATAAATTTAAATAAAATTCATGTACCTATGTATGTATGTACATATATTTGTCAGCACTTAGTAATAGAACGCAATCAGCGATAATTGTGGTGCTGCGCAAAGAGCAAGCGCAAAGAGACGACCAACGCGGTTGTTGAGTTATATCGCTCTCGGGCTCTCCGAATAGCTTGGCATATTAAAACAGAAATGTAATTGTGACACCACTAGAACGATGCAGCTTTCGACAATGGCTACGACGACAACCGTACACCGGCGGCGCTGACTCGTTGACATATTGGCTGGCTGTTTTCGCTGGTTGCTTCCGTTTCTAGTAAACGCAACGTTCTAGTTGAGACGAACCGCTCTAGCAATCTGGTTGAAAATTCTTTGCAGTACTTCTGTTACGAATTGTGCGTTCACAAGAACACCACCCGCACACCCGCCCATCTGTTCATGGACTTAGGAGCAGCAGCATATCCGTCATTTATGAAAACAAAGTAATACAGCAGTTTATTGGAACAATCAAATACGACTTAAAGCACCGTACAGAGGGAAGGAAAATCATTTTTGGAAAAACAATTTGTACGCAGTGAGTGTTGGTCCTATTCGAAAAATACTTGCTGTGCTGGGCATATTTCGGTTTTTGCAGCATATTAAAAGTACTTTCGATATACATATGTGCATACGAGTGTATGTATGTATGCATGCATGTATGTACGTATGGTTGTACGTTTGCGTGTATATGCTCGAATGTGTGTGTGCATGTTTTTGTTTAATTTATGAAAATGAAAAATAAAACTAAATTTATGTATTACAGAAGTGCAAGCCCATTGTGCATACAAAAAACAAGACAAAACGGCAGAGCAACAAAACAGCTATAACAACACAAACAAAACGATAACGAATCGTAAGAGTGATAGTATAGTGAAATAATAAAATCAGGCACAACGACGTCTACAACAGTGGCAACCACGGCGTTCACATCGGATACGCCGAATCAACAACAAATCTCACGACAACGTCGGCGGGCAGTCGTCCCGCTACCGCAATTCACCACCACAACTACCAGTCGTGTCGGACGACGCGTGCGCCTACCCGTGCACCTCGCGACGTCGGTAACGGCCACTATAAGAACGGGAACGTCATCCACGCTGGGTCCAAAAAAATTGCGAAGTTTGCGAAATTTGCGAAATTTACTGTCGCGCGGCAAAAGAAAACACCTCAGAGTGCGCAGTGCTTCAAGTGGCCAAGCTCAGCACAACTACACTAATACCAATAGGAATAACATTCAAAGTTGTATTGAAAGCAATAGCAACAGCACAAGTGAAGACGGGATGAAAGTAAAGGAGCGCAATAAGGTGGTGGTGACAGATAAGAATGTAGATGAAATGGATGAAGTGGAGGAGGTGGAAGATATGGATGAAATCGAAGATGATGAACCGATGAACGGAACAGGCGCCAATGCCTATAGGTTTGAAAATGTAAGTGGTTATACGGCTGTATTATGTATGTAACATATTTACATATATGTATATGCATGCATGTATATATGTATTGTGCGCTGGAATACGAGTTGGTGCATATCGCATAAGAATGTCTGATACCAAAACACTAAATTTTGAGAAAACCGGCTTTTCAGTTGCCAATTTACTCTTCCTTCCTAAACACTAAAGGCTTCCTAAAAAACGCATAGAACTAAAAGTATAAAATAATTATTTTAATAAAGACAGTTTTATGATTATATGTACAAAGCTTGCAAGACGGATTAAAAATGATTGTATAATTTCTGTTGTATATACTGGATAAGCAGATTTCGAACCACTGTACACTTTAATTTGTTATAAAATTACTTGTAAGATTTGAAACTACTATTTGCTATTAGTAGAAAATCTTCATACCGCCGTCCTCTATAAAACGTGTACTTAAATACACACATTTCAAATTTTAATATGACTCGCCACAACATTTACAGAGCTTCTGAACGAAATATCTTTTTTAATTTCAGATCTTTTTTTATATTTTCAAAAAAATTACTTGCAAGCGAAAAACTTTAAATGAGATGAACCTCGTTTTTTCTCACTTAAGATTTTTCGCCGGCTCAAGCTCTGATATAAGGAATGTTCATGTAAAAATTATCCAGTTACTTAACTTCCGAAAATTCGCTCTCAAAGAGAAAAACATTCAAATAAGTGCATGAACGCAAAACCAGTAACAATACGCAAGTTTTGCGAACAGCTGACTAAATTGTTGGTGTGAAAAATCACAAAAATTAAAAAAAAAATCAGTTGAGCTACCTCACATAAAAAAAAACTAACCAAACAAATGCAAAATAACAATAATTTCTTCCATTCCATCATTGTTGTCAGTTGGAGAACATTTCAAATTAGTTAATAGCCAAAAAATGCCTTCAATGCTTTCGATTTGTATTCCCGAAACTGCAGGCTGTGGTTCAGAAGTACGATCCATACCGCTATATCATTGACCGAGTTCTATTTAATATATGACTTCATAAATTTTTTCTAAAACATATTTACTTACATTTTTGTTTGGACTTAAAACTTTGACTCAATTCGTAAATTTTAATTCACGTTTTGATTTGTACTTTCCGATCAATTGTTTTTCTCACTTGCAAATTCTTACAAGTACAATTTTATCCAGTAAAAACTTGCACAACTTCCCCTCAAAGTGGCAATGCGTCATTTTGCTCTCGCGCTTTCCCCTATTTTGCAAGTTTTTTTTGGATACATGAACACCAAAACTTGATGGTTACAAAGTATTTGCTTCATGAACAGACCACTTTTTTCTGTTATAGTTTTACTACTTTTTGTTATCTTACTGATTTGAAATCTCAAACAAAGATTTATTTAGAGAAGCAGAATGCATAGTAAACTTTTTTTATGAACTATTTTTTAATCTTACTTAATATTTATTTAAATTTCTTCAATAATACAAGATTATTATTATTTATAGGATGCATCAAAATTCTTATAATTAAAACAAAGGAGTGCTAGTAGCTATAGCTTACGACTTTAGCTTATGTGCAGTGGCTGTCACATAGAAGTGGAGTAGCGATTGCATACATGTTTTTTAAAAAGATTATATATTATCTCAGGCGGCCGCCGTAGCCGAATGGGTAGGTGCGTGACTATAATTCGGAATTCACAGAGCGAACGTTGGTTCGAATCTCGGTGAAAAACACCAAAATTAAGAAAAACATTTTTCTAATAGCGGTCACCCCTCGGCAGGCAATGGCAAACCTCCGAGTGTATTTCTGCCATGAAAAAAGCTCCTCATAAAAATATCTGCCGTTCGGAGTCGGCTTGAAACTGTAGGTCCCTCCATTTGTGGAACAACATCAAGACGCACACCACAAATAGGAGGAGGAACTCGGCCAAACACCCAAAAAGAGTGTACGTGCCAATTATGTATATATATATACATATATCAACATCTTACAAAATAAAGTCCCGTATGTACATTATGCAAGGAATGCTCTGATCTGCAAAGGGCTTTAGGTTATGTATTTTGAAGTTCGTTCATGACATAAACTGCATAAACTTACAAAACAGGCCTTTGTAGAAGCTAAAATGTGTTAAAAAGTCATAAGATTAATTTCCAAATACCTATAAATATTCACTATTACTCTGCATTAATTATTAAAAAAAAAAACTGCTGTTTGTGTGTATGTTCGCTGTATGTCAAACTCCACTATGCGGGATAAACGGAAATATGCAGACAAGGCAAATTGCAAAGAGATGCTCTCTGAATTCTATATCTCTTGATTTGTTTTAAAGGCGAATCCACACAAGGTGACTTCGGTATAGCAATTGATTTGGTTTTTTCTCGTGATTTGGTGTCTTGAGAGTCAAAGTGCCACGCTTTTTGTTTGTTTGCTTGTTAACAGTAATAGTGCCACGCTTCTTTGTTGTTGCCTGTTGTGTTACTCACTTCTCTTTTGTATATATATACATACATATATAACTTACTTTAACGGCTAAGCAACTCATGCCGGGTGTTTTTGAAATACGTTGCTTTTTGTGAGATAGATAGCCTCATATCCTTAAACTGTTTATGACCTTGCAGTAGTTGTGGGCCGTGGGAAACAAAATGTACCACGCACGTATTTTTTTTTATATGCGTTTACGGAATGCATGAACTAAAAGACGAAGATTCACCGCTTTAAGTAAACAATTTTTTAATGAGTTGTAGGATTTGAGTACTGTTCAAATCAGGGATCTTCTAAAAATTTCTTGAAAAGCTCACGTTCACGTTTTAGCGAAATCAAGATATGTTCCTCAAGTGGTAGAGGCTATGAGCCTGACTGTGGCCGATAGTAGGCAGCCGCTAAAACCTAATCTAACATAATGGACATTTCGATGTGTTTTTAACGTATAAACGCTAGGAGGTCTATCTCTAAATTTATAGCAAATTTAAAATTCCCAACAATGAATTTTTTGTGTAGTTTTGACACAAACAAAAACTTTGTATTTTCCAAAACTTTTCTTTTTCGTTAAAATGAATGTAAAGGGTCTCTCAAAAGACGCGCCTAGGTGTTGTTTTAAAATAAAACATGTAAAAATTTAGTTATTTTCAAATTTTACTCGAAATACGGTTCTTAACAAGTATATGTTGAAAATTACAACATTTGAGCACGTCCACAGATAAAATCTGCTTGATGAAATCCATTCGATTCATGAATGTCTAATTGTTGAGTACGTCGAGATATTGATGTTGAAGGTGTTCAGCAACACTTTGTGCTACAGCAGCAATATTCTCAACATAATGTCCTGTTATTGATCTGCTAGTCATTTTTCTATTCTCGACATAATCAGAGTCCTTTATATGTACATATGTATTGGTATGGATATTATTTCATTTTAAAATATTTATTATCCATATTCTTAATGTCTTCGTGGACTTACTAAATCTCACTAAATTTATTTAAGATTGGACGAAAATAAGAACGAGAATTCTATGTAACTTTTGACATATTTTTGGTTGTGTGAATGTGTTCACATATACATATTATACATACATATCTACTTATAATTATATATGTAAGTATTTAGTTAAAAACTATGAAATCATTGAGGTAACACGCCATTCGCGCTTTATGCCCCAATGCATTGAAATTCATATTTAAATCTTAAATATTTCATTAAAAACAGCAAACAAATTTATAAATTTGTGTTCCCACATTCAGTTTTGCTGATTTATTGCAAAATATAGAAATCAACGAGGCGTGTCAGCCAAAAAATGTTACATATACATACATACATACACAGAAATGTAACATTTGACAATAGGTCCGTTCATGAAGCAAATAGTTTGTAACAATTCTTATAAATTATCACGTTTTGAGGTTCATTTACCCAAAAAACTTGCATAGTAGGGGAAAGTGAGAGAGCAAAATGAAATTTCGTTTTGAGGGGAAGCTGCAAGTTTTTACTGGATAAATTTTTACGTGTAAGAATTTGCAAGTGAGAAAAACAGCTGATCGCAAAGTATTCCGAATTGCAATTGCTAATGGAATGTCAGATGCGGAGCGATGATGAAATGCAACAAATTATTGTGGACAAAATGAAATCGTGCGATTTCGGTTATCGTTATTTTGCATTTTATTTGCTTTATTTTTTGTTTTAATTTTATACAAGGTGGCTCAAGTGAAAAAAATTTTAGTTTTTGTGATTTTTCACACCAACAATTTAATCAGCTGTTAGTAAAACTTGCAAATTGTTACTGGTTTTGCGTTCATGTCCTGTTTTGGTATTTTTCTCTTTGAGAGAAAATTCTCAGCAATTAAATTACTGGATAATTTTTTCATGAACAAACCTAATGACATAATGTACTACTGAGTATACATACATATGTACGTACACTTGTACAAATGCCTGAACATCTACTTAAATTATCTGGCGCGGGGCTAGTGACGACCACCGAAGTTTCGTGAAAACGGTGGGGTAGAAACTAAAAATTCCCAATTTTTGCTTAAAAAATACCCAATTCATGTTTCTACCGTTGTGGCAATATTGGCGAATGTTATAAAAATGCACATTTTTCAGCGCTCTCACGAGAAAAAGAGTTTTACATCTAGTCATCTATGTTACATAGCTACGTTCGTTGCAGAGGTTTTTATGTCACTAAGATATTACATTACTCTATATACAATACATACATACATATATACTCGTACATAGATACAGCTGTTGACAGCTAATTAGAAACGACACTCTTTTCAAAATAAATTTTCCATTTTCCTTTTAAACACGTATTTTCATAACTTTTTGCCAATTTTATTTAAACATATGATAAACTTAAAAACTAGTGGAAAACAATTTAATCGCAATTCTTTATTAAATATATATATATTTTTTTAAAGCATGTGAAATGCACGATTTGGATAGGGCAACTAATTAGAAACAGTAATGTATTATCAGATCAACATAAAGATTATGTTAGTATTTGGTTCCATAACCCTTTTGCTTCAACACTGCCTCACATCGATTGCACATTGATGTAATGAGATTCTAACAGCGCGCCACAGGTATTGCTTGCCATGCCGTTTTTACTTCGGCAAAAAGGACATCCATATTTGGGATATTTTTGGCACTCACGGCTTTTTTAACGTCACCCCAGAGATGCTCTATTGGGTTTAAGTCCGGACTGGATGATGGCCATTCCAAAACATTGATGGAATTTTCGTCGAAAAACTGTTTCGTCAACTTTGCCGTGTGCTTTGGATCATTATCCTGTTGAAATTTCCATATAACAGGCAAATTTTCCTCAACCCACGGCAACATTACATTTTTTAGTATATCGACGTATTTCTCCTTATTTAAAATTGCATAAATCCTATGGATTGGGCCAACACCATTCCACCAGAAACATCCCCACACCATGATTGATCCTCCACAATGCTTCACTACCCGTGTGAAACGTAGCGAGGATTGAATTTTTGGTTGATTGGCCGTCGAACATACCTTTTACCATCTGGGCCTATGCGATTTATCTTGGTTTCATCGCTCCAAACGATATATTTCAATTGATTTGGAGTCATTGACCAATGGGATCTCGCAAAGACTACTCGCCGTCTCCTTTGTATCTTGGTTAGAAGGGGCTTCTAGCGTGCTGCTCTGCCATGCAGTCCAGATTCCACCAGACGCCGAGCAATTGTCCTCTTGGATATTTCGAAATTATATTGATCCTGAATTTCCCATTGGATGTCAGTGAAAGTCTTTTTTGGGTGTCTTTTGGAGATGATTGCTATCTTGCGGTCAATTTCTGCTGAAGTTTTCCGGGGCCTTTTCTTACGTGGAACATTGTCAACAGTCTTAAAAAGTTGGATATGCTTTAAGGCGTTAAAAACCATTTTTTTTGGGCATTTGACTTGTTTAGAAATTTCACTGTACGACTTTCCAGCTTTACGAAGGTCAAAAATGGAGCTGCGTATGTATGAGTTGTACAGCTGCTGCTTTTTCCCATTACACATCTTGAAGACGAATATTTTAGTTGCTTTTAAACAACCAATTTAAAATATATACACACCAAAAAGTCGATTATATTACTATTAAAATAACACAACTCGCCGAATATGCTTCCATTGAACAACTGTTTTTAATTAGTCGTCTCAGTTTATTTACCTTGAACTAAGTAACCCATGCACTGCGTTGGATAATATTAACGGTACTTCAATTTCACAATTACAAAACTAGGCGCATTGGGTAGTAATTGAGTAACAAAAGCAATGCAAATGATTTTAAGAGAAAAAATAACGGTAAATTTAAACAGTTTAATATTATGCTCATCAAGCGTTTATCAAAAGGGAGCGTTTCTAATTAGCTGACAACAGTTGTATATTGTATTTTTTTTTCGACTTCTTGAAACACTGCACTTGAGTGACTAATTCTTCATCCATATTTCTCTTCTCTGCCTTACAGCGCCCCAAACCAGCCACATCGCATCCTGCCCACGAAAAGATGTTGTACGACACGCGTATTCGTCGGAAAAATGTACTGGCGCTTAACGAGAAGGTAGCAGCAATTCGCGAGTATGAGAAATCACCGGTCTATAAGCGAGTTGGGCGCATTTTTCACTGCAGTCCCGATCAGATAAAGCGTATAGTGCAGCAGAAGGAGAGCATACTCGAAGCTTGGAAACAACGTACGCGCCGCTGCCACGACGCGAAAACCCTCGAGATGAAAGTAGTACGCGTTTCGATGCTGGGCAAGGCTGTCTTTGATTGGCTGCGTCGAATGATTTACTACCAAGACATACAAATAACCGATGGACTCATACAGAAGACAGCATTGCAATTCAAAAGCGCAATGGGTTTGCAGAACTTCTTTCCCCATCAGGATTGGTGTGATAAATTCCGACAAACGTATAAAATCCACACAACAGATAGCAAATTACTGAAAATTGGCTACACGCAAGGCTATTCCGTGCAAATTAAAGATGTCATGAAGGACGTGCTTAACGAGTGTACACCGGATGTGACCAAGGATCCGTTGGTCGATGACGATAATGATGTTGAAGAAATTAGGGAAGAATGTGAAAACACAGAAAATGCGAATGTGCATGAAGGCGATGGCGATAAGGAAGTGTCGGCGAAACGCAGACGTTTAAAATCGAGCGCACTTATAAATACCACTAAAAGCAGTGCTGCTGGCTGTGCGTCGAATGCGGCGAGCGGTACCTTAAATGCAGCTGGCAAAGCGATCGTTAATCGCATAAATGTCTCTAAATTCAATTTAAATACGCCAAAAAGCAACGCAACCGACAATAATGAAAATAAGAGTGCTGCACAACCGGCGTTGCAAAAGGTGGCACCCCCACAGCTGCCACCATTACGTCAACTGGTCGCATTGCCGCTGCAGGGCAACGTCGCAGGTATGCCACAGAAAGTACTCGTTGCTACGCCAATTACGCCTGCTGGTCAGGTGCCAGGCACGAAACCCATGACAATGACAATCATTCCACTAGCAACTATAGCGCAGTCTCAATGTATGCAACCGGCATCGGTAGCAACTTCAGCAGCAGCTACAACTACGACTGCACCCACGCTGACCGCCGCACTAGCAACAAGCACAGCAACTGCAATCACCCCCGCTTCAGACGCTGAAAAGTCGACTGTGCCAACACCTTTGTTAGATATCAAAAAGGAAATCAAACAGGAGCCAGTTGAAATTAAGCAAGAGTATATTTCGGATGCTGAAGGAGATGAGGAGGAAGAGGTAGGAAAAAAGCAGCAACAAAATGCAACTACTACGCAGTCAACTGTCAGCACGCAAGATAATCAAAAGGGGAATACTCATGATTTTAACATTGACGGTGATGCAACATCGTCCGGCAGTGGAACGGATGTGGAAGATCGTGTTGTTGTAGAGCCAGGATGTGCTGATGATGAAAATATAGCTTTAGCAAATTTGCGACGACTCATACAGAGTCAGGGTAAAATTGTTCCAATCGCAACGTCAGCATCGGCGATCATGCGTCCTACGAAAACTACATCATCTGTACCTCCATTGTCACCAAAACCCAATTTGTCACTAGGAGCTTTAGCGCCACTCACCGCTATCACAGCCGATCGTCAAAATTTACCAACATCAACGACTGCCATTACTTGCATACCTGCCGCAAACATTTCTGCCATGACCAGGTCATTGAGTTTTACACCTCCATTACCGCCTCTAACAAAAGCACCAGATGCCGTTATAAATCGACTGGCGCATAAGCGAAAACAAGCCACAAATAATATGCCACTGCTGCCGCCCATCAAAAGTTGTTACGAGGCGCGTAAATACCTAAAGCTATTGGAAGATTTTGCGCTGGTCAAAGAAAATTTTAGGTTGATCGGTTTGATAACACGCGCCGACGAAGTATTGCGGGAGCTGGACGGTGACGATGATGTGGATGTGGATTGAGGGATTTTACACTTTATAAGCATGTAATATATGCATTAACTAATACTTATACAATTAATATACATACATACATCTATAAGTATATATGGGTATAGCCTTTTCTATGAATACCAAAGCCGGTAATTGTTGCCATAGTTTGTAAGTGCAGTGAAGAAAATGTACATATATATTCATGTATGAGAAATGTGAATAACTCGCTATATCGAAGTTTACTATATACGTAAATATGTAGAAAAGAGCTAGAATTGTAGTTACATATGTAAGTACTAATATGGATTTGTTTTTATTTTAATTTATCTTTACATGAAATATTTACTATTTGGTTTTTTTCTAAGAACTGAAGATTTTTATTTTTTCACACTTGACATCTAACTGTATGGTAATATATAATATTAAATATTTCTTGTACATATGTACATATGTATGTGTGTATGTACATACATATATGGATGCTAACAATCCACGGCTTATCATTAAAAAACTGAATAAAACCACATACATAAATAAATGTATGTTAGAAAGTAAATTGATTTTGCAAAGCTGTCATTTATTTATGAGTGGTTGAGCTTCGTTGGCTGGGTCATGTCGTACGAATGGATACAAACGCGTCGGGTCCGAAAGTAATCGGTGGGGATTCAGCTGATGGCAGCAGAGGAAGAGGAAGGCCTCCTCTGCGTTGGAGAAGGTGGAGAAGGACTTGGCTTCACTTGGTGGGTCCAACTGGCGCCGGTAAGCACGAGAAAGAAATGACTGACGCGCTTGGTTAAACTCGGCAAAATTCGCGTAAGCGGTTATCGCGCCAATCACGATGAAGAAGAAGTTGAATGACGGCGAAAAATGAAAATTTTGAAACGAGCTTTGAAGTCATCAGTCATGAAGCAAACAGTTTGTAACAATTGTTACAAATTATCACGTTTTGAGGTTCATTTACCCAAAAAACTTGCAAAGTAGGGGACAGTGAGAAAGCAAAATGACATTTCGTTTTGTGGGGAAGTAGCAAGCTTTTACTGAATAAATGTTTACTTCTACGAATTTGCAAGTGAGGGAAACAGCTGATCGCAAAGTAAAAATAAACACGAATTAAAATTTGCGAATTGCAATTGGTAATGGCATATTCTGCATCTGACAGCGATGATGAAATGCAACAAATTATTGTGGACAAAATGAAATCGTCTGATTTCGGTGCTCGTTATTTTGTATATTTTTTTTCTATTAATTTAATACAACGTAGCTCAGGTGAAAAAATTTTAAATTTTTGTGATTTTTTCCTACCAACAAATAAGTTGTTCGTCAGTCTTGAAAATTGTTACTGGATTTGCGTTCATATACTTTTTTGATATTTTTCCCTTTGAGAGAGAGTTCTCGGAAATAAAGTAAATGGCAACTTATTGCAAAGTTTTTGCATGAACAGACCTTTTGCCTGCCGATAGACGACCGCACTCCCGAATGGTAGTCACGCACCAACCCATTCGGTGAGTGATAGTGGAAGTATAAATAATTTCCACTAAAAACTTGAGTAGTGAATGAAAGTATTTTTACACTAAAAATATTGTGCCGTAATGACAATGCAAATTTCTTTTTAACTTCTATTTTTTTTTTATTAAGTTTATTTACTTGAAAAATATATTGAATATTGGCATGACTTCTTATGTCAAGATAACGACATATACCCGCGCTCAGCTGTGAATGAGGATATTACAATTTTAACGGTTGTATGTGACAGCGTAAAGGAATCGGGATAGATATAGACATATGTACATATGTATGTATGTATGTCTCCATGTGTATTTACCAAAATGATTAGAGGAATCGATTTAGCCACGTCTGTCCGTACTTGCGCACCTTAACTCGAGCAAAAATTAATATAATTCTTAAAATAAGAAGTCCAATAATTTTTCAAGAAAATATATTGTGTGTAGGACTCATCGATTTTGTGTGTCGGGAAAATTACAAAATAAGCGGCTATATCGCTTAAGCTCTATGACTGCGCTGGCAACGGTGCTAGCCACACACGTGTGCATGCTTACATATACATATGCATATATCTGATACATTATACACACATGCATAGGTATGTATGTATGTACATATATCTCCCTTAGTGGGACCTGACCGCCTATGCGCATGTCTGCCCACTGAGTCCAAACGTCGTATGGATGACTACGTGAAATATGGAAAGCACACATAGAAGTGCATAAATGTATTTATGTGTATGCAACTCGTATGCGCAAATTTAGCTACTTACTTTTTACTCTCCGCTGCACGCAAAGCCTTAAGCGACGCACTCTCATTGGTGCTTCGGTGAGCTCTCGGCAAGGCGACGGCGGTGTGACTGCTGCAGTGCTACAAAAAAAGTGCTGGTAATTATATTTAGAACAGACATTTAAACATGCCAAGCTACAACCTGACTAGTGCGAGTCAATAAGCACGCAAATGTACCTATGATATGTATTACTGTGCACAATTGATTTTCTACCAACAAATATAAAATTATACTTCACATATCGCTCATTTACTTTAATAGTGTGTAAAAATTCAAAACGCCAAAATGTTGAGAAAAATGGCTTCAAAGTTTTCAATTGACTATGCCTGCCTAAGTAAAAGTAAAGCCATATTTTTAAGCAATAAGATATTGTAAATAAATAACGCCAGCATAAAAGAAGAGCTTTTTGTTCAAAATTATCTGAAAAAAACTGTTTTTTAATTATGGTACCTCAAGTAAATTGGTGGCATAGGTAGGCATGCATACATATGTATGTACATGTATACTTGTATTTGTATATGTGCTTGGTCTGTATAGAGTCAGCATCAAAAATGCCACTGATAAGGCGTTCATAATTTTGTTGAATAACGACGAACCACAATAACTGATGGCATGGCTGATACAGGGATACATCGAGAACGGACTACGGAAAGAAACACAGGCCTCGACATAGTGCAACAGAGCGAAGCCGCAAAGATGGCGACACAAGAAGATGAGGCTATAGCATGAAAACTGACTACAAATATGGTCGACCCAGACGTACGTGAATAGAATTGGTCCTTTATGGCTGCCGTTCTGCGCCTTCCGAAATAATGCAGAAAGTAGTTCCCCGGAAGGGTGTCTACCCAGAAGGAGAGAAGGGATTGTTTTAGTGGCTACACCATTCAATGTACTAGACGGCGGTCGCTGTAGGTGCGAAGGCATTTTGAACCCTACCTCACGCGCAAAAAAAAAATTAAACAAAAAACAAAAACAAAAAAAAGCATGATATGATGGCGTTAGGCCCTGGGCCAGTGACTTAAATTCCTTGACTGAGTGTACACGAGCGAATTTCATCATCTATATATATAAAAATGAAATGATGTTCGTTTGTCCGCATTTTTTTGGGCCGATACGAGGCCAATTTTATTCGTTCTTTTTTCATATTATAGGGATCCACTAGGGGAAGGTTTTTAGCAAAAAAAAATTTCTTTTAAATATTTTCTTCATATAAAAAAAAGAAAAAATCAAAATATTGTCCAAAACAAAACTTGCTCGATTGTTAGATTAAAGTAAGTTTCGAATCGACATTCATTTTATGTGTAATTTTATGTGTACAACTTTTTTTGAATTTTTTGTATTTGTATTGTGATACAGAAATGTATTGTATACAGAAATTTCAAATGATTCGAATGAAAATTTTTTTTTTTTTTTTTATTTCTTCCATAAAGTATTACACCTGTCGTTAGACAATAAGTAATTTGATTTACAAAAAGATGGAATGAGAGTGATATTGAAGGGCCAATGCCCCCAAGCTCATTTAGAAGAAATATATACATATTATTTAAAAACAAGTGGTTAACAAACAATGACATATACGATTAGTTGACAATTGATTACAAAGATTTTGCAAGATCTGTTGGTGTTTGACGGTTAAGCCGACTTTGGGTAGATTTTTCTTTATTTGGTAGTCTTCTCATCATAGGATTTGTATGCCTTAATAGTCTATTTATGTGTCTTCTGCTAGCGCTTTGTATTGTTTCATCAATAGTATCGATGTCAAGGTCGCGATGAATATCTGCGTTATGTATGTACCAAGGTGCATTAGTTAAGGTCCTAAGTATTTATGAAAATAATGTTTCAATTCAATTGAGCAATGCTTTCTTTGACCAATTCTATATGGAAATGAATGCGTTTGCAAACGATGTTTTCGGCTATGAACAAATGTTGGAATCGAATGAAAAAGGAAAGAAACGCGAAATGATAAAAAAAATTCTTGGAAAATTTAAAATGAATGGTGCTTCATTGGAAAAATTCAAAGGTAATAAGAACATACACAAGATAAAGTTAGAATTCGAATTTTTAGATTTATTTTGTTTATTTCTCATTTTTTTCAGAAGTACACCACACAACAACTCATTCCAACTCTGATTTTGAAATCCTGTTGGAATTGGTGATCGATAATTTTGTCACTATAATGGTCAATGGAAATTTGCGTGTATCAGACCCTGCATATTATTTACAATATCAACTTTTTATGGAACATATGGACCAAATGAACACAAAAAAATAATTTAGTTTTGTTTTGATTTTTTGCAACATTTTGGTTTTCAGTTAATACAATAAAAACAATACTGTTTTTTCGTGAACACAAAATTCTAAATTTATTACGTTGTTTGTTTAGAATTTTTTTAGAAAAAAAGTAAATTTTTTGGTTTTGAGGAAATTTGTTTATTGTTGCTATTTGTGAAAGCGTAGATATTTGTAAGTATTTGACTATAATCCTAAAAGTTAATGGAATACCACTATGACACATAGAAAACATTTTTTCAAAGGGGTGTTTTTCGAAAATTATAAAAAAAATTGTTTTCAAAAATTTTGAAGAAATAAAGTAAAATAAAAAAATTTCGAAAGCATGAAATTTTTTCAAAACCAAATTTTCCTCAAAAAGATAAAAGAAATTTCTTCGAAGAGGTGTTTTTCTAAAATTACAAAAAAAAAATTTCAAAAATTTTAAACAAATAAAATAAAATAAAACTTTTTCAAGGGTATGAAATTTTGTCAAAACAAAATTTTCTGAAAACCAAACAAAATTTAAAAAAAAAATGGTGTTTTCAAAGCATTTTATATTCCACTATTAATAGAGAATACATGTTTCGAGGGGGTGTTTTTCAAAGCGGACAAAAATCTTTTTTAACAAATCAATTTAAACTTTTACAAAAGTATGAAATTTTTTCAAGAACAAAATTTTCTCAAAAACGTTAAATTAAAAAAAAAATTGCTTTTTCAAAATATTTAATTTTCAGCAATTAACTGAGAAGAAATTTGTTAGAGCGAAGTGTTTTTCAAAACTTCAAAAAACACTTTTTAACCAAAAAAAATAAACCTTTTTTCAAAAACAACAGGAATGATAACATTGCCTATCAATTTCTGCACTTTTGCACAGTCTAAAGAGGCATTGATACAGGGTGTATTTCCAAACATAGTTCAACATTACAAAAACCATGATTGACTCTGCGAAAGAGCAATTTTAGCTGGGAAAAATAAGGACGTCAATGATATAAATTCAGCTATTTTAGATCAAATACCTGGTGACATAGTTGCGTATAAGTCAATGGGCACTATTACTGATCAAGATGAGGTCGTAAATTATCCAACTGAATTCTTAAACTCACTCGATTTGCCAGGCTTACCACCTCATAATGTACGATTAAAAATTGGAGCACCGATTATTATGCTGCGCAATAGTAATGTGCCCCGACTTTGCAACGGTACCAGACTCGCTGTGAAGAAGCTAATGGGTAACGTTATCGAAGCAACAATTTTGAAAGGGAAGTACAAAGGAGAAGACATTTTGATACCCTGAATTCCACTGATTCCGGCGGATTTACCATTCGATTTCAAACGTTTGCAGTTCCCTATTCGCCTTGCCTTCGCTATGAGAATTAATAAGGCGCAAGGACAGTCTCTACAAATGTGCGGTATTAATTTAGAATACCCAATTTTTTCTCATGGACAATTGTATGTAGCTTGCTCACGAGTTGGCAAACCATCGTCATTATTCACGCGAAAGATGAAAAAACCAAAAACATTGTCTACCAAAAAGTGTTACAATAAAGTTCGAATGAAATTGTATCAAAGAATTTGCTTTGTTTCGTATTAATTTTATTCTCTTTCAGCAAATCATTGAATTTATCGTCTAGCGAAGCGGGCGAGGGTACGCTAGTATTTTACATATTTACATATACATAAACACAAACTACGAATGAGATACATACATACGAGTAGGTACAAATGTACAAGTCCATATGAAATTTAAGTTTATTCTGATGCGATTCAACACTATTATTCATATTACTTATTTTTTTATTGTGCTAAAAGTTTGTAGTAACTACACTTATTTGGTGATAAAGGTTTTTTCGAAAAATATCCATGCAGTGGAATCGAGATAACTCATAATCCAAGACACCAACAAAATATTATGAGTTATCGCTATTTTCAAGTAAGCGGAATTGCGTGCAATTGTGCAAAACCAAAAGCAAGAATAAAAGTTAAAAGAGTGCTTTTGCCAGACATTTAGAACGATTAGAAAAAATTCACGCAATCGTTCGGCAGAGAACAAACAAAAAACGAGTTATACAAGGTGAAGTCCAAAACAAACAAGACTGGTGTCATAAAAATGTTTTTGATGGCGCCATCTCTTTAATGAGTTAGTGCGTTAGAAGTTACATCCGTAGCTGACTTCCAGTGAAAGCTTGGTGACATTCGGTTCAGTGGAAGCGAAGCTATTGCGTCTAAAGTGTCAGTATGTTTGTGTCATCGGTAAAAAAACGAGTTTCGAACAAAGAGCTAATATAAAATTTTGTTTTAAAATTGGTAAAACATTTGAATTTATGAAAAAAGTTTATGGCGCTGATTGTCTATCTCGTGCTAGAGTTCATGAGTGGTTTACACGTTTCAGAGATGGTTGTGAGGACATAAATGACAATGAACGGGAATACGGGCCGCCCAAAATCAGTAATCACCGAAGACTCCATCGAATTTGTTGGTAATTTTATCAAAAATAAACCGAAATCATCGTTGAAATTCATGGAATCGTAGTTCGATATCTCCAAAACATCGATCGTTTGGGCCTACAAAAGGTCTGTGCACGTTTCATTCCGCACAACTTAACTTAGGACCAAAATTGCTCAGAATTCTGTATTCGAAAGACCTCATTAAAGAGACGAGAACAGACGAGAACTTCATTTACAATATTGTAGCGGGTGACGAAACGTGGTGTGTCCAACATGAACCTGAAACTAAGTGTCAAAGTGCCGAAAGGAAGGCCCCAGACGAGCCACCACCCAAAAAATCGCTTTTAGAGAAGTCAAAAATCAAGTCGGTGCTCATTTGTTTTTAGGATTCCAAAGGAATTGTCCACAAGGAGTTCGTGCCGACGGGCCAAACCGTCAATGCGATTTTCTATCTTGGCGTTTTGAAGCATTTATTGCATTGCATTCGTCGAATTTGCCCTGAATACCGCGAAGGAGAAAGCTGGCGCTTATTGCATGATAAGGCACCACCTCATTGATCCACTCTTGTGACATATTTTTTGACTAGAAATCGTATTTTAACCATCGATCACTCACCGTATTCGCCTGATATGGCTCGCTGTGACTTCTACCTATTCGGAAAATTACATTTGACCATGAAAGGAAAACGTTTTGCGTCCATAGAGGCCATCCAAAAGGCTTGTACCGACATCCTGATGGACATTCCGGTCAATGGCCTGAAACACTCTTTCGAAAAGCTTTTAGATAGCGCAAAATAGTGTATCGAGGCCAGATGGGACAGTTTTAAATAAATAAACTCGAAGTTATGAGATTAAAGTTCCTGTCGTTTCTATTTTAGCTCAGTCTTGTTTATTTTGTACTTCACCTTGTAGAGGGCACCACATCAAATTATGTGCATTTTGTACGAGTTCTCCAAGGCATCGAACTTTGTTAGGAATTAACGCGATTGTCAATTTATGTTATAAAGCCTGCGAGTTATCGCGATTTCACTGTACATACATCAATTCATAGGTTACTTGAGTGAGACACCTAAACTATTTACATTTACTTATCCGTGTGTAGGTAAATACATAATTTATGCTTTTACACTAATTCTTAATTATGACTGCACTTAGACATTCCCCCTTCGCTCACTATTTCGATTGGCGCCCTTCTCGAATACACGCACCAGCTGCATAAGTAGGTTTAGTGCATGGAAATCTTCCTGCTGCGTCGCAAAGTCTTCTAAAGGGCACAAAACGCGCATTGCTTCCGTATAAGTACTCACTCGCTCTCTTTTTACGATTTCGCTCAACTCTGTTCTTGATTGTATTGCTTCTGTTCTCTTTCGCTTTACACCTGCACTACTTCCTGCGCCTGTGCCTTGCGTACTCGTACCACTCGCCACAGTTAATGGCGATAACAATGGCGGACTTCTGCTGCGACTTCGACTAGGTCGTTCTTGCTTTATTTGTACCTCTGCTAGAAATGGTTTGGTTGACATTTTTATTGGTGCTGCTCGCGTCACTGCCGACAAATTGTCCTTGGCGTTGAAGTCTGGCATTTCATCGGTGCCATCGTAGTCAGCGTAATTGATGGTCGGTCCTTCTTCATCTTCATTGATCTCCTCCTCATCGATGTCGGCCGCATCTAGGTACATACCTGCAAAGTCATCAATTTCGTTCACCACTGGCACATCATTGAATTGATCAGTTAACATAGAATCGGATTCATTATCGCCATAGCTGCTAATAGCACTAGCCGCCTCATTTTCTTCATCCTCCATATCAGCATTTTTAATTTCTTTCTTGGACAATTGCTTGGGTATCTTTCCTATTAGTGATATCGCCTTCGTTACCATTCGCGTGCAGTATTCGATTAAATCCTTATTTTCAAGCGAACGGGGCGGTACGCCACATATGATTAAGCCAGCCAAATTCTGCCAATCTATGTTGTATACCTTTTTGAAATCGGCTATCCACACTTTGTTCGGGTGAAATTGTTCAATTTTTAGTATATCGCGAAACTGCAACGCACGCTGGCGTATAACTTCGTCATTGAGCGTGGCATTGTGATGGTAATAAGCACGTTTAATGAATTCATAAGTCACATTGCCGAGAAAGTTGATTTTCTTATTTCGCACATATTGTGGCGAATCCTTGACATTGACGGTCTGGCATTCGCCATAATAGCGTAGTATGTCGTCACGATTGGCGATTACGTTGCGTATTTGCTCCCAGCTGCACTTGAATACGGAGGCTACACGCTGATAGACGGGATTCTCTTGATACAAACGTATGGCCAAAACGCGCTCTTCCAAGTTGAGCACTTTGCGTGGTTTGTTCTTCATGGAGGCGCGTTCGCGCTCATAGCGCGTGGGCTGGAAGCATAGTACAAGCAAACAAATTACTGACATGGATTGATGTGTTCATAAGGAGGTACACATACATATACTTATACTATGTGCATACATATATACATATTTTACATTGATTTGAATGTAAGGCAAACATTAGGCAACTTACATATTTTTGCCAAAATGAATTTAAGCCCCAACAAACAATTTTATTGTTTTACAACAGAATCAGAATGTTTTATAAATTTGGAATCAAATTACAAGGTCCGACACTCGAAGTGTAACCAATAAAACACCTACTTTTTTCTTCTTACAGTAGACGTTAGAGCCAACTTTATCGTCAAGCTTTGAGCCATCAGTAAAGAACCGTAAGCAGTTTTTCCGACTAGGTACCCACTCACGTCTAGCTGGAATTCTATTGGTTTCTCTCCGCTTATCAGGGATATATCTAAAAGTAACCAGGAGTCAAGCTATCGCCAGATCAGGCATTCACTGAAGCTTTACTAGAGCGATACCGGGGGTTGTTATAAGATTTGAAACAATTAATCACGCATCGAATCTTTGTTTCAGAAACGATTTCGTCAAAGTTCACATGACAAGCAACAAAAACATCATTTTTTGTACATATTAGACAATTTGGGAATTCCTTAAAAATATTTTTTATCAGCTCTCCCTAGTAATGTGTGGCATTTCCACTCTTTTCAATAACTTCAAATATTCAGTTCGGGATTGAATCAAATAGCTTTAGCACTAGTTGTGTGCTAAGGAAGTACCATGAATGAAGAATAACATTTTTCAACTCTTCCTTTGTCAATGCACCCCATACATTCTCCATAATATTGGTATCTGGAAAAATTGATGGCCACTCATGAAAGGGGATAGATACAGAGTTGCCAATATTCGACGGACCCATCTGGCAACCCTCTATCATTTGACAGAGACGTCAGATCGCTTAATGACATACCGCGTTGGAAGCGTCAGTCCAAGCCGATTTTCACCATGAAACAGTACACGCCACGCGTGCGCTCCCAAATTGTTGAAATTTACATTCAACAAAAGAAGCCAATTGTGAAAACTCAACGTGCGTATAAAAAATTAAATAATGTGAAAAGTGCGCCTTCTAAGAACACCATTAAACGTTTGTACGAAAGGTTTTGGACTGGTGATGCTCTTTCTAATCCAAAGACGCCAAATCAAAACCGACCAAGGCGATCGGATGAGAATATTGCTCTTGTAGGGGCCAGTGTTGAGACGTCGCCAAGGGCATCCCAAAATCGCCGTTCTCAGAAGTTGGGCATTTCTCGGACCACTTTACAACGAATTATCCGCATTGATTTGCATTTATTCCCGTATACGATTTAATTTGACGCAAAGATTGTTGCCTGCGGACAAGCCTCGTCGACTGGAATGGGCCCGAAATGGCTGGAGAGGACGAGCAATTTTGGAAAAAAATCATCATGCCCGATGAGGCTCATTTCTTATTGAATGGGACAATAAACAAGCAAAATTGCCGTATTTACGCCACTGAAAATCCTCACAAAATTCAAGAGGTACCCCTTTAAGACGTAAAAGTCACAGTTTGGTGCGGCGTTAGTGCGAAAACGATTATTGGGCCGTTATTCTTCGAAAATGAAGATGGTTAAGCTGTTACCGTCAATCAGGAGCGTTATCGCGATATGATAACCACTTTTGTGATGCCAATTATTCGTCGAAAGCGTATGAGGCAGTTCTGGTTTCAACAAGACGGCGCTCCACCACACACAGCTCGCACCACAATCGATTTTTTGAAGAAATTGTTTCCTCGTCGTTTGATGTCGAAAAATGGCGATTTTGACTGGCCACCGCGTGCGCCTGATTTAACGCCACCTGACTTTTTCTTGTGGGGATATTTAAAATCAAAGGTTTATATTACTAAGCCAAAGACCATAGAAAAGCTCAAGAACAACATCCGTGAGGAAATAGCCGCTACTCCAGCCGAAATGTTAGCTAAAACTATGGAAAATGCTGCAAAACGGGCACAATACGCCGTACAGGCTCAAGGCGGCCATTTGAGAGATATCATATTCAAAAAGTGATGTCAACAAATCTACTTGAACCAAATAAAATGATTATCAGAATACACATTGACAAATGGCAGCAATTTATCCGAAAGTAAGCTTATGCACCCTTCGGATTCATGCGTGTTGATGGGATGTGAATATTGAGATTTCCAACTGTAACCACAGCTCCTTTAACCCTCAGTGATTCACCGCCAAAATTTATTTTTTTTTAATATTTTGGCTCTGATCGCAAATCTCTTCAATACTTACTAAATCCATCTGACCCATCTAAGTTAAATTTCTTTTCTTTACAAAAGATAAGCTTATAAAAAAGTAAGTGTGTGGTAGTCCACGGAACCCGCACGATTGAAGTGAAACTTCTTTTATCAACAAATCAATAATTTAACTATTATTTCAATATAATGCATGCAGAAGTCATGGAAAGCATGGAATGGAATTTTATTAAACAGAATTATTTATTTATTTTAATATAAAAAGAAATGAATTTATTGTACTCAATTACATTTGGTTCTCGGCATTGTCATTATCATTATTGGATTCGTTTTCCAAAAATGAAACAAGGGCTTTATGGTAACTGAAATACGTAAAAAATGATCTACATTCTAATCTATCAAGGTATCGATGAAATACTGCATCAATGGTAGTTCCGCATCTTGTTGTTGGTACTTCACAATCATTAACCATATTTAAATTTAATTTTTCTTTGAGGAAACTTATTAGAGTCTTTGATCGCTCTTCTGCAAAATTGACATTAAAGTCGCCACTTAAAATCATCGGAATTTGATGATCATGTTGTCCTAGCAACTCAGACCCTGCCATAGTATATGGTAACAATATTTTATGAATAAAATATATTATATCGTCTATTTTCTTATTTACATGAATATAAAGAGAGACAAGTTATTAAACTGGATTCACTTACAACACGTTGAGCATTATTTTCCGATGATGTACACTCCGCCATGTCCACAGTATTCAGTTCATGTAAATCACTGTCTGGATTTTCACGCGCTGCTTTTTTTCCTGCACGATATTCTCGGCAAACTTGAGCATTGCTTTTTTTCGTTCTCGTTATTGCAGGCGCATTTGAACATTGTGCTATCGGAGAAACGAAATCTCTATGAGTCGATGTTGATGGCAGTGGATCGTTTGTATGAACTATAGCTTCACACACAACATAATTAGGTCCATGATACTGATGAAATGACCGCCCATCGACTGATCGATTTACGGAGAAATGTTCTTCATCGATATCCTGATGCACAGATGACAAATTATCACTTATCGTACAACCGGAGGATTCACTGTCACGGTGTTCAACAGTAGCTCTTAATTTTTTACGCTCCAAATACTCACGTTGCCGTTCAGCACCTGTTTTCGGTTTCCGTTTTTGATTTGATGCCATATTTAGCAGAAATCAATCAACAAAACAAAATATGTTTGTAAGATTTGCTCAAAACTACACACACACTCTATGACGCGTCTCGCGTTACTAATGGCGACCGCATTACATTCACGACGACACGCCACGCCAGTCTTTTAACAGATGGCGCTGGCATAGCGTCACATGTCGATGAAACGCTAGTTTTACTCCTCACAGCGTTTCATCCACGCCACGCTTTTAACAGATGGCGCTGGCGTAGCGTCACATGTCGATGAAACGCTATGGTTTTACTCCTCACAGCGTTTCATCCTTCGAGGCAAAAGAAGTTTCACTTCAAAAAATTTATAAAATTTGCAAAACTTATACATTTTTGAAAAGTTGTTATATTTGTTTTAAATTACCAGGTTACGGCCCGTATTATAACGTGCGAAGGTTTTCCTTTTCATTTGGTGGTCAGCGGTAAGTTTTGGAGCGGATTTCATTTTAGAGAACTTAATACTGCCCGAACGCTTTAAGACTCGACTTAACGTGGCCCGAGAAACATTGAAATCACATTCAGCTTTGATATCACGTAAGCTCTTTGTACTGTTCGCGCCACGCGAATAACTTTTCGCACTTCACGGGTGCTTAAAATTTGTTTTCGTCCACGCTGGTTATTTGTAGCTCCGTACTTTTCTTTCTTTTTTAAAAAATTTCGCACCACACAATCACTTCTTTCTATTAGACGGCTTATTTCCCGAAATGACTTTTCTTCGGAAGCAAAAGCTAAAATTTTACCCATTTCCATTTCTGTAAGTTGTGTGCCACGCGGCATTTTGATATAAAATGACAAGACACCTGCAGATTTCTACATTTCTTAATAACCGCACTATGCTTTTATAATTTTGCAACAGTTATGTTGTCTGTTGTCTACACTCTCTTTTGCTTGATACAAATGATGATTTTTTTGTTGCTTGCTGTGTGAAGTTGTTTCCTTAACACACTTGTGTAAACAGTGCATGTAAAAATATTTGCTCTAAAACACAATAAAAAGTATAAACACAATTATTTTGCGCTTATAACAAGAAATGATAGCATATAAGATTGCGTCTTGCGAATACGCTGCGTCGTCGTGGTCCAAGAATACCCAAACAGAAGGAGGGAAATTACTGGTTTGTGAAGGGAAGCGTAGACGAAAGCAATAGAAACTACCGAACACAAGAAATTATACAAACAAACCTACACTTTCTAGCCATGGCATGTTCCGCATAAAACTGCGAAAAAAACCGCATTCGGAGGTATTTTTCATTAGTTTGTTTAGTTTAAATGTCACAAATCACAATATTACCAAGCCATTCACCGAATTTTTAAAAACGTGTAAGTTCTCCTCACATTGTTTGTTTTGTTTATATGTTTTGTATTATTATGGTGCATGACGTAATGGTTTCCGGAAGGCGCCATCCTCGGTATGCAATTCGCCATACGCTTATAATTACGCATATATTTCTCTTTATATGATTCTATTCGGTTTCGAAATATCGATAAATTCGCCAAATAATATTCGGAGATCAGTCTCGAATTCCGCAAAGTAAAAACCTTCGTAAGACTTAACACGTTCCCTGTCCGCTGAGCCACATATGGTTCAGGAAACGTGCGCCTGATAAGCACTAATACGTTCCTGAGCCATATGTGTGTCAGGGGGTAAAACTTCTAAAGCAAATTATTCGACTGGACGTAACGGAACTGTGCAGTTTCTGCACTGGACGTGCTGGTACGATAATAAAGTAAAGAAAAACGCCGGGACATACGAAAAATATTTTTATTGTACCCAGAAATCACAAATTATTTTTAATTATTTCTTATTACGACACTCCCAGGCTTACCAAAATCAGCAATATCGGGGTCACGCCCTATGTAAATATCATAATTCCAGGCAAAACCCTCTTCTGTGCACAGTTTATAGATTTTCAAGCCGTATTTATGAGCTTTTGATGGGTTGTATTGACGGAAAGATATCCTGCCTCTAAACGGCATCATCGAATCGTCAATGACGATACATTCACCAGGTATTAGTAAGCTCTTCCAGTTATTGATAACAAGGTCCAAAAGTGGTTTTATTTTGTATAGACGTTCGTTTTGATCCCTCGGAACTTCATTATCAACAAAGTGCCAGCAACGTAATATTGACGAGAACCGATTATATGACATGTTTACGTTGTGAAATATTGGACTTGTCGGTCAATTTTGCATTTTTGTATTGGGACAGGGAACGTGTTAAGTCTGGTTATTGATTTTGATAGTCAATAGAATTTTGCCAGTTTATGAGGTTAGGGGTAGTTTCAAAAAATTGAATTTTTGGCTTTTTCGTAAAGTATCTATAATATCTTACAAATATTGTGTTAAAATTTGAAGTGAATCCGACAAATACTTTTAGTGTTATTCAACAATTAACAAAGGGCGTCTCTTTGATACAAAGTGGCGCGAAATTCATCAGCCTATCGGAAGATTTATAATTTTGGCAAATGGCGCCGTATGATACATCAATCCTATTCGACCCTTTTGAAATAGGAAGCTGCAGTATACAAATAGACAAGCAATGGAGCGCGTAAAGGTCAAAATAAAGATTTCCATCGCTCAAAATTACTTTTTTATAGGTAGAAAAATTATTCAAAGACAGTATGAAAAGACCAATTTTGAGCCACCTCGATTAATGATGCCCATTTAGTGTTCCAAGTAGATTGTGCCTGAACTTCAATTTGAGCTGAGTAAGTACTTGGTTGTACAGTAGTTGCAGCTGCTTTCTGTGCAGGAGTTTTGGATGCAGCGATCCGCTGTCTGTACTCCCGTTGTATTTGTGCCTTTGTTTTTGGAGCAGCAGTTGTCGCTTCTAGAGAACCACTGGCAATAACCAAGTTAGCAGTTTGGCGTAATCTGTTGTTTCGATCTCTTGCATTACGTGCTTTTCTTGCAGCTGCTTTCTGTGCAGGAGTTTGGGATGTAGCAATCCGCTGTCTGTACTCACGTTGTATTTGTGCCTTTGTTTTTGGAGCAGCAGTTATTGGTTCTGCAAATGGCGTCGCAAAGGTAGATGCAACAGCAGCCTGCGCAGGAGTTCTAGATGCTGCGATACGCTGTCTGTACTCACGTTGTTTTTGTGCTTTCGATTTTGAAGCAGTGATTATTGGCTGCGCGAATGGCGTTGCTAAAGTAGATGTTACAGCATCTTGAACCTCCATGGGTTCACTCATCGAAGGTAGTGGCTCATTCGTGACATCCCCTAGTTCGTCAGGTTGTTTTTCCATGGTGCGATTGTAAGCGGTTCTGCAAAATGATCGGCGTTCGAAACAATTTAGAAAAGTTTTTCATAAAATTCTTTCGTTCAGAAAATCATTTTAAATTTACAAAATACTTGAATAAAATTTATTGTTTCAATTTCTACTCGACTGTTAAAATTTAATTTTTGATTTTATTATTTTATCATAATACATTTTGTATTAACATTATTTCTTTCAGCTAGTAAACTGAATAAAAGTTGCTGTTCAATTAGTTACTCAATTATTTTTGAAAATTTAATTGTAATTTGTTACGAGTATATCACTGTTATATTTTTGAATAATTTACTATAAGAATAATCTGTGATTAAATTATTGTTCATAAATCTTAAATTTAAAATTTAAAATTTGGAAACATTAAAATTTTTGTAACTCTAGCTTTCAAAAAGCCCTCCTCAATGTGGTTGATTTAGGAGAAAATTGTTCCCTTTGACGGCTGGCTGGTCCAACCTGTCATTTCAGACATGTTGTTATGATATGTGGAAGATTTAACATTTATGTTTTAATTTTTTGAAATCGTAGCTACGCTCGATAATTATTTCAATCGAATAGTAAATCCATTGATTTTTTACTCATCGTGAAATAGTTCTGTTAACTTATTGTTGTATAGGTTTGTCAATTAGAGCATAACCTATAATCGCTGCACTAGTGGACCGATGTTATTTATTTAAATGATGAAAGCACGAATATTCGACAATATATCACTGAACATATATTCAATATCGAAAGATTCATTACCTTTATCGCCGCAATTATCGTTGCTATAAACAATTGACACCACATTCACTTTTCACTGCACTTCACACTTAACGAAAACGTGTAAATTATACATTATTATTTTAACTGAATCAGTGTGAAGTTGTTTAGTAGCGAAATGTCGAAAAAATGGGCTCTGATTCCTTATTGGGTGAAATTGAGGGGCGCTTTGAATTAGTCTACATAGTATTATTGTATAGCAGTTGTCCGGGCGCATCACTCACTCAAGTAGGAGAGAGACAGATGTCGAACGTTGCCGAACGCAGAGGCCGATTGTGCCTTTTTATCGCTCGTTCCGCGCTCTCGCTTGCACTTCAAGCCTTAAATGGAACGCCTCAGAGCAAGATAACGTCGCGTGAGTCATGTTTTTTGGTGCGTGCAGCCAGCTCCATCGAATTATAAGACGTTGGCCCCTATTATGAGTTGCATTCGATCTTCGATATTCGTTGGTTGTCGAAGATCGAAAATCGAATGTCAATTTGGTATTATGAGCGGTGCAGCCCTGTCGAAATTTTCGTTGAATACCGAATTTAGAGTCGAATGCAGTTTTGCTTTCGACTGTGTTGCGTATTGTGGGTAAACTTGTTAAAATGTAAGTTGTTTGCGATTATTTATAGTTTTATAGTAACCAAATAATAAATATATACTAATTTTGTTAATTTTATGCAGGTCGAACGTCGTGAGTACCAAACAGCAACTAGAAAAACTAGTTGCATTAATGGAAGAGAATCCACAATTTGCAAAAGGGATTTGCAGCAAAGTACATGCATGGGACCACCAATTAGAACGGCAGCAAAATGGATTAAGGTTAATAATGTTTTTTTTTTGTGTGATGTTTATATAAGTACATTTTTCCCTTGGCAGGTATGGGCTGACATGAAGTCAAAAGCGAAAAAAAAAATGTCGCAAAACAAAGCTGAGCTCCGAGCAACAGGAGGGGGCCCTAACAAACTTCAGGGACTTTCAAATACTGAAGAAAGCATAATCGGTTTGCTGCAATTTGATGTCTGCATAAATCCGCCTGGGGTGGAATTTGCCCTGGATACAACTACCAGTGACTAGTTCACAGTTTTGTCCGCGTCAAATCCCAGCCCAGAGCTTCTGGTCCAAAACTATGAGGAAAGTGAAGTCGATTTAAATTTAAATGTTCACAAGGAGCCAGCAGGAAAAACCAGAACAAACAAAAAGTCTCAAAAAGCAGAGAGATTGAGGTTACTGGAGTTGCAGACTGATGGCCAAAAACAATTTTATGAACAAATGATATCTACATTGCACAAAATCAAGCAAAGTGCTGCAGAAACAGCGAAATACTCAAAAAAAATTACGAGTTAAAAAAAAACGCAACCGACGAACTCTTGCAACTAAAACGGGAGAAATTGCGCGTTTACAAAGAAGAAGTTCTGAGGAAGCAACAAGACCGCAGATCAAAACTACAATTAAAAGTAGCGATTTTAGAGATCAAAAAGAAATTGCTATCGAAATAATTTTTATACTTAGTGTTAAGGAAACTGAAGTGATATTTTTTGTTTTATATTAGTATAAGGAAAAGACTGTATATATATTATTTAAAGTAGGTTGAACAAATGAATTAATGTTTTCTATTAAAGAAATGAGATTGATTTTGAACTAAATAGCAAATTGAAATACGTAGAACTGAAATACATATTTTTTTCGAATAACGAATAACTGAATAAAGAAAATTTATAACAAAAATAAAACAGAAACTGTGGCATAAAGGTTTCTATTTAATACTTTTTAGATTTTTCTATAATATTCTAAGAATTTCATTTCTTATGTTTTCTGCTTCTCCGTTATTTGACTCCACTTCAATATCTTCAGCATCATCGTTGGGTATTTGCTATAAAAATGTGCTTTTCTTTGTTGCAGATAAGCCTCTGTGCTACTAAATTTTACCCATCTTTGGCAAATATAATTTTCCAGGACATCTATTATTTCTGATAGCACAACAGACACAGTGGGTTGAGCAAGTTCTATCATACCTTCATTACCAATACTCAATTGGTACGATCCCTGAGCACAAAATCGCAGAACTGTGGCTAGCTTTAAAATATTAGATAATCTAAAGTTCTTTAAAAATCTGTAAGCAAATTTCTGTAATATTAAGTACGTCAACACATTTTGAAAATTCTGAACTTACTCAGTGGAAGCCATTTCTAGGGGGTTGGAGGCGTCCCTCAACTGTTTTCTACTTCTAGCTAGTTCCACTAATCTTTCATCGTCCGATGAATCGTCGAACCACAACTCCGTTGTACACATTTTCACATAAATTACTTTTTTTAACTTTTAAAAATAATGTTAGCAAAGAATTTCAACACAATCGGGTTTTCTTTTATTTTGATTTGCTGTATTAGCTGAGAAAAAATTATCTATTGTAAATGCGTCGAGCGATCGAAATTCACAATAGTCCTATTCTTCAACGAATGAGCACCATAATACCAAATGAAAATTCGTTCGATCAGCACTTTCGGCTACAGTCGAAGATCGAATGTTGCTCATAATAGGGGCCGTTGTCACGTCAAAAGTTTGTGTTACAACGCAGTGCAATTGCGTTGTAATCAGTAACTATTTAAGTAAGCACTAAAAAATGCATATTTGCCCTGCACTTCACGAGTTCGATCCAAAGTATGTAAAGCGAACGAAGAAAGCTCGTTCTTTTACTTTGGAGCCATCGCCGTGTGCAGACGAGTGCGTTAAAGCACAAATCTAAGTATACGAGTATACATATGTATATGCATGTATATGTACATGTATATATATATGCATATACATACATGTACGTATATAACATATATATGTATGTACTACTGTGGGCAAAAAGTAAGATGAATTTGGTTGTAAAATGAAAAATCTTTATTTATTCTTGTAAATCAATTTCATCCCCTTCAAAATAATCCCCTCTCGATGAAATTCACTTATGCCAACGATTTTTCCAATCCCCGAAACATGCCAAATAGTCCATTTCCGGTATAGCCATCAGCACCTTCTTCGATTCAGCTTTTAACTCCTCAATCGACTCGAAACGCGTTCCCCGGAGTGGTCTCTTGAGTTTTGGGAATAGCCAGAAGTCACACGGAGCCAAATCAGGCGAATACGGTGGTTGCGGAACGATATGCGTTGAATTTTTGGCGAAATGGTCACGAAGAATGAGTGCAGTGTGAGACGGTGCATTATCGTGATGTAAAAACCAAGAGTTGTTGGCCCATAATTCTGGTCTTTTTAGACGAATTGCTTCACGTAAACGACGCATAACGCTCAAATAATATTCCTTATTAACAGTTTGGCCAGGTGGAAGGAATTCATAGTGCACCACACCACTGTCATCATGACCTTTATTTTTGAACGACTTTGACGTGCTCTTTTCGGTCTGGCCTCGCCTTTAGCACGATATTCGCTTGATTGGTCGGTTGTTTCAGGGTCGTAAGCATAAATCCAAGTCTCATCTCCCGTAATTATGCATTTGAGCTTGTCCTGATAGTCTGAAAGCATTGTTTCACACACATCAACGCGACGACTTTTTCCAAGAAATTGAGAGTTTTCGGTACCAAACGAGATTTGACTTTTCGTAGGCCCAAATGGTCTTTCAAAATGGGTTTCACAGATCCTTCTGATATTCCGATCATATCAGTAACAGTCAACCGACGATTTTTGAGCACTAACTCCTTCACTTTATTGACGTGTTGGTCATCTGTTGACGTCGATGGTCGTCCGGAGCGCTCCAAGTCATCAACACGTTCTCGACCCTCTTTGAAGTCTTTGTACCACTTATAAACATTTTTCTGCGACATGGTCGAATCACCAAATGCCTTCTGCAACATGCTAAACGTTTCCGCAGCCGAAATTTCATTCCGCAAACAAAATTTGATGGCACTTCTCTGCTCAATCAAATCAGACATTGTAAAAATCGAAAAATGCACTCTTGGTCGTTTGGTAAACGCAAGCGTAAATATATTACTGATAATGACATTCACATGAAAGTTGGCCCAGATGTTATTAACAGTGCTGCCAACTCATGAAAAAAATAACTACAGCGAAATTTTAATCCCACGAAATTTGACAAATAAATTCACCTTACTTTTTGCCCACAGTAGTAAATAAGTATAAATAATAAAATGAATTGTAAAATATTTTTTGTTAATTATTTATGTAAAATATTCAAAAAAAAAAAAGCAGCCCACGTTTCAACAGTTTGGAATTACAAAATAAAACATAATTTCTTATAAACTTCTTTACACACATCGCCACGTTAGACGTATCTTTGCTGCAACACTCTTAAGTAGTTCATCTACTGCCTCTTTCATACAAGGTGGGTGAGTTAAGTGTTTGTTCTCACTGTATGAGTCTTTCTTAGGACTGACTATGACCACTATGAGGACGGCACAGGTCGTAGATAAGCGCAATACAGATGGTTATTCCAACTCCATAGCCTCTACTAAGCCAAGACCGTTAGTGCGTGATGAGGAATCACATCCAGCGCGAGGTAACCCTGCTACTTAACTCAGTAAGATCCCTTGTTGTCGGATGACAAAAAGAGTGATTACCGAGTTAAAACAGAACACTATGGATCTAGACTTGAACTGTCGATAACGGGTTGCTCTTCAACAGTGGCTCCCTTGAAGAGTAGAGTATTAACAGGGCCACTACACAAATGGAAATGAGTACAAATAAGGACTACTCTGCACGGGGTACCCACACTTGTGGTAATCCTCCCGCTGGTTGTGCAGGCCCAAAACTCATTCACCACCACGACGACCAAGGTTGAAAATCAGGGCCCTGGAGGAAGCAAACTACTGGTTGAGGATGGACACCTATTGGATGGTGCATCCTCGTCAGGCTCTATACGTAGCTCTATAGAGAGCCTGTTACTGGGCGAAAATGAGCTTGGCTCAGCGGAACCAGCGAAAGCAATGGTGATGCAGGCGACCCTTGCAAACCCTTTAGCTGATCCTGGGGAGGTTGCGCTAACTCATTTACCTCTCAGTGTTCTGACGCTTTCTTCTACGGACGGAAGTAACGTGCTTAATTTGGATACAAATCCGAAAAGTATCATTGCACTAACGGCTATAAAGAAAGCGTCTGATTCGGGAGGCAATTTGGAGGACGCAGACGTGGTTATGACGCAGGTAACCCCTGCCTGTCATGTCACCACGACTGAGAAAACCAAATTGGGTCCTGTCCTGGCACCAGTTTCGACGACTGTTGGAGCTATGGTTAATCCGAGTTCACGCTCAGAAAGTACCAGCGCACCAATGGCCGCGGAACGGATGCCAGCTTCAGGAGAAAATCTGTCTAATAGGCAGAAAAAGACGCAAAGGCAGAGGCACTGCCACGCGAGCCGGAGTTGCGGCTCATCTGCCTTCGTCCACTCCTAAAAGCCGAATCTGGCAAGAGGAACAGATCTGATATGACCCATCTGATCCAGCCACCTTGACAGATGAAGCGACGGTGAGCGCACCAGTTGGCAAGAGGAAGTAGAAAAGGCGGAAGGGTAATAAACCGGAATCCGAAGTAAGCAACCTTAGGCAACAGGTTGTAGTGACTGCAGGAGGAGCCTCTTGCAGCAATCACGTACCTGGCAGTAGTACTAACGAATCCAGTGGAACGAGTGCCACGGGGGCTAAGAGCGCAGTAGTGAGCGCGAAACCGAGTCCGCCTAGTGGAGATCTATGGCGATGGGCATATCCAATTGTCCCAAAAACAATTGGATTTTGTTGACAGTCAAGTCTGGGAAGCGACTTCCCTCCCTAGATTCGAACGAATGAGAGTTAAGCAAGGTATCTTGAAGGTATAATGCTCAAACACTCAATCGCTCGAATGGCTGACCAAAACTGTGGCTGCAATGCTAGCGTTTGAAGGATGTAAGTTTGTCATTCGGTAAACGAACAAAATTCAAAAACTGGTGGGGGTGAGCATGCTGATTCCTGGGCTTCCAAGGGAGCCGCATGCGATCATCTCTAGGCTCCATGCCCTGAACGAGGGACTTGGTATGAAGCACTGCAGATCATACCACTATACCGAAGCGGGGACGGATTCTTAATATGGAAACTGTTCCCAATTGGTTCTTGGTGTGGATCCAGAATCGTTGAAGGTCATACGGTCGAGGAGGTATGGAAGGCGCCTATATTTGAATCTGGGAGGGATACTAGTTACCGTCCTCGAATCATGTATAGGAAAAGTGTAAGATTGGAATTATGGGTGTCCATATGTCATCAAATATTTCATTTACGCAAATTAACTTGCAGCATAGCATATCGGCTACAGCTCTTTTATGCCACAGTCAAGCGAAACTGCACACAAATCCTCACATAATATTAACTAAAAAACCATGGGTGTCTAAATGACAAATACAAGGCTTGGGAGGTATAAAGTGGGGGTCTATCTTGTATAAAGAGGGAGAAGTCCGTCCGCGTACGTGTATTACAACCCGAAAGCGGTTGATTGCACTTTGTTAAGACAATTCTGCTGTCAAGACATAGTTGCAGTCAAAATAAAGTACCTATTAGAGGGGAAAGAAGTAGAGACAATTGGCACTCGCCAGGACGTTGGCACCCGCCCGACTTTTGTGACCAGCAGAAGGCAGGAAGTGATTGATATGAAATATAGAAAGTTCTCGATAAAAATTCCCTGTTGGACCAACGTTATATAGAGTTCAGGCTTGCGGCCGAGACAATCTCGACCCCAGCAGGCCGGAATCCTCCTCACTAAATGTTCCGAAACTTGATATTCCCAAACTCCGAACAATAACTGCGATTGAAGAAGCCACAAACTCATTGGGGCAAACTTTGATCGAGTGTTACAATAAGGTGTGCCCGGAACGTAGGAGAAAAGAGGGTAAGACAGTACCTTGGTACATCGCCGAACTCTCGAAACTCCGGAAAACTTCCAGGAAACTTCTTAACAGAGCTCTTAAAACTCAGTTGGAAGGAGATTGGACTGCCTACCGAAAGCTGAGGAAGGAATATAAAAAGAAAATTATATCATCTAAATTGGACTCTTATCCTATCCTACAATCCTACAAAAGTACCTTAGTGCTTTTCACTAGGAAACGCAATATGAAAGGCCTGTTACTACCTAAATTGAAAGGGGTAACACTGCAACTGTCTTCTGAGGTTAAATATTTAGGAGTAATCCTAGATAGTAAGCTTAGCTGGAAGAAGCACGACGAGCAGACGGTCACTCGAACACTAAAAGTCTTCTGGCAGTGTAATAGAACCTTGACAAGACATGAGGTCTAAGATCGGCGATACTGCACTGACTGTACCTCACCCTGATTAGACCCACTATTAAATCCGCCTCTGTGCCACAATGGTTAATTCCAGAGTAAAACCATGAAACAGGCTACAGAGAAGTGTGTGCTTGGGTATCACAGGTGCCATGAGTACGACATCTCTGATGCCCTTAATGCCATTCTGAACTTGCAACCTCTTCAAATGCGAAAGGAAGCAATGAAGGCGGCGTACAGGCTCAAGTTAAACTGAGTCTGGTGAAATGAAGTAAGCAGTGGCCACTGTCAGATATAATTACCACCAGTTGTCGGAGCGGTGCACACTGGTCTTGATGCCAGTGGACAATCGGGTGCCTGTCGTTAGCTTCGGCAGGAAGTATGATGTTTTGATCCCCGATAGAGATCAATGGTTAAGTCCAGAGAACCTATTAACGGGATATCAGCACACTTTCTACACCGACGGATCCTAAACCAGTGATGGAGGCGGATCTGGATGGTACTTAGACGAAGACACTAAGTACTCCTATGCCACAGGACAGCTGGCCATGGTATTCCTTACGGAAGTGTATGCCATCTTGAGTGTGGCGTACTGGCTAATTGAGAAAAAGTGGCGGGGCAACAGTATTGGAATTTGTAGTGGCAGTCAAGCTGCACTGAAAGCCCTTGCTAACCCGCGCCGCTCTTCGAAGTTAGTCGGTAAATGTAAGACAAAATTGAACAGTGTTGCAAAACACAACAATGTTAGTCTTATTTGGGTGCCTGGACATTGTGGTATTACAGGGAATCAGTTAGCTGATAAATTGGCAAATGAAGGCTGTGCAAGTATGCTACTAGGCGCTGAATCCTTTTTAGGTGTCAATTCCGCATCGATTCAACTATGGATTGACGACTTCATGAGGTCTACCCATAGAGGACGTTGGTCTGAGTTGAACTCGTGCAGAGTAGCCAAGTGCTTTGTGAAAGAACCAAACAGGAAAATAGCGACCTTTCTCCTAAAACTCAGCAGAAAGGACCTGAGAGTACTGGTGGGTGTAATCACAGGGCACAACGTCTGTGGTCAGCATGTGACTACCATGGGGGTCATAGACAGCCCGATATGCATATCCTGTCTTAAGAATGACGACACTGCAGAGCATTTTCTCTGTAGCTGTCCTGCATTTTTCAGAGTCAGACTTAGGATATTGGGTTGCGATATACTGAGTATGGATAAAGTTCGTAATCTTCCTCTTCCGGATCTCTTAAAATTCATCAATGAATCCAAGAGATTTGTGGAAGAGTGACATCAAACTAATTTATCCGACTTACCACCCACTCTTTATCTTTCCTATCTCTATTTTTTGTACTGAAATCTATCTATCAATGGTCTACTGACTGAGTGCTTGGACTTGTCAAACCACCTACAAATCTAATCTATACAAGGTGGCGAGAAATTCATCAGCCTATCGGAATATTAATAATTTTGGCAAATGGCGTCGTACATCAATCATATTTGACATTTGTTAACTAGACAGCTGTTGTCTACAAATATATAGGGTTTTTCAATAGGTGCGCTTCAACTTTTTTCCGATAGGGAGGGCGAACGACGCAATATTTTTTATTTTTCGCTTGTCATTTGTAAACTTCATTAGTATACATTTCATCATGGAACGCTACACACTTGAGCAACGATTGCAAATCGTGCAAATTTTTTATGAAAATAATCGTTCTGTTGCTGCTACTTTAAGAGCATTACGGCCATTTTACGGTCCATTTAGCAAGCGGTCCCGTTTTGGGGTTATGCGAAGTCATTGGTCTACAGTAACAAGCCGACGACGATTTGTGAGCTCAGAGCCAATATTGAACGCGAAATTGCTGGAATTTCGGCCGATTTATGCAAAAGAGTGGTCGAAAATTGGGTTCAACGATTGGACTTCGTAAAACGTGCAGTGGTCATGCAAAAGAAATCGAATTTCATACTTAAATGTATATGTTCAAACTCGATAATAAAAAAAAATTAGTTAAAAAAGTCAAACCGTTTGTGTTTTATTCAAAAAAGTTCAAAAGTTGAAGCGCTCTTACTGAAAAACCCTATACTAGACAAGCAATGGAGCGCGTAAAAGTCAGTGGAGTGATTTCCATCACTCAGAACCATTATTTTATTAGGTAAAAAAGTTATTAAAAAACAGAATAGGAAGTATATTTTGTGCCACCTTGTACATTCTATTTTTTCTTGTGTGTTGTATGTACATACATATATAATGTTTGTATGTCATTGGTGGGATTTCAAGACTTAAATTTAAAT
This sequence comes from Anastrepha obliqua, assembly GCF_027943255.1. Lineage (NCBI taxonomy): Eukaryota > Metazoa > Arthropoda > Insecta > Diptera > Tephritidae > Anastrepha > Anastrepha obliqua. The sequence continues at coordinate 16,423,614 of NC_072894.1, forward strand.
CTACAAAAATACATAAGTACGGTTAAATGTAAAATATTGGGTTGGCAACTAAGTAATTGCGGATTTTTTTTTAGAAAATCAAAGACAATTTTTTCATGGAACTAAATAGCTTTATTCTGTAATGTATTGCCCATTTTGATCAATGACCTTTTGCCATCATTCAGGCAACATCATAATCCCGCGTTCATAAAACTTCCCGTTTTTATTAGCAAAAAACTGAATCAGGTGCGATTTGACATCATCATCAATTTTTACTATTCAAGGAGTTTTGTAAAGATCTAAACAAAAAGTAATCAGATGGTGCAAGGTCAGGACTACATATATGGTGGATGTGGCAAAACATCCCAACCAAGCTCCAATAATTTATGCCGAGCGGCCAAAGATGTGTGTGGCCTTGCATTGCCTTGATGGAATACAATACCTTTTCGATTTGTCAATGCGGCCCGCTTTTATTCAACTGCGTTGCTTAATTTCGTTAATTGTTCAATGTAGACATCAGAATTGATCGTTCGGTTGAGTGGTAAGAGTTCAAAGTAGACAATTCCTTTGTAATCCCACCAAACTGACAACAAAACCTTCTTTTGATGAATATCAGCTTTTGATGTTGTTTGTATTGGTTCAGCTGGCCTGCTCCACGATCTTTTCCGCTTGATATTGTTGTAAACAACCCATTTTTTATCGCCAGTTAACAGTCGTTTTAAAAGTGGATAATTTTCATTACGTTTCTTTAGCAAATCGCAGCTGTTAATGCGTTTTTTTCAATTCGTAAGTATCGAGTTTTTGAACATAGCCAAGTTGTTTTAAGTGATTTTCAATGCATGCATGTGATACGAGGGGTTCCTTTTATTTGGCAGGATTTGGCAACCCTGGTGTTGCAATCTGGCAACTGACAGCTGTATCGCAAAGTTTGACATTTTTTTGGCTTTTACGTACTCAGAACGTTTTGAAATACCAGCGCTATTTGTGTTGTTTACAGTAACTTAAAAGATTCATCTCGGCCCAAAAATGGAATTAAATCGTGAGCATTTTCGTGCGATTATTTTTTACAACTTTCGACGTGGATTAACTCAGCAACATTGCATGTATGAACTTAATTCATTTTTTGGCGATGAAGTTCCATCAAGGACCAGTGAATTCAATCGTGGTCATAGTTCACTCCAAGACGAATTTCGTGAAGGTCGTCCAAAATCAGTTGTTGTTCCGAAAACCATTGATGCTGTGCGCGAACTGATATTGCAAGATCGTAATGTGACCTATCGTGAGATTGAGACAATCTTAGGCATTAGTGGGACCAGCATACATTCAATATTGCATAAACATTTGACTGCCAAAAAAATTTGTTCGCGTTGGATCCCACACAATTTGTCAATCGCACAAAAAAAGGCTCGTGTCGATTGGTCGAAGGAAATGCTCAAAAAATACGATCGCGGGGCTTCGAAACACGTCTATGACATCGTGACAGGTGATGAATCATGGATTTACGCGTATGAGCCCGAAAGTAAACAGCAGTCGACTGTATGGGTGTTTCAAGATGAGCCAAATCCAACAAAAGTTGTTCGCGCACGAAGCACTTCCAAGCAAATGGTCGCCTGTTTTTTCGGAAAAACTGGACATGTCGCAACCGTACCACTAGAACAACGCAGAACAGTAAATTCTGAGCGGTACACAACCATTTGTTTGCCAGTTGTCTTCCAAGAAATTAGGAAAACAAATCGCCAAAGCCGGATCACTCTTCACCAGGACAATGCGAGCTCTCACACATCGGCTCAAACAACTGCATTTTTGAGCACCCAAAACATCGAATTAATGGGTCATCCGCCGTATAGTCCTGACTTATTCCCGTACGTAAAAAACAAACTGAGAGGTCAACGTTTTTCGACACTTGAATGAAGAAGCGGTTGCGGCATTCAGAATGCATGTTTTGGAGGTACCTCATTCAGAGTGGCAAAAGTGCTTCGACAATTGGTTCAAACGCATGCAAAAGTGTATAGATCTTCATGGAGAATATTTTGAAAAACAATAAAGTGATTTTCGATGATTAAAATTTGTTTTTGTTCTCTAATCCCGACATATAAAAGGCACCCCTCGTACATGAAGCTTCTCTGCAATCTCACGTGTTGCACTGTGACGAGCCGAATCGATTATTGCTTTGATTAGGGCGCCATCAACTTCAACTGGACTAGCAGAGCGTTTTTTATCATTGAGTGAAAAATCACCAGAACGAAATTTGGCAAACCACTTTTTAACACTGCCGTTCTTTTAAGGCGTCGTCACCATAAACAGCACAAAGCTTTTTATGAGCTTGCGATGCGGCTTTCCCTCTGAGGAAGTCAAAAGCAAAATATGACGAAAATGTTCCTTTTGATTTTCCATTTTTCAACGAACGCCAAACGAAAACTACGCAACCGATCAAAAAACTTTTTGTACTGATTGACAGCTGAATTGTCAACTATCAAATAACAAAATGTGTTTTACATTTGTACTACGTCTGCAAAGCCTAAAAATTCAACTGAAACCATCTATGAGTGAAATGCGCAATTACTTAGTTGCCAACCCAATAGTTTCAATATTATTTTATTGGCGAAGGCTAATTGTATATTGTTTTTTGAAGTTCGACATTGATTATTTAGGGGAAAGAAGCCCACATCTTCGTATAATCTTGCTCTGGCAACACCCTCTATATTCTATCTTCTGTTTCCTTTAGCAAATATTTTTTCATAGCTGGCGATGTTTCCATCTAAAAACAAAAACAACAAAATAAAAAGTGCTAACGAACTTAAGATATTTTAAAATAAATAAGACCTCGCAAAGTAAACGCAAGTAGTCACATTTCAATGGAACTCTCAGTATATTTTAAATATTGTTTAAGCAAGCACCAGTGAATTTAATCAACGGTATACGAGTATAAATACAATAAGTAGTGACGAAAAATTATCATTATTTTCTTATTTTGATATTTTCGAGAATTGATTAAATAATAAATAATAGCGCTTAGAATAGTCAAGTTGGCGTCAGCTCTAAATAAAATAAAACATACTTTAATTAAAGCGCATTTTATCGTATTTGTAGCCGAGTTTATGAGTAAAAGCTCATTCTAAACTTAAAATTCCTAAAACCTGATACGAAACCTTTCTCTTCCTCTGTTAAAATTAAATAAAGTACATTACCAAAAAATATTTTTCGTTTTAAAAATATTGCACGAAATGCAAATTATTGACGCTCCTTAGACGTCTAAAATGTCCAAAATTAAAAAAAAAAAATTCAACCTATTCGAATTGCATAAACTAAATGCTCACCGCGGAGCCACTCGGAATCGCTCGAGAGCTTTCTAACGAATTTCCTGTATTCCTTTTTTTTATCCCCCACATCAAATTATTGCTTGCGAAAGCATTTTGGTTTTCGAAAATCGCTTCACTATAGCCATTCTAATGTACTGATACTCGAGTTAAGATAAAATTAAACAGAACTATTCGCTCGATCGAAGTTACGCAATTTGGTTAAAACATCTCTTGGCTTGTTTTAAAATATTCTCAGAAAGGTTGTACCAGGTTTGGCCATCCGCTACGATGCAAAACCAAATTGTGCGGGGAGCTTCGGCTGCCACGGCACAGGGGATTTGGCAACGAAGCGACATGGCGTTAATTTTTTTCGTATATCACCAAGCAATCTCAGTTTTTTGTTTTTCGCTCAGAGGCGAATAACGGTCTGTTATTGAGCACACTTTCTCATTTCTTTTCACCATGACTTTGGCCGGGGACACGGCAGTAGAGTTCTGCCCGCTCATTCCACACGTATTCACAAACTCGTCTAATCAGTCGATGTTCAGACGAAGTAACGGAAGTGTAGACTGTGTTGATTTTTTTCGTATATCATCAACACAATCTCAATTTTTTCATAAGCAAACAACTATCATGACCCCAGTAGCGTCAACCAATCAGCTGATCCCTTCAAAATCGCTGAGAGCCAGTTAACGGTCTGATCTTGGTCACACCTTTAAAAATCTGTTAACCATGAAATGGAGGGAACTATAGTATTATGCCGGCTCCGAATGGCAAATGGTTTTTATGGGAAGCTTTTTCATGGCAGAAATACACTCGGAGGTTTGCCATTGCCTGCCGAGAGGCGACCGTTAATAGAAAAAACTTGTTCTATCATTGTCGTGTTTCATGCGCGGAGTGTCGATTGGTAATTATGCACCAATGCCAAAGTGTTAAAATTTGATTGGCACGGTCTTCGGTAGATTTCGTTTCTCTTTCATTCTTTTCATAATTAGATGCGTTTATTTGTTTTGCCTTAAATTTTTATAAATTTCTTGGACTGTATTATCGATAGAAATAGATTAAAGGTTAAGGGATGATCGCAAACAAGGAATTTAAATTAACTGAAAATATTATATAAAGGGTGTTTTTTTTAAAGGTTAGGTTTTCAAGATGAAATAAAACGTATATAATTTAATGTTATGGCCAAGAATTTAGCTTTATTATAAAGATAAGGGTTTGCCATTATGTTTTAAAAATGATTTCGGGCAAGTGGCCGCCGCGGCTGGCTCGAATAAATTCCAGCTGAGAGGCCCAATTTTCGACCACTTTTTGCAGCAATTGGGGCCGTATGTCAGCAATAACGCGCCGAATATTCTCTTCCAAGACGTCAATCGTCTCGGGCTTATCTGCGTAGACAAGCGACTTTACATAGCCCCACAAGAAATAGTCCAGCGGTGTTATATCGCACGATCTTGGAGGCCACGCCACAGGTCCACGGCGCGAGATAATGCGCTCACCAAAAGTTTCCTTCAATAAATCGATTGTTGCGTTGGCTGTATGGCATGTAGCGCCGTCTTGTTGGAACCAAAGGTCGTCCACATCAACATCGTCCAATTCAGGCACGAAAAAGTCATTAATCATGGCTCTATAGCGCTCTCCATTGACTGTAACATTATGGCCGGCTTCATTTTTAAAGAAATATGGACCAAATGATTCCCTCTGCCCATAGAGCACACCAAACAGTGACTTTTTGAGGATGTAACGGCGTCTCAGCAATGGCTTGTGGATTATGTTCACTCCAAATGCGACAATTTTGCTTATTGACATACCCATTCAACCAAAAGTGAGCTTCATCGCTGAACAAAATTTTCTTCGATGCGTCGCGCGAACCGAACCATTATTTTCGTAATAAATTTGACCGATTTGCAAACGTTGTTCAGGTGTAAGTCTATTCATTATGAAATGGCAAACCAAACTGAGCATAAATCAAGTGACAGCTGTCAAAAAGGCCATCTACGAAAAAAGTAGTGCCAACTTGAAAACCTAACCTCTAAAAAAACACCCTTTATTTTGTAAAAATAATTTTTTTTTCGCTTTGAGCGCTCAAAAACACTACCAAAACGTAATTACTCGTTCTGAATGGTCGAATATTTTATTAAAATTTGTATGAAATGTATTTATTTTATTTAGTTAAGATTTGAGAAAGTATATAATATAATAAAACTTATTTTATTTATATAGTAATTTATCTGCTATTCTAATTTTTAAGCCTGCAGCTGTGCAACCCTATGAGCTGTAATTCGATATTTTTATAGAAAATTTGGTAATTTTTAGCATAAACTTACATATATTGTAATATAAAGTTTTTCCTTACGACTTTATGCTTTTTTCACTGAGTTGAAAAATATATTTCACCCAAAAGATGGAATTAACTCGTGAAAATTTTCGTGCAATGATTTGTTACGACTTTTGAAGTGGATTATCGAGACAGGAATGCATTGATCAGCTTACTTCGACTTTTGGCGTTGAGGCACTACACTTAGCTGTTGTCAAAAGCTGGAGCAACGAGTACCCACGTGACTGTCGTTCCTTGTAGGATGAATTTTGTAAGGGCATAATTTTGAATATGCGTCGGCCAAGAACAAAAACCATTGCAATTATTTACGTTGGATTTGCGCCCATTTAGCATGGCGACAAAGGATTAAAGGAGTTTTTACGATCATTGAATCCGAAATATGAACTTCCAAGCAGATGGCTTATTTCCAAAAACATTGATTGCTGCGAATTATGGAATCACAACTGATTGTTGGACATCCCTCGATGTTTCCAGATTTATTGTGGCTACATCACACTTTATCTCACAGAAATTTTAGCCAAAGTTCATACTTTTGACGACTAAAAATTTAATTCTTCAGATAAAAACATGACATGCAGATAAAAATATGGCTCATATATTTGTGTAAAAAATTTAAAATGGAGCGCACGTACTGGCGAATTCTGTGGCCACATCTTCGCTCCTGTGCACTTATTTAAAAATGTATTTATTTATGTAGATATAGAATATTAAGTAGCCATTGCGAAGTAAAACCAATGGCTTCAACATTTTATATGATGTTTTTCTTATTTTTGTATTGCATTTGGTATTTGTGCATTTCTTATAACTACAAGTCATTTTATTTTTTCCTTATTTTTTGGAAAATATGAAATTGATTTCTTACATTTATGTTAAGATTCTTTGTTTTTACATGACGTTTGTATGCTTTCTGGTGAAAGATCTTGGGCTTGTAGTGCTGGCAATGGTTCTACTTTACTATATTTTTATCATGCGCTTTTGTACCTGTGTGTAAATATGAAGTAAGGATGTATTGAGAATGGACGAGCTACATTCTCTTTTCCTCTACAAACTGACAAAATTGCTAAGAAAATATCGGGAATTTTCTTAAGAAGTAATGGTCCCTACCCCACCTGTTCCTCCCTAACCTTTTAAGGTAGAAAAAAACCATCAGTTGGCCTAATGACAAAACTTTGTATAGCTTCGCCTTGGACTGGGGTAATTATTGGGCATTCGTACGAAAGAAGATGCAGCCCAAAACCCAAGAATGCAGTGGCAGTTTTTTAAAATCAGCTGTTATAGCGGTAATGACAGGTGATAGCTGTAAAATAATAAAATAGACACGTTCTTATGACCGCTATTTTATATTTATATAACGCCATATTTAGACACCAGCACGACATTTTGGTTGATAGACTGCAATCCTTGACGTCGCCAGATTAAATCTATTTCTAATGGTTATTTAATCAAAAAGATCATGAAATAATTATATTCTTTTAAAAAAAGAGGTTTCCAATAAGAGGTGTTATTTTAATATTCAAAGAAAAATGCTATTTTTTAATATATGGTAAATGATCGGATGTTTATTTCATTATAAAGAGGAAGGTATGCCGTTAATAGTGGAAAATAAGATCGGGCATATGACCACCACGACCACGCTTACAGGACAATATCTTTTTCATGAAATTTTCCATAACTGAATTGCAAAGTGGCTGCCCTATGTCTTCGAGAGCCTCACGAATTCCATCTTTGAGGTCTTGAATCGACCCTGGGCTGTTGGCGTAGACCTTCTCTTTCACGTGGCCCCAAAGAAAAGAGTCTCAAGGTGTTAAATCACAAAATGTCGGTGGCCAATTGTGATCACCTCTTCGAGAGATAACACGGTCCGGAAAAGATCAATGGTTTCGTTGCTTGGGTGGCACGTAGCGCCGTCTTGTTGAAAATAAACGTTTTCCAGATCAATACTATTCCATTCCGGCCATAAAAAATCGTTAATCATCTCTCCTGTTTAACACCTAACACCTGTTATTGGAAAACCCTTTATTATAACAATCGATTATTTTAACCATATAAATGAAGCTATTTTCCTTTTCTTCGCCGAAAAATATTACCCTGATCAGCCGTTTGATAGTCGCTATCTTTTTGAAAATATTTAAGAAACTGGTTTTTTCAGTCTCTACGTCGGCAATGTGTTTGTAAAATGTCTTTCAAAAGACGCACCTAGATATTGCTTTAAAATAAAATATTTAGAAATTTAAATTCTTTAAGGTTTCACTTCCAGTGGTATCACAATGGACCTGCCGAAGGTCTAAGTGTGTCTCACGACAACCACCCTACCTACCTACCTAAGGTTTCACTATTTTTATTCAAATTACGGCTCATAACAATTATATGTGAAAAATGGCATTATTTAAATGTCGACCATGAGTAGGTATAGGGGTAAAATCCGCCAAACAGTCGATTATCAAAAGAAAGTCCAGTTTTGGTCTACCAGTCCTTTTCCTATCCTTGGCAGAACCAGTTTCTTGAAATTGTTTAATCAAAAATTTTTCACGCAGTTGCCAGCTCGCTACTTTTCTATTGCGAACGGTTAACTCAATTAAAAATATGAAGAACCAAGCAGCAACAGAAATACTTGAGAAGGAAAGCAAAACTATGGAAGAGAATATAATTACTATATATGTACTTATAATTCCATGCACACCAACTCAAGGAGGTTGAAAAAATTTCTGAATGCATAGTATGTAGCGGACGCGGTAGCTGAATAGTTTGGGCGTGAATACCATTCGGTAGTCCCCGGGTTTGAAGCCTCGGGCATGAAACACCAAAAATGACATAAAAAAAGAAAGTGTGTGGTAGTTCACGGAACCCGCACGATTGAAGTGAAACTTCTTTTATCAACAAATCAATAATTTAACTATTATTTCAATATAATGCATGCAGAAGTCATGGAAAGCATGGAATGGAATTTTATTAAACAGAATTATTTATTTATTTTAATATAAAAAGAAATGAAACTATCGATACTATTAAACTGGATTCACTTACAACAAGTTGAGCATTATTTTCCGATGATGTACACTCCGCCATGTCCACAGTATTCAGTTCATGTAAATCACTGTCTGGATTTTCACGCGCTGCTTTTTTTCCTGCACGATATTCTCGGCAAACTTGAGCATTGCTTTTTTTCGTTCTCGTTATTGCAGGCGCATTTGAACATTGTGCTATCGGAGAAACGAAATCTCTATGAGTCGATGTTGATGGCAGTGGATCGTTTGTATGAACTATAGCTTCACACACAACATAATTAGGTCCATGATACTGATGAAATGACCGCCCATCGACTGATCGATTTACGGAGAAATGTTCTTCATCGATATCCTGATGCACAGATGACAAATTATCACTTATCGTACAACCGGAGGATTCACTGTCACGGTGTTCAACAGTAGCTCTTAATTTTTTACGCTCCAAATACTCACGTTGCCGTTCAGCACCTGTTTTCGGTTTCCGTTTTTGATTTGATGCCATATTTAACAGAAATCAATCAACAAAACAAAATATGTTTGTAAGATTTGCTCAAAACTACACACACACTCTATGACGCGTCTCGCGTTACTAATGGCGACCGCATTACATTCATGACGACACGCCACGCCAGTCTTTTAACAGATGGCGCTGGCATAGCGTCACATGCCGATGAAATGCTAGTTTTACTCCTCACAGCGTTTCATCCTTGGAGGCAAAAGAAGTTTCACTTCAAAAATTTTTTCTAATAGCGGTCGCAACTCGACATGCAATGACGCACCTTCAGGAGTATTTCTGTCACGAAAAAGCTACTCATAAAAAAACCATCTGCTGGGGAGGCGGCATAAAACTGTAGGTCAAAAACATGCATATACATACATACATATATGCACATGCATATCTCCGAATAGATCCCCAGGCTTACATATAGTATGTAAAGTCTATTTTAAATATCTAGAGAATCCCCCTTTCTTTTGTGAAAACGGTTAATAACAATAAATTAAATATTATTTACAAATGCAGCAATTTCAATACGATAAGTATATACTTACATTTTTCATGTCGGTCACAACTGTTTCAATACCAAAAGGCGAAGTGTGTGGATGCTCGTATGCAATTTTTGTTTTCCCCACTCAACTCCAAATAAGCCTACATATGAAGGCAAAAAAATACACAAGTAAATGAATTGAAACAGATATAGCAAAAATAAGAACAATAACAGAAATTTGTTCTCTCGCACAAACACAATCCCACTGCATTGCAAATGAAAATATTCTCTTGTTACGTGTACATACATCTGCACGTGTATATACAGTCGTATACTCACCGTTTGGCAAAAGCAAATGCAAAGCCACAAACTCACACTACCAAAAAATTTACGATAAATACACGAAACCAACAACATAAAACACCATGAAACGGGGCAACGCAAAAACCGGCAAACTGTTGCAAAACGAGACCAAACACGTGAAATTTACAAGGAACCCGGCAAGCGACTGAGCACACCGTACAAGAAAACAGACCGAACAAGCTCCATGCAAAGCAGTAGATGATGACGGCCGAAGAGCGACACCAATACGGCGATAAAGACTAGTGAAACGCACAACGAAAGAGACAACTGAGTGAGTCCAAGCCTCGGGTGCAGAGCTCGACCAAGTAATCAAGCGAACAACCGAACAGCCACAAATCAATGGCATACAGAAAATAGACGTAATTTAATTCAGAGTCATACATATCGAGTGTATAGAGCGCTGAGTAAGAAAAGGCCTGATGACCGAGTCTGGGCAACATCAGATACTCGGTCCCAACACAAGCTTTGTCGAACTAAAAATATGCATACATACAGTTGTATGCATGCGTGTATGTAGATGAATGCTTATACACACATATCGATGCACATGTGATTGCATACTTATAAATATGTTTGTTATATATACATACAGGCATATTTTGTTGAGAGACCACGAGGTCTTTTTTTTCAGGTAGCACAGCAGCTGCGAAAGTTCATTTTAAATATAGACAGAAATGTTCGGAGGTAGAGCTAGTGAACCGTTGGCATTCGTTTGTGATACTGGTAACAGTAATTAGTGATACCTTGATATTTGTTTCATTCTAAGTGAAAATAGGTTTCATTGGTTTTTATGACAGCAGCTGGTATTTTAAAACACCGAGGAATAGCAACAATAATTTTGTAGGGCTTTTAGGAGTGACGTAGCTATCACTTCTATGTTAACATACATTTGCATACATATATTTATTGATGGCCATAAAGGTACAACTATATTATACATACATACATACATATGTAGCTTCAGTTAGGTTAGGTTGAAGCGGTTGTCCTGTGGGACACTATTATACGGTGTAGAAAACTTAAATTCTCCTTTAACGCTTTCTTATGAATAAATGAAAATTTCCATTTTGATCAGAATCTTTGTAACACACATAAAAACTTTAATCAACATATATGAATGCATCTGTATACTACGACATACCGAATTTATGGACTTAACATCTCTTTGACATAAATCAGTCAATATTAATGCTGAAATAAAAAGGAGTATGCCATAGATTTTGTTGTTCCTGAGAAAAACTGGAGCTACCGTTTTTGGCCAGATATAAATCCGAGTCATTCGTGGACCAAGCCCTCGTTTTGTGAATATAAGAAAACACATAAGCATATCTGCCTGAAAGTAACATAAACCCGCATATTTATGTCATCGTACCCAATTACTTAAAGAATATAATTCTTGATTGAAATTGAAAAATGAAATTTATTGGGTCGAGCTAAGGAGCACCAAGAAATTTGGTACTCCTAAAACACTCAGACTAAAAATCCCATTGCACGTAGAGCCCTGGAAAGTGGGTAGAAAGTCAAGGAGGGAAGGAGAAAAGTATCAAAGAAATAGATAGGAGAGAATAGAGACAGAGATAGAGATAGTTAATCCTATGAGAATTTGACAGATTCTTTTGTAAATTTGTAAATATCCTCCAGTTTTAGAGAACGAATGTTACCCATTCTCCCGACATCGGAACCCAAAACTTGTAGCCGTGCTCTAGCAAAGGCAGGACACTCACAGAGAAAATGCTCAGTGCTATCCGCCTCTTCCAAGCACGACAGGCACATCGGGTCCTCAATGATTCCAATGGTGGTCAGGTGCTAAACTCATGCGTTGTGTCCTGTAATGATACCGACCATCAACCGAACGTCTTTCCTTCCAAGTTTTAGTAGACAGTTTGGCAGTTGTCTGTTCGGACTTGTCACAAAACACTTTGCAGTTCTGCAGCGTTCTAGACAGGCACTAGGCACTTTATGTAAATTGCATACATAATCGCTGATCCAATTCATGATTCCTGCGGAACTGAACTGATTCCGATTATTGGTTCTGGCTCTTGTGCGGGAACCGCTGATCCGCGGTTGGCCAATTCATCGGCAATTTCGTTTCCTTGAGCACCAGAGTGTCCTGGAACCCATATAAGTACAAGCCTGTTTTGTATTGCGACAGAATTAATCTTCTTCTTACATTCTTGAACTATCTTTAAGGTTTATTTCGCTTACTCCAGGGCCTTCAGTGCAGCCTGACTGTCACTGAAAATTCCAATCTGTTTCCCGCTCCATCTCATCTCGAGTATCCATTCGGCTACTTTCAGGAAAGCCAGTTACCATTTTGGAATAGCATAGCGATACTTATTCCTATCGTTTAAGTAACATCCGGCTCCAGACCCTATTTCATTCTTGGACCCATCGGTAGAGAAAATATCCAGCAACCCTCCCTGAATGCATTCTGGATTGCTCCATTTGAGAATGATTAACTAGCACAACATTCCGAGCTTCACTTACCGGAGTGGATCAGGTTTTCCCTCAACCAATGGCCAGTAAACTGACCCTGTTTAGTGCAGTGATTTTCATTCCTCGTCTTTCGTCGCTGGCGCATATTTTTCCAGCTATGTTTTATCTAGTGTTTGAAACTTCTTTTTCGCGCTTTTGCCAAAGTTTCCATTCGAACTCAACTTTGGTTAGATGCAATCAGTGCAATGCGTGGAGTTACCTTAAGACCTGTGAAGTCTTAGTACACCCAGGGAAGGAACCAAACTATTTGAACCACATGCTGGATTTATTGTCAGGCGCCCTCAGTTTTCACGGCTTCTACTTCGCGAAACCTCGGGTGAATACAGTAGATGCTTCGCTTGGCCTAACAATTGCATAATACCATTTACCCATTATCGTCTTGATCGATACACCAATAAGCCGATTCTATTTCTGCAAATCACCGCATCAGACGAAGCACAATGATAGATTGCCCTCAGATTCGGTAATTGTGTTTTGTCGAGTCCAGAGAGAAAGCTATCTCTTTCAGCAGACAATGCATACCATACATACTACTTCCTCACCGAGAGTCCCTTACCACCTTCATAAACTCTCCGTCTACAAATGTCGGTATTGGAGTCCAACCATCACCCATTGCAGACAAAGAGCTTCAGTTGCTTTGCAAAACTCGCGTTAGCGTGAATAATGTAGCAGGTTAACCTCTTACCCCCGTGTAACACTAGGCACCTCTTTACATTTTTTTTTCCTAGTTCACTCCTATCGGGAGCATAGGGCCTCGACAAGACTCTTCCACGGTACACGGTTCTGTGCCGTTGTTTTTGCGCCGTCCGATGTCGGCATCTGCTAGTTTACGCAACATCGACCTTTTCCAAGTGTTTCTTGATCGACCGCGCCCTTTGCTCCCTTGCGGGTTCCAGTCCACACAGAGGCTCTCAAATTCACCAGACGCGAATCCGATGGATTATTCTCTTTGATCCATTTTGGACAGTAAGGTCTGAACTAAAAGAGGCGCTGAAAATAGCCATTGTCCGCGAGTGGGCCAAAATACCTGCAAGTCACATTCAGGCCGCTTGCGATTCGTTTCTAGACCCTCTCAAGGGCAAATTCAAGCCAAAAGGTGGTCATATCGAGCGAAAGTAAATTGACTCTTAATTTTGTATTATTTTCACACATTTTTTACTTTGAATTGAGTAAAAGTAATTTTGCGAACTAAATGTGTGGCCTTTTTAATTGGTTACACTTCGAGTGCTGGACCCTGTAATATGTGCGTGGGTATATAAGTTCGATCCGGACCGAATTTAGCATTCCTTACTAGTTTTTTTTTTAATTCTGATTAAAATGTTTGAACATTTTTAAATTTTTATTATTCTTGTACAAAGTTTGAAACTTACATATTTTTATAAAACAAAACTAGAATCAAATCAAAAACTATGTAAATAAATAAATATGTAAAATATGGTGCTTTATTAATTTTGTCCTTACCTTTATTAGATATTCCATAAATCAGATATTCCTATCTCCTCTAATTTCATTGGCGATATAAAGCGAAAAACGCTCAAAACATTTCACTTCACCTGATTAGAGTGATGCGGACTATTGAATAAAAACAATAAAGTTCTTCAATAGTTCACAAATATTAGGTCTATTCTATTCGCCATTTCCCCGCTCGCTATCTTTATGCTCGATTAACTTAACGAAAAATTTGCATGCGAAAGCAACAACAAAGTTATCGAGCAAGATTCGCCGCTAGCGAGTATGGCTATAGCTCATTAGAGTGGTATAACGCACTGCCTTAACAGCACATGTAATTTAAGGCAGCTCTCTTCCCGCGTTGCCAACATATTATATGTTTATTTATATCAGATGCTTCATCTATTCGCCAATTGCTGAGGCTTGGCGAAAAGAAGCGGTCTATTGATTCATGCAATTCATTTGACTCCAACCAATTGTGGACAGAAGATATAGCAATTTAATTTTGTTATTATTTTTTTTCATTCCCATATCATGTAAAATTGTTGACCAAAGTGTGTTTTTCCTTTTTTTGACGTGATAACGTCTTATAATTCGATTTAACAGGCTGCACGCACGAAAAAATGTGTCGTTACCTTGCTCATTACTGTTCATATGTAGTTACCTTGCTCATTACTGTTCATATGTAGTTACCTTGCTCATATTAGTGTTACCTTGCTCATTACTGTTCATATGTAGTTACCTTGCTCATATTAGTGTTACCTTGCTCATTACTGTTCATATGTAGTTACCTTGCTCATTGCATTGAATGAACTGCAAGCGAAAGAGCGGAAGGAACGACAAAGCAAACAAAGCAAACGAACGGCAACGTTCGACATCTTGCTCTCCCCTACTTAAGTGAGCGTATATATGTATGTATATGCGCATATGTACATATATAAATTCACGTATTTGTATTTGCATATGCCTTCTTATTGATTATTATTAATTTGATTTACTTGAAGAATTTCAAATAAAACCAAGTTTGTTAATAATACCTGTTGTTTTAATGTTATCTATATATATAAAAATGAAATGATGTTCGTTTGTCCGCATTTTTTTGGGCCGATACGAGGCCAATTTTATTCGTTCTTTTTTCATATTATAGGGATCCACTAGGGGAAGGTTTTTAGCAAAAAAAAATTTCTTTTAAATATTTTCTTCATATAAAAAAAAGAAAAAATCAAAATATTGTCCAAAACAAAACTTGCTCGATTGTTAGATTAAAGTAAGTTTCGAATCGACATTCATTTTATGTGTAATTTTATGTGTACAACTTTTTTTGAATTTTTTGTATTTGTATTGTGATACAGAAATGTATTGTATACAGAAATTTCAAATGATTCGAATGAAAATTTTTTTTTTTTTTTTTATTTCTTCCATAAAGTATTACACCTGTCGTTAGACAATAAGTAATTTGATTTACAAAAAGATGGAATGAGAGTGATATTGAAGGGCCAATGCCCCCAAGCTCATTTAGAAGAAATATATACATATTATTTAAAAACAAGTGGTTAACAAACAATGACATATACGATTAGTTGACAATTGATTACAAAGATTTTGCAAGATCTGTTGGTGTTTGACGGTTAAGCCGACTTTGGGTAGATTTTTCTTTATTTGGTAGTCTTCTCATCATAGGATTTGTATGCCTTAATAGTCTATTTATGTGTCTTCTGCTAGCGCTTTGTATTGTTTCATCAATAGTATCGATGTCAAGGTCGCGATGAATATCTGCGTTATGTATGTACCAAGGTGCATTAGTTAAGGTCCTAAGTATTTATGAAAATAATGTTTCAATTCAATTGAGCAATGCTTTCTTTGACCAATTCTATATGGAAATGAATGCGTTTGCAAACGATGTTTTCGGCTATGAACAAATGTTGGAATCGAATGAAAAAGGAAAGAAACGCGAAATGATAAAAAAAATTCTTGGAAAATTTAAAATGAATGGTGCTTCATTGGAAAAATTCAAAGGTAATAAGAACATACACAAGATAAAGTTAGAATTCGAATTTTTAGATTTATTTTGTTTATTTCTCATTTTTTTCAGAAGTACACCACACAACAACTCATTCCAACTCTGATTTTGAAATCCTGTTGGAATTGGTGATCGATAATTTTGTCACTATAATGGTCAATGGAAATTTGCGTGTATCAGACCCTGCATATTATTTACAATATCAACTTTTTATGGAACATATGGACCAAATGAACACAAAAAAATAATTTAGTTTTGTTTTGATTTTTTGCAACATTTTGGTTTTCAGTTAATACAATAAAAACAATACTGTTTTTTCGTGAACACAAAATTCTAAATTTATTACGTTGTTTGTTTAGAATTTTTTTAGAAAAAAAGTAAATTTTTTGGTTTTGAGGAAATTTGTTTATTGTTGCTATTTGTGAAAGCGTAGATATTTGTAAGTATTTGACTATAATCCTAAAAGTTAATGGAATACCACTATGACACATAGAAAACATTTTTTCAAAGGGGTGTTTTTCGAAAATTATAAAAAAAATTGTTTTCAAAAATTTTGAAGAAATAAAGTAAAATAAAAAAATTTCGAAAGCATGAAATTTTTTCAAAACCAAATTTTCCTCAAAAAGATAAAAGAAATTTCTTCGAAGAGGTGTTTTTCTAAAATTACAAAAAAAAAATTTCAAAAATTTTAAACAAATAAAATAAAATAAAACTTTTTCAAGGGTATGAAATTTTGTCAAAACAAAATTTTCTGAAAACCAAACAAAATTTAAAAAAAAAATGGTGTTTTCAAAGCATTTTATATTCCACTATTAATAGAGAATACATGTTTCGAGGGGGTGTTTTTCAAAGCGGACAAAAATCTTTTTTAACAAATCAATTTAAACTTTTACAAAAGTATGAAATTTTTTCAAGAACAAAATTTTCTCAAAAACGTTAAATTAAAAAAAAAATTGCTTTTTCAAAATATTTAATTTTCAGCAATTAACTGAGAAGAAATTTGTTAGAGCGAAGTGTTTTTCAAAACTTCAAAAAACACTTTTTAACCAAAAAAAATAAACCTTTTTTCAAAAACAACAGGAATGATAACATTGCCTATCAATTTCTGCACTTTTGCACAGTCTAAAGAGGCATTGATACAGGGTGTATTTCCAAACATAGTTCAACATTACAAAAACCATGATTGACTCTGCGAAAGAGCAATTTTAGCTGGGAAAAATAAGGACGTCAATGATATAAATTCAGCTATTTTAGATCAAATACCTGGTGACATAGTTGCGTATAAGTCAATGGGCACTATTACTGATCAAGATGAGGTCGTAAATTATCCAACTGAATTCTTAAACTCACTCGATTTGCCAGGCTTACCACCTCATAATGTACGATTAAAAATTGGAGCACCGATTATTATGCTGCGCAATAGTAATGTGCCCCGACTTTGCAACGGTACCAGACTCGCTGTGAAGAAGCTAATGGGTAACGTTATCGAAGCAACAATTTTGAAAGGGAAGTACAAAGGAGAAGACATTTTGATACCCTGAATTCCACTGATTCCGGCGGATTTACCATTCGATTTCAAACGTTTGCAGTTCCCTATTCGCCTTGCCTTCGCTATGAGAATTAATAAGGCGCAAGGACAGTCTCTACAAATGTGCGGTATTAATTTAGAATACCCAATTTTTTCTCATGGACAATTGTATGTAGCTTGCTCACGAGTTGGCAAACCATCGTCATTATTCACGCGAAAGATGAAAAAACCAAAAACATTGTCTACCAAAAAGTGTTACAATAAAGTTCGAATGAAATTGTATCAAAGAATTTGCTTTGTTTCGTATTAATTTTATTCTCTTTCAGCAAATCATTGAATTTATCGTCTAGCGAAGCGGGCGAGGGTACGCTAGTTATTATTATTTTTTTATTATATCTGAAGGAAAAAATGTATGGTAATATTTACCATATCTATACTAATATTAATATATAAAGAGGAAAACTTTGTTTGTTTGGTTGTAATGAATAGGCTCAAAAACTACTGGACCGATTTTAAAAATTCTTTCACCATTCGAAAGCTACATCACGAGTAACAAGGATTATATTTTATTTTGGAAATAGGGCTCGAGATATAGGTCAAAACGTGGACCCGGGTAACCTTCGGATGTGTATGTACAATATGGGTATCAAATGGAAGCTGTTGGTGAATGCTTTAGTTCAGAGTATTTCCATCCGTTCCGTGACTAGGGTCTCGAGATAGAGACCAAAACGTGGACCCTAGAATGTGTTTGTACAATATGGATATCAAATGAAAGCTGTTGATAAGTGTTTTAATACGGGGTAATTTTCATACCTATTGATGACTAGGGTCTCGAAATATATGCCAAAACGTGGACCCGCCGTGTCTTTGAACCGAATTAAACCAAACTTACACACATTGTTAAGTAGATATTGAAGATGATTTCCGTATAGTTTGAATACCTATTGGTAGATAGGGTCTCGAGATATAGGTCAAAACGTTGACCCGGGTAACCTTCGGATGTGTATGTACAATATGGGTATCAAATGGAAGCTGTTGGTGAATGCTTTAGTTCAGAGTATTTCCATCCGTTCCGTGACTAGGGTCTCGAGATAGAGACCAAAACGTGGACCCTAGAATGTGTTTGTACAATATGGATATCAAATGAAAGCTGTTGATAAGTGTTTTAATACGGGGTAATTTTCATACCTATTGATGACTAGGGTCTCGAAATATATGCCAAAACGTGGACCCGCCGTGTCTTTGAACCGAATTAAACCAAACTTACACACATTGTTAAGTAGGTATTGAAGATGATTTCCGTATAGTTTGAATACCTATTGGTAGATAGGATCTCGAGATATAGGTCAAAACGTTGACCCGGGTAACCTTCGGATGTGTATGTACAATATGGGTATCAAATGGAAGCTGTTGGTGAATGCTTTAGTTCAGAGTATTTCCATCTGCTCCGTGACTAGGGTCTCGAGATAGAGACCAAAACGTGGACCCTAGAATGTGTTTGTACAATATGGATATCAAATGAAAGCTGTTGATAAGTGCTTTAATACGGGGTAATTTTCATACCTATTGATGACTAGGGTCTCGAAATATATGCCAAAACGTGGACCCGCCGTGTCTTTGAACCGAATTAAACCAAACTTACACACATTGTTAAGTAGGTATTGAAGATGATTTCCGTATAGTTTGAATACCTATTGGTAGATAGGGTCTCAAGATATAGGTGAAAACGTGGACCCGGGTAACCTTCGGACGTGTATGTACAATATGGGTATCAAATGAAAGCTGTTGGTGAATGCTTTAGTACAGAGTATTTTTCATGCCGCTCCGTGACTGGGGTCTCGAGATATAGGTCAAAACGTGGACCCGGGTAACCTTTGGTTGTGTATGTACAATATGGGTATCAAATGAAAGCTGTTGATAAGTGCTTTAATACGGGGTAATTTGTTATGTTATGTAATGTAATGTAATGTAATGTTATGTTATGTTATGTTATGTTATGGTATGTTATGTTATGTTATGTTATGTTATGTTATGTTATGTTATGTTATGTTATGTTATGTTATGTTATGTTATGTTATGTTATGTTATGTTATGTTATGTTATGTTATGTTATGTTATGTTATGTTATGTTATGTTATGTTATGTTATGTTATGTTATGTTATGTTATGTTATATTATATTATGTTATGTTATGTTATGTTATGTTATGTTATGTTATGTTATGTTATGTTATGTTATGTTATGTTATGTTATGTTATGTTATGTTATGTTATGTTATGT
Source organism: Anastrepha obliqua (assembly GCF_027943255.1). Classification (NCBI taxonomy): domain Eukaryota; kingdom Metazoa; phylum Arthropoda; class Insecta; order Diptera; family Tephritidae; genus Anastrepha; species Anastrepha obliqua. The sequence goes on from NC_072894.1 coordinate 16,443,357, forward strand.
TATGTTATGTTATGTTATGTTATGTTATGTTATGTTATGTTATGTTATGTTATGTTATGTTATGTTATGTTATGTTATGTTATGTTATGTTATGTTATGTTATGTTATGTTATGTTATGTTATGTTATGTTATGTTATGTTATGTTATGTTATGTTATGTTATGTTATGTTATGTTATGTTATGTTATGTTATGTTATGTTATGTTATGTTATGTTATGTTATGTTGTGTTGTGTTATGTTATGTTATGTTAAAGTATATTATGTTATGTTAATGTTAACTCATTCTCTATATCCATACAAAATATCTATCAAACAAATAAAATTAAAATTTTCTTTTGAAAATGCAACCATTCAATCAGTATTTTCTTATGACGTTATCACGTTAAGCTATCGTCAGTAAACCGACTTTACAGACAACCTCTTTTTAGCATAAACTATGGAATACTCATTCAATACTAATTTTTCACTCATGAATGCTTTTCTATAAATTACATACAAGTGTATCATCATATTTTGAAATTTCATGGTTTTATATCGAGATCTCTGGTAATATAAAAAATACTTATTTTATAACTGGAACTTATGGAACTATTTATACACATACCCAGTTCAATTTAAATGGGACCAAGATTAACGAGATCGTCCACGTGGGAGTTTGTAACCGAAAATGGAAATATGATACACTATAATATAAAATTTGCAAAAAAAAGTAAGTACGCAGTTAAACAATTGTTATTTGCACCGGTCCTACCGTACGGCAAAAGTAGAAAGTTGTGAAGTTTTGTGCTTTCCGGCATGACGTACAGTATGTGCCTCTTTATACTCAAAAACACATCGAGGCAAATTGAATACAGAAGGTGACGCCTTTTCAAAACAATTACTTTAATTTACGCGATTTTGACAAGTGTGACGTCAGGCTTCTTAAAAATATAAAACAAACAAAAAGAGAAGAAATTACATGTTTGTAAAAATTGAGTGAATGGCTAGGTAATATTGTAATTTGTGGAATTTAAACTAAACAAACTTTTAAAAACGAATTGCCGTGTGATAAATTGTGAAGAAAGAAATACAATCTTAATTTTAACAAGCCATTCGCTGAATTTTCACAAACATGCAAGTTCTCTTCCTTTGGTTTGTTTTGTACTGGTAACTCTGTCTGACTTGTCAAAGTCGCAAAAAATAAAGTAATTGTTTTGGGAAGACACCACCTATGGTACCTAATTCGCCTTGGAAGTAAGCTATTAAATTCGCTTTGGAATGAATGCATGAATTCGCCTAGCTCAAAAGAGAGAAAAAGCATAATTATTTTGCTTGACTCAGTTGACATAAGAGTAGTTAACGCATATGGCCATCAAGCTAGGTGGACAAGCCAAATCGCGTGATTGATGTTTTGTTTAACTATCGCAAATTCACGGTTTTTTTGTTGCATGTAGTGTTATTTATAGTCGCGAATCCGTTTCAAGCAACAAAATGGCAAACTCCCGCCAACATGCACATTCAGTGGGTAAACGCGCTTTCTGGACTGAATTCTTTGCGTTGTATGAGAGTTTGCCTGCATTATGGGACCTAAATGACCCTTCGTACAAAGATAAACAAAGTAGGGCACATGGCTATGAGATATTGGTGATGAAAATGCGCGAAATCGATCCTACCGCTTGCCGTGAGGACGTGCTCCGAAAAATAAATATCTTCCGCACAAATTATCGACGTGAATGCACACGAATTAAAGCGAGCAATCGGATGGGCAAAATGTATACAACTTCGCTTTGGTACTTTCACATGCTGAATTTTTTACATAGTCAAGAGTTCCGTAAGGATAGGAGACGGATGCCGAATGAGGAAAAGAAAATTTTGGTAAGCTTATATGTTCATACGAGTATATGCGTGTATGTGTATATTGTGTTTTTGTTTTTATTTCTATACAACAGCGTCGCATGGGAAGTAAAACAACGCCTCTACATTCAGAAATCGATACTGTAAATTCAAATGTTTCTGATTCTTCTCAAACGTTGCCAGACAACTCCAGTGAATACAAACAGCAGCTTGTCAAATATGAATGCATAACGGCCAATACAAATGAGTCAGAAGAACATTTAGAAGCAGTGCAATATGCAGATGAAAATTCATTTCAGCAGCAATTTCAGAAACAGTTTCATACGCCGATTTACGAAGAAACAAAAGTTGATGCCGAAACCTTTCACGAAATTATCAACACAGACGATACATCTCATATTCAAGACGATACCCTAGAAGAGCTTGAACCTGTGGAACTTCCAGAGCCACTAAGAAAAATTAGAAAACACACGAAAACTCCTATAATGTCAACCAAGTCTGATGCCAAACTACGCCTTAAGCGACAATCTCGACCTAGTCGCGCAATAAGCGAGGTTTCAAATATATTAGCCAAGTCGTGGGCTATACAGTATGAAGAAATGTCGCAAGAGCAGCGAATATACGCCCGAAAGGCAATTTCCGAAATACTTTTTCAAGGTTGCCTTGGAAATTTAGGACGCCAACGAAGTATTCAACCAAAAACAAACACGTCAGAGGCAGTGGTTTCATCACAATATGAACAGGCTAATATTATGGAGGATCACTCTGCTACCGATACCGTGGATGAGGAAAAATTACTATATATGGACGATGACAGTGAAACTTACGTTTACGCTGATGGAGACACAGCAGTGCAGCTACAAGAATACATGCATTAATTTAGCTGCATATGTGGATATTATAAATGCTCAAAGCCATTTTTAGTGCATTAAACAATATTTGCGAATTTTGCTCAAGCTTTCAAAAATATAAAATTTGTATATTTAACTTGATATTGGTTGAATTGCCGCCGCATGTACTTCAACAGATTATCAATATCCGTCAATCGCCCACTGACTTTTGGGTTTCCTTTTCACTTTTTACCCGTTCATGATATTGTCAAACTTTTACATTTGTTTTCGTATTTTTTCTGGATGTGCTTATTTTTTTTATCCGAGAAAGGACAGCACAGAAAATTTTAACGAAAATGTAGCAACATTATACATTACGGTTTTGACGCAATGCTGAATAATTTTTATTAATATTTAGTTGATTGTTAAATTGATTAGTTTAGGATAGTTTAGCAAATGAGTGTAAGTTCCATGAATGAATAAAATGTATTATATATTAATATCCGAAAATTTTTCAAATTTGTAAAAAAAAATACGGTACACTAGACAGGGCTAGTATACTGGGGCGGCAGCCCTTGGTCGGGAAAAATCCAAGTCATTCCGGTAACGTAGAACCGGCTACCATGGGAATGTTTCAAATTTGTATTGCCCTTTTATTATCATTTTTGTTCATTCCGTTATCCATAGACATTATTGACCATAACCAATTTTTTTTTAAGGCAAAAATTATGGCATATGGTATAAAAATATATCTAAACTTTTAAGTTTACGAATCGAGGTTAATTACATGTTGATGCGCGCTGATATACGAAGGCACCTACAATTTATGTAACCTGTGCTTATCAGCTGTTTAACAATAACAATTGACATTTGATCATGTTGGTCAAGGCACATTAAACATGTAGCAGAAGTAGAGTCGAACCAACAAAAACAATGCATTTTGTTTTTGCTTTAGCCCTTAAATTGCCGCTTTTATAAACAATTGACAATAATCTATTAGCAATTTAAAGCAACTAAACAAAATTTGACAATTTAGAGACCAAATGAACGAATATAAGAGATCACGAACCTTTGGTGACTGTCATTTGTATACAAAACACAGTTGACAGATGGGACGAAATTTGCGTAATAAATTTTTGTTTTGTTTTCAGTTCTGTTGAAAGTTGTGGGTAAATTCTGAAAAATACTCAATTAAGTGCTTTAACTTGAAAAGATATGTTAAACATACGTATAAGAGCTCTAGCGGATAAAAGTTAAGTGAGTGCAGTGAAAATTGCTAAATCTTGGCGAAAAGAAGAGGCCTAGTATTTGATTCTTGTAGCTGTGTTTCTTTGGTATTTTAATATGCATGTAAAAATTCGCCGTAGCTTTATGATGCGACCAAGGTGGATTGATGAGACTGATAGATTCGCCTTGGCTTTATGAATGTAATTTCCCATTCAAGGTGAATTCATGTAAGATGAAGTTAGTAGAGCATCTGAATTGATTTTTGGTTGCAAATTGGTTTGAATGTAGAAGTGACCTGTGTTTTGTAGTTATTTGGTTTATGTGTATAAATGCCGTTTCAAAATTTGGCATTCAAGCTACCGCAGTGGGAAAACAAAATACAAGCTAATACTGTTTTTATACTATTGCTATCACCTTGTCTGAATTCGCCTTGTCCGTTGACTTTGGGCTGTTTACAAGGCGAATTGAGTCATCTATCATTCCTGGGTTATTTACATTCATTTACTAGCTGTTTAAATTGATATTTAACAATTTTATAATGACTTAAGGTAAACTGCAATAATTTTGAGCTTAGTTAATCAGGTATGTGGAAATGCCGCCAAAAAAGGATCCAAAACTACTGTCGCTGACACAGACAGTGCGCAGAAATACACCTTTGTATGATTTTCGACATGTTAAATATGGATTTTAAGAAGAGGGTTTGGTAATTCATCGCAGTAGAGTGTGACTTTGAGAATGGTAAGTCCAGATTTGCTTTGTAAAAGAGAACTTTTATTTATATTTTATTAGTTACAGTCGCCGACGCTAAGGATGCTTGGAACCATCTCTACAAATCTTTTATGATGTGCTTTCGCAATGAATTAATACGACGCCGTGCCAATTATAATGGAAAACATATTTTCCTGCCATTGGAAGAAAATACTGACGCTATCAGCAGTTGGAGTAGTTTACTACTGGGAAATGCGTTTCATTGCACCATTCAGAGATAAAAGCAAAGATCCTGAATTTGAAAGACTTATTCAATTGGCGTAACCGATCGTATTGCCTGCAAACCAATATTAAACGACCTTGCAATAAGAGACAAACCTGCAACGTTCCCACGAGAATCCATTCTACGTAACCGGAACGACCCACATTTATATCCGGCCAAGGACTGTCACCACAGCAGCATTCCCAGTATATGTATGGGGATTGTTAGTGCTGCTACAATAACAACAACAACAACAACAACCTTGCAATGAAACCTTGCCTACAATAACAATCTCTGCTATTAGCGCATCTGCTGGGACACAAACTCTTTCCGAAAATATACTTATGGATATTCCAGCAATAAATGAAGAAAATATGTCAGAAAAAGAAAAACGTGTTTTGCTAGTTATTTTGAAGCTGTTTTTTTGCGACGCGTTTATTGTCAATCAAATTGCAGAACGAATTTAAGCGTAAAATGTTGCAGTCACTGAACGAAGCAGAAACTTTAGCTGTTGCCGAAAAAAACATAGCAGTTTTGGCAAAAACAAAAATAAATAAGTAAAGGAAAACAGTATATAACATTTTGCTAGAAATTTGCATTAACTTTGCTTACATTAAGAAACTCAAATAACTTTTTTTTTAGTGTATGGAATTCATTTATTTTTTTTCAAGTTGAAGGTCATTAAATTTTATTAAATGTAGCTTAACTAGTTTTAAAAATAATTGAATTTAAATGCCCTCCATGCTCGTTGACACAAGTGCGGCATCTTAGTAAAAAGTTGTTCATTGCTGCTTTGAGAGTTGCGACAGGAATAGCCGCAATTGTTGTCCGAATGGATTGTTTTAGTTCATCCAAATTTGTTGGCTTTGTTTTATAAACTTCTTGTTTACATATGGTAAACCCCACAAGAAAAAGTCAGGTGCAGTAAGGTCAGGCGACCTGGGGGGCCAACGAAATTCGGAGTTTCTTGAAATCAGTTTATTGGGAAATTTTCGTCGCAACTCTGTCATAATAGTCTGGGATATGTGAGACGTTGCCCCATCTTGTTGAAACCACACAGAGTTGAAAGAAATTCTCTTTCGGCGTAGTTCTGGATAGAAAAATTCTTTCAGCATTTTCAAATAACGGTCTCCAGTAACCGTAACGGTGTGACCATTTTCTTCAAAAAAATAAGGTCCGACAATACAGCGTGAAGAAACCGCACACCACACTGTCACGCGAAGAGGATGCAATTCCGTCTCGTGGAGTATCTGTGGGTTAGAAGTACTCCATATTCGAAATTTTGTTTGTTCACATTGCCGTTTGAATCGAAATGGGCCTCATCAGACATGAAAAGGCAGTTTAACATGTTTTGGTCTTCTTCCACCATTTGCAGGATCTTCTGGCAAAATTCCAAGCGAATCGGCAAGTCTGCTGCATTCAGTTTGTTAACCATTTGAATTTTGTAGGGAAGTAAGTCTAAATCTTTGTGCATTATTGTTTGCAAAGACTGTCGGCTGACACCAAGTTGAGCAGATAAGCTTCTTGTTGAAACCCTTGGATTGCTTTGTATAGCTGCAGCTACAGCAGCGATCGTTTCCTCCATCCGAACTGGTGGGTTTCGATGATAAGGCCCTCTTGCGACTGTTCCTTGCTCAGCAAAATTATTCACCAGTCTCATTATGGTCCATCTGTTCGGGGGATCGCCGCCAAACATCCGCCTGTACTCTCTCTGTACCAAAACTACGGACTCCAGTGCGTGATAGCGGCGGACTATCCAAATTCTTGTTTGCGTGTCCCAGTTATCCATTTTAATAAATTTTAAAGATCAATCTGCAAATTAAAACAAAAATGGAACAGATAACTTAAAAAGAAAAAAAGTTATTCAATTTTTTTTGGTAGCGGCTTTCATCAGCCACCCTGTATAATATGTATGCACGTTCTTCACAAATATTAAGTTTGGACACAGTAACGGTTTCAGTATAAATTAATTCTCAACTCAAACTTAAAAGATCTCAATCGAATAGTATTAATATTCGAAATACTAACATATTGCCTTTTCTGCCTTTGGGTTTGTTACTGAAAGTGGTTAAGGATAAACAATTCAATTTGCCAAAGAATTCGACTGCCAGTTTATTATATTAAGCAACACCATTCCCATGGCAGTCGGTTCTACGTTACCGGAATGACTCGGGGTTTTTCCCGACCAAGAGCTACCGCCCCAGTAAACTAGCCCTGTCTAGTGTACCGTGTCTCACTAAGCAACAATGAACCTCACTGATCTCTCAGCCCTATACAAATTTTACAAAAATAATTTTACAATGTTTCACCCAGATCAGCGATCCATAGATAAAAATCTCATGGTGATATATTCGGTGAAGAGATATCCATTGGTGTACAGTAGTTCGTCGAGAAAAGGGCAACGAGAAATATGGGAACAGATTGATAAAGCTTGTAGGTCAGACAAGAGTAAGTTGAAATAAAAATAATACTTATCAATACAAACATTAAATATGTATATTGTTTAATTAAGTGCAAGCTCGTAATCGATTACGTCAACTAGTTAATAATTTTTGCACGCACATGAATGTGACCAAGAAAACTCCACTCAGGAATGCGCATCGCGAAGAAATAAAATCGATATCAACAAGGTATTTTAACGAAATAAACCAGCAGAGAAGCAGAAAAATAGAGAAGTCAATACACTCTCACAACTTGAAAGAAGATATTTATGAGGCCTGAAGAGAAACCGAACAATTGACCTATTAAATTAAATATTGATTCTCGTATGCTAAAATAACTGTTCTATATAAAATGTAATTGTTTTCCCAAAATGTAATCGCTGTATTGGTCTTGGCACTGGCCATGATGAAATATATCTAATAATTTTCCTAACTAATTGTTAAAAAAGGTACTAGATGTCAGTATGACAGATGTATGATTAATGTAGGAAAAAAAAATAAAATTAAAAAAATTAAAAAAAAAAAGGAATGCGCATCGAATTAGTAAGAGATGTGATAAAGTTTTACAGTTTGGTGATTGGTGTTACTTTCGATATATGTACATATGCGATTCATGCTACCCCATATAAAAGACATTGTAGGTGAATCTAATTTAAAGGCCATACAAGAAGAGGTAAAACAAAATTATAGCGAAATCCTTCGGGGATTTTTAAGTGGTGGGTCCCAAACCCAGCGCACAACCAGCTATCCTGGGATGCTTCCCCTTCTCACTCGGAAGCTACCCAGAGGATACTTGGGCTAATCCCGAAAGTTGTGAGCTGCTTGAACCATATGTAGAAGAATCGTCCTGGCCACTCCCAAGTGAATGGCGATCAGTGACTTTCCCCACTTCGTGGATTTCACATATGGAACCATCCTGTTGTTGTTGTAGCAGCATAAACATTCCCCATACTTACATACGGGGAATGCTGCTGGAGTGACAGTCCATGGCCGGATATAAATCCGGGTCGCTTCGGTGACGTAGAACCGGCTGTCGTGGAAACGTATGGAACCATCCTCTTAATTGCTGCTTCGGCGTATATTTGGCTGCAATGTTTACTTCACCACTTATGAGTTCTTATGAGTGACGTATCGATCATGGAATCTGCCTTGTGTATGCTGTCACATTTTTGTTTTATTTTTAAAAATTATCAACATTTTCTTTTATTATATTCTTTTCACAAAATGATTCCCTGGTTGGGCCTTAGAAATACTTCTAGAGGTTATTTCAACTTAATCTTTTTAAGAATCATTAACATTAGAGGCGAATATTTTTAATATTGTTCGGCAAGTTAACCTGGGCTCGATTTTCTGCGGTGTAACAACTGCAAATTCTTCTCTCTATTAAACGCCACCTGCTTCCGACAATTAGATGTTGTTGCTGCAATAACGATAAAATAATAAAAAGATAACTTCAAAGCTGATATTTGTTATAACTGCTACAACAACATGAGTAAAGTAATCCATGAATGGGCGGTCAGTTGAAGAAATGTATGAATGAGTGCGAAATAAGGGCGAGGGGGAAGGCGATGCGTGCTCATATGCATATATGTACATATGTACGTATGTGTGAATGTATGTGAAAATGTACTTACATATGTACATGTTGAAAAACCTGTGGTTGCAATATTACATCCACCAGTTGCAACAAGTGGCTGGTTACTATATTGTAAATTCCACAGGCAGCAGATGTACACTCGGCAAGATTGCTGGCAATAAATACAAAACAAAAATTCTAGATGGCAGAACATCTAAACTATTCGCACTCACTTAGCAGCTGTGCGCGCCACGCTCATATTCAAGCGGCAACATCTCAGATTTTCTCATGCAACATCATGCAATGGGGGACTGCCACGAAACCACCCCACACAGTTAGCATTTTTCGCGCATGTATCCATGAATGAATGATTCGTAGAAGCCAATAATGACCATGGGGCAAAGCCTTCTATTCCTTCATGCGTAGATATGTATGCATGCATATGTGACTGTGTGTACATGACTGGCATATACGAGTAAAAGCACTGCAGATAACAAGTTGCAGCCGCCCCAACGCGTATCTGTTGTCAATGGTCGCGCTAGGATAGACGGTCCAAGTATGTGCAGCTTCTCCGCATGACCAATATGAAGCATCAATGTGGCGCAGATATTTACAAAGGCCTACACGTTCATACGAACATATGTATGTACATATGCACGCATGTATGTATGAGTATAAGCATGCACCAAAATCACATACATGCATACTTGAGATTCAAGCAATTGCTGTGCTATTGTTTTTGTTGTCACTGGTTTTTCTCGTGGGGGGAAAACTTGACGCTGCATTGAAATCACAAAACGGCAGGTGCAAATGTTGTCTGTTCTCGCCCATCCACATTGTTGCCGCTTTAATGTGGCAGATGCTGCCTGCTGCCACATGTGCGTTTCAAGTGGGTTACTTGCAACAAGCCTAACTACTTCTCGTGTGATTTGGCTTTGATTTTTATATACCCATTCGACAAATATTTATTCATCACTCACTCTTCATGCACACCACAAACCATGTGTGTATGTATGTATGTATGGTATATGTAGTTATTTATAAAGTCGCAGTTGTGGCAACTGAGCAGCTGCAAATATGTTTGATTATTAATTAATTTGCATTTGTATAGTGAAGAAAAATGCAATTATTGCAAACTAGTCAACTAGCCTTCCCATTTTTGCAACATTTATTTTCTTTGTGTTGGAAGTTGGCGCATCCATCTGGGTGCTTTTAACTTAAAATTTATGCCCAAAAAATGGTCCACATGACTATTAGCAGATACGCAAGTGCTAACCGTATGCAGGTGACGGGCGGGCCATATAACGTTTGCTTTTTGAACCACCTATTTTTTTGAGAATGGTAACACAAATGACATGTCAAATGTGTTCATAATTTACTTAAAGGTTTGACATTTACGAAATGGGACGCTATACGCTTGAACAAAATTGGGAAATATTGAAAACCTATTTCCAAAGTGGTGAGTCTTCTTCTTCTTTTCTGATTTTCACATCGGTGGCTACGTCAATAAGCAAAATTGTCAGATTTGTGGCTCAGAAAATCCACACGTTACTGTAGAGAAGCAAATGCATTCACAACGAGTCACTGTTTGGTGCGATTTTTGGTCCGGCTACATCATCGGACCATTTTTTTTCGAAAATGAGCGGGAGCCGCGGTTACAGTAAATGGCGAGCGTTACCGTGACATGCTCAACGAGTTTTGGTTTCCAAGAATTGAAGAGGATGACATGGACGACATTTGGTTTCAACAGGACGGTGCAACTTGTCACACTGCCAAAGTTACACTCGAACTTTTGGCTACCGTTTTTGAAAACCGAATAATCAGCCGAAATTCCGATGTCAATTGACCGCCTCGGAGCTGTGATTTAAGCCCGTTGGACTATTTTTTGTGGGGAGCTGTTAAGGACAAATGCTATGCGAACCATCCAGAGACGATTGATGCTTTAAAACACGAAATCGAATTGGCATTCATGAAATTGGAGCCCAAACAACAAACGATATTATTTTTCATTCATAAATGACAATGTTCAATCTTCAAAATAAAAAGAAAGGTTTGAAAAAATATTGATTAGTTTTTTTTATAGCCGATTCAAAAGCAAATTTTACATGGCCCACCCTATAAATATCAGTCCCGAAATCCGGAGAATACAATTCTCGATGCTTTTTCAGTACCCTAAATCCTTTGCAAAAGCCAGTAATGTTCCCCTCTTGGCGCTCAAAAAAATTAATATAAGTCGGCGAGTTCAATATAAGGTTTATTCGGCTAGTTTCCTACTAAATATTAGTTGTGTTCACGAAGCTGATAGTTTCTAATATTTTAATAATTGATAAAAGCTAAATGATAGTTTTCGAAAACGATCTGCTCTGGCATTTGCGAACGCGTAACTCAAGCAAAATAGTTGAAATTAAAAGGCCTAAGTAACATTTCATTTTGAGGGGTGCTAGGCTGGCTAATCTATTGGGTTGGCGACGAAGTAATTGCGGATTTTTTTAGAAAATCAAAGACAATTTTTTCATGGAACTAAATAACTTTATTCTGTAATGTATTACCCATTTTGATCAATGACCTTTTGCCATCTTTCAGGCAGCATCATAATCCCACGTTCATAAAACTTATCGTTTTTATTAGCAAAAAACTGAAACAGGTACGATTTGACATCATCATCAATATTGAAAAAAAAAAACCAATGTACATATATAATTAATCTTAAAAAAATCATAATAAGAAAGTGCCTGTCAAAGAAAGATGGAGAGACTCGATGGAGAATGAGAGAGAGAAAGAGAGAGGAAGAATATATAACATACGTAAATAAATTCACAGCAGTTGCAGAGAATACAAATAAACAAAATTTACAAAAAACGGAGATGGGCGGCCGGTGTAGGTAAACGCCGGACTCAAACCGTGGCAACAACGCGCACTACTCCGAACGTTTATCACCCGCGCAGACTCAGCGATTCCAGGACCGCAGCAACGGCACAAATTACCGCAAGGCAATACCAATAAATCCGACGCCGGAATGGATAGCACTTTATAGTACGCACAAGCACTAGCCAGGAAATGGAAATAATCGCCAAAAAGTAGGCACCAAAAACAAAACGACAAAATATTGGGACCAAAAACGCCCCAAACAGTAGGCACCAAAAATATATTTCGTACAAGTTTGCACCAACAAAAAAGCTCCAAAAAGTAGGCAGTGTTATTTTTCACTAGAAATTAGCAACCACAAGGAAAAAATTAGGAAAAGTAGCCTAAAGTGTATCTAAGATATATATAAGGTATAGCTCTCTCTCTGCTTTTCCTCTACGTTATATCTTTTTCCTCTCTCGCGGAACGAAAATGCCCAAAACGTTGCATGGCCTTGAAATTTTACTCTCCATTCTCGCGCGTCCATCGACGCCTAAGAAGTTTCACTTCAAAACTTTCTCTAGTCTCACACGTATTTAAAAAATTTTCGCTTAATTTTCTTTCCACCTGTAAGTATGAAGCAAATTGTCCTTTTGTTTATTAGATCACTGCATCAAATTGGCTATCGCATGCAAACTGTCAATTTAATTGCATGCGAAACAATGATCTTAGATGTATTTTTTACGTGGACATTTCATCGCATAAATTTTCATTAAAAAAAAAAACAAATTACGTACATAACACCCGGGTCTAAAACATAGATGACACTAGTTTTATTAAATTCACCTCTTTTTATTGTAGTTTGTACTAACCTTAAAAGGACAGCTATTAAAATTTCATGATGAATAGAATTAGTTAGTGAGTTATTGTACTAAGAGTTTTCAAAACAATGGATCAAAAACAATTTCGTGTTTTAATTTTATATTGTTTCTCGATGAGAAAGAAATACCGTTCAAGCGAAGCAATATGTTGATGGGTTGAAAAGTATTGGATGGAGTCCTCATATTCCATGAGAAACAACACTAAAATGATGATTTGCTGACTTCAAAGGTGGTCGTAGAGACACTGATGATGCTTGTGTGGATGTGAACATCAAAAAAGTCCACAAAATTGGTTTGAATGATCGAAAAGTGAAGCTGCGTGAGTTAGTTGACATCGTAAAGATATCAAAAGAATGGGTTGGCTTTATATTGCATGAGCAATTGACTATGAGAAAGCTCCGTTCCAAGTGGGTGCCGCGTTGACCAAAAATAAGAATGTGTTGATGATTCTCAGCAGTATTTGGTCATATTTAAACGTAATAAACCAAAATTTGTGTTTCTACATCTGACCATGGACGATACATGGATCCATCACTTCACTCCGGAATCAAAACGAACGTCATCTGAGTGAACAGCAACTGGTGATCCTCGTCCAAAGCGCCCGAAAGCACCACAATCGGCTATAATCTCAGTATTTTGAGATGTGCGTGGTGTAATATTCATCGACTATCTTGAGAAGGGAAATCCCATCAACAGTGAATATGGCAAAGAAAAAAATGTTGTCTCATTAAGACAATGCATCGTGTCACAAGTCAACCACTACAATGGCAAAACTACATGAATTGAACCACAGACCTAAAAAATGCTCGCTGGTAAGAAATTTCGTTGCAACTGAGGCCTATTTTGAGGCAAGAAGGTAAATCGTTCTACAAAAGTGGTACTGAAATGTTAGAGCAGCGTTGGATGATTGCGTTGTTTTCGATGGAAATTACGCTGATGAATTAAGCTAATTTTGAAGAAAAAAACGTGTTTTCTTTGTTAAGCCCGGGACTGTATTAGCATTCACTGCACTTTCAAACATAAGAAAAAAGTTTATTAATCGAAGAATTACAAACAAAAAAATGCAGCAAGTCAAGCAATTTGCTGTCTTTATGCGCCAGAAATGTTAAATAGGTTGATGTGGTCAGAAGAATCACTTTGATTTTAAATTTCTAATTTAATTTTATATACAAAAATTTCGTACAATGAAAGAAGTTTTCAAAACACCAAAATGGCAGTTCATTGCATGCCATAAACCTCGTGCATAAGCTCTAAGCTGAGTGGTTTCCAGTTGCAATTGTGATCAACGTTCGCAAGTCGAGATAGGCGGTTAAAGAAGTTCTTCCCAGTAAGAGCGGGTCTTTCCAAAAATCTGCCAAGATAAAAGGCTCAATAAATTTTTCAAAAGGGGTTTAGCCAAATCACAGCCGTAAGCGAGCTCTTCCAGAAGATGAGGCAACACTCACACTATCACCCGTTCTCCCTCACTGTCCCTGTGTTAGTCAATATGTGAGATTAAATCATTTTCAAGAATAAGAATTATTATTTCAATAAGAATAATGGATTATTTCAACAAACAGCGAAAACAAAAAGCTTTACTACGCCAAAGTAGGATGTATTCGCACGCTCGTTTTAGTACTTTTCCAATGTTTAAGTCAGCATTTTATGTGCAATCAATAGCTGGCCAGCAAGGGGCTACACCATATTCGAACATCCTAATCTAATGTAAACAATAATAGAGATAGGTAGAGGGCTTTGGTGCTGGCGGCTTCAATTGTTGTTTATGCGCTTGTATGTACATATGGCAGTTATACATATCTACGCAAACAGGATTATGAATCTATAAGTGATCCCATATCTCACTGGCTCCGCGACGGCAAACAATGCTTGCAACATAATCCCAGGTTGCATTGTTTTTCGACCACAATTGCTTAGTTGCACCGTTTATTATCGGTTGTGCCAGCAATTTGCCACAAAGATCGTTGCATGATCGCTTTGATGATCACTTGTTTTGTAAAAAGTTTATTTCGTTGTTGTTGGTGTTGTTGTAAGCAGTTTCGGTTGAGTGGCCTCACAAGCATAGTTACATTAAATGGATATTTTCTTTGTACGAATTTTGTTTGACCGCTTGGGTTGGTGGTTGCAGTTCATATCAATTGTCGTAGATATGATCGCCAAGCCTTGGTGCAAGCCAGGAAGCAATTCCTGCTGTCTTGGTGAATGCTGTAGTAAGCTTTCCATTTGTTTAAATTACAATAATTTCATTATTTCCAAAAGGCATTCGAGTGTGTACTTACTAAAGTTGGCTTCAGCTCAAATGAAACACTTTAGCCGCCAAAATAGTGGTGTTCGTCTATTCGTAGAGTGCACAGCGCCCATTCAACGTCTTTTCGTGGTATACAATCAATTGTATCTGTTCGTAAACGTTTTTGTGCAATTGATTTTCGAAATTTTTGTTTAATTTTTTTCTTATTAGGTGCATACATACATTTGTATGTTCTTCGTACATGCAACGCCTTCATGATTCATCCATTTTCTTCTACTTATAAGAAATAACACTGCTTTATCAATAGGGCCACTCGATTAATGCCAAAACCTGACTTTAGCAGCTAAAAATGATCACCACGACTTTATTTTTATGAGACGTATTGTTAACTCAATAAATTCGACTCTGGTCATTTTACGTATTTGGAGTCAAAAAATCCATGGTTTACCTCAAGGCAGGCCCGACGAGAGGGGGGGGGATCGGATACTTTTTCCCCCGGGCCCGGAGTTTTCAGAGGGGCCCGAACTCGAGAGTAATTCCGAGAAATTTCCTGCTTGAAAAAATATAGTAAATAATAGTTCTACCAGCAGCATGCGGAGCTCATACTCTCAATTTAGCAGGACCCGATGCCGCTGAATGCTGCCCTAACGCAATTACTTTTTTTGGAGTCGTTCAAAAATGTTTCAACATATTCAGTAGTAGTACGATACGATGGGATATTTTGAAAGAATGTGTACCAACTTCACTTCACCGCTTATCGGATACAAGATGGTCTGCTCGAATTGATGCTGTCAAAGCGTTTGCTCAAAATCTACCTGGACTGAGGAAAGCTCTTACAAAAGTGACAGGACTTAATCTCACCGTAGAAACGAAACGCGATGTCGATTATTAAGTACATTAGTAAATTTGAATGTGTCCTAATGTCTTACATATGATTCAAGATTCTCACAGCAATAAACTACGTCAATTTGATTTTACAAAGAAAAGAAGCAACGATTGACGTCGAGGTAAAGAATCTTGAATGCCCTGTAGCAGATCTACAATTATTACGCAGCCAATGGGGATCGATTTTAAAAGAATGTCAAACTGTTGCAAAAGGTTTGCCAAACACTTCGTCAACATTGCCAGCAAGCCGAAAGAAGAAACGTAATGATGAAGAACCTGAGAATTCAGCGGAAAATATGATCGCCGAAGAAATTGATTTCAAGAGGAACACACTTCTCGTCATCATGGACTCAGTTATCACTAGTATTGAAAATCGGTTTACTGCAATTAAAAACATAAACAACATTTTCTCATTCCTGTGGCTATTTCCTAACATTGAAAAAGCAGAACTTCAGACAGCAGCTCTTAATTTTGCTAAAAAATACCCTTCTGATGTGTCGGAAGAAATCTCAATTGAGATGTGTCACTTGAAGAGTGTGTACAAGGCGAATTTTACTGGAAATTCGGAATGTTGTATGCCTCCGTTCGACTTGTGGAATGCCATCACAGCTAAAAACTTGGATACTCTGTTCTCGAACATCTGCATTGCTTTGCGAATATTCTGCACCCTGCCAGTATCGGTTGCCGGCGCCGAAAGATCGTTCAGCGCTTTATCAAGGATCAAAGACTACCATTGTTCTTGTTCAACTCAGACTCGAGTAACAGGATTGGCAACTTTGTATTTGGAATCTGAGTTAGCAAGGAAACTCGACTTCGATGATATTATAAGAGCTCTTGCCTCAGCTAAAGCAAGAAAAGCAAAATTCTAAGCAACGTGGCAGTCATTTTCAAATATTTGTAAGGCTAACAAAATGAATAAAAAATTTTAACTTTTTTCAGCTGCGTTTTTTATTTCAGATCTGCTGAAGAGTTTTCTAAAATTCATTTTAATCAATATTTCATAATTAATTCTATCAAAAATTTTATCAATGAGTTTTTCAATGTTTAAATGTTATATCACTATAACATAATACACATTTTGATAAATAAAAAAAATTTGAAGGGGCCCGCATCTCAAGTTTCCCCCGGGGCCCGAATACTCCCTCCACGGCCCTGCCTCAAGGTGTATCTATACAAGGGGGTGACGTTCGAGCAATAACAACATTTTTAAAATTAGAAATATCAAGGGAAAGAGATTAGAAAATTGGAATTAATGACAAATAGATAAAATTTGTTTGTCGCGCATTCATAACACAATAACAACTTTCCGTACATTCCATTTTAGTGGCACTTCTAAATTAAAGCCGAGTTGAAGAAGAAGAAATCAGCTACAGCCGATCACTCCGCCTTCTATACTTATAGATACGCATTAGTTTAACTACGTTTCGCAAGTAATTCTGACTTGTATTTTTCCATAGTACATTTTTGTTCTACAAACTAATATTATACTTCTAAATTTTACTAAAGAAAGTTACATTTTTCATTAAAACGAAATAAGTAAATTATAAGTTTGATTTAGCATTAGTCTGCTTTCCATAGTCTGTAAGAAACACGAGATTTCTAGATAACTAATAATCGAATAAATAAATAAATAAATAAATAATGCTGATTCTTAAGTCTTGGGTTGGGGAATAAGTTCATAGCGTTTTTATATTTTCTTTTATCTTACAATAATTTGTTCGCCGTTTGGCAAAGTCTTAGAAGTCATTCTGCTACGAGTATATAAAACTATGTTAATTGTAATTTTGAGTTATTTAATTTTTTATTAGTTTTGAGGTTTGGAAATGGAGTACCCAAGAGGCAAAAATCAATATTTTTGACACCTGCTCTTCTTTGCTTTTCGTCGAGGTCAAAAAGCTACCAAAACAGCCCGGAATATTTGCTATATGTATGGAGAAGGAGCCATAGACGAGTCTACAGAACGGAAATGTTTTGCAAAGTTTAAAAATGGCGATTTTGGCGGAAGGCAGCGGAAGGCAGCGGAAGGCCTTCTGAATCGATAAAGAACGTCTCAAATCACTTTTAAAACGGTAGTGAATTGGCGAAAAAAATGAACTGCGATCATAAAACCATTCTCAATCACCTTCATTTAATGAGCTTTACTGAAAAATTGGGAGCTTGGGTGTCTCACGAGTTGAACAAAAAGCAAAGAAAGTCGCCTTTGAATTTCACCTCAGTATCTCGCCCGCCATCGAGCAAGACGCGGTCATAAACAGCGCTTTTTGTACCGAATCGTCACGGGAGATGAGAAATGATGCTTATAAATCAAATGAAGCAAAGAAGGGAGTGGGAGACTCCTGGGGATACGACAAAGCCGAGAGTCATCTTCATATTCGACTGAAAAGACCTGATCGATTTGGTCAAACCAAGTCGTCAAAGCTGCACTCCAAGAGCTCGAATAGGAGGATCTTCAGCATCCGCCGTATTCTCCGGACCTTACACTAACCGATTACCATCTTTTCCGCTCCCTGTCAAACCATATGAAAGGCGTTACCTTCGATAACAAAGAGGGCCTTAAAAACTGGCTCAACAACTTGTTTGACACCAGACTAATCGATTTTTGGCGGAACGGCATCAACAAAATGGTCGAGAGGTGGGAAGGTGAGAGGCTGTAAACAGCAACGGCGAATATATAATTGATTAACTTATTGATATAATTATTGTTTTTTGTTAAAATAAAAGTCTTCGGTAAAAACGCTACGAACTTATTCCTCAACCTAATAGAATATACTTGTATTTCTTTTTATATTCGCTCAGCTCCAGATCCTTTCCATTTCTTTCTTTCTCTAGTTTAGAAGATATTGAGCTACATATAATAAGTACGACTTTCAAAATCGAGCTATGCAAAATGTGCTCTCTCTCTCTGAAACAAATTCACTTTCAAATTCGATCCGCCTCACTCTTTTATTGGATGGATCAACTATTAACTTTTTGAATATTTACTAATTCTTAAGGTATCTTCATTAAGGTATTTACTAATCTTAGTAATTCAGTAAGGAATTGTTTTTAATTTGACTAAAACAAATAATATTTAAATAAAAAAAAAAACTAAAAAATAAACGCTTTGCTGATAAATCCGCTGATACGTGTGTTAGTTTTAGAATAATGAATGTTTCGCGTTCATTTTCTTTTCCGTGTAGATTTTTTGCGTCTGTTGCTTGATTTATTCAATAATTCGGAATATCTGGACAAATTGGCAAACATTTGCTTCAACTCTTTTTACCTGCTGAACATCTATAGGTAAGCCCTATCAGTAAGCCCTATCCAGTGTATTTGAAAAAGTTGTATAATTCCGCTTAGATAATAAATAGGCAATTAATTTGCATATTACACTTACATACACACTCGTATGTACATAACTTTTCACTGACGTGACTTAACAAAATTTTCGGTTTCTCAGTCTCACATTTTTGGTTTTCTCACACTTGCTGGGCGTGTGAAAGGCATTTCAGCTATTTAAAAATATTCGACACGGCGACGACACGCCACTCTCAGCTTTATTAACGTTGTGTTTTTAATGAATTGTTCGCATACTCGTATGTTTACTAACAATTCCAAGTAATTGCCATAGTTTGACTAGAGGGTGAAATAATGGTGGTGGCGGTCTTTAATGCTGGTCAATCAGACGGGATGTCCGGTTTTGAATTCAAACACAGTAAAGAGAAGCAGATGAAATAAAAATCAGTGTGTGAATGCCACAAGGTTAATATGAGAATGATGGTTGGAATTCTAAGCTTTCTCGTCCCAGCAGAGAAATACAGTAGTGCTGAGCTGCTGGTGGATTTAAGAAAGTAAAAGTGCTAGCATATTCTCGTTTTTATATGACGGCACAAGGAATATCAATTGCATTTTTGGTATTGTACTTATAGACATATATATATATGTATATATATATATATTGGTCGCCTTATTCCACCCAAAATAACAGAAGGGGTGTTTTTGGGCGCTCTGCCTATCGCTATCGCGCCTTCTTATAGAAAACACCATTTCTGTTGTTTTGGCGGAATTAGGCGGTCATAAGTTTGATATTATGTGGGCATGAAAATTTTTAGCTATTCAATCTGGTGTCGCCATCGCTTTGTGTGAAGAAGCAGAGTCTTGCCGAAGGATGTATGGCCATCAACGCGTACACTAACAATTCAGGGCTCTAGATCATCGATACATACAGCAGAGTCCACTCGAAATCTTTGAGAAAAAAATTGTGGTGGCATACAACTCCTTTGTTGTTCATAACTCCCTAAAACCATAACTAAAACCGCTTTGTGTGCATGACAACAGGAACCTTTATAGGATTTGAACATATGTCATATATCGTCACATATGCCATATGCCACTTCTGCAGTTGGTCTTTTGGTCTTGGTCAACATTTTTTCATCATATCTCGCAAGCAAACAGAAACTAGTTTGACAAAAAAAAACTTAATAAAATTACTAAGCAATGGAAAGTTGCTCTGGGAGAGGAGAGAAATGCTGAAATGCACGAATATTTATCTGGCATGTCACCAGCTGCAGCTGTTGACTATTCGTTATGGAAAGCAACCGGAAACATATCGCAATCAACTTCGTACATTGCACCAATAAAAACTTCTGGTAGTCAGTGAACAAAACCGACGAAGTAAAAGCGACTGAATTCGCCAAACTTCTTACACAAGTCTTCGAACCCTTTCTGAGTAAAGATATAAAATGTGATAAAGAAATATACGAATATTTTTCAAGCCCGTTTAAAATGGATTTTCCGGTGCCTCTCTTTACGTGGAAAGAACTTGAAGCCACAATCAACAAAACCACTAAGGCAAGCAAAGCACCAGGTTATGACCTCATAACAGACAAATTACTAAACGAGCTACCTACTCACGTATACAAGTTTATTTCATATATACGAGGTGTGTTCAAAAAGTATTGTGAATTTTGTGTTTTTTTTTTAAATTATTTATTTATTCATTAATATCTACTTTGTCCCCTTCAAAGTAATCCCCATGAGATATTATACACTTGTGCCAACGTTTTTTCCAATCTTCGAAGCACTTCAAAAAATCATTTTTTTTTTGTCTCTCCTCCTTCGATGCCGTCTTTATCTTGTCAATCGTAGCGTAGTGTCGTCTTTTCATGGGCCTCTTCAGTTTCGGGAACAAGAAAAAGTCACCGGAGGGCAGATCTGCGTAATACGGTGGCTGTGTCATCATTAGTGTGTTGTTTTTGGCCAAAAAGTCGCGCACAAGCAACGATGTGTGAGCAGGGGCGTTTTCGTGATGCAAGAGCCAATTTTTGTTCTTCCACAAATCCCGGTGTTTCTGGCGGATTGCTTCACGAAAATTGCGCATAACCTTCAGGTAATATTCCTTATTGACCGTTTTACGCTGTGGCAAGAACTCATGATGCACAACGCCCTTGCAGTGGAAGAAAACGGTAAGCAAAGCTTTTACATTCGACCAAACTTGGCGCGCACTTTTCGGTCTTGGTTCGTGCGGGAGCTTCCATTGAGATGATTGAGCTTTGGTTTCCACGTCATAACCATAAACCAACGATTCGTCACCAGTTATGACCCTCTGGAGCAAAATTTGGTCGTCGCACACAGAGTCCAACATCTCATTAGCAATGTTCATGCGATGCTGCTTTTAGTTGAAATTGAGCAATTTTGGTACGAATTTTGCGGCGACCCGTCTCCTTCCCAAATCATTGAAAAAAGTCGAATGGCACGAGCCAATCGATATGTCTAGGTCCTCAGCAACTTCTCTAACAGTGATTCGATGAATGGCCAATACCATTTTCTTCACTTCATACATTTTTTCGTTTGTTGTTGAAGTGCTCGGGCGTCCGGCACGCTTTTCGTCGTTCACATCTTCTCGGCCTTCTGAGAACATTTTGAGCCACTGATAAACGTTGCTTCTCCGTATGACACAGTCAACATTCGGAATGCATTCGCGCGCTTAATTTCGTTTTTCACACAAAATTTGATACAGGTTCTTTGATCTATATTTTTGAATAGGTAAAAATCGAAGACGAGCTGAAGCATGTGCAAGCAAAGCAGCTGTCAACAATTAACTGAACATTCAAAATGGCTGAACCCGTCGGCATGAGTGAGAGACATGAGTACTAACATATCGCCACAAAAAAATCGAAATTCGAATATACGTAACCTGCGAAAATGCAAAATTCGCGATACTTTTTGAACACACCTCGTACAAGTACTTGTAGATTAACAGTTATTTTTCTATAGTTAGAGCTCATCTGTTATCCAGGCTTTGTATTTGTGATGCCCTTAGAACTACACCTACAGATACATTAAATATAATCCTGAACTTACTACCAATCGAATTATTCGCTAGACAAGTATATAGCTGCCAAATCTTACTCTTAGAGTAAGGGAAATAAATTCATTCAGAACGACCCATAAAGGTCATTCGACCATATTGGAGTATTCCTTGTTGGAAAATAGACTTTTGTTACACCAATTGCATTGACTTTAATAAATCCTTTATCACAATGTTTCCTTCGAAGGAAGATTGGGATAGAGGCCTTATTCAAAATGAAAGTGAAATAACTGTCTATACAGTTGGCTCAAAATTAGGTTATACTATAAAGTAGCTGGAGGGATCTACCTCGAAAAACTGGAGATAAAGCAATCGTTCCGCCTACCCGATCACTGTAGTGTATCTCAAGCGGAGCTCACTGTTATTACGGAAGGTCTCACAGCAATAAACACGCGAGTATTATCCACAAATGAAGTCTTCATTTACTCAGGCAGTCAAGCAGCCTTAACAGCGCTGGAATCCGAAACGCACTCGGCAAAAACAGCCACAAAATGCTTTAACCTACTAAATGATGTGTCGCAATACTACAAAGTACATCTTATTTGGGTGGCAGGCCACAGGAATATAGCAGAAAACTGCGAAGGAGATTAACTTGCTCCAATTGGTAAAACCCTTGATGTCCAATTGGATAAAACGTTGACACCTATACCCATTGCCACTTGTAAATTACTGATATACAGAGAAACTATTAAAATAGTAAATACAAAATGGCGAAACCTAACAACATGAGAATTAAGCCCAATTGACATGGCCGAAACTCAACAGTGGTCGTTCAAAATGCCTGCTAAAACTCAATAGAGAGAATACAAGAACATTGATAGGTGTATTAACCAATCATTGTTTAATAGGTAACCATGGAAGAAGATATCCCTTAGTGTAAGGAAAAAGTTGCAGTGGCATCACAATGGGCCTGGGACTAAGTGTGTCATTTTGGCAGCCAGCAGATCTGCCTCCCTAGTTTAATTTTCTATTTATTAGTCCACTAGGCAGACCTTATTTAAAGCGGTTCGTAATGTGGCAACTGCAATTAGCGCGTTGTCATCTGCAAACGTTGCTGTGACGTAATTACGATCAGGCCGTAGGTCATGTGTGAAGATAAGGTACTGTAGAGGCACAAGTGCACTGCCTTAAAGTACACCTGCCTTTATTTGTCGAAGACTTGAATAAGCCTAAAAAAAGGATAATGAAAGTCAACGCTTTATAAGGAAAATATTTGGTTTTAATAAAAATGAAATTCTTCCACTTTATATTAAGCACAAAACACTCAAATTTAAGCAAAAAATCTAACAAAAATTCAAATTTAAATTTGATTAAAATTTTGAGATTTAATATCAATTTGATTGATGACCAACTTACTGAAGCAGGAGACCACGTTTGCAGTATAAAATAATGCCGAATAATTGCTTCCATTATGGCGGTTCGTAGGTTCGAATCTCGGTGAAACACCAAAGTGAAGAAAAACATTTTTCTAATAGCGGTCGCCCCTCGGCAGGTAATGGCAAACCTCCGAGTGTATTTCTGCTATTTCTGCCATGAAAAAGCTCCTCATAAAAATATCTGCCATTCAGAGTCGGCTTGAAACTGCAGGTCCCTCCATTTGTGGAACAACATCAAGATGCACAGTACAAATAGGAGGAGGAGCTCGGCCAAACACCCAAAAAGGGTGTACACTACGTTCATATGAAGAATGTACTAACATAATAAAAAAAAAAGTTTTGCTAGTAGCAACGCCCTCCCATATCTACTACTTCGCAGACCTTATAATTTGTTTCATCAATTCATAGTTGCTCTGCTGGGATGTAACTAGCATTTATGCATGGCTATGTGCAGAACCAATTTTCAACTGGGTTAGTTGTACAAATCTTCACTAACGACAGAAAATAAATTGTCTGAATGACAGACAACAAAAACATACCCAAATAGGGGCAGTAACGTTTCACCACGCAAACAATCACTGAAAGTGAACAGGAAAACGAAATGCAAAACACAAAAACGAAAGATTCCAAAATATTTTCACAGCACATAGAAATGTTCTCGTGTGACTTTCCAACAGCGCTACCGATTCCGATGAGAAGTTGCACGGTCAGCTCCCATGTGGTATGCTAACTATTTCAAAATTAACTCAATTCACAGCACTTAAGCGAATGAAATCAACGCTGGTACAACGCCAGTTGAGTTAAATGATGGTATTAGTGGCACTTTAGTAGGTACCTTTTTTAAGTTGCGCGAGGGTTTGCGCGATCACTCACGCAACACAGCCTACGCGTTCTCACAAGCATTTGCAGTATGACAAAGCGATGGGATTTTCAAAAGAAAAAAAAAAGAAATACTAAAAATGGAAAAATATAAAACAAACACAAATGAGAATTTACTCAGCCGCTTCATGTGAGGATTTGCCTTGTTTGTGACTTCTGCTTATCAATCCGCGTTAAAGCGGCGCAAAACAACCCCCCAACCCTTAATTACCATCGATGATACCTGAGCTTCGTGCGCGCCTACTCGCGCCACTATTCACGCGCCAATTCTGCCGCGCTGGCAAACATCGAACGAGTCTTCACTGCACCGTCAAATAATCGGCTTTCACATTCAATCGTTATCAACCACCCATAATATCATTTGCCGTCAGATCAGTCATTTGGCTGTACGAAGCGCTAAATGCAGCCGCTGACCGCTTTCACTGCGCTCGCTATGCGCGCGCCCGCCACGTGCGCGTGGGAACTTTTCGCTCTCGTTCGAACTTCCATTAGAATAGCGTGTATTTTGGCGTATGTTTTGGTTGATTGTAACTTGGTTTGTCGCTAACTTAGTTGAGTGTTGCTACCTTATTGGATTATTGTTACATTTGAACATTTGCACTTTGTATGCATTTCTATTTGTTCGGCCTGAATGCGCGTTCGATAATGTTTTTTTTTTTTTTGTTTTGATGGGAGAATAATATTTCTCATTGGAATTATTGCAGCTGCACATATTTGCTTTTCATCCAACTGCTCAATAGTTAATCAATTTGATTTGATGGGCTGTGTGAAAATGTGTGCCTCAATTTGATAATTCCCAGGACAAAAGCACGGGTGTATTTAGATGATAGTAACAAGATAAGGCGCACTTTTATGGAACGTAGTAAGTCAATTATTATACCGTGTTAGCTGGGAAAAATTGCATATGCATAAGAAAGATTTTATATAGTAATGCTCCATACTCTGTTTTTTCTTTTCTCATCAATTTAATTTTTTAAATGACTAAATATTTAATATGTAATTTTTAATACTTACGCACTCTATGATATTAATATGGATATCAAACGAAAAAGCATATATTCAACTATTAAAAAAAATATATAGAAGAAATGTTTCTTTACTTTTCAACTTCGTTCTTATTGCTGTTTTATAAAAACTTAAAAATACAGAACTTTCCGCCTCCAAAATAAAGTATACGCAATGCATACAATATAAAAAATCTATATTTGCCCTGGTGAAGTGTCGTTCGAAAATTTCCCGTAAACGCAACCGAACAAAAATGAGAAGTACGCGAAGCGTTTTTAGGCGGTATTTTTATGCACGCATTCGAAAGGGGCGAAATTATCTTGCTCCACGGCTGCAAAAGTGATTAAAGAATCAAAAAAGTTTGTTGTGACGTGGAATAAGCGGTATAATATATATGTATATTATTGGCGCGTACACCCTTTTTGGGTGTTTGGCCGAGCTCCTCCTCCCATTTGTGGTGTGCGTCTTGATGTGGTTCCACAATTGGAGGGGCCTACAGTTTCAAGCCGGCTCCGAACGGCAGATATTTTTATGAGAAGCTTTTTCATGGCAGAAATAGCAGAAATACACTCGGAGGTTTGCCATTACCTGCCGAGGGGCGACCGCTATTAGAAGAATGTTTTTCTTAATTTTGATGTTTCACCGAGATTCGAACCAACGTTCTCTCTGTGAATTCCGAATGGTAATCACGCACCAACCCATTCGGCTACGGCGGCCGCCGTATAAAGTGTACATAAATGTTTCCGAGCGCGGCTTGAAGCGAGTGACGACAAAAAAGCAGGATAAAGTGATCGTCCAACTTTTTAAGCGGATCCTTCTTTGTGACTACGCTAAGCACACAAAACTCTTGCTAAAAAGGGAATAGATGTGAGTGAGTATCAACACCATCGAACGTCGACTGAAGGAGGCGAACATATCTTCCCGTCCCACATCATCATAACCACTGCGTTCAGAAAATCACTTTGAGAAGAAAATGGCGTCACAGTATTGGACTGGCCATCCCAGTACCCAGACGCCAACCCCATTGAAAATGTGTGGGGAATTATGAAAACTCATCTTCTCGGAAAGCCAGTCTACGATTTAAAGCAATTCGTGCGTCAAATTCGCAAAATCTAGTCCTGTTTGTCGATGAGCTACGCAGAAAAGCTGGTTCAAAGCAGAAAGAAGATGACAGGCTATACTCGACAACGATGAAGACTGCACGGTTTATTGAGTAATTGCGACTCGTAGTTTTGTATTGTACATCGAAAAAGAAAAAATTAAATATGTATCTTTTATAATTCATAAATAATCGCGGCCCCTTTTTTTAACACAGACTGTATATATATAATAATTTGGTTGTTTGCGTCGAGCTCCTTCTTCGATTTGTGGTGTGCGTCTTGGTGTTGTTCCATAAATGGAGGGACCTATAGTTTCAAGCCGACCCCGAACGACAGATATTTTTTTTATGAGGAGCTTTTTCATGGCAGAAATACACTCGGAGGTCTGCCGTTGCCTGCCGAGAGGCGACCGCTACTAGAAAAAACTTTGTCTCATTATCCATATTAATATACTTAAAAAATAAGTGAAAGCAATATATCGACTGAAGTTTTGGGTTTCAGAAAGCTGTGTGCACAATGGGTGCCGCATTCGCTAACAATGGACCAATCCAGATTCCCTCTTAAGGGATGGAATCTCATTGGAACAAGTGTATTGATATGCGGATATACTATACTGAATAATGAAGTGTATTTCGAACTGCAAAACTTATTAAATAACCTAATACGAATATTTGTGCGGGTCTCTAACCGACTATCTTCCAGGCAGAAATACATACCATTGAGAAATACATACCATGTGTAAGGTAATGTCTCCGTAGAAAAATGAGAGGGACTCACATTTACAAACTTTCAAATACTCAGGCGGCTTTGAAAGCTCTTCTATCAACTACAATCACCCCAAAAATAGTGCATGTCTGCCTGAACCTTCTTAATATGGTGGGGAACTTCAACAGATTATTACTGGATTGGGGCCCTGGGCACGAAGGACATGAGAAATGAAATAGCGGACTAACTAGCAAAAAAAAGGGGCAAGCATACCCCTAATTGGTTCTGAAACTTTATGTGTACTTACAAAGGGCCAAATCAATGAAATTGTCAGGAGGTGGGAGGTGAAAAATTCCTTGAACACTGGCGAATCTCTATCGGCCAGCGACAAGCGAAACAATTCTTAACGCCGGACAGAGGAATTTCTGATAAGCTACTTTCAGGCCACAGTAGCTTCAGATATTACTTAAACAAAATTGGCCTCTGGTGATGGTCTCAATCTACCTATTCTGTGAAATGGACACTGAAAATTCAGAACACATTATTTTTAAATGTCCTGCACTTGCTAGAAAACGGCTACAGCTCCTTGGTGGTACTGCCACGCCCCCATATAAACTATGGAGCAATAAACCCCAGAATGTGCTAAAATTTTTAAGAAGCCTCTAAATATAGGGTGCCTCAGCAGGCTTTGCACAATAGATGCATTTTGGTCGCAGTGCGCAGTAGCTTAATAATAATTTGTGACTAAGACGAGCACCAAAAATAGGAGAACAAGCTCTACCAAACACCCAACAAAGGGTGTAAGCGATAATTATTATTTTAATTGTTATTAAGAGGCTGGCATTTAAGTCAAAACCATAGATCATCATCATCTTTTGGCTCTACAGCTCTTTGTGAGCTTTGGCCTGCTGCACGTGGGACCTCCATACGTCTCGAACGCTTGCGAGATACGTTGGTAAAAATTAATTTTAAAAATTTGTAAAAAGCTATGAAAACTGTCGATGGCTTCCCGATAGTCAAAAACCGAAAGGGTGGCGTGAAGCTGGAAGCAATACAACATCAGACCTCTAAGCTAGTCCTTAAATAGTTTTCTGTAGTTTTCATTGTACAAAATAAATTCCGCAAATTAATGCACTCTACTATACGAGGGCGGTTCAATAAGTATCCGTGTTAGAAATGAGTACACCATTAAAAAAAAATGTATTTTTCAACATAGTCCTCTTTTAGAAAGATACGCTTCTCCCGGGTTGGTGTCGAAATTCTGTATGTACAAAATTCTAAAAACAAAATTCAGCTTTTTAAAATTCAGCTTTTTAAAATTCTGCTTTTTTAAAATTCTGTTTTTTTAAAATTCTGCTTTCTAAAATTCTGTATTACAAAATTCTGTATTACAAAATTCTGTATTAAAATATAATGTTAACAATGTTAAAGAGGTAATGTAATTATTTTGGAAAAGTGCGCACTTTTCCAAAATAATTACATTACCTCTTTAACATTGTTAACATTACTATTTTAATACAGAATTTTGTAATACAGAACATTGTGGGATATTCATTGTCAAATTTAGGTATGGTTATTTGTTAGTAAAACTTTTTACACAATTTGAGTATATGCGCCCCATTGTTTTTAACATATTCGTACATACCTATGTACATACCTACGTTAATTATAGTTGACAACATTTATACATTGGTATGTACATAGGTATGTTTGCAATCAAATATTACCTGGAGATGAGAACTTCTATCACAAATGAGGAATTACAATTTCACCACACCTGTCTACAACGGTTCTTATATTGTTTGTTTACCTTCTGTTAAGTGCTGACTTTTTGTGAAAGAGCGTGGTTTAATATTATATTGATAAAAATGTCCGAAATAAGAATTTTGAAAACAAATAAAAATAAGGAAATGTTGGGTGTTGATGGGTATTTCTATTATTTAGAAAGAATAACAAAACAAAGGTCATATAATTGGTCGTGTTCCAAGAGAATAGCGTGTCACTGTAAATTTCGATTGGTGACTGAATTAAAAGACGGTATCCATTGTGTGATTAAAAGGTCCGGTGTACATACCCATAGCCCTGAGGCAGTGGAAGGTTTTGTTCGCGATGCTAATATAAAGCTTAAAGAGTTATCTAAAAAACATGCTTGCCGGCTAGCCAGATAATTCGAGAAACCATTGTGCTAACTCCGAGCGATAGCCGTGATGCTTTAGCTTCTAAAATGGCCCAAAAAAGTAAAATAATGCGGACTAGAAAAAAGAAATGGAACATGAAAGAACCAAAAACTGTAGATGATATTGATATGCCATTTAATTTATATGTCCTTGAAGGCGAGCTTTTTGTCTTAGCAGAAAAGTGGGTCGATGATGAACTTTTTATAATATTGGGGACAAAATCTTCATTGGAAATGCTGAGTAGCAGTGACTGCTGGGCTGTTGATGGAACTTTCCATGTTGTTCCTCGCGTTATGAGGCAACTTTTTTCCATACATGGCAGAGTACATGGCGAAATCGTGCCTCTCGTTTTTTGCTTGATGAGCAAAAAAACGTTGAAGTCATATGTCGCTGTTTTTAACGAGTTGCTGACGATTGCAGGTAACCATGAACTAAATTTATACCCTCAGCGTATAATTTGCGATTTCGAAATGGGTATCATATCGGCAATTAAGCAATGTTTCCCAAATACTCAGTTACGCGGCTGTTTGTTCCATTTTGGACAAATAATATGGCGAAAGGTTCAGAAGGAGAGGTAATTAAAGCCTATTTTATGGTTGTGTATGTATACTAAGTAATAGCATGTTCTTTTTATGTATAGATTGGCTCAAAAATATGGGACTTCGGTGGAATTCGCACTGCAAGTCCGAATGATTAAAAGCTTAGCTTTCGTACCGCCAAGCGAAATACCGAATTACTTTCAAACATTACTTAATAACTGCGATGATGAAAGTGTAAAAAAATTACTAGTTTGGTTTGATAAAAATTATATTGATATAAATAATAATAATTCCAAATATTCTCCCGAGTTTTGGTCAGTGCATGACCATAATGCATCGCAAACAGAAACGTTTCCTAGAACACAAAACAATATTGAAGCGTGGCATCGGCGGCTGAAAGTTATTGTTGGAAGAAGAAATTCGCATCTTATGCTAAGTTTGCAAAAGGAACTTATTTTAGCGAAAACTCAAATATCAAGAAAAGAAAATGGAGAAAGCGTTAGAAGAAAAGGAAAATAATTAAAAAAAACAAACAGCTGCGAAGAATTATTAAGAAAAGAAATGAATTAAGTCACACTACATATTTAAAAAGAATTGCAAATATTATTGTAATTGGCTAAACTAAAATATTGTTATCGCTTAAACATATATGTATATTTATGGAATAAATGTTTATTTTGGTACTTCTTGTATGACGAAAATCACAAAACTTGAATAAAGCAGAATTTTTCGCATTAAACATGCAGAATTTTGAAAAAGCAGAATTTTAAAAAGCAGAATTTTAAAAAGCAGAATTTTAAAAAAGCAGAATTTTAAAAAGCAGAATTTTTTTGCAATTTACAGAATTTTGTCACCCAGAATTTTGGAATACAGAATAATGACACGCTCCCGCTTCTCCCAACGCTCCGGCCATTTTTTAACCGCTCCAAAATATAGGATTTGTCGAGCTCTACGTTGATTTCCTCGTTTGAACTAAATTTTTTTCTCGCGAGCCATTTCTTCGTGTTACGGAACAAGAAAAGTTGAATGCGGAGGCTGCGGCAGCAATTTATGCAGCTTGGCGGCGACAACATCACCTTCTTTTTCGCCAAATGCGGCCATGTTTCCTTCAATTTTTGTGAAAGCGGTGCAATAACTCGCTGTAGTTTTGTCCAGCGATCGTTCTTCCTATTTCTAAAAAATCCATGAGGATTACGCTGTTTTCGTCCCAAAAAATCGTTGTCATGACCTTTCCGGCTGATTGGACGGTCTTAGCCTTCTTTGGAGCAGATTCACCGGTAGAAATCTATTGCTTTGATTGCTGCTTAGTTTCTGGTGTGTAATGATGAATCTAGGTTTCATCAACGGCCGATGGACATATAAGTTGACGCCCAAACTAAATGAATGGATTAGTAGAAAGCAACCTAGATTCTCAGCGGACATAGTGGCTTTCTTGCGCACCTCCACCTTTTTAATCTAGCAGATAATTGGATAACCTTGTAACGCAAATGTTGAACTCGAAAGATAAATGGGAAGCAGTAAAGAAGTTTGCAGCAAGGATAGTAGTAAAACTCCGACACTTGGGGTGCGCAAAGCGAATGCGACCGATCTAAAACATCCAACGGGTGTGTCATCCAAAGAAGCCATTTTGAAACAGATATCCTGTAGGGGTGACTGTATTCACGAACAGGCGACAAGCACGAACGCGTAAGGTTAAGCCTCAAGACGAAACCAAACAAACTAGTCGATATCGAGTAACGCTATAGCAATTTTCCGATGGCTCATTGGTCTCGAATGGAAAGTGTATAACCCAAATATACGCAATTAGGAAAGGAACCTGAACGCAGGTACCTGGTGTGTCTTGATGAAATGCTTTGAGCAGTCACATTGTGGAATCAGCCGAGAAGGGGAGAACATTATAGGGGTGTGGGGAACATGCCCCACAATACCTCCTCTGACAAAAAAAAAAGCTTATAGGCTAGCTGAAGTGGCTGTCCTGCGACAGTTAGAGGACCTCTGTGAGACCACCGGGACTATCCTATTCTTACTCTACTTCGTCCCCTCTAAACCATTGTGTGACATTTAAAAAGCTGGCTATACTATCTAGTTTCTTTCGGAGCTCGCTTAATTGATCCAAACACTGCTTCGAAGTTAACAGCCGCATCCGCTTGTTGTCCACCGTGAGCAATCGCGGCATCCATCGAGCCGAACATTTTTTCATCACCAACTTATCATGTAAAATATTAATTGCCGTTCCGGTCGACACACCTATGACCTCTGTTACTTCGCGCACTTTCGTTCGTTGATCAGCGAACAGCGAGAATCATGTCGTGGACTTTTTGAATGTTTTCCTCGGTGACCACGTCAACAAGGCGTCCTAATCGCTCCTCATCAAAAATGGATGTTCGCCTACGTGTAAATTCGTTGAACCTAACTGTGGTCATAGGTGGCGAAGCGTCCCCATAGACAGCATCAAACTTTGCTTTTATCTCCTCACATGTTTTCCCATCCAAAAACAAAAAGCGAATTACCGAACGACTCTACTCTTTTTCCATCTTAGCGAAAATCAGAAAAAACACTTCTTACTCGAATAGCTTCCAAATCCCAGCTAACTTATCAATCAGTCTGAAATTTGTTTGCCGTTGTTTGATAGATGGCAGCATACGATGCTAACACCAACTTTTCTCAGGAAAGTCCTTTGTCATCAAAAACGTGTACTTATTGAATCGCCCTCGTATATGCAAATTTGCATAAAAAACAGCAAATAGTTCACCTTTACTCATTCGTTTCGCCTCTTGATTTATTAGCTTTTAATGCGCCAACTACTGTCCACTGCTGCTATTGCGCCTCCGCTACACATTCTTAGATTGCAATAATTCTGCATTAAACACTTGTGCTTGCAACCAGTTTCGTGATGCATGACTATTCGTACGCCACACGTGCTGGATAGCAGTTAGTAGAGGCGTATTAAAATTCTTGCACCAACTTTGAAGTAAATACAAATCAAATTACTAAATGAAAAATACACGAACAGGAAATTGCACAATGCGCACACACAAATGTACGTATGACTGTGTTGAGAAGTAAGCAAGAAAATAAATAATATTTCGTTGAATAGTGCGTGACACGCAGTGCATATGCGTGCGTGTGTATGTGTGTGATAAGAGGTGTCAAAAGCGTTGCGGCTGACCAGCTACGCATGGGCAAGAGGCGCTCAAGCCGCAGCAGCAGCAATCAGCTTATGATGGCAACTAACTGTGGTGGATATACACATACATACGAGTATATGAATTCTCGCTACAAGTGACACTATGCAAAATATCACACGAAAGGTACCTATGTACTTGTAAATATGTATGCATATATTATATATACAAGAAGCGTAGCAAGAAGAGTTGCTTGCAAAGCTGCGCAAGGAAGTTGACAAGCAGATTGGCACACCGGCGGCCCACTTGCCGAGAAAATATTAGTTTTTGCAACTGTCGCATTTGCCTTATCAGCGAGATACGGGTACGTTTAAAAAAACGGGTGAATGTGCGCCAGCAAATACGAAAATGTTGCACAAGTGATTACTCGGCTCTTCAAGCAAATGCATGCTTGAACACCTACATGCCTATGCTCTGCATCTATGCATATGTATGCGCATATGTATTTGTATGTACATATGTATATAGGTATTTAGCTTGCTACTTGTTGCAACATAGCGCCCCAAATTGCGGAAATGTTGCTGATTCAATATTCAAGCGACCGATGCTTATCGCCATGGCAGTGCGGCTGCGCAATTAATTGCGTGCAATTAAGCGTGCAAGAATCAGCAACAAGTGGCAAGTAAAGTGGCAATAACAACATCCTGTCACTGCACTCGCGGCTGCCCATCTTTAGCGCGGCAGCTACTGCATGCCTAAACTACTTACATACTCGTATATACCTACATATATGTGTATGTATGTGTGTGCCCAAGCAGCTGTAGTTATGCCATGTTGTTTAGACTTGGTGGGTAAGAGTGTTGCGGCCCACTGTCATTATCAGTCAACGACACTCATCCATTTCGCATGCGATGGACTTGAAAATGTGCGACGACATTTCACCAAACCGACAGCCAGCAAACAACAACAAGTACTCGTATTGGAAGCGTTACTGCTTGATTCCGTGAGTATGCGTGTACGAGTATGTTATAAATTCTGCTACTTTTGCTGATTATGCGGACCCGTCTGCAGCTGTCGTCATTTGAAAAAAAAAGTTGCGAAAATTGATGATTTCAATTAAGAAAAGAAGTCACAATATTGCAGCAACATACAGGATTTTTTCAATCATTTTTATAGTAATACTGGCAGCGAACAATCCGCTGAGTGACAGCAACAACCAATCACCAATTCACTGCAGCGCGGCAAGTGGTACTCGTATCGGCTATGGCTGCTGCTACGGCTACGGCTGTCGCTCGTAATTAGGTGATTTTCAAATTGGCAAAACATGTTGCAAGCTGTTGACTCGCTGCTGCAATATCGCTACCTCCTTTTCCTTGCATATCACAGCATCAGGTGGCACATTTGCCAGTGCCAAATTTTTGTGCTTCCTTAATGATATTCGTCGCTGTTGTCGTCATCTTTAAGGAAGGTGTAGACGTTTTTTTTTTAATTTTTTTTTTTTCAATTCTGCATACTTTGCGCTCGTTTGATTACTTTTTTAACTGTCAAATCTCCAGTATTGCAGCTGGCGTCCACAACGTCTTTAGCATTGGTCAATGCACCAATAGGCTTATCACCGACGTGGTTCATTAGTGCCCACGTGGAGGCAAAGAATTTTGTGTCATAGCTGTCATGTGCAAATGACATTTGTTTCAAATTGACTGAAAAAATTTGTGCTCACAGTTTGAAGTTGTAAAAATTAAAAAAAAAAAAAAATTAATTAAAATATTTCAAGAAGAAATGAATGCACGAGGCTTCAAAGCTCGAACGCGAAAAAACAATGCATATGATTTCTAAGAATCAAAAGAGTGGGACATGAGTTGAGAGGGTTGATTGTATAAATAGACGGCATGCATGATTCATACTGATTGCTGAAGGTGCACCTTATTCAGGACCACGCACAGTCAGTATTACTACTAAACTGGACTTACGAAACAGTACGTCTACGTACTAAACCCTAACTCCGAGCTCTGCAGATTTAGTTTGCCCTGCGATACCGCCGTTTAAGTATTGCATCGCAGCGCCAAGCTGGCAGTATGGCTCTTCATATATGTTTCTGTCTCTGTTTACCCTTCATTACTTGGTTGTCTTCATTGTTTACTGCGTTCCCATTTTTTTTTTTCTTGCGGACCATTCTCTCATCTTGGCCCACACCAACTTCGATTGCAGCATGTGATTTACAATGTTGGCTGGGGTTATTCTTTCTTTTACCATTTCTTCGAGCGACGTCCTTTCAGATGCCCCTTGACTCTATGCCATCACGAGTCGTACTTAAAATGAAATACAGTATGGTGCTGCCAGAGTCTCAATTGTGGTTACACTCTGAAAATGAGCGCAGCAAATATTGTTTTCGCAGTGTCTACGTGGAACCCAGCGGGACAAAACTACACTTTGCTCTTGGAATGCACGCATCTGCGTTTCAAGCGGAGGTGAGGTCAAGAAGCGATGAACTTTGCTGTGGAAAACCGATGGAGCAAAGTTGCGTTGATGGCCTTAGGCAGTCTTCCACCCACTTCAAGGTTATTTGAGTCCTATAAATTCAGATTGAACTCTGTTGTTAGACATAATATTCTGATGCTAACACGGGTTTCGGGACACGTGGTTATCGTGGGTGACGAGATCTCTGACTCTTTAGGTAGGATGGGCTCTGAAGCCAACTTCTATGGCCCGGAGCCTGTTCTGGCACTACCTTCTGCAGCCATCAATACCACGGTATGCAAACGGGTTTTTTAACCCACAAATGAGCTTGGCAGGCTGAGAGAGGCTGCAGATGGACTAAACTGATGTTACCTGTTATGTCCGACTGACTGTCTCAGATCCTCCCGTCATTAAGCAGAAGGGACTGTAGACAGCTGGTTGGACTGAAGACGGGCCACATTTTACGGGCGAAGCACATGGAAAAGGTAGGCATCTCTGCCCAGCATGTGGAGAGGAGGATGAGACGGCGGACCACTTTCTGTGCGTCTGTCCGGCCTTCGCTCGAATCAGGCTTGAGGTCTTTGATCAGGCAGTGATGCCTTAAGAAGCGAGCACGTTGGCTCCTTGGCCCCACAAGATCTACTCAGATTTCTTCGGAGGTCGGGTGGCTTTAAAGAAAATTAAAAAGGAAACCCGAGTGCAGTAAAATGGACTTAAATGAATCTAAGTGCTGTGCTTGCTAGTCTCCCTCGACAAAAAAAACTGGTCAAATTGGAGGTACTTTTTCCAATACGGGGTTTTTGACAGATCACGCGTGACTAAAGTCAAACTAAATACATCATTTTTTTCAGTATTCATTGACGTTTGATCATGAAAAGCCTTACGCCTCAGTAAGTCGTATTACGAAAATAGACGCTCTGTGAAAAGTTGTCATTGCGCACTCAGGCCAACTTATGGTGTTCAGCGATGAGGCCCATTTTTGGCTTATTGGCTACATCAAAAAGCAAAATTGCCATATTTTGGCTGAAGAACAACCCAAAACCATTCAAGAACAGGCATTACATCCATTGAAAATAACCGTTTGATGTGGCCTAAGGGCTGGAGGAATAATCGTTCCATATTTCTTCAACGACGAGGGTGGCGCCAATGTACCAGTGAATGGCGAACGCTATCGCGCCAAATAAACGACTTTTCGATACCGCAAATTGAGGCCCGTGATCTCCACATTTGGCTCCAACAAAACGGCGCCGGCGCTACTTGCCAAACAGCTATGAATTTATTCCTCGTCCTTTTGACCTTTGGACTTTTATTTGTGTGGGTATATAAAATAGGGAAATGCTTTGTGTATAAATCCGCTTCGATTGAGTCATTAGAAGCCAACATTACTAAAGTTATTCACGAGATACCGACCGAAGTCCTCCAGCGAGGCGTTCAAAATTGGTGTTTGCGGCGCAGTTGCGGCCAACATTTGAGAGGAATTATCTCTAAAAAACTAAATTTCATGAATGCTTCTACACAAAATTAATCAAGCTTTCTCAATGAATTAGAATTTGAGTTGTTTTATTCCAATTTAAAATCCGATAATTCTAAATTGATCACGCAATTCGCTTTCTGCGCTGAGTTGAAGTTTCGACCAAACGTACAGAGCTCACTCGATTAGTGAGAAAGTTAGATTCGAAATTGGGCGATAAGGCACCCATATAACGGTAGTTTAAAAAAAAAAAAAAAATAAATAATTGGCGCGTACACTTCTGTTAGGTGTTTAGCCGAGCTCCTCCTCCTATTTGTGGTGTGCGTCTTGATGTTGTTCCACAAATGGAGGGACCTACAGTTTCAAGCCGACTCCGAACGGCAGGTATTTTTGTGAGGAGCTTTTTCATGGCAGAAATACACTCGGAGGTTTGCCATTGCCTGCCGAGGGGCGACCGCTATTAGAAAAATGTTTTTATTAATTTTGCTTTCACCGAGATTCGAACCAACGACCTCTCTGTGAATTCCGAATGGTAATCACGCACCAACCCATTCGGCTACGGCGGTAGTTTACAATAGTAATAAAAAATGTAGTAACCAAGAAAATTGTTCAAATTTGACATCAAGGATATACCGGACGGCTACTTAAAATTAAATTATTTAAAATCTGGGAACATCAAACTTAGCTAATCACAAAAATTGCAATGCATTCGATGCACTCTAAGTATGATTTTGAAAACGAATGAAATGGAACAATAATCAGCTCACATTTGCTTGATTGCAGAAATTTTGTAAAAGTTAAAAGCTGGTGATATTTTAAAAACTTGCAGCCGATTCGCCAAATTGATTTTATTTTAATTCGACAGTTTCTTTACTTCCAACAAAATTTTCTGTTTTTTGTACAAAAATTGATTTAGAACTTCATTCCATACTCTGTTGAATAATTTAATTATTATTAATTATATTAAAATTCACTATTTTTCAAATCTTACAATTATAAACAATTAAAATTTAAATTTAAAATTTAAATTAAATAGAAAAAACTTCGATATAATTTTGGTTCTGGTCGCACAAAATAATGAGGTGAAAAGTGCATACCAAAGTGCATACGAGTATTTCATCCTGATCTGGACTTAAAATTATTATTAAAGAAAATAGTTTATTTATTATTAAAAACTAGCGTTATGATTAAAAAAATATATATAATCTTGTGCAATGTTCTTCTTATGCCATAGATAATAGAAAATAAATGCTTACAAATATATTTATGAGGATACATATCCCTAAAAAGTATAAACAAATAAGCGCATGCATTTTTTCCATACATTTTCAGATTTCAGATCCTGTGAACCTCGGTCTAGGTTTCCACTAAGGAAGTTCTGCTTGTTTGCAGACCTCATCTTTTCATCTTCAACCTATCGGGAAGAGCGCGCTGTTTTTGCCCTCCACATTAGCAATCTCTGTTTAACCCCTTACATTAATAGTATTTTCCTTATTCTACACAAGATCACCCCATTTCGCGAACAAAGTTAACTTTACAGCGCATATAAAACTCTACATCAATCTTCCACATTTTTACTCCTCACTTTAACAACCTTTCTTTTATCCCTTACATTAACAGCATTCTCCTTATTCTACACAAAATCACCCCATCTCGCAAACAATGTTAACTTTACAGCGCCTGTAAAACTCTACATCAATCTTCCACCCTGTAATTTAACATAAGTCACCACTCCGCATTACCCCTTCACTAACCACTTTACCCCACTGTTAAAATGCTTTCTTCAGCTGTTAACTGACTTCTCCAATGTTACACTCGTTCCCCGTCGCTTTCCACTACCCCTTAACGCATTTCCCCTGCTACTGTTAAGCTCAGCCAGATGTGGAGATTTCTTGAGAGTTGATCAAGTAAAAATATCAACATTTTTTAATAGCCGAATCAACGAGCTAAGCGAAGCGAACTTGGCCAACACGAAGCCGGTAAGCGATACACGAAGAATGGCTTGAGCGGCTTACGAGCGCCGGCTAGTAGTAAACAACCTAACAAATGTTGGCACTACAAGTGTGCTGCTGATGAAGCGCTAATGCAGCTGGCCAAGTGGCTGTAATCATGCGGAAATGAACGCCGCCGCATAGCCATTAGTTTGGATCAATGGAATGGTGAGTGAACCGGCGGCTTAGTGTATCAGTTTTGACGATCACTGGATTAGCTGATGGCTGGATTATTGTGGCAAGAAAGTGATCGTACGATCGATCGGATAAATAAAGTAAGCCTGCCCAACAATCAAACCATTGCATGGGCAAGCGATTTTGCAGCAGCCGCATTTTCTTACAAGCATACGAGTATATGAATGCGCATATGTATGACCAAGTTTGTTTGGCTGTTTGCTGTGTTTTATCGGTACAAATTAGTATATGTTGTTGTTGCAGCCTCTTTTATTACTAGTGATTGCATTGAAATTGCAAATTTACTGGGGCAATAAAGTTCGTGGATCAATCAGGTTGCGGCCGAACAGCCGTCCGTGTTGCTGGGCTTTCCTCTATCATTATTTTATTTTTAATATTTTTTCAGCTGGAACGACCTTTTGATCTGTTTCAGTCAATTCAATTGTTGATTTTCGATTGTTCTTTTTTTCTTGTTTTTTTGCATTGCGGCATGCAAAATTGCTTGTGCTTGCACAATGCGCGCGATATGTACGTGTGTGTGTGTGTGTATGTAATGAACCAGCAGCGCCAGGCGCAGCAGTCACAGCAAATCACTACGTATTATTTGCTGAACCTTTTGGACCCATCGTGTTGCCTCGTTGTTGGCGTGTTATGAAGTAGCTTCGATGCACTGACGCTTCTTCGTGGTTTGCAATGCCTTCTGCTCCTGCTGTTGGTGGTGTTGTTGTTGTTGTTGATCTGCGCTATGCCATGCGGCGTATTAAAGAAATCAATCCGAAGATGAAGTTCGATGGCGAATTTTATTTAGTGGCTATATCAACTTGGCCTTTGTGGTTTGTGCCTGCAATTTTGTTGCCGGTTTTAGGTTATTGCAATGGCTGAGTTTTCGCACAAACAAATTGAGAATTGCTTTATGGCAAACCCATTGGATTGTACGCGTTGCGCTTTTGCTTGATTTCTGCTGCCTTTCATATTGCATACAATCCACATTCTTCGGTCATATATGCAAGTAATGCATTTGTGTCGAATGGAAGTGGCTTTGAATTCGGGTCGAAGGAGCCAACCAGATATGCAGCACCCCACAGTACACACTCGTAATGATTGGCCTGTGATCTCATCCTTTGCCGATTGGTGCCCTCTAGTAAACACCTTAAATTATTGGTCAGTGTACACGCGTGCACTCACGCGCTCGCAGTCATTGAACGCATTGACGAGCTGTTCAATTACGCGGGGCTGTGAAAATTCGTGATTGCATAAAGTTCAGTGTGTTATGATCTGCATTCCAAATTTCATATGAGCCACACGCATCTACATTCATATCTACATACGCATGCATACGCACATACATACACATCCACACCCATTCAAACATATACATAAAACTCGCATTGAAGCTGTGCATTCCAAGAATACCCATACGCCAGCGGTCGCACTCACCTGTAATTATTTTATAGAAATCATTAGGACAGCAACACGATCTTTAGTCGCTCATAGCTTCGTCTTAATGGACTTGAAAAGAAAAAATAATAATGAAATGGTTGGCTAAAGTTATTGGTATGTATGCACATTTATAGCCATTTGAGTTGGACTTGCTTTGGAAAAACAAAAAACAAAAAAAAAACTGTCGCCGCCGGTCATCAATTAATAACAAATCACGAAAACAAATTACGCCATGCAGCCGCAGCGACAGGCATAAAGAAGAAGCGGCAACAAAAAATGATTGCAACATTAGCATGAATTTCTTCGAGAACGACGCTGAGACCGGCGTGAGCTGGACGCAGGTAGCGTCAGTGTTCGTAGCGTCGGCAATAAAACAAATTAAATGTTTATTAAATGACGCGCAATTTACACCAGTAAATGTCAAAATGAGAATAAGAGGAAAAAATGATCTGTAGAGGGGCCAAGAGATCTGGTTGCTCGATGGACAATTACAAATGTTGCAAGCGCACAACGGCACGGTGAATTGGATCTGGTCAAAAGTGAGCAGCGCCTCACCTCAATGACCGATCGATCTGTTCGACCATTCGGAGCTGCAACGCTGCACAGCATTAGCGCTAAGCGCAGAGCAATCAGGCGGTAGGCGGCAGTTGGCAGTTGGCAAACGGCTCAGCCTGTCCCAGTCTGGTACGCTTAATATCAAAATCACGTTATTGGTTGTTAGTTGCCAGCAACGATTTGGTTCTTGCATTGCTTGGTTTGGCTAATCGCAGCGCTGACTGGCGCTCGTTGACTCGCTGCCAACTTCTGTTGTTGTTGTTGTTCTTGTTGTTGCAACTGCAGTGGTTGCGCGTATAAAATTACCTCTTTCGAGGTCATGGGAAAATATGAAGCGTGTTTTGCTGGCTACAGCTGACTGCTTTTCTTTGACTTGCAATTTTTTTTGTATGCATTGCGTTTTTTGTTGTTTATTGCTTGTTTTTTTTTTGTTTGCTTCTTTCGGTAAATATGCAAATATTACTTCATACATTCAGAATTGACTGCGGATTTGAATTGCGGCAAAACCATGAAATTGAGATCTCAATTGAGCCGGTAAATTATTTTGGCATTTTTATGTTTTTACTTTTTAGCTTCGCTTATTTAGGCGTAACGTAAAAATTTAGTTTTATTTAATAGTCACTTTTTTGCTTCTTTGGGTTGCAATCATTCGCAAATTTGATATTATTTGTTTGTAGCTTAATGGGGCGTAGGGCGAATTGTCGGTGCACCGATCAGTGGCTTTAATAACCTTTTCTAAACCGGAGTGGTGCCGAAACCTTGCTTTAATTTTTGAAATATCTCGTTTTCTTGACTTTTGGAATTTAGATTTTTGAGCTGGTGGTTGTGGTATTCTGCCACCTGAGTACGCTTGAGTGAAACTCACTAGAAATGGCTGATGTACTAATAATAATACCCCCGTACCGTCAAATCCCAGGCAGGCCTCGGAGTACATTCCAAACCCGTCGCCATCAGGTTTGTGGTGCAGGTGCAGTGGAGATGACTACCATTCTTGGGTCCGATCTGGCTCAGAGCGCATACCTCACAAGCACTTGCACCAACCCTCGCATAACTGTTCTGCCACAGCATAGACAATTATAATACCATTAAGTGATTGCGGGTTTGGGATAGTAGATCCGAACGTGGACCGTTTTACGTGGGTCATTATAGTTTTATTCTGCAAAAAAACATAAAACCTTCAGCATTTTCTCTCCGGCTTGACTAAAAAAGCTATTCCTGGGGAAGAGCTTTGGGAGAAAGCCGGAACCGACTTACACCATTGTCCCCGCTTTCTTGAAATGGTGAACGCTACGGCAGCCAGTTATCTGAGAAGCATTCTCGGACGATTAACTGAGGCAGGGGAAACTTAGTGGCGCAGAGCAAGGTAATGGAGAGAGTGTGGGTGCGAGAGCTTCGAGGGGCGAGGAATTCATCCTCCCACGATTAGGAAGCACCTCTTTAGAGAGACCCCAGAATAGTGGTGCACCGCATAAATCTTTCAGCGAAGTTGCTAAACAGCCGGCTAAACATTACCTTTGAGGTGGTCGACAATGCAGGGACGGCCGGTCAAGTTCCAAGTAGGAAGAGAAGATGTTTTTTTTTTGTTTTTTTTTATTAAGCATTGTGTTAGCGCGCTACCCTCAAGTGGCCTTCTGAAACCAGGCTGAGCCGGTTTATTTCCATCACTTCTCGCCGCGGGACAACCGTCAAGTATTACTTCCCGGATGAGGGAATGCGATTAGCCGCCGCTACAGTCAGTGTTGAAAGTCTTTCCAGATGCCTCATCTCTTTCATAATCACGGCTAATAAGTGGCATGCCGCATGCCGCATTCCACTTTTTCTTCGGACGCATCTGTATGAATGTTTCCGGCGAAGCAGGTTCTTCAAAGGTTCTATGGAGTTTTTCTTTTGCCGAACGGAAACGCGAGCATGTGAAGAATATGTGGTAAACGTCCTCCAAAATATTTCCATCGCAATAGGATTGTAGTCGTGGTTAAAGCTAGATATACTTTGGAGCATCCATGTCCACTCAAAAACTGGGTCAGGTAAAAATCCACTTCTCCATGTGGCCTCGTTAACCAAAGCTTTAGCTTGGGCATGCATCTGTACGTCCAAAGCCCTTTTGCAGAATTATCCCACCTTGTTTGCCACTCATCGACACAATTCTCTTGTGACGCGGTATGAGTAGACGAGCTTATAGACTCGTTATAGGAAGAGAAAAGTGCAGCGCCCGCCGTTTGTGAGATTTTCATGAAGATGGTAAGGGAGAACGCTAGCCCGCCCCTTGGTGTGAGAGTTTCGGGAGGAGCTTTGCCTTAACCAATTTTCTTAGCTCCGGTTGAATTATGCTAAAGGGAAAACACTTTGTGGGCGAAGCCTCGTGTAACATCTGGTTGGTTGGTTTAAGTGGTGATTCGTCCAGAATCCAACTAGCGCTTCCGCACCATTTTGTTGCCACACCCTCGTTACCAACTTGCTTACCAGTTATTTACAGCATGACTATATCCAGTCTGTGCGATTTAGGAACCTTATAAGGTGTTGACATCTAAGCCAGACAATTGTTCGAACAGATTTTCAATTATAAGTCTATGAGAATACCTATATACCAGCACCAAATCCATTTTACTGCCATCTTTATAGACAGTAGTATCGAAGTTGTTTAGTGAGTGGTCTACCCCTATGGACCCTCTTAGTTATGTTGATATTACCCATATTAGTTCTATTGATCCTGGTTTCTAGCATAGGGATGATCAAATTGCTGATACAATTTTCCACCCATAAGCCTATTCCACCCATAAGTCTATTAACGCCCATTGGATAGCATCAGTACTAGGGTCATTAAATGCGCCTTCTATGTCAAGAAAAGCTGCCATGGTATCCTGTTTGCTTACTAGAAATCCCTCTATTGTTCGGATTACCTCGAGAAGCGCTGTCCCCATAGATTTACCTTTGAGGTAAGTGTGTTGTGCAATTGATATACTAGAGCTCTCCAGCGAGCTTTTAATGTGTATGTCTAAAAGCCGTTCAAAAGTTCTTAAAAGGAAGGGCGATAGACTAATTGACCTAAAGTCCTTCGCTGATTCATGTTCTCTTCTACCTACATTTGATATGAAGACGACTCTAACAATTTTCCAGCTATTTGGAATAAAGCCATAGTAAAGGGTGTTTTTTTTAGAGGTTAGGTTTTCAAGATGAAATAAAACGTATATAATTTAATGTTATGGCCAAGGATTTAGCTTTATTATAAAGATAAGGGTTTGCCATTATGTTTTAAAAATGATTTCGGGCAAGTGGCCGCCGCGGCGGGCTCGAATAAATTCCAGCCGAGAGGCCCAATTTTCGACCACTTTTTGCAGCAATTGGGACCGTATGTCAGCAATAACGCGCCGAATATTCTCTTCCAAGACGTCAATCGTCTCGGTCTTATCTGCGTAGACAAGCGACTTCACATAGCCCCACAAGAAATAGTCCAGCGGTGTTATATCGCACGATCTTGGAGGCCACGCCACAGGTCCACGGCGCGAGATAATGCGCTCACCAAAAGTTTCCTTCAATAAATCGGTTGTTACGTTGGCTGTATGGCATGTAGCGCCGCCTTGTTGGAACCAAAGGTCGTCCACATCAACATCGTCCAATTCAGGCACGAAAAAGTCATTAATCATGGCTCTAT
Organism: Anastrepha obliqua; assembly: GCF_027943255.1. Lineage (NCBI taxonomy): Eukaryota > Metazoa > Arthropoda > Insecta > Diptera > Tephritidae > Anastrepha > Anastrepha obliqua. The sequence goes on from NC_072894.1 coordinate 16,488,082, forward strand.
AGCGCTCTTCATTGACTATAACATTATGGCCGGCTTCATTTTTAAAGAAATATGGACCAATGATTCCCTCTGCCCATAGAGCACACCAAACAGTGACTTTTTGAGGATGTAACGGCGTCTCAGCAATGGCTTGTGGATTATGTTCACTCCAAATGCGACAATTTTGCTTATTGACATACCCATTCAACCAAAAGTGAGCTTCATCGCTGAACAAAATTTTCTTCGATGCGTCGCGCGAACCGAACCATTATTTTCGTAATAAATTTGCACGATTTGCAAACGTTGTTCAGGTGTAAGTCTATTCATTATGAAATGGCAAACCAAACTGAGCATAAATCAAGTGACAGCTGTCAAAAAGACCATCTACGAAAAAAGTAGTGCCAACTTGAAAACCTAACCTCTAAAAAAACACCCTTTAGAATATTATCAAGAGTTTCCTGTAACATCTTTGGAAAGATCCCGTCAGTGCATGAAGATTTGAAAGGTGAAAACGATTTGATTTCCCATACAACTTTCTCTTTTGTGACTATTACATCGGCAAGATGTTGTGGGTCATAGCGGCTCCGGCGAATTCTCCCAACTTCGCTATAGTGAGCACTACATCTCGGAAAATGAGTGTTTAAGAGAAAATCTAGAGACTCTCCTGCTGTAGAAGTCCAAGTACCATCTGGCCTATTGATCCAAGAAGCCATTGAATGGTCTTTGGATAAAATACGGCTGAGCCTCGCAGAATCTTTGGTAGATTCAATCGAAGAACAAAAATCTCTCCAGCTATCTTTCCTGGCGACCCTAGTTGCTTTTTTGTACTGCCTCTGTAACTTTCCCTGTACAGTTGCCAATTACCTGTTGAGTAGCTGAGATTAAAATCTGACGTTGTTGTTGTAGCAGCATAAACATTTCCCATAGTTACATACGGAGAATGCTGCTGGAGTGACAGTCCTTGACCGGATATAAATCCGGGTCGTTTCGGTAACGTAGAACCGACTGTCGTGGAAACGATTAAAATTTGACCTCGAGAGCTCATTGCTCCACCAAGAAGGATACGATTTTTTGCTATGTTCAATTGGATACGATGTTTTGTAGGCCCTATTGAATGTCTTCTCCAATTTTGTAACCCTACTCTCAAGGTTTTCCGTGAGTGCGATTTGACTGATCGGAATTCTTCCTAACCTATTGTCAACTAGAACGGGTAACTTCTAGTTAAATATATTTATACATTTGTAGATATGTTTGCGCAAGTATATCTGTTCTTTAATTAATCTATTATAAATCAATAACTGCCGTGACACTTATCAAATGCTTTAGTAAATGTTTAATTTGAATTTACATTCCATTCTTTGCATTGGCAACAATAACAGTTAACAAACACTAAATACTATTTGTGCCGTTTATTCCATGCATTCTAAGCAAACCTCAGTGAGGAGAGAACTAATGGATTAACAGCAACAATTTATGTCATAAATCTTTTTTATTTCACTTGTTACATACAATATATTAACCGTATCCCAGCACACCCACTTGCCAAAGGTGTAACTGTGAAATCTTTTCATTAGTTTTACAGAGTGTCTATGCAACTAATTAATTGTGTGTGTAATTGTGGCATGTAAACTTTTAAACACCTATGCAATTACTTAGGAGCAGAATTGGATCAGCTTACCCTTTATATAAGTACGTATGCACGTATGTATGTATGTATGTATGTATATATGGACAAAACAATTATACGAGTAAATACCTGCTGCTCTACTTGTAGATTTACGACTATGTGACTGTTGGTAATTGCTTATTTAACAGTTGAAATAATAATTTTCCAATTAAATAAAATACATTTAAATAATTAAAGCGACACAATTATGTCAAAATAAAAGTGAGCAAAATAAAAGAAATTTTTTGTTGGTAATTTATGCATCGCTGGCAAGCTACACACCTGATATTGAATTACACCCGTGCTAAGATTAGTGATTTGTTGTTTGGTTAGCTAGTGCAACGCCTGTGCACATGCCGCTTTTGGAATTTTATTAATTGAAAATAATTTACGCGAGCAAACATAAGCGACGATCAATGCCGATACGCACTTTAGGTAAGCTGGACCAATTATGGCCGTGAGGTGGTGCATGTGCTGCTGCCATTAAATCTATTGCTGCTAATGCTGCCGCTGCTACTATTCTTGTTGCGGCTAAACTATAATAACTGTAGTACTCGTATGTTAATTGATTTTCTGCGTTTTTTTGCTGCACGTGAGTTGAGACAAAAATTTATGTGGAATGTCTCAGACAGATGTCAGAAAAACTTTAGATATTATTTGTAACTAATTTCTCATTAGTAACTGAGTGCATATGATTCAATTATTAAAGGTTTGCTTACTTGCAAGGCGCATCTACGAGTAAAGGGTAGTTAAGTTTCAAGGGCCAGTGTTGATTTTGAATAAAATACTATTTTTTTCGGAAATTATTATCCTTTCTTTTTATTATGATAATATTGGCATGGCTCAATTACGTACGGAACAAAATATCGGCCAAATAGCTGCCGCGGCCTCGGCGACACACCTCCATCCGATGGTCCGAATTTTCGATGACGCTGAGGCATAATTGAGGTTCTATGCCGTTAATGTGCCGAGTTATCTCATCCTTTAGCTCTTGAATTGTTGCTGGCTTATCGACGTATACCTTTTCTTTCAAATAACCCCAAAGAAAGAAGTCCGACGGTGTCAAATCACACGATCTTAGCGGCCAATTGACATCGCCGCGACGAGAAATTATTCGGCCATCAAATTTTTCGCGCAAAAGAGCCATTGTTTCGTTAGCTGTGTGACAAGTGGCATCGTCCTGTTGAAACCACATATCGTCCAATTCGGGCCATAAAAAGTTCGTTATCATCGTACGATAGCGAACACTATTCACAGTAACTGCCTGACCGGTCTCATTTTGAAAAAAATACGGCCCAATGATGCCGCCGGCCCATAAACCGCACCAAACAGTCACTCTTTGTGGGTGCATTGGTTTTTCGGCAATCACTTTTGGATTATCATTCGCTCAAATGCGGCAATTCAGCTTATTGACGAATCCACTGAGGTGAAAATGTGCATCCACACTGAAGATGATTTTCTTCACGAAGTGCGCGATATCCATTTTGATTTGAACGCCCGTTTTCATAATAAGCCTCAATAGCTTTAACGCATTGCTCGATTGTGTATCTTTCCATGGTTAAAATTGAGTTAGTCTGAAATTGAAAAGTGTCAAATGAAATGCAGAAAAAAACTTGATGTTTAGGTGTGGTTCACATTCAACATCGGCCCTTGAAATTTATTAAAGGCGTTGTTGGTAAATCAGCTGATTTGTTTTTTTTCTTACGCCGTGTCCATGTGGCTGTCAGCACAGAATAAAACAAGGCAAATTAATTTTTTGTTTTTTACATTTCCCAATGCTTTGCCGTGCGGATCAAATGTACGTACGACCCGAAGTTATAGCCAGCTAAAGACTGCATTTTTTTTTAAATGCGACTTCTTGATTCACTTGTGCCATTAGAGTTCTGACACTCTCTCACAAAAGGTCGCATTTAAGAAGGGTGAAGGAAGTAGAAAAATTAAATATTATATCTTTTTAGTAAAAATGGCAGCAAAAAAGTGTTTTTGTTTTCACTTAAATTATAAATAAATACTTTGGTATAAACGGAAATTGCCAAGTATGATATTAAAAAATTATATTTTGTGAATTAATTTTTTAACTCAAAACTGATCGCGAAGTTTAGATATTACCTAAGTATTAAGACCCCAATGAATTCTTTCATCGAATAAGTGGATTCATCGTACATCGTACGGAGAGTAACCAATTAAAAAGGTCATACATTTAGTTTGGGAAACTACTTTTATTTATTTCAAAGTAAAAATTGTGTGAAAATAATACAAAATTAAGTATCAATTTACTTTTGCTCGATATGTCCACATTTTGCCTTGACTATGCCCTGAAGACGGTCTAGAAACGAATCGCCAGCTGCCCGAATGTGACTTGCAGGTATTTTGGCCCACTCGCGGGCAATGGCTTTTTTCAGCGCCTCGAGACTGGTGAGTCTTTTAGTTCGGGCCTTGCTCTCCAAAATGACCCAAGGAGAATAATCCATCGGACTCACGTCTGGTGAATTTACGAGACATTGTGTGGACGTTATGAAGTTCGGAACGTTGTTTTTTAGCCATTCTTGGTGCACTCGAGCTTTGTGAGGCGGTGCCGAGACCTGTTGAAGCGTCCATGGTCTGCCACCGAAATGTTTGTCTGCCTGTCTGTTGCTTCAAAACAAACTCCACAATAATTTTCCGATAATATTTCTCATTTACCTTGACGCCAGGCTCGATGAAAACGAATGGAGAGCGCCCATCTGCGGTTATAGAGGCTCAAACCATTACCTGTGGCGGGTGCTGCCTACTGGTGGCCAATCGATGACTTAAATTCTCGTATGAACGGTCGGTCTTATAAATCCTATTGTTTTCGGAGTTTACGAATTGTTAAATTTTAAACATTTTCTCATCAGAAAACCCAATGTTCGGAAATTAACCGCTTTCGTCCAAGCAAAGCAACTCCTTTGCTCTCTCAAGTCTGACTTGTTGTTGCTTTGGTGTGAGATCATGCGCCTTTTGGACCTTGTAAGGCTTGACTTTGAGATCATTTTTCAGTATGCGGCGGATGCTAGGGTCACATATTTTCAGTTCTTTCGCCATTTGATTGGCACCTCGTCGGGGATTTCGCTCAAATCGCTTCTTTACTTTTTGAACCATTTCACGTAACGTTGCAGACTTTTGATGACCACCTCCATGACGTTGCGCGATGCTCCCAGTATCATTGTGACGAGTAATAGTGCGATAAATAAAAACATTATTTAGTTCATGGTGCTCGAGCTCACGAACACTCGCTGGTTGCGCTTTTCCAAATATAATGAAATCACACTATTACGCTTGAAATCCATTACTAATTTTTTTTGTTCGTCAAAATGCTTCCGCGTGCTTATAAACAATACTCTGGACTGTCAATTATCCACCTAACAAACAGCTGATGAACGGGAATGAGCGGTCTGAAGTTGGTTACACTTCGAGTGCCGGACCCTGTAGTATCCTTTCATCGGAGCATTTATTAGCGATGTCACATTATTATTCTTTTTAAAGGTTCATATGTAAAATGCTGCAGGAAAATGCATGCATAATTCATTCATTCTTCTAAATGCGCTTACCTTCCGCACCAGATTGCCCAAGTATCGGTTTGCTGCGCGACAATTCCACTTAAACACACGCACACTTGTTGTGAAAATTCCATAGAACACCGCGCAAAAGAATACCTTAGAAAAATACCGCAAAAGAGAATACCTTAGAAATATTGTTGATATGCATTTGGAATGCGCATTGTAGAAAAACTGTTGTGGTCGAGTCTGAGGTTGTCAACTTCAACTTTTCAAGCAACACAAAACGACTGTTCAGAGAATTTCTCACGCTGAGGCTACAGCTGGCTGTATGGCAGATGTGAAATCACGCAGCAACAGCAATATTGGTAGCAACATGTAAGCATACACCTCAACAACATTTGTACAATAAAATGCCTTGCCATATTTACACGCCGGCAGTTGCTGCATCTAATGTGTCTAAAACATAACTACTTGTAAGCAATTGTGGCTGGATATTTCCTATTTAAATGTGTTGCGGCGCAGCACAGTAGTCAAATGTGGAAGCAACAAACTGTCAACGTTATCAGCAAATGTGAATAGAAACTGTAAGCCACTCGTAATTCAACCGCCATGGGTAGTAGTGCAGCAGTTGCAAAGCTGGAAAGCGGATAAATGCTGCGCCAAGGTAACTTAACTCTTTCAGTACCAGTGTCCCATACAGCACCATCTCGCTCAACCCAACTAATAGAAATTTGGGTAGTTGCAATAACTTAAGGGGTCCCGGTGGTCTAGAGCTCGAACATTTAGGGTATTTTCAGGAATTTCTTTTTACAATAAAAAAAATGAAAAACGATATTTAACGTTTTTAGGCTTTTTATTTCACTTCTTTTACATAGAAAAATGAAAAACAATTTTTTTTTATTTTTAATAATTTAAAAAATGGTGCTGAAGTTGACTCTCCCCAAAAATTGGACCTTCTATTTATCTGAAAAACAAAAGCCAAAAAACTTTGACAAAATGGCGGGGTTTTGAAATGGGGGGTTTTTCAGTATGGGCAAAAAGTAAGGTGAATTTGGTTGTAAATGAAAAATCTTTATTTATTCTTGTAAATCAATTTCATCCCCTTCAAAATAATCCCCTCTCGATGAAATACACTTATGCCAACGATTTTTCCAATCCCCGAAACATGCCAAATAGTCCATTTCCGGTATAGCCATTAGCACCTTCTTCGATTCAGCTTTTATCTCCACAATCGACTCGAAACGCGTTCCCCGGAGTGGTCTCTTGAGTTTTGGGAATAGCCAGAAGTCACACGGAGCCAAATCAGGCGAATACGGTGGTTGCGGAACGATATGCATGGAATTTTTGGCGAAATGGTTACGAAGAACGAGTGCAGTGTGAGACGGTGCATTATCGTGATGCAAAAACCAAGAGTTGTTGGCCCATAATTCTGGTCTTTTTAGACGAATTGCTTCACGTAAACGACGCATAACGCTCAAATAATATTCCTTATTAACAGTTTGGCCAGGTGGAAGGAATTCATAGTGCACCACACCACGAAAATCGAAAAAAACTGTCATCATGACCTTTATTTTTGAACGACATTGGCGTGCTCTTTTCGGTCTGGCCTCGCCAGGGTCGTAAGCATAAATCCAAGTCTCATCTCCCGTAATGATGCATTTGAGCTTGTCCTGATAGTCTGAAAGCATTGTTTCACACACATCAACGCGACGACTTTTTCCAAGAAATTGAGAGTTTTCGGTACCAAACGAGATTTGACTTTTCATAGGCCCAAATGGTCTTTCAAAATGGTTTTCACAGATCCTTCTAATATTGCGATCCTATCAGTAAGGTCTTTAACAGTCAACCGATGATTTTTGAGCACTAACTCCTTCACTTTATTGACGTGTTGGTCATCTGTTGACGTCGATGGTCGTCCGGAGCACTCCAAGTCATCAACACGTTCTCGACCCTCTTTGAAGTCTTTGTACCACTTATAAACATTTTTCTGCGACACGGTTTAATCACCAAATGCCTTCTGCAACATGCTAAACGTTTCCGCAGCCGAAATTTCATTCCGCAAACAAAATTTGATGGCACTTCTCTGCTCAATCAAATCAGACATTGTAAAAATCGAAAAATGCACTCTTGGTCGTTTGGTAAACACAAGCGTAAATATATTACTGATAATGACATTCCCATGAAAGTTGGCCCAGATGTTATTAACAGTGCTGTCAACTCAAAAAAATAACTAGAGCGATTTTTTAATCCCGCGAAGTTTGACAAATAAATTCACCTTACTTTTTGCCCACAGTAGTAACGTTTGGGCTACAGGAGCGCGCGGACCGCTTTCTACCTAGTTAATGGGCTGTAGAAGCTATAAATTTGGGAACTTCCGCCTGAAAATTTCAGAGTATATTCTTAAGATACTATGCTTTCGAAATATCCATTTTTTGAAATTTCTAGACCACCAGCTCCCCTTAAGTTATTATTAACACTAAGTCAAAAATTGAATGTCTGTTTCTCAAAAAAAGTGTATTGCAGGAATATTATTAAAAAAAATCAACTAATTTTAATTGATTTAATTCATCTACTCCAAAAATCTTAACCAGTATAACGATTAATTTATTGTGACGCTTAAGAAGTTAATCAGAGCTAACTCTCTAATAGCTTGTATTACGTTATTATTGTAGTTTAAATTATTAAATATGCATGGTATATCAAGATTGTATTCTCTTCTGTATTCTGTATTGTGAGTAAGTTGAAATCAACGCTTCAAATTTGTGCTGAGAAGAGCCCTTTAAGAAAGAAAGGCATAGCATTGCTGTAGAGTGTTTCATATCTGATACAGATTTATTAAATAAATGACTCAACATTTAAGAAGAGAAATTAATAAACTAAAAAATTCATCCTTCAATCACTATTTAAAGGATATGACGGCGGAAAAAAGTACTGATTACTCTCTGTGGAAACCCTCCAATCAAAAAACACAATGGCAAAGAGCGATACTGAAAAAACGGAAGTCTTTGCTGTGAAAGAGGAAGCTGGCGCTTATTGCATGATAAGGCACCATCTCATCGATCCATTCTTGTGACTGATTGTTTGACTAGAAATCGCATTTTAACCATCAATCGCTCACCGCATTCGGCTGATATGGCTCCCTGTGACTTCTACTTATTTGGAAAATTGCATTTGGCCATGAAAGGAAATTGGTTTGCGTCCGTAGCGGCCACCCAAAAGGCTTGTACCGACATCCTGAAGGACATTCCGGATTCCGGTCAATGACCTAGATCGCGCAAAACAGTGTATCGAGGCCAGAATAAATAAACTCGAAGTAATCACAACAAAGCTCCTGTCGTTTCTATTTTAGCTCAGTCTTGTTTATTTTGGACTTCACCTTGTATGTACAATTATTAAGATTTTTAGCTTCAACGGTTGAGTTTTTGTACTGCAAGGGTTAAACAAATTGTCTAAGCAGCAATAAATATATTTTTATTAGGAACTTGTGTGTATGTATGTGTGGTTGTAGTATAATACGAGTACGTACTACGAGCGACATGACAGAGTCGAAGGAACTTAACTAGAACTCTGAACCTTGCTGATGAAATCTGACCGCGGGTTCTATGCTAGTGCACCCATTTTTTTTTTTTTTTTTTTTTTTTGTATTTTACCTTGAAAACATTAGATTCTGACGTTGACAGAACAAGAACAAAAAAGTCATGGAGCAATAAAAATAAGTATAATTGTAGTTAAAAAAAAAACATTCTAAGGTGCTTCGCTGTTTTGATTGAGCACTACCACTGATCATTGTCAGATTTTTGTCTCATACCACCATGCCACCACTACCAAATAAGCTAAGAAATGAACTGCTCGATAAACTGCAGCTATTGCTCTCATGCTGTGCCGACACAGCTACTCAACACATTTGTGTTGCACCAGCATGCATACCAACAGGAACGTTCCTTGAAAATTCGATCCACGCTCTAATACAAGGACGTAAGTACGAGTATTATGCGCTATGTCTCGTCCAAATTTGCAACAACCACAGCTGTGAATTCGCGAAGATTCACAATTGAAATGCGCAGAAAATATGCGCCGCAACAACGATGATGTCCAATTAACGTGGCTTGCACTGTGCAAAGCTTCAGATAGAAACCAAAAAAACAAAAAAAAAGTAACTAGACAAGAAGCGGAAAAGAAGTGGTGACGAAGATTAAGAAGTGAAAGAAGCTGAGCTTGAGTGCAGGCTACGATGTGTACATGCAGCGGCGGCTCCCTTAGTCAACTCACATGGCATCCATAGACAACAACGACATGTGACTTATGATTAGAATCATGGCGTGACATGGGCCATGGGCCATCAGACTGCTTCATACATACTCGTAGTAGACAACAAAGTAGCGATGAGCTATGCAAGACAAAATAAAAACATAGTATTTCTTAATATGTACTCGTATGTGTGTGAACTTACTGGCAAATAAACGTTGTTGGTGCGAGTTAATGAAGCGAAGAGTTTAACTGGCCAACTTCTTAGCTGGCTTATATACGAGTATGTGTGCCAAACTGATTAATGTCAGTGCAATGTGGCAAAGAAGCTGGCTAGAAAGTATGCATTTAATTGCAGCTGCAAGTAACTACATTGCGACTAGATGTGATAGACTTAGGCGCTAAAGAATCAGTAATTTGTGTGCTATCTTTCAGTGTTTTTTTTGGAAGAAGAGTCTAACAACTTAACTAACCGTAAATACGCTAAAAGCCAAGGGAAATATACACTGAGGGAAGCGCGTTGCATGCGATTCAGCAGTTCAGCCTAACAAAGTGAGTTAAATTCAGCAAAGAGCAGACCTTAGGCAAACCAGCTAGCTTGGTGAGTTGCCCACTTAGCGTTTTTTTATTATGCTGTTCTAGTATGTATAGTCATTAATAAAAGTCTCTGAAAATACACGCTGGTTAATAAGCAGTAGTGAGCCATTTCCGATCCCATCCTGGATTAACGCATGACTAGTTTTATTTATTTCTTCGACTTGTTGAAGTACATTTTCCAATCCATTAATGTTTGCATTTGAAAATTGTTACTTTTTTAGTGTTTTTAATATGAATATGTATCCTTTACTAATAAACCAATCCGATTATGTATGCAATCTACATAAAGAGTGATGGTCCGGTCTGAACGCTGCAGAACTGCAAAGTGACAAGTCCGAATAGAAATTTGTCAAACTTTCTACTTAAACTTGGAAGGAAAAACGTTCGGTTGATGGTCGGTATTATTAGAGGACACAACTCAGGGGCTCAGCATATGACCACCATTGGAATCATTGACGACCCGATGTGCCTGTCTTGCTTGGAGGAGGCGGATAGCACTGAGCTCTTTCCCTGTGAGTGTCCTGCCTTTGCTAGAGCAAGGCTACGAGTTTTGGGTTCCGATGTCCTGAAAATGTGTAATATTCGTTCTCTAAATCTGGAGGATATTTACAGATTTGCCAAAGAATCTGAAAAATTCTCACTAACTACCTTTGTCTCTGTCTCTATTCTTTCCTATCTCTTTCTCTAATACTTTTTTCCTTTCCTCCTTGACTATCTACCCCCTTTCCAGAGCTATAAATACAATGGGCTTTTTAGCCTGAATCCAAATCTCTTGGTGCTCCTTGGCTCGACCTTTTCAAATTTCAATAAAGTAATCGTTCGCATCAACTCAACTACAACTTCACATCAGTCTTTGCAGGCGTTGCATAATGGGGATTTTTCAACACATTTTGTTTATAAATCCTTGTCTAGGCCCGAATTTCATTTTTTTTTAATATCAAAACATACCCTTAAATAAGGGTACATTTGTGAAAAATTCTGAAAAATTTTAAAAATAAGAAATGTAAATGAAAGTGTATTCAAATTCGGTTTGACATTTTTTTATTGTAGTTCTAATCAACGATAATACATCCCGGCAAGTAGTTCCAAGTATTTCCAGCACCCCTTAAGAGGTGAAATCATATAGCAACTGCCTAAAAACTATCTAATTTTTTTCAAGGACAAACCTAGAATATTCACTGGAGAAATAAAAAAATGATACATACGTTTTTGGGGTTGCTGAGTCCGAATTCCTTAACAGTTTATCCTTTCGGGGTCTAATTAAAGGTCAGTTGAAGGTCAAACACAGAATATTCACCGAAGAATTAAAAAAAGTGATATAAATGTCTTTGGAGTTGCTAAGTCAAAATTTTTTATCAGTTTGTCCTTTCGGGGTTAAATTAAAGGTCAGTTGAAGGTCAAACATAGAAAAAAATGTATATATCTGTTTTTTCGGAGTTGCTGCGTCCAAATTTGTTATCAGTTTGTCCTTTCGGGGTCAAATTAAAGGTCAGTTAAAGGTCAAACGCAGAATATTTACCGGAGAATTAAAAAAAAATTATATATACGGTTTTAGAGCTGCTGAGCCCGATCCGTTATCTGTTTGCTCTTGTGGGGTCAAATTGTAGGTCAGTTCAAGGTCAAACAAAGAATATTCTCCGGAAATATTAAAAAAAAAGTTGAGGTATATGGTTTTGAGGTTACTGAATCATAATTCGTTGCCCGTTTGTCCCTGCGAGGTCAATCCTAGCTCTGTATCCATTTAGCTTTAGTCAAAGGTAATCAATACGCTTGGAAACCCTCCTGAATTAGGGTGAGACTCTTCCAAACACGTATCCGAAAGCGAGCTAAAAATTATATTTTAAAAATCTTTAATAACTTTAAGGGTCGTCTTGTAAGATTCTCTAACACTCGATTTTTAAAAAATGTGGAACGGAGAAAAGGTGCATTTTGCCCGAACTTTTGGCTGACTTTTCTCTTTTTGAAGAAAATGTGTCAAAAATCCCCACTGCTTGTTGTGGCTTTTGAAGTTGTTCAGGCCTTACCGACGTTCCAGGCATGAGAAGTAGGCAACACCATACGATAATTTTCAGGCGTGTCATTTATTAAAAAGATTTACACCATAAAGCGAATATTTGAGGGCGTTGCTGTAATTTATAGTATTTGTTATTATTATAAATATTTGTGCATTTACTAATTTTTAGTTACATCTAATAATAATATTAACGGCTTTCGATCTTTAAGAACACCATAAAGCAAAATTCGTATTTTTTTTTATCATGCGAATGAGTCGACAACCCAAAGGTTGGTGAAAAAATTTAAAGAAACTGGTTCTGCCGAGTATAGAAAAAGGACTGGCAGACCAAAAACTAGACGTTCTGTTGAAAATATTGCTGCAGTAGCACGGAGTGTTACTAAACCACCTTCAGCATCGATATCGGGACGATCTCAACTATTAGCCATTCAGCAATCGACTGGTTGCAGGACTTTGCCTGTAGACCTGCTTATGATGGACCTTCAAATTATGAAATTTTTGACATATGTATAACTGTTAAGAGCCGTATAAAAATAGTGAATGGCGGCCGCCATAAAGAAAAAGTTTTTTTCTAATAGCGGTCGCCCCTCGGCAGGCAATGGCAAGCCCCCGAGTGTAGTTCTGCCATGAAAAAGCTCCTCTTCCCTCCATTTTGTAGCACTACTTCATCTTTATTTACTAGTAACTCCTCATGTTTTAAGTTACGTCCGCTGTGCTGTATCATACAATCCAGATGTTGTTTATTTCGATTCTTTTGTCAAGACTTCTCATTGAACGGTAATATAAGAAAAGCCACATATCGGTAAAGGTTTTTGAGTAATATGATCGCTTATTTAATCTTGTAAAAGCGGATTGAATTTAACCAAAACAATTTAATGACTGCGGTATGTCCTACATTTCATATCCTGATCACTGCTTCTCTGGCATTGAATATTTTGCTCGTTGTGCAATTTTTGTGCATCTCACGACTACCCATAGGCCCACTGCAAGAAACAAACAAAAAAAATAAAGATTGCATAGTAGCGAATGGAGCAGCATTTAGTGGCGCAAGAACCATGTAGATACTCGGACGTGCACATAATCTACTAATGGCTAATAAGAATGTTCTTAAGTGCCCATTGTTGTAGGCTTTTACTTTCCATTTTTCCTTTGTGCTCGTAGCAATCTGGCGATTGCACCGGCGCATCTTTCACATCCTACTAAGTAGTATTTGCAGCTGGGCGCTACATGGACAGGTACATATTGTCAATTTTATATAGCCAAAAATGGGCAAACAAGAAGTCAGATAGCAGATTTGCTATTGTCGATGGTGTGCGGAATTTTGCTGTCGAAATTATTAAATACATACTTACACACATAAAAGTACACATCGGTATGTGCAGATGCACCTTAATGCTAGTCGTTGCCAGATCGACGCCCGACCTGTCTACATCATTGCCTTAAAAGGTAGATAATTTAGGGTAAATGAGCTGCCCATTGGGTTTGTAACGAGCTTATCGATATTATTGTCTACTCTTATGCTTTTCTTATATGTATGTTTTTGTGGTAACAACTGATTGCTGATAGCTCATTTTCGTCTAATTTAAGAACAGCTCGCCTGTTCAGCGCTTTGATATGAAAGTGCATTTGACATTTGTAACCAGCACAAATGCCGTAAATGGTGCCGACATGACAAGTTGGATTATATCCAATGTGGTTAGGAATTTTGTAAATTTTATATTGTAAAGGAGGATTTCAAGAGTTTATCGGTGTAGAGTTCATGTGATAATTTTCAATGATTTAATACAAAAGCGAAAGGTTCCAAGTATAGAAAATAGAGTTAAGTTAAGCATTTTATTTGTAGAGCTCAGTAATCTCTGAAGATTCATCGTTCGACCGAGTCACTCATGGTAACCTGAAAACAGCAATTGATTATCGATGATTTCCAGAATAGTCTAAAAAGTACTAGCCTACTAATAAGCCAATTCTTGTGTAAAAAGTGTATATAAGTATATTATCTGACTTAGAAGAAGAGAGATGGAAAAGAGGGATGAAACCTAACCCAATTAATCTTAATATATTTACCGATGGCTCGAAAATGTTTGACGGAGTAGGGGCAGGGATATATTGCGCAGAGCTAGACATCAGGGAGACATTTACGCTACCCGATCACTGCAGTATCTTTCAAGTAGAAGTCTTTGCTGTAGGTAAGGCTGCGGAAATAGCACTCGCAAAGGCACCAAACAACTCCAAAATAAATATAATATACGTTGACAGCCACGCGGCGATAACAGCAATAAACTCATATGAAATCCAAAATCATCATCCAAAAATGTTCTAAAAAGCAAGGAAGCCATAGAGAGACTACGGACATACGGGCATTGCAGGAAACGAAAAAATTGATGAGATTGCCAAGAGCGCTGTTTACATACCATTTGAACAAGCATACTGAAACCCTAAAATATGATATACAATGACGTCGTTGCGGGCATGAAAATACGGATAGATACAAGGTGGAACAATCTAGCCACTTGCAAAAAAAAAAAGAATGCAGATAAATCCGCCAGATTCGTACTAGCTCTACCATAGGTATACTGACAGGGCCCCGGATAATCCGATGCAGGTACGAAGGCACTCCAAGACCACTCAGTGCTGAAAGAATTAGCGTCCGATTCGCTGAGTTGAAAGCGTTCTTTATATCCAGCGTTATGACAGCGCAATATTTCATAGAGCCGGATGTCATACCTGTCCTGTTAATAGCCTCGCTCGCTATTTCGACCACTAGTTGAATGGCGTCGACAGTGGATCTTGCCTACCTGAAGTGAAATTGTCGCTCCGCGAGTTCTGTTGACCCCTCTAGGTATTTCTGAAACCGCCCACAGACGATTCTTTCTAGTACCTCCCTCACTGTATCTAACAGACATAAGGGTCGGATGTAAATCCATTACCTTTACAAGGCTCTGGGGTGGAAATAGGTGAGGGACCACCTTTCCTAGCAAGACAGGGCATGTGGGTTGGGAAGTTTTTGGTCCTCCCACTTTCTTCATAACTGTTCTATATGCTCTACCTGCTTGGGTCTGTATTTGCAGAGTTTCTTAATTCAATAAAGCAACGGAATTACCTTTGCTGTATTGCCTGTTGCAGTGCGTGTCGGGCTTCTTTATGAAGGGCCTGCTGAACAGGATAAGATAGCCAGCGACGCGCTCTTTGAGCTCTTCTGCGAGTTTTATTGCAACGTTTTCGGATTTTCGCGATTTCGTCTGTCCACCAATATACAGGCTCCCGGTATGAAGTTCCTCTGCGTCTGGGCATCGCTGCATCGCAGGCTTCTTCCAATCGCTTTGCTACTTGGTTTGCTCGCTGTTCTGTAGGTTCAGCAACAAAGTACGCTCCGCTCCAGATCGCTAGAAAAGATTCTGCATCAAAAGCATTCTTCTTCCAAGACACTTTTTGCACTTTTCTTGTTGGCTTGGGCATGCGAGTTGTGTACAGGTCCATTATGATTGCATGGTGATCTCTGTGGGTGTACATGCTTGAAATGCGACTGCACGCGAGTTTCCATGGATCTATCGGCGAAGACAAGGTTAAAAGCGTCAGATTCAGACTAGCAAACGTTTCTTCTAGTATTCTGCCTCTGGGGCTGGTCCGTAGGCTTACCCATGTGGTCCATCACGCGTTAAGGTCACCTGCAATGATGATAGATCCCCTGTGTCGGAAAACCTGAGGTCATTCCCGGTGGTGTATAGCAGCTTACAATGAATAGGCCGTTATTTATGTTTATTTTTATGTTTTTTTTTATATCTACATATATCTAGATAGATATAGCTCGTTTCCTTTATGCTGATACGCTATGGGAGCAAAATTACTCGTATAATACCCTTGTGCCCAAGTACGCTCGGTTATAAGCAGCTGGTTTTTTTCTCTTCCACCGGAGACGAGTGCTTCCCATTGATAAAAAATCGATTTTCCTTACTTTTATGGGGAACGTAAAAACCTCAACCACTCCACATTATACCTCATCGCACTATTTATTTATTACACATCTCAAACACTAATATCATAACTCATAAGCTTAATAAAATTTCCTATATACTCGTATGTAGGTATAAGAAAATATTGCAATATCATAAGGAATCTTAGCTTCTGCGCAATTCGCTGAAATTGATTATAAAAACAACAAGAACGTACACACACGCATGCGAATACGAGTATATATGTATGTTAGTATGCTTATGGAATAATCAAGCAACCGCACAGGAACAACTCGCGTACTTTATTTATTTATTATGTGTCCCTGCATGGATCGTGAGAAATTTATTTTTTCTGTGGTTAACACTTGACAGCGAATTTTTGCTCTTGATGCCAATGAAGGTATTGATATTGTCAGTGCCCATGTTGTTGGTGTTATTGCGGTGCAAGCAGTTCAAGTTGTTGACTTTGCCCTTGACAAAGACCAAGAATGGGAGAAAAAGTCAAGTCAAGTCAATCCAAGCCAAGCCAAGTCGAGCTGTACCAAGTTGAGCCATGTCGGCAATAAACAAAACGCTGCCGTACTCGATGACGTTGGCGATATTGACTTGGCATTGCAGCAGAAGTCATACCAATCGGCAGACAGCAAGAAAATAAACAAGACAAATTAAAAAAACAACTTAAAAAAGCAAACATATGTATGTATACTCGTACAAACGTAGGTAGGTATGTATCGTATATATGTTTGTAAATATATAAAGATGGAGTTGGGGCGCTGCCTTTTACTTCAGAATTATGGGCCAACAGGGTTTAAAAACACTTGGCGCACCTGAGAATGTTGATAGCCTCACGTACCAACAATGTTAGCAGTAACCTCAGCTGCCAGTACAGCAACAACAACTACAATAATAGTACACAAGTCGCAGGCAACTAGAGGAGTGAGAGCAACACGTAACATTAATGCGGCGCTGCAGTGTGGCGAATGTTTTGTTTGGACAACGCTGGAAGCAACAATGGCAACAAAGATAGTGACGGCGGGAGCCACCAAAAAAGGGTCCTTTCGCACACATTCGTTGGAGCGCAAACAATTGCAGCAACAACAGCAAATAGCTGGGCTACAGAAAAAGCAGCACAAACTTACTTGCAACACAATTTGACTGGCATCACTTGCCACGACTTGACTCGACATGACTTCACTGAAAACGTTGCATTGCGATGTGCGGCGGCGACGGCGACTTGCTCGCGACGTTGCTGATTACTCGCGTAAAAGTACAAAAACCATTACGAAAAAAGTACAATTTCAATACTCTTAACCATGAAATTCAAACCACAAAGGACAAAATGTGGCAGACGAATAGGGCCAAAGGTGAGTCAAACACGCGAACGAAGTGAGGGTATGTAGCAACAAACGAGGGGTTTGTTGTGCGCAGGACCGGTCGCGCATGCGTAGATTCGCATGGGTATCTGGTGGATATATGCAGGATTGTTGCAATGTGCGTTCAAAGTGTTGCAGCTCGTTGCTGGTCGTGACAAAATCAATGTTTCTTGAAGCTTTTGTCGCGTCGAGGTAAAAACATAAATCTGAGATGGTTGCTTTGACAGTGTCGCGTTGTTGCGCAAATGTCGGAATTAAAATATTATAAGAGTATTAATGTTTTATCAGATCTTGGATACTTCGAGCCTTACTTCGAGCACATACCGTTGCACACTGGTTGCGCTTATATGGGGCTGGTGGCCAAAAATACTTCCCGTAAAGATAGAGAGCTGAAATTTTTTTCTGGGTATTAGAGATGAATTTAGATAGCATACAGTAAATATTTGTGAAAGAGAAACTCCCTAAATTCTTTTGAAGCTCTAAAATACTTGAAGCCGTGTTGTCTAAAAGACTTTGTAGTTCCACTTCTGCATGTGTTTCGTCTACAACAATATTATTTGGATATCTCAATGTTTTGAACTTAAGAAATTTTTTGTAACTTGGCAATAAGTTATAGGACGCTTCTGAATTTATAAATGATCTAATGATCAAGTATTGGTGTTTGGACAACCCAATGTCGACGACAAGCGACAAGACCTTTTCAATATTTATTTCAGTTGCATTAAGGCTTGACTGAGAATCAGATGAGCGCAAAACAGAAGCTGCAGACTCATCATGCTTTTGTAGTAGGGCTATTCGGCGACGTTTCGTCCTTTTTGAGGACTGAACAAAATCCATTTTGGGCCGTCCACGACTAGAACTCAGATCAATTTCTTGAGCACTACCAGTAGGCTTCAGGACAATAAATGCTTTAGTTTTTAGCCATTCAGATTGGTATTGTAATAATTCTTGTATTGTGGTAATTCTTTTGTACTGAATCCAGAAGGCAACTATCTTTTTGCAAATGTACTGAATACATTTCTTAAGGTCAATCGTATTGACTTCGTAGCCTTTGCTTTTTATGTTTAGTGCCGTAAATTATTTATGCCTTGCATTTTTTCGGCATTCGTGCCTTTTTCTTTGCACCAAAGATCAAAAATGTGGATGCGTGAAAACACACAGTTATAAGATGCTCCTATACAATCAAAATAAAATGTGCAAAGCAAACATAAATTAGTACAGCAAATTTAATGTAAGAAAAGGTACAAAACAAACGATGAAAATGAAAACGAAACCAACAACACAAAGATCAACTGATAACGGTGGATATTTGTCCCATGAAAATAAATAAGACCACTTTAGTTTATTTATGAATATAAGCTAATTAGCAACTGTTCATGATTATTACCTTAAAACATTGACAAATACAGTGATGGCACTCTCAATGGAGGCATCCGGGGGCAACACAACTAAAACTTTTAGTAAACATAAAAAAGACGTACACAAAATGCACAAAAAAGGTTAAGACGTTCAAAATCACACAAAAATGTTTGAATTGATCAAATTAATCTTTAAATAAACATTTATCAAAATAAATACCTTCAATTACAAAATCCATTTTAAATTATTAATATCGGACCACTTTGTCAAACGTTTGATCCCTTTGAAGTATGAATTTGCAATGACAAAGTACAAACAAAACTCAGATGGGCTGCAAAAATGTACACAAGTTCATTCTTTCAATGCTATTTTTAGAAAGTTCCGTTAGATTTGCGGAAAAACCGGTTTGGCGTTTTGAAGATTGAACATTTTAGTGTCAATTTGTGTTCGTTTTGTCCAAGTATTTTGTGATGATATTTTTGATTTTTGGCCTATGGACGCAACCAGTGTGCGTTGAAATGATAAAGAAATTTGTTTGTAATGGCGATCGTCAATCGCCCTACATTTATAAGATCCACGGAAAGCATGGAAAGGATTTTCATGACGTTATTAAGTTGCTCATTTGTCGAAACGGATATCAAACTCATACCTACTTATGTACGAGTATGTACGTAGCAGCTCATAACTAATTCAAAGGGAAGCTCTGTGTGAACCTACATAGAGATCTTAACATAGAGAGTTAACATACTTCAGCATACCTATAGTAAATGCGGTTTTAATAAGAACTTTAGTTTTTAATGGGTGCAAAGTCTAATAAGGTGATAGTTTTGACATTTGATTTTTTGACATGCACTCAATATATAGTATGTAAGCTTCGGAAGTTTTCACAATGAATTCAATTTCGCTCGAAAATCATGTCAAAATAAATATAATCCACTATGGAAATGGTGGATCTGTAAAAGTTACATTTTGTAAAATTCGCGATATTTTCTTCTGAGACCGCTATTAAGAATTTAGTTCATAAACTTAAGTCTATTGCCTTAGTACATAATTTGCGTTTACGACCGTATTGTTGAAATGAAACATCGTAACCGTTAGTCGCAGTGTTGAAGAAAATTCAAATTTGTCAATTCCTCGACGTTCTCAATAGCTGAGGCTAACCGCAATGACCAAATAGCGTATTTTTCGTAAGAATTCAGTTTGAAAGTCTTACAAGGTGGTCGACCAACTATTCACTTCGCCACAAATTCGATCAATTCTTTCAAGAACAACTCGCTAGTTTTTCTGAGAAAATATTTTTTTCAGACGAAATGAATACAGCCATCAAGGCGAATTGGATACGAAAGGTGGCACCTTCCGAAAACCGTTACTTTATTTGTCGCAATTGTGACGACAGCCATCGGCACCGATTTTTGGCCACGAGGAATATCGCAGGTGATGGAACGATGAGCTGAATAGATACAAACGCTCCGGCTCTGAAAGTATTCGATGCGGTACCAGCTTGTGGAAAGATCTGCGTTGGAAAGATCTGGTGGAGAAGGTCTTGACTTCACTTGGTGTTTCCACATGGCACACGAAAGAAACAACTGGCGCGCTTTGTTAAACTCGGCTAAAGTCACGTAAGCGGTTATAGCGGCAATTAAGAAGAAGAAGACGACAGCCATCATAATAGTAAAAAATAGATAAAGAAAACAAAAAAAAGAAAATAAATTACATGTTTGTGAAAATTCAGTGAGTGGTAATTCCCCTTCCTTATTTTCATATTCTCGGAGCATGACGTCGCAGCGAATTCGAAAGGCGCAGTCTCTTATTCCATCATTCTTGCATTTCCATTTGCATTAATACCAGCAAATTGCCGCAATTGGGATCTTGAAAATTCAAAAGCGATTGTGGAGCAATTTTTGCATGCTCAACGTGTCACTGTTAAGGGCACTATGTGGTCTGGAGTCGTATTTGGATCATCTTCCTTTCGAAAATTCAGCTGGAAATGCACTTGCGATTAATGAACTATGCTATCCAGAGACGTTAACAACTGAGTTTTCGCCTGTTACTGGTTATATGGAAATAACTGAGATTTGGTTTCTACAAGACGGTGCCACTGAATTATTTTTTATATATTAAAGACATTAAAGATATTGAAGGATATACATATATATCAAAGATAGAGTCTCTGCGGAGCCAATCAATTCGATTGCAGCCTTACACCTCAAAATCAAAAACGCGAAGTACGAAATAAACCCCCCATTTTGCAAAAAAAGTAACGTAAAGTTTTAATGAAAGAAAGGAATTGACATCCGTAGCTGTGGTCGTGGTGAACATTTTTCCCCTTGCTTACTCCTCTCGTGCGCATAGAGCCTCGACAAGACTTGTCTTGCGCTGGTTTCGTTAATCTATTTGATTTTTGGCAGGGTAGGTGACAGGAACTGCCGCTACCAGTCCTAAATAGTGGGAGTGCCCACCTATCGAAGCTTAGGAACAACGCCTTCTTACTGCTTGAAGGGCCATCTGTGTGTCACATTTTTCTGGCAGAAGGATTGCAAATATGGTTGAGGACTTCGCTAAAGTGGTATGTCTACGCTATTACCGCTGCTGCCCGCTTCCTCTTGCTGGCGTCGCATGATGTAACGAGTAACTGTGTGCTTTTCTTTGTTTTTTGCTGGTTTTTAGCAGCCAAGATGCATATAATGCGCTGACTATTGTGCGGAAGTAAGGATGGAAAGGATAAGTTTTTGGGTTTGAGGAATGAGGTTTTTTTGTTGAGAGTACCATTTTTTATTTATAATTGCTAAAACCTACGCTTTTTAAAGCAATACAAATTTGAATAATATACATACATCTAATTTCTTTGTTTTATTTTGTTTTGAAAAACAAAGTTCTTGTTGAAAAACTAAAATATGCTACACTAAATTTTATTTTAGACTCTTAAAGGCAATATTAATGTTAAATGTGGTTTTATACGAGTTAGTTTTCAAATATTTTAGATGAACTTAATACCAAATTAGAAAAAAAATTCAGATGCTTAGGCATTTTTTTTTGCTTGCCTTGATGTTGTTAAACAAATGAAGAGCTCCACAATTTTATGTCGCCTCTGGACGGCAAAGGTCCAACTGTAACTGTAAAAACTGTTTCTTTGGGATCTGCGCTTCCAGAACACCTGTAGAGCAAGCCTAACTCCCGTTGGAGGGCATTACTTGATTCGACACTAATAGCCTAGACAGACGGCGTTAATCGGGACTCCCAGTGCAGCTAATTCTGATTAAAATTGTAGTATGAACTGATTTGCTTATTGGATAGTTTTGTCAGTAAAAGATGGGCGACAGCCAACAAATACGGGCATTTGAATATTGAAATATTTGGAATTATTTAAAAAAAATGTTATATTGCAATTTCTTTAACTGTTCGGAAATACAATATCAAAACAATTATTGTAATTTTGAACGTGTTAGTGCAAACTCGCATAGCATCCAGTCTTTCTTTTTTTTCTCTTTAAAAGTCGTCGTTTCTTTTTCGTGCTAACAGGCTAACAGTTGGAAACACCAAGTGAAGCCAAGTCCTTCTCCACCGAATTTTTTCAACGTAGAGGAGTCCTTTTTCTTCCTTTACTACGAACAGCTATTACCGCATCGAATCCTTTCAGAGCCGGTGCGTTTGTATCCATTCGGGCGACATGACCCAGCCAACGTAGCCGCTGGATCTTTATTCGCTGCACTATGACTATGTCGCCGTAAAGCTCATACAGCTCATCGTTCCCTCGCCTGCGATATTCGCCGTTGCCAACGTGCAAAGGTCCAAAAATCTTCCGCAGAATCTTTCTCTCAAACACTTCAAGCGACGCTTCATCGATCAAGCTTGTGCCACATACGTGCAGTATGAGAGTCTTATAAAGTGTGATTTCTGTGCGTCGAGAGAGGACTTCACTACTCAATTGCCTACTTAGTCCAAAGTAACACTTGTTAGCAAGAGAGAACGAAATCTTTAACAATCATAACTGTCAACAGTGACGTGGGTGGCGATACGCAAGTGCGCCAACTGTGTGCTTGATGATAGGAGGTACTTCGTTTTATCCTCGTTCACCACCAGATCCATTCGCTTTGCGTGTTAACCAGTCTGGAAAAGGCAGAACTAAGAGCGCAGTTGTTAAGACCGATGATATCAAGGGAGATGATGAGAAGGCGAAGCCTCCCAGGATATCTGATTGTGCGCTGGGTTTCGGACCCGCCACGTAAAAATCCTTCCCTATTGAAAACGACAACAAAGCCTCGGATCCGCATTAGTTGCACTTAATTCTTGAGATGATTCCGAGTTAAATCGTTAATTCCGATGTCTAGGCTATACGATAGTAATACAACCACAACATATCGTAAGCGTATTTTCTACAACCTTCTAATACTGCAATTGCCTTTCTGAAGTAACTTTCTGCCTTTTAAATCGATATGAAAGTATAAATCGTCTATTTACTCACGGAAAAAACCTAATTTGGTTTATTTTAGTCCATGAGAATAATGTTTGAGCCCACCGTATGTACAAGTATATGAACTTCTGCATCAGCGTGCCGGCATGTCCCAACTCCAGTCAGTGATTCATGGTTTATTAAGCGCATTATGCTGTGGGACACTTGCTACGCAGCACTCGCATACACACTTGCAGTACCGCTTTTGTGCGCGCGGCTACGATAATGCCGATAACAATAATGACAGGAGCCAAAAGTGAAAGAGTTGCTAGCAGCCAACGGAAGAAAAATTAAAGCATTTAGAAAAAAATGCTAACCCAACAAATTAAAATAAATAAAATCACACTATAACTGCTAGGTGGTAGTTAAAGTCGCCAAAGGATGTACGAGTATTGAAGAACGTAAACATACTAAATGCAACAAGCAAAGAAAAAATCATAAGAGTACTCGTACAATAAAAGCTATGTCATAAATGAGCAGTTGGGCACACGTGTGCGCCACAATCATTGCGAGGCATTTGGCAAAACTTCGCGACTTTGCCACAAGCGATACCGGTGTGCCAACGAATATAGGAAAAATGGCAAACAACAAAATCGAACAGATCAGCATGTGAGTACATACATACATACAAAACAAAAAACAAAAAAAATTGCTGTGTTGGCCATTTGCTGTGTTGCTGCCTATTGTCGTTGATACAGCAATAAAACATTGACGGCGCGTTGATGGCGTCTGACGCGTCGTCGCAAGTGTTGCCGACATTGTTACGGCCATTGCCACACGGCGGAGCACTTGCCTTGCCACTTGCAATGCGGCAACAAATATTGACTGCAAATGGAATTCATGGCAATTGATTACTTAACATGTTGCAGACGAACGTAGTGGAATGTAGTCGATGAGCGCCGGAATGCGGCGTTAAGTTGCGGAACGGCGTCAGTGCGGACACTGTGCAACTTGCGACGAAAGTGCACATACATGTATGCTCATAAACATACATACATATGCACAATTGAGTAAGTAGGTCCTTACCACAAGAACGTGGTTTCAAATCGCATGCAAGCGTGCGAATAAAACATAGATGACGCACAACACATCTGCAGCTGCTTTTCATATAAATTTTCAAATGGAATTGAAACAAATCGTTTTATAATTTTTGCGAATGTATGATCATTTATTTTTCCACTGCTAACAGTCGAATAGGCAGCACACACTTAGGCTTGCCACGATTTCTGCATTCAATTGCAGCGCTTCAATAGAACTGAGCAGAAGCTATTGCAGCTACATGCATAGCATACGGTAGCCTGACTTTCTGCCTCACTAGTCAGCCCATTGCCAACCCACCTACCCACCCAATTCAGTTCACCTTGCCCCCTTTATTAGACTCGAGTAAGTGCTGCTGCTGCTTGGCTTTTTGGTCTCTTTCTTTCTTTAATGGCCACTATCGTTTTATTCGCCAACAACTACGTTTAATTCTCTATTCCCCGCTTTGCAACACGATAATTTAAAGCGTCGGTCTATTATTTTCACCTGTCAGCCCACAAATCTTTCAAGTGAGCGCGCATGCGCAACAACAAACTGGCATTCGAACAACTTGTGCGCACCCAAAGCGCCTTATCCACACGGACGCTTGCAGTTGCTTGTTTGCGCTGCTGGTTCCTGCAATAGTTGCATTGCAAACCAAGACGGCTTAGTTGCACTTTTTCTTACTTCATTTATTGCGGCTTCTTGTTGCCTGCTCCAATTTTATGCGCCGCCAATTGGTTTTTAATCACATTTGCTGCTTTTGCCACTAATTTATGTTAGACTGCGGCCAACTTGAACGCTTTGGCAGCATTTACTCGTGCCTGCATTCCGTTTCCTCCCTTATTTCTCTAATCCACCTATTTTCTTTTGTGCTTTTGTTGCTGCTGTTTGTTGTTGAAATTGTTTGAAATCTGAGCGGTCTTTATTGGCCTATAAAACATGTTGCTTGTTTGTGCAAATTATCGGTTGGGAATGGCAAATGATTTTGTAAAATGACGCTATTTAAATAAATTATTGCAATGGATTCATAATACTTGTTCAAAATAAAGTGTAAATTACATATTTGTGTAAAAGTCTTTAAATAAAGGGTGTTTTTTTAGAGATTAGGTTTTCAAGATGAAATAAAACGTATATAATTTAATGTTATGGCCAAGAATTTAGCTTTATTATAAAGATAAGGGTTTGCCATTATGTTTTAAAAATGATTTCGGGCAAGTGGCCGCCGCGGCTGGCTCGAATAAATTCCAGCCGAGAGGCCCAATTTTCGACCACTTTTTGCAGCAATTGGGGCCGTATGTCAGCAATAACGCGCCGAATATTCTTTTCCAAGACGTCAATCGTCTCGGGCTTATCTGCGTAGACAAGCGACTTCACATAGCCCCCAAGAAATAGTCCAGCGGTGTTATATCGCACGATCTTGGAGGCCACGCCACAGGTCCACGGCGCGAGATAATGCGCTCACCAAAAGTTTCCTTCAATAAATCGATTGTTGCGTTGGCTGTATGGCATGTAGCGCCGTCTTGTTGGAACCAAAGGTCGTCCACACCAACATCGTCCAATTCAGGCACGAAAAAGTCATTAATCATGGCTCTATAGCGCTCTCCATTGACTGTAACATTATGGCCGGCTTCATTTTTAAAGAAATATGGACCAATGATTCCCTCTGCCCATAGAGCACACTAAACAGTGACTTTTTGAGGATGTAACGGCGTCTCAGCAATGGCTTGTGGATTATGTTCACTCCAAATGCGACAATTTTGCTTATTGACATACCCATTCAACCAAAAGTGAGCTTCATCGCTGAACAAAATTTTCTTCGATGCGTCGCGCGAACCGAACCATTATTTTCGTAATAAATTTGCACGATTTGCAAACGTTGTTCAGGTGTAAGTCTATTCATTATGAAATGGCAAACCAAACTGAGCATAAATCAAGTGACAGCTGTCAAAAAGACCATCTACGAAAAAAGTAGTGCCAACTTGAAAACCTAACCTCTAAAAAAACACCCTTTACAAACTGATTGGAAAATAATATAAGAAAATAGAGCTTTCGCAGAAAGGAGACGTTGAAAAGTCAACGTAAAAAATCGGATCTTATTTCTTTATTTAAGTCAATAGTGACAAACTTACAGGGTAAAATAACAAAAACTTAAGGGGGTAGACAGAATTTTCAAAAAATTGGATTTTTGGTTTTGCATTTTCTTAAAGTATAATATCTTAAAAATATTCTGTGAAAATTTGAAGTGAGTCCGACAAATACTTTTCGAGTTATTCAACAAGTAACAAAGTGCGCTCGGACGCTAATTCTCATCGCTTTGCTGAAAAAATGGAGGCTGGCGGCCCCTATGAAAGTGGCAGATAAGTGCGCTAACGATAACACTCGAGAAGGTAGAATGCTACGTAGGCAACAACAAATCGATATTTTGGAAGCTGCTATGACGGCTGAAGAACTATTATATGGCCGTGGAATATAGGGCACAGTGTAAGTAATTAAATAATTCGTATAACTCTATGTTTTTTGGCCTGGTGATCCGAACTTAAAAACCGCTTGGGAGATTTCAATAAAATTTATACTGGTTTTAAAAAAAATATTAGGTGCGCAACTAAGTTTCTCGTTCTTTTTGATGAAAAAAAAAACTTCATTCTGAAAAAATGGTTTTAAGTGAATCATTGAAAGTATTGTCCATCGCTGGCTACTACTTTTCCCATCTTTCTGGTAGATCTCGTACACCGTCGCGGTTAAACTGTTCATCCTTTGAGGCTATCCATGGATGAAGCCATTTTTTGATGTGTTTATAAAAATGGAACTACTGGTTAGCTAGACCATATCGCACCTTAAATACAAAAAGGGCACAACTCAAAATTTTCCACACTCGAGCTTGACTTGTGTACAGTAGCACAGAAAACAAACTATGTGACATATCACGCTGAAATTTGCCATGTAAGCTTATAACAGTCCTACCAAAAAACGAAAAATTTATTTTTGCCATATGTCATCCGCGGACCGTTTTATTGATAACGTCTCGTTCATATTTGAGCTTCTGCTCATTTTGAGTTGTGACCCTTTTGTATTTAGGGTGCGATATATATAATATATCTAGAGAATATGGCGGGTAGAGTAGGATTTCCCATTTCAGTGTTTCCAGATGGGTTTTAACGGGTTTAGCAACATGAGGCCGCGCGTTTGCATGCTGTAGAATCACTTTTTCATGCATCTCCGCGTATTGCGGCCGCTTTTCGCGCAGTGCTCGGCTCAATCGCATCAATTGAAGTCGATACGGATCCCCAGTGGTGCTTTTTCTTGTTTTTAATAGTTCACAATAAATAACACCAACTTGGTCCCACCAAATACATATCATAACCTTCGCAGCATGAATATTTGGCCGAGGCAATGACGCAGAAGCATGACCGGGCAGTCGCCATGACTTTCTTTTCTTTGGATTGCTGTAATGAATCCATTTTTCATCACCCGTCACGATGCGATGAAGAAAACCTTTCCTTTTTTGCCGCTAAAGCAGTTGTTCACAGGCGAAAAAACGACGTTCAACATCCCCTGGTTTTAACTCATAAGGAACCCGAGCCCCCTGTTTCTGAATCATTCCCAAAACATGCACTCGCTTGGAAATGGATTGGCGGGTAGCTCTTAATATTGAAGCAAGCTCTTCTTGCGTTTGACACGGATCCTCATTGAGCAATGCCTCCAATTCAGCGTCTTCGAAGGTTTTTGGCCTTCTTTCACGCGGACGGTCGTCAACATTAAAATCACCGTGTTTGAAGCAACCGGACCAATCTCGGCACGTTGTTTCACTTAAAGCAGCATCTCCATAAACTTTTTGTAGCTCTCGATGCGCTTCAGCCGCCGTTTTTTTCGAATGAAAGAGGCAATCAACACTTCCCGCAAAGGACGATTATTCGGCACAAAATCAGACATTTTCACAGAATCAAAAGTATATGGTACCAAAACAAAATCACAGCAGTTCGTTTACCATATGTCTAAGCTTGGTTTATGATGTTTAGGTTATGTTAGAATCGACTAGCACACACTGCTGGCGGAATCTATTGACAAACAGCGGGAGCTTAGTTGCGCACCTAATAAAAAACTCGTGCCGGATCGAAGGATTTTTTTGTTTTTCAAAATTAAAATTTTTTTAAACAATTAATTGTCAGTTTTTTCCTCGAAAATACGAAAAATATTTCCTGAGGCTGCCATATTGTTAATTAAAAAAAAAGCTTCGATCAGGCACAATATTATCTATTAATAAAACTAATTTCTCTTGTCCGATTGATTTTAGATGAATTTTCAAGGACTTGTGATGATCACCGCAAGGGACTTCTGGAGAAACGGGCTTCACACAACCAGCGACAACTTTTACAGATATAATTTTTTGTATTTTTAATTTTGCTAAAGTCAAGTCGAAATATGTTGCATTAATGCTATGTTTTTATTTTTGTAAAATAAAGCAATAAATTATTGTAGCAAAAAAAAATTATTGAAAATCATCATTTTTTCGGGCCTCTGACTACCCTAACCCCTTAAGCGGTATGCCAGAATTCATTTCATGTCATACTAGTCTTGGATATATCGATACAAACCCTTGAACGATCTATTACTCTATTTGAAAATTTAATGTTTTTCTACAATTTACTTTTGCTCCACTTTTACACAAAATTTCTAGACCTAGCAACCCAGCGTCTTGTTAAGGGAGCTGATTTGTCAAGAGGGAACGAGAAAGCAAAACCTTTTATTATAGAATCAAGGCATCAACACATGAATGAAAATAATTTTAAACAGAACTTTCATTATGTAAAGTGGAGCTGTTAGTTACCAAAATTTATTTCGTCCCTTCGACATTAAACACATTTAAATTCCAATCATATTGAATATGTACGAGTAATAAAATTTTATTGCTAATGTATAGCTTGTAGCTTCATATTTAAAATTCACCTTACAACTTCTTAAGCAAACTCACAACTTCTACACATAATCCAACAGGTCGTGTTTGCTTTGACGCTTCCAATTTAGCGGAAACAAACGCTTCCAAACTTCGTAACGTGGCAAGTTAAGACCTTCTCGGAGCACTATGTCCTCACCAATGTCCAAGTAGTGCTGACGCTTGAAGCTGAAAGCACGCCAACGTATATCGCGCAATTTGCCATCACTCTGTTTATTTGGGTCACTAAAATAAATATTAAAAAATTATTTAATTTTTGATTAAGTCGCAAATTCAATGGCATCAATTAACCCTTTATAAGCAAACGCTGTGAACATTCTAGTTAATTTATCGACAATTTTAAATTCCTCATCGTCCTCCGTAAACATGCGACTCACTGACGGTTCCACAAACAAATACATTAGATCATCATGATGCACAACACCTTTGAATGCAAATAGTTATTTAAGGCAATGGAATGCAGTTAGTTTGTTCACCATACCGAATGGCTTATTACTGGGGTAATAAATATGGCTGCGTTGTCCCTGATAGCTGAAACGATAGTAGAACACCTTCGTAGAGCGCGCGGCCAAATGCACGAAACGATGCACACCAAAACCAGTTAAGGCATCAGAGAAAAGCTGAAATGTTGTATTTTTCAATAAAAACTCTTCTTGAAGTAACTGAAATTTGGCGAACCTCTACTAGTGGTTGCAATGCAGCAGCATATTCCAAGGATTCTTGTCCAAAATATGCATTCTTTAATTCCATACTAATATTTTGTGAACGTGGACTATCCGCATTGTATAGGAAACAAATTGGTGCTATTTGCTCGAAGTTGTGCGCAAATGTTTGTAATAGACGGGGGTTTTCTAGAATCGCTAAAAAAGGTATTGGGAGTGATGAATGTGTTGTGGTTGTGCAGAATGACTTACATATAGCTTGTCCGGCAAACTCATCCTTCGTTACGCCCGTTAAAATCGGCACTTTCATAAAGTTTCCATTTTGATAAGACCACACTGGATCCTCCGTGATAAATCGTTCCTGCCCATAATCTGGTTCTATAACTGGTTTCCACAAGATTAACGGATTGTTGCGTCCAAACTCGAACATATGTGGTAAACTGTTGGCGTATTCGAGGTAATGTTTCTAAAGATAAATTTTACTATTAGCATTTAAATTTTTAATTTTTATTATAATTTTTTTTCAACACACCGAATTCAAGCAACTCATCATATCCGCTAAGTTCTCCGTCGTACAGTGCAGCAAAGCCGCTTGACGTGTAGCTAAATCCAATTGTTCCATTGGCAAAGGCCATTGCCCGGTGACCGATCCACTCATAACGATAACCCTGTGAAATAAATTTCTAGACATTGGCGAAACCATATGCAATGTAATGCTTATAGCGCCGGCGCCATATCCCAGAAGAGTCACTGAGTTCGGATCACCACCAAAACGTGATATATGAAGTTTTACCCAACGTAAAAGCATAACCTGATCTTTCAAACCCATATTGCCGAGCGCGTCTTCAGTGCCCGTACTTAGAAAGCCGAGCGATCCTAGTCGATAATTAAATGTTACCAATAAAATATTCCGATCCATGAAATACTGCGGTCCGGCGAAATTTTTACTTTGTCCCGATAGTGCGTAAAATCCACCTGGGTGTATGAATACAATTACCGGTTTCTTCACATTCGGTTCCTTCTCGGTGGGCAAATCACGCGTGTAGATATTCACTCGTAAGCAATCCTCGGAAACATCGTCTCTGTATAAACCTGGTTGGGGGCAACGCGGCCCGTCGAAGGTGGCATCGAAAATGTCAAACCATTGATCTACCGGTTCAGGCGGTTTAAAGCGTAACGCTCCCACAGGTGGTTTGGCATATGGTATGCCACGAAAAGCATAAAAATTACGCCCAACTTGAGAGGGCAACAATGTGCCACGTATTTTTCCCAATGCCGTAGTCAGTACCATATCTGACAGTTCTCTGTCCAATCCCTCTGCAGTGGTGTTATCTTCACACTCGACGGTGGTAGCGCTAGCCAGCAAGGCCAGCGCACAAAGCACGGCCACGCTGCGGATGCAACGATAAATCGACATTGCCATGCTACGAAAGGATCCGCAAAACTGACACCAGCCAGAGCTTGGGTGCCGTTTTTATAGGCGTAGGCAGTGACAATTTGATATTGATGCAAATTTAAATTGATTATTATTGCAAATTGCGTGGGTGAAATTTACAAATGGTCTTAACATTAAGTGAAGCGTCCATTGACCACACATGACGCGGCTGAATGTGATCCTGGTGTGTCTAATTGTATACCAAATTCAGGCATGTGTACCAGGCATTGCAAGAGCATAGCATTCAACATTGAAAGCAGCGACGTTGGTTCTTGTGTACTGCCATCGAAGTCGAGTGCCGCATTGTTAAATTAATGAAATTACCTTGCATGTATCTGTATCAGAGCACATGTGGCTTTTGCGTTTGAAAGGAGGCAGCCTCGAGGTTGCGCACCCCTTGTAAAAGTTGTATTTCTAACTGAAGATATGAAGCACTCATATCGTTCAATAAAAAACATGATAAAACCACAAGATAGATAGCTGAATTAAAAAGAACACAAAATGAATATCCAGGAGTCATACCGAGATACATCAGGTGAATGTGGTAATTTGTAACTGTTTGCATTGAGATTTTGGGTTCGGTTGGTGGTGTAGCTGCGGTTAAGATGACTCTCGTTTTGCGTCCGATCTGGCTCTGAACGCATTCCTCATAAGGGCATGCGTCAATCCTAGTACGGGCTCCCCTGCCTTGGCACAGATAACCGTGGCATCACTTAGGGACGACTACACGTTCGAATCTTGGATAGCGACTCCAAGTGGGGGCCCATATAAATCATGAATTCTAAAAATAATTTTAAAAACAAAAATTACAATTTAGAAACAAACCCAAAAACCTTAGGCGGCAGCGGGGATTCGGAGCCGATCCTCAAAGCCTCCTCACTTATGGAAAGAGGCGCGGAATCGCCTTCTCTAACTAGCCTGATCCGAGGGGTAGCCTCGAGGGGCAATACGGTAGGGGCGGAAGCGTGTCGGAACCGACGCTCAAAATGTATATCTTAGAGCTTTTCGAAAGCATCAGTACAATTTTGACTCGAAATATTCTACAGAAAATTTGCAAAATATTAAAATTATTCTTAAATAATACTTATAAGGAGAGTAGAAAGCATTAAAGATAGATTAAAGAGTAAAATTCTATTCTAAAACAACTTTGTAAGGAATTCATTTCTCAAACAACGTGTCTGAAACAGGAATACAAAATAAAAAAAAATAATTGAAGTGT
The DNA here is from genome assembly GCF_027943255.1 of Anastrepha obliqua. Lineage (NCBI taxonomy): Eukaryota > Metazoa > Arthropoda > Insecta > Diptera > Tephritidae > Anastrepha > Anastrepha obliqua. The sequence goes on from NC_072894.1 coordinate 16,520,520, forward strand.
TAGAATTCTACTTAAATTCCCACCTTTTTGGTGTTCATATTTGATTATCCCTTTTCAATAAAAGAATCACCGAGCTACGCAACTTGAGCTTAAAATATACGCCGTCAATTCAAGTCAAGTAAATTCAGCCTGAAATGTTTGCGGCGAAAAAAAGAAATGAAGAGAATCAAATAAGATTGCCTCAGATTACGGATGAAGTATGTATATGTACGTATAAGGCAATAAGAATGGGAACAGCAAATCTGCCTTAGCGCATCGAAGGTTATAATATATTTATTTATCAATAAATACACAAAACAATTAAAAGAAATACCGCAATACAGAAAGGACTTTGTAGATAGGCACAGAAGATAATTGCAAAGGTTGTCATAAACAGGCAAAGAGCAGTTGAGTTATTCAACAGTTTTATAACCGAACAATGGAATTGAGTTCTAATCAAGCACAAAACTAAACCATGGGTACTGATGCTTAACACTATAGGTATGTAGTGATGTGGTAAAACTTAATATATTTCTTCCTTCCAGGAAACAATACGTTTGCAGCCAAGCGTTTTGCTTCTAATTATTAGCTTGCGCTAATTTTTTAATGTTGGTTGATGACACAGTGGAACACTTGAATACGCTGTGTAAACAAAAAAATTTCAAACTATGCATTTCACACTTTAGTAAAGTCAGATTTCCCATTCAGTGCTAGATTTTGTAAATTTCAAAATTGAACCTCATATCTAATTTGAATATTCAATTGGTGCAGAACATCATCGTGACGCAAAACCCAATTTTCCTAATAGGTGATATGTATTTTCTATGCGTTTCATAAAAGTCTCTGTATTATAAAGGGTGGTTAAGTTTTAAAGGCCGGTGTTGATTTTGAATAAAATACAATTTGTCAAGAAATTATTGTCATTTCTCTATATTATGATAATATTGGTATAGTTCAATTACGTATGGAACAAAATATTGGCCAAATAGCTGCCGCGGCCTCGGCGGCACACCTTCATCCGATGGTCTAAAGTTTCGATGACGCTGAGGCATAATTGAGGTTCTATGCCATTAATGTGCCGAATTATCTCATCCTTTAGCTCTTGAATTGTTGCTGGCTTATCGACGTGCACCTTTTCTTTCAAATAACCCCAAAGAAAGAAGTCCAACGGTGTCGTTGACGGTGTGGTTCACATTCAACATCGGCCCTTGAAATTGGCACTTACATTCTTTAATGAGCGATTGGACAAGTCACTGCTCCAATTTATGGTGTACGTGTCTTAATGAGGAGCTTTTTTCAAGAAAAAAAGTACATTCGAAGGCTTACCATTGTCTGCCGTGTGGCGACCGCTATCATTTGATGTTTGATGCCCACGTTTAGAAACCCGTGCACTACCGAATGGTATTCATGCATCAACTCATTTGGCCATGGCGACCAAATAAAAGAAAGATATCCTATTTAGGAAAATTTCCTCATATTTCTCATCAAATTTATATATTCTCTAAACATATCACAGGTAGCTTAGATGCCGATTAAAATTATTTCAATGAGTTGCAATAAGATTCATTCGTGTGCTCCAGCTAAGCCAACATTCTTATTTGCATTGCAGTTTTTGCCATCAGTTTTATTTTATTTAGCTTCTAATTTAATGTTATTCACTACGATTTAACGGTATTTTGAAAGAACAAAACATAATTTAACCTCTATACCTACAGCGCATAATAAGGGACTACTTACGATACCGCAAACTCCTCTATCAAACCCCAGAGGGTTCTTGTTGTATAGAAGTTACACCGAAGCGGCACAAGGATCAATTCTCGGTCGCGACTTATAGAACATTAGGTATGTCGAGATATGCAATATAGAAATGCCCCACAATAACTTTCTAATCGGATACACAGACGATAACGCAGAAGTCATCACACATAAAACCTTGAAGGAGTTCAAGTAATGATACGAACACAAACGTGACTAGATTCGCGTGACCTCAAATTAGCCACAGAGAAAATGGCTAACCAAGAAGCATATCCCGTTAGAAGTTAGCATGCAAACTTGCTCAAATACGCTATCCACAAAAAAAGTTCTAAAGTACCTAGGCATAAGACTGGACACAAGACTAACCTTCTGAGGCCAAATAAAGCACGCAGCAGAGAAAGCCGCTAAGATTACATCCCTACTCAGTTGACTGATGGCAAACATAGAAGGTCCAACCCAAGGGAAATGGGAAATAATGATGGCAACCACGCTCTTCGTTCTCTTATATGGAGCTGAGCTGTGGGCACTAAAGGTAAAACACTGATGCAAGCTTTTAGCATTAGTACAACGAATGGCAACCCTGAAAGTTGTGCCCGCCTACCGCACAGCATCAGAGCAAGCTGTTCAAATAATAAGCGGTTCAATACCGATAGACTTACTAACATTTGAGAGGAAAAAATTGTGGGCTTTAAAGAAAGAGGGAATGGAAGAAAGAGTTAGTAAACCTGTAGCGCGCGAACGCGAAATAAGGAATTAAACGCTAAGTCTATGGCAAGATCGCTGGATTGACGAAATATGCGCAAATGGACGACTAGGCTTCTAAAAAACGTAGCCACCTAGAACAACAGGGACTTCGGCGAAGTCAATTTTTATACAACCCAAATGCTTTCGTGGCACTGAAGTAATGCGAAAGCAGTTGCAGGGTGGGCGACGGTTCCAAACGCGGGGGAGGTTTTTAGTCCTCGGATGATGCATTAGGCATTTTAAAGTCCCTCATCCGCAAAGAACAAAAGTTCAGTTCTTTAGTTGTTTCACTTATTTACTGTGAAAGTGGCATCAGTATTGCGTTTTAAGTGTCTAAATGAACGATGTTATAGAGAAAATATGCACTTTTAAATATTTAATAAACAATTAGTCTTAAGTTCAAATTGAGGTTAAGTTTAGCAGTAAAGTACTCCATTCCACCTCCAATGGGAGATTAACAACATGAACTCTGCCTTTCAAACTTTGAAAATCCAGATACTGAGAATGGTTTTTTAATTTAAATAAATTTTGGAATTTTTAATATTTCAAGTGTTTTAAAATGTTATTTGATGTTTGTTTCATTTAAATTTTATGTGAAATTTGGATCCTCATTTCTTCTGACTGAAGACGTAATTTTGGTATAAAACGTTGAAATGTTTCCTTTTTTTGACAGTGACAGCTCTTTCCCACTGCAAATCTTGACAGAAAATCAGTATCACATTTCCGCGAAATAAAATTAATCACATAATGCATGAGCAACGTTGGGAAATGTTCCAAACTTATTTCCAAAATCAATGTCTTGTAGTTCAGTGCGATTATCGAAAAGAAGTTTCTACGAAACGTATTTTTATAATGTAGCGGTGGCGCATTTTTCTTTGAAAATGCATGATAAACGATTTTTTGCGATTTTTTGCCCGTGGGACAATCGACCATCAACCGTATTGGCGATGTTAAGTGGTCACCACTTAGGTACGATTTGGTGTCGTTAGACTTTTTTTGTGATGTATCGTGAAAGGCCGATGCTAAGCAAACAACCCATTAACGATTCAGTTCCTTAAGGCAAATATCGAGCAAGGCATTTGTGAGAAATCGCAAGGTGTTGGAACACTGAGTTAACAGACTGAGCTACTGCGTCGACAGTCGAGGCAGCCACATGAATGAAATCGTGTTTCATAAATAATGCGAATGTTTGTTCTTTTGACTGATGTTTGTTAATTTGTATTTTTTATATTTAACTGTATTTCACTGTAATCGGTCGCCGTAGCCGACCAGAGAGAACGTAGGCAAGCAATGGAAAACCTCCGAGTGTATTTCTGCCATGAAAAAGCTCCTCATAAAAAATAGGAGGAGGAGCTCGGCCAAACACCCAGAAAGGGTGTACGCGCCAATTATATATATACATATATATAATCACTGTATAGACTACCCTGTTCTACCAGAAAGTTCGGCGGCTTACAGAAGGTTTTAAGACCGGGGCGTTTTCCTGTAAGAACAAAGACGGCGATCTGGTGACTGACGTACAGAGCAATCTTAAATTATGGAGGGAACACTTCTCGAACCTGTTAAACAGTGACAGCTGCGCATGTCATAGAGAATGTGAAGATCCCGATACCCCAATCGATGACGACGGAATTGTAGTTCCGTTACCCGATCATGACGAGGTGAGAATAGCGATAACGCGCCTAAAGAACAACAAAGCCGCGGGCGCCGACGGACTCCCGGCTGAGCTATTCAAACATGGCGGCGAGGAGCTGGTAAGGTGCATGCATCAGCTCCTATGCAAAATATGGTCGGATGAAAGCATGCCTGCCGATTGGAATTTAAGTGTGCTCTGCCCAATCCATAAGAAGGGCGATCCTGCAATTTGTGCCAATTACCGCGGGATTAGTCTTCTAAATATCGCCTATAAGGTTCTAGCGAGCGTATTGTGTGAAAGGCTGAAGCCCACCGTCAACCAACTGATTGGACCTTATCAGTGTGGCTTCAGACCTGGAAAGTCTACCATCGACCAAATATTCTCAATACGCCAAATCTTGGAAAAGACCCACGAAAGGAGAATCGACACACACCATCTTTTCGTCGACTTCAAAGCTGCATTCGACAGTACAGAAAGGAGTTACCTGTATGCCGCTATGTCTGAATTTGGTATCCCCGCAAAACTAATACGGCTATGTAAGATGACGTTGCTCAACACCAGCAGCGCCGTCAGAATTGGGAAGGACCTCTCCGAGCCGTTTGATACCAAACGAGGTTTCAGACAGGGTGACTCACTGTCGTGTGACTTCTTTAACCTGATGTTGGAGAGCATCGTACGAGCCGCAGAACTTAATCGCTCAGGCACAATATTTTATAAGAGCGTACAATTACTGGCGTATGCCGATGATATTGACATCATCGGCCTTAACAACCGCGCTGTTAGTTCTGCCTTCTCCAAACTGGATAAAGAGGCAAAGCGAATGGGTCTGGTGGTGAATGAGGACAAAACGAAGTACCTCCTGTCTTCAAACAAACAGTCGGCGCACTCGCGTATCGGCACCCACGTCACTGTAGACAGTTATAATTTTGAGGTTGTAAAAGACTTCGTGTATTTGGGAACCAGCATTAACACCTATAACAATGTCAGCCTTGAAATCCAACGTAGAATCTCTCTTGCCAACAAGTGCTACTTTGGACTAAGTAGGCAACTGAGCAGTAAAGTCCTCTCTCGACGGACAAAACTAACACTCTACAAGACTCTCATCATGCCCGTCCTGACGTATGGCGCAGAAGCTTGGACGATGACAACATCCGATGAAGCGACGCTTGGAGTGTTCGAGAGAAAGATTCTGCGTAAGATTTTTGGACCTTTGCACGTTGGCAACGGCGAATATCGCAGACGATGGAACGATGAGCTGTATGAGCTTTACGACGACATAGACATAGCGCAGCGAATAAAGATCCAGCGGCTACGTTGGCTGGGTCATGTCGTCCGAATGGATACAAACGCTCCGGCTTTGAAAGTATTCGATGCGGTACCAGCTGGTGGTAGCAGAGGAAGAGGAAGGCCTCCTCTGCGTTGGAAAGATCAGGTGGAGAAGGACTTGGCTTCACTTGGTGTGTCCAATTGGCGCCGGTTAGCACGAGAAAGAAACGACTGGCGCGCTTTATTAAGCTCGGCCAAAATCGCGTAAGCGGTTATCGCGCCAATTAAGAAGAAGATAGACTACCCTGTATGTAGGATTTCAGAGCTTGTAAGAATACCCTTATATTTAAGAAAATTATATTTCATTGTTCAAAAGTTGCCTTTGATATCTACTTTAAATTACAAAAGCTCATTTGATAGCACACATGAAATAAGGTAGTAGCCCGGAGTGACGGGTTCAAAAAATTGAATTTTTTTTTTTACATTTTTCGGAAGAAAAACATCTTAAAAATATACTATAAAATTTTCACACAGAAATTTTAATTATTTTTAAAGTTATAGCTAAAATAAGGGAGCGCGCCGTAGTGTGAATGAAAGTGTGTGACACGCCAGCAGCTCTGACCGTCCCTTCTTTCTGTTGTTGAAACTTTAAACGCGATTTTCTCAAAACCATGTTTTCGAAATTTCGTGGAATCACTGACTCAAAACTATTCAACCGATTTGGCTAAAAATTCAATCCGTTATTCTAGACACACATATCTAGATCCCGGACCTTTAAAACATTTAATTTTTTAATAATAAACTATTTAATTTAAACAATTTATGACGAAAAAAAATTAGATTTTGAGAACTTTTTTCATGAGTCCGCCATTTTGTTTTTGTTCTTTTTTTATTTTTATATATATTTTAGGTTCGGGACCTAAAATAAAGTCTACAGAATAATAACCTCTTTGAATTTTTTATTTCAGATGACTTTGGAAAGCTGTGTGTTTCCTCGAACCAACTCATCTTTTTTTTAAGGACTCCACTTTGACGTCAAAAATTTTAAACAAATTAATATAAAATTGACTTTAAAAAATTTGTTTTGTATACTTTAAAACACCAATAAAAACACGTAAAAAATTTAAAACGATCGCATTTTATTTTCTTTTTAAAAAAGATTCATGAAAAAACGTCGAAGTTTCAGTCGTTACACCGGACTACTACCATAAGCGACCTTTCACGAATTTCATTAAGATCTTCGTATAACTCATTTATGTGTGCTAGATTTTTAATTTAGTAGTTTTTTCACAATATTTTGTTCATGAAAATAGTAAACTCTGAGAACGAGTTGCTACACTGTGCCTTTAAGTGACGCATTTTGTAGTGCAAACAAGACAAACGACCAGCGATGTTTATACGCAAAGAAAGAAATGACGAAGATGATTATTGAACCTCTTGGAGACCCGCAATTTGCACAAGCACATCAATTCTTCATGCGCGCGCAGACTAATGAGGATAATTGTAGGACCGAGAAGGCGTGACGTGTTAGCCAGTCTTGAATACAACTGCGTATACGATTGTTATTATCCTTTTGTCTGTAGTAAGTGGCTGGCTGTAGGCGTTATGCAGCAATGCTGTAGCGTGTAAATTGCTGCCATATCACCTCGTAAACACACATACCATCCACAGCCATTACTTTCGATGCTGAGTGTGCAATTACAAGCACGGGGTTACGATTCGGAGGATAATCATTAATTATTTGACAAATTGCTTGTCTTTTTCTGTTGTCTGCGCTACAACAACAACAACAATAATAACTGCAACATGGCATAACAATGTGAAAAATTTAATCATTTATTGCATGTTTTCGGCGCACGCATGCACAGTGTAATTACTGTCAAGACAAGTGTTGCCGTGGCAATTACAACAACCAACAACCAACAGCGGCAGTGGCAGCGGCATGAACAGTAGTAGTTTCTACGGCTGAGTTAGCACGACAAGAACCAGCAATGCGGTCACACATTTTTAACATTTGTGATTCATATCAAAATGCTTAATTGAATCATGCAGCAAGCGAGCAATAACAACAACTATATCTACAAAATAATTGAATAAAAGACACACAAACATAAACACTCAGCTACGTTAGCAACAGCCATCAAATTGAGCAACTGGGCAGTGACAAGCGTTCTGACACACCTCCGATTAGAATTTTTACCACGACACTCGAACAATGCCTCCACCGCTTTCAGCGTTCACCGTCAATTGTTGGCATTCAGTTTTGCTTGCCACAACGCTGGCTACATATGTAGGCAAACTATTGTGATTGCTGATAGTCGGTGAGTGGTGGCGGCGTTTGTGTTTGTGCAAACAAATCGACTGCCAAACTATGGTTTGAAAATGTCTATAAGGCGCGTAAAGACGGACGAGCGGTACTGTGATTCATATCGATGCAATAAAGGCGTGGCAACAAACGGTAAATATAATAGTTGCAGCAGAGGTTGCAGCAGTAACCAGGCAATAATAAACGTAAATGCTTTGCTATGTGGACAACGGTTGTAACAGCAACAGCAACAAGCACGCCAAAAGCCTATCAAACCAACAACAAACTAGCAGACAAAATAACATTTAAATCACTGTCAAACGGTTGCAAATGTTTTCAACAATTGCCAACTGAGAACCACATTTGCTATGCCTTAAAGCGTATATTGTCGTTAGTTTTCATTTTTTCTTAGGTGCAAATTCATAACACGCACACATATATGCATGTTCCAGATTGTGACATGCAACAATTTCGTGTCTCGCCGAATTTGCTTAGATGCCCATTGGCAATTTTATGAGCTGATGAATTATTGTAATGACTTTTGGCCATTCAAATGTGTATGTCTTCCGAGGAGTGCATGCAATAGTGGCAAAATAGTTACACATGTTTACATATACGCTAGTATCATTTATATTCGCATTCGTCACATAAATTTTCCAATTCGAAATTGAAACACTCATACTGATTGTTATTTATCGTATTGTTGACCTTAAAAAATTTAACGACGAGCTTTTTGGCATTCTTGCTGTAAAAACTACAAAATGCTAACATTTTGTATTCAATTTCTCTTACACTATACTTGTAGGCCGCACGATAAACATTTTACTAAATGAAAGACTTAAGACGCGAACTTTTTTCCCCCTGAATTGAGTACTGCAGATGGCATCTTTCCAAAACAGTTACTTTATTTTTAGCGCTTTTCATAAGTCTGACGTCAGGCATTGACTAATACAAAACAAACGAACAAAACAAACAAAAGGAATTTTATGTGTTTGTGAAAATTCACTGAATGGCTTGGTAATGTTGTGATTTCTGAGAGTTAAACTAAATGAAAGCACAAATTAATATAAAGTCTCCAAATGTTGTTTTTTGCTTTTTATGCGGAACATGCCGTGGCAAGAAAGTGTGAGTGTCCGCGTACAATTTCTTGTTGTTCTTGTTTCCATTCTCTTTCCCCTACTCTTCCTCTTCATAAATATTTATCGCTATTAAAATTTAAAATTGTACGATGTCAATATGAAACTTTGCTATTTGAACATTTAATAAGATTGTCTTTTTTTAATTTAACACTATTTTTTGTGTGTCCTAGAGGTGTTTTGTGTGTTAGTTCGGGCAATTAAACGATAACCTGGGCGCTATTCTAACATTTTAACACCCCACACATTTTTCGTATAAAGTATTATTGCAATGGACAACGGACTAGTTGATCTGTTGAATTAAGGCTCAATGAAATTCAAGTACATATTTATGAGAAAACTTGAATATAATTGCAAATATTCATATTGGCTTATAGCTAATGTCCCTCAAGCCAGGCGCTGACAACTCCGTAATAGTACAAACAAAAAAGAAATAATTGAATCAGTTTCGCGCCATAGAACTTTCGTTATTTCGTTAGAATCCGTTTATTATGACTCCGCCTATATTGACCAACCACCTATTATGACATAACTATACTACGAACTTTTGTTTTCATATAAAATTCTCTATAAAAAAAGTCGGTTATAATGACTTCTCTTATAGTGACATGTCGCTTATTATGACCCATTTTTAATAAATTATGTCCGGTTATAATGACCGACATAGTACTTTACATTACAAAGTACATATCATGTTTACACCTTCGGTAATTTTCGTTGAATCCCGACGACGTTCGGCACGTAGCTCGTTTTTGTTTTGAATCTCAGTGAGTAATTGGCGCTTTTGGAAACAAAAGAATACCTATCAGCCCTATGCTACAAGAAAAGGCAAACGTTTTTGCCGCGCGTTTTGATATTCTCGATTTCAATTGTTCTGCAAGCTGGATCAGTCGTTTTAAAGTTCGACATAACATTATGGCAGGAAAAATTGTCGGCGAATCTTCGTCTGTTGATCAAAGTTCAAGAACAAACTGGCCGAATCTACGAAGACAGTTTTCTGATGATGAGATATTTAATGCTCATGAAACTGGACTGTTTTACAAATTAATGCCGGACAAAAAATTAAAAGGTGAGAATTGTAGAGGAGGCAAATTATCGAAAGATAGAATAACTGTCGTGGTAGCAGCTAATATGAGTGGCACAAAAAAAGAGATTTCTTATTATTGGAAAGTCACAAAACCCCAGATGGTTTAAAGGGGTCAAATCATTACCTGTCGATTATGCTAACAATCGTTAAGCTTGGATGACATTAGAACTTTTTGAAAAATGGCTTCGAGATTGGGATCGTGATCTGGTGAAGAAGAAGAAAAAGATTTTATTGCTGCTTGATAATTGTCCGGCACATCTAAATGTTATTGATTTAAAGTCTATAACACTTGCTTTCCTTCCGCCGAATACAACTTCAGTACTACAGCCAATGGATCAGGGAATAATACGAGCACTCAAAACGAATTTTAGAAAAAACCTTGTGCTCAAAATGATTAATAGTGCTGCTAATTGCTTGCTTACTGCTAATGAAAACTACCCTTCTACAAAAATAACGAAGCTAGATGCAGTGGTTAGGCCTATTCTCTACTATGGCATTGTAATATGGTGGAATGCCCTTGAGAAGGGGGTGAACATCAAAAAACTTGACCAGGTTCAGAGACTAGCATCTGTTTTCATAACTGGCGCGATATCAACCACACCATCGAAAGCTTTATATGCGACATTAAACTTCCTGAAAGTAGATCTGCAGGCAAAATATATCGCGCGCAGCACGGCAATAAGGATGAACACTGTAAGCAAGTTGTCAAATAAGAGCTACGGTCACGGCAAAATCCTGGCTGGCACTTCGGAGATTCCCGGATAGGTGGACTATGCACTCCCGCAGACACTTGCCATTACATCGTTCACGACCCTCCTACCCTCAAGGGAAGAATGGGAACGGGACGATGAAAGACAGGGCGAGTCTATCAATGTATACACAGATGGCTCAAAGCTCGAGGGCAGGGTGGGCGGAGGTGTATACTCCGAGCATCTTCAGTTTTCGGCTCCCCGACTACTGTAGTGCCTTTCAGGCCGAACTGATGGCAATAACGAAAGCCGCGACACTGGTACAGTGTGATGCGATATCCGGAAATGACATCTACATTTACACTGACAGCCAGACGGTGATAAAATCCCTCACAAAGCAGTCGACAACCTCCAAAGTAGCCATGAAATGCCGCACATCTCTTAACGAGATGGCTGAGTCATTTCGCCTAAGGATAATATGGGTTCCTGGCTATCGCGACATTGAGGGTAACTGTAGAGCCGATGAACTAGCGAGACTAGGCACCAAGTTGACCGATGAGTGCATAGACAATGACATAGGCATTCCCTTACAAACATGTAAGCTACTTATCCTTGAAGAAATCGTAAGGAAAGCAAACGAAAGAGGGCGTAATGAAGAGACCTGCAAAATCGCCCGTCAACTGTGGCCGACTCTAAATGCTAAACGCACAGAATCTTTGCTAAGCCAAAATAAACACAGTCTTAGCACACTGATTTCAGTCATAACGGGGCATTGCCTAATAGGTAGGCACGCCCAAAGGATGGGTGTGCAAGCACACGACTTTTGTAGAAGTTGTCTTGATGAGGAAGAGGAGGAGACAATCTTGCACCTTCTGTGCCATTGCCCTGCTCTATCCAGACGGAGATTTGCTATTCTAGGCAAACAATTTTTTAACGAATTGGAAGATCTCAGTTCGACAGAAATAGGAGATCTTCTAAAAATTTTGAAAAGCGCACAATGGTTTTAGGAGAAATAGGGAAAGCTCCCCCACGCGGCATCACAATGGGCTTTAAGCCTGAGTGTGTCCCACAAGACAACCGCTTCAACCTAACGTAACCTAGATGCAATTCAGATGGTTAATGATGCCTGGAATAAAACATCATAAAGTACCATTCACAACTGTTTCAGACATGCACGAATCATTGAAAGACACGACGGATATCCTAATCAAATATCAGAACATGAATTTGATGAAGAAGATGATGTCCCTTTATCTTTGCGATTACGAAATCTAAATTCAGATTCTTTAGCAGCACCAGCAATGTGGAAAGATTATGTTGACATCGATAGCGCTCTCCTCACATCCGAAGAACCCACCGATGACAATATCGTACCGAACATTAATGCTAAGGCACAACTTGAAAGTGACGGCGAAGAGGAAGTCGTGGAAGAACCATTACCTACCGCAGAAGAGGCATTAAAAGCTGCAGAATTATTATCCCGATTTGTTAATAGCAATATTGAAAACAATAATTTGACTATGGCGATGTCTTCTATACACAATAGTATTAGAGACTATTTTTACAATAAAATGAAAAACCAAAAGCAGACAAAAATTACAGATTATATTCATTAAAAAATACACTTGTATGTTTTACTATGTTTTTCTATTAAAATACATACATACATATTTACGCAAAAATGTTTTTTTTTTCACTAAATGCTTTGTATGACGTCCGCTTGTTATGACGTGTTTGTCGATTCCCTTCGATGTCATTATAAACGGATTCCACTGTATTTACAACGCTCTTCCAGACTATAATAAAGCATGTGCATGCCAATTATTCATAACTATATGCATTTCGCTGTATTGGAAAGTTTTTAAAAATAAATTTCCGACATTTAATGCAATTGCTTTGATATAGAAATACAAACTCTAAACTAAAATTTGGAACTCGTTAGCATTCAACTTGACTTATGCCACTTGTAGTGTTTAGTAAATGACTATTAAAAAGTACTTGCATTACACAATTAATTCACCTCTGTCTTGTAATTTCAAAGCACAGCGCAGCAACAACTCCATCTGCAAATGGGCAAACATGGATTGCGTGCTACAAGCGAGTTAACTTTAATAGCACTTAAAACAGCCACTAAATTCTAGTTGTGGCGCGTAAATCAAATGTGCGAAATTTCGCATTCCAAGCGATTCCATTTGCAAATGCTGAGTATTGGCTGTGCGACAGAGAGTGCCATTAATGGAATTCGTTCACGTTTTCTGCCGCGCGCTAGTCATTTGCTTCGCTGCCTTCAAAATTTACAACTGATTTGCAAGAAATAGATTTATGGCGATTTGCGTAATTACTTATACACCACTACCTACTTTGTGTATGCTTGCACACATATAAATACTACACACACGAGTGGTGCAATGTGAATGCGGTGGCGCATACGGCAGCAACAACTTGCAACAGTTTACACAATTTTGTAATTTATTGAGTTGCAACCGAAATCGAAACGAATATAATTAAATGGTGGCATGTGAGCCAAAGACGCTGAAATAAAAAAAAAAAAACAATTTGCTAAAATAAAAAAATCGAGAAAAATTATTCTTAGTAAAAAAAAAAATGGTTAAGCAACACATTATTGTTGTTGCTCCAACAATGTAACGCTATTGCGTGTCGCGTCTGATAAGTATCGAGCTGCTGCATTCTTGGCTCCATCGAACTACTTCCTTTGTCCATGTGATCACCAGAAAATCCACTATTGTAGTGCTCCAAAACTCTCAGGAGCATTGCACGTGAAATAATTACCAAATTCCAACACTGATGATGAAAAAAAACAACTATTAGTGTTAGTTACTTTTGTAAATATTTACAGTTATAAATATTATAATTCACACATTCGCTTTTTGTATCAACACTTATGAGCAGCATAAGCAATATACTTGTTGTTGTAGCTGTTGTAGCCAACAATTCATCTTCTGCTCGTTATTGTGTTAATTTTCCCCCCTCGATTTTGTTCATTGATTTGCCGGCGCGATTTCAATTCCACTTTGACGCCAACTTTGCATAATTAATTTCATTTGCACATGCAACCAATTTCTTGAGCCAGCCTCCAAGAGGCAAAGTGTTAATGCAGCTGCACATGCGCAAAACGCTTCAGCATACCTTTTTCACCCACCAAAGGCCAACATACTGAGCTTTCAGTCAAATCGTATTGCTAATGCTTTTGCTTACTGCTTTGTTGTTAATGTTGTTGTTGATTGCCAACCGACAACAGTCGGGTTTTTGTTTATGGCTTGTTGTTGGCTCAAGATGTCGTGCCTGTGATTTGTTTTGAGAAATGTTGGCAATTTTTCTCTTTCGATTCACTTCAAATTTAAATAAATTAAACAAATTTGTGCTTTGATTAATTTGTAGTTGCTGTTGTGACTTAATGATGGAGTGTTCATGTGCGTGCGATTTGTTCGCATATCGAATTGCATAAAGTGTTTGCACGACTGTTGATGTTGGTGTTGATGTGAAACGATTTTTCAACATACTGTACCTATATACATACTTATATACATATATATGCTTTACAAAATAAGTACAAGAAGAATACCAATGATTTTAGCTATAAAGCGTCGGCCTTTCAAAAGTGACACCAGTAGTGAAAAATTCTTAGACGGTTGCTTTTTTATGCCAACTTTGACATTTGTCAAGTAGACAGATGTACAATTTCGCACCATAGAACAACGCGTTAAAATTATTGAATCTTATTATGAAAATGGTCGATTTCTAAGAGCAACATATCACAAAATTCGTGATTTTTTGGTGAAAATAATCATCTGACTGAATCGACAATTCTTAGGTTGGTTCAGAAATTTCAAGAAACTAGTTCTGCCGAGGATAGGAAAAGTACTGGCAGACCAAAAGCTGGATGTTCTTTTGAGAATATTGCTGCTGTAGCGCAAAGTGTTGCTGAACAACTTTCATGAATCGATATCTCGAGGTTCTCAACAATTAGGCACTCACGATTCGATTGTTTGTCGAATTTTTGCTGTAGAAGTGCTCATGGATGATATCTAAATGATGCCATTTTTCACATATACATACTTATATTTGTTAAGAGTCGTATTTTGAATAAAAATGGTGACCCTAAAGGAATTTAAATTCTTAAATACCCTTTAGATATATTTGAAAGACCCTTTATTAGCAAGAATAAATGTACTTTCCGATTTATTCTGTAACATTACTTTATTCAAATAATCTAAATGTATCTTAAGTTCATATAATGGACGTTTCAAAAACAAGCTTTTTGATGGAAATAAGCGCTACTGAAAGGTGCGCTTGTTTTGGTGCCTATCCATCAAGTGTTCAGTAACCGCACTCGCATATCATCAGGCAGCAGCAGCGGCGTAAAAATTGCCTCACGCCATAAAGTCGTTTCCATACTCCCCCATCCACTTACTTATATGATTAAAGATTCAGGAGCAATTTCAAACAGTGCCCAGATTTTCTGTGGGAAAATTACGAGCATAAAAAGATTATCCATAACAGTCGCTCTTCGGCAGACAATAGCAAACCTAATAAAAAACGATCTGTCGTTCGGAGGTGGCGTAAAACTGTAGGTTCCTCCATTTCTTATATTCCCTCTCTCTAAGCAGCGACGCTTGTCTCAGTTAAGTCACTATTACTTTGCAAATACTTTTCGCTGCATACCAGATAGCAGATCGCATTGCCTGCACTTGGTTAAGTTGGCATATCCTGTTGCGCGTACTTTCAAGCGCGGCATGCGTATGATTTTGAATAAAAAATATATTTCTAATATCGTGCGTGCGCTTTAAAACTTTTTGCATTTTTTCCTATTTTTTTCGACTTCGCCAATTTGCGCCAAGTTACACGAACTTATTACAAGGAAAAGTGGTCTAACATTGCAGTTATATACATATATATATATATATATATATATGCATATATATATATACGAGGGGACTAAAAATTGGTAAATTGAATTGAAAAAATGACACTATTTTGTTTTTTTATTTCATATTTAATCTTCATTTTTTTTTATTTTCTCCACATAATCACCTTTAATTTCAATACATTTTTTTATTCTGTAAATCCACTGTTGAAAGCAGCCCTCAAAATCGTGTTTTTGCAGCTTCTTAAGGGGGTGGTAGGGTTTAGCGCTAAAAAAAAAAACACTTTTTTTTTAATTTTTTACAGAAATATGGCTTAAGATACTTTAATAAAATCAGTTGCATGTTATTGTACATCTTTTCAATAAGTTTTTAAAAAATATTAATAATAAAATATTGACAAATAAGCCCATGACAGAGTTTTTTTGGAGATATGTTTTTCGAGAGGTGCTCTGCGGTGCTAATCGGCATTCGTCGTAGAATCATCTGAAACTAAAAAAGTCGAATTTTTCAGTTAAAGTATGACGTAATGCTCCCTCCCACATGAATAAATTTTTTTTTTCATTTTTGTAGTTTTGGTGGCAAAAAAACGTAAAACGAGCATTTTTGGCGAAAAATTTCGCCATATTTGTAAGTGAAAAACAACCTTAAAAAAAAAAAATAAAAAAAACAGTGGGGGGGGGGAGGTATTTTTGATTTAGAAAACGTGTGCCAAATTTGAAAAGAATCGGTTGAATAGTTTCGGAGTTGTGATTGGCACCGACTTTTAAGAAGTCGTTTCGGGAAAAACGCGTTTGAAAAAATGACGCCGACAGCCGAGCCCTTGGGAATTGCCAAGCATCTATCGATGCTCCGCATTCGAGGTAGAGTGCCTACAAAGGCTATAACTTTGAGAGTTCTGCTCCGATCCACTTAAAATTTTGACACAGCATTCTTGAAATGATTTACTATAAGATGAGTGAAGAAAAAAAATTTCGATTTTGTGACCCTACCCCCCCCTTAAGTTCAGCATTTATTCTCCATTCATTGCTCCCAAATACTTTTGTTCTCAGAAAGTTTTCTTTAGAAATAAGCAGTTATTTTTAGAAATAAGCAGTTATTTTTAGAAATAACCAGAAAATACACGGCACCAGATCCAGAGAATATTGCCATGAACGAATATTTCAATGCCAAAAACCGCAATAAAGTTGCTTATCATTTCAGCAATGCGAGCTGGCCCATTATCGCCGTGTAGCAAGTACCAACGCAGTTCCGCCGTTTTCCTATTTTCAACTAAATTTTAGAACCTTTTTGATAAGTAGTTTTTAGTATATCATTTGTCAGTTACTGTCTGAGAAGAATCTAACGGAATAGCAGCAACTATTTTTGATCTGGTGAAGTAAATCGAGATCATCACTTTTGTTGCTGACATTTGCTGCCTGACTTTCGCAGGTGGGTTTGCTCTTTGGGGCATGTACTGCTGTTTAGTTCAGGGCCATTGTTAAAAAATCAAGCTTCTTCACCTATTATTGGGTATGAGAATAAGTTTCTGTCCTTTCTTAGCTAAAGTTACGATTTATGTAAACAATTAAATATTATGTGAAGTACGTGCCATTGGAAACTACAACTTTACTCCATCTTTCCGGCAACATACGAATTCCTCTGACGAAAAATTCGAGTTCTTTTAACTTGATCCATTCATTGAACCAGTTTGCGATGCTCTCGCTGTGAAGTGAACAAAAAGCTCTCTAATAAGGGCTGACTGCATTGATCGGAACAGACGGTAATGCGAAAGTGCAATGTCTGCGGAATACGGCGGGTGGGGGCAAGATTACGCAATTTAGTCCCTCTAAATATTTTTGGACTGATTTCGCAACGTGTGGCCTGGCGTTGTCATGCAGCAAAATCAGTTTATCATGTCTACCGTCCTATTCCGGCCGCTTTTCTTTGAGAGCTCGATTCAAACGCATTAGCTGCAGTCGGTAACGATCGCTAGGGATGGTTTCAGATGGTTTAAGGAGTTGATAATAGATGCCACCCTTCTGATCCCACCAGATGCACAACATAACCTTTGAAGCATGAATAGTTGTTTCGCTGTCGATGGACCTGGTTCACCTGGCTGGCGCCTACATTTTCGACGCCCAATTCTCATCGCCAGTGACGAAGCGATGCAGAAAACCTTTTCTTTTCTGCCGTTCAAGAAGCATCTCCCACGTCACCAAACATCTCTCGATATCCCTTTCCTCCAATTGATGTGGCACCCAGTTACCTGCTTTCTGGGCCATCCCTTCGTGTGCCAACGTTTAACCTTGATCAGTTTAGGTTGATCTGTCAACATCCAACTCTTTAAACATATCATCAAGGGTTTATAAATCCCGTTGAAATTGCCACTTTGAAAGCGTCGAAACCACTATTTACAAGTTGTATTTGATGGAGCGTGATTACCGTAAATATTGATCAATATGCGACACGTTTCAACTGCACTTTTCTTTAAAAGGTAAAAATGAAGAATGGCTTTCCGCAATTGGTGTTTTTTCGGGCCGAACGTAGATATAATATTTTGACGTCAGATGAAAAAAGATCTTTACGCTTCGAGACCTTGAAGTTAAAGAATTGTTAAAAAAGAGGCTTTATGTTTTTCGCTTGATTTGCTTGCTTATTTTAACATTTATTTAAAAAAATAAACCATATGTTTATGTTTATAAGAAAACTGATTCTCACATAAAAAATGTTTGGGAGCTAATGAAATTTGATAAAGTACTAAAAATCCAGTTGCTAGATTTTCTCATTGATTATTTTCAGCAGAGAATTACAGAGTTACCATTCTGCATACTGGAATTATGTGTTTGGTAAGGAAGAAACGTACTTTTTCCACTTAATCCACCGAATCTATGAAGAGCAAGAACAATCTTTAAATAAAGTTGGATTGAACTTAAAAAATGCTTGTCTTTCCCGTGACCCACTATTTATGGCTTGCTTTAGACTTGATAAATAAATAATTGTCACTTACACATTTTTTGGGTGTTTGGTCGAGCTGCTGCTTTTTTTTGTAAACCGGATAACCGCTTCATCACATAGTCCTTAGCGTCTTAGTTTTTTTAAGTGAAGTAGATATGCAAGTTTTTTGTTGTATACGTCTGAGATAGTGTCTGAACCCATGTCTTTTGGACTAACAGCCGATACCCAGATCACATTAACTAAGCTCCTCGAAAACTAAGCATAAGCAAATTGCTATATTTCTTTTGACACCCAGATTCCCTTCATTATCCGGCATAAGGATATTTTAATTGTGCTCACATAACTGTTAAATGTAGCACATAAAGGAATCGACGAATACTCCATAGCTATACCAGAATGCTAAAAATGATAAGAGAACTCGATTTATCTTTGTTTTATTTGCACCAAACTTTAGTAATTTTGCTTCATTTGTAACAAGGATATCACGTTTCTTTCCTTTTTTGAAAATTAACGTTATATAGCGGGTAGGCGTGGCTACAAATCGATTTTACTCATTTTCAATACCAATATTCTTGCACAAGGCCTTTGAAATATATTAAACTTGAGGGATTGATCTGCCATGAAAAGGCTCCTCATAAAAATATCTGCCATTCGGAGTCGTCTTAAAACTGTAGGTCCCTCCGTTTGTGGGGAAATATCCAGCCACATACCACAAATAAGACAATGAGCTCGGCCAAAGGGTATGATCACCAATTATACATATATACAATACTTATTAGGCCGCATTACTGTAGCCAACCCAAAGACAAAAAAACTCTATCTAGAAACTTTTTTTTCGACTTTTGGCCAGGTTTTTGGGAATCGGCCGCACTGTGGGCCGGGTCGGAGGCAAAAAAATCGCCCATTGCTCTGTGAAAATCATATTCTTGGGATCAAAATAAGAAACTTTGCCGAAGGAACCATACCTCTAAAACGAATTCTGATGTCCCCCAATTTGGGTCGAACTTTTAGTGTCTTTTGTGGGGAGGCAAAAAAATCGCCCATTACTCTGTGAAAATCATATTCTTGGGATCAAAATAAGAAACTTTGCCGAAGGAACCATACCTCTAAAACGAATTCTAATGTCCCCCAATTCCCAATTTGGGTCGAACTTTTTAGTTTCTTTTCTAATGTGAAGGCCAAAAATGGTGATATTTTGAAATTATTGTATGGGAAACCCCCCAGGGGAGTTCCAGGGGGTGTGCCACTGGCATGGGTGGATCGGCCGTCCAAAGTTAGTGGGGGTCGGTCATACATTTGGACTCGATTGGAGCACTCTAAATGGGTCAAAGTGGGATTTTTCGTTCGACCCAAATTGGGGGACATCAAAATTCGTTTTAGAGGTATGGTTCCTTCGGCAAAGTTTCTTATTTTGATCCCTAGAATACGATTTTCACAGAGCAATGAGCGATTTTTAAATCGACCCGCCCTAATACATATATATACATATTATAATCGTGCGCATGGGCGGAAGAATAGGTATAGCTAAATTGACTCCCCTCATAATGCTTAGCATTTTGGTTTATGCTTATATACAGTTCGGAGCGAAAATGCGAATTTTCTAGAATTTTTTCTGAGAAAAATTTTGACTTTATTGATCTAAAAATATGTACGCATATTTTGTTATCGTTTAACTGTATTTTAAGACTTAATATTGGTGAAAATCTTTATTTGGAAAGGAGCTACAGCTGAAAAAAATATTTATCGGTGAGAAATCTTCGATTAATTACTAAAAAATATTTTTAAAAAGCTCGTGTTAAAATTTGAGACTAATCGATCTAGCAGTTTTCGAGTAATTTTGGTCACCGACTTTGAAAACACCATTTTGAGCAAAACGCGTTTAAAGTTTGAAAAACACTTTCAAGCACTCTGAAACGTCTTTCCAAATTTGCAGGTAACTTCAAAAATATTCAAACGAAACTATTCAACGAAAATTTCATTTATGCATTCTTCAATGTATGTAGGTTATGAAAATAAACTAAAAAATCGATTTTCGAAATCGAAATTCTAACTGTATATAACTCCATAAGTATATGTCTGTTTCTATCTCGATTCCTAAATGTTACTTCATATAACCGTTACACGTACACTGCTTCCACCCACTTACTCGAAAGATTTATTAAATAGCCCACTAATTATGTGAACGTTTTAATGCCGCATTACTTTTAACTAATCACTTGTCACCTCCATTTTATTACATATTCAATAATTTTGCTGCCGATTTGCTATGGGCAATGGACTTTTATCATAACTAATGATTTGCATTTAATCATACGTATTACAAATAAAAGAATAATAAAGATGCAGGAAGGTGCGCCTGAGAATATACATATTTAAATTTCTTTACAAGTTTTTGGCGCCTGGGCGCAAACAATGGCACAAAGATTGGACTAAAATATTTTCCACATGCTCACCGCCGCGGTGTGGTTTGCTTTGGGGGTGTGTTACTCGTACCCCAGCGGGTTGGCATGTGCCACTATTAAGTGTCAACGAAATAAACAACAGTTGTATGCATGTAATTGTATAGAATATTCTCTTTCAGAAATTTGCATTTTTATTTACTTCGCCGAGTCTATTTATTAATTTATTGTGGCCACATTGAAAAATTAGTGCTAATAAGAATTGTTCATGGCTTTTCGCTGTTTAATTGGCTCATAGTTTATTGCGGCCATGCGTTGATGTTTTTATGTTAATGTTGAGTTTAGCAGAACTTGGACACATAGCTTAAGCAGCGGCATTCAACACCTTACAAAATTTATAGCCATTTCGTATAAAATATTGTTGCGATATACATATACAAAGGTTTATATATATATATATATATACCAATACATATGTACATTAGGAATTTATTTACATCCATATCAGCTTACAAACACGTGATATGAAAGTTATTTGATACCGTCACAGTTTAATTGGCTATGAAGATATTGCGTTTAAATGTATGCAAACTGTTTGTGCAAAATTTTTCAACAAGTTGACGGTTTTATAGTAACTACTCATAGTTATACACGTAAACAAAGTTCTCCCAACCGCCGGCTCCGTTGGTTAGGTCATGTCATCCGGATGGATTCAAACGCTCAGGTCCGCTATGAAAGTATTCGAAGCGGTGCAGCTAGTGGTAGCATAGGAAAAGGAAGGTCTGCATTAGAAATATCAGATGGGAAAAGAACTTGGCTTGACTTGATGTGTCCAACTGGCGCACGAAAAAAACGGCTAACGTTGTTTGTCACAGTCGGTCAAAATATTTTAAGCGGTAATCGTGACAATCAGACGTTTTAGCCACCGCATATCTTCCGTATGAGGAAGCCAAGAAGTCCAAACCCCAGAAGTGAATTCTTCCGTTAACACCAATGCCCGCCATACAATATGCGGCGGCTCTGACAAAAGAAATAGGGATGAGTGTCGCCTTAAGTTTATCAATAGTAGCAACATAAGTGAACCTTCATTTGTTAATGGCCTTAGAGAGGAAGTGTTAGATCTGACTGTAGTATAAGAACTCATAACAGGGCATTATATTGTCATAAACTGACTGGTCTCAATTGAAGAATTAATGTCGGATTGTAGACACTTTTTTTGAAACCTGTGCCAGCACATTAGAGTGGTAAATCTGAGCATTAAACTGTTACCCTTCCGGGTAAACCCAAAGAGACTTCAAATCATAACTTTACTATAAAAGAGCTTGCGGTGTTTTTAACAAGATTTATGCTTTCGACAATACTTCTTATACAATGCAACAGGCCATAAATCCAATTATTCATCGCTGTGTGTTATCCATACTCAAGACAAGAAAAATCAGCGTAGAACTACACATAAATCAACCGAAAGATATTATTAGGAGGTGTTCTCTCACATTTCTCTGGCCGTTAGTTATCCACGAATTCCTAAACATGCTAAATAACCCAGGGTTCAGCACACAAAGTTATGGTAGTAGTCTGGTCAAATTCTCATTTTTTATATATATTTTTTAGGATTTTTTTTTTTTTAAGAAAATAAAATGCGATCTTTTTGATTTTAGTAAGTTATTATTGTGGGACAACATCAAGACGCCCACCAGAAATAGGAGGAGGAGCTCGGCCAAACACCCAAAAAGGGTGTACGCGCCAATTATATATACATATATATATGTTATTATTGACATCAAATTGTATAAAAAACATTTTTTTTTACATATTTTTTTTTTTAGTAGTGTGGCACCAAAGTAAGCGTTAGAAAAAAAAGATTGGTGGCGGCGAACGATTTGATTCTCAGCGAAGCATAAGGAAGCAATACAGAACCTTCTGCAAAGAGCCATACGGAGAATCCAGACGTGGTACCATTTACCCAGAGAAGGAAACTTTTCAGGATAGAACCGTCTCTAAGGCATACAAGAATCTGTTTTTCTAAAGGATCAACAAATCTTGGTGTTGTGCTTGATCGAATAACTAATTGGTTATCCACTACTGTTGCAAAACCAATAGTCTCCTACGCTTCCTTAGCATGATGACTCATATTTGGACAAAGAACTGTAAGAGTTTAAGTAAATTGATAAGATTGGTGATTGATGTCAATATCCTAATATAAAAGGAAGTTTAATGCTTCTAAGGTAGCTTAACGATATTTCTGACTAATGGATCGCAAACTGCACAGAAGATATGGGAAACGCAGTGAAATTCATAAAGAAAACCGCAATGCAAATGCGTGATGCAATAACTTCTGCGCTAAAGGTTTATAGGGATTTTAGATATCTAGTCTAGATTGGGCACTCTGGAAACAGGTAATCCAAACATTGAACCTGCTCCGTAAATCTGATACACAACTTTAAATTATCGATAGTAATGCGCAGTTATCCAACAGTATATCAAGCGTGGATGGATTACGTGGAAACTTGTGGCAGATGATGCCTCCCAAGCGATATAATTTCGCGGCTCATCTGCAATCTGCTAAAGAGCTAGGCATCCTTATTTGTGCTGTAGGTTCTCATAATAATACAGAATAGAAAGAAATCTTTCTGCTCTAAAGAACTGTGTTAATTGTATTTTTGAGTTGTTTAATTTCTTCTTAGTTTTGAGGATTAGAAATGAAATACCCAGGAGGTAAAAATCAATATTTTCGATACCTGCTCTTATTTGTTTTTCATCAAGGTCAAAAAGCTGACGATGCAGCCCGGGACATTTTTCCCGTGTATGGAAAGAGAACGGCCGCCAAGCCAGTCGTGAATTGGTGGAAAAAATGAACTGCGATCATCAAACGATTCTAAAATACCTTCATTCAATGGGATTAACCGAAAACTTGGGAGCCTGGGTGCCTCACAAGCTCAACGAAAAGAACAAAGAAAATCACGTTCAAATTACTTCTCAGCATCCCGCCCGCCTTCGGGCAACACGCGGTCATAAACAGTGGTTTTTGTACCGCATCATCAAAATATGAAACAAAGAAAGGAGTGGGTGGCTCCAGGAGATAAGCCAAAGCAGAGAGTCAAACCGGATTTTCACCCAAGAAGATCATGATATGTGTTTGGTAGGACTGGAAGGGCATGGAGCACTGAGAAATGCTCGAAAATAATGTCATGGTCAACAAGGAGCTCTACATTGCCCAGCTATACCGTGTGAATGAGGCTATTTGAATGAAAAGACCTGATCGATTTGGTCGAACCATACTCCTTCACGACAACGCCAGGCCCTGTGTTGCACAAGTCGTCAGAGTCGCACTCCAAGAGCTCGAATGGAGGTTCTTCCACATCCCCCGCATTCTGCGGACCTTGCACCGACCGATTAACATGTTTTTCACTACCTGTCAAATTATATGAAGGGCGTTGCCTTCGATAACAAAGAGGTCCTTAAAAACTGGCTCAACACCTTTTTTAACACCAGAGCAGGTGATTTTTGGCGGAGCAGCATCAAGAAATTGGTCGAGAGGGGGGAGGTGAGAGGTTGTAAACAGCAACTGCGAATATATTATATAATTGATTAATTTATTGATATGGTTATTGTTTTTTGTTTAAATAAAAATCTTCGGTAAAAACGCTACGACATTATTGCCCAAACCAATATTTGAGAGAACTACGATTAGCAGAAACCATTGTCCGTAGTTTTTGCGGGCTTAACGCTGAAACGCCAGAGCATCTCCTCTGAGAATGTGTAGTTCTAGCAAGACGAAGACTCGCACGCCTAGATGGGGTGAAATCAAATCCATTCGTGGTATGAAATAAAAATCCTGAGCAAGTGCAAAAATTTATTAGAAGCTTCGCGATCCAGCTCAATATACCCCCTTGAGGATCGCAGTGCACTATTCGTCACTAATAATAGTAATAATAGTCATTTGATATTTCATGTCTAGAGGGGGCATCAAATATATCAAGTTAGTACGACTAATTTTTCAATTGTTTGTCTGTTCATCGAACTATGTATTTAAACACCATCTTTTTTTAATTTATCCAGTGCATGTACGTACTCTACAGGAAATGTACTGCATGCAAACTGGCATCCTAGCTATCGTTGTCACAGCGTTGTAAACGTCAACGACGCCACACGACTGCTTCCATAACGTCACTGACAATTAATTAATTCTTTCCGAGCGTGCTGTATTGACAATGGCGAAGCATTCCGAATTCATACTTACATGGCAAGCGATTATACAGATATTGGCACATACCACGTACTTGTATACGTATCTACATATGCAACTAACCGCATATGTGCATAAGTATACCAACTCTTATCTCGTTTCCTCGCTGTCGACGGCAAGCTGGCAACGTAACTTTTTTCGTTTGTGACCACTTTTGGTGACTTTGCTTGGCAATGTGACGACAACAATTCGAGCAACAAAAATAGAAGAAACAATATGCACTCGCTTATGTTGTACATATTGTTGTTCCATGGTGGCGGCATATTTCAGCTCTCAACATTTGCCAATTGTCTTGTTGCCGCGCTGCCGGTTTTATTGGTGTAGTACTGATGTTGCTACTTCCATTGTTGTTTTGACCATCGCTCGTCTTGCGCTGCATAACGAAAATGCCAATGTGGTTGTTATTATTGTCGGCATTGTTTAATTGCATTTACGGTGCCATATTAGTGTGCGCACAGCACTTAGCTGTCAGCACCAATTGCCTGTTCACCAACTACTACTTAGCTGCCGGCTGCCATCGGGACGGCTATGTGTTTAGTTGGTTTGCTGCTGTTGTAGCGATAATTGTGCTCTGATTGCGCCTTTGTGCCTACCTCTATGAGTCGCACTTGTGCATGCACATGCATATTTATGTTTTTATCTGCTTTTTGTCGGCATTTGTTCTTGCCGCTATGGATTTTTTGTCTGCTTTTGCGATATTTGACAACTGAATAGGGTTCACAATTTTTTCATTTTTTCATTCACTGGCAAATTATTGAGCATTGACAGCAAATTTAATTGTTGCAAGCATATACTAAGAGGCATTATTCCCAGTCTAGTGTTCGGATATGTATTATAGAAGCAACGTGAGAATGTTGTTCGGATAATTTATGCATAAATGCATCAAGTAAAAAAGCATTCCAAGGTATGTAAATGGGCATTTTATTTAAGTACATTATTTTTGGCGATGTGGGCGTACATGCATTTGGATATGATGCTGATAAAAATTACGTACACATGTAAAATATTTGACTTAATCATTGTATACACACTGCACGGCTGTTTACAAATATTTTTAAAATCTAACTACTGAGTTATAATAAATAGTATCTACAGACCACTGGACCTAGATTTTGCTATATCAAGATTTCTTTACATTCAAGAATTACGTCCCATTATTCATAACAGCTCTTTTTTGTTGTAGTACTTTTTCTATTAGGAAGAAATCGTCAAAAGCCTAAAACCTCCTCTCGCCTGAATGGTTGCTCCTCCCGGAATCTTGCTGTTAAGTAATGCGTCGGAAGGCCGTTATCGATTACTTGTACGCAAATGGCAGGTTTATGTCCATGTCAGTACTGGTAACTGTCCAGTGTTTCCGCTGCAACAGCTCTTCGCCGCTGCAGCTTTCTGCGTCAGTTGTTTTTGTCTGAAGTCCGCTTTTCTGGCCCAATACTCCTCACGCAACATTTTTGTTACACGCGCTGTAGCTACACTAAAAGCAGTACCTTTTTCTGCCTTTCTGCCTTGCGCTGTGTGGTTCTAGTATGCAAGAATTAAGCTGCATTTATAAGTAGTGCTGCCGTAGCTATACAGCCATAGCCGAAACCATAACCATAGCCGCAACATTAGCGCATTCGTCGATTAGTCATGCCGTAACCATAAGCAGCTGATATTTAAGTAGAATTAATGACAAAATTTGCATTTGGTCTAAAAATCAGGGATAATTTTCCACTAAGTCAATTAACTTTTCGTCGATTGTTTCTAATATTTAAAGTTTGATCACAAATATCAAAACAAATGTAAAGCATTTCACAGCTGCTTACAGTTACGGGGAGAAGATGCATACAGCTGCGGTTATGTTTATGACCTTAAAGTGTGGCACCTATAATCATTTACAGCGATTACTATATGTTTGATCAGAACAGCTGATTGTTATGTTTACGGTTATGCTACGGTATGCACCACTAATTGCAGCTTAACTTTTAAGTAAACATGAGTATATGCGGCCTCCGTAACCAAATAGGTTTGGGCGTGTATGCCATTCGGAATTGTGTAAGTTCAAATCTTAGTGCATAAAGCACCAAAATTATAGAAAAAGTTATTTCCTAATACCGGCAACCCCTCGACAGGCAATGGCAAATCTCTTCCGTTCGGAGTTGACTTAAAACTGTAGGTCCCTCCATTTGTAGAATCACATCAAGAGGTACGCGACAAATAGCCACGACCAAAACATCAAAAACATAAAGTAAGTAAGGGTAAGTAAAGAGTAAGCGCCATAGACTTAAGGCGTTATATACAGTTAGAATATAGTAATTAATCGAAGGAATAAGCAAAATAAATTTTTTTTATTATACAAAAAAAAAATCGATTGTTGACCAAAATTTCGGCCTTAAATTGTTTATAATACAAAATATTTATCGGTTAATTAATTACTAAAAAATATATTTAAAAAACTGGTGGTGAAATTTAAGACTAATCGATTAAGCCGTTTTTGAGTAATGCTGGTCACCGACTTTGAAAACACCATTTTGAAAAAAAAGCGTTTAAAGTCTGAAATGCACTTTACATATGTACACTCTGAAACGCCTTTTCAAATTTCTGTGTACCTTCGAAAATATTCACCGGAACGATATTAAATTTCCTGTGTGTATTCTTGAATATATGAACATTAAGAAAAAAAAGTAGCTTTTTTGGAAAATTTTAACTATATATAACCCCTTAATCACAGACATAAATAAGTAAATAAATAATATGCGAGCTAGATTTATTTTTTGATTCCCGTTTAGTTACAATAAACTATTCAGTTCAAACAAGCACTTACTGCCAATAGAGATTTTTCGTTGGATTTAAACACTATTTAGGCTATTCAAGTAAGTACGAGATTTCCACTACTAATTGCAAATTGTATCTTTCAAGAGTAATGGGAGTAAAAATGAGTACATATTTAAAACGATATTTTGTAATCTACGGATAAACCACTTCATGAGTTCTCTGCACTATCAGTAAGCCGTAAACATCAAGTAAATAAATGTTCTAAGTTCGAGTTCGTTTCTTAAGTCTTTTGTTGTGCCA
This sequence comes from Anastrepha obliqua, assembly GCF_027943255.1. Taxonomy (NCBI): domain Eukaryota; kingdom Metazoa; phylum Arthropoda; class Insecta; order Diptera; family Tephritidae; genus Anastrepha; species Anastrepha obliqua. Next base: position 16,548,633 of record NC_072894.1, read on the forward strand.
CGCATAGGCTGCTATAAAATTAATAACTGGAGAACGACCGTACTACGGCTTCGGCCAAAAAAGAGACGAACATTTCTTTAAATTTTGAGGCTCAAAAATTCTAAAACCTTCAGTTTTTGTAAAATTTCTTTGAGGGCTGGTATCAAAGTCAAAACTTTATTTTACCTGCTTTTAGATATTGTCTACTCTTTCATCGAGTGTGCAATTGTTCAGTGCTGCAAGTTTGCACGATAAGAATAGACGGTGCCGCCAGTTTGGTGGAAAAAACCGATGAGCTAATATTATTACAATTTATTACCAATGGATGGATTTTTTGTTCGTTGATCTCCACAGAGCGTCCGATGCTGATGGGGTTCGGCCAGAATATCTATGTGATGATGTTAGAGACCAGTCATGTTTCACTTCCGTACAACGATACTGTTTTCGCACATGAGGTGAATATTCGCAGTTTAGAGCGCCTGAAAGTTTGTGAACTCGTCCACACTAGATCCGAACACTCGCCCGAACACCGCCCTTGCTTTATTTAGCTTACAGTCGACATCTTCATCCGCTCCGCCGTCTGTCGTGATAGTGCAGCCATGGTAGCAGAAGCTTGTGACAAAGATGTGTCCATACATATACATATGTATATGTATAAATGTATATAAAGCCAACAGAATGCATCTCAAAAGTGAAACATATTTAGAAGTGGAAAATTGTTGATTGAAAAAAAGTGAGAGTTAAGAATTTTTATGGTGCGATTTGAATTCGTTTAATGCCCAAAATTTTCGAAATTTCTTCTTACACCTTTTTTGGGTATTTAGCCAAGTCCCTTCTCCAACTCGAGGTGCGCATCTTGATGTTGCTCCTCAAATGGTGAGACCTACAGTTTTATGCCGCTTTTAGATGGCAATGGTTTTTATGATGAAGTGTCTAATAGCTATTAGTTTAACAAATTAGTTTCATAAAATAGCCAGTTTATTATATACGAGTCACCATAAACATCAATACAATCAAATTTGAAAATTCTATCTCTGAAGAGATAATCTGGATGGGCTGCAGAACACGCTTTCACAGCTATTATAACCTCATCATTAGATGAAAACCCCATTTTTCACGCATTCATTTTTTTAGGTCTGGAAATAGATGGAAGTCGCTAGGTGCTAAATCTGGTGAATACGGTGTATGCTTCAAAAATTCGAACTGTAATTCATACATTTTAGTCACTGTCAACATGCTTTTATGACGCGGTGCATTGTCCTGATGAAAAATAATTTGTTTTTTGTTTTGTAAACAGGGTCTTTCGTCACAATTTCTTCCCTTCAGCTGGTCTAAAAATTACACTAATTTTCAGAATTTATTGTTTTACCAGTTTGGAACTAAACCATAAACAAAATTCCTTTCGAACTCTTTCTGGGCCGATTTCTGGACTCGAACTCGTCTGGGAGCCAAAGAGCCAGGTTCACACCACTCTTTAGCTTCTTGCTTTGATTTAGGATCATGGTAACAGACCAAACTCTCATCCATAGTGATGAATTGATGCACAAAATCTACTTTATATCCTCGAAAAAGCTCCAAATGTTGCTGAGAAAGTCGCATTCGTTTTGGTGCCATTTTTAGCGAATGCGACACCGATAGTGCACACAGCTCTCTGAAACCCAAGACTTTAGACATTGCCTACCCTAACCAATGAAATGCCTAGAGTTTCTACTAAATCTACTTCAGTTACTCGACGAGTTTCTAATACAATATCTGATATTTTTTCTACGATTTGTGGTGTTGTTGCTGTTTTTGACGGCCTTGATGTGGATCGTCTTCAAGGCTTGTACAACCACGTTTAAATACAGCAACTCATGTTTCTACTGCGCTAATTGATAGCGAAAAGTTCTTCTACACTTTAAACATTCATCTATTCATTTCCGTTGCTTTTAGACCTTTCAAAAATTCAAAAATAAAAATTCAGTCACTACCCGATATTGGATTTTTCGCATTGTAGAAAATACTGTGACACGTCGGAATGAATTGATAGATTGAAATGGAACTTCACATGAAGAGTGCACCAATATTATAAAAACAAAATTGTAGGATAGTAGCAACGAATTGCAAAACTTATGGAACAAACTAGTACATTTTATTTTATTGCCTGAGATTACACATCCCGGATAAAATTTTCAAGGGATTGTGCTCTGGTGGAGCGGAGTCAAAGTTCTACGCCCATGCGATTGCTATTGCCTAAATATTTAAAAATCTACGATGTCGTATGTATGGTCGACTTCTGCATGTCTTCTAAGAGGTGTTGGCAGTCATACTACTTCAAGTTTTTTATTAAATGCTTAGGCACTAATCCAGTGGACGATATAATTATTGGAAATATATTCACTTCCCTCGCTTTGTACATCTGTTTCAGTTCTATGGCCAAAGCTGCATACTTCGATACTTTGGTGGAGTATGTGCTTTGGATGTTGCGATTAAGGGGCACCGCTATATCGATTACTTCGATCGTTTTATTTGTCTTGTCGAACAAGATAATGTCAGGTTTGTTGGCAGCTACTGTTTGATCTGTGGATATAAATCTGTCCCAGTACAGTTTAAAATTTGCATTTTCGATTATTGCCTTTGGTTCATATTTAAAATACAAGACTTCTGCTTGTAAGAGACCGTGTTTTATCGCAAGTTGTTGGTGGAGGATCTTTGCTATATTGTTATGTCTCATGACATATTCATGGGGAGGCAAGTACGCTACATTCAGCAATTATATGGTCGATTGTTTCGCCGTAAATGCCGCACCTTCGGCATCTATCTTCTATTGCCTCGCCATGTATCGACCTTCGGAAATTCCTTGTTGGAATAACTCGGTCTTGGATACCGATTGCGAAACCTTCTGTTTCAGAAAATAGTTTTCCTTTTTTCAACCATAAATTGGATGATTGTGCGTCTATCCATTCCATTTCGAGATCATGGGGATGGGCACCGTGTATTGTTTTTGCCTTCCATGCTGCGATCATTTCTGCTGGGGATTTAACCCCTTCAGGTACTGGGAAATCCTGCTCCATCAGACTTAGCGGGGTAAAGCCGTTATCTGCCATAGCTATAGCTTTAAATAGATGAGACTCGTTGCTTAGAAAATATGTACGTAGCTTTAAAGTTTGCGAGAAGACGCGCTATATTAATGATTCCTCTCCCACCAACGTTTCGAGGAAGGGATATTCTTTCCACAGCGCTTTGAGAGTAATGGCTTTGGAACTTTGTAAAAGAGGTGCGTATCAGCGTTTCAATCCGAAGGATATCTGTCTGAGACCATTTTATTACTCCAAACGAGTATGTCAAGAGAGGTAATGCCCAGGTATTAATTGCTTTGCATTTATTTCCACTGTTCAGACTAGTTTTTAATACAGCTTTCAGTCGTGCCTCAAATTTGTTCATGAGGCTTCGCTTTACTAGCGTGTGGTTGATTCCTTTAAGTTGCAGAAATCCTAAATATTTATAAGATTCACTGCCATGCAAGTTGTCTATAATAATATTTTGGTCTACTGCGTAGTTTTCTTCGGATTCATCAAGCTGACCTTTATTTTATTTTATTTTATTTTATTTTATTTTATTTTATTTTATTTTAGTTTAATTTATTTTATTTTTTTATTTTGTTTTATTTTTATTTTTTTATTTAGTACTTTTTATTAGTATAAAATAGTCGTTTAGTAGATATGGATTATGAACGATGACTGCATTGCTGTTGGGTTAAGCGGCTTATGATGCTGATGAAGTTCATCAGATTTTTAATACTAATGTATTGTGCCAATGATGTTTTCGGTGTAGACAGGAAAAAACATTTTGGAAACAAAAATTGCATAGTCCCTTTCTTCATCTTCAATTTAGTAATAATATAATACAAGCAAAAAAACTGGAATACCCCAAACTGCGCATTATTATCCAAAAGTCATAAAATCTGCACCTTTGCTAGAGGGCCAGCAACTACCTTTCAATCCAATAGCCATTTGCGCTAATTCATTATCGATTTTAAAATGTGCGCAAGTGGCTAGTATTTATCCATCTTCGAATATGAGAATGAGCGCCTATACACGCATTTGTACATTTTTGCATTTACGAGTATTTTGCGTATAACTCCCGCTGTGTATCATCAAATTAAGTTGGCATGTCGAAAGCATACGAATGAGATGCTCCAAAGCACTGCAAAATACATATTGTTATTGCATGCAACACATACCATGCGGCGCGCTGCAGTTGCATGGCTGCAAGCAAACAAATAACAATTTTATTAATTTTCATCATTCGACATTTAATGCAGACGAAAGATGCTTAAGGCCTTAAAAATCTTTAAAAAAAAGGATTATTACTTAACTGAAGACAACAGCATTCTCCACAACTAAGTTGAAAAACCGCATGCATACATAAGTTAGTAGAAACACGGTAAGAGCTACAGCGAGAAGTAGCTGCGTGGGCTGTCGGCATAAATTGGCAATATCTGTGGCGGATTGGCACATCCTCAGCCAATGCCACAGCCTCTGCTTAATTAAGGCGCTTTAAATGGTAAACAAGTCTCAAAGCGACATAGCCGCCTTGAGCGTCAGCTGCCGGCAGCATTGATGCCAGGGACGAGGATATTTTTTGGCAGCTTGGTAACCAAAAAAGAAAAAACAAAAAAAAAACATATATTGGAAAAAAATGTATGAAATTAAAAATGCGCCAAAAAGGGTTTTTGCCGATTTTTATGATGAGAGTGCAAATGCATGTCTGTAGAGGCACTACAACACCGTCTACCATTCTCTTGCCACTTATTTCTGCATTTGTCTGCCTGCAGGTGCGGTTTCGGCAATTCGTTGATGTTAAAAAATATTTCCGCAGATAAAATAATCATAAAAAATACCTAAAAATGTTATTTTTGACAAAAAGAAATGGCCTCATCGACGCGAGCCCATTAGCATACGAGCTGGGATCAGCATTCACGTGGGACATCCTTTGAAGTGGTTATTGCAGCGCTCGTTTTCATTTATTCTGATTGAATTTTCTTAATGATTTCGTATATTTTTTTTTTTTGCTTCAACTCAATATCATTAAAATTGTGCCTTTGTTTCTTCTTTTTTCAAATTTTGAATGCTGGCATCATTATAGGCACAAAGGTGTTCGGTTGCATATTTATAGACACGATGCGTTGACGGCTTTTAAGATGTATACTCTTGGCCATTAATTTTGATTTTTTTTTACTGCAAAATTATAAAATTCCAATTAAAGCAGGTATCCACATTTTACTACATGCATTTGGGGTTTTCGACTGGCCACTTAATTCGTATAGTTGAGTCGCCAAACAGGCCACGTATTTAAATTAACAGCTATGCGCTCACGTTTTAACCTCTGACCCTCAGCGACTGCGGCAGCATCTGTTAACGCTTTTATTTACCGGCATTGCGCTTTTAGCTGAGCCCTCTGTTAACCCCTCCTCCCCTCCGCTGCTCCACAGTCTAGATACTTTTAATTGCTCCGCTGATATGTTGCTAGCCACTTTTGGTAATCACCGTTAAACGTTTTTAAATTGATGCTCCTTTGGTTTGGGATATACCGGCAGAATGAGTCGAAATTATTAAGCAGCTGTGAAATAAAAGTTTATGCACAGGACTCGGTCATAAAGTGTCAAAAACGTGATTTTAGTTAAGTGCACATGCGTGATGAGCGCAAGCTGAAAATATGTATGTAAGCATAGGCGGATCAAGCAATGAAGATATTTTTTCATCATTTGTTTTTAAGTCACAAATAGAGATTTACTTTGCTATACTCACTTCGTTGCGGAGATATAGAGCAAAGTGGGGTGCCGGATTACCTGGAAAGAGTCTAATAGATGAAGTTTAAAAAAGCTTCTAAATAGAGATGCCACCGACATAAAAATTAAAAGAAGTAAATATGTAAGTAAATTAAAATTTTACAATGAAATATAAAAACCTATTCCAAAAAGCACATTTTTGATAGCGTTGCCACCTGAATTATATTGCAAAAATAGCAACTTATAACAGAATACCCCGAGGCATCAAATGTAAACCCCTTCCATCAAAAAGTTTTAAGTGGTATTGCTATTATTATCGGCCAGTCGACTATTATTGTTGGCTCTTGCTTGACGAAGGTGCTTTTATTGACTAAGCACAAAAGGATATATGTGGATTCTTTGACTGTTTAAATATTTTGGGCGCAGAGTCGTTATTGCACTTTTTTCCAAACAGCTCTCGGAATCATCGAGACGTTGCTGTTTTTGGTCCACAGTCAGCAAACGCGGCACCCACTTCGAACATAGCTTCCGCATCGACAAATGGTCGTGTAAAATGGTGAAAACACTTCCCTTTGATATCTTTACGATGTCAGCAATATCATCCAGCTTCAATTTACGGTCGGCCAAAACCAATTTATGGACCTGCTTGATTTTTTCGGGAACAACTGCCTCATTTGGGCGACCAGAGCGGTGTGCATCGTTGGTGTCCGTACGACCGCGTTTAAAATCAGCATACCAGTCGATCACTGTTGATTTGCCTGGTGCAGAGGTGCCATAATGATCGTCCAACCACTGTTTTGCTTCGACGGTATTTTTTCCCATCAAAAAGCAGTGTTTAATGAGCACACGAAATTCTTTTTTTTTCATTGTTCTGAAAATAACAAAAGTAGCGTCACTAAAGCTTCAATAACTCACACAATAATGATCCGAATGACATACAAATTTGACAGTATACCTAAAAGGGTATGTTCTTTCGAACCATAAAGCTAATTTTATGTTAGTGGCGCCCTCTATATGTCAGATCAGGGACTTATTGACCGATGTGTTATTAATATTTATAAATTATTTTCTCATGCAATATAGATGCAGAAAGCCTATGGCGAGTGTGCTTTATCAAAAGCACGGGTCTACGAGTGGTATAAAGCTTTTGCAGAGGACCGAGAAGTCGTGGAAAATTTGGCCCGATCTGGTAGCACATCAACGACTTCAACAGCTGAAAACGTCGACAAAGTCAAGGAAATGGTACTGGAAAACCATTGTTTAAGTTTGGGTGAGATAGCTCGTGACCTTAGCGTGGTTCATGAATCAATTCGCAACATTTTACACCATCATTTGGGCATGAAACGCGTGGCTGCTCAACTCGTTCTAAGAGAGTTGAATTTCTTTCAAAAAATTTATCGGATGAAGGTGGCAGAAGGCATTCTTGAGAAAGTGAATTCGGACTCCACGTTTATCCATCACATCACGACAGGTGATGAGACGTGGGTATAGGAGTTTGACATGCGGCTGAATGGCGCTATCGACATAAGCCGAAACCCAAAAAACCACGTCAAAGTCGGTCAAAACTGAAAGTCATGCTACTCGTTTTCTTTGATTATCATGGTGTTGTGCACTCAGAATTCATTCCAAATGGTTTTACGGAAAAGAAAGAACATTATTTGCAAGTTATGCGACGTTTGAGAGCGAATGTGCGTAGGAAACGGCCCAATTTGAGAAGAGAAAACTCATGGATTTTGCACCATGATAGCGCACCGTCTCACAAGGCTTATATTGTGTACACTTGTTTTGACCAAAAACTTGATAGATATCATCAAACAACCACCGTATTTACCGGATTTTGCCTCCTGCGACTTTTTCCTTTTCCCAAAACTTCAATTGCTAATCCACGGACGCCACTTTGAGTCGATAGAGGCCATTAAGGAGAATTCGCTGAATGAGCTGAAGAAGATCTCTTCAAACGCGTTTAAAGGGTGCTTTGATGACTGATCGACTTATCGTTAGCATATGAGCATTGCTTCGAGTGGACCCTTTTTTGAAGGCGACAAAAGAAATTTTGATGATTAAACAATTATTTTGCGTTTTATTGAACAATCCGCGGTACTTTTTTGACCGAATGTAAATTTTTAGAAATACTAGTCCGATGTCCATTCAATTCATCATCATCGTCATTTCTTCTAACTCCTGGGGGAGCAGGCCGAAGTGAAACATCTGAACCGAGTTCGATTTTTTGCTAAATCCTTTTTCTCCAGCCATGATTTTCCAGCATTCTCTGCCTCTTTCAAAGCGGTTTGGCGCCATGATGTATTAGGTCTTCCTCTATTTCGGCTGCTTTGGGGACTTCAGTCAAGTGCATAGCGACAGATTTCCCCGGGAGATTTCCATAAAGCGGAATCGTTCCAACCCAACATTTTCATCATTCCGTGATTGTGGCGACTCGTTCGTTGCTACAGCGTAGGACGATGAGTAATTATAGTGTTGGGCCACCAAATTTTGAGAATGCGTCACAGTCCTCTATTTAAGTTTCGTTATAAAGGCTGGTAGCTTATTGTAAGTGTGGCGTTAGTTAGCTGTGTTTCGCATCCATATAAAAGAACTGTGAGAGCATTGGATTTGAATTTGTTCATCTTTATCTTCACAGATAAACTGGAATAGTTCCATATTTTTCCGAGGAAATCCATTCGATAAGCGAAGGTGTGGCAACAAAATGGTGCGGAAGCGCTAGTTGAATTCTGGATGAATCACCACTTGAACCAACCAACCATTGGATGCCGCGGAGTTCGCCATTAAAAGACTTATGTCGATGACTAACAAGGAAAGTAATAGACAGTACTGCCTGACGCCTTGTTGCTGTTGGTTTGGTTGGTTGAATAGCAGCCGCTGTGTAGCAGCCTATAGCTGATGTTTTCATAAGGATAACTGTTGGGTCCCCTTGACATACCCAAGTTCTTGGCTAAAACAGGGAATTTTTGCGGCAAAATGAATGGCGGCAGAAGAGCCTAGTTATTTTGGCCAACGACGGCGTCCACAAACCTCTAAGAGTTTTAACACTGCTGACACTCTCCCCGCTAATTTTTAAGGGTGTGGAGATTCCTTTGAAAGAGAATGTCAAGTACCTAGGACTCATATTAGACAGGAAACTCACGTGGAAATCTAATATTGAGGAAAGAGTAAAGAAGGCCAACGTTGCATTATACACTTGCAAAAAAGCGGTCGGTATCAAATGGGGACCAACACCCCGTATTACGCACTGGCTCTATACTTCGGTAGTTAGGCCAATCTTAATGTACGGAATACTTGTATGGTGGCCATCTGCTCAAAAGGCGACTTACGCTAAAATCATGAGTAAGGTCCAAAGAACAGCTTTTTTATGCATCTCTGGCGCTTTAAGGACTACTCCAAACAAAGCGCTGGAAGTGCTAATCAACTTACCTGCCCTAAATCTGGTAGGAAAACACGTGGCCGCCGCCTCGGCGCTCAGACTAAAAAGTATGGCACTATGGAAAGACCGGTGCTTTGGCCACGCTTCCATTTTGCACTCTCTGAATAGTCATAAACAAGAAATAGACTACTCTATCCCTAGACTCACCTTTGAAAGGCTCTTCAAGACGAGTATACCGTCAAGAAGGGAGTGGCATACAACAAGGCCATGGAGAAGGGGGGAATTAAACTTTTATACAGATGGCTCCAAGCTAGACGATAAGGTTGGCTACGGAGTTTACTCGAAGGAATTAGGACTGGAACTATCCGTTCGACTACCAGACTACTGCAGCGTCTATCAGGCAGAGGTACTAGCTATAAAAGAAGTGGCTACATATGTAAATACGCATTCCATAACAAAAACGATTATAAATATATTCTCGGATAGCCAGGCGGCCATCAAATCAATGAATGCGGCTTTACTAAGATCGAAGGTTGCACAGGAATGCCGGGCAGCTCTAAATGACCTTAGTGACGTATTCAAGGTCAGCCTTATTTGGGTTCCGGGACATAGAGATATTGAGGGAAACTGTAAAGCAGATGAGCTAGCTAGAAAGGGTACCGCTCTCCAACTGCTGAGTGATAAAAGTACCATCGGAATACCCATGGCCACGAGTAAACTAATAATAAAAAACTACTTTATCCAAGAGGCCAATAGGTCATGGAGAAATGAAGATACGTGTCTAACAGCTAGGCTACTATGGCCGCAAATAAACAAGAAAAGAACAAAGGAATTGCTTAGTCTCTCAAGAGACAATATCTCGAAGGTCGTGGCTTGTTTAACCGGTCACTGGCTATTTGGCATGCATTCCTCGAGACTAGGAGTTTTCTCCCATGAATATTGCAGAAGTTGTAGAGATGAGGAAGAGGAAGAAACAGTTGAGCACTTCCTTTGCAATTGTCCAGCCCTAGCTAAAATCAGAGCAGGTGGTTTAGGTAAATACTTTTTTAATTCTCTTACAGAACTGTCTGGCGTGGGGTTGGCATCAATACTACGCTTCATAAGAGCCACGAAATGGTTCCACGAAGGAAGATAAATGAGGTTCCCGTGTAGCACAGTGGTATCACAACGGACCTGTAAGGTCTAAGTGAGTTGGTCGTGCAGACCGACTACCACCATAACCTAACCTAACCTAACACTGCTGAGCTTAGTCACCCCAAAGGTTGACAGTTCATCCGTCTTGAGCTTGTAACCATCACGGCATACCTGTCTGGATACAAAATAGAATGCATGAAACGCCCACTCAATTTAGACGACTTAAATTTCTTCAAATCTTCCCAGCAGCCTTATTTATCCAGAAATATTTTCGCACACACGTTAATTGCATTAAACGCTTTTTGTGTCATTTGCATTTGTTTTTGTTGGGGAAATTGTTGTTCAGCACATAACAAGCATAGATTACAATACGACGTTAACCGATATTGGTGCATACACTACGGTCAACCTAAGTATTCATGTGTGGCGCCTTGAAGTCTGTAGAACACCTGCGCAAACTGCCATGGCGGCCCACACAAAAATGGCTGGCGCTGATGATGCTCGCATTGAGCATTTGTCTAGTCTGTGGCGGCAACACTAACGCGCATTATTACAGCCTCTGCAAATGGCAATGCGTGATTATTTTTCACAACCGGCAATTGCAGTGGTAGACAAAGCACTAACAACAGTAAAAGCTAACAACTGCCTACACACAAGCAAGAGCAATGCCAAAAGCAGCAGTTAGAATGTGTACTCACCAATAGAGGAGGCAGATGGACGGACAATGACGCAGATGCAGCCACAGGACTATGTCAGCCTAGCCCGGCCACCTTCTGCGCCTGCGGAAATGACAACGATTTCAGGCCAAACTCAGCGCCATAAGGTTCTAAACTCTGCGATAGGCAATATACACGACAACAACAACAATAATACGTGCATACAGTAGAATACACCAACTGACAACATTGAAAAATTTTACATTTATAGACAATGCATGTTGTGCTTGCATTGTTGAATGTACATTATTTTCTTGCAGCTGCAACATCTCCAACACCAATACAACAACAACAATGTATAGTAGAATTCGAAGAAGGCGGCTCCCCAGAAGCTGCTACAGCCGGCAGCAAATGGGCGACGCATTCATCGCTGATTGCATGGTTGGCGCAGATGTCGCCGCATTTTGTGGTTCGTTAATTTTTGCGAAATGTTGTAAGCGAAAAGTTGCACATTGCACATTGCACATTACACATTTAAAGAATCGCAAGTAAACAACAAGGAGAACAGGTAAAGCACAGTCATTTCTATGATAGGAAATCGCAAAGCCTTGTTACAGTAATTGTTGTACGTACATATATCACGTTTATATTTGCTGTTGTTGTTGTTCATGAAGCCAACATGCAGTTGCAGCTGGTGGTGCTGGAGTGATTGTCTGCCAGTAACCTTAACTAAGTACCCTAGTATATTTATATGTATAAGTGCATATATGGATGTGTGTATGTGTTCGCGATTTTGCCACGTAATCAAGGCCCACGCACTTGTCTGAGCCAACAAAGGAACTCAATTTTGCACAGCTACAACAATGCGAAGAAGGCAAAACAAAAATGCTGCAAACATGCGCCAAAAAACACACACACACACACAAAAACGAAAGAAAAACAAGTAAGGAAGGCTAAATTCAGTGCCGACCAAACTTTATACACCCGCGCACGTTTTAGTAAAATTTGTTTTTGGCAGACTATTAATTTTTGCAATCAAACAAACTTGTAGACAATACCAGTTATACATAGCTTGTAACAGCAGACGGAGGGGCGGAAATTTGGTCTGAGGTAAAAAGTAGGCGTGAATTTTATCCGATCTCATTAATACTTATGTCAAGCCTAAATGAGATTAGGAGCAATAGGGGTATTCAAAAATAGTAATTGTGTTGTACCAGATTGTTTCTATTTTTTTAAATTACCGGTTTATGGCCGGTGGGCCCGATTATTGAGCGATTTCGCCCGTTTTAAAACCAAATTACCTTGGAAAAAGCGTCATAAATATGTGCGCCAAATTTCATTAAAATATCATCATCATCATTCATAGCATTACAGCTCGTTGTGTGCCTTAGCTTCCACCAAAATTCTTCTCCATGCATCTCGGTCCCATAGCCAGACTATGATAGCTGGTTACTCCTATGCTTCTGAGTTCGTCTCCAACGTCGTCTAACCACCGTTTTTGTGGCCGTCCTCTTCGCTTTTCACCAAGCATGCGCGCATCTAGAACTTCGCGAGGTTGTTGTTGTTGTTGAGGTGGTTGAACATTTCCACTGAAATACTCCTAATTAGTGACCAGCACAGTTTTACTACCACTATCTCGTGTGATGATGTATTTGTTTTTTTTTTTTTGTTTCCAAGTCAGATCCATTTAGTGAGGTCCAAGTATAACAGCAAACCCTTTATCTCGATGTCTGAGATCTCCTTAATTTGCTGTAGGAAAGGCTTACCGAAGGAGCGGAGTCGTGCCATATCTAGCCCCGGACATTCACATAAATAGTGGAAAAGACTTTCCTTCGCCCCTTCCGCTTGACAGCTTCTGCAGATAGGATTGAAGGGTAGATTGAATCTAGCTGCATGATCCCCTACTTTCCAATGAAATGTTTGGCCGAGAACATCCTAGCAGGTCATTCGTCCTTTGGATTTTGTATGACGGCCATGTGTTTTTTGTTGTAATACATGTAGTTATTTGCTTCCATTTTCTTTCGTCTAAAGCATGATAGTGTGAAGCAATGGATGCTTTTAATGTGTTCAGTGGGGTGGAGACTGCCACCACCTCTGCTATGTCTAGTGTCGAACCTTTTCTTGCTATCTCATTGCCCCGTATGCTCCTATGACCGGGAACCCATATCAGAGTAATTTCAAGCCAATGGTTGAACAGTTCTAGCTCCTCTCTACACTGTAAGACCAGTTTGGATGAAATGTAGTTGGAGTCTAAGGCCTTAATAGCTGCTTGACTGTCTGAGAAGATAGCTACCCTTGCATCAACTTCCTTGTAGAGCTCTAGGGATTTGCATGCTTCTCTGATCGCTAAAAGCTCTGCCTGGAATACGGTGGCATAATCAGGAAGACGAATTGACTAAGATAGGTTAAGTGGCTCCGAATGGAAGCCAGCTCCCACACCACAGTTCATCTTAGAATCATCGGTATAAATTTCGATATCGTGTCGTCCAATCACCCCTCCTTTGCTCCATTCGGCTCTCGGTGGAAAACGTACCGTAAAGCCTTTGTTGAAGTTAAGGTCAGGGATTGTGTAGTCTGATTCGTTTTTGCGAGGTATTCTTTCATCTTGCATTCTGCAATCGTGCCCAGCCATCGGGTGCGCTGCGATTTGGCAAACCGCACAACGTTTTCGCCTTGTAGGAATTCCTCTATCTCCCTGTTATATCTGATGCGATATACTTCATGTTCATCTCGTACTGGGCCCAGTGTTCTCTTCAGTATTCTTCTTTACAGATTGTTTAATTGTATTCGCTTTCAATGTCCACGTTTCACAACCGTACGTTACCACTAGTCGAATCAGTGTTTTATATATAATATTTTGATTTTCGTTTTCCCACTCAAGAGCTTGCTTTTTAATGGTTTAACGTGGGCAAAATATGTTCTGTTTGCAGCCTGTACACGATCTTGGATAACAATCGTTGTATTATCTGTTCTACTGAGAAACAGTCCGAGTCCGCTTTCAAATTCGTGATCGCCAATTCTAAGATCTGGCGCTTTTCTCAACTTTCTAAGCCCTGCGAGATACTTCGTTTCATTTTCGTTCGAAATTTTTTTCTTTCGATCGGGGTGCTTGAAATACTTCACTGAATATGACCAGATCATCAGCAAAGCCCCATATTTGCGAAGCTTTGTTGAATATAGTGCTTGATAGTTCAACCTCTTTAATTTTATGGTCTAGGACCAGATTGAACACAAGCGTAGACAGCGCATCTCCCTGCTTCATTCTTGACTCAACTTTGAATAAATCAGATGCTTTGCCTTTCGAATAGGTTTCAGCGAGGGTTAGACTTACTAGCAAAGAGAATTTTTTCGGTATACCTTGCATGCGTAGCACATATTCAATTTTGCCTCTTTCAATACTATAGAACGCTTTAAGAAAATCTATAAAGAGGGAATGTAGGTTGATTTTATACTCATGAAACTTTTCAAATATTTGGCAAACTACAATGATTTAGGCGATCGTTGACCTTCCATTCCTAAAACCACATTGGCATTTGTTCGGCGTAATTCAACCTGGGATGTGGAACATTCGATGAAATACACTTTCGCCAACGATTTTTCCAATCCCCGAAACATATCAAATAGTCCATTTCCAGCACCTTCTTCGATTCAGCTTTTATCTCCTCAATCGACTCGAAACGCGTCCCCGGAGTGGTCTCTTGAGTTTTGGGAATAGCCAGAAGTCACTCGGAGCCAAATCAGGCGAATACGGTGGTTGCGGAACGATATGCGTGGAATTTTTGGCGAAATGGTCACGAAGAACAAGTGCAGTGTGAGACGGTGCAATATCGTGATGCAAAAACCAAGAGTTGTTGGCCCATAATTATGGTCTTTTTAGACGAATTGCTTCACGTAAACGACGCATAACGCTCAAATAATATTCCTTATTAACAGTTTAGCCAGGTGGAAGGAATTCATAGTGCACCACACCACGAAAATCGAAAAAAAACTGTCATCATGACCTTTATTTTTGAACGACTTTGACGTGCTCTTTTCGGTCTGGCCTCGCCTTTAGCACGATATTCGCTTGATTGGTCGGTTGTTTCAGGGTCGTAAGCATAAATCCAAGTCTCATCTCCCGTAATGATGCATTTGAGCTTGTCCTGATATTCTGAAAGCATTGTTTCACACACATCAACGCGACGACTTTTTTCCAAGATATTGAGAGTTTTCGGTACCAAACGAGATTTGACTTTTCATAGGCCCAAATGGTCTTTCAAAATGGTTTTCACAGATCCTTCTGATATTCCGATCAAATCAGTAAGGTCTATAACAGTCAACCGACGATTTTTGAGCACTAACTCCTTCACTTTATTGACGTGTTGGTCATCTGTTGAAGTCGATGGTCGTCCGGAGCGCTCCAAGCCATCAACACGTTCTCGACCCTCTTTGAAGTCTTTGTACCACTTATAAACATTTTTCTGCGACATGGTCGAATCACCAAATGCCTTCTGCAACATGCTAAACGTTTCTGCAGCCGAAATTTCATTCCGCAAACAAAATTTGATGGCACTTCTCTGCTCAATCAAATCAGACATTGGAAAAATCGAAAATGCACTCTTGGTCATTTGGTAAACACAAGCGTAAATATATTACTGATAATGACATTCACATGAAAGTTGGTCCAGATGTTATTAACAGTGCTGCCAACTCATGAAAAAAATAACTAGAGCGAAATTTTAATCCCGCGAAGTTTGACAAATAAATTCACCTTACTTTTTGCCCATAGTACTATATTAGTTTTTGCCATAGTTATCAGCTGCTTTCAGCATTCTGCGCATTTTGGTATATTTATACTTATACATACATGTGTCTATGCCTACCTCAATTCCTTTATGCTGTTACATACAATCGTTATAAAAACAAAATTATAATACCCTTGGACCCAGGTTGGTGGGTATAACAACTCATTGTAAAACATCAAGAAACCTTCGCAACGGATAAAAGGATTAACTTAGCACACAACCTTCTCTGTAATTTTCCAAGCTGTAGTGATCGTTATTGCTGTCGGATATGCGCGAGATGATCGCAACTATTTTTACGCTCAACTAACTGGTTATCTCAACTACATACACGCATACGTACAAGTATTCTAAATTGTGTAGGTCGCCGTTCTATCCATGCTCATGCAATTTAACTGATGATTCTGCTTGCTTAGCAATGCTTATTGTATTTTGATTATTTTGTGCTCACATTTACAGTATTGGTCAAAACTTAAGCATCGCCTAGCCGTTTTGCCAAATCGTGAATTCTTTATTTTTATATATTTTACTTTGACAAATAAAACTTAAGGATTTCGACATATATAGAAAGATAAAATCAAATTAGAAACCTGAAGGGACGAAACTAAAGTATTCCTTGACATAAAATATCCTTTATGACAAAACAAATACTTAGGACTTCTGCTAGTAGCGAAACCATTATTCTCGATACGAAATTATTATTGACATTCTGCAATACCACTTTCACTTTTTTGCCTCAAATATGAGTAGTTCTTTCTCGCTTTCACTTATGAAAATTTTTTTTTACGGAACCACGTATAAAAACTAGTTATAAAGTATAGATAAATAAAGGGTTTTCCAATAGCAGGTGTTATTGGTGAATGGATTGCGCTATCGAGAGATCATTAACGATTTTTTATGGCCGGAATTGGATGGTATTGATCTGAACAACAAGACGGCGCTACGTGCCACACAAGCAACGAAACCATTGATCTTTTATGGGAAAAGTTTCCGGACCGTGTTATCTCTGGAAGAGGTGATCACAATTGACCACCGACATTTTGTGATTTAATACCTTGTAACTTTTTTCTTTGAGGCCACATGAAAGAGGAGGTCTACGCCAACGGCCCAGGGTCGATTCAAGACCTCAAAGATGGAATTCGTGACACTATCGAGGACATAGGGCAGGCACTTTGCAATTCGGTTATGGAAAATTTCATGAAAAGGATATTGCCCTGTAAGCGTGGTCCTGGTGGTCATTTGCCTGATGTTATTTTCCACTATTAACAGTATACCTACCTCTTTATAATGAAATAAACATCCGATCATTTATATTAAAAAATAGGATTTTTCTTTGAATGTCAAAATAACACCTCTGTTTGGAAAACCCTATAGTTGAAAAGCGGAAAAATAATTATCCGTCAAGAAAGATGAATATATCGATTCAGTGACTTGTATTTTTACTCAAAAAGTACTTCGGGGTTACTCTGTTATCGTTTTTTGAAAATTAATGGTTTAAAATAATTTGAATTATAAAAATAATAAAATAATTTGAAATAAATAAAATAATTTTAATTATTTAATAATAACTAATTTGGTAATGAAATTTAGTCAAAACTGTAATACAATATGCAGTAAAGGATTAAAGATCAAATTTAAGTCGACAACCCTATGACAAAATTGAATAAACAGGGTAGGCTACTGATGGGATAACCGCGGCAGCTATTTGGATGAAGTTACTTGCGGCAGCCTCGCTAGTCTAGTGCACAAGACTGTCATTCCAAAGGTTGTGGATTCGAATCCCACGTAAAGCACGGTCCTCGCACTTTTCCAAATTTATCTACTTTCCCTGTTTCTAAAAAAAACAAAATCTCATTCCTCAAAACCAAAAACCTATCCTTTCCATCCTTACTCCCGCACAAAATAGTCAGCGCATTATTCGCATTGTGCCTGCTAAAAAAAACAGTTACACATTGCATCAGTGGCGCCAGCAAGAAGAAGCGGGCAATCGCTGTAATAGCGCAGACACACCAAATTTAGCGAAGTCCTGAACCATCTGTGCGATCCTTCTGCCAGACCAATGTGAAACATAGATGGCACTCCAAGCAGTAAGAAGGCATTGTTTCTACGCAACGAGAGGTAGCATTTCCACCACTTAGGACTGGTAGCGGCAGACTAATCACCTACCCTGTCAGAAATCAAATAGATTAACGAAACCAATGCAAGACAAGTTTTTTCGAGGCCCTATGCTTCCGAGAGGAGTAAACAAGGAAAAAAACACTTTCAGCAATTAATCGCATTATTTATTTTTTTAATGAAAAAATTAAGGACACATCCGCTACACAAATGTAATCAAGTACGTCAAAGCGCAAAGGATTCGATGGTACGTTCACATTTTACGAATGAACAGCGATAGAACTCTAAACAAGATCTTCGAAACAAATCCACAAGATGACATCGAAGGCGACCATGGAGCTATGGGCATATCTGATATCAAACAAAAATCTGATGACCGAGTGACGTGGAGGCGAATCGTAACGGAAGTAATGGTTCACCCCAAAATTTTCAAAAAAAAAAGTCTTGCAATATTGTTTCCAACATTTTTGGCTCAAAGTTCGCAATTGTGGGGCAGTAACCGATTGCCACATGAAGCACATCTATCTCTCTTTATGAAATCAAGGCAAAAAAATAACTTCCCCGACTTCTTCGGCAGTTACAACGCAATTGGTTGAACTAAAGGATAGCGGTGAGTGCTCTTGTTAAATGTATTAATCCAATTTGTGGTGTGCGTCTTGATGTTTTCCACAAACTTACAGTTTCAAGCCGACTCCGAGGAGCTTTTTCATGGCAGAAGTATACTCGGAGGTTTGCGATTGAGTGTCGGGGGGCGACCGCTATTAGAAATACCTTATCTACATATCATCTCGTGTTTCATGTCCGGGGTTTCGCACCCGGGTACTGCCAAATGGTAGTCATGCCCATTTGGCTAAGGCGGCTGATTTATCATTGTTACTCTTGTAAATAAATAAATAAAAAATTAACACTTCGCAATTGCGATCAATTTCTGATTCAAAATGATTCTAAAGTGGCCATTGCCAATTAATGCTTGGATGATTCATATAGGTATGCACTACTAATGCACTTTTGCAGCCGAGTTCCGCCATTCCTATCATTCGATGCAACGAAGCAGCTGGAAAGGGTGCATGCATGTTTTCAAAACGTTTATATTAGGTTGGGGAATAAGTTCGTAGCGTTTTACATAAAACTTTTATTTAATCAAAAAACAATAGTAATATCAATAAGTTCTTCTTCTTCTTAATTGGCGCGATAACTGCTTACGCGATTTAGGCCAAAATGCGCCAGTCGTTTCTGTCTCGAGGAGGCCTTCCTCTTCCTCTGCTACTACCAGCTGGTACTGCATCGAATACTTTCAGAGCCGGAGCGCTTGTATCCATTCGGACGACATGACCCAGTGTAGTATAGCTCATACAGCTCATCGTTCCATCGCCTACGATATTCGCCGTTGCCAAGGTCCAAAAATCTTTTGCTGAATCTTTCTCATAAGCACTCCAAGCGTCGCTTCATCGGTTGTTGCCATCGTCCACGCTTCTGCGCCATACATATGATCAATGTCAATAAGTCAACCAATTACATATTCGTCGTTACTGTTTACAACCTCTTCCCACCTCTCGACCAATTTGTTGTTATTGATGCCGTTCCGCCAAAAATCGCCTGGTCTGATGTCAAAGAAGATATCGAGCCAGTTTTTAAGGATATCTTTGATATCGAAGGCAACGCCCTTCATATGGTTTGACAGGGAGCGGAAAATATGGTGATCCGTTGGTTCAAGGTCCGGAGAATATGGCGGATGCTGAAGGGACTCCTATTCGAACTTTTGGAGTGCGGCTTTGACGACTTGTGCAACATGGGCCTGGCGTTTCGTGAAGGAGTATAGATTGACCAAACCGGTCAGGTCTTTTCAGTCGAATAGCCTCATTCATGCGGTGTAGATGGGTAATGTAGATCTCCTTGTTGATCGCGGTATTCCTTTCGAGCATTTCCCAATGCAACATGCCCTCCCAGTCCCACCAAACACTTATAATGATCTTCTCGGGATGAGGATCCGGCTTGACACTCGGCTTTGTCGTATCTCTTGAAGCCACCCACTCCTCCTGTTCTTCATATTAGGCACCATTTCTCATCTCCCATAACGATTCGGTACAAAAAGCGCTGTTTATGATCACGTCTTGCTCGCTTGCGGGCGAGATGCTGAGAAGCAATTTGAAGGTGACTTTCTTTATTTTTTTCATTGAGTTCGTGAGGCACACAGGCTCCCAATTTCGGTAAATCTCACTGAATGAAAATGATTGAGAATCGTTTTTTAATAGCAGTTCATTTTTACCGCCAATTCACGACTAGTTTGGCGACCGTTCTTCTTAAAAAGTGATTTGAGACATTCTTAGATAGAAAGAGTTCTATCGATTAAATAGTTAACCTTTGCCAAAAAGCAAACAAATCGTTGTAAAATAAAAGAAATTATAAAAGCGCTATGAACTTATTCCCCAACCCACTATATGTTGAAATGTGTATGTGCATATGTATAAGTACAGTTGAGTTCGTTATTCACTCACTTACCACTTACTTCCTAAGTCAACTCGCCACTTATCTTAACAGAAAATCTAAAATTAATCCAATTGGCGCTAATTCATAACATTAATTCGTGTCGCTGCCTTTTCACTAAATTAGCTAATCGCTAAGTTTACATACTATGGCTTCTTATTCCATAATCTGCTTACCATAATATTCTTATAACACAAAACTGCTCATCTTCGCCGACATCCGTTCGTGTTAAACGTTAAGCATTTATACGGATCGTTAATTTAAATTGAGCCCTTTCGGGACGTTTGCAAATTCAATGTTGAGGAGACCCTTTTTCACCGCTATAGTGCAAAATTAATGGGAATAAAATGGGAATAAACGAATTTAAATGTCTGCTTTGATGATGTGTTGGTGCAGTATCCACTGTGTGATTCAGCCTTCTCAACATTCCATATTACGCAAATTAATCGCTGCTGAGGTCCTTTAGCGATTTTTCATGTACCTCAGCCGTTATGTTAAACCTACAATTAGGCCTTAAAGCATTTTAATGTTTTTTATCTTCATTTTCTGTTAGTATATTCTTCATCGTTAATTTTCATGAATTTTTACTTTATTTTGTCAATCACTTGGCTTCTCTTCTAATGAGTATTTAATCTGTGCTCATTCGTGCAGCCAATAAAATTTCAATCCTTAATTGCCTCTATGCATTTAATTGGTCCGTAAATACTGGTGCACACAGGCATACGTATGTACGCACTTATATATACGAGTATGTTATGTATTGCCTAGCAGATACGGGTACGTGCTGCTGTGTAACCTTAAACTAAATACAACACTTGGGTGTGCTTTCTTAATTTTTTTACGCTTGGACTCAACTGTCCAAAATTGAGACATCAAATAATATTTTAAAATATTAAATTGCAAAAATTCGTAAAGATAAATTTTCACAATTTGGCAACACACACATGCATTTTAATCATGTGCGTCTGTGGTATATTTCGTGCCACTTGTGGCAGGTGCATTTTAGATTTGGGTTATTACTCGAATTCGCAGCTCGATGCTGCATGACTAATTTTGGCAAAAGTTTTATGTTACACAGGCAAAATCAAAATAACAAAAACACAAACAAAAAACACATATTCACTTGTTGCTATGCCTGGACATGCAGACGTATGTATGAATTGTGCCCCAGCTACCGTTTTAGCTGAGCCATTCAAACCTTTGGCCCCGACCGATTGTCGTATCGTGTTGCTAATATCAATAATTCAATAATGGCATCATCTTCAACAGTAGCACGCAGCTATTGAATTTTGTTTGCGATTAAATTTTACGAAATTTTTTGTGAAACTCCCTAAACGAAAAAAATTTAAGCTAAAGTATAAAAAACTATTCCAAATACTAAATTAACGGAAACGATCCAATCTTGTATTGTTAAGTCATTACACTTTTTTTAGTATGATTTCGCAGCAATACACCACACTAAAAATAACAACTAAATCCTGTGAGTCGGAGGTGCAAAGCCTTGTCGCTAAGGTAGAGCTAGCCATCGACAGGAGGGTATTTTTTGGGCATCTTTTTATGCATATAGGGGGCATTTGATAATGCCACTTTTGACAGTATGTGCCGCTGTGTTAGTAGACATGGCGTTGACCGGGTGCTAATGCATTGGATTCGTTCAATGCTGGCCCACAAAATCGTCATGGTGCGAGCAGAGGAAGTTGATAGATGCTGGCCCCAAGGTGGTGTGCTGTCCCCATTACTCTGGTGCATGGTGTTCGATCCTCTACTCACCACCTTAAATGATGCGGGAGTCTACGCACAAGCACATGTGAACGATGTTGCTTGTTTAGTAACAGGCCCTTCGCTTAGGAACATCTGTAGAAAAGTGCATAAAACTCTGGAATTGATTGATACTTAGTGCTGTGCGAATAGGCTATCGGCCAGCGCTACCAAGACTTACCAGAAGCAAGTAGCTTGATGGACTCGTTCTGCCTAAGCTAAAAGGAGTCACAATGCAGCTTTCCAACGATATCTCTTAGAGTAATCCGCGATAGTAAACTCCTTTGGAGGTCACACGTTGAAACAAAGGCATTGAAAGCATTGACAGCCTTCTGGCAGTGCAAAGGGATCTTTGGAAAAATGTAGTCTATCTCCTAGCAAGATCCTATGGATCTAAATGGCTATGATAATACCTATTTTTACATAAACAACTGGAAATGACCCCGGCAAAGACTGTTTTCGCATTTTCACAGATGGCTCCAGGACCGAGCACGGTTGTGGCTCTGGTGTCTACGTGGAATCCAGCGGGACAAAACTACACTACTGTTCTTGGAATGCACGCATCTGTATTTGCGTGGGGGAGGTGTATGCTATTCAAGAAGGAGGATGAGACGGCAGACCACTTCCTGTGCGTCTGCCCGACCTTCGCTCGAATTAGGCTTGAGGTCTTTGATCAGGCAGTGATGTGTTAAGAAGCGACCACCTTGGCTCTTTGGCACCACAAGATCTACACAGATTTCTTCAGAGGTCGGGTAGATTTAACGAAAATTGAAAAGGGAACCCGAGTGCAGTACAAAGGACTTAATGTTGTTTGAGTGCTGAGTCCGTCCCGATACACAAAAAAAATACAATAAATTTCTTTTATTTTTATTATCAGATTCAACTTTTTATGAAAAAGGTTTTAAAAATATCCAGGAATAAGCGCACCTTAATTTTATTAATTATTAAGAAAAGTAAAATCTACCGAACGAGAAAAGTATAAGACTACTTGTGATTTAAAATAAACAAATAGAATTTTTATTTAGTTTATAATTTCGACCTTAGTAATTTGTGTTGTTAAAGTCGTCAAGGCATCGATTTGATTCAATTTTTTATAATATTTTGATAAATTTGACCATTCGTCGTGAACCACACGTCTAATGGTTTTAGCGCTATCAAACTATCTTCCATTTTTAAAGCCGATTGAGAAAGTATTGCTCATACATTTTCAATGTGGTTAAGGCAGAGCTGCACTCAGGCCATTCTAAACTAGTAGCAGAAAGGAGATAGGTTGAAGTGGTTGACTTGTAGTCACGCATGTGTTTGGTGGGACTGGGAGGGCATGGTGCACTAGGAAATGCTCGAAAATAATGCCACGGTCAACAAGGAGCTTTATATTGTCCAGCTACACCGCGTTAATGAGACTATTCGGTCAAACCATACTCCTTCACGTCAACGCCACGCTCCATATTGCACAAGTCTTCAAAGCCGAACTCCAAGAGCTCGAATGGGAGGTCCTTCAGCATCCGCCGTATTCTCCGGACCTTGCACCAACCGATTTTCATCTTTTCCGCTCCCTGTCAAACCATACGAATGGCCTTACCTTCGATAACAAAGAGGAATTTCTCTTGCCCACAAGTGATACTTTGGACTAAGTATGCAATTAAGTATTAAATTTCTTTCTAGACAAACAAAACTAACTCGTAAGGTACAGAAGTTTGAACGATGACAATATGCGATGAGTCGTCCCTTGGGTGTTTGAGAGAAACATTGTTATGAAGATTTTTAGACCTTTGCACATTGATGACAGCAAAT
This sequence comes from Anastrepha obliqua, assembly GCF_027943255.1. Lineage (NCBI taxonomy): Eukaryota > Metazoa > Arthropoda > Insecta > Diptera > Tephritidae > Anastrepha > Anastrepha obliqua. The sequence goes on from NC_072894.1 coordinate 16,572,483, forward strand.
ATCGCAGGTGATGGAACTATGAGCTGTGTGAGATTTACGACGACATAGACATTGGAATTGAAATTTGAAAAGGTCGAGCCAAGGAGCACCAGGAGATTTGGTGGCTCCTAAAACACTCAGACTAAAAATCCCATTGCACGTAGAGCTCTGGAAAGAGGGTAGATAGTCAAGGAGGGAAGGAGGGAAGGAGAAAAGTATTAGAGAAAGAGATAGGAGGGAATAAAGACAGAGATAGAGATAGTTAGTCATGTGAGAATTTTCCAGATTCTTTGGCAAATCTCTAAATATCCTCCAGTTTTAGAGAACGAATATTACTCATTCTCACGACATCGGAACCCAAAACTCGTAGCCGTGCTCTAGCAAAGACAGAATGTTCACAGCAGATAAAGTGCTCAGTGCTATCCGCCTCCTCCAAGCAAGACAAGCACGCTGGGTCCTCAATGATTCCAATGGTGGTCATATTCTGACCCAATGTGTTGTGTCCTATAATAATACCGGCCATCAACCGAACGACTTTCCTTTCGAAGTTTTAGTAGACAGTTTGACAGTTTTCTGTTCGGATTTGTCACAAAACACTTTGCAGTTCTGCAGCGTTCTAGACCGGACTATCGCTCTTTATGTAGATTGCATACATAACCGCTGATCCACTTCTTGATCCGCTGACTTCAGAGCTGATTCCGATTATTGGCTCTGACCCTTATGGGGAATCGCTGATCCGCGGTTGGCCAATACATCGGCAATTTTGTTTCCTTGAACACCGGAGTGTCCTGGAACCCATATAAGTACAAGCCTGTTTTGTTTTGCGACAGAATTAGGCTTCTTCTTACATTCTTGAACAATCTTTAAGGTTTGCTTCGCGTTCTCCAGGGCCTTCAGTGCAGCCTGACTGTCACTGAAAACTCCAATCTGTTTCCCGCTCCATCTCCTCTCGATTATCCATTCGGCTACTTTCAGGATGACAAAAACTTCAGTTTGGAAAACAGTTGCCATTTTCTCCATAGCATAGTGATACTTAGTGCTATCGTTTAAGTACCATCCGGCTCCAGACCCTATTTCATTCTTGGACCCATCGGTAAAGAAACTATACGTCAAACCTCCCTGAATGCATTCTGGATTGCTCCATTGCTCACGCAATCTGACATCAAATTCCTTTCCAAATGAAACAGTGGGTATCAGGTCGTCTTCAGGTGCCATAAACAGTGGATACCGCTCAGATAGCAACTTAAAAATTAGCAGCGAATAAAGATCCAGCGGCTGCGTTGGCTGGGTCATGTCGTCCGAATTGATACAAACACTTCAGCTATGAAAGTGTTCGATGCGGTACCAGCTGGTGGTAGCAGAGGAAGAAGGCGTCGTCTGCGTTGGAAAGATTTCGCTTCACTTGGTGACGAGAAAGAAACGACTGGCGCGCTTTGTTAAACTCGGCCAAAAGAAGTATATGGGCATACAAGCATTTCTTTTGTACTTGGTGAACTCAGAAAACTATTATATAAATGTTAAAAATGGGATTATGCATTACTATGCTGATCATTTGACGAATCTTTGAATTTTTTTTGTTTTTGTGGCGCAAATGACATTGCAATATTTAGTAGCGGAAGCATTCAGGGGCAGCTGGCCTTGAAATACAATGCGATGAGCAGGTGTAATAACACGTAAAATAAACTTATTTACATAAAATCAGTTTCCTATCACAAGCTCTCCATTTACAACAAACACCAATCTGCCTTAGCTTCTGAGAAATTGTAAATAACCGCCAAACTTGCTTATTAACAGCTCAGCAAAGCAAAGAGTTAATTAATAGATGAAGCCGAAGCGGGAAATGTTGACGATAATAACTTGATGCACCCAGCACTGACGTCTGTATGTATATGCAATATTTAGTGTAGGGAGTAACAAGACCAACAACAATTTAAGTACTGGTTGGGGAGCAAGTAGATATATTTATGGGCCTAAGTGAGTGCAATCCTAGTCAAGCATGCACTTGTGAATAACTAGTTGAGACTGAAGATAGCCCTGTTGGAAATCGATTGCACCGCTACTGGTATCCTTTGGTTAGTTTTTGATTTTTTTTTTACAAAAAAAAGAGGTTGTCTGTAAAGTCGGTTTACTGACGATAGTTTAACGTGATAACGTCATAAGAAAATACTAATTGAATGGTTTCATTTTTCAAAAGAAAATTTTAATTTTATTTGTTTGATAGATATTTTGTGTGGATATAGAGCATGAGTTAACATTAACATAACATAATATACTTTAACATAACATAACATAACATAACATAACATAACATAACATAACATAACATAACATAACATAACATAACATAACATAACATAACATAACATAACATAACATAACATAACATAACATAACATAACATAACATAACATAACATAACATAACATAACATAACATAACATAACATAACATAACATAACATAACATGCTGTTCAAGCAAGGTAACGACGCATGAGCAAGATAACGACGCATTTTTTGGTGCGTGCAGCTGGCTACATAGAATTATAAGACGTTATCACGTCAAAAAATAATAATAACATTAAAACAACAGGTATTATTAACAAACTTGGTTTTATTTTAAATTCTTCAAGTAAATCAAATTAATAATAATCAATAAGAAGGCATATGCCAATACAAATACGTGAATTTATATATGTACATATGCGCATATACATACACATATACGCTCACTTAAGTAGGAGAGAGCAAGATGTCGAACGTTGCCGTTCGTTTGCTTTGTTTGCTTTGTCGTTCGTTCCGCGCTTCCGCTTGCAGTTCATTCAAGGTAACGGCAATGAGCAAGGTAACGACACATTTTTTCGTGCGTGCAGCCTGTTAAATCGAATTATAAGACGTTATCACGTCAAAAATAGTAAAATTTCAAAGCCTAGGGGATCGACGGTTCCCTGCTAAGCTAAAGAAATGGCGCAAGTTTCTTGTTAGTCAATAAATTATACCAAGCTTGCTGTGAGACTTGGAATTACTTCGAATGTTTTTTGCGTCAGCTGTATGAAAGATGAAGTGGAATCATCTCAACACCTTCTCCTTATCTGCCCTGCTATTGCGGCGCTAAGATTTGGCATCTTGGCTCTCATTTATTTACTACGAGATCTGATATAGTAGGGTTTAACATTAAAAATCGGATGAGCGGTTAACACAATCATACCGCAGTCATCGTCATCTACAAATACTCAACCCCCTCCTTCCGTGCTATCGGCTTCCTCCAGCTTACTTCCTTTGCCCTGGTATCACAAAGTATAAATTTGAGTTCTTCGTCCAAGTGTGCCCACTCTTTGGGCATACCATTTTAACCTAACCTGCTTGAATTTAGGCTGATAGCTTCTGTTGCTAGTTGCCGTAATTGTGTAATACGAGTTGTGTTCAAAAAATAAGGGAATTTTCAAATTTCGCAGGCTAAGTACATACATTCGACTTTCGATTATTTTTTTTTTAATGTGTGTACACTCGTCTCCATGCCATGTTCATGGTTTTAGCAATATATCTGGTTTAATTTGTTTGTAAGAGGCATTTTCTGCTATGGAAAAAAAATGAATCAAAGAAGTTAAATCAAATTTTGTTTAAAAAATGGAATTTAGTGCTCAAAAACACTTGAAATGTTGACAGTGGCAGCGGTAAGAGTACTTTGAGTCAAAAAAATGTTTATAAATGGTAAAAGCTTTTCATAGAATGTCGAGAAGATGTGAATGTCGACGCTCGCTCTGGATGCCCCAGCAAATCAACAATCGACGAACATGTTGAGAAAGTGAAGAAAATTATTATGGAGAATCGTCGAATCTCAATTAGAAAAGTTGCTAAGGATATCGGCATATCAGTTGGCTCATGCCATGTAATCGTTTCGGAAATTTTGGGCTTGAAGCGTGTGGCAGCGAAGATCGTTCCAAAATTGCTGAATTTTTACCAAAAACAACCCTGCACGAGCATCGCTCAGGAATTGGTGGCTGACGTCAAAATGGTCATAACTGCTGATGAATAATGGATATATGGTTATGCCATCGAAAACAAAGGCCAATCGTCCCAATGGAAGAGTACAGGAGAGCAACAAAGACCAAAAAAGCGCGCCAAGTTCGATCAAATGTAATGATTTTGCTTACTGTTTTCTTCGATTACCGTGGCGTAGGACATCAGGAGTTTTTACCACAAAGTCGTACGGTAAATGAGGAGTATTGCCTTGAAGTTATGCGCCGTTTGCGTGAAGCAATACGAAAAAAAAACGACTGGAATTGTGGAAAAAACTCTTGGCTTTTGCATCTTGATAATGCACCTGTTCACTCATCTTTGCTTGTAAGAGATTATTTGGCCAAAAACAACACCGTTATCATGCCTCAGCCACCGTATTCACGTGCGTTTTTTTCCTGTTCCCAAGATAGAAGAGGTCCATGCAAGGACGGCGTTTTGTGACGATTGAGGAGATGAAAACCGAATCGCTGAGAGAGCTCAAGTACATACCAAAAAGTGCATATAAGAACTGTTTCGAGGATTGGAAAAAACGCTGGCACAAGTGTATTATTATCTGAGGGGCACTACTTTGAAGGAGATAAAATAGGAATTGATGAATAAATAAGTATTTTTTGAGAAAAACGAAAATTCCCCTTATTTTTGAACACACCTCGTATTATCATTTATTTCATATACGTACATAAATAAATAAATATTTCAACGAAAAAGGAAGAAAATTGCTTAACATATTTTTATATTGAGTTTTCCGGTTTTAAATACAACGATTTCTTTCTTTCTAAGAAATAACACAGGCCAACAACCAAAAAACTTTTTCGATAATTTTAACTAATTACTTTGTAATTTGGTGTCCTGATTACGAAAAAAATTATTAAAAAGTTATATTACCCATCAATTTTTGGCAGGATTTTGGCAATTTGAGGTTAAATAGTCAAAAAATGCAGATTTTGGCCATTTTTTTAATTCTTTTTTTAGCAAGGTAAAGTTTTTTTTTTAATTTTCCACAACGGCATCGCAAAGTACTAGTCTTCAGCTTTTAAATCCATTTTTAAATATATTTTTGCGATTAATATAAAAAAAGTTATACTATTTTGAATTCGCCCTTTACAGGGGCGTTAGAGAGTTAGAAAGGTTGAATTTGCATATCTAAAAGTCTCCAATTCAAAATAGAATAACTTTTTTTATATTAATCGTAAAAATATTTTTAAAAAAGGACCTTAAAGCTAAAGAGTAGTACCTTGCGATGCCGTTGTGGAAAATTAAAAAAAAACTTTACCTTGCTCAAAAAAAAATTAAAAAAATGGTCAAAATCTGCATTTTTTGACTATTTAACCTCAAATTGCCAAAAATCCTGACGTGCTGGAGCATTTTCAAGGTCATATTCGTTTTCAGCATAAAAAACCTTCAGCGTATATGCCTTTCTTCTGACTGCAATTGGCCGAAATGTCTCAACCTTCTCCACATACCACACTCAAGGAGAATGTGTATTGGAGTCTAGCAGACACGGCACGAATCAGTGCATCATATCCCAATCCTGTGCAGATAACTGCGCAATCTGCAATGGCCTCTGAGAATACCTATGAGCTTAGGTAAGCTCGAGCTGGACGAGCTGGCCAGTTGAGGCTCTCAGATACGGAGGAGCCAGATGAAACCCAACAAGAATGACGCCACAAATCTTGACAGTAGCCCAGAGCAATCTCCATCGTGCGGTAGCCGCATCAGCCGACATTGCACGATGGTCTGCCTCGGGAGATTTGGGCATAATACTGGCTCAAGAGCCGTGAGCCTACAGAGGTCAGGTTAAAGGCCTTAATAACAGCAATAATAAGGTAATTTGGGATCTCTCAAAAGAGAGACCTAGAGCATGCATAGTGTTAAATAGAAACATTAACTATTTTTGCATTACAGAGTTTTTGAATCGGAATCTGGTTGCGATCCAGGCACAATTGCTGATAGACGGGACCCGCAAAGACATCGTAATGTCGTCAGCATACCTTGCGGAGGATAATAGCACCGTTCCCCCAGATGAGGTAGGGAGTCTAGTATGCTATTAAAACAAAAGAAAGCTACCACTCCTGTTGGGATGTGACGCCAATGCACACAACGAGTCGAGGAGGTCGTAGGAACTCTTAGCCCTTCGGAAGGCGGTACGAAGGCAATTTTATAAAGCCAAACGCACCGGGTGCAGGTACGAATTAGCTACACTAGTAAAACCATATAGTGAAGAAATTAGGAAAGCAAAAAGGGGTAGTTTCAGGAAGTTCTGCGAGGAAATCACATCAACCCCCGTTGCAGCTATATGGCTAAGAAGAGAATGGACATCAAACTAAATATCAAAATGATAGATGGCACATACACATGGGATGGATAGAAAAAGCAAACATCTTGATGGCCGCACATTCTGCGGGAACCGTAACTCTAAACCTCTTTTGATTATACCCTGCTTGGATAAGGACTTCACCTAGCATAGCCCCATAATTTGGTGCTATCATCTCTTAGCGTTAGCTCTTCACCTCTTCTCCTTGATGGTGTGTTGTCATACTCGTATAGCAAGGAAGAACTCGGGCCCTACTAATTACGAGGCTGCCACACATAAATATTTCTTCTATACATAGTAACATCAGCGTCATTATTTATTGCAATCAAACCAAATCATTACAACAATAGTAGTCTTCTCCTAAAATATCAACTTATTAAGGGGGGAGCCTGGTTTATAAGGTCAAAAAATCAATTTTTTTTTTTTCGTTTTAAACGATTCCTAATATATTTCAGAATATTCACACAAAGTTACAGAGCCTAATTCTCAATATTTCCGTAGATACAAAGCCAAAGGTAGGCGAGCGTTAGGTAGTTACGCTGTGACCGGACAGCTATAGTACAAACTTTATCTTCTTTTCTCGACTTTTCATTTTTATGATTTCTTTGAATTGGCGTACATGAATGAAAAAAAAACCAATGAACCTTTCGAAATGAATCACAGCTTGTTCCCTTCAGTATTAAATTCTCTTCTATTTGAACTAACAAAATAGATAAAAAAAATGTTCAAGATTTTTATCCCAAGTTGAAGTGAATTTTTTTTTATAGAAAGGCATTTTTTTCTTTAAAACCTCCACAAAGTTGAAATTTTGGAATTTCTCTCAGTTTTATTAGTTCATCTAGAATAAAAAATCATGATAATTAGAAATCCATTTGAATTTTTTGCTTTAGATAATAATTACGAGCTGTAACTTGTACGCCAGTTGGAAGCTCCAGCGTTGCAGCCTCTACTAATTTCAACTTATTTTAACCAGTACAAAAATTTGTTATACTTTTTAAATGTTCATTAAAAGATAGAAAAAACTTTGCAGTGCTAAATTAATTGTTTCCTTAAAAAAAAATCACAAAGAGATGCAATTTTTAGACCTCATAAACCAGACTCCCCCCTTAATTGAAACTTTTCCTGCAGGCTACCTTCAATTAACAAGTAAGCGGCGGTGAAATCAAGTTGACGCATTCGTTGGCCAGCTAAGCCACTAAGCACGATCATTCACATTCGCATTTTATCACCGAAGGGAAGCATGAAAATTAAGTCTATGATTACAAAATAAATCCGGGTGCCACTTTTGCTCAACTTTGGCAGCGCAACACCAGGAGCTCCAAGTTGCATACAGCCAGATTTTCAAGGCAAATCGAAGACAAATAACTCCTCGCACCTGGCGGAATTATCAGGCCATAATTTGTGTTTTAATGGGGAGGGGACACAACACATATAAGTCACATATATGTACATATGTAAGTATGTAGCCTATAAAACTGCAATCACAATAGCAACTTGCGCCGTTTCTCACACAGATGTGCTAAGCGGCCCCTTGATGCCACTCCAACTCTTGTGGACTTTTTTTTTTTCAAAGTCACCCGAGATCATCAGCAAGCTGCAGTGAATGGAATCAGCGTCACTATCATGACCGGATTGACAAATAATTATTAAAAAATCAGCTAGGCAAGAGCGAGTTTAGGTGCGCGCATACTCACATGCACATTTAGGAAAATAGGCGAATGGATGGCGGGAGGTAAAAGCAGGCGAAGAATGGCCCATGGCCATTGTTGGGTTGGCAGCTGGAAATAATTAATGTCTACTACTACATCCGGCCACAAATGTGTCCCAACTCCTCTTGCCACAAGTAAGAATGCACTTAGAAATGTTCACCTGTTTTGCTTTTCAAGCTCATTGATTACTATAGTTTCACCAACCCTCTTCCTGACACATCGCAGGTGCATAGTTACCTATAAACAGACTTGTAGATACGCGTATACATACAAACCTACGTATAGTACATACATATTTGTGATTTAATTACATGCGTTAAGTGCGCGCAAATGTTAGCAATGTAGACTTAATAAACTCTAAGCTCTGCTACTTTAGGCAATGATAAATGGGTAGCACTTTTCCACAAAGTTATCGTTAATGGTATTGTTAAGAAAAGTTATCGTTGGGTGTATAAGTAATAGTACAATAATAATCAAGGGGCATAAACCCACAAACTCCTTAACACTTATTTTCAAATACGGCATGCTTAAATTTTGTGGAGTTTTTTGGAGAATGAGCAACGAACTGTCTATGTATGTGTATATGTGATAGTATTTAAGGCACGACCCTACAAGACAATGCTGAGTGCTTTCGCCAAAAATTCCAACACATTGACAAATATTTTATTAGTCTCTAATACATGCGCATTGACAAATTGAAAATTGTCGAATGAGCAAAAGAGATAACTAAATGTGAAAATCTTTTTCTCGTGAAAGCCCTGTTGAAATTCTCCTTTTTTATACTATTCGTCAGTAATGCCACAACGGGAGAAATATAATATTGATTGGGTATTTTTTACAACAAAAATTGGGATTTTACAGTTTCCTTATTTTGATTGATGTAGATACATATAAGTATAAAAAAAATAAGCACACAGAGTATAAAATACATAAATATGCAAAAAATTACAAAAACATACATATTTACATACAAAAACCAACACTCAGTTTTCAATAGAATTACATGTATTCAAAATGTATTCAGGAAAGTGTGATTGAATTTGACAGTGGTCTCATAAAAATTATATTATAACCCAAAAACATATTATATAATATTTTAAAACAATTAATTATATGTATTACATTTAAATCGCGAAATTTTTCCTTTAACGTAAAAACGAACTGTTTTCGTCAATTATTTTCTGTGCTCTATTTCTGGCAGCACGCCATTCCGACTATTAATTGTTCCCAGGAATTAGCAATACTAAGAAGTATTGAAAGGAATTTCTAGGTGCGCTTTCAAACAAAAAGCGCATCTAGTTATCCATAATTGTAAACATTTTCCTCGTGGAAGGCGGTTGTGCTCATTGTGATACGAGTATTATTTAAAATAATGCCGCAGTGAAAAGTGGATTGTAAATAAATCGAGTGTAAATCAGGTATGCATATTCAAATTCTAACTAAATGTAATTTTATCGTGGTTTCATAAGCATTTTTAACGTTCTACGTTACCGGATTTATATCCGGACATGGACTGCACTTCAGCCGTATTCTCCGTATATGTATGGAGAATGCTTATGCTGCTACAACAAAAACAACAACAACGTGCGAAGTTGCAGTTCTGTGGCTGCTCTGAAGAAATTGTGATATTTTGTTCAAAATAGTGAAAATTGCGATAAAATAATATTTTCATAAAAAGTAAAAATTATAAATATAATAATATAAAAATAATAATAATAATGAAATAATAATATAGAAATAATAAAAATCTTCTTTTTTTCAGAAGATTATACATTAAATAAAAGTGGCAATTTGTCATCAATGAAAATATAACGTGAACTTTAAATAAGGTATTGTAAATTACTAACATAAACTTAAGTTGTTAAATACTAACTAACAAAAATTTTCTTTTTTTCAGATCATACACGAAATAAATTTGTCTACAATCAAAATTTAAGTTGCAACAACAAAAGTGCGATGATTGACTTACTGCAAACATTGAAGAAGGTTGGGGTTGAAGGAATACCTTTATCCGCTAAAACTCTTTTAGTTTTTTCAGTTTTTTTTTAAATCAAAAAATTTTGAATATTTGAAAAATGTAGATAAGGTTTATATAGACGTTGGAATTGATGGTCTGAAAGTATTTAAAAGTTCGAATCGGGCATTATGGCCAATTTTAGGTTCTGTTGTAGGTTTTCCTTATAAATTTGAAAATTATTATACACAATAGATGTAACCAAAAAAAATATATTAATAGAAAAACTTTAAATCTTTAAATCTGTAAATATGTAAAGTCTTTATATCTGTAAATATGTAAAATCTTTAAATCTGTAAATATGTAAAATCTTTAAATCTGTAAATATGTAAATGAAAATTCTTAGTTTGTAAACAAGAAATGAAAAAAATATATATTATTAGAATAAATTTAAATATGTAAATATATATATTAATATAAAATTTTAAAATACTTAGTTTGTAAACAATAAATGAATATAATAATATAAATGTAATTTCGTTTTCGTCGTGTAATTTCGAATGAGGAGTTTAGGCCATTTGTGCTGATGAGTTTGTTATGACCACAATGAGGAGTTTAGGCCATTTGTGCTGATGAGTTTGTGATGACAAAAATGAGGAGTTTAGTATGCCTTTAGAGCAGGGCAGATATATTTTTCAGTTATAAGAAATTGCTATTGGTAAAAGAGAGATAGAATATCACACCGACAAGAGGAAACTATCAGAACTTTCCCACGGCTAAGACAAAAATGTGTAGTTGGATGAGGATAGTGATGATGATAATATGAGTGCTTATATGATAGTCAGCTGTCTTGTAGGGGATGATCTGCTGAGCGGAGACTATATGTACTTACATTCGAGAGTATGCAAGAATTTACCTATTTGAGTGTCAAAATATCAGCCAATAAGAATATGACATTGACAATTAGTGACCGAGTTTTAACAGCAAATAAGTTCTATTACTCTAATTTGAAACTGCTTAAGTCAAAATTATTATGTCGCACCCAAAAGTTAAGGATATACAAAACCTTGATCCGCCCTGTGCTTGCCTATGATTACGAACTATGGTCGCTAAAAACTACTGACATTAATCAGCTAATGGTCATCGAAAGATCGACAATTTATGAACCAATAAGACTACAGGACTGTACTTATCGAATAAGATATAATCATGAGCTGGAACTTTTAGCAAAAAACGAAACTGTGATAAGTTTTATAAAATCTCAGAGGATAAGATGGCTTGGACGTGTGTTGAGAATGCTCAAGGAGAGAACAATTCGAAAGGCAGTTGAATTGCGCCCTCTTGGAGGACGAAGAAGAGGACGCTCCAGAAAGGCACGACTTGAAGACGTTGAAGATGACCTTGCAAAGATGTACGTGCGGCAGTGAAAGGAAGTAGCCTTAGATAGAGACGGGTGGCGAAAGGTTGTGCATGAAGCAATGGTTCACCAAGGGCTGTGATGCTAAGAAGAAGAAGAAATTTCGAACAGTATTTCTCAAAAACAGAAAATTTTTGCTACTGCAATAATGTTAATAAGTTGTTTGCGGCTCTCATGATCCAAACGAGTGGCGTCTATTCATTGATGATAGCAAGTATAGTGTTAAAGCTGTCTTACTGCACAAAGGCAACAAGAAACCATCGATCCCCGTTGCTCATTCTACGAATGTCAAAGAAACTTATGAGGCAATAAAAGAGCTACTTTAATTAATTGACTACAGTTCGTATAACTGGAAAATATGCTGTAACTTGAAAGTTGTCGTTCTACTGACTGATCTACAGCGTGGCTAAACCAAATACAGTTGTCTTTTGTGTCTTTGGGATAGTAGAGCGGATGACAAACATTTCATGTCGTGGGAAAAAACAACTTTATCAAAAAAGCACTTGTTGAGAAAAAAAGTTATTTTCCCCCCTTTGCATATAAAACTTGGGTTAATGAAGAATTTTGTGAAAGCTTTGGCAAAAAAAGCGAAAAACACAGCCCTTAAATACTTGAAAACCAAGTTCCCAAGATTGTCAACAGAGAAAATCAAAGCGGGTATTTTCGTCGGTGCATAGATAAAGAAATTGTTTACGAACATAGAATTTCAACAATGCCTTGACAGTTCCGAAGCTAAAGCTTGGAAAGCTTTCCAAAAAGTTGTTCATGGATTCTTGGGAAACAACAGGAGCAACAACGACCGTCAATTGATTCATAAAATAATTAAATACTTTAACACTGTTGGTTAGTATTGTAAAACGTACATACTCCAAAATATATTTATCATATATGTACATTCATTGATTGGAAAATTATGGGAAAATTTACAATTAACTTTGTTTTTGTTAACAGGTGCTCGCATGTCGTTAAAAATGCAGCTACTTCACAGTCATTTGGATTTTTTTCCTCCGAATTTAGTGGTGATAAATAAGGCGAGCGATTTCATCAAGATATTGCTACGATTGAAAATCGTTATGAGGGCTTTTGGGATCAAGGAATGATGAGCGACTACTGCTGGATGCAACTTCGTGCAGCTTTCATGCAACATAAAAGAAGAAGTTTGAGAGTAAAAGCGTATTTTCGACCTCAAATATAGCCAAGTCAAAAGCTGCAAATTCACACGTGTTGACTTTATGAGTCATAACTTCCACAATTTTTCGTCGATTCAGACAAACTTAGACTTATAATGTGGGTGACTAAATTGTCTTTCAGAAAATCTATCTTATGTCGGTATAAAAAATGTTTTTGTTCCAGAAAAAGGTTAATAAACTTTGATAATTTCGTAAAAAACCTCAAAAATGCCTTTTTTTAACTTCCAACAGCTGTTTTGTGAAAACTCCGACTTCCATTGGCACGAATTATACATTGCCATGTAGGTTATATGTGTGCCTTTCGAATTTTTTGCACTTCAAAGAAATGGCGCGCACTGTTTTCGAGATTGCAGGTAATAACTGCGCTATTGCACAAAAAAAAATGTTTTTTGGGAATATCTCGGAAACCGTTCTTTGAAAAACAAAAATAAAAGTAATTTTTGGTTTCAGCGACCTCAAATTAGTTTAAAAAACGCTTTTTGGTCGAGGACCATTTTTGGTGTAAGCTAGCGTAATTTAACGGTAACAACTTGAGCCGTCTGTCGATTGATTTTCGTGCAAAAAAATTATCTGGTTTTCGATTTTAAAACCAGTTAAACTGTTTAGGACCTTAACTAATGCACCTTGGTACATACCTAACGCAGATATTCATCGCGACCTTGACATCGATACTATTGATGAAACAATACAAAGCGCTAGCAGAAGACACATAAATAGACTATTAACGCATACAAATCCTATGATGAGAAAACTACCAAATAAAGAAAAATCTACCCAAAGTCGGCTTAACCATCAAACACCAACAGATCTTGCAAAATCCTTGTAATCAATTGTCAACTAATCGTATATGTCATTGTTTGTTAACCACTTGTTTTTAAATAATATGTATATATTTCTTCTAAATGAGCTTGGGGGCATTGGCCCTTCAATATCACTCTCATTCCATCTTTTTGTAAATCAAATTACTTATTGTCTAACGGCAGGTGTAATATTTTATGGAAGAAATAAAAAAAAAAAAAAAAATTTCATTCGAATCATTTGAAATTTCTGTATACAATAACGAAAAATTCAAAAAAAGTTGTGCACATAAAATGAATGTCGATTCGAAACTTACTTTAATCTAAGAATCGAGCAAGTTTTGTTTTGTACAATATTTTGATTTTTTCTTATTTTTATATGAAGAAAATATTTAAAAGAATTTTTTTTTTGCTAAAACCCTTCCCCTAGTGGATCCCTATAATATGAAAAAAGAACGAATAAAATTGGCCTCGTATCGCCCCAAAAAAATGCGTACAAACGAACATCATTTCATTTTTATATATATAGATATATATAAAAATTAAGCCGAAAAAAAGTGTGCATTTGTCTCCGGTAATCTCAGCAACGCGTGTAAGGAAAACAATGAAAGTTTCACACATTGTTGGTGTTGCTTTGGCAAAGGTTTCTGTGAAGTTTGGTTGAAATCCGATAAAGCGTGTGTGTGTGGTGCGTCAGTTAAGTGTGTGTGTTTTTGCTATTTGCCGCACGTATTTTTTGTACCGCATATAGCATTCATTAGAATTGAATACATTTTGGTCGTGTGTGTGTCTGGACCGATTATTATGAAATTTGGTATATATATATATTTTTCCACGGTGAAGGTTAGTATAATATGTTTATTGATTCCACTCACCACCATGTGGCGCTGCCGAAGGTCAAAACGAGGACCCGGGTAACCCTAGGATGTGTTTTTACATTGTGGGTATCAAATCAAAGCTACTGATGAGTGCTTTAATACAGAGTATCTGTAATCTGAGTTACCAGGGTCTCGAGATATAGCCGAAAAGGTGGACCAAGGTACCCTTGGATGTATTTGTACAATGTGGGTATCAGATAGAAGCTGTTGATGAAAGCTTTTAAGTGAAGTAATTTTTACTGCCCGTTTCCGGGATAAAGAAAGGAGATGGAAGAGGAAAAGGAATAGCTACAGGAAGAGGAAGAGGAAGATGAAGATGAAGATGAAGATGAAGAGGAAGAGGAAGAGAAAGATAAAGAGGAAGAGGAAGACCACTTATTATTAAAAATTAAAAAAAAAAATTCTAGAAAAATTTGAAAATGTTACATATACGCTTATTATATAAACGTTAATCTGAAGTCAGTTATAGTGGAAAATTCATTGTATCATTGCCGGCGTGATTGGTGATCGTTTCCTTAATTTTTTGCAGAAAGGTTATGCTAATATGAGATATTACCTACATCATTCATATATTTACGTATTACCTGTGTACTCACAAATATACGGTTGAAGCAAATATATGTCAGTTTTTTTAGTTCGCCTGGAAAGGTTTATATAAATTTAAGAAGAGTAAATAGAACTTATTTTATATCAGACTTCACGCAAAAAGTCATTTGCACCTGAACACATAGCTGGGTTGAAGCTGGGGGGAATAGAACAGTTCTCTTCTCCTTCTCCGCTTTTTCGCACACGTAATTGTATGGGATGAGTGCACGATGGCACATAAAAAGTCACTGGAAGCGCTTGATAGGAGACTTACGTAGTAAAAATGAAATGTTTGGTCGTGCTGCTGGCAGGTGATTTTAGACAAACACTGCCTGTTATTCCTCGAGTAACTGTAGCAGATGAATTGGTTGCATGTTTGAAATCATCATATTTGTGGAGACATGTTCAAACACTCAAACTAACTACAAATGTACGTGTTCTAATGCAAAATGATCCATCAGCTGCTGAATTTTCACAGCAATTATTTGATATTGGAAATGGCAAAGTTCCTGTCGATAATTTAACTGGCTTAATAACTTTACAACCAAACTTTTGTCAAATAAGTCAAATGAAAGAACAGTTAATTCAAAGTATTTTCCCAAATTTGCCTTAAAATTACAAAAATCATGATTGGCTTAGTGAACGAGCCATCATGGCTGGCAAAAATAAAGATGTGAATGAAATGAATGTGGCTATTTTGGCTAACATACCAAGTCCAGAACAAACATATCGATCCGTTGATACTGTTACAAATCAAGACGATATTGTAAATTATCCCACTGAATTTTTGAATTCCTTTGATTTACCTGGGTTACCGCCACACATGCTAAACTTGAAAATAGGAGCACCGATTATTATATTGAGAAACATAAATCAACCACGACTAAGTAATGGCACTCGATTAACAGGTAAGGGGGGGGTAGGGTCACAAAATCGAAATTTTTTTTCTTCACTCATCTTATAGTAAATCATTTCAAGAATGTTGTGTCAAAATTTTAAGTGGATCGGAGCAGAACTCTCAAAGTTATAGCCTTTGTAGGCACTCTACCTCGAATGCGGAGCATCGATAATTTCTCAGAGTCATTTTTTCAAACGCGTTTTTCCCGAAACGACTTCTTAAAAGTCGGTGCCAATCACAACTCCGAAACTATTCAACCGATTCTTTTCAAATTTGGCACACGTTTTCTAAATCAAAAATACCTCCCCCCTACACTGTTTTTTTTTTCATTTTTTTTTTTTTAAGGTTGTTTTTCACTTACAAATATGGCGAAATTTTTCGCCAAAAATGCTCGTTTTACGTTTTTTTGCCACCAAAACTACAAAAATGAAAAAAAAAATTTTATTAATGTAGGGGGGAGCATTACGTCATACTTTAACTGAAAAATTCGACTTTTTTAGTTTCAGATGATTCTACGACGAATGCCGATTGGCACCGCAGAGCACTTCTCGAAAAACATATCTCCAAAAAAACTCTGTCATGGGCTTATTTGTCAATATTTTATTATTAATATTTTTTAAAAACTTATTGAAAAGATGTACAATAACATGCAACTGATTTTATTAAAGTATCTTAAGCCATATTTCTGTAAAAAATTCAAAAAAAAAGTGTTTTTTTTTTAGCGCTAAACCCTCGTTTTTTAATTGCTACTATTATTTAAAACTTCTTTCATTACCATTCATGAGCGAGAATTTTTATAAAATACACACAGTATTTTTCGGCTTAATTTAATTAATTAATCTAGATTTTTTTAAAGACGACCAGCGGAACGGGCGGGTTTTCGCTAGTGTAATATAAAAATTGCAATCGCAAATATCAAAACAAATGTAAAGTATTTCACAGCTGCTTACGGTTACGCCGAAAAACCAAAATTCATTAGATACGTACGGTTATGGTTATGACGTTATGGTGCGGCACCTATAATCGTTTACAGTGAGGTACATTTGTTTGATCAGTGCAGCTGATTGCTATGTTTGGTCACGGTACAGCTCGAATAATTTTAGCTTAAGTCTCATATACTTATTTTACTTTGTGTAATACGCTTTAGTCCCGGTTTAATACGTGTAGCATAACATTTCATGAGAAACCGTTTTATATTCCGATACACATGCAACCCTGTCCATTCAAATTTTCTTTCTTTTCAGTACCATATGTATGACGTTTTCTGGTTTTTTGAATTTGCTTTTCACTGACGTTTACTTTGCATTTCGCAAATATTTTGTTTTGCCGCTTATTTTAGATTGTTATCAATAAAATTTAATCATTGCAATGTTAATTTGTTGTTGAATCCAGTTTAAATTGAAAAAGTATAACCAAAGAGAGAATGCCAGCAAGAAAGAAGACTGGTGCAGATATCAATGGCGGTGGGAGTGGTAACACATCAGACGCGTCCAAATACGATGATGATGCATACAGACAAAAGAGACAGAGAAACAATAATGTGAATTTCAAATATGATTAATTTCTGAACTATAATTAATGCACCATATAAAATAATATTTTAGGCTGTGAAGAAAACAAGACAAAAATCTAAAGAAACTGCAACCGAGCGTAAACGTAATGTGAAGCGGCTTAAACATGAGAATATCGAGTTGGAAGCTTCCATTGAAGAGAGGGAGGAACATGTGGAAACATTAAAAAATTTTTTGTTGAACAACGTGCAAAAGGGCGAGCAGGAAGCTGTTCTGCAACGGATACTAAATGAACCCACGGACGATGAGGGCGACAATTTTGATGACACATAAGTAAACGAAACTCAAAATTCGACTCGATTTGTACTTGCCTTCATGAGTTTGTTGTAGTAAGTTGTAACTATTCTAATTTTTATGTTGCTACCTTTGTAGCCATACTCGGGCATATATGTATGTATGCATGTAATGTTTACAAATATACCCTGCAAACCAACGTTCACCAGTTTTTCCAATTTTACCAACACATTCACTCAATTTTCTCCAATAATACCCACACAATCACATTTAATTCTGTTGTCATTTTTGATGGGTTATACATATATTTATCTCATAATTTTCGTGAATACTTATTAAACTTAACTATAGTTCATGCATAATCGTTAATTAAGACATGTACCTGTGTGTGTGCATGTGTACATAATGGGTTATTCAATAGGTGCGCTTCAACTTTTTTCCGATAGGGAGGGCGAACGACGCAATATTTTTTTTTTTTTTTTTTCATTCCCATGGCAGCCGGTTCTACATTACCGGAATGACTCGGGTTTTTATTCCCGACCAAGGGCTGCCGCCCCAGTACACTAGCCCTGTCTAGTGCACCGTATTTTACCCTAAACCTTTCGTCACAGGAGCAACTCATTGCAGCCAGTTTGCTCCAAATACTTCTCTTCCGGGTTGGCGTCGAACCCAACCCCGGACCTGAAGTATTTTACTGCTGCATTTGCCACAAACGGCTCCACCCGAACTCCACCTCGGTTAGGTGTAACCAGTGCAACGGGTGGTGCCATCTTAAGACCTGTTCAGGCCTTAAGACTCACAGGGAGTGGTCCACAAGGTATGTGGCCACGTGTTGCTCCCGCCCACAGGCGGTCACCGCCTCTACGGCGACACTGCCCTCAGTGCCGGCACATCACACTGCCGCCACTAACAACACCTCAACGGCCAGGAGCCCCCAAGAGCAACACGACTCCCTTTCCAACCCACAACCCTCCTGCTCCTACCCCAGTGCGGGGACAAACCAGCAGCTCTTGGTCCCCCGCACAGTCTGCTCCGTGTGCCAGACCGTAGTACTTCGGAACCTGACAAGTGTCCAATGCAGTTCTTGCAGTGGCTGGTGTCACTTTCGGAGGTGCTCCGGCCTGCACACCACCCGTGAGTGGACACGCGACTACGTTGCCCCCTGCTGCAGAGCTCTGCACCCGCAACCGCCCCCCGTGGCGCGGCCACCCGACAACATCAGGCCACTCCCCATTTTGCGGAACGCACAGCAGGTCCAACGCAGACAACATCACGCATCCCTCACCCCCCGAATTACGACGACCCTCCCGCGAAGCTTCAAGCTTTTGCAATTGAACTGCAACGGACTAACGAGCAAGATTGACGAAATAGTCGACTTCATGAATCGGTTCGGAATTAAGATAGCTGCGGTCCAAGAGACAAAACTGCACGCTAGCTCCCCCCTGATTACCAGGGACGGCTATAACGTGCACCGAAAGGATCGCGAGCGAGACAACGGTGGTGGCCTAGCGTTCATAGTACACCATTCAGTGCAGTATCGTCTTATTGATGAAGGCATCGACCGCAGGGACAGCACCTTAGAACGTCAAGGTATAGCTGTCCGGTCAGGCGATGCCGAGCTCGAAATTTATAATATTTACATACCCCCTGTCACCTGCTGCCCGGCAGGATATCTCCCCGATATTGGTGCGCTCATCAGGGGAGAAAACCGATTGGTAGTAGGTGACTTTAACGCGCATCACGATCTTTGGCATTCAAGCCTGCCAAATGATCGTAGGGGACAGCTATTGGCAGAGCAGATAGACGATTCGACGTTCAGCACTGTAAACGACGACGCCCCCACTAGGGTAGTGGGCAATTGTAGCAGCTCGCCTGACATAACAATAGCTAGCGCTGGTCTGATAAATAGCATAACCTGGCGACCTATGCTATCGCTTGCATCAGACCACTTGCCCATTATCATCTCGATCGAGAGACCCGCCGATTTTGTTTCCGCGGATCACCGGTCATATATCAACTTTAACAAAGCTGATTGGACCAGATTCGCGG
Source organism: Anastrepha obliqua (assembly GCF_027943255.1). Taxonomy (NCBI): domain Eukaryota; kingdom Metazoa; phylum Arthropoda; class Insecta; order Diptera; family Tephritidae; genus Anastrepha; species Anastrepha obliqua. Next base: position 16,592,075 of record NC_072894.1, read on the forward strand.
AATTTACTGAGAACATCTTCGCAGCCCTACCCACTCCCACCGATGTGCGCGCAGGCGAACGCGCATTCCGCAAGGCGATTACAGCCGCCGCGGCTCGCTTCATACCTGCTGGACGGATCCGGGAATTACGTCCCAATTTCCCAGCCGAAGCAGCCGTTATGGCAAACGAGCGTGACCGTCTACGCCAGGCCGATCCCGGGGATCCTCGTATAAATAATCTCAATTTGGAGATCCGGCAACTGGTCACTCAACATAAGCGGACCAAATGGGTAGAGCATCTGAAGCCCTGCAACTTCACCTCTGGTGTGAGCAAGCTCTGGTCCACCGTAAGGTCCCTGTCGAACCCGACGAAGCACAACGACAAGGTGGATATCACCTTCAACGGTCGTACTTCGTCGGACCCGAAGAGATGCGCGAGCTACTTTAGCCGGCAATTTATATTGCATCCTCCGGTCGACAGATCCAAGCGTTGTGCCACCAGACGGCTGCACAAACTGCCCTACAACAGTGCACCGCTTACTTTCACCAGCGACGAGGTTCAGGGGGCATGAAACCATCAAAAGCCATTGGCCCCGACGGACTAAACATGCTGATGCTGAAAAAGCTGGGTCCATTGGGAGTAGAATATCTCACAAAGGTCTTCAACCTGTCTATGGCCACTCTCATCATTCCTGATAAGTGGAAATTAGGGAGAGTGGTCCCACTGCTGAAGCCTGGGCAACCCGCCAACCAAGGGGAGTCTTATCGTCCGATAACTCTCCTTTCCCCAGTAGTGAAGACACTTGAGGCCCTTCTACTCCCACTCCTCACTCAACACCTGACTCCAGCCCCACACCAGCATGGTTTCCGTAGAGTGCACAGTACCACCACGGCACTCACCGTCATAAACACCCAGGTAAACCGTGGCCTTAACCAAAACCGCCCCTGCGAGAGGACTGTCCTAGTAGCGTTGGACCTACAAAAGGCTTTCGACACAGTCAGCCACGCCACGCTACTAGATGACATTTTACAGTCGACACTCCCGCCAGGGCTGAAGAGGTGGACCGCGAACTACCTGAGTGGTCGTCACTCGTCGGTAGTATTTCGAGACCAAACCTCAAAACAAAGAAAAATAAAGCAAGGAGTACCGCATGGTGGTGTCCTTTCACCCTTGCTTTTTAATTTCTATATTTCGAAACTCCCCCAGCCACCAGAGGGAGTCTCACTGGTCTCATATGCCGACGACTGCACGATAATGGCGTCGGGCAATGACATTGATGGCCTATGCTCAAAAGTAAACGACTACCTCGCCAGACTTTCTCGCTTCTTCACTGCGAGAAACTTAAAACTTTCTCCCACGAAATCCACGGCGACCCTATTTACCACCTGGACAAAGGAGGTCAAGCTGCCACTTCAGGTTCACGTCGACGATACCCCAATTCTGACGATAAACAACCCCAGAATTTTGGGAGTCACCTTTGACAGCTTGCTCTCCTTCTCGGCGCACACAACCGCTATTGCAACGAGAGTACAGAATCGCAACAAGGTCCTCAAGTCGCTTGCCGGCAGCACTTGGGGCAAAGACAAAGAAATGTTGCTGTCGACTTTCAAAGCAATAGGCCGACCGGTTCTGAACTATGCCGCGCCTGTCTGGTCGCCTGGAACCAGTGATACGCAGTGGACGAAGCTTCAGACCTGCCAGAATACTGCCATCAGGACCGCGACAGGATGTCTCCTGATGTCCCCTATCCACCACTTACATGATGAGGCGCACATGCTCCCGGTTAAGGAGCATAACAAAATGCTCGGCAAGCAGTTTCTGCTTGGGTGTCACCGTAGGCCTCACCCATGCAGACACCTGCTCGAGCCTGAGCCACCTCCCAGGCACATCAGGAGACACTTCTTCAACTACGTGGACGAGATCCAGGACAAAACGGACAGACCTCTCCAGGATCAGACAGTATACAGACAGGCTATTAACGACATTCATCGGGAGACACCACCTTCCTAAGCTCCCGACCCCCGAATGCCGTTATCGGAGTCCAACCACCACCTATCGCAGACGAAGAGCTCCAGCTTCCTCGAGAGTCCCGCGTAATCTTGGCACAACTACGTTCTGGATATTGTAGCAGGTTAAACTCCTACCTATCCAGAATCGACCCCGACATACTAAACATATGTCCTGCATGTGAAGGTACCCCGCACGACACTAACCACCTCTTCACATGCCCCATTAAACCCACTCATCTAACACCTCTCTCCCTCTGGACCCAACCCGTCGAAACAGCCAGTTTCCTGGGCCTACCGTTAGATGAGCTAGACGAAGACGACCGGTAATTTACACTACACTGACAGCGCGAAGATACTGCTACAACAACAACAACGCAATATTTTTTATTTTTCGCTTGTCATTTGTAAACTTCATTAGTATGCATTTCATCATGGAACGCTACACACTTGCAAATCGTGCAAATTTTTTATGAAAATAATCGTTCTGTTGCTGCTACTTTAAGAGCATTACGGCCATTTTACGGTCCATTTAGCAAGCCGTCCCGTTTTGGGGTTATGTGAAGTCATTGGTCTACAGTAACAAGCCGGCGACGATTTGTAAGCTCAGAGCCAATATTGAACGCGAAATTGCTGGAATTTCGGCCGATTTATGCAAAAGATTGGACTTCGTAAAACGTGCACGCGGTGGTCATGCAAAAGAAATCGAATTTCATACTTAAATGTATATGTTCAAACTCGATAATAAAAAAAAAAATTAGTTAAAAAGTTCAAACCGTTTGTGTTTTATTCAAACAAGTTCAAAAGTTGAAGCGCTCTTACTGAAAAACCCTATACATAATTGGTGCGTAAACCTCTTTTGGCTATTTGGCCGAGCTATTCCTATATGTGGCGTACATCTTAATGTTGTGCCACAACGTACTCCGAATGGTAGTCACGCACCAACCCATTCGGCTGCAGCAGCCGCCTCTAGATTTACAAGTTATAAAAATTTTAGCATACGAAAATGTACACGCCCGTATATTTTTTGGCACATGCAATACTGTCATAAATGTCTAATTTTCTTAAATATAGTAAACATAAAAAAAAATTCGCGCGAACACTTCTGTTAGGTGTTTGGTCGAGCTCCTCCACCTATTCGTGGTATGCGTCTTGATATTTCATAAACATACTCAAATACCCGCTGTAGCAGAATGGGTTGGTGCGTGATTACCATTCGGAATTCACACAGAGAACGTAGGTTTGAATCTCGGTAAAACACCAAAACTAAGAAAAAGTTGTTTCTAATAGCGGTCGCCTCTCGACGGGCAATGGCAAACCTCCGACTGTATTTCTGCCATGAAAAAGCTCCTCATAAAAATATCTGCCGTTCGGAGTCGGCTTGAAACTGTAGGTCCCTCCATTTGTGTAACAACATCAAGACGCACACCACAAATAGGAGGAGGAGCTCGGCCAAACACCCAAAAAGGGTGTACGCGCCAATTATATATATGTATATATACTCAAATATTTTGCAGATAAGACATTACTTTTTCATCCATTAACATTCTCTGATACTACAATAGTTATCTACCTATCATCCTTGGGTACTACTACTTTTACGGTAACCTACCACATTTTACAATTTCTAATATTTTCAGTAAGTAGTACCTGACTGAAAAGGGTATTTTTAATGTTTTTTTAAATTCTTTCTATAAACCTGTGCAACTTATAGTACAAAAATGTAATTTAATATTAATATACGCTTAATTAAATCCAGTCCCTTTTATTCCCAAATCATAAGAAATCATAAAATCGATAAGCGCAGCTACGGCATTATTATTTCCAACTATTATAGAATAGGATATTAGTAAATATTATTGGGCATATCTTGTGGAAGCTTTGAATAAATCCGTTTACATATCAAAATTTATACAAGTACATACATATGTATTTATGTTTATTACATGTTTTATAAAATAAGTGTCAGTGTTTTTTAGCTTACCCATGTAGCAATGAAATGTGAGTTTTTTCTTTTGCTTTAGTAACAATTTTTAAAGTACTGTACTTTTAATAAACTAAAAAAAGATATCATAAACTCAAACATTGCTCATTTTATTACTTATATGTAAATCTACCAGAATTCGTAAGACTTATCAATCACTAAAAATTTGTTTAAAGTTCCCACACTACCCTGTAATCTAGATAATTTAACTCGCTAAAATTTTATTTGGCAAATTTTAAATTTTACAAAACAAAATCGACACCGACGACAGTCGGTTCTAATTCCCACGACAGTCGGTTCTACGTTACGAAGCGACCCGGATTTACATCCGGCCAAGGACTGTCACTCCAGCAGCATTCCCCGTATGTATGTATGGGGAATGCTTATGCTGTTACAACAACAACGACATCGACGATAACCAATAACTGCTTAATGAACTCGGTGTGAAAACCTCGAATAAATTATTTGTGGAAGTGTTGATTTTTGTTCTGTTCTCATATGAAATATGCAACATATGCAGGGCGCAAGGCGAAGTGAATTGAATTGCGCAGGGCGTATGACAATATTTTCCAAGAATGGTATTGTATTAGATGCTTGGTGAATATTTTTATAATCTTACCGTATAATGAGACGAGATATTTTTCGAAAAAAACCCCCATAAATTTAAAAAGTTCAACAAAATTAAACCTTCACTGAAAAGCTGGTGCTAATAGCCATACGTTGTGACTATCCGCACTTAGCGGGCAGAAATAGCGACAAATTCTAAGATTTTGCTGTTGTACATAGTTAAAGTATTGCTTACTTGATTATTTTTAATTAAAAAAATGGTACAAATCATTTAAATTAATTGACAATCCCAAAATATATTCATTAGTAGTATTTTCTGCTTTATTTCCGTAAAATTAATGCTACGAAACTTTCAAACTATTTGCTAATTGTAAAAAATATAAAGATACTTGCGCTACTTTTCGAGGTGTGACATACAAATTTTATTATTCGGCTCTAGCTAACTAATTTCTTTTAACAATTCTTAAATGTGTGGTTTTGATGCTCTACAATTCAGTCTTTTTATAACAAAATGACTATCAAATAAGCTGCCATTTACTGAATTTCAGTTATAGCGAATATAGCAAAATTAGTTTAAAATGTTTTCTGTAATCATATAAAATTAATACAAAATTAATTTTAGCCAAAATCTGGCATAAGATTATCACAAATTCTTACAATGTTAATTTCCAAATTTAAATAAACATTTCAATCTACAAAACATTTTTAGTAAAATATTGACAAAACATAACTACATAAAAAAATTGTTTTTAATGTATTTTTCTTAAAGAAATCAAGTTATTCTAATGCATTATGCATAGCAAATAAATTCTTTAGAAACTTGTTTCATATGCCGACAGCCATGCAACCCTGTTTATGCAGATGCTTTTTTTTCTCATATTGTTGACGTTTTCTATCTTTTTGGTTCTGCCTCTCATTGACGTTTGCTTTGTATTTCACAATTGTTTTCTTCCGCTGCGTATTTTCCATTGTTGTTAATAAATTTGTAGCAAATTTTAACCATTGATGTCCAGTTCATGTTTATTTGTTGTTGAATCCAGTTTAAATTGAGAAAAGTATAACCAAAGAGAGAATGCCAGCAAGAAAGAAGACTGGTGGTGATAGCAATGGCGGTGGGAGTGGTAACACATCAGACGCGTCCAAATACGATGATGATGCATACCGACAAAAGAGACAGAGAAACAATAATGTGAATTTCAAATATGATTAATTTTTTAACTATAAATACCATACACTACATAAAAAATATTTTAGGCGGTGAAGAAAACAAGACAAAAATCTAAAGAAACTGCAACCGAGCGTAAACGTAATGTGGAGCGGCTTAAGCATGATAATATCAAGTTGGAAGCTTCCATTAAAGAAATGAAGGAACATGTGGAAACATTAAAAAATTTGTTGTTGAACAACGTGCAAAAAGGCGAGCAGGAAGCTGTGCTGCAACGGATACTAAATGAACCTTCGGACGATGAGGGCGACAATTTTGATGGCACATAAGTAAACGGAATTTCTTATTCTAAAATAATAGCAAGCTATGATTTGCTATTGCAAACAAATGTTAAAGTGCACCATTATATTTAACGGATAGGATTGAAATATGCAGAAGTAAAAAACAATGTGAATTAAGAATTAGTGTGATTTTAGAGTTAGGTGAAGCAATACACTAAAGAACCAAAATTAATGTTTTATATAGGTTTTCGTGTTAAACATATTACTGTTGGAATAAAAACAAAACTAGACATAAGGATTTAAACAAAAAATCCATTAGAAGTAAGAGAAGTGATACATTGTAATGTGAAATATTGTAAATACTAATAATAATAAAGTTCATCAAACAAGAAATTCAAAATTCGAGAGATGTGTGTTTCTTTTCATGAATTTGTTTTAAGTTGTAGCTATTCTACTTTTGATATGGCGCATTCATAAAGGTGGTAGCACTAGGCCAACAACAATGTTTTGTACATTTGATTATCACGGCAAAGTAGGAAACAAAGTAAAAAACAAATAATGAATTTAATAGATTCGTCTTGGGCTTTAATGTTATGCTTTTTGTATTTATTTGATATAAAAAAGGACTGTTTTGTTCGCTTTGTTTGGAAGTGGGGTAATAAAATGAATTCATACTAAATAGTTTGTACTTATTGAAAAAAAAATAAAAGTATTTTTAGTTACTTTTATTTAATATAATAAGCAAGGAGCTTTATTTTTTTATTTTAATTTATTTTTGTTTTGAGGTGTTATAAAATGAATTCAAAATAAATCGTTTCTACTTATTGAAAGAAAATAAAATAGAGTTTCAGCTACTTTTGCTTGCAACTAACTAGTTTTAGAGATGCATGTCAAAGGCAAAACCCTTTGATGTACCAGGTTTTATTTTTTTATGTTTTTTTTTTTTTGTTCACTATATATTTTATAATATACAAATATATTTTGTATGCTTACCATCAAAAATGTCTAGTTTTCCCAAATGTAGTGAAAATACTTCGTCCATATTTTTTCAGTACTGCTATTTCGGCAGCGAGATAACGTAGTGTATTTTTTGAGTAGTTATTGCCTCAAGCGTCTTATCGTGACGCGCTAACAATTAGCAATACAATCCTGATAAGGAAGGAGAAACAAACACATGCTCAGCACAGCGAGTTCATAATAATACTGAATTAGTAAACGCTATCAAACTATTTCTATTCGCTTAACATGCTTTGTTATTGCTTCTTTACATATCTACTTATATGTGATATTTATTATGACGTTTAGCTCAAAAGAGCGATGATTGCAGCCGCTGTACTGCTTCCAATTGATTTCTTGCAATTTCTATTTTGCGATTATATTCTATTCCCCCGAGTAGGTACCTCCACCTCCAATGTTTAAAATTGCATGTAATCAACGACGAATATGGAACAAGTCAAAGCCCGAGTGTCATAAATTGCTACCAATGTGCTCCAGTTAGGCTCACACTACGGAGATAATAAAATAAATTAATAATTTTTGTTTTTGTAATAATTGTATGTATTTATTTACGTAGGCGGATATAACTGTATAAATGTATGTGGTGATACGCATGTGACGTATGGGCTCATTGATTTGCACCAATAGTCAGTGTTAATTGTTTGTAATCACATTTGTTGTGCATTTTTAGCACGATGTTTTATTGCTGTTGAGAATTACACCAAGTGCTTCCGCTAATTGGAGAGTTTGTGCTACTAGAAATATATAGGCGCTAGATGTGTTAATATAATTACTATTTCTTGTTGCCGTGATGACTTTATATTTATATATACATACATATATATATACAAATTCTCTGCAATAGTTGAAATAGCAGGCCGATGACTATTATGAAATTTTCAAATTCAATAAAAACATCGAAAAAATGTATATTTACTTTTTGTGTATTAATTCGATTTTTATATGGTGAACAAGAAAATCCCAGTCTTAATGAGTCTAAAAGACCATCACTATATAAAAAATATAAACCATTTATAATGAACTTCCGGTCGAAGCGTTTTGCTTTACATCAAAGATATTTAGGAATAATTGCAAAGCAGCAACAAAATAAACAATGCACATCAACCAGCTACTGCATATTTTAACAAACCCGTGTATAATTCGTGGGACTCGGAAAATTTGGCTACCGACGCGACATTGAATTACACTAAAATAACTCTTGAATGATATATTTTGTTTTTTAAATAATATTTATTATTTAATCTTCCGTTCGAACCCTTGGCGAAGGGTAGAAATAAACTGTTTTCGTGTATTCTATTTGCACTGCACAGTAAAAACGAAAGAACATCGAAAAACGACAAAACCGTACACAATGGATAACTAACAACTTCCCCATGCCAAAACATATATGCATACACATGCATACATATAACAAAATTTAAACAAGTGTGCAAGCACATTAGTATTTGTTCCACAGTAGGCACAAACTGTAGCGCAGGCAACATCAATAACCACTACAACAATTTCGCTTCTTGTCCCCATGTGTACAATGACGTTCAGAAAATAAGAGGGGCTATAGTCCCCTATGCGTTGTTCTTTATTTGTAGCTTTTTCAAAAGCCTCTGTAGAATATGTGGATATCACATGAGGATGTTGTTTATTCATACTTTTTGTGATCTTAACGAAAATAATTAAATAAAATATAATTTAATAATGTAATTCACAATCGAACGTTGGATATTGTAGCAGGTTAAACTCCTACCTATCCAGAATTGACACCGACACACCAAACATATGTATGTCCAGCATGTCAAGGCACCCTGCACGAAACTAGCCACCTTTTCACATGCCGCATCAAACCTACTCATCTAACATCCCTCGCCCTCTGGACCCAATCTGTCGAAACAGCAAGTGTCCTGGGTCTACCGTTAGATGAGCTAGACGAAGACGACCAGTAATCTACACCACACTGACAGGGTTAAGTATGCTGCTACAACAACAACAACATGTCCTTTTTATTTTAACCGCATAATAGTTAATATTTAAATTATATAAAAATTACTATAATTTATAATTTGCTAATTAATAGCAAAAAACGTGAAAAAGCTAAGAAACATAAATTACTAAACCCAGATATACCTAATTTACATCATCTCTTAGAACACATTCTGTTAGTATAACGGTATTTATGCAAACCAGAAAAATTCTTGCACTAGTAAGATCGCCGGGATATCTATGTTAGGTATATCAAAACCTTTATATCTTTCCAAGATATTTTACAGATTTTCCATTTCTTTTCACTTCCATTTCCATTTTTATGTTCGTTTACATCCTAACTAACTTTTTATTGGCTTATTTTATACTTTTTTTTTGGCGAACAATAAACTCGCTTTAAAATGCCGCTTCTATCGTTTCAAGCCTGAGATATGCCCCGCGCAATAGTTTCCACTTTGCCTTACCATCTTTTCGTATATTTTGCATTCTCTGGTATTATTAATTCTGTGATTAAAGTGGAAATGCACGCATAATTGCTTGCTTATAAAATTCACAGCCATATTCATTTTTATTATTTTATGTTTGCACTGCTTTTGCTTTTCACGTTTTCAAATTGCAAAGAAATAACTGTAACCAAAATTTATAATGGAATTATACTAGGTTTGTAGTAGCAGTAGAGCAGTTGATGTGATGTTTTCTATTTATTTCGTCTCTAAATTATTCAATTTCCAAAATTTCAGTTTTTAAAATTTTACAATTTCGGTAACAGCTGATTGTCGCCGTGTTTACGTTAATCGCATCCAGAGCCCACTTCATGAGGGCACGATTTTTTGAAATACCTTGTTTGTTTAGTTCGATTTCACTAAACATACACCAAACATACTCCTTTGTTAGTAACGCATTGAACGTACGTCATATTGAATTTCTTGTTAAAGTACGTTCACATATGCATTACTTACCAATAAATCCACAAAATTAATGTACCCGTTCACATATGCAATAATTAGAATAAATCCACAAAATGAAAGAAAGTATGGATATTATCTAGAATTATTTTATAGTCTCAGATTTTTGGAGAGAAATTTTGTATAGGAAATCTCGCTTTTTAATTACGGATTGGGAGTTAAGCACGAAAAAGTAGATCATCTACTCATATGTGAACGTATTATAAGGCCCAATATGTGATTCAATACTGTCATGTACATACACACATACTCGTATATAGCGTAAATGACTCGTGAGTATGCATACGTATGCGTTTAACATAAAGTAGTACGCGAGTAGTATTTGACGAATTACCTATTTATGAGTAGGAAATTGTAGCCAAATAAAATAATACTGAGTGTATACATATATTAATAAAAAGCCGGTAATAAGTAAGTGATTTCAACCCAACTGGTAGAAATTTTGCATTTATTATGTATTGCTTTCAGAGAAACACATACATATACTCATGGATAATCAAGATCACATTTTGCGAAAAATTAATGATGGTGTTTATGAATTATCAAAGAAACGAAAGGGTAAAAGCGGAGTTTGGAACATTTTCGCAGAGATTAGGAAAGACGATGGATCTATTTTACAAGGTTATTTATGCTGTCGTAAGTGTGTACGCTTATACAAATTCGATGGCAAACGAACTTCCAACCTCAACCGCCATAAGTGCTATTCATCGGTTTCGAAGGAAGCGTACAATAGAAATAACCATCTTACATTGCTTGAAAACTCTTCTAATGATTATGATTTTGCCAACGATGTTAAAGCCTGTGACCCAATCGCTTCGACTTACATCCATAATGAGCCGCAACATTGCGAAGTAAATATTCTGCAAATTCTTTTTTGATTTTATTTTAAAATATTCTAACATTTTGATATATACATATGCCAATTTCTTGTAATAGACTCAAAGCGAAATGTCCTGCCGTAGTAGTATCAACACCAACATGAAATTGTCTGACAATCTTACGAATGCACCCGGGGCACCACACAGGAATGCGAAGCAAGTGGAGAGTTTATGCGAAATGATAAAAAGTGATTTGCAAGATGTTCCGGAAGTGTTGTTTTTTGACGCCAAATGGAAGATAATGGATATTTTACGAGAAGTACACAGATCGCAATTGAATAATAAACTTCAGTCAAGTGCAAGCACATGGGCTCTTGGGAATGGAGAAAGTGGGAGTGGAAGTCTCAGCAGTAGTATGACAGATCAAGGCATCGTTGTTAGCCCTAGTCCTACTCCTACAGCGCCGAATAAGTACTAATATACAGTGTTTTCAGCAAGAACACAGATAAACTATAAAAAAGTGGTCATAGTGAAACAAGAAATTGAGTAAATATTTTATCCGGGTCCAACTATTATTTCTAACTTTGCATACTACAGAAAACTCACCAAAAGTTTGTGAGAATGTTGCTAGAGCGATGATTCTTGATAGTTTATAAATCCAGCTTATAGAGTATAACCAGCTTCTTAGAACATTGCATTGCGATATTACAATAAGATTGCACATAATTTAAAATAAATAGAATTTAAGGCATTAATGTACATATAATTAGTTAAAAATGATTTATACTATTCTTCTTGTGTAATATAAATTCTTTTATAAATGTCTTTAAATCTATATATATAATTTACCATTCGTCTATGTAATTTGAATAGAATCAAAGATATAAACACATGATTAAAAAAATGCATAATGCCTTCGGCATATTTATTGACTAATCTTCATTATTTCATCAAGGAGCGATTACATTCCGTTAGCAAAAATTTTTGTGCAATTTTAATGTTGAATAAAAGTTACTTTTTTGCAAGTATATTTCTATTCCAATTCAATTGTTAAGCAGGTACTAGTTGTAGGTATATTTAGGAGGTACAATTTCCAACATCATGAGCCAAGCGCTGATCCTAACTGGATCAGATTGGTGCCGTGCTGAAGGATTATCTATTTATCCTAGCAAGGCAATCATTGTTCTTTTTACAAACAAATAAAAGTTGGGCATTGGTACAATAATTATAGAAGGAACTACCATAAGCTACTCCTACGAAATAAAATGTATAGGTGTTATCCTAGATAAACGTCTAAATTGGAACTCTTACCTCGTAACGGTGATAGAAAAAACTACTAGAGCCATGTGGGCCTATTCGCTAAAATGACGACGTGCAAAAATTAGGAATTGTAATAGTTATTCCTAATATTTATCGAACGCAACTAATGGCAACGTTAAGTTTTCTGTCAGTAAATCTATGAAAATCTGATGCTCATCACTGGGTAAACAAACGCAATACTAAAGTTTTCGAAGTTGCGGAGTTGAAATGAATGAGGAGCACTAAGTTTTTAGAAAGCATAGACCGAAGTAAAATAAAATACTTGTTGCAGTCTATAGGCATACCTACAAAGGTTATTGAACTTGTTATTATGACCCTTACAAATACGGCATCAAAAGTTATAGTGCAAGGAGAATGTACGGAACCGTTCTCTATTGCCTCAGGAGTTAAACAAAGAGAAGCTCTCTCAACACTGATATTTAAGTAACTCAACGACTTAAATGGCTGGGACATGTGGCTAGAATGCCAAGGGAGCGATCAACGAGAAAGGCGCTAGATCTTCGCCCAATTGGGGAAAGAAAAAAGGGACGCCCGAGGAAAAGGTGGCTAGAAGATGTGGAAACTGATCTTAGGAAAATGCGCGTGCAATGTTGAAGGGAAGTGGCTGTAAATCGAGATCGATGGCAAGAAGCTGTGAAGGAGGCAATGGTTCACCAAGGGCTGTGACGCTAAGAAGAAGTTTTTATTTAATAAATACTACTTTGAAGTAGTACTACAGAAAGCTGGCATAGACCTACACAGTTTATTTTTTGACCATAAATTCCAGCGTCTTTGCCTTCGGGTGTTTTCGAGTAATCTGCTTACCAGAGCTTTAATGCCCGAGTTCAATCTGAACCTTATCTCAAAAACTATGACAGTAGTGATATCATCTCTGGCGAGTTGGACAAGCTGGAGTTGAAAGCTCAACGTTCCATGTATTTAGTTCGCATAACTTTTCCTTTGCTAAAACCTTCCCTAGTCATGTTAAATAGAGTACACCTAGTTGACTATATAAACCAGTGGTAGCTGGCAAACCACCAACGCGGCTGTAGGGCAGGTGCGCATCGCCTATGTGATGCACAAGCATACTAGACGCTGAAGCTTACACAGGGCTGCCCTTTATGTCAAAAGGGCGATTCTTGATACCTTCGCAAGTGTTTCATATACTACTACTATTACGATCTCAAGATTTTCGGGCTATAATCACAGGATTTTCTTGCTAATCATTTGCACACCATAGGGGACCCCAAGTTGCTTTAGAGAAGATTACATCCCCGTCCAGGATAAGGTCAAGATATTTAATTTCACTGACTATTTCAATAGCGGCCCCATCCACGCTGATTTCCCTCTTTCCTTGCAAAGATCTTCTGGTAAAGGAAATGGCATCTGGCTACAGCTTATTTATGTTATAAATCACAAAATTTGATATGGAAAAACTAAATGATATAAATGATTTAAATACGAAAGAAATAAGTAAATGTACTTTGGGCTCTACAGAATCCGTCAAGAGAGCACCGTGACGTTTCCACGACAGTCGGTTCTACGTAACCGGAACGACCCGGATTTATATCCGGCCAAGGACGGTCTGTCACTTCAGCAGCATTCCCCGTGCATGTATGGGGAATGTTTATACTGCTACAACAACAACGACAACGGAACACACTATGTCCAGACAAAAGATTATAGTTTTTGATGAACGCAACTAATATACCTACATACATATACTGTTAAGCGAACAAACCTAATGTAATTTGTTGCTGATAATGAAATTAATATACATACATATATTTTGCTTCGCGCTTACTAACACTTGCCTAGGTTTCTGTTATCAAATTAAACACACGAATTTACTTGAACAAACGTACTTATTTGCTACTGAAATGCACTGATCCACATGAAGCTAAAAACATACATATGTAAGCAGATTAGTATGTAAACAATTGTATACTTGTACAAAAAACATAAATGGATTAAGGCCGTTCATGGTTTCTAATTATTATGCATGGTAAGAAGGCATGAGTTATTCAGTCAGACGGTGTTTTGTTAAATAACTGCCAATGAAGTTAGTTATAATTTCATCTGTATATGTTTTTGCATACAATTAATATTCAGAAAACAAAATTTTGAAGCCAGTGAAAGGAGTGGAAAAATGGATATCACTTCACTATATAAAAATTCCTTGTTGGTGAAAAACTGGCAAGGCGCGTTGATTGCTCTGTTGATAATAATAATTGGAAATATTACCATTCGTTTGGCCAAAAGAAGGGCTCTAAATAAGAAAGCAGTTAATTATGATAAAAATAAGAAAACTTGGTTAGACAACAAAGAGTATATTAGTGGTAAATAGGGTGGAACATTTTTTTCCAAATTTATATTGCAGTAATTTAATATATTTTTCACCTTACGCAGCTGACTTCACCAGCAGTGATACATTCGAAAATAATGAAGAGGCACATGACGACACCTCCTACAACTCCTATGTTCCAGCATTGAAAGTTGATAATCATGTTCCATTTTGTGGCGCAACTGTTACGCTTCCTAGTGGTGTCAAGCAGTTCTATGCCGTAGCAAATGATCGTCGCAGCGTACGCTCTTACCGTACCACACCTATTCCACCGCTAGATGTTATTGCGGATTGCATACGTGCAGCTGGTACAGCTCCTAGTGGTGCACACACCGAACCATGGACATTCTGTGTCGTCAGAGATGCTGACTTGAAACAACGTATTCGCGATGTCATCGAAGCAGAAGAAGAGCTGAATTATGCTCAACGTATGCACCGTCAATGGACAGCCGATTTGCGTCCGCTACGCACAAATCATGTTAAATCGTATCTCACTGATGCACCATATTTAATTCTAGTGTTCAAACAAGTGTATGGCCATTTGCCAGATGGCGGTCGCAAGCAACATTACTACAATGAGATATCCGTAGCAATTGCCAGCGGAATTCTATTGTGTGCTTTGCAGTCTGCTGGTCTGAATTCTTTGGTAACTACACCTTTGAATTGCGGACACGCATTACGAATTCTTCTTGAGAGGCCCGAAAATGAAAAATTGCTTTTATTATTGCCTGTCGGTTATGCTGCTGAAGATTGTGTTGTACCCGATTTGAAGCGTAAAAAATTGGAGGAAATCATGATTTTATATTGAACTTTTTGAAAAAAGAGAAAATTAAAATTTAAGTTAAACAAGTCATAAAATACTTACTTATGTTATGCCATATGTAGTTTATGCTATTAGTACCTATTACTTCTGGTCGATGAGTGGTTTCTTTTCAAATCAAACTCATCTTCAAAGTTCAATTACCATCTGGTCAGAAAGATAGTTTCAGACGAGCTTAATATTTGAGAAGAAGCAATAAAATGCTATTATTTTTTCTATTTCGCTATTGTATTAGGAAAGTTATAAAGTGAAAAATAAGAGCGTCCCATGTCAGCCAGTTCTACGTTACCGGACTGACTCCGGTTTTTCTCGACCAAGGGCTTTCGCCCCAGTAAACTAGCCCTCTCTAGTAAACAGTATTCCATATAATATTATAACGCTAGTCCATGGACTCGGTTAATGGTTCAATTTATGATCCGTTCCGTTCGTTTTCATTTTCGTTGTACGTTTGTCATCAAGTCCTTCTGCAACTGGTAACTCGTATGTGTGCACAAACACGAAGTCAATAATTAGCGTGTTTTCTTGGGTTATTCAACTCAGTATCTCAATCAATTTATACGAGAATTGCCCTTTTGGTAATAATAATAAATATTATTAAATTATATATGGATGCCTTCTTGCTGTTGTTGTTGTTGTAGCAGCATAAACATTCCCCATATTTACATCCGGGGAATGCTGCTGGAGTGACAGTCCTTCGCCGGATATAAATCCGGGTCGTTTCGGTAACGTAGAACCGACTGGGCCTTCTTCACCACATTTGCTGTGGCTGTGTGGAACATGTCTGCATGGAAGATGAAATATTAATAGTTGATGAAAGACCTGTAAATAATACACATTTTGAAGAAAACGATATTTCAACTGAAAACTGGGGTAATATAGTTTTTAAAAATCTAATCAACTCAAATGTTTTATCAATTAATACGCCTTGCATATGTATATGTGATTATATTTATTATTACTACCAAAACAGAAATTGTATGCCAGTACCTCTATTCGTTTTCCCATCCTTCGGTCCGTTCCCACGGAAATTGTTCGGGATATTGAGCTGGATAGCCAAAGAAAACACGCTAATTTTCGTCTAATGACAAACAGTTAACAGATATTGCCATGAATTTTTCACACGTCATAAAAAAAGAGCTTGTAATTTCTACATAGTTATCGAAATTTCGTCTCATAAATCGCAGATACTTCTACTGCTTATGAACGTTTATATGTACATTTATTTTCTGCTGTTTGTTTACTTCAGTGTTGATTACTTCTGTGATGCCACTCATCCAAGTCTTTGATAAGCTTATGATGCGTTCTCATATAAGTAGATGATCTACTTTTTAGTCCTTAACTCCCAATCCGTATTTAAAAAGCTAGATTTCCCATACAAAATTTATCTCCCAAAATCTGAGATTATAAAATAATCCTAGATAATAACCATACTTTTGGATATACAACCCTGTGTTTTCTGTGTAATAGATCATTAATTTTCTATTTATTTTATTTTAGATCTATTTTCTATGTAGAAAAAATTTTCACAACAGTACTGACAGCTGATTGTCAATTTTGCAGGTAATCTCCCATATGTGAACGGGTAGGTTAATTTTGTGGTTCAATTGGTAAATAATGCATATGTGAACGTACTTTTACTTTGCCAACTATAATTTTACGGAATTTAATAGATCGCAGTATTATTTAAAAATAATAAATTTAATAAAATAAATAACCGAAATATTAAATTAAATCGATATTAAATTTCTTATATCTCAAACATATATTTAATAGGAACTAAAACTTTTTTACCAGCTGCAATAGGTAACATCTATTGAAAGAAGAACTCACGGAAACATTTAAATTTCTCAGATTTCTATGCAGCGCGCTATAGCTATAAAATAATTCTGAGGTGTAAATTTTTTAATTTATATGCAATTCTGGTAAGATAGAACTGGCCAGCTGAATAGGATTTACGTGAAAATGGTTTTACGTTCTTGACTAAATTCTCTAAAATACAACGCCAAACTAGGACAAATATGAAAAATATTACCGTATCACAAATTGTGAGGCATGAAATAAGTGACAATAGAAAAATAAAAATAAATTCGCCTCCAAGAGGTAGATTTTGACTGAAATAGTGATAAAGGCAGTAGTAATTCGGTGTATGATGAAATAAAAAAAAATAAAAAATATAATAATTTCATGTAAATACTAAAATACTCAGAATCATGGGAGTAGTCGATTTATTTATCTATCATCAGCGGTTACAATAGTTGCTTGCCGACAACACTTAAACTAACTAATAATACTTTAAGAGACTACCGAGAAAATGATACGCTATTAAATGAAAAGTAAATTGTTCACACTGAAATGTATCAGTATGTTTAACACATACTGTAACATTTGTAGAACCGTTGTCAATATCAGCTGACTTCGCTTCGCAACGGAAACAAAGCATACTTGCGGTTGACAGCAAATATGTACAAAGCGAATGCATAATGACATTGCATCGGCTGACACACGAAGCGCTGCGAACAAATGTGTGAAGTGAAAATGGCATTTTAAAAATAACTACGCAGTGTATCGAAGTGGATGTCACTACATTTAACGCGTACGTCGTCGTTGTGTGAATCTTGTAAAAACCATGGAAATTTGTTAAATAAGACAAATGGAAGTTGTTTAGCTTAAACAGGTTAGTTCGGAAAGCGTGAGCATTACCTCTATGGAAATCTTTGCCGAACAAAGGTCGAAACGCGATGTCGGTGAAATCGTACTTGATGCAAAGATAATATTGAGTGTAAAGTAAAATAGGCTTGTGTTAAATTCAAGTTTGAAAATTCCACTGAGGGCTGATAATAAGAGAGAAAAAGACTTGAAATTTGAAAAAGAAAGGTTCTGGGGCTAATAAGTGATTGAAATTAAGTGCAGTGCTGAAGTGAAAATTTACCAAAAAAAAATTTTTTAAGTGAAATTTCTCACTTTTTCATTTTTCTTTGCCCATCCTTTGGTATTTTCTTCCACATTTGCGCTGTCATCACCATTTTGACAACCATTCCACGCTCTTCAATTAATTGCATATGTGTTGGAATGGCGTGGTGTTTATTTCTTTTGGAGTGTATGCGTGTGTGCTAAAGTGGTGAGTTCGCATGTAAACGGCTGCCATCTGACGAATGCTACGAAGCATAAAATAGGCGCGTGTAAGTTTATGCGATGAAAGTTTATCAAACATATAATTTGTTAAAAGCTATTATTGTATAAATTTTAAAAGCAATATAAATTTATAGGATTTCCATGTGTTGTGTCTAGATACTTCGAAATACAAAGGAAATATTTAATACGTCCACAAAATTAACAAATACTCGTGCAGTTATATGTAAGATCAATATTTCAAGAAATGACTAATTGAAAATATAAAAAATCGCCCCAAAAGTGGTTATTACTTTTCTACGACAAAAAAGTGCGGTATATTCATTTAGTGCCTGGATTAATAAAATCAAAAGTGGTCAAGTGCTAATGCAATTAAAGGTGAGTTTAATAACAGCAGCTGGAGTATATGAAAGCTATACTGTGGGTGGAGTTGAAGCAGTTGCGCTTATATGCATATGTAAATACTATTGGATGGATTTGTAAGAATGTGTTTGAATGCTGAATGACTGTTACACCAGACAAGTAGATAAGCGAATTTGTAATACTAAGAAAGTGACACGTATTGCCCTATTATAATGCATTTTTATTTAAATACTAATATTTTGTGCCTTAAAACTGTCCGTATATGTATATGCATGTGCACTTTTGTGTATATGTGGGTGAATCGAACTGTTTGGACGAACACTTTTGCCAAATCGTATAGTATTTTTTATTTCTATAAATAATTCTGAGAGAAAAAGTAGAATAAACTATGGCTTTGAAATGAGCCAATAGGTTTTGGGAGGTATGAGTGGTACAGTTGGAAAGCTGAAGTCTTGCCCTGTCAAACTCACTTTTAGCAGTCGGAAGCTTATAGTTTTCCAGTTATTTTATTTATTTATTTATTTAATTATACAAACGCCAAACGGCAATATACTACATAGATTTAATTTATTCAAAAAAGGGAATAATTTATAATAATATAATAATATAGAGGGGGTATTTATTAGTTTGAGATAACAGTAAGACAAATATGTTAATAAATTGAGCAAACAAATTATGTTAGGTGCCGTTTAACAGCTGCAACAAATGCACCAATGGATCCGCCATAGAATTCCACGTCATTATTGAGTGTATTGACTAGATTCGCAATACGATTATGTGGGCCACCAATTACGTAATTTTTGCTTGACTTGACAGTTTTTAATAGGCGACGACGCCTCAGATGTAGGTTAGCCGGCGCAAATTCAAAGCAGGCTGCTGCGTCTGGAGCATCTATCAGGCCATTGAGTACTTTGTAAAAGAAAACTAAGTCTGTCACCTGTCGACGTCTTTGCAGTTCCTCGATTCCGTAATGAATGTAGATGTCATCAGTTGAGGTGCAGCCTTGAGGCTTATACCGGTGTGCTAAAGTCCTGCAGAACTTCCTTTGGACTGACTCGATGCGTTTGATCTGGTAATCTGTATATGGAGACCATATGACAGATCCGTATTCCAGGATCGGTCGTACGAGAGTGTTGAAGAGAGATATCAGCGTGTGCGGATTGGTGAAATCTTTGCTGGTCCTTGTTATGAAACCCAGAACTTTATTGGCTTGAAGCGTGATCTTATCTATGTGTTTACTAAAAGATAGCTTGCTATCCACAATGATGCCTAGGTCCTTGATATCCTCGGTTTCATGGATGTCATCATCATTTAACGTATACTTTGCGGCTTCACGGGTGTGTGACCTTGAATACGAGACCACAGCACACTTTTTGATATTTAAATCAAGCTTGTTCTTGGTACACCAATCAGCCAATGTGTTGATATCTTGCTGTAGTAGATTCATGTCCTCGTAACGATTGATTCTTCTGTAGATTTTTAGATCATCAGCGTACAACAGGTAGTCTGAGTGAAGATTGTTTCCAATGTCATTAATAAAAATGTTGAAAAGTATGGGACCCAGGTGTGATCCTTGCGGAACACCTGATTTGACATCGTATTTCGTCGAAAGGTGCCCATCTATTCTGACTTGGAGCTTCCTGTCAATCAGATACGATTGAATCCAACTTAGTGCCCTGCCTTGGATGCCATAACTACTTAGTTTCATTACCAATATCTCGTGGTTGACTCTGTCAAAGGCTTTGCTAAAGTCCGTGTAAATGGAATGTACTTTGGCGTTATCGTTCAAGGCATCGATTAAATAGTTGGTGTAAGTAAAGAGGTTGGACGCAGTGGATCTTCCGCCCACAAATCCATGTTGTCTATTCGAGATGATATCAGTAAAGTGCCACGTAAGTTGAGGCACAATGAGTTTTTCAAACAGTTTAGCTAGCGCTGATTGTATGCAGATTGGTCTGTAGTTGGCAGCATCAGATCTGGGACCGTCCTTATGAATGGGGCTGACAAACGAGAGCTTCCAGACAGATGGGAAGGTACCTGATTCCAGCGAGGTGCTAAAAATATCCGTTAGTGGCTCACAGAGACCGATTGCGCAGTTTGCAAGGAATATGTTCGGCAGGCCATCTGGGTCAGCGCCTTTTCTTGGGTTTAAATTTGTTAGAAGCTTAAAAACTAGATCTTGGCTAACTTCAAATTCACTCAAGGCATTAAACATAGCGTTAGGGTTGCAGACAGGCGCAGTGTTATCACGTTGCATATTTGAAGAATAGACACTTTCGAAAAAAGACGCAAATAGGTCGCAGGTCTCAACACCAGTGTTGGCCGACTTATTATTCCAATATATTGAGGAGGGTATATCGCAATTGTTCCTTTTTTTATTCTTGACGAATTTCCAAAACTCATGCGGGTCAGACAACACCTTCAGTTCCATGTTGGAGACGTAATTTTTGTAGCACAAGTTACTCAAATTCTTGCATACACGACGAAGATTACTGAATTTAAAGTAGTTTTCTCTGGTGGGCCTTTTTTTATACGTTGAATGAGCTGATTTTTTTTGTATTATTTTGAATTTTAAGTCGTTAGAGAACCAACAAGGGAAGTCACTAGTTTTTCTGCTGTATACTGGAACGTAGTGAGATATACCTAATTCCACAATGTTGTAGAGGATGCTGATCTTCTCATCGACGTTGTTAGTTGAATATAGATTAGACCAGTCAGTGTTGGTGAAGAAGGCGTTCAGGTTGATGTAATCGGCATTCTTGAAGGCCCTGTAGGTTGATTTGGCGGATTTTAGGTTAGGCTGTAATTCGACCTCAATTTGTAGTGAAAATTATTAAATTTTTTAACTAAACAATGCAATTATCCTATGAAGATGAGCACTTACATATCTCGATTGCCTTAGTTTCACCGCGATAATCGGTGTCTGATATATTCCTGTTTTCCTCAAACAACTCATTAATAGGTACCAGTAAGGGTTGGACACGAATTTCGCATTTTTAAGAGTGAAGAGGAAATTCCTTGAAGAAAGTCCATACCAAAATATTGCCACCGCTGTGTTTTATAGATAGGGGTCAAATATACTTTTTCCATCAGGTCCGAAAGGCGATCTTCTATTCATCACTCCATAAAATTTTTTTTTTCAAAAACTCGTCGGTTTTCGTCAGAGCTCTTCGCCATTATTTAGAACCAACTTTAAAAAATCTAAACCTTCGGTGGATAAATTTAAAACCTTCAGTGGATAATTTGGATTTTTTATGCTTTAATCCACATAAGCGCACTAACGGAAAGCCCGGAATTAAATATTATTGGACATATGAAAGTTTGGCAGGCAAAATTAGTAAGAATTGAGCGATTAAGTAAAATGTTTACACTAAAGAAAGTTATTCTTGTATTGTATGTAGATTTTTTTCAACGCTGTTTTTTTCGTTTTCCCCATACATTTTTTATTTTGTGTTAAAGAATAATTTTTCCCCTTTTTTTGTGATTAGAAAAAGGTTTCGACACATTTTGCAATCAACTTTTTGATTTTTCAAACTAACGGAAATAGCGAGTGTATGCAAACTTTTGTCCATGTCTGTAAATATGAGGTTTTGTTTTAAATAGCTAAGATATACAGTGGCTCAAACGCTTAATTGTACGCACACATTGACGTTCAACTTCAAAACAGATTTAAAAAAATTACAGCCGTTTAAAAATACTTAAGAACGATACCCATTTCTTTAAATTTAAAATGCATTCAATCTGTAACAGTATTTTTATCTAGAAAAACAAAAGTTAGTACAATTCGAAAATTCTTTGAGAAAAATACTTGAGAACGAAAAATACTTGAAAACCCTCTTTTCTTTACTGCTGCTGCACAGCGCCTTTACATTGACATTATTAAACCTCTGCAACGTTAAACAGGAATGGTTTCCCATGCTGCTTTGACATTTTCAAATAATGATTCAAATTTGTGCTATTCTGCGTACTGAATGAATTTTTTACGTTTTTCCAAAGATGCTCTATTGAATTTATTTCGGGATGCAATGATGCCCAACCCAGAGCAGTTATCGGGGTTGCGCCAGTCAAAGTAATATAAATATACTTCAACGACTCCAGAATAAAATCCTTCGAGATATTCTCAACGCACCTTGGTTCGTTCGCAATAAGGATATTCACCGTGACCTCAATATCCCTACGGTCGCTGAAGAAATTAAAAAACAAGCAGAAGCCCACTCCCATAGGCTTCAAAGGCACGTGAACGAGGAAGCTAGCAATCTGCTCAACACCTCAGGCCTAACTCGACGACTGCATCGAATTAAACCACATGATCTGGCATGATGGCTGTTAATTTAAGGAAGGGACTATGAAAATCTCTTCACAAAATTTTATTTATGTTACCAAAATTGTACTGCTCGTTAGTTTATCTGTAACTAGTTGCAGTGCCAACAAACATTGTTATGTATTTTATATTGTATCTATGTTTGTAATAAAAAAAAAAAAAAAAAAAGTTATCGAATTGTCTTCGAAAAACTTTTTTACAACATCAGAAGTTTGCTTCGGTCGAATCATAGTCATGTTGAAATGTCCGAGTCACCGATAAATTCTCTTCCGCATAAGGTAGCTTTACATTTGAAGCATCCATATTCCAGGATCCCTATATATAAGATTTCAAGCGCGCGGTCAATATGCTTATAAGATTTTATAAAAAACGCTTCATTTTTAAGTCCAGCCGCCTATGCCAAGAGAAGAAACTTAATGATCGCCAAGAACGCATGATTTTCCGCAGTAAAGCTGAAATAAAATGTTTAGGGCAAATACTAATATAGTAAAATGGTTTGTGATGAAACAGTTCGCTGTGTGATGAAAAAACGTAACTTCCAAGGACGAATAGCGCGAAATAGGCCCGTTATTAGTTTGAAGAACGAGAGCGCTCGCATGAAATTCGCCACTGAATACATAATCAAGGATATAGACTTCTGGAAAACGGCAAAATATTACTAAATCGTAGTGATTTAGTATTTTGTATTGAAACTATTGTTTTAATGAATGGGTTATTGTTTATTGAATGAAAGTGTTTTGCCTGAAAAAGAAAGTCCATTACTGAATTTGAGTCGAAGAGTACAATAGTTCTTGTGAAGAATGAAGATGGTTTTGTGTTGGTGTCGCCAAACGCAGATGGCGGAAATATTCATTTTATTGAAGGCAACATGGGTAGATTTCAATATCTGAGCATCCTTAAAGCTAACATACCTCGAGCGTTGCCAAGATGAGGCTCATCTAAAAAATGACCTCAACTATTCGTTTGTTGGTTGGGAAATTGTCCAGAAAACCAAAAAAATATTAAGTTTTCCGGAAGACAAACAAACTGGAAAAGCTCTTAAAATTGGTAGAATCCGTACGTACTGATGAGGGAGTTTTGTATAATATTATATTTCAAGAACATACAATGTTGTATGATTATTCTTTTGGACATGAATTCTTCTGGTTTTTTTTATCTTTATTTCTCCGTGCTAAAGTGTTGAATTTAAGGTGGTCTAGAGCACGAAAATTTCACCTATTTTCACGGTTTTTTTTTTTTGCTATTAATAATTAAAAAACGATATTTCAACTTTTCGTGTTTATTACTAAATCTAATAAGCATACAAAAATTTTTTATTTTATTTTAAAAACAATATTTATTATTATAAAAATGCCGGTGAAGATGACCATCTCGAAAATCGGACGCGGACGGCGTAGGTGATTTCGAGACTTCTACTCATCTGTAACACAAAAATTAAGAAGATTTTTAATCAGAAAGAGTGCACTTATGGTCGGAACTAGAACAAATCGAAAAAACTAAAAATGGACAAAATGGCGCGTTTTTTGAAAAAAGTCGTAAAATCGGGTATTTTTTACTAGTTTTTTAGCGTAAAAATTAGGAAATTATTTTAATAAAATTATGCTTCTAGTTCCGATGATAGCCATGCATGGTTGTGAACAACATATTCAAATTTCAGGTAATTCAGTTGAATAGTTTTTTTTCGTCCGCGCCGTGCCGAAAAAAGTAGTTTCGAGATAAATGAGTTAAAAGTTTGAGGTATAGAAGCGCGGACCGCACTCTACCTAGTTAATGGGCTGTAGACGCTATAATATTGGGAATTTCCGCGTGAAAATTTCAGAGTTTATTCTTAAGATACTATACCTTCGAATTCGAAATTTCTATACCACCGGGTCCCCTTAAACGTAATTTATTTATGTGAATAAATGGAGTTTGCTCTAAATTAATGACAAATATAATTTTTTCGAAAATGAAAATGAACTTACAGTTTCGGAAATTCTGTTTTAATATTGAACAATGAGTATGTACGATTAAGCACTTGAGCTACTGTATGCCTATGTAACTGTTTTGAGTATACACAAGAAAAAATTGCAAGTCACCTAAGTTATGTAAATACAGTTTGTCAAGAATATTTTCGCATAGTGATGAAAAATTTAAAGTTGTAGCTTTGATCGAGAATCCCAACAACAAATAAAAAAGCAAACAAAAAATTTATACACACATTCCATTACTGTACTTGTCTACGACTATTAGGCGCCAACAGTTATTAAATAAACACACACATTACAAAAACAACAACAAAAATATGTTTACTCTATTTAAAAAGTGTCAAAAAAAATGTTGCATAACTGATGAAAACAACAAAAAAACAGTTATTTTCCGCGAATTTAATTCATTTGGATTTTTTTGCAAATGGTATGTGAAAGGGGTAAGAAATTATTTAGTTGATTTAATTAGTTTCGGAATATCATATTCCAATGGTATTTTTTCCCACTCTTTTCTGATGAATCTTATTAATTCAGTTTTATTAGTTGACGATCTTTTTCCTACTTTTATTTTTAAATGAACCCACAAATTTTCGATTGGGTTAATGTCGGGACTTTCGGCGGGAGTATCAATAACTTTGGTGCAGTTGTAAAGTAACCAGGAGCTGCATAAATAAGATTTATGTTTGGTATCATTATATTGATAGTATTTGTATTTAAATTTGTTCGAGTTTTCCGAATCAACAAAGCCGAATTTTCTAATACTGGAAGTCAATTCGTTTTTTAAAATATCAAGATATACTTCCTTGGTCATTATTTCGTCCAAAATTTTGATTTCACCCACTCCCATTGTTGATATACAACTCCAAACCATTAATGACAGTTTTCCAATCTTTACGGTAGGGATACTATTTTTGTTTTGTAGTGCTGTGAGAGGCTTACGCCAAACTCTCTGGGGTCCATCATGATAGTAGAGCATCATTTTCGTCTCATCGGAGAAAATAACGTTATCGCAGTACTCTGTGGGTAGCGATATGTACTCGGTGGCAAATCGCAATCTTTTATCAACGTTTTGTGCTGATAACAGGGATTTTTTCCTGTTTTCTTAACCCGTAGTCTTTTTCCGCTTGAAGAGCTAATCTTCCTGTACTGCTTTCCGGACTATTATAAATAGTTTTAATAATTTTATTTATATAATTATTATATATAATTTTACGTTCAATTCGAGTCTTTCTTCATTTTCAGCACGGTTTATTATATTATACACAGTTCTAATTTTGAGGGAGAACATATCGGCGATTTCTCTGGCTGATTTGTCTTTGTAGTGCTTGAAATACACTAATTGAATATTTTTTGAAACTCGTTTTCCTGGCATTTTTTTATTCAAATCTAAGATCACTTGAAGAACTGAAGACAATCACTTTATAACTAAATAATTTCTTACCCCTTTGACATTCCATACCATTTGCAAAAAAACCCAAATGAATGAAATTCGCGGAAAATAACGGCATTTTTTGTTGTTTTCATCAGTTATGCAAAGATTTTTTTGACACTTTTTAAATAGATCTTTTTTGTTGTTGTTGTATTTGTAATGTGTGCGATTATTTAATAACTGTTGGCGCCTAATAGTCGTAGACAAGTGTATGTGTGTACATGTGTGTATAAATTTTTTGTTTGCTTTTTTATTTGTTGTTGGATTCCTCGATCAAACCTAAAATTTTATATTTTTCTTCACTATGCAAAGATGTTCTTGACAAACTGTATGTATGCGTGACTGTTATGTTGTCCAATGAACAACTGCTTATCACACTCTTAAGCCTATTTCATTCCTGTTATTGAATTATGTTAAAAATCTATATATTTTTTACATTAAAAATCGATATATTTTTTTACAATAAAAATCTATTAATTTTTTACATTATATTTTACATTAAAAATATATAGATTTTTTTATTACATACTATGTATTTTTTACATTAAAAATCTATATATTTTTTATATTATTATTGTTAGGAAATAATTTTTTTCAGTTGTATGTATTTCTCTTTGCAGATATCACAAAGTTTTGAGAAAATGGGCACAACTGCGAATGCGTTTACTTTAACAACAACAATTATACCATCAGTGGCAACTACAGGGCTTACTGCTACTCAAAAGTACGCGACAAGTTGACCGCGATTTCGATGAACAGCATTTTCGCGCTTAAGCGTATTAACCCTCTCCCACCGTATTTTATGCCTTATTACTAATACTTTCGCGAGTTAATCGTCTTTTCCACATTTAGCAGGAAAAATAACTTTATGTTATTCCTACAATACGTACATCTGTATGTATTTGAAAAATAAGTCGGGAAAACAAAAAGCTATCAAGGCACCATTCTTGCGAATGACAATAGTGTGACCCGCTTGCCACTGGGAAAGTAGCCGTCGGTTGTCAAACAAGTTTAGCACGTGGAAATGTCACAATTGAAAGAATTAAAATCTACAAAAACTATTTCTTAAAACCAAAAATTCCAAACAAAATATACAAAATTTAAATACAAAGCGTTTCCACAGAGGAAAAAAAATCAATAAGAGCACTACAGTAGCGATTTCCACTGCAAACACTTTGCCATAATGAGTCGATATTATAACAATAGTAGCGGTGGGAGTAGCACCAAAGCGCTAAATTTGACCGCTAGTGCCACTTCCAAAAAGATGGCAACGCGACGACAGGCTGATCACGAGAGCGGTTTCTATGAGCAGCCTACCAATGAAACACATTTCACGGGCGGTAACTCGTCCACCAGTAGTGTTGGCAGTGCCAAACGCACTCGACAACCTTCTGGCGAACAATATATGAATGGTGGCCGCAGCAAGCGGCAAAAAGTGAATATAGGTGCCCCCAATATCTCTGCGTTGCCCGCTAGCGCTCATATAGCTGCGCATGGTCAAAGCAAATCGCACAGGCAAGGGCCTATCACGGTGACAACTAATAATAAACAAGAACAGCGTAATCAATACTATGCCAACAACAATAACAATAACAAACGTTATGTACTTCCTCAAATACCTCCACAACAAGCGCAGCATCAACAAGTTAGCCACACTTCGGCAAACAAAAAGACGACAGCGAATAACAATAACAACAATAATATAAATAGCAACAAAAACAGCTACTATGTGCAACTAACAGCAAAAATGAATGTATTACCCGTGGCGGAGACTATCGAAGTACCTGATAGCAGCGATAGTGATGATGACGCTAAGGTGAATAGAAGAGCAGTGATAAGTGGAAGCAGCAAGGAGCGGCAAGCGAACGGCGGTGACGGTGGAATGCCAACGCTTATTGTTAGCGGCAGTAGTAGCAGCAACAGCAACTGCCAGTCGATTGCCCCGCACCATCATCAACAACAACAACAGCAGGTTCAGAACAAATTCAAGTATGACGCTCAACAGCAAGAGTTGAGCGTAAATGGTGCAAGTAGTAGCGGTCAGGCCGCGAGTAAAAATAGGGAAATTAGTCGTAAAGGTGATGCCTCCAACAGCAGCAACAATGTCGAATTGGAACGAATGCAACGTGAAATTGAGGAAGTTACTCAGGTTCACACCAAATGTAAGTACACTAATCCAAATAATAATATAAGATTCCATTTTTTTTCTTCTTTTTTTTATACTTTATATGAATTTTTAGCGAATTGTGCGGACTCAGTACATATTTGTCACATTATCTAATTGATGATGGTTAATTTTGGTAGATTAAATTAGATTCGATTTTCTACGAGCTTTGCACTTCGACCTCATGGTCTTTTGTGCCCTCCACACATCACAACTCTACTAGTTCCCTTATTAAACTCAGGATAAAGTTGGGTTGGATTGAGCGTATGTGCCTTTCTCCTGGCTGCAAATGGCCGAGATGTCTCAACCTTCTTCCCGCTATAACGCTACATTGAAGGAGAAGGTGCATTGGAGTCCGCTGGGATTGGTCGTAAAATGAAATTTTGTTTGAGCCTTGTTGTTCTTGCCTATTGGAAATATTGATTGAAGTACTAATTGTGCTTATTGAATGTACTAGTCGCAAAAAGCCTTAAAAATAGATGACGAAATACACTTACTGTAAACGAATATGCAAAAAAAAGTCATATTTTGGACAGAAAACCATAGAAATTGTGCAAGAAAATCCGTAACGTTTATGAATATATTTTTAGAGCTTCCAAAGGGTGGATCAATATGTTTACTTTACTGTCTTTCGGTTTGAGATACGACCTTCAATAATTTTTGTGCATTAAATCACCACATTTTAGGTCTGTTTGGCCCAAGGGTGATAGAATTCATGATTGCGCCGTCGGAATCCTTCTTGTACTCAATTCGCCTTGTGTTCTCTCTACGTGTTCGGCGCAACAACAATTGTTGTTTGCCAATCAAAATTTCAGCATATACACGCCCTAATTCCTCTTTCGGTAGCAAACTGAAACTAATAATTTCCCAAGCGATAGAACACCAACTTCTCTCATAGATGAAACTCTTTTTCTCGTGACAGTGATGCCAAAATATGATGACACACCGGAAAAACAAGAATTGGGTATTTTAAACAAAAATTGTGAATTTTTCGAAGCATTCAACGCTTCCCAATCTTAACAAGTGGCTGCACATGTCGATAGATACGAGCGAATGGAACTACCATATTTCCAACGTTTCCACAACAGTCGATTCTACGTTACCGAAACGACCCGGATTGTCACTCCAGCAGCATTCCCCGTACGTAAGTATGGGGAATGTTTATGCTGCTACAACAACAACAACAACCTTTCTGCACCAATAGGTGTAGTTGTGGTTCACTACGATTGAGGATCAGTTAGAACTCAGAAAAATAACATCTGATGCAACGAAATATTTGCTATTTTCGCCCATCTAGAGCCCACCTCCCGAAATTAAAGAGAAAAAGAAGAAAGAAAAAGTTCTTGTGAGTCTTTATGGCAGCTACATCGTAAGTTCTTTTGCAGCTACGTCGAAATTCTATGAAGCGCTACATAATTTAGCACACCCCAATGATAGACCTACCGCCATAATTATATCCCAGCAATACGCATCGCCATCAATAAATAAGCACATAAGGGAATGGAATTGCGATTGCATTACTGCCTAGATCAAAGACTCAAACAAGGCCATTTGAATATAATTGGGTCCTTCCGAGTCATAAGGAATTTAAATCTTATTTCACAATTAGGAATACAGCTCTGGCAGCTCCCTAATATATGCAATTTCTCTTTCGGTTGCAAGCTGAAATCAATTCATTTCAGACAGAATACAAACTGCGCGTTACAGACTCAAATTTACAATAAATATATTTTTGGCGTAAAACAAATTTTAATGTGGATTATATATCTAAACTTCGGGTCCAGGGTTAGGCTCAATATCAGCCCTAAGGGGAATTATGGGGTGCAATCTTGCTGCATGAAGCTGTTCCAGGGGCGATAAACGAGGGCTAACGTTCAGCGCACTAGACAAGAGTAGTGGGACGGCACCCCTTGGTCGGGAAAACCCCGAATCATTCCGGTACGTAGATACCCCTTTGCCGTCTGTACAGCAACTGACTAGCAGAGCGTTAAAGCTTTATTAGCCAAGACTTAAGTTAGACATAATTTCAGATAACTTAAGCTAACCAAAGTTACCAGCAACATGCGGTTCTAGTTAGCGTAAACTTAACATAGAAAACATAGAGAGCTGTACGCTTTAGAGCTCTATTAGATTTTAAGGGTAGAATTTGGTATGATCTCGTTGATCACGCAAATGAAGTGTTGTTGTTGTTGTTGTTGTAGCAGCAAAAACATTCCCCATATTTGTACTCGGGGTGCTGCTGGCGTACAGTCCATGGCCGGATATATAGTAAATCCGGGTCGTACCGGTAACGTAGAATTCTTTTTGGGTGTGGGGCAAAGCTCCTCTTCTTATTTTTCATGTGCGTCTTGATGTTGTTCCACAAATGGTGCGATCTACAATTTTAAGCCAATTCCGAACGGCAAATAAGAATTAGACCTCTATTAGAAAAAAAGTTTTCTATCATTTTGGTGTTTCATGCACAGAGATTCGAACCTACTCACTTCCGAATGGTAGTCACGCACCAACGCATTCGGCTACGGTGGCCGCCATACTATACTTCGATTATTTAATAATGTTGCCTATTAATCGTTTTGTGAACAAATCTATAACACTCTTGAGATCAAGCGGGCGCGGTTATAAAATTAAGATACCAAGTGTCGGACCTTTTGGAAACTCTTCGTATTGTCTACGTGACCAGCTTACGATAGATCGAAAATATTAGTTTAAGGGAAAACGAAATCCATTATATTTGCGAAAAATTGTTGCGTGTGAAATGTCACCTTGACAACGAGCATAAACTTTAAATTGTTCGATCGACACTTAACAAGATACAGAGAAAATAACGGATTTCTTTTTCCCCAATGTAATATATGAACTCACAATGCTTTCTATCTGAAAATAAAAATTTACACGAATCCTTTAATTTTGGTATTGGATTAGTTTGTTATTTCCGAACCAATACTATTTTTTCTTTATTTTCTTCTAGTGGTAGTTAGGGAAATTTAGATCTAGTGCCCTTGCCATTTCAGATAGTTTCGCGATACTTATAATTTATCAAAAAATCAACAGTTTGGTCTTTTAATTTTGAGAGCAACTATTAGGAGGTTGAATTAGTTTTAAAGGTGACACACAGATGGCGCTATTTATCACTTTATCGCGTTGGCAATACTGAATATATATTCATGACAAGGCCTCATCCCTAGGCTTTGTTTATCAGTATCTGTCATTTCGCTGAAGTATAAACAACGCAGTGTTTTCGTGCTCCGAGTATGTCAACTTTCGTGCCGTCGAAACGCAATTTGCGGGAAGCTTTGCTTTTCTTCTTCAATTTGAAAAAAAAATACAGCCCAAGCCCGTGAATTGCTGCAGGAGGCCTACCCAGACCATACTCCGTCGATTTCAACATGTGAGTACTGGTTTCGACGATTCAAAAGTGGTGATTTTCACACCGAAGACAAGGAGCGTATTGGCCAGCCCAAAAAGTTCGAGGACGCGGAATTGGGGGAATTGGTAAACGAGGACTCGTGCCAAACCCAAGAAGAGCTTGCTGAATCATTGGGCGCTGATAAATCAACCGTTTGCAAGCGTCTAAAAGCGATGGGAATGATCCAAAAGCAAGGAAATTGGGTCCCGTACGAGTTGAAGCTGCGCGACGTCGAACGGCGATTTTTTACGTGCGAATTGCTGATCGAGCGACAAAATCGGAAGGGTTTTTTGCATCGGGTGGTGACTGGCGACGAAAAATGGATCCACTACGATAACCCAAAACGCAAAAAATCATGGGGTTTGCCCGGCCACGCATCAACGTCGACGGCCAAGCAGAATATTCACGGCAAGAAAATCATGCTCTGCATTTGGTGGGACCAGGTCGGCGTCGTATATTTTGAGCTGCTCCAACCGGGCGAAACAATCACGGGGGATCGTTACCGACTGCAATTGATGCGTTTAAGCCGGGCATTGAAAGAAAAACGGCCGGAAACGGTAAAAAGGCACGACAAGGTTATTTTGCAACATGACAACGCTCGGCCGCATGTTGCTCAACCTCTCAAAAAATACCTTGGAACGCTTGGCTGGGAAGTGTTACCCCACCCGCCGTATAGTCCAGACATAGCTCCCTCCGATTATCATTTGTTCCGGCATATGAGTCTCGATTTGACGGACCAGCGGTTCTCCTCGTACGAGGCTACCAAAATATGGGTTGAGTCATGGATAGCCAAGCAGCGGCCAGAATTTTGGAGAAACGGCATCCGGAAATTGCCCGAAAGATGGGCGAAAGTTGTAGCTAGCGATGGCCAATACTTCGAATAAAATATTTTGTACCGTTTTTTCACAATAAAGCCCCAAATCTTCGAAAAAAACCTTTAAAACTAATTCAACCTCCCAATAATAAATTTAACAAATGCTTATCTGTACAGAAAATTTACTTATAACGATTAAGCGTTTGGGCCACTGTACATAAGTATGCATATCCATGAGTACGATCGTATGCATATACACACACATATATACATATGTATATACGTGGGCATAACTTTGTGCTGTCTAGCTGCATTCTGTGGTATGTTGGTTGTGCTAATGCTGACTGCTTTTGGCTTTTGGATGGGCGGCGGAGATGAAGGCGGTATTGCAAAAGTGGAGCACATGCTTACAACCTTGACACGTTTAATACAATTTTTGCATTGCTGTTTAGATGTTAGTTTCTCGATTGTGCCAATGCCGAACACCTTTCAATGGCGCATTCGAATACTATTGCATGTTGGCTTATTTACACACAAACTAATTATGCAACACAAGTTCGGCCAATGAGATGACAATTAGTAAAAAATTGACTTTGTTATGTGGAGAGGAAATTGAAAAATGCTTTAAACTCTTACGCTGCAATAGAGAGTGAAAGGTATGACAATTGGGTTATCGCAAACATGCATTTGTGTTTCGTCAGTTTTCCAGGCGTTGCAGCATGACTGTCTTCTGACTCTAAGATTGCAGAGTGGAAGCGAAGCTGAGGACGAAGATAAAGCAAGGTGTTTCGCCCTTTCACCCTTGCTTTTCAACTTCTATCTATCGCAGGGAGTTTACCAGGTCTCCTAAGCTGACGACTGTACGATAATGGCATCGGCCAATGGCATTGTAAGTAAACGACTACCTTACCTGCCTTTCTCGCTTCTCATTACGAGGAATCTACAACTTTCCCCCACTAAGTTCACAGCGACCCTCTTTAGCACCTAGACAAAGGAGGTCAAAGACAAATAAAATATTGTTGGCGACATTTAAAACAATTGGACGGCCGGTTCTAAATTACGCTGCGCCTGTCTGGTCGCCTGGAACTAGTGATACGCAGTGAACAAAGACATGCCAAAATACTGCTATTCGGACAGCGACGGGATGCCTCCTAATGTGCCCACTACAACACCTACATAACGGGACACAGATGTTCCTTACGAAGGAGCCCAACAAAATGCTCAGCAAACAGTTTCTGCTAAGGTGCTACCGCAGGTTTCACCCATGTAGACACCTGCTTGAACCAGAGACGCCTCGCAGGCACGTTAGGAGACACCCCTTCAATTACGGAGATGAGATCCAAGACAAAACAAATCGACAACTACTGGATCGGACAGTGTTTAAACAGACTATTAACGACATTCATTGGGATACACGTATCACCTTCTTAAGCTTCCATCCACCGAATGCCGTAATCGGAGTCCAACTACCACCTACAGCAGATGAAGAGCTCCAGCTTCCTGGTGAGACCCGCGTAATATTGGCACAATTACGTTCTGGATACTACAGCTGTACTGTACTCCCACCTATCCAGAATTGACCACGACATACTAAACATATGTCCAGCATGTGAAGGCACCCCGCGCGACACTAACCGCCTTTTCACATACCCCATCGAACCCACTCATCTAACATTCCTCTCTCTCTCTCTGGACCCAACCTCGCAAATTTCCTGGGCCTACTGTTCGATGAGCTAGAGTAAGATGGCCGGTGATCTACATAACACCGGCAGGGTTAAGTATACTACTACAACAACAACAATTAAGATAAAAATGTTCCCACAACAGCTGGTTCTCCATTAGCGAAACCGGGTCGTTTATATCCTTGTATTGTAACTTCAGCTACATTCCCCGCACATGGATGGAGAATATTTATGCTGCTACAACAATAACAACAACGAAGATAAATACGAAGCTGAAAACGAATTGCTTGCATTGCGAATACGATGGCGAGTGGAAGACGAACAAAATGTAATACCACTTAAAATGGATTCGTCTTGAAATGGCCAATTATTTCTATATGGAAACCTTTTTTTAAAGGTAAACTCAAAGAAAAAACTCCATTCACGAAATAAATTTGTCTAGAGAATTCCTTCACCACTTGTATGAAGAGTTGCGATAATTTTTGTTCGATTCGTCAAGAATGTCAATTAATACGTTTGATTAAATTTTGGCAAAAATTGAGCTATTTATTGAAAAACTATGGACAAATTTCAATAAAACTCCAATAATGGCCAATGAAAGATTTTTATGACTTTAAGGTAGACATTCAAATAGGAAATGTTTACCTACTTATTTGACCATTGGGTTTGTGGTAGTTGCCGGGAGGCAAAAGGTGTAACACTTTAAACCACATAAAAGCACAATCTAAACTTTAAGGAAAGTAACCCTTCCCTTAGCGAACCCTGAGACCCATTTGAAAATGAGACGGAAACCCATTCACAACGTTTTTTTATATCCAAGATATTATAGTTTATTTTTGTTTATTATATTGGCATTAATATATTTTTCAAAAGTAACTCGCGTTTATTTCAAAGTGCAAACAATTAAATGAAATGTAAACAATTCACTACAGCAAGCGATTTGTCTTTGTACCGTATAGTTTCAAGCTGACCGCTTGCGCAACGTCTCCATTTTTGTTTTCGGTTGCACTGTGATCACTTCATATGTTCACTACAGGGTCCGGCACTCGAAGTGTAACCAATTAAAAAGGCCATA
The DNA here is from genome assembly GCF_027943255.1 of Anastrepha obliqua. Lineage (NCBI taxonomy): Eukaryota > Metazoa > Arthropoda > Insecta > Diptera > Tephritidae > Anastrepha > Anastrepha obliqua. The sequence goes on from NC_072894.1 coordinate 16,627,645, forward strand.
AATTTAGTTTAGAAAATTACTTTTATTCAACTCAAAATAAAAAAATGTGTGAAAATAATACAAAATTAAGAATCAATTTACGTTTGCTCGATATGAGCACCTTTTGCCTTAACTATGCCCTTGAGACGGTCCAGAAACGAATCGCAAGGTGCCCGAATGAGATTTGCAGGTATTTGGGCCCACTCGCGGACAATGGCGTCTGGAGACTGGTGAATCTTTTAGTCCGAGCTCTCCAAAATGGCCCAAAGAGAATAATCCATCGGATTCGCCTCTGGTGAATTTGAGAGCCTCTGTGTGGACGTTATGAAGTTCGGAACGTTGTTTTTATCCATTATTCGTTCACTCGAGATTTGTGAGACGGTGGCGAATCCTGTTGAAACGTCCATGATCTGCCACCGAAATATTTGTCTGCCCACTGCTTCGAAATAACTTACAGAATACTTTTCCGATAATATTTCGCATTTACCTTGACGCCAGGCTCAATGAAAACGATTCGAGAGCGCCCATCTCCGGTTACAGCGGCTGATACCATTACCTGTGGCGGGTACTGCCTCCTGTTGGCTGGTGATCGATGACTAAAATTCTCGTGTGAACGGTCGATCAAATAAACCCTATAGTTTTGGGAGTTTACGAATTGCTCAATTTGAAAAATTGCCTCATCAGAAAACACAATGTTCGGATATTGACCGCTTTCGGCCAAGCGAAGCAACTCCTTCGCTCTCTCAAGCCTGACTTGTTGCTGCTTTGGTGTGAGATTATGCGTCTTTTGGATCTTGTAAGGCTTGACTTGCGATCATTTTTCAGTATGCGGCGGATGCTAGGGTCACATATTTTCAGTTCTTTCGCCATTTGATGGGCACTTCGTCGGTGGTTTCGCTCAAGTCGCTTCTTCACTTTTTGAACCATTTCACGTGACGTTGCAGTCTTTTGATGACCACCTCCATGACGTTTCGCGATGCTAATAGTATCATTGTAAGAAGTAATGATGCGTTAAACAAAAACTTTATTAACTTTATAACGTATATAACTTATTTAAATGCAATCGCACTATTACGTTTAAAATCCATTACTGATTTTCTTTTTTCGCGTTTACTCGCGGCAAAATGCTTCCACGCGCTTGTAAACAATACTCTGGACTTTCATTTAGCCAACTAACAGACATCTGATGCCCGTGCATCAGCTGCGCGACCGGTCACTTCGAGTGCCGGACCCTGTAAATACTGCATGTAAATGAGTTTTATGAGGAAAGCAGGAATATATCAAACATCGATTAGAGAGGTACTTGCTGCCTACTTAGTAAAAAACTTTCCAAGAAAAATGTTATACAGTAATAATTTAGTTTGCTAGGAAGAAAAACTATAGGGAAAATGTTGTGTTGTCATGTAGTGCTAAATTTGTAATCTAATTTTCTCTAATTTTATAGCTACACTATTTGTTTCGAATAGAATGCAAACTCTTTGACCGATCGAACCAATCTGTAAAACAAACTCGCCTCGAGACTGTCGCTCTTGTAACCGTCGATTCGTTGATACCACTTTTCTTTATTTTTCCGCACGTGTCGATTGGCATTTCTAAAATTTCATGAAGTATCATTATTATAATATTAAAATAGATACGCATTGCTTGAAATAGTTGGCATGCGGAAGCTTAACACCATCTAAGCTGTTTATTAATTTCGTTTGTGCATATTCCATGAATTTTGTTCCATTTTAATTTATGCAACGGGGAATTCCAAGTGACGTCAACACCACGTGCTTAACCTACTTTCTAATATAACGGTATACATACTTACAAATGTATGCATAATTATAGTATTTATTTGCTTACGTGCACGCAGTTGTGCTGGCGTGACATGTCAAATGATTTTTGTTTTTTACGTATTTAGGACAAGTCGCGGTATCCAATCTGTGTTACGACCTATTTTCCGTTTAGCGCTATCGAAATGCTTAATATAATATTTACCCGATAATGAATAAAGCCATACGTACATACGGTGGTGTGCGATGAAGTAGAGATAAGTGAAGTGAATGAGCTTGTAATAATTTTTACAAATTATCACATTTTGGTGTTCATGTGCCCAAAAAAGTTGCAAAGTAGGGGAAAGTGAGAGAGCAAAATGGCATTTCATTTTGAGGGGAAGTTACAAGTTGCTACTGAATAAATTTTTACTTGTAAAAATTTGCAAGTCAGAAAAACAGCTGATCGCAAAGTAAAAATAAACACGAAATAAACTTTGCGAATTACTTCATCTGACGGCGATGATGAAATGGAAAAAATTAATGTGAACAAAACGAAATCATGTGATTCCGAAGCTCGTTATTTTGCATTTTATTTACTTTATTTTTTGTTTTAATTTCATACAAGGTAGTTCAAGTGAAACATTTTTAAATTTTTGTGATTTTTCCCGCGAACATTTAGTCAGTTTTTCGTCAGTCTTGCAAATTGTTACTGGCTTTGCGTTCATGCCCTTTTTTTTGATATTTTTCTCTTTGAGAGAGAAATCTCAGAAATTAAGTTACTGGCAAGTTACTGGATAATTTTTACACGAGCAGACTTAATATGTTTAAATAACTTTTATTTAGCGAAAATTCAAAATTTTCAAATTGTGTTGATTTAGCGCTGAAATAAAATATAGGGCTTTCCAAACAGAGGTGTGATTTTGATATTCAAATAAAAATGCTATTTTTTAAGGGGGCAGATACGTAACGGCCATATTTTCCCTGATTTTCATTAAAATTATTTAAAATGAATAAGTCAATATATGGCATAAAGTTTATTTATACATTAATATATATGATCGGATGTTTATTTCATTATAAAGAGGAAGGTATGCCGTTAATAGTGGAAAATAACATCAGGCAAATGACCACCACGACCAAGCTTACAGGGCAATATCCTTTTCATGAAATTTTCCATAACCGAATTGCAAAGTGGCTGCCCTATGTCCTCAATAGCTTCACGAATTCCATCTTTGATGTATTGAATCGACCCTAGGGTGTTGGCGTAGACCTTCTCTTTCACGTGCCCCCAAAGAAAAAAGTCGGTAGGTGTTAAATCACAAAATGTCGGTGGCCAATTGTGATCACTTCTTCGAGAGATAACACGGTCCGGAAACTTTTCCCGTAAGAGATCAATGGTTTCGTTGCTTGAGTGGCACGTAGCGCCGTCTTGTTTAAAATAAACGTTGTCCAGATCAATACCATTCAATTCCGGCCATAAAAAATCGTTAATCATCTCTCGATAGCGCAGTCCATTTACCAATAACACCTGTTACTGGTAAACCCTTTATAGAGAAACGTTACGAATCATTTCGACAAAGTTCTGCGTTCTGAAAGGTAACATTTGTGTGAGAAAACTAAAATAATTGGCATAATTATTATTAACTTTACCATAATATTTATTGTTAGTGGAGTAATCACAGTTTTTGTCATCGGTATTAGAACCAGAAAGTGTTGGCATTTGGCAGGGTTGAAATATTCTCCCATGCTGCCTTTACAAGTGCCGGTATTGCTGCCTTATTAAATGGACTTTTACGCTTAGTACCAGCAGAATTAGCAGCAGATTTGTCATCTGTGGAGAACATCTTAGTTTTGTTGTTTGTTTCATTCTCTTAATATTTAATGTACAGTGATGAACAAAAGTATTGGCACAGCAAAAAGTGATTTTTAACCAAAAAAAAAATCGCTAGGTAGAAGGAATACATTATCTATTAGCACGTGTTATTTTGAATAGCCCGCTATTTCGGTAGATGTCACTTTTGAAGCTGTCATTTTTTGATATTTGACAAGTAAAAACTACGCCATTAATAAAAATGGAACGATACACGCTTAAACAACGCATTGAAATTATTGAAATGATGAAAATTTGGCAGAGGCGGTTCGTAAAACTCGAACATTTTTGGGTCATTTTGAAGCACCCCAGCTGTTGGGACAAGTTAGTGATGTGAAGAATAAAACCCGTGCTGTTGTAACAGAAAGGGTTACAGAAAACGCAGGTTTGTCCATTCCTCGTCGTTTTTTAGAATTAGGCAATCCACAACCGTCATTACATCGTATTTTGTATAAGGATTTGGGTCTTAAGGCTTATAAAGTCTAGTTAACACAAAAACTCAAGCCGGCCGATCATCACAACGTCGTGTCTTTGCTAATTAGGTCATTGAAATGCATGAAAATGATCCGAAATTCCATCGAAAAATCATCTTGAGTGATGAGGCCCATTTCCACCTCGATGGCTTCGTCAAAAGCAAAATTGTCGGATCTGGCGCTTAGAAAATCCAAGAGTTGTTGTTGAAAAGCCTCTCTATCCTCAACGTGTGACTGTTTGATGCGGTTTATGGTCCGGCGGAGTCATTGGAACGCTATCGAGAGATTATTAACGATTTTTTATGGCCGGAATTGGATGATATTGATCTGGACAACATTTATTTTTAACAAGACGGCGTGCCACATCAACAACGAAACCATTGATTTTTTACGGGAATAACACCTCTTATTGGAAAACCCTTTATTCGCTTTAATTCATTTTATTATCTGTTGTTATATTGAATTAACACTAATTATAAAAGAAAAAAAGTACCTATTATAACGCAGCTTTTTTTATGCACATCGCTGTGTATGTATGTATGTATGATCGAGCGAATTCTTTCGTGAATATTATATACAAACTTTCTATTATGTTGTCGACGAGTAAATTTATGCATTTATGTACCAAAGTGTATATACACAGTTTCTCAAAAAACTCGTGTTCACTGTTCTTTTTTTGCTATATTTCATTCACGCGATGAAGGTAAATGGGAAATGTACAAATACATACATACATAAATATATTTGCTTAGTAACGCACAGCTTATCATTGGCATGCGCTGATAACACAAGTAAATACAGTGTGTTGTGCCGTTCATTAAAGGTGTTTAAAATTGTGACACATGTCAAGCTGTTTTCTATGTTGCAACCCTAGTTTGGTGGTCAAATGCATGTTTAGGTATTACCCCTTCAAAAACGATACGATTACATAATTATAAACGCACAATTGTCTGACTTCATTATTCTCTTTTATTGTGTTTTAGAGAAAATATTTGTACGTGCACTGTTTGGACAAGTGTGCTGAGAAAAACAAGTTCACCTAACAAGCAACAAAAACAACATCATTCGTTTCAGCTTATCTCAACTATCCGTTTCTGTTTACTTCGTCTTAGCACCTGGCATGCTCTCAAACTGTGTCAACTTTTTTGCTTTTTGAAAATTTTGATTTGCAGCTACATATTTTGGTAAAGTGGGATTTCGGAAAACTTTAAAACAATAAATAGAGAAATGTAAATGAAACAAGAAATAGAAATGTATTTAAAATGTTCAGCCACGTACCTTTTTTCGTGGGAGTAGAGCGGACAGAGAAGAGAGAGAGGGGATTTTGCTTTCCGTACTGGCGGCCCGCTTTGTGCTTCTTATGCGTATTGTCAAACTTGAAGTTGGCTGCAAAACTTTTTTTGATTTATGTTTTCTTCTTTTGTGTGAGAAGGTCCTGAGTTGGTTTCCACTAAAATGGAAGAAATAGAAGACAAACAGGAGAACGCTGGAGAAACACTGTATGTTTTTTGCTAGTAAAGTAGATATGATTAAAAAAATGTATGGAACATGTTTATGGTGAATTATAATTTTATTTTTTTTTTTCAATTTATATGTATGTACATAAAAAATAAAAATAAATAATTGACACATACACTTCTATTAAGGACCTCTTTGTCATCGATGGTAACGCCCTTCATATGGTTTGACAGGAAGCGGAAAAGATGGTAATCGGTCGGTTCAAGCTCCGGAGAATACGGCGCATACTGACGGACCTCCATTCAAACTCTTGGAGTACGGCTTTGACGACTTGTGCAACATGGGGCTTGGCGTTGTCGTGAAAGAGTATAGTGTGACCACGTCGATCAGGTCTTTTCGGTCTAATAGCCTCATTCACGCGGTGTAGCAGAGCAAGTTAGAGCTCCTAGTTGACCGTGGCATGCTTTTCCGGCATTTCCCAGTGCACCATGCTCTTCCAGTCCCACCAAAAATATATCATGATATCTTTGGATGAAGATCCGGCTTGACTCTCGGCTTTGGCGTATCTCCTGGAGCTATCCACGCCTTTATTTGCTTCAGATAGATGTAGATGCACCATTTCTCATTCCTCGTGACGATTCGGTACAAAATGCGCTGTTGCTCGATGGCGGGCGAGATGCTGAAAAGCAATTATTTGAAGGTGACTTTCTTTGTATTTTCGTTGAGCTCGTGTGGCACCCAGGCTCACAATTTTTCGGTAATTCCCACTGCATGAAGGTGATTTAGAATCGTTTTATGATCGCAGTTTATTTTTTTCCCCCTTAATTCACGTTTGGTTTGGCGACTGTCCTCCTTCAAAAGTGATTTCAGACGTTCTTCAACGAATTCAGAAGCCCTTCCCGTGCGGGATGTGCCATCGACGTCAAAGTCGCCATTTTTGAGCTTTGCAAACCATTTCCGTGCTGTAGACTCGTCTATGGCACCTTCTCCATACACGTCGTAAATGCCCCGGGCAGGTGTCGAAAATGTCGATTCTTGCTTCCTGGGTATTCCATTTCTAAGCCTCAAAACTATGTCAATAATAAAAAAATAAAACTCAAAAATACAATTACCTTAATTTTGTAGAGCAGAAAGAACTCTATCGAATGAATACTTACCCTTTGTCAAACAGCAAACAAATCGTTGTAAAATAAAAGGAAACATAAAAAGCTCTACGAACTTATTCCCTAACCCAATATATTATTACAATGTTTTTTTTTCAATTTTCATTCCTAGTGACTTAATTGTGCGAGCACAAGTGTACATATACATACGTATGTGTGTACGTTGGTTTCTTATGTTCAAATGCACTGTTTTCATGAGCGGCCTTCTGTGCTTTATATTATTTGCATTTTCGCATATTCTCTTATACTTTATTTTTATCTCTTTCTCCGCTTTACATACAATTTCTCATTTTATTCTTTTTATTATCTTTTTTCAAGCCCACTCAGCTTTTTCCCCACACTTTTCGCACTTTTGATGTGAATGTGTGCACTTAAATCGTATATTTGTATGTGTGTGTGTTTGTGCCTCTATAGGTATACTTATATATGTAAGTATGTCTGTATACGCACTAGAAGATCGATATGTATGCATCTACAAACCCGTACACATTCTATTTTCATTATCTGTGCTTTTTTATCTCTCTTCTTATTATTTCTATCTATTTTTAATCACTTTGGTATTTTTGTAATTTTCTCAAGTTTTTACACGTTTCGTTGTAGCGTGCGTAATGCATATACATCCATACATATATTGTATATGGGCATGTAAATTGATTTGTGTACGGCTCTCTTATCAATGCAACTCTTCCCTACAATACATTTTAGAGACTGCGGATTTTGTGATTACAACAATGAGCCGTTCTTTAATCAGGAGAAATTACACCATGAAACGTGAAAATTATTGGTTGCTTTGCCTTTTTAGAGCAATGCAATTCACTTACATGTAACTACTATGATAGGAAAAGAGCTTCTCAGTTGAAACTTGAAAACAAAACTCTCATTCGAAATTACTTATAACCTATGGGAAAGGTGGTTTTGTCCGCTACTATTTCTTCATACAAATTGTCAACACAGGAGAATGTGCGCTTAGAAAATCCAGCGACAAGAGGAGAGTACTCAGGTAATCAAGTACTACCCAACTAGAACAAAAATGAGTAGTTTGCTAAGCTCTTTTGTAATTATTCATAATAATAACACAAAAATTTGCATATTTAATACTCAGTTGTCTTGCAGGGATTATGTTGTTGTATGTTGTAATTTTAGTAGACACATGGTTGCAGTATGTATGTACATATGTAATCAAACACAATGTGCCGACTGAATAAACAGGTAGTTTACGAGGTTGGCTATTTATATTCTGGCCTAGCAATGGGAAAATGAACATTGGTGGCTGAAAATCGTTGTTTTTTTTTTCAAAATATTCTTAATAATTAAAACTCTTTTGCATTCGTTTCAACCAATTTTCGTAACACTTTGTCCAGTCGCGTTAAATTTTGTGGGATCCTAATCGAATACATCTGTTTTTAGCAAAAATTTTTTTTTATGCTTGTGCTGTCCCCTCTCCTATGGGTGCTGGCACTAAACTCATTGCTAAAGAGCCTAGAGGAGAGAGGACAACACGTCGTAGCATATGCGGACGATGTTGCAATGGTAGTAAGGGGGAAATTCCCCAATACACTCATAGAAGTCATGCAGGATTTACTAAACATGGTTGAAAACTGGTCAAAAGCAAATGGGCTAAGCGTCAACCCTAATAAAACTGAACTCATCCTATTTACCAGGAAACACAAAATTCCAAATATAACTTCTCCGACTCTAGGTGGAACGGCACTGTCATTTAGTGATGAGGCCCGCTACTTAGGTCTAATAATAGACCGAAAGCTAACATATAAGGCAAATGTCGAAGATAGAGTAAAAAGGGCGACAATAGCACTATACTCTTGTAAACAGCTAATAGGACTAAGTTGGGGTCTCTCCCCATCTATCGTATACTGGCTTTACACGGCAATTGTCAGACCAATCCTAACATACGGCATATTAGTATGGTGGCCAGCTTTAGATAAATTGTACATCAAAAGAAGCATGGCACACGTACAAAGAATGGCCAGTCTTTGCATCTGCGGGGCCCTCAGAACCACACCCACAGATGCACTAAATATTATGCTTAACATTTTACCAATAGAAGAGCAGTACGGTAAGCAAACAGCTGCCAAAGCAACTCTCAGACTAAGAGAAATCGGCCTACTCAGAACGTACCAAAGAGGGCACTCCTCAATTTTAGCACAATTCCCCTGCATTCCCAGCACAACGGATTTCTGTAGGACCAAGGACATCAATTTCGATAAATCCTTTGTCACAGTATTTCCTTCCAAAGAAGAATGGGATAACGGGCTCATTGTCAAGATAAATGACTTAAACATCTACACAGATGGCTCAAAACTGGACAACCAAGTAGGTGGAGGGGTCTACTCCGACAAACTCGGAGTATGCCAATCATTTCGCTTGCCTGATCATTGCAGTGTATTTCAGGCGGAAGTCACTGCCATAAAAGAGGGACGTAAAGAAATAAAAACGAGAGTATTATCCGCAAATGAAGTCTTCATTTACTCGGACAGTCAAGCAGCAATAAAAGCGCTGGAATCAAAAACACACTCGTCAAAAACAGTTCTAGAATGTTTTAAACTACTAGATGTCGTATCTAAGTGCTACAAGGTGCACCTTATCTGGGTACCAGGCCACAGGAACATTGCAGGAAATTGTAAGGCGGATGAATTTGCAAGAACCGGTACAACGCTCGATCTCGAACAGGATAAGGTGCTGATACCCATGCCCATAGCCACTTGTAAATTACTTATAGACAGGGAAACCATCAAAAAGGTAAATACAATCTGGCAAAACCTCACAACATGCGAACTAAGCAGACAGACATGGCCGAACTGGAACAGCGGTCGATCGAAGATCTTGCTAAGATTCAACAGAGAATCTATAAGAAAAATGATAGGTGTTTTAACTGGTCATTGTTTAATAGGCAGCCACGCTAGAAGGTTAGGACTCCCTTACTTCGATTTCTGTAGAAGCTGTCTTAATACAGAAGAAGGGGAAACAGTCAAACACCTTTTATGTGAGTGTGAAAGCCTAGCTATAAGAAGGCTGCGCACTCTTGATACAGCATTTCTAACCGATGTAGCGGACATAGCCCATCTAAAACTAACGAAGCTCTGCTCGTTTATTAAAGCAACCGGATGGTTTGAAAAGGAACACGTAGAGTAAGGATAAGCTCCAGTGGTATCACAATGGACCTGCCGAAGGTCTAAGTGTGTCTTACGACAACCACCCTACCTACCTACCTACCTACAGAACTTTGTAAGATTTCACAACAACAAACTTGGAATCAAATGCCCAACATCACGGCCAAAAATTTTACTTTTCGCTTTCTCCTCGCGAATACGTGAATTCGACGCATATTCATGAATACAAGTAGGACTTTCATTTGTGATTTTTATATTCTAAACCGAGAAACGACTGATGTTTATTGCTCATATATTCATACGCACCTAATTGGGATGTATGTACATCTTTTATTAGATGTTCGGCCGAGCGTCTCTACCGATTTGTAGTGTGCGACTTATTGGTTAACTTTAAACTTACAAATGATAGAACCGATAACTTTATCACGATTCCGAACGGCAGACGGTTTTTATGAGAGCTTTTTTCATAGCGTACTAAGCTGCTTAGCATTGTCTTCTGCTGAGGGGCGACTGCGATAGAAGAAAACTTTTCTACGATTTGATGTTTCGTGGCACAAACTTCACAATGAGTTTTATCCCGAACCCTCTGAATGCTACGCACGTACAAATCCACTCGACGGCGTAGCACAGCAGTGAAAATCTGGCTTGTCGTCAATAGATGATCTCACTAGAAACGCCTTGTTTAAAAAGCTACTTATACCTTGGAATGCTCCTTTTATGAAATTTTTTTTGTATTATTTTTTTGTACCAATGACACATCCATAACGTCTGAGTGAATGAGTGTTAAAGAGGCAATGGGAGAGATAAACGTGTAATCGTTAGGTGCATGAACTTCGGCAGGGCCATCGAACATGCATTTAATTTTTAAATTTCGCTTAAAATTAAAAAAAAAAAGTGTGATGTATTTGCCAAATGAAGTAATAAAAGAAAAGTGTTTGTGACTAAAACGAGTGTTTTTTATAAAGTTAAGTGGCATTTTGTTTTGCAACGCAATTTCGTTTGCGATGTGCTTATTGCTTAATATAAATAAATAAAATTTTAATAGATTTTTTGTTTTTTTTTATACAATACTGAAGTCAAATTTTGAATTTCATCATAAAATAAATACCACGTGCTTTTAATTTTAAATAAAACCAAATCTTATTTATGCTTATATGAACTTCTACAAGTCGAATTTTATGGAGAAAATAAATTAAACAAGTTTGTTTGAAGCGAAATAAGTATAAACAACATTCATCTTTGCCAACTGATGTTGATTAATGTTTTTATAAAAATACCCAGCAGAGAAATTTACTAATAAAATTCGCCACAATATTGACAAAGGGATTTTCAATTGCAGTGAACAGCGAGGAATCGATTGATTTGAATCGATTCAATTGAAATTGATTGATTTTCATTACAAGCGTAAACTTTAATAAACCTAAATAAAAACTTTTATGACTTTATTGAAAAATCCGTTATTACCTAATTCAATTTTTTATGCATGTAGATCTGCCACGAATGCGTGTATGGATTATTTAACTATTAACACTTTACGGCTATGTTAAATTTGGACATGGGTGTCTTATTGGTCCGTATTAATTTCTCTCGAAAGAGAAGTGATGCATAGGATTATGAAGGATAAACAAGATTTATTAATTCTATAAATAAATACAGTAAAAAATAAGTATGATTCCTTGTTGAGATAGCTGAGAGCAGACATACGACCGAAATGGTAAATATGCTTTGGTAGCCGAGAGTAGACATACGATCGCCAACGGTTAATATGTATCGATGAGCACAAACTACAATAAGCGTCAAACTTAGAAATAGTTGAAGGCTCGGTTGGATGCGGTTAGATAAATAAAACGTTGCTAAAGCAGATTAAATTTTCTTTAAAAATATATTTTCCGAAGATATATAATGGGCGCATGCACCCTTTTTGGGTGTTTAGCCGAGCTCCTCCTCCTATTTGTGGTATGCGTCTTGATGTTGTTTCACAAATGGAGGAACCTACAGTCGCAAGCCGACTCCGAACGGCAGATATTTTTATGAGGAGCTTTTTCAGGGCAGCAATGCACTCGGAGGTTTGCTATTGCCTGCCGAGAGGCAAGCGCTATTAGAAAAAGGTTTTTCTTCATTTTCGTGTTTCACCGAGATTCGAACTTACGTTCTCTCTGAACTCCGAATGGTAGTCACGCACCAACCTATTCGGCTATGGCGGCCGAAGAGATAGTGAAGTTTAAATTTGAAAGTCGCCTTTCAATTTTATCACAGTTACAGTAGAAGTCAAAACAAATTAAGAAAAAATGTAAAACTGCGATGTATTTATCAATGGTGAGGCCTGCAGTATACTATAGATGATGTTAGCAAATAACGAAGAGGACTTGAAACATTTCGAAAGTACATTACTGAAAAAAATACATGGACCCATAAAGGAGAATAACAAATGGAGGAGGGGAAATAGCGTAGAGATTGAAGTTTTTTGTTTTTGTTTTGTAAAATTTTAATTTTATTTATTTATTTATTTTGAAATTGTGTAGAAAAATTACTGACTAAACATTTCTCATAAAAGTCATACTTCAGCGAAATACAATAAGTGAGGAATGAGAAACTCATGTCAGTAGTTCCTTATTTTCCTGCAGGGCGTAATAATGTGAAATTGTTATGGTCGATCTAGTTGTTCGTATAACTACATATACAATATTTAGAAAATATCTGTGGTTCAATAACCGCAGGCAATTATTGTAGTCAGCCACCATTATTTCCCAAGTTATCACAACAAATACGCATTTTAATTCACCGTAATAATTTGATTTTGTTGCTGGACTTACGTTTTAGTGGCGCGGTGAGTGATGAGTGCGCCCGTGTTGTCACAGTAAAGTGATTGTATGGCTTAAGGAGTATTTTTGACTTTGCTCTCTGTACCTAACTGGAGAGTAATTTTGCAAATGTATAATAATAAATGCTTTCGTTTGTATGCCTATGCGTGTACATATCCAACACATTTGTGCGCGTAGACACGTGCTTCATACATACATATTCTGTTAGGTTATGCATTTATGTATGTGTATATATTCACTATTTATTTTGAACTAGCAATTTTAGAAAAAAGCTTAGTCAAACTTAACTTCATTATGTATATATTAATGTATGCGCATTAATAACACGGTGATTTTTTCTTTGAATGTTTAATACCTAAAAGGCTCTTTAAATTTTTGTGCATTAAAATCCGGTTTCTTTACGTCAGCAAATTATTTGAGGTTAAGTTAATTTCAGAAACTATTAAAATAATAAAATTTCGAAAAATTAATAAAAAAATTAAATAATTAATAATTGGCTGATGTAAAAAAACATTTTGACTTTTTTTAGGTATCGATGTTCTTTTTAATACATTATGTGGCATCTATTATTAAAAATTGTACATTAATATGTATGTATGCATGTATTTACGAGTTTATTGATCCATGAAATTCTGATCATCTGCAAATCATTAGATATGAGAAATGGGGGCAAAAGCCAAATTCCTGGTAAATGGGCAAATTGATTAAAAATGGGTCAATATTTAAATGTTTAAAAATTAATGAATTTCGAAACATAACAGAAAAATGGCAGAATCCAATTTTAAAAACTTGTATTTATAATTACGCCTGATTTGGGTTTTTATATGGGTAAATAAATAAATACCTGAACAGCATAAACAGCATAACTCGCATATAACTGTACTTTTCAAAAGAGAAAACAAGGTGTATTTTTGATATAAATTAAGCGAAATTACTGAAATATGCTACAAATAATGAAAATAAAAAATTTAAAAATATAATGTAAGTAAAATTTTGAAAAAAATGGGCTATGCCTACACCCACTTTTGGGTAGTATCTAAATAAAACTCGTCCAAGCTTGCCGCATATATGTATTGCTCCCCACCTTATTTAGCTCCTGCCTAAATATTATTGAGATCAGATGAAACCACGTGCACTTTTTTATTTGTTAAGACTAAAATGTGTGCAGGTATTTAAAATTTTGCCCAGACCGAATGTAACACTTTCTAAATGCTCTGTTAGCCAAGACTTTCTTAGAAGTTTATAAGTTGTTACTCAACACGTCGACCCGATTGCACGAGCTATATTAGCATTTTAACAGGGTTTGCATTAACTACTTAATAGCAGTAATATAATATTACCGAAACCATTGCTCTCCGTTCGCTACTATACGGACATACTAATTTGTCGGTTATATTTTCAGTTTAACATCGCAAAGCCGCATAAAAAATGCATCTAACAAAACAAAAACGAACGCAGCTCAAGTAGCAGCCATGAGAGTAGCAGCACTAGCTGGAGAACACATGAATATTTTACTACTGCTCCAACTACAGAGAGTACTGACAATTCTTTTTTTTTTATTATTACTCTGAGTTACTAGCAACAACGAGCGGAGTAAAACAAATAATCGCGCGTTTTGCGTAACCTGGTCCACTACTCATCTGTTCAAGTTTAGAGTAGTAGCGAGAGTAAAAATGAAAATTAAGAAGTTGAGGAGCAATTTCAATCCCTGTTTTTTATTGTATTACAATGTTTTCTTTTACTTGCTTGTTTATGGTACTTCATTTTCATATTCGACAGTTTTCTTTGATGCGTTGCTTTTTTATATATGAACAAAAAATCTATTTGTATTGTATATTTGGAGGAATTTTATTCGAAATAGATAATAAAACGGTACGGCAACATAATTCTCTCACTGCTCTCAATTTATGTAAAATAAAGGGTATTTCAAAAGTGGCGCCTAAATGTCAGTAGTAAATAATTCCTAGACGTATCTTTATTAATTCCTATTATAGATGTAACTTTTTTATGCCATCTTTGACATATGTCAAGTCGACTGAAGTACAATTCTACACGATTGGAGCAAAGTTTTAAAATTATTGAAATTTATTATGAAAATAGTCGATCTTTAAAAACAACATATCGCAAAACTCGTGATTGCCTAGGCTCGGACGGAACCGTAAATGTATTTGAACTGATTGTTAATTTTCAGAATCTAATACGAGAACCGAAGAGGATCAAGGCAACGAGAAATTGAAGCATATTTCTAATATTAATAATACCCACGCCCAAATTAAATTTCACTTAATTGTGCGCGCTTATAAAAAGTTCGGTCCGGGCCGAAAATTGCACTTCTTTACTTATTTCGCGGCCGTCTTAGTCGAACTGGCTGGTGCGTGACTACTATTCTGTAGTGACCGGAATATCGAATCCGGCCATGAAATACCAAATAATATAACAAGTTTTTTGATATAGTTTTCGACCCTAGGCAGGCAATGGCGAACCTGCGGCTGTATATCTGCCATGAAAAAGCTCCTCATGAAACAAAACAAACCACACAATTATAGGCCCCCCCATTTGTGGAACAACACCGTGCGTGCACCACAAATCCGAGGAAGAGCTCGGCCAAACAGCCAACAAGCGGCGCAAGCACCTATTTCATGTGTATTTATACAAATTTAAATTAAAAATCTCCCCTAGACTGCTCTAATAAAAGCGTGCAACTGCACCATCACCACCACCACTCGACTTGCCTCGTTCGTTTCTATGGCACATTGACTTCTATGTGTTTCCGTGCTAATAACCTTTGTGCGAAGCAACTTTTGGAATGCATGCGACGACGACTTTTGCTTGTCCTGCCACACTTTACTACTTGTGCCCCTTCAATGTGGTTGTCCCAAGGCTGTTTCTTCAACGAATTCCTGGCCATGAGTATTACCTTGTACAGCTGC
Organism: Anastrepha obliqua; assembly: GCF_027943255.1. Taxonomy (NCBI): domain Eukaryota; kingdom Metazoa; phylum Arthropoda; class Insecta; order Diptera; family Tephritidae; genus Anastrepha; species Anastrepha obliqua. The sequence continues at coordinate 16,643,228 of NC_072894.1, forward strand.
AAGTACAATTTACAATACAAAATTTCATTTAAATTTGTTCTTTTTTGGTTTCATAGTAATTCTGGTTACTGTTCGCAGTGTAAAGAAATTATGGGCTTTCTCATTGGCTGGCCTCTTCCACAACCGCATTTTCCTTTCTACCACTGGCATAGTAGCCTAATCGTAAATTGTATAATAGTAAAAGTAATGGTAACAAGCGTTTCGTGCTGAAAGTTTTTCCACCAGCTTCTTTTAGTCCACTGGGACAAGTAACGTGGGTTGGTTGTGTGTGCTTCAATAAAATCTCTTTGCCTTTAGTTCGTATTAAAATTTGCAGTCTTTACACTCACAAGTTGAATGTCACTTGCAGACAGTGTCCTTGAGTCATTGTCACGCACTGTTGTTATTTATGTCAATTGACGAACAGAAAACCTCCAATGCATGACAACAACACAATTGTTAGAGAGAAATATGATTCGTGTGGCTGACTCCTTTTGTACTCGTACCTGTTGACGGCCCACTCGTTTGATGAAATGAGTTGCCTTGTTGTGACCTTGAGCTGTGTGTGGCTGCAGACGATAATAAATAAATAAATACTGTATGTGCATATGAGCTTGTCAGCTCATCTATATACATATTTGCCGTGTTCGCCCCCAGGTCTTGGTAGATTGGTACTGTGAAAAATACTAAATAAAACACGCTATTTTCGTCCCGAGTTCAAACAGTATCGGCGTTCAGATTCTTACTGCATTTTAAATCGTAATAAAAAGATAATACAAGGTATGAGTTTAGCTTTTTACTGTGTTGAGCTTTTCTCTCTCATTAAATAACGGATGTTTCTAAGTAAATATGAGAGTAGTAATTTGTTGGTATTTAATTTTTGACAGGGACATATTCCAAATATTCATCAAAAATAATCACAATCGAGTTTTAACTACTTATAGATGCTAATAAAAAAGCAACAACAACAAAAGATCAACTCAGTTTTATACACCCGGTGCAGTAGCTAATTTTTATAAATCTGGTGCTTTTGTAATTTTCGTAGTAATTCGAATGAAGCAAAGAAATGAGTTGGTGGCTCCAGGAGATACGTCAAAGCCGAAAATCAAGCCGGTTCTTCATCCCACGAAGATCATGATATGTGTTTGTTGGGACTGTGAGGGCATGGTGCTCGAAGAGAATGATACGGTCAACACGGAGCTCTACCTTGCCCAGCTATACCGCGTGAATGAGGCTATTCGACTGAAAAGACCTGATCGACACTACAGGGTTTGATTGAAAAGTAATGAGCCTTCCCGCGCTGAGCGTCTGCCAAGCGATCAACCGAATCGGCTGGTGGGGGAAAATGATCGTTGGACCTTCCCCTTCCATTAGAAACCCAGTTCGCTGGCAACAGCGGTGCAGTCAACATCGCTCCGCGCGTGAAAGCTATTTTAAAAGTATGTTAGGATTTTGCAGTGGCGAAAATGCAGCGATCGTTGGAGCAACGTTACTCGATCAAATTTTGCGTAAAGCTACACAGTTTGTACCTCCAGGAAGCACTGTAAACGCGGCATTTTATAAAGAAGTGCTCCTTTGGCTGAAAAACCGCGTCGCACGGGTTCGGCCCGACCTCGTCAATAATTGGACCCTTCATCACAACAATGCGCTGGCGCACACCGCCTTCCTCTGCACCTCTGCATTAGCCAAGATGAGGGTTCCGGTGCTTCCCCACCCTCCCTACAGCCCAGACCTGTCCCCTCCGTAATTCTTCTTGTTCCCACGCCTGAAAAGAAAGCTGAAGGGGAGGCGTTTCGACTCCATCGAGGCGATCCAAAAAACTGTGACAGCCAAATTGAACGCGATTCTGGCGTATGAGTTTAAAAAATGTTTCCTGCAGTGTAAGGACAGCTACCAGCGGTGTATTGACGCTCAAGGGTCCTATTTTGAAGAATATTTGTTGTATAAGCCAAAAGATTTAATAAAACTGCTTAAAAAAAATAAGGCTCCTTACTTTTCAATCGAACCCTGTATACTCCTTCACGACAACGCCAGGTACCATGTTGCACAAGTCATCACTCCAAGAGCTCGAAAGGGAGTTTCTTCAGCGTACACCGTATTCTCCGAACCTTGCATCGAACGATTACCATATTTTCCGCTCACTGTCAAACCAAATGAAGGGCGTTACTTCCGATAACAAAGAGGTCTTTAAAAACTGGCTCAACAACTTCTTTGACACCAGACCAGACGATTTTTGGCGGAAGGGCATCAACAAATTGGTCGAGAGAAGGCGAATATAAAGGGTTTTCCAATAAGAGGTGTTATTTTGATGTTCAAAGAAAAATGCTATTTTTTAATATAAATGATCCGATGTTTATTTCATTATAAAGAGGAAGGTATGCCGTTAATAGTGGAAAATAATATCAGGAAAATGACCACCACGACCACGCTTACAGGGCAATATCCTTTTCATGAAATTTTCCAAAACCGAATTGCAAAGTGGCTGCCCTATGTCCTCGATAGCCTCACGAATTCCATCTTTGAGGTCTTGAATCGACCCCGGGCTGTTGGTGTAGACTTTCTCAATCACGTGGCCCCAAAGAAAAAAGCCACTAGGTGTTAAATCACAAAATGTTGGGGGCCAATTGTGATCAGCTCTTCGAGAGATAACACGGTCCGGAAACTTTTCCCGTAAAAGATCAATCGTTTCGTGGTTGTGTGGCACGTAGCGGCGTCTTGTTGAAAATAAACATTGTCCAGATCAATACCATCCAATTCCGGCCATAAAAAATTGTTAATCATCCCTCGATAGCCTTTTATATATTTAAATAGCACCTGTTATTGGAAAACCCTTTATAATTGATATAATTATTGTTTTTGTGTAAATAAAAATCTTCGATAAAAACGCCACGAACTTATTCCGCAACCCAATAATTTGCCTCCGTGTTTTGGAAACAAGTCATTTTTTCAGACGTAAATTCTGTATTTTTGGAATAAGAGGTCGTCAAATTGTTTGGCGCAAATCAAGCACTGCGCTAGAGAAGCAGAATCCGCAGAAGCGGCAGGTAGTGTGGGTCAGTTAGAACTTATTCAATCGACAATCGATAGATGGAGGTATTTGAACATTTTCAAAAGGAATTTGCAAAAAGCGTGCCGAAAATCTTGGCTTATCAAACACATTTTGGTTACAGCAAGATAACAACGCAAAAGACACATCCGAGATCGTTAAGCTTTGGCTCTCGTACAACGGCCCTAAACAGCTTAAAATAACCCCACTGTCGCCCGATCGCAATCCTATTGAGCATCTGTGGGATCTGTAAAAAAAAAGAATTCGACAGCGTGCAGTGACAAGTAAGGTGGCTTTGCGAAGTGTTTTGCATACAGAGTGGGCGAAGATTACAACTGAGGAAAAGAGAGAGTAAACTTAATGCCAAGTAGATTGAGTGAAGTCCTACTACATCATAGCTATCCAATAAAATATTATTAATTTTCTTTTTTTTTAATATTGTTTATAAAGCTTTTTTCATATGCTTTAAAATAGTACACAGACCTTCTGGTTGCTCCATTTGGATGATGCTGCATTTACTTCCCGTTGTGTAAACAATGAAGTCAGGAATCCTACTATTTTCCTTTGCTTCTGTAACTTAAGGGTATAATGAAAGAATAAATAAAAAAATATGTTTTTAACTACAAATTTATATGCATTGAGTTTTTTATAACAAAACTATTTGAGGATCTCTTTAGCTCGCGCGTTCCCACGACAGTCAGTTCTACGGTACCGGAACCACCCGGATTTATAGCCGGTCAAGGACTGTCGACTGTCTTTCCCCGTTCATGTATAGGAAATGTTTTTGTTGCTACAACAACAACATCTAAATGGTTATCTTTATTTAGGTAAAATGCGGTACGTTCTTTTGAAGGACCAACTAAATATTAAATATTGGCTCTTGAGGTGGCAACGCCAGCTGCTCTAATTCTTAGCGAGCTATTGATCCAACTTCATATACGTATTCAGGCTGTTCAAAGCATTTTATTCAATTACTAGCGGGCCCGACAGACTTCGTTCTGTCAAATAGATTTTGAATGTACCAGTTTATATTTCTACCTTAAGACGTTTTTAGTCTGCTGACCCTCACACACCGCCCTATCATCTTGGTGACGGTTCTGTTCAGGAGAATTAAAGAAAAGGGTCAGCTCGGGTGGCCTAAGTATCTTTGCTTCCATGAACTTTGGTCACCCTTTTGGGACCCACTAAAAACCCGACTGATGTTTGCCAGAGGGCTTCAAACTAAGAGGGAAACTTAAAGTTCAAACCTGATTGCAAAATAGTCTAAAGGAATAGTGGGAACCTAAAGGTGACAAATATTTATAAAGTGGGTGCTTCAATGACAAAACATAGAGATAATTTATTATTTATTATTATTATTAACATAGGGTTAATAACCGATATAATAAAGAATAATGAAATAAAACGTATATATAAATATTTTCAGTAATCGCTTTATTGTAAATCAAGTGACTCATTCGTTTTTTGGTATTCTTAAAATATGTTTGAATTTGTTCAGCCCTGCATGATTATTCTTAGAATTTACTTAACTAATTTTATTTATTATTTGTGAATGGAATCATTCCTTAACTCGTTCTGAAACTAAAACAAAAAAAAGAATATTATCACTTTTGTGTGAACGCTATAGATCCTCCAACGCGAACGCGAACGCGCACATCCACATGAACGCGAAATATTTGTATGGGAAAAAGCAAAGGGCTGTTTTAGGGTTTTCCCGGAAATTATTCGAATTTTTCTCGCCGTATAAACCATCCTTGGACTTCAAGGAACATTTTAAAAAAATAATTGTTAAGATTGGTCAGCGCGTTATTGAGTTATGCGCTTACCAACACATTTTGCGATTCATTTTTATATTATAGATTTGCTGTAATTAAGTTATAAAGTTAGCTTTTGCGTACTTGCATAATGAATTTAATGCATTTCCTTTGATAATACAGATTTTGTTTTTCTATGTTCCCATAGGTACAGCAATGGAAGAGGAAAAAGTGAATTTATCACATTTCAAGCTGATACGTGTACTTGGAACGGGGGGTAAGTATTTATAGCTCGATACCGTATGCGCATAAGTGTGTTGAAAATATAGGCAAGTGTCTTAAAAATACACATAAAATAAATAAAATATTTTCGCTTACAGTGGGCGTTGTGGGTACTTCATTTTCAGCCGACTTATGATTTAAAAATAAACGTATACAGGGTTGCCCATATTCGACGGACCCGACGGATTTCGATGACTCTTTGGGCCCATTTCAATCGACGAGGCTTGTCCGCAGGCAACAATCTTTGCGTCAATTGAATCTTATACGGGAATAAATGTAAATCAATGCGGATAATTCGTTGTAAAGTGGTCCGAGCAATGCCCAACTGCTGAGAACGGCGATTTTGGGATGTCCTTGGCGCCGCCTTGGTCGGTTTTGATTTGGCCTCATTGGATTAGAAAGAGCATCACCAGTCGAAAACCTTTCGTACAAACTTTTAATGGTGTTCTTAGAAGGCGCACTTTTCACATTATTTAATTTTTTATACGCACGTTGAATTTTCACAATTGACTTCTTTTGTTGAATGTAAATTTCAACAATTTGGGAGCGCTCGCGTGGCGTGTACTGTGTCATGGTGAAAATCTGCTTGGACTGACGCTTCCAACGCGGTATGACATTAAGCTATCTGACGTCTTTGTCAAAAGATACGTCGAATATTGGCAACCCTGTATATTTTTAATTTTTTTTTTCTATTAATTTTTTTAAATTTTAAACATTTTTTTTTTTTTTTAAACGAATGTCATGCTTAAAATTAAAACTGAAACAATTTTTTTTTTCTTAATTTTTTGTCTTAATTTTTTTTTAATTAAAAACAATTTTTTTTTAATTAAAAACAATTTTTTTTTAATTAAAAACAATTTTTTTTTATTTTTTTTTTAAATTAAAAAAAAATTTTTTTTAATTTTGTTGCCAGTTGAAGATTTGCGTTTTGATAATTGATCTCAATTAATTCGGCACTTCTAAAATTCCGGTAACTTTACTTGAAAATTTGCTTAAATTTCCATATCGGAATGAATGAATATGAATATTAAATTGTCCGTTCCTGGACTTTGTTTCGTATATCTATAAAATGTTAATAATTAATACAAAGAAAAGGCTATTTTGTTTTTTGGAAAATTTTAGTAAAACAACTTTTAGACTGAGGTATTTATTTACAAAAAAGTTCAAATTTAAGCAAATTTTCAAATACCGTTATATCGAAAACTGGAACGAATTAAGTAAGGCTATCAAAACCTTTGCCCAAACAAAGTTTAAAATCCGAGCAAAGTGTCACATACATATAAAGGGTGCTTAAGTTTCAAGGGCCGGTGTTGATTTTGAATAAAATACAATTTTTTTAGGAAATTATTGTCATTTCTCTTTATTATGATAACAACATGCTCAATTATGTATGGAACAAAATATCGGCCAAATGGCCGCCGCGGCCTCGCTGACACACCTCCATCCGATGGTCCAAATTTTCGATGACGCTGGGGCATAATTGAGGTTCTATGCCGTTAATGTGCCGAATTATCTCATTCTTTAGCTCTTGAATTGTTGCTGGCTTATCGACGTACACTTTTTCTTTCAAATAACCCCAAAGAAAGAAGTCCGACGGTGTGGAATCACATGATCTTGGCGGCCAATTGACATCGCCGCGACGTGAGATTATTCGGCCATCAAATTTTTCGCGCAAAAGAGCCATTGTTTCGTTAGCTGTGTGACAAGTGGCACCGTCCTGTTGAAACCACATATCGTCCACATCCATATCTTCCAATTCGGACCATAAAAAGTTCTTTATCATCTCACGATGGCGAACACTATTCACAGTAACTGCCTGACCGGTCTCATTTTGGAAAAATACGGCCCAATGATGCCACCGGCCTATAAACCGCACCAAACAGTCCCTCTTTTAGGGTACATTGGTTTTTCGGCAATCACTCTTGGATTATCATTCGCCTAAATGCGCCAATTCTGCTGATTGACGAATCCACTGAGGTGAAAATGTGCCTCATCACTGAACATGATTTTCTTCACGAAATGCGCGATATGTATTTTGATTTGAATGCCCGTTTTCATAATAAGCCTGAATAACTTTAACGCGTTGCTCGATTGTGTATCTTTCCTTGGTTCAAATTGAAAAATGTCAAATAAAATGCAGAAAAAAACTTGACGTTTAGGTGTAGTTCACATTCAACACCGGCCCTTGAAATTTAACCACCCTTTAGTAAATCAATATGCCCACATTTTCGGTGTGTTTACACATACATACATACATACATACACAACAAACACAAACTTATTTGCGCATTGCATATTGTATGTGTATGTATGATATTCTACGTATGCATGTGGGTTAATAAATACGTGTGTCTCATTAATGGAAATTTTATATTTTCTCTTTCAGCCTATGGCAAGGTTTTTCTGGTGCGTAAGATTGGCGGCGATGATGACATGACGTTGTACGCCATGAAGGTGTTAAAGAAGGACACTGTGGTGCAAAAGAAGAAGACAGCCGAGCACACCACAACCGAACGACAAGTGAGTGTATTGTACCTAGGCATAAGCTGCTCATGTATTAACGATATTTGAGTGCAACATCAAACTAGTTTTGTGGCAAAATTGTTGGGGAAAAGTGAGATCGGTAAATAAGGATAAATTTTTGCTAGGCGTGGCATTTACGGGGCATACAGACAAATGCGGTATACATAATGATGGAAAATAAAGAGTGATCAATTTAGAGGTATCGGATTTTAAATTGAAATAAAACAACGAAAATTCCAATTGGTTGGAAAATATTTCATATTTCCGTGTAGAACCATTCCTGCCATTTATTTTTAGTTTGTTTAGGAATAATCCCTTTCAAATGTTGGCTGCAACTGCGCCGGTAAACAACAATTTTGAATGACTCTTGACTCCCTGGAGGAGGTCAATCGGTATCTCGTGAATAACTTAAGTAATGTTGGCTTCCAATGCCTCAATCGAAGCTGGTTTATCCACAAAGCGGTTAGACTTCACAAATAAAAGTCCAAATATGTTACAGTCTCTTTCAGAAAAAAAGAACCGCGATTATTCATGAAGTATAAAATATATACATGAAAATTTTTTACATAAAAGTAGGTACGAGTTGCAATTACTCAATAAGCCGTGTAGTCTCCATAGTTGTCGAGTACAGCCTGACATCTTGTCGGAATGCTTCGAACCAGCTTTTCTGCGCAGCTCGTCGACAAAGAAGACCAGATTTTGCGAACTTGACGCAGAAGTTGCTTTAAATCATGTATTGGCCTTCCGGCAAGATGCGTTTTCATAGTTCCCCACATATTTTCAATGGGGTTGGCGTCTGGGGACTGGGAAGGCCAGCCCAATACTGTGACGCCATTTTCTTGTTGTGTTGTTTGTCAATATGTTTTTCTTAGAGTAGTGGTTTTGACGATGTGGGACGGTAGGATATGTTCGCCTTCTTCAATCGACGTTCGATGGTGTTGATATTCACATCTATTCCCTTTTTAGCAAGAACTGATCGTGCTTGGCGTAGTCACAAAGAAGAGTCCCATCACTTTATCCTGCTTTTTTGTCGTAACTCGCTTCAAGCCGCGCTCGGAAAAGTCATCAACATTTTTGTGCACCTTATACCACTGATTCCACATCACAACAAATTTTTTTGATTTTTTTTAATCACTTTTGCAGCCGCGACGTAAGATAATTTCGGCCCTTTCGAATGCTTGCATAAAAATACCGCCTCGAAACGCGATAGCGATAGCGTTCGTCATTCAGTGTTACATTGGCGCCAGCCTCGTCCTTGAAGAAATATGAGCCGATGATTCCTCCAGCCCATAGGCCGCACTAAACGGGTATTTTCAATGGATGTAATGGCTGTTCTTGAATGGCTTTGGGTTGCTGCTCTTCAGCCCAAATATAACAATTTTTTTTTTATTGACGTAGCCATTAAGCCAAAAATGGGTCCCATACCTATACACTAGGGCGGGTCGATTTAAAAATCGCTCATTGCTCTGTGAAAATCGTATTCTAGGGATCAAAATAAGAAACTTTGCCGAAGGAACCATACCTCTAAAACGAATTCTGATGTCGCCCAATTTGGGTCGCACGAAAAATTCCACTTTGATCCATTTAGAGTGCTCCAATCGAGTCCAAATGTATGACCGACCCACACTAACTTTGGACGGCCGATCCACCCATGCCAGTGGCATACCCCCTGGAACTCCCCTGGGGGGTTCCCCATACAATCATTTCAAAATATCACCATTTTTGGCCTTTACATGAGAAAAGAAACTAAAAAGTTCGACCCAAATTGGGGGACATCAGAATTCGTTTTTTTTTTATTAGTTGACGCCAAATCAAACAATAATCGTCGCATCTTGAACTTGCTCTAGTATTAATAGAAACTTATGTGAAAACAAGTTAATGCAATTACTACATATTTTGAAGCCAAACTATTGCCTGTGCGTTAGAAGATAATGGTGGGCTTGGTCAGCTTACAGCCTATACCATATCATATATCTCTTAATGAAATTGTCAAATTTTCAGTTAAGTCAGAAATACTATGTGACCTAATATTTTTTAATGCATATTGGACATTGGGCATTTCTTGTTTTTGGTGCTAGTTTGCTTTTTCTCTAAATACGAGGGAGTTCAATAAGTACCCGTGTTAGAAATGAAGACATCAATTTTTCAGATTGATGTTTTTTTTTTTTTGTTTTTCAACACAGTCCTCTTTTAGAAAGATACACTTCTCCCAATTCGCCGGCCATTTTTTAACTCCTCCTCGTTTGAACTAAATTTTTTCCCCGCGAGGCATTTCTTCATGTTAGGGAACAAGAAAAAGTCCCAAGGAGCTAGATCATGTGAATAGCGGGGCGCAGCAGCAATTCATAACGCAGTTCGGCGGCGACGACTGCGGATAATGTGCTGGTGCGTTATCGTGGTAAAACAGCACCTCCTTTTTCGCCAAATGTGGCCGTGCCTCCCTCAATTTTTTGTAAAAACTTCTCCCAGAAACGCTGTCTGTGAACAAATTCGCGTACTTATTGAAGCGCCCTCGTATTTTCTCCACAAATACCATACGTCTTCCAGAGGTTGATGTCTTGATTTTGTGGGAGATGAGGCATGCATTATTATTACGTAAAGCAGATGTTCTATAAAATAAAACTTTGCCAAAGTAAAAAAATACTTTTTTGCGTTTAATATTAATTTTTTTTTTTTATTGATGTATGTAATATTGATGTAACTACTTGCTTTGCTTCAATCATCATTCGTACGAATAAATGTTTGAGTCACTATACACTTGTACACACTCTCTACTTTTTTGACTTTTTCTCACATTTTTACATGCATCATCTTTTTAGCGTATATTTTTTTACTATATTTTATACCCAGTTTTAAGTCGACTGCGTTGCTTTTGTTGTTAACCATTTCTTTTGACGCTTTATGTACTCGTGTTCATTGTTGTTGTTAGCAATTCCAGTTATACCAAACAAGTATTCCTCTTTCATTTCAGTTACACGAGCTTCATTTCTCTTGCTTATTCTTCAACTTTACTTACTCCACCTTATTTTTTATTTTTATTTTTTCTTGGTTTAATGTGGTTTCGCTTTGGTTTTGCCATATTTTGCTTTTCACTACTTTGATTTTGTACTTATTACGCGTTTTTGTTGTGTTTGGATTCCGGTTGAGCTATTTTGGGTCCCGTTACCTTTTACCGGTATTTATTATAATGGAACACAAAAGTATGCCTCACTGCTCCTACATGCACGCATACACACACACATACATATGTCAAAGTGGAGACAACTTAACTGTGTGTTGTGTAGATGTAGCCAAGTGAATACATACAAATGCCAGGTTGATAAAAGTGTTACCAACTCACTTGCTGCTTCTCGTTCAAGAGTGGCAAGTGCGACTTCTTCATTCTGTTATAGTTTACATCAGTGTCGGTATTTTTTAGTTAGCACTACTTTGGCGATACATAATTTTTACTCGAGCGACATACTGTGACCAATTTCTAACCCGTGTTTTGTTTACTTTATGTAAATAAAATGTGGGCAATTTTCCTTGTTAATAACTCGAAACTATTTAAGGGATTAGGGGTAGTCAGAGGCCCGAAAAATGATGATTTTCAATCATTTTTTTTTTTTGCTAGTCAATTGCTTTATTTTACAAAAACAAAAAACATACCATTAATACATCATGTTTCAACTTGACTTTAACAAAATTTAAATTTTAAAACATTTAACAAAAATAGCAATTGTAAAATTATCGCTGTTTGTGTGAAGCCCGTTTCGTCAGAAGTCCCTTGCGGTGAGCGTCACAAGTCCTTGGAGATTCGTCTAAAATCAATCGGGCAAGAGAAATTAGTGGAAACTTTTTTCCAAAATTAACAATATGGCGGCCTCAGGACATATTTTTTAGATTTTCGACAAAAAAAAACCAACAATTATTGTGGAAAAAAATCGAAATTTTTGAAAAAAAATCCTTCGATCGGGCACTAGTTATGTTTTTATGTTTTTCAAAAGCAGTATACATTTTATTGAAATCTACCAAGCGGTTTTTAAGTTACAGTAATCACCAGTTAATAAAACATAGTTTTGAGAAAAACGCATTTAAGGGGTTATATACCTTGTGTTTTTCAAAAAAATCAAAATAAATTTTATTTCTTTATCGTAAAGTACAATCCCTTGAGAACATTTTCCAAAAATTTCATAGAGATCTGAGCAATAGATCGAAAGTTACAGCGTTTTAAATTGTGCGTCGTCACGTCCTGAGCGTACGGCCTCATGCGGCGCTTGAAACTTTAAACGCGATTATCTCAAAAACGTGTTTTTCCAAAAATGCTTTCGCGGTGGACGCGATTGCAAAAAAAGTATTCAACCGATTTTTATAATTTTTTTTTTAAATTGTTCGTAATTGATGTCGCCTCTTAGTGAACGATCAACTTTTTATGTATATTATAAATTTTTATTTTGCAGATATGAATTTTTTAATGCCAATTTTAGGACTGTAGAAGTGGAGTTTTTTAAAAACATGTTCCTATTTTCACAAAAATCAAAATATTTAATATATTGATCGTTCACTAAGAAGATATAACCCTATACTAATAAAATCTTTTCGATTTTTTGATTTCAGTTGACTTGGTGGACTTGAATCGCGTCCACCGCAAGCCTCTTCCAAAAAAAGGGTCTTGGGGGAAAACGCCATAACTCCGCCATTTTTAAATATTTTTACACAAACAAAGCCTTTTTTTTTTCTTTAAACATTGTAATATCCAATAATAAAAACTTTTATACAATAAAATTATTGCTACATATCTTTAAAAAAAAAACCCAACTTTCGCTAATTTCACCGGACCACAAGGTATATAACCCCTTAAAGTTTTTCTATCGAGCTCCGGAGTGCCTGAGCGCCCTTTGTTAATTATTGAAGAACTAGAAAAATATTTTCTGGATTCACTTCAAATTTTCACACAATAGTTTGAAGATATTATACTTTAAGAAAATACAAAAAAAAAAATTTTTTTTTTTGAAAATTCTAACCACCTCTAATCCCTTAATGAATTTCAATAAATTTCGCTTAGTTTATTCCTTAGACATCTGACTTGGGCATAGGCTTCAAGCTGATGCGCTAGGTGGCGTTACAGTCGAGCCATTTAGAAAAACACATATTTACCATCTGATTTAGTTCATATTCAGAACGAGTATTAGTGCCAATTATCAATGACCTGGTGTTTGTGTTGATCTAAAAAATAGAAGTTTCTTGCACGGTACGTCACTTACTCTCGTATCCTCAACCTCGCATTGCATTTATAGTTTTTCAGTTTAGAATTTTTTTTATCTCTGCAATCAGTGAATGAAACACATTGTTAATTATACAGACGGAGTGGAAGGCATCAGCGAGGTTAAAATAAAACAAAAAGATCAATGAAGTCGCCATTGTCTTGGCTTTATTAATGTGGCGATTTCATGGCACGCTTATAAATAATTTCAACTAAATGAATATCTCGTCCGTGCCTTAGATCATCCAGTAGTACCAATTTGGTAGCATAACCAACGTTGTCCCTTATTTGTTGTTTACTTTTCACCAGGATAAATAAAGATTTTTTATAATATCCACAATTTTTTCTAATATCTATGCGTATAATTTATTACATAGAATGAAAACTCAATTTTTTTATGTTTTTATAAGACAGCAAGAACAAAAAAGTTGAATAGACGAAAAAAGAAAAAAAATGTTTAAAGCTAGAAATACTCTTTCGTTTGGTGTACATGTTAATATCAGAAGTATATATTTAAAACAATTTTTTGAAAATCTAACCTTTGAAACTTAAAAAAAATTAAAAATTGAATACACAGAATTACTATGTAAAGTCCTTAGATTCACGCGCATAACTTTCCTGGATAACTTTTACTATCGCACCGTACAACCGCCCTATAAATTTATCAATTGCAAGTATTCAGCGAATTGCAAAAATTTTATAAATAAATTTCCACAGTTATTCAGCTTTTTTCGATAACTCCATGCGATATTTATATTTAAGCATTTTGATAGACATCACTTCACGTTGACCCACATTTTTCTGAGTTTTACCACTAGCAGCGTTTATACATGCACGAATTCATAAATATACACACACAGTTGTAACTAACACACGCAACGTTGCGAATGCCGGCACTAACAACCAGTTGCAGCAACGCCAGTAATATAATAATAAAATACATTCATACACACACACACATCAAGTAAAAGTACAATCGGAGAGAAAAAGAGATATCCATGTAATCAACAACAAAAAATTGTGCTTGTATGGATGTAAGCATACATATCAAATCATGTCTCTATGCTGAGGAAAATCCGTTAACAAGCTAACAATCGGTTAGCTCGTTTAAGCTACGAACTAAGTCCACAAAAGAAAGAAAAGGAGGGACTATATACGAATAGCGCAACATTTAAAACCAAAATGATGAAATAATGTGAGAAATGTAGAGAAATGTTCATGTATTAAATTTTTTAATGTGGTGGCGATAATAGAACCACGGTTTAGCCAAGGCGGAAAAAAAGAGCCATTTAACCCTAACAGGTACTTTTCGTCAACTCGACGAACACTATTGCTCTTTTTTCAAACTCCAATTTGCATGGTACTGAACTACCGTTGCCATCTAGTGGTGAGTAATTTGCAATTGCAATTTCATTGACGGCACATCTTCTTTTAGTGGATCTTTGGATTTTGCTGCCTATCGAACACGAAATCTTTTGTTGAATTCGTAGAACGTTTCAAAATAGCCATAGTCTAAATATTTTATTTCCGCCTAAATATTTTATTTCTTACATTATTCCTACTTCATCACTGGATTCGCTTGGTGGCATGATTACGAGGAATGCTGTACCGAAATCGGTTTGTGCATAATTAGCATTCAGTTCAGCTCGCCTGGGTTCGAAGTCCACTGTAGGCATGAAACACTTAATGATGGAAAACGTTTTTTCCAGTAGCGGTCACCCCGCGACAGGTAATGACAAACCTCTAAGAGTACTTCTGCCATGAAAAAGCTCTTCTTAAAAAACCATCTGCCATTCGGAGGCGGCGTGGAACTGCGGGTTCCTTCAACAAGATGTTGGAGAACAACATAAAGACGCCCACATCACAAATAGGAGGATTAGCGCGGCCAAAAAAGGTAACAAATGTTGTAAGCGTCCATTATATATAGTTTACGCATTCCGAGAAATTCAATTAAAAGCACCTTGTAATTCCTTGAAAAAAAATTTGAATAAAAACACAAAACAAAAAAAGCACATCATTTTTTTTTAAGATTCTGTAGCAATATTTATAACATTAGGAGTCGCACAAATAAAAAGTTTTTCATTTCAACGCAATAACAACTTTTTTATTTTAATATTGTAAAAAAATATAATCAAATTTAATTGCGAAATTTGCTTAAAAACACTGCTGCTAATTTTAAAAAGTTAATTGGAAAACAAATGAAAAATGTATGTAATATAAAATTAATAGAGCGAGTCAAACCTCCAGATGTATTTATGACTTTATAAATCCAGTTAGGAATCGAAACAACGACATTTTAAAACTCTGAAAGGGGAATTCTACTGTTTGAAACTTAAATCGTACAGCGTAAACCTGACTAAAACATGCGGAACAAGTTCTAGATCGGATCCAAGTCAGGCGATCATAATAGCCATTCTAATACCTGAATTTGTGTTTCCTGAAGCCAACATCCGCTGGCGCGTGATGAATGTATGACAGCCTTATCTTGCTAAAATATTGCGTTAAGGGGACAGTTACCTGTAAAGGCCATATTTTCCCTGATTTTCATTAAAATTATTTAAAATGAAGAAGTCAATATATTTTTTTAAAATAATATAAAGTTTTTTTTTATTTTAATCATTTAAAATGGCGGATGTACACTCCAGGAAGGTGGTCGCATCGGGGCTTCTCAATCGGCGGGCATTGTAGCATCGGCATCAGTGATCTGAATACAAAAAACCAAAAATTTGTTCGTTTACTAATGCCATAATTTCTATATGAATTACCAATAAATGGAAAAAATCGCGGAATAACATGCTTAAAAAAAAAAAGAATTTTAGGGCGAATTTTCCTACTATTTTTGCTTCGAAAAAATTCTTTTTTTTCGAAAAATGTTCGAAATTGTAAATTCGCATAGAAATTAATATCATAAAAAAGATGTGTGCAAAATTTCAGCCAGATCGGTCTCTAACTTTTCGAGTTATCGTGTGCGCCAATTCGAAAAATATAGTTTTGAGAAAAACGCGTCTAAAGTTTGAATGCATAACTATACCTCTCCCAGCACACTTACGCAAAAATAGAGTAGTCACGGTTGACGATCTATAATATAAGAAATACTTAAATTTAAATAATATTCACATTTAAAAAAAAAAACAAATCGAAATTTTACAGGTATCTGTCCCCTTAAGTGTCTGGCTGACAAGTCCTCCATAAAGTTAGTGAAGACTTCGTCCAATAAATTTATGTATAGCCCAAACCATCAAAGAACCATTTCCAAAGTTTCGCTTAGTAGAAAAATTCCCGGGAGTCGTAGTAGTAATTAATTCGATTCGTCCGAAAATATCACATTTCTTTGGTCATCGGTACGTTTGTGTGACTCCGTCAACATCAACTTCGTCTATTGCTATCGGCAAGAATTTGTTGCACGGGACATTCGCACACTGGTAAGACAAACCCAGGATTCGCAGATTTTGCGTTTGAGCGAAATTTCAACTATTTGCACTGCGTGTTGCATGGAAGTTGTGTTTAAACCGCAATTCTGTCGTTTCATTCTTGTGTATGTTCAGTCCGGTCTAGGGACGGGGTACAATTTCTAACGATTTGTTGCAGTTGGAAAATCGATCGTATATGTCGAAGTGCTTGCACAAATCGAAAGTATTTGAAAATTTTCATTTACCTGGAATTAGTTGCTAGTTTGTGGATTTTCTTATTTTTTAATGGCCGTGGTCGAGATAAGAGTAAGCGTAAAACGGCAAGTGTCTAGAAGAATTTATAGAGTGTTTCAAAAACGAGCCATCGTTATGGCAAATAAAAAGTGAATTATTCAAAACACATTTTTTGTCTTTTTTCGTTTTTTTTTTCTTCTTAATTTTCTCATGTAAATAACTGCAAAAGCAATCGCTTCATCCGCTTTTTTCTTTCGCATGTTAACAGTGCGTCGATCGCAACGAAATGATGGTTTATGTGCGGTGTGTATGTGTGCTACGGACTGGGCACAAATCGCAGGGATTTGTGTCCTGTTTGTGGCCAGCTTTAGCAAGTGGAGTTGGTAGATAGAGTTGGTATAAATGAACATATCTTGGCAACACTCGAATAGAGGTAGCTCTAAGATTACATTAGTGTGTATAAATGTGAATTATACTACTCGATAACTTTGTTGTTGCTGCAACGTGCCAATTTTCCGTCAAGTCAGTCGTGCAGAGATGCGCGCAAAGAAGTGGCGAATAGAAGATGCCTAATATTAAAATGCATGCAAACGCAACACAAATGCGCTGGAAAAGATGGGTTTGAAATGGGTTTGGGTTATGATATTTGTATGGAATTTGACAAGTGTTTTGGTTGGTGTTTCCGCTTAAACCCACCAGTAGCAGCAAACCTAAAAGTAAACTGTGGTGGAAACTCATTTGAAGGCAAAAGGCACGAAAATGACTGTCTTGAAATGAACTTCGCAACAAAACTAAATTCCAAGCGAAAAATGTTAGGTCGCAGTAGCGTCGAGATGCCATATTTCAAAAAACCGTAATTGCCGACAGATATGCCTCAATGGAGACGTGGATTTAAGTGAATATTTGTACTTGTATTTCATTTGGAGAAAAGTGTCTACTTCATAAAAAACTTATACTTAAGTAGCGTGAAAAATATTCCATTAAAGCAGTTGATAGTCCCAAAAAATATTGTATTTCCGGAGCAAAAAGTCTTTACAACATTTTTGTTTTTGGTTTTCATGCGTTGATGGTCCTAAAAAAATATTGAATTTGCTTACAACATTTTTCGTTTTTTGTTTTTGTTTTCATGTGTTATTGCAAGTGAATATTATGCAACAGCTTAAAGTTTTTATGCAGTAAAAATCGTTAGAATACACAAACTGCTTTGGCGGCACAACAAAGCGGGTCGAGTTCTTGCTAGTTTCTTTGTAAATTTATTATATATAGCTTTATAAATGTATATATATATTTTTGTTTTTAATTAATTGGTTTAAACCTTTTTTTTGGATTAAATTTTGTTTATAATTTTTTTTTTCAAAACTAGCAACTAGTAGTTATTTTAATGCATTAATTTTAAGCAGGGGTACTAACATACATACATACCTATGTATTGAATGGAAAACCGAAAATAAGTGTGAGATGAGAGGAAAATGAGAAGAGAGATGAGCAGCGAATTGATTCACCACGCATACAAATGACTAAACTCTACTCACAGAGTGGGATTTTTTGTCATTGTATTGCTTTTTCATAATAACTACATAGTATATAAGTATGTATATATTACATATAGCCATGGCCACGTAAATAGTACACTTGCATTGGCAAAGCTTTACCCAGTCGGAAATGGTCATGTACAATACATACAATTTTAAGCACAGGAATGCATCTTGGTGGGGAGATAGAATGCAGAAGGCGGCGACATCCGCGAACTGCTTTCCTGCTCTTAGTAAACTAGACGACAGAATCAGCTGATTTGCTGACGTAATACTTGAATATTGGTATTCGTTCTATTAGTTTTAATTTTTACTCTTACTTACGGGCGAATTATAAACCCAGTGATATGATTATCACCCTCCCATTCTTTGCTTCGAAAGGAATTTCCTAATGAAAATCCCTTCTAGACTGGAATGGCTTGAGAAGATCCAACACCCAACACACCCGTTAAAATCTACACGGACGGATCGAAAATGGACACCGGTGTAGGATCAGGGTTATTTTGCGAAGAGCTTTCTATTAGTGAATCCTTTAAATTACCGGATCACTGTAGCGTTTTTCAAGCGGAAATAAACGCTATTCATGAAGCCTTAAAATGGTTAAAGATAAACAGAATATCATCAACGGATATCTGCATTCTATCAGACAGCCAAGCTGCCCTACCAGCCCTGGATGCATTCCAAACAACATCAAGGAGTGTCTTACGTTGTCGCCAATCTCTAAATGAGATGGCCAAGCAATATCGTATAATCTTATGCTGGGTCCCAGGCCACAGAGATATACCAGGGAACTGTAGGGCAGACCAACTTGCAAGAGAAGGTACCTGTATGCCAGACATAAGTAATTTTATGGAGAAAAAATCAATGGGAAATGTTATAAAAAATACCGAAATTAAGCCCAAATATGTGTCACTGGAAATGGGGACCATCTTTTCGATATCGTTTACCGTAATTTACCCCCTTCAAATAAAATGTTAACCGGACGAAATCGAAATTGATGCATTTTCCATTAAATTATTCATAGTACGCTTGTAGTATGCACCCCTTGGACTCTTTAAATACAATACGATATTAGTGCACCTAACAATCCGATACTATTTTATTTAAATAAAAGGCAATACTAATACAAGTGCATATTTCTTTTCCTACAAATATCAGGTCAGTCCATAAGTTCGTGCGTATTTTACCCATAATTTCACTTTTGTACGATTTTTGCATACAAAAAATTATATGCGGTATATAACGGAACTATTTATATATTTTTTTTTTTTTTTTTTGATATATTGTGCATTCAACAATTGGTTTTAATCACGGATAGAAGCACGTGTTGTTAAAAAATAAAATGGAATCTTCGAACGCGTATAAGAGGCATATTTGGTATTTTTTTATAAAAGTGGTAAAAATGTAACCACTGCTGCTGCAGAAATAAACACAGTCCACGGAGAGGATGCCGTGAGTGTAAGGACTGCGCAAAAGTGGTTTTCAAAATTCCGAGGTGGTAACTGCGACGTGGAGGGTGCCCCGCGCGCTGGTCGTCCTGAAGTCTTTAACTCCGACGCCTTGCTCGAACTCGTGGAAGCTGAGCCAAATTTGATAGTCAATATGATAGCTCAGAGGTTAAATTCATCGCTTGGAACAGTTCACAGACCCCTGGTTCAGTTGGGAAAGGTTTCAAAGCTGGGGAAAATGGGTTCCGCATAGACTTTCCGTCGCCAACCTTCAGCAGAGAGTGAATATGTGTTCTCAGCTGCTGCAACGGCTTGAAAATGAAAGTTTTTTTAACCGTATCGTTGCTGGTGATGAAAAATGGGTCCTTTACAATAATCCTGTTCGCAAACGCCAATGGTTAGATAAAGACGAAACACCAGAACCGACCCCTAGAGATGGTCTTCACCCCAAGAAGATTCTCCTGTCTATTTGGTGGGATATGGCCGGTATTGTTTATTATGAACTTCTGGAACCAAACCAAACGATAACTGCTGATTAATATTCCCATCAGCTATCAAACGTGAATGAGGCACATAAAAAAATCGACCGTCTTTAGTGAATAGAGGGCAGGGTGGGCGGAGGTGTATATTCCGAACATCTGGGTATCTCCTTCAGTTTTCGGCTCCCCGACTACTGTAGTGCCTTTCAAGCTGAACTGATGGCAATAATAAAAGCCGCGACACTGATACAGTGTGATGCGATATCCGGAAATGATATCTACATTTTCACTGATAGCCAAGCGGCGATAAAATCCCTCACAAAACAGTCGACAACCTCCAAGGTAGCCATGAAATGCCGCAAATCTCTTAACGAGATGGCTGAGTCATTTCATATAAAGGTAACATGGGTTCCTGGCCATCGCGACATTGAGGGTAACTGTAGAGCCGATGAACTAGCGAGACTCGGCACTAAATTGTCTGATGAGTACATAGATAATGACATAGGGATACCCTTATAAACATGTAAGCTACTCATCCTTGAAAAAATTGTAAAGAAAGCAAACGAAAGAGGGCGTAATGAAGAGACCTGCAAAATCGCCCGTCAACTGTGGCCGACTCTAAATGCTAAACGCACAGAATCTCTGCTAAGCTAAAATAAACACAGTCTTAGCACATTGATCTCAGTCATAACGGGGCACTGCCTAATAGGTAGACACGCCCAAACGATGGGTGTGCAAACACATGACTTCTGTAGAAGTTGTCTAGATGAGGACGAGGAAGAGACAATCTCGCACCTACTGTGCCACTGCCCTGCTCTATCCAGACGCAGGTTTACTATTCTGGGTAGCCATTTTTTTAATGAGTTAGAAGATCTCAGTTCTACAGAAATCAAAGATATTTTAAAATTTTTGAAAAGCACACACTGGTTTTAGGAGAGATAGGGACAAGCTCCCCACGCGGCATCACAATGGGCTATGAGCCTGAGTGTGTCCCACGGGACAACCGCTTCAACCTAACCTAACCTAGTGAATACACGCAAAGTTTTGTTTCACCACGACAACGCAAGACCTCATACGAGTACCGCAAGGCAAACATTAGGCAAGCTGAACGTGCTCGGATGGGAACTAATGCCGCATTCACCATACTCGTACTCTCCGGATTTTGCTCCTTGTGATTATCACCGTTTCCGTGGACTTCAATCCCATATGAGTAACAAGAACTACTCCTCAAAAGAAGCTATAAAAAGTGATATCGAAGCGTATTTTGGCTCCAAGGACAAACATTTTTTTGAGCAGGGAATTAAAAATTTGCCTAAACGTTGGAAAGACATTGTAAATAATTCAGGAAAATATATTATTGATTAATAAATACTTTAAACATCTTTTTTATTAATTTTTAAACCACCTTTAAAAAACGCACGAACTTATGGACTGACCAGATATCTTTATAAAACCAAAATTTTATAACTTTCATGAAGCCTTGTAAATTTTATAATCATTCCTAAATGTGTTAATGATTTAATACAACTTTTCCGCTTTTAATTTTTGGGATTTTATATGCACAGACACTTATGTAAATATCTTGCGTTCGTTTTGAACTTCTCCCGACATTCATTCGTGTTCCACTTGCACATTAACCTAGATTTACTGTTGACTTGCACACCGGCAATTTGCTGAGATTTTTTCGTACATATGTACATATACGAGTACATACCATTTAACAGCATATGGCTGATGGCTTTTCGAAAAGCCTCCCACACTACATTTTCTTACTTGAAGCTTCTGACATAAATACAACTACGTATACTTTTACACATATATGTTTTATATATACATACATACTTGTATGCAGATATGTGTGAATAATGAGTGAATATACATACTTAACTAACACCGACATTTATCTCGAATTCGATTCTATGTACTTTTGCAATGAAAGTATTTGTTCTTTCTTTCTTCTCAACCGCTTCTCAGACATGAATTTATGTTTTAATTATAACAACATACATATGTACATATGTAGGTGTAAAGTGTATATGTATATGTTTATACAAGTACATAGGAGGCGTAAGTGTGTATGCTAATCCCAAATTGCCGGCGGGGAAATGTGAAGTGACTTCCAAGAGTATCTGTTCCGAATTTAATATATTGATAGCTGACGTTGAGCAATACCAGCAGCAGAATTGCGAACGATCTCTACGAGCCATTTGATACAAAACGCGGTTTCTTCAGACAGGGTGACTCACTGTCGTGTGACTTCTTGAACCTGATGCCAGAAAAGATTATGGGAGACGCAAAACTACTCGCTCAGGCACAATTTATTATAAGTTCTGCGTTTTCTAAACTAACTTTTCTAGCCAGAAGTATACTGAATCGTCTTAAAGATCACCTTGAAGCAACTACTATCAGCTTTTGTCAGGCAGACTTCCGCACATTGCGCATCATCATTGAACATTGACACCTTTTGTTTATTGATTTTGAAAAGGCTTTTAACAGCGTCGAGTGCGAATGCATATGGACAGCTCTGCGGAGAAGAGGTAGCCCTTATTAAGGGGTTACATGGGTTTCGTCGGGTAAAAAAAGGCCTATTTTCAATATTTTTTGTTCTATGTAAAAAGTTATTTATTTCTGTCTTATAGATACACATTTAAAAAATAATTTCTGAAATTGTCAAAAAAAAAATTAAAACTCCTCCATTATGAAGTCATTTTAGGTGACCCCTCGAAAAAAAATCATCAAAATGAAAAAACAAAAATAGGTGCTTTAGTTAAGACCATAAACTCGTGCTTGAACGAAGGAAAGAAAAAAAAGGAAAAATTGGAATTTTGGAATTTTGGCAGACATTTTTGAAAAAAAAATGAAAATTTCGGTCAAATTTGCTTGACATTTTGTTTTTTTTTAAATAGTTGTAATTAAAAAAAAAATCCTTCGTTCAAGCACGAGTAAATTGTATTTCGAACACCTGTGTAAAATTTCATCAAAATCGGTTGAGTATATTAGTTTTCGAGAACATTTGACAACCGACTTTGAAAAAGACGGTTCCGAGAAAACGGCGTTTAAAGTTTTGAGTAATAATAAAAGTGGCTTGGAGCGCACACATTCCAAAGGCTGTATCTCCGAATTTATTATTCGGATAGACTTGAAAATTTAGGATAATATTCCTGAGAAGTTGTAGAAATTAATAACCAAAAAAAAAATCGATTTTTTGAACCAATGAAACCTATGTAACCCCTTAAGAAAAGCTATCGCGGCACAAATTGCCGGGTGCTCCACAAAGGTGCGTTATCAGAGCCTTTTCGCGCTGAGAGTGGTGTGCGGCAAGGGGGTATCCTCTCCCCAATTTTTTTTCTTTTGGTTATCAACGATATCATGATCTCTACTTTTCCTGGTGCTGATCGACATGGCATTCAATGGAAGCTTGATACCACCATGTTGAGATGTTAACACACGATCCTATTATTGATTTCGTGGCTCGAAAAAAAAAATCGTAGTGAATCAGATCACGTGAATTCGATGGCTTTTGGATGATATTCGTTTCGTTCTTGGTCAAAAAATCACGGATAAGGCGACACTGGGCGAGGGTACGTTATTTTTTTTTGTTTGTTTTTTATTGCTTCCAAAAAGTATTACACCTGTCTATATTAACAATAAGTAATTTGTTTTAAAGATATTTGGATCTATAAGTGAAACTGTAAGAACGTTGCTCTTTAGGATCATTTAGGAATATATAATTCATTTATAAAATATTTACTATGATAATTTAGATAAGTAACCAAATATAATTCTTATTATTATTTTACAAAAGATCAGTTGGTGTTTTCATTTAAGTAAATCTCTTCTTTTTTCATTTTTCTTCAGCAGGAAGCTTCCTCATCGTCGAATTTGTGTGCGTCAGAAGTCTGCTTATGTGCCTTTTGCATTTTTCATGGCTTCGTCAACTGTGTCGATGTTTAAGTCGCGGTGAATGTCAGCATTTGGTGTATACCATTGTGCATTTGTTATTGCCCTAAGTATCGTCGACTGTGCACGTTGCAGTATTGTCAAATTGGATTTACAAGCTGTGCCCCAAACTTCTACACCATACTTCCAAATTGGTGCAATTGTCGTTTTGTAAATTAAAGTCTTGTTTTGCAGCGAGAGCTTTGACTGAAGTTCTAGCAGCCAGTAGGTACAGTTGCCTTTCTGTTCGTGTAATTGACTTGAATTGTTTTGGCGTTTGTAAATTTGTTTGTGCTATTTTCGGGTCTCTATGAGCAATTATGCTATTTTCTGAAGACGGTTCCAGTAAATCTGCGGTGTAAATAAGATACAGAGTGGGTCCTAAGATATACAGCCGCGCATACTTGTTTATGGTTGAAGTCTTTATTAATTTTGTGAGTGACTCTATGCACTTGTTGGATTGTCGAATGTTTTCGCCTAAATCCGAACTAATGTTGGGGAATTAAATTAATTTTTGTTATAATGGGCTCTATGCGATCAAAGAGTAGCTTCTCAAATATTTTTGGTATTGTCGGCAGCCGACTTATTGGTCGGTACGACGATGCAAACGTGGCGTCTTTATTGCGCTTTGGGATCGTAATGATTTCGGCAATTTTCTATGTCTTTAGGTAGTATTTGAGTTTTAGAGCAGCGTTGAAAACGGGTGCGCTATCAAGGTTCTAAATCCACGAGTTATTTTCCCACAAATCTTTTCTTTTTTGGCGAATTGCTTAAACGTCTTATAGCGCCCATAGAAAAATGTTTTTCTTCATTTTGGTGTTTCACCGAGATTCGGTGAATTCCGAATGGTATTCACGCACTAACCCTAACTTTTCTTTCACTTTATTGATGTTTTTATCAGTTTTCGATGTCGAAGGCCTACCACTCTGTCGTCATCCTCAATGGGCTCACGATTTCTGCTGAAGCGTACATGCCACTTTTTTTTTTTAGAATATTACCGAAATAGTTTCCCAATATTTCGAATGTTCCATTGCAACACTTTTTAACGGATAATGTAACACAAACACGTTGTTGGAAATTCCAATCCATTTTTGAAACTATAAAACATCGAATACAAGTGGCAACCTACCAAAAACAAAAAAAAAAAACAGAACACAAATCAGTTGGTTTAGAGCGTCGCCTAGTGTTTGTTCCGGGACCTTTTTTATCAAGGTGGTATTTGCAACATTTACGCTGTCATTTACAACGTCCGTTCATCTAAAGATCTATAAATAATTTCGTTCTAAATTAACACTTTTTAGTAAAATATTTATTTAATTGCAGAATATTTGCATATTTTTTAGGTGCATACCTACCTACCTATGCAAAAAGAGCTGCTGGTTCGATGTTCAGTTACTGGATTCCTATCGAAGTTTTCGATTGTGCTTGCGGTTAAATGAATACATAGAAATCTTAAACGAGAAATGCATACACTCATACTTCTACATAAGTAAAAGTGAAATGGCGAACGCACGAAACGAAAATCTGAATAGAAATAAAATCAAAGAAGGCATTGCTTTGTGACCACATACTCTTGTTCATACAAAACTTCACTTTCACTTGGTTGACGGCTTTGCCTTCGCGGTCCTCATATTACAAGTACATGCATATATTTGTACCTACATACATATTTATATATATATCTACCTTCACTCACTGGCCGGTGAATTTGCACTCGTGCGATGGCTGGAGTTGGCAACGCGATTGATCGTTAGATGCTTATACTCGTGCATAGTTTTGTTGCTGGCCAAGCAAGCATGACTTGTGTTTTTGTTGCTGTTGTTGTTTGAAGTTATAACTAGATGTATGTAGTGTTGATGATATTTTTGTTTGTGTGCTGATTTTATACAATAACTCAAGCTTTTCATGTCGTTGCCGTGCCTGTAAGAGTTGCTAACTCCACTTTTCAATCGAAATAACCCTTTTTCATTTATAACGGAAAGCTTATGTTTTGCATGGTCAATAAATAGACAATAGTGAGGATGCAAAAAAGGGTGTTTTAAAATTTAGTGCGTATTTATTACTTAATGATGTTTTTTCGCTCCACTGTAAAATTTTACTAAAAGGAGTTAACACCTGTTACCGCAACGGCGACGATATTCAAACGTACGTATGCTTGCGTAAATAGTAGGTACATGAATATGCCGCTCTCTTTTAAATTTGTTGTTTTTGTTTTGACCTACTTCATGGTCGATAACAGTCCAAAATGAGTTCTGCAAAATTTTTAGAAATTTTAATGTGTATGTATGTAAAGTACTTCGTTTCTCCTACTTTTTATATCTCATTTGTATCTCTGCATGAACTTTCGATTTTCATTGTTGGGTCTACATATTTGCTTTTTTTTATTACTTGGAGAAAGTATAGCATAGACCTAGACTCATAAAAAGATACATTTTTGCAGATATGAATTCATTTGTCAATAAATTGAAATAAATTGCAATAAATTTATCAGACCCGGTAAGATTAGCTTATTGAAATCTTGGCAGGTCATCCGTCGATTTGCATTTAAGGCGCAATTACGCCGCCAGTTGTAGAATTCAGCAGAAAAAGCACAATTTTTCTGTAACAACCGCGCTGTTAGTTCTGCCTTCTCCAAACTGGATAAAGAGGCAAAGCGAACAAGGACAAAACGAAGTACCTCCTGTCTTCAAACAAACAGTCGGCGCACTCGCGTATCGGCACCCACATCACTGTCGACAGTTATAATTTTGAGGTTGTAAAAAACTTCGTGTATTTAGGAACCAGCATTAACACCGATAACAATGTCAGCCTTGAAATCCAACGTAGAATCTCTCTTGCCAACAAGTGCTACTTTGGACTAAGTAGGCAATTGAGCAGTAAAGTCCTCTCTCGTCGAACAAAACTAACACTCTACAAGACTCTCATCATGCCCGTCCTAACGTATGGCGCAGAAGCTTGGACGATGACAACATCCGATGAAGCGACGCTTGGAGTGTTCGAGAGAAAGATTCTGCGTAAGATTTTTGGACCTTTGCACGTTGGCAACGGCGAATATCGCAGACGATGGAACGATGAGCTGTATGAGCTTTACGACGACATAGACATAGCGCAGCGAATAAAGATCCAGCGGCTACGTTGGCTGGGTCATGTCGTCCGAATGGATACAAACGCTCCGGCTTTGAAAGTATTCGATGCGGTACCAGCTGGTGGTAGCATAGGAAGAGGAAGGCCTCCTCTGCGTTGGAAAGATCAGGTGGAGAAGGACTTGGCTTCACTTGGTGTGTCCAATTGGCGCCGGTTAGCACGAGAAAGAAACGACTGGCGCGCTTTGTTAATCTCGGCCAAAATCGCGTAAGCGGTTATCGCGCCAATTAAGAAGAAGAAGAAGAACTAGCAGTTTTGAAGTGCAAGGAAATGTTGCATTCACCCAGTTGTAACATGAAAAATGACCGAAATGAAAAAGAGCAACACTTTGACTTTGCGTAACAAAAGAATTGAGTGCGCGGAAGATTATGCCTTTTAATAGTAAAACAGTTTATAGGGCCAATCCTCTCTTGATTTCCCTACATTTTTACCTTTCCACAAATTCAACAATAGATCAATAATGGTAACATAGCAGCAGGCTAATCACCTACCCTGTCAGAAATCAAATACGTTAACATATACTTTAACGTCACCAACGCAAGACAAATGTCTTGCCGCGGTCCTATGCTCCCGAGAGGTGTGAACAAGGAAAAAAAAGAAAATGTACATGACACATGTATTTATGTAAAATACAGGTATCCCTCGAGATACACGGTACTTGAGCTGCACGGTTTTCGAGTTATATTACATGGAAAAAGAATGCGACATTCTCTCAAATTACACGGTATTTAAAGTGCACGGTTCATTTACTAATTGCCATAAAAAGGACAAAATTATAACTTAAGGGGGTCTTCTGGTCTCGAGGCCCTGAAATGAAGGGTTTTTTTGGGGATTGATTGTGACAAATCCTGTGAATATTTAAAAAAAATTTTTTTTTTATTTTAAAGGTACATGTCTTGGCTTTTAAAAAATGGTTTTGACTTTGAAAAAATGGTTTTGACTTTGAAAAAAATTAACACCCGCGACCTTGAAATGGCGCTGAAGACGTCCACCTCCAAACGAAACAGGTCTCCATTTTGGTCACGGTTTTTCCACCTGGGTAATCAGAAAGCAAAAATTAGATATGCGTTGTCTTCAGAGTTGCCCTGGTTAAGTTTTCCCGTGACAGATTTTTTTTTTTTAATTTTTTTCAAATGTTATGCAACAATTTGCAAAAAAAAATTTTTTTTTGCTCATTTTTTGAACTTTAAAAGGTTATAAAAATGGAATGAAAAAAAATTTCAAAAATCGTACACGGGGAAACTTAGCGGTAAGTTTTCCGAACCTTTTAAGACCAAAACCATTGAAATCGGAGTATAACTACTTTGAAAAGTGTGACCAAAATGCTTAAAAAACACGATTTTCGGGGAAACGCGTTTAAAGATAAAGTTTATGATAAAACGGCCGGAGGAGGGTACACTTCGGTGCCCAGAAAAATGTGAAAAAATGCGATTTTCAAAAAATCCTTTCTGTGGCGTATTCTCGCATACACATACAACAAAATTATGCAAAAAAAAAAATCGATTTTTTTTTCGCTGGAGACCAGAAGACCCCCTTAATTATTATATATTTATTAAAATAATTAAGCTATCTACAGAATTCTTTTGCTTCTTGCTCTTGAAAAGTGGAAATAAATTTGCAATCCTATCTCATTTGCTGATTAATATAATGGACAGTTAACGACACATTTCGTTGCTGTAGTTAAATGCATTCCTATTTCAATTTTATTCTATCCGAAATAGCCGATAAATAATTTCGGGAACGCTCCCATAATCCGTAAAATCCATAATCAATTCTAATCGAGTTGCGCCGTTTTTGTGTCACTCGATAGCAAGAGGATGCAACAAATATAAAGTTTAGAGGAAAGTTATGAACGCAGCGAATATGGAAACTATAGTTCACTTCGATTCACCATTTCTCCGCTTGCTATCTCTATGCTCGATTGACTTTACGCAAAATTTGCATGCGAAAGCAACAACAAAGTTTTCGAGTAAGATTCGCCGCTAGCGAGTATGGCTATAGCTCATTAGACGCACCGCCTTACCAACACATGTAATTTAATGTAGCTCTCTTCCCGCGTTGCCAACATATGCTCATTTATACCAGTTGCTGCATCTATTCGCCACTTGCTAACGCTTGACGAAAAGAAGATGCCTTATATAATATTTCGTGCTGATGTTTTATTTATTTACGTGAAATATTGTAATTACATGATTATACCTATTACACAATTAAGGCAACTAGCAGCAGAGGCATTGGTTATTTTAAACATCCAGTTATTCATTTCACACCGTTGAGGATTTCACTATGATGCTGATGAGCCAATCGAAAACTCCAAGATGCATTTACAAATACTTGCCTATTATCCATGATCTCTCCAAATTTCCAGCTTTCTTTTGTAGTTTTCATCGAAAACTACAAACGATTAAATCTGTCATAAATTACCTAAACCAAGCTTATCCATTTCCATTAAACACAAAAATTCTCAATATCTAGTAAAATGACTCTTTCGTGTCGTTTAGTTATAGATATGTATGTACATACGTAGGATAGTATTTATATTTATATACTTCTTGCAAACAGCGCGCACGTATGTACTTATGTATGTGTGTGTGTGTATGCACATTTTTGCGCCAAAGCTGTGCTACGTACATACATACATAAATGTATGTACATACGCAAGTCCTTGTAAATATTGAATTCACATTGAAGCTAAAAATAATTCAAGTGTGCAGCAATAACGCCAAAATATCTGCCACCTTAGTAGTAGTAGTAGTAGTAGTAGTAGTAGTAGTAGTAGTAGCAGTAGCAGTGGCAATAACACTTGCAAATTCACACTAGTCACATTACGAGTCGATGCAACCAGCGGCGTGTTCGGGGCACGTAATAGTATAACCCTGTTGCTTGCTTGCTACTCAGCTGATAATCTGCCGCAATATTGCAATAATATATTTGAAAGAGTTAGAGAGAAGTACGAAAATGGAAATGGAATAATGTGCGAACATGTTTAGAAATGTTCTTTATTTTTTCTTATTTTGTGCAGTAGTTTGAAAGCACAAATTTCTTTTTCAAATCAAAACCAACCTCTAAAGGCCTATAGACGCCTGGTCCAGCTTAATTATTCGATAAAAACTATAAAAAAACTATATCGAACATGACATAATTATTATTACATACTTTATTTACTTTTCCTCCTGCATTTCAATTGCGCAGAGAGCACTTCTGCTAAGGGTACTGAAGTTTTGGGCACGTAACGGACGTAATGTTAAACAAAAACAAAACATAATATCCCTGTTATACCTTTGCATATGAAGCGAAGTTACTCATATTTTAAATCAATAGCTCATGGAGTCTAGGTTATATTTATTTATATATTTTGAGTTTTATGTTGTGAAAGAAAAGAGAATCAAGTGGCAGGCATTCCTATTAAGTGAAAAAATAACAAGAAAATCATTATTGTAGGGTAAAAAAATTAAAATCGAATCTAAATAATTACTTTTGAGCAAAAAAGCAGATTCAATTTTTAATTATTATTTATAATTTTTAAAACTCGAAAAAATGCAAATCATTATCCATAGATTAGGTAGGGCGTACGAAAACAAATATGTGACTATCGTTAAAATTGTTTTACTACTTTTAAAAGATGAAGGTGTTTTTTTATTTGTTAAAATTTAAGGAATAATAATTATTTTTCCCCCTTATTGTGAATAGGCACCGTAATGAAAGCTACCAAACGCAAAAAATTTTCTTTTTAAGATAATAAATTGTGAAATAAGTCAAGTGCGTTTAAACTAATATTTACCACTGTGTACGCTACACCTGACGAAAGTATGAACACGTTTAAGAAATTCAGTACCAAAAATAGAAACTAAAACAAAGAAAAAATTTGAAAAATTCATAACAAAAATAAAATAAAATTAAGTGAAAAAAAATCACAAAACGAAAATAGAATGCATGAAAAATATGTAAAAGTAGGCATGGAAGTGAAAGTAAAGAGGGTATATAAAAAATTGAAAGCAGAACGAATTAACAATTCCAATCATTCCACGTGTTGTGGCTGCAAATGGAAAATAAGTAGCACGCATACAGTTGTGGACATAAAAATACACACATCAAAGTAATTTCAATTTTTTTTATTTTATTTTATTTTTTTTTTTTGTTTATTTGCACAATGTTTAATAGTTTTTGGGTTTTAGTTGATTGCAATGCGAACTGGCTTAATAAAATAAATAACAAAAAATATGGTTCGCAATAATAGCAACGCGACATATTGCAAAGTTTTGATTACTTATTTGCAAACCATTTTTGCCCCAGCGACTGCGACTTCTTTCATTCAAAAATAATCGGTAAATCGCTTGAGAGACATTGCAAACTTAAAATCGATCTCGGTGTTTTTTTGTATAATTTTAGCGTCCCTACAGTGTGACGTATGACGAAATTTAATTTTTTTCTAAATTTCAATGCGTAAACTATTTTTAGATATTTTGAAAATATTTTTTTTTTTATTTCTCGTTGCTGTAGCTATGCTGGTATTTCTATGTAAATAATGATATTGTTGTTTTTTTCGTAGCCACAGTTTATCATACGCAGCTAAATGCACGTACACTGCTCACGCATGCATTCAAAACATGCCGAAATACATAAAAGAAGAATGAGCGAGTGATAACTGCTACGAAAATACGAGCTTACAAGCAGTAGATGCGGTGCATTTTTCAGAACCAATACAAATACAAATTGAAACACTGCCTGCTCTCTTGATGTTTATTCTCACAGCTGAGAGATAAAAGCAGAAGTATGCCCTGTAAGGAAACCCACTACTAGTTCGAACTGGTTCGCCGCTAATTTAAAATTTTAAATTTAGCAATCTTTTCTACAAAACCCATGGTATAAAAAATTTGAGAGGGTGTAGTCAAAGGTCAGACCGTTATCCGACTCCAAGCTAATTCCAAAGAATCAATTGATTGGTTGACGACGCCGAGGCTATAACAGTGGTTTGTTTGTGCTGGTGGTATACGAAATAATCAACAAAGTATTTGCTCGTGTTGCTTCGTTGCCGTCTGGTTTTTTGGACGAGTGTGTGAATGCATATGAAATGTGCGGGCAGAATTCTGTTGCCTAGTCCTCGGTGATGTGGAGGCCAATTTGATTGATGATTTATCATCCTTTTATATGAGTAAACGGGGAAAGGGTGATTATCAGCCTAATCTCTATCTCGAATGATAGGCTGCTTGAGCTATTCGCTTGTCGTATGGCTTTATCGTCTCTGTTTACAACTTTATAACTCTATCGGTCGTCTTCGTCTAGCCTTGATGTTGATCAAGTTGCAGTCATCTCGATTACGGAGACTCCGATTGGAATAATGTTGCCGGATGAGTTTTTGATGCATTTTTGAAGACTTTTTCTTAGATTTCTAATGTTTTTTTAGCTTATTTCAAGTTTTTATTTTAAATTAGCAAAATTTCCGATACCGCTGAATAATGAGAATTAATTTTCCTCATGATTTCCTCCCACCGCTTCTCTACATTTTTTCGATTCTATCCAAGCACGGCTACACCCCTGGCCAGGTCAGGACTTCTCTCCATTTCCCTGATCAATAACTCAGTTGTTTTACAGCGCTTTATGCATAAATACTTGTAGAAATACGCAGAATAAAAGATCAACCGGTCTCGATGAAGTAAAATAGAGAGTGGGTTTCTTGAACAGCTTGCTTATTCATAAGTAACGGAAGATGATATGCAAATGTATTTAGGTACTTCAATACTTCTTATATAGTAAAGAGAAACATTCTTGGAAGGTAAGAAAATAACTGTGAAAGCGTAGATCGAAAGAGAATAGGAGAATAAGCTAATGCAATAAACAGTAAGCGACCTAAATATTAGGACACTTCACTTGTTATTAAATGAAGTAAAATTTTTTAACTACTTACTTTTCTTGGCAAAACCCTCCATCAGCGAGAATCATGTCCTAGTCTTTTTGAATGAATTCCTCGTTAACCACGTCTGCCGGGCGTCCTGGTCGCTCCTCATCAAAAACGGATGTTCGCCCACGTGTATATTCGTTGAACCAATAACTAACTGTGGTCATAGGTGGCAAAGCGTCCCACACTGGGCCAGAAGACCCGAGTGAGTGGCCAAAACTCTTTTTTCTTAGGAAAAGGCCATAAAACCGATTAAAACCACGTTTATTATAGTTTTTTAACTCTATGAATGCGAATCTGAAGTCAAAATTAAAAAATTAAAAATGGCGGATCCAAAATGGCGGACATGAATTTTAAAAAATCCGTATTTTTGCTTCAAACCCAGAATCTAGGGGTTTAGAACAAAGAAAATACGTCTAGAATTAGCTGTACTCATACACCCAGGATACACCGCGAGGAGGATTCTAGTATGATCTAGTATCCCAATTTTTTTTTTGTAATTTTTGTAATTTTTAATTTTTTTTGTAATTTTTATTTTTTGTTGTTGTAATTTTTGTAATTTTTAATTTTTTTTAATTTGACTTAGTTTTTGAATCTGCATTTAAGCTCAATTTATTCAGAATCAGAAGTTTCTTCTTCTGATAGTTCAAGTTCATCTAGAAGTTTGTGAACGTCATTAGACGCAATCATTTCATGATCGCGTTCAGCCTCTGTTTCATCTTCCGATTCATATTCGTCTTCATTTGCACTGGCACTGCTATGATCATTTTCCATATTTTGAGTATCTAACAAAAGTAACTGTTTAACTCCTGCTGAAAGTGGTAAACGTCTTCTGTTATTAGCTCTAGACAACCTGTTCATACTAGACAGTAATGGATCAGAAGTATCTAGTAATCGATTAAAGAGATCCTCTAAGTTTGTTTTCCTATCACATTGTCTACTGTGCCTGAGTCTGAAGTTTCTGTAATCTTTGTTTCTCGATTCAGATGCCTCTTCTCCATATACACCAACTGGTAAAGTACAATGTCTTATTATTTCTCCAGCATGAATCAAGATTTTATGAAAAGTTGCTGGCATTGGATACCAAGGATACAAGGTAACATACAAGCTTGCAGTGGTTAAGCAGAATTCTTCAAATTTTTCTGTGTTGATTGGTAGCTGACAAGAAAGGCAAACTAAAATAATTTTCAAATTATTTACGAACTGGCAATCAATCTTTAAGCATTCAGCAAAAATCTCTGCATTTTGAAATGCCTTACGTGCGGAATTTCCGTCGTTAGTTGTACCAGAACCACCTGCTTTTGGTATATCAACTAATAGTCCCAACTTTTCACGTAGAATTTTTTGAATTTCAGCTTTCCGATCTGCAACAAGTTTTTTATCCTGAGGCGTACTTATCCTCCATTTCTTAATATTAATTCTGTAAGCTATATGCAAACAACATTCATAAAATCGAATCCACGCATGTAATGGGCTAATACCATATTGAAGTGCATTTTTATCTGGAGCTCCTGTGTAAAACTACGACGCAATTATTTTTCTACTATGACTCTGACTGTTGCGCAGTTAGAGTCATAGCTTGGAGTCCTAGTTTGACTTGTGCGCTATCAGCTCTACTCTGTAGCTGACAATGTTTAACTACATAGTTAGAGCAGAGCATTATTTGGGGTACTACTGCTGCTCTGAAGTAGTAAATGCAAACACTGAATTAAACTCGATT
This sequence comes from Anastrepha obliqua, assembly GCF_027943255.1. Lineage (NCBI taxonomy): Eukaryota > Metazoa > Arthropoda > Insecta > Diptera > Tephritidae > Anastrepha > Anastrepha obliqua. The sequence goes on from NC_072894.1 coordinate 16,677,856, forward strand.
TTCCCTCGGTAGTTTTGGCTCAAACATTAATGGGTCAAAATTATTTGAGATTTCTCTCACACTAATATCGATATTTCAGACATGTTTATGAAAAGGCGCAAAAAGGCGCATATATACCTTATTTAATACTTCTTTACGAACAATTTGACATAAAATTTAACTCATTTGATAGGGGAACTTCGGGGAACTTTGTTTTCAAAGTAAGTCATGTATGAATAAAATACAAAAATAAAAAACTTATTCATCATAAATACACATGGTTTCAATTATAAATTATTTTTTGATATCCATAAAGAAAAGTTATGGACGATAATAATATCTTGAGTAGTATTTTTCACAACAACTTATTGATAAACATTGTTTGAAAGTGTTAAAAATCGAACTAAAACTTTGACTTTGAACTGTTACATAAAAAAAACTAATTGATAAAAACTAAAGAAACTTCATAATTTGGTGTAAAAAATTACTCAAAATAAGATGATGTTATAAATTTCCTGTTTAAATTAAGTCGAAAATTTTCACTCGGGTCTTCTGGCCCAGTGTGCGTCCCTATAGCCAGTGTCCAACTTTACTTTTATCTCCAATCTAACCTATTTATCAGTCTGAAATTTCTTGTGCCGTCGTTTGATAGATGACAGCACACGATGCGAACCCCAACTTCCCTCAGGAACGCCCTCTGTCATCAAATCCGGGTACTTACTGAACCGCCCTCGTAGCTCTAAATCTTATTTTAGTATCCTTAGCTACATCGCACTTGTGTAAAACTCACAATTCTATTATAATGACGACGTCGAAATGCAGGAATCAAGTCAATTTAGAAAAATAAATTCGCATGCATCAGTATTTTCTTTTAGAGGGCGCCTCAAAGCGAAATAAACCCATTATGTAAGAGGAGTTCTAAAAACGATTGGCATGGTTAGATGGTCTCTTGATAAATATGAAAAAAATAATTTATAATTTTTGAATTATTTTAACACTTTTTACTTTTCAGGTTCTTGAGGCTATACAACAAAGTCCATTCCTGGTTGGCATGCATTATGCATTCCAAACGGATTCGAAATTGTATTTAATTTTGGGTAAGAAGTTTCACTGCTTCCCTTATACACTTTTTGTAATTTATGATTTCCATTTTTTTTTATTTGTTATTTTTATAGATTATGTCAGTGGTGGTGAATTATTTACACATCTCTATACAGCCGAATATTTCTCGGTGGCAACGGTACGCATTTACATTGCCGAAGTGGTGCTGGCTTTGGAGCATCTGCACAAACTGGGTATCATATATCGCGATATAAAACTTGAAAATATCTTACTAGATGGCCAGGGTCACATAGTATTGGCCGATTTTGGGCTATCAAAAATATTCGAACCTGATTCAGATCATCGTGCGCATAGTTTTTGTGGTACACTAGAATATATGGCGCCAGGTAAATAGTAATTAAATGATATTTTTTCTTGAAGAGGATAATCACATATCTAATATAACATTGGCTGTAGAAATTATACGGGCTGGTCCGACTGGACATGATCTCGCTGCCGATTGGTGGTCTGTGGGCGTGCTCACCTATGAATTGCTCACTGGCGCCTCGCCTTTCACCGTTGTCGAACAACAAAACTCTCAAGTAGACATATCTCGTCGCATACAAAAAGTCGATCCGGTACTACCATCGACTCTTAATGATACAGTTAAGGACTTTATATTGAAAATGCTTCATAAGGATCCCAAAAAGCGTTTAGGTGAGTTATGTATTGGAATATTTTGGCATGCCACCCAAATGTCTTCATAGTTCATATGAGTTTCACAGTTTTAATAAATAATGCAAATCATACATTTTATTTTAGGTGGAAACAGCAAAAACGCTGCCGAAATCAAAAAGCATCCCTTCTTCAAAGGAATCGACTGGGATGAGCTGAAGAGTAAAAGACGAAAAGCTCCATTCAAACCAAAATTGGATAGCGAGGATGATACCCAAAACTTTAGCGAAGAATTCACTAAACAGCCAGTGATCGATTCACCAGCACCGGTTCCTGTTAATACACATAGACTGTTTCGTGGCTACTCGTATGTGGCACCGCAACACTTAAAGTCACTTAGAGCGACGCAAAACGTTTACGACGTTGAGTATTGCAAAAACCCAGTTATGGTAAGAAGCAGGCACCCATTGTTGTACAACAAATAATGATATATGGTATGTGTGTGCATATTTCTTTTAGACTCCCTCGCCTTGTCCACCCACACTTCAATTGAAAAGCCTTTTGAGTAACGGCAGCTTCGGCAGTTGCTACATCCTCAACGACAGCGAAAGGCATTTGAATCACGTTGCGAAAGTTATATCCGAAAAACTGTATCGGCCCGCTGAAGTGGACGCTCTGAGATCGTGCAGTCATAGAAATATCTGTAAATATGTGAATACGTACCGCAACGGCTCAAACATTTGGATTGTGATGGAGTATGTTGCTGGCGGTGAACTGCAACAGTTCATACATGCATCTGGAGGTCTCTCTGAATCACAGTGCTGTGATATTTTCCTACAAATTTGTGATGCTGTGCAATATTTGCACTCAAAGAATTTCATACATGGTGATTTGAAACCGGAAAATATACTGTTTGCCGACACGCAAATGAAACGTATAAAATTGGTGGATTTCGGTTCAGCCAGGTGAGTGTATAAGCATACAATAGTGCTATGTGAAAGCATTCACTATGTTATTATGAAATATAACTTTTTTTACATCTATTCGTTATTCTTATACAGCTACAATTCGAGCGCCGCAACTTGGCAGGATGTGCCCCGTTACACGCTGGACTATGCACCACCCGAAAGTTTTGCAGACGCACAATGCACAACGTACTCGAAAGCCTACGACATTTGGTGCCTCGGCGCAACTCTCTATGCAATGTATATGGGTCATCCGCCGTTCAGGCGCAACCAAATCGAGCAAATCCATGATCGTATAGTGAAGCAACGCATTTTGGACGGTGATATACAAAATAAGTCCTCACGTTGGAAGAATGCCAAACCAGCATTGAAACAACTAATTGTGGACTTCTGTTTGCAAAGTGAACCAGCTAAGCGAACGTCCATTGAAGGGTTACTAGGTCATCAATTCCTTTGTGCTAAATTCGATGAACTGCAAAAGGTACTACGGCGTTTGAACCGTCAACAATCGGATGATACAGAGAATTCCGATGTTGAAGAGGTGATTGCAACTGAAACAGATGCATTATCTGAGAAAGTGGAAGTGAAAAATGAAGACGCACTAATAGAAGAAAATATTTCGTGCACGAGTGAAGAGCAGCATGAGAATGCTGATGTTGCCTATGGAGAGGTGGAAGGTTCGGCTGCGGTTGCTGAACTAAATGAAACGTTCATTGCTGAAGAGATAGAGGAAATTTCGCAAGAGCAGCAACCAGCAGTGATGGCCGCAGTTGATGAATCTGTCAATTATACAGAATGGCAAGCCACCGCATCAACTTTGTGCGCAACACAAGAATCGGATACACAGTCGACACACGAAGGACTCGAATCGGAAGGTGACACAACTAGCGGTCTGGGCCGCAGTAAGTCCTCTGACCACATGTTGATCGAACGACAGACTTTAAGCGTAAATAGTTTGAATGGGCTGGAAGCAAGTGGAGAACAAATTGAAGCCAGAGAACCCACAAAACTGGACTATGTTATTAGTGAAAAGACTGTAAGCGCAGACGAGTTGAATGATAGTATGCTAGAGGAGGAAGTGCATGAACAAGGATTTACTGGCTTTGATGAGGAAGAAATTGTGGAACGTAAAGTTAATTACATTGATATACTTTTAACACAGATTGAACAGAATAAAACTGCCACAATTGAAATTGATAATAATGAAATCGACAATGTAGCAGCGCTAACTAAGACTGAACCAGTCGTTGAAGAGACAAATGAAGCTATAAGTGCAATTAATGAAAACGATGGTACTAAGGTTAAGACAACCTTTACTGATACGAATGCCCAAGCCAATAAGGTAAATACATTGGTGAAATCTATGGAACCGAATGAGCAGTCGGAAGATTTGCGATCGAACAAAAAACGGCAACGAAATGTAACTCAAGTGCGCGCGAATAGGCCATTGAGTGTTAGGAAATGTAAGACTGGTGCAAGAAGAAAAGGAGGCGTACCATTACCGAAAATGGAGTCAAAGGAAAACACGGACGAAGGAGTAGACAAAATTGCGATTGGAAAAGACATGGAGCCAAAGAAAGAGATCGGCGGAGCAGTCGTAGATGTTTTGGAGGAAAACTACGAAAATGAAAACAAAACCGAACTATCATTGGCAGCACAGTCCAAAACAATACAGTCGCGTCGTATGCGGCGTAGTCTACGTGTACCTACGCATGATGATGAAAATAATTGGTTAGGCCTACCAACGCAGCTGCGAGCGAAGTATGCACAACGTTTCAAAGCACGTTTCCGGGTATTCACGCTGCTGCTGTTCAGTACGCAGAATGCATTACGTTACTTTAAAATCGAGCGTCGTTACTACGAATACGACAATGCGCAAGAACAGGACACGGCAATGGCAATTAATAAGGAACTAGATGGAACGGAACTGCAACAGCATAAAATCGAAGGACGTGATAAGCAAGAAAATAACATTAAAAACACAAGGAAACCGCTTCGCAAGCAAATAGCCGACGAAGTTTTTTCAACCACATCAAAGGGAACTTTCAAAGCGATGACAACCAACGCAGCGAACGAAAAACGGCAAACACATGCAAACAGTCGCGGAGCAAGTCGCAGTCCGCAAGCCACACATGCAAGTAGCAGCAGCAGCAAGGATGTTGTGCCTCCAGCGACCGTGCACCTGCTACCGGCCGGCACGCTGCGTTCGTTACGTCAACGTCACGTATACAAATGATTGGCGCATCCATTGCGCATCATGGTGGATCTAGAATTCATAGTGGGCTATAGATGTGGCCAGATTGCAGATAAATATCACATATTAAATTTTGACATTTTTATAAGTTATTATTATATATTCAGTTATGCGCATAAATTTAATTATGCGTTGATTTAAAGCCAACGGAAATAACAGGCGTTATTACGGTCCTGTGTTGAACAAAAGCGCAAAGGGGATTAAATGCGAAAAACGGTTTTAATGTTTCTATGAACTTTTCCATAATGTAAATAACATTTAAAATGACGATTGCAAGCATTGCTTTAAATGTCTTAAAAACCAGTAGAATTCGAAAGATTTTTGTTTTGATGATGTGGTGTATTATAAAGAAATAGTTTATATAGAAGTTAATTTTAAGAATAGGCGGGTTGCTAAAATAAATAATTTCTAACAAACGGGCTTCAACCGTTGACTTGGTCAAACGCTGATTTTATATTTCATATCATAATATGGACTCTAAGTTAAAATACAGCCAAGCTTTTCTATCTAATGAAAAAAAAAAAAAATATAAATATAAATTTAGAACAGCCGAATGCAGTGATTGATGAAGTAACTCAGGTATATAAATATAAAACCACAAAAAGCTGCACCAATCTCGACTAGCGATTTCTTCCTACTTTCCTTTTTTTTTCTTCCTCTTCCTCTTCATTTTATAATCAGTTTTACTAAATCGCATTTAATTACCCTTCTTCTGTGCACATTCAACATATTTTTTTGTTTATGTATAAATTAATTGTATGTTACTACAAGTACTAAAACAGATATTAGTATTTAATGTAATGAATGCAGCACGGGAAAAGCTTATTGTACATAAAATTCAATTTGAACAGAATTCAAAGATGTGAGCAATAATACATAAAAGCAAATAAATATCTAAATATACCGAAGAAACTTGAAAGCAAAAGTTATGATAATAACTGCTATTAAGCAAATAAGGAAAAACTCAGTGTTTTCTTTCTTAGTAATAATATTTGTACGAAACCAAAAAAAAAGCAAGTTGAAAACATGTGAATGAATTAAGTTATAGGAAAATAAAAACAGACCACTAGAAACAATTGAATTTGGGGGAAAATCGCCAAAAAACATTAGTGGCAGAATTATGGCCAGCAACCAGACAAAATAATGCGTGTATACAATAATTTCCATTAATTATTAATAATATAGCGAATTTGTACAATTTGCAACTAATATTAGTATATATTAGATAAATATAAAATTTAAAAATATAATGTTTTAAGAAGACCAAAACAATTTTAATTGTCGATTGAAACAACAAACACTAAGCAACAGTCAGCATAGGAAATAAAATGTACGAGTATGCGTAATAATAGACTTCAAATTAAAAAATGTTATTATTCTTAAATATATTAAATTTTAATATACGAATAATTTGGAAATAAAATGTATTTTAGGTCAACAACTAGGTACTGACTAATAACAGCAGACAGTCTTATTTTAGACGTGTCTTATAGTGAAATGGTATGAAGCTGATTTGTATGAGAAACGGTAATTTTAGTGAACATTAAACGGTAATTTTTGTAAACGCTAATGAGGAAGTCGCATAGCAAATTGATTGTTTTAAGGAATGGCGTATTTTTTTTTTCTCTTAATTAGGCATTTACAAAATTTTCAAACAAGACCCGAATTTAAATTCTCAACTCATCGTTACCTATATGTGATTCTGAAAATTTGCTATTGCTTAACTTTAAAATGAGCGTAGAAGCTATCATAACAAAAATACCGATTGCTTGCGTTTTAATGTCAATAAGCACGGCGCCGCAATTAGATTGCGATCAAGGCGCATTCGTTAAAGGTGGTGGGTGGCACTAGACCAACCACAATGTTTTTTACTTTTGATTGTCAAAGCAAAGTAGAAAACAAAGAATGAATTCGCAAAAAACCAGCTGGGTGGCACTAGACCAACAACAATGTTTTGTACTTTTGATTGTCAAAGCAAAGTAGAAAACAAAGAATGAATTCGCAAAAAACCAGCTGATTAACCGATACCACCTTTAATAGATTCGCCTTGGTGATGCTGTAAAAACAAAATTACCGATTACTTGCGTTGTAATGTAAATGTTAGTTAGATAGCGATTTAGAAATTTCAAAGTAGAATTTTTTTTCAAGCGAAACTCATGAAAAACTGTTTATTCATGCCTTCATAACAGTATATTTTTATTCTTTCGTAATTTCTTTTATGAAATGTTTTCGTTTCTTCGCTTTCATTACTCATATTTTTCGTTCAATTCGGTTTCTTTATGCAGTTAAAACTTACTTACATTTGGTTGTTACTTTTTCTTATAAAGAATATAAAAAAGTTGAATGTAAAAAATATTAAGTTTCTTCAGCTTCAGATTCAGTTACTCCTTGTATATAGACTATTCCGGCATAATATAATTTATGTTCCCATTTTGTTGAGGTGCTCATAGCCACACGTTTGCGAACGCCCGATCACACAACACAGTTCGACTTGAGGGATTAATAATTTCAAAAAATGCGACTGTGGTTTGAGCAGCGATTATGTAGAATCGAAATATGAAGTTGGTTTATGCGCGTAAGGATTTATTCATTTAAAATTAAAAAATCCTATAGACAAATAGTTTAATAGTTTTTCAATAAAAATTCCACAATCATGTAGATTTAATATATGCACATAAAAAGAAATTCTCACATGAATTTAAAATATATTGCACACTGTAATGTAATTGAACTTTTGCCAAAAAAGTGGCTTTGTAAAGATTATGCGAATTAGCAAAAATAATAATAATAATAATAAAAATTGCAGAATGTACCATTTTGGACCAGTCTCCCAGTGCTGGTTTAATTGTGGCGAATTTTTAAACTGAAATGCAAAATAGTGCGCTTAAACTTAGTTTAACTGGAAAGCATAATTGAACTAGCACTGAAAACATGGCCCTTTGAGGCATCTCACTTTATCTATGTCAAAGGATGTGTGTATGAACGTACTTTGTATGGTACTGCAACCACTATTTGGAAGAAAATAAGTAATAACTGCAAGCATAGTCCAAAGCGAAAAATGTTATGTAAGAATTAAGTACATTTTGCTTAGTTTTAATTGTTTTCTATTGCATATGCCGTATGTTGAGTAATCTCTGAAAATTTTGTCAAGCAGTGGAATCGTCAGGTGCGTGAGTGCATTTTACAAAAAACACAAAAAAAAAGGAAATACGAACGCCAAACCCCAAATATATATTTTAGCATATTTAATGAATAAGTTACTTTTTTAGTAAAAAAAAAAAATATTAGTAGCACTATTATATGAAATTATGTATGTGTACAGGCATAGTTTCTATATTGTCTTAAGTCAATAATTGGAAAAATATGCAACAGTTTTTTCAACACAAGTACTAGTAAGTAAGTAAGTGTGTGTAAATTCGAAATATTGGATTTCGTCAATCGCCCGATTTGAAGGAAGCATAAATACAAACACTTACATACATACATACATACTTATTATTAACAAAGCCAGTGTCTTTTGGCGAAAAATATAAAAAAATATATTATTTCCTAGCGCAAATCACGTAAATTGGTTTAGTCTAGTTAAATTTTTTTTTTTTTTGAATTTGTATCTAAGTATAAATATTAGTGAAATCTTAAAAATTTACTACTACACGCACCTACATAAGTAAGCATATCCGGCCTCTGAATTACTTTGGGTATCTTTTTTTCTGTTGCAATTTACTTATTGCTGCTATTATTCAGTTAATACATTTTGATTTATGTTTAAGTTGAATTTAGCTCTATTTTTCGCTTTTAGCTTAAATAAATATTGTATTGTTGTAGTCTTTCTTTTACGATTGCAAATGTATTTTTAAGTATGTTGGCACTGCGTAACACATTTAATTACAATAAATAATACTTTTAACGTCAATTATTATTTTACCCAACTACGGAATAATGTTAAAAGCAAAAAGCAAACAAAAAAAAAAAACAATCAACTACGTCTACTTGACTTTAATATACTAAAAGTGCGAAATAATGAATCGCATTACTGAATAATAAATTTTGTTTTTGAGAAATTTTAATTTTGTGTTTATTTCTTTTTTATATTTTATGATTTGTGATATGTTAAAAAAAGAACACTATATACACATACATATATACAGCTAAATAGTAAACAAATATCAAATGGATATTTTGCCGCATTAGGCATCTCGAGACAGACTTGTGTTTTGGAGAATTGTGCTGTTACTTCAAAAACAGAAAATAATATATTAGTTTGGGCAAAACGAAATCCATTATGTTCTCGGTAGATGGCTGTAGTGATCGATATCGATCAAACAATTTAAAGTTGATGCTCGTTGTGAAGGTGGCATTTCACACAAAAGAATTCTTTCTCCTTTTTTTGTTGCGTCCACTCAGCCGCAGCCGAATGGATGGTGCGTGACTACCCTTCGGAATTCGGAATACGTAGTTTCGAGTCTCAGTGAAACGCCAAAATGAAGAAAAAGTTTTTTCTAATAGCAGTCGTCTCTCAGCAGGAACTGGCAAATCTCCGAGTGTATTTCTGCCATGAAAAATCTGCCAAAAAAGGGTGTAAGCGCCAATTATATATATATATATATATATATATAAACAGGAGTGAGCTAAAATAGAAACGACAGGAGCTTTATTATGAGAACTTCGAGTTTATTTATTCAAAGTAGTAACCTCGATACATTGTTTTACGAGATTTGAAAGCTTTTCAAAAGAGTGTTTCAGGTCATTGACGGGAATGCGTAATGTCTTTCAGGATGTCGGTACAAGCCTTTTGGATGGCATCTACAGACGCAAAACGTTTTCCTTTCATGGCCAAATGCAATTTCTCGAATAGGTCGAAGTCGCAGGGAGCCATGTCAGGCGAATACAGTGAGTGATTGATGGTTAAATTGCGATTTCTAGTCAAAAAATCAGTCACAAGAGTGGATCGATGAGATGGTGCATTATCATGCAATAAGCGCCCGCTTCCTCCTTCGCGGTGTTCAGAGCAAATCCGACGAATGCGATGCAACAAACGCTTCAAAACGTTAAGATAGAAAATTGCATTGACGGTTTGGCCCGTTGGCACGAACTCCTTGTGGATAATTCCCTTGGAATCGTAAAAATAAATCAGCATCGGCTTGATTTTTGATTTCTCCGAACGCGATTTTTTGAGTGGTGGCCCATCTGGGGTCTTCCATTCGGCACTTTGACGCTTACTTTCAGGTTCATGTTGGAAACACCACGTTTCATCACTGTTTCATCAATGTTGTAAAGGAAGTTCTTGTCCTTTCTCGCCTCTTTAATGAGGCCTTTCGAATATTGAATTCTGAGCAATTTTTGGTCCTCAGTTAACTTGTGCGAAATTAAACGTGCACAGACCTTTGGTAGGTTCAAATGATCAGTTAAAATGCGATAAATCGATGTTATGGAGATATTCAGCTGCGATTCCATGAAATTGAACAATGGTTTCGGTTCATTTTTGATAAATTTACCAACAATTTCGATGGAGCTTTCGGTGATTACTGATTTTGGGCGGCCCGTATGTTCATTGTCATTTATGTCCTCACAACCATCTCTAAAACATGTAAACCACTCATGAATTCTGAATGAATGAATTTGAATTTTTTTCATCAATTCAAATGTTTCGGTAAGCATTTTCCCAAGTTAAAAACAAAATTTGATCTTAACTCATTCTTCGAAACTCATTTTTGACACAAACATACTGAAACTTTAGACGCAATAACTTCGCTTCCACTAAACCAAATGTCACCAAGCTTTCACTGGAAGTCAGCTAGGGAAAGTCATTAAAAATATGGCGCCATCAAAATCATTTTTATTTTGGACTTCACTTTGTATATATATTCAGTTGTGAGTTACAGGGTGTTAACAATGTAAGACAACAAAGAGAAGGCGAAAGTATAACCCAGACTGATACTGTAGCAGCTAATTAAGTGAAATTTTGTTTTCATCGATTTCGTTCAGGCATTTGTGATGTTAAAGAAAATGTCAATAAAATTACAGAAATAATCGAAGTAGACCGGCGTATTAGTAATCGTAGCAGCGTCTAGGACCTAAAATCGAGCATAAAACAGTTTTAAACCATTTGCGCAAAAATTTTACGCAAAAATAATAGGTTTATTTTTCCCCAACAAGGATAATGGTACAAGCATAATGACTGCAATTTACACCCCTCCCTCTATCTCCACGTATTACGCACCACACGAACCTGCCCGTGTTCGAAGCAGTTGCAGTGCCAGTGTGTGTCAGCGCTTTCGAGGCACGTGGAACTAATAGAAATCGCACCGCTCAAGTCCGGTGAATAATTTAACTAAAAACATCTGGATGAACAATGCGAAATGAGCCGGCGCATTGTGTTGGTGGGCAAACTGTGACTTTGGTTTTTCCCCTAATTCGGGTAGTTTTTCTTAATATTTTGCGGAACTCAGCAAGAATTGTAGACTGTAATATTGACTATTATGTGCTTTCGTTTGTTTTTTGGAAAAAATATTGTTCAATGTTGCACTGCACCCTGTAAAAATGCATGTTTTTGCCTACACATAAAAAAAAAACGCTGCGCATATACACATAGTAGAAAAAGTCTGCGTTCACCTATGCAAATATTCTTTGCATTAGAAAAAGTTCAAAACAATAAATATTTCAGAAATTTTTTTTAATGAGTTTTATTTAGTTCACTTAACCGTAACTATCACACATATTTCGCTACCAATAACAAAATCAAATTTAAAATGAGATCACATAAAATTAAAAAGGCCATTCAAACTAAACGGAAAAAGTTTGCGTTCACTTCAATAATAATAAAATAAAAGGCTTAAGATCATAGAAATGTTTTAAAATTAATAGCTAGTTGGATATCCATGCCTTTTTATGACTTCTAGAAGGCGTCTTTTCATTGATCCAACTAGTTTGGCTGTTATTTCTGGACTTATGGCTTCCCATTCCTCTTTAAGCGCGTTCTTAAGCATTTCCTTGCTAGTTATTGTACGCTCTCGTATTTTTTTTTTTCTAGAACGTCCCATAAGTGCTCAATGGGGTTAAGGTCAGGTGATTGTGGGGGTGTGCGAAGCTGTTTTGGAACATTATACAATAACCACAACCTTACAATCTCTGCTGTGTGTTTCGGGTCGTTGTCCTGTTGGAAAACAAATCTTTCACCGAGTCCCAGTTTGATTGCACTTTCTCTCAAATTCGTTTTTAAAATATCGAGATAATCATGGCTGTTCATTATCGACTAAATAAACTGTATATTTCCAACGTCCGAACTAGCCATACACCCCCCATATCATGGCACCTCCTCCCCCATGCTTTACCGTAGGTAACAGATTTTGCTTTCCAAGTGCCGTTCCGTTTTTCCTCCAAATAATTTTACGACCTTTTATCCCGAAAATGCAAAACATGCTCTCATCTGAAAAAATCACACTCCAAAACTCAGGTGGCTTGTTTACGTATTCCTTGGCGAAAGCCATCCGCTTAAGTCGATTTACTCGTGATATGAAGGGTTTTTTTCGGGCCACTCTGCCGTGAAATCCGATTCTTTTTAGAATTTTTCTTACTGTATCTGGATGTACTTTCTTTTGGTATTTTACTTCTATGTCTTTTGAAATTTGGCTTGCCGTTAGTCGTGGATTAGACTTCACAAGAATAGTTATGTTGCGTTCTTCTCTTTCCGTCAGTTTTTTTGGACGCCCAGAACGAGGCTTAGACTCCAAACAATTCGTTTGCTTGAAGTTGTTTATCACTCTTTGGACCGAGGAGTATTGCCTCCCAACAATTTTCGCGATTTCCCGATAGCTCTTACTATTTTGCCACAAACTTACAATGATTTTCCTTTCACCAATATCTATTTCTTTTCGCCTTTGGTCCATAGTAACAAAAAATGTATTTCTAATATCAATTTTTCCCTCTTTAGATTTGTTCTTAACCGCGTCAACTACAATACATGAATGATTTAAAATTAAATTTAACGTAATTGCCATGCAAATAATCGTCACTATTCGAAATGAACGCACACTTTTTCTGCTCAGCCTATTTAAGTAACGCAGCTCAAACTCCAAAAAATTTTGTTCATACCCTCTGCGAATAATTTTCTTTAAAATAAGTGGAAAGAAATAACTGAGAGTTTTAAGATAAACACGTTAAATTATTTTAATACTTTATAACAGTGGGTGAACGCAGACTTTTTCTACCATGTGTACATATTTCTAAGGGCATGTTCGATTTGCAATTGCAACCGTTATATGGCACGATTATTTCGATGTGAAATTCTGGCAACTTTGACAAAAGTATATCGTTATAAGTCTGTGCATTTAAAAATTATCCAGTAACTTAATTTCCGAGAATGAGCTATGAAAGAGAAAGATATTAAAAAAAGTACATAAATGGAAAACCAGTAACAATTTGCAAGTTTTACGAACAGCTGATTAATTTGTTGGCAGGAAAAATAACAAAAAGTAAATATATTTGCAATTGAGCTACCTCGTAGTAGCGTAGTACACATAACAGAAGTGAAACTTTCAAGGCAGACAAAGAAAGAGGGGAGACCCGAGAGAGAAAGAATATATATCTTAATAAATTCACAACATTTGCAGAGAATACAAATAGACACAATTTACAAAAAACGGGTAAGGGTCGACCGGTGTAGGTAAACGCCGGACACAAACCGTGGCAACAACGCGCACTACTCCGAGCGTTTATCACCCGCACAAACGCAGCGATTACAAGACTGCAGCAACGGTACAAATTACCGCAAGGCAATACCAATAAATTCGGCGTCGGAATGGATAGCACTTTATAGTACGCACAAGCACTAGCCAGGAAACGGAAATGAGCGCCAAAAAGTAGGCACCAAAAAAACGCCAAAAAAATTGGAACCAAAAAACGCCCCAATCAGTAGGCACCAAGGAAATATAGCGCCAAAAAGGTCAAACGTAGGCACCAAAAATATATTTGCACCAACAAACAAGCGCCAAAAAGTAGGCAGTGTTATTTCTCACTAGAAATTAGCAACCACAAGGAAAAACTCGGGAAAAATAGCCTTAAGTGTATCTAAGATATGAATATGAGGTATAGCTCTCTCTCTCTCCTTTTCCTCTACCCTATATCTTTTTTCTCTCTCGCGGAACGAAAATGCGCAAATCGTTGCATGACCTTGAAATTTTACTCTCCCTTCTCGCTCGCCCATCGACGCCTAAGAAGTTTCACTTCAAAAAAGCAAATAAAATGCAAAATAACGATCTTAGCATCACATGACTTTACATTTTCTACAATAATTTGTTCCCTTTTATCATCGCAATCAGATGGAGAATATTCCATTGCAATTGCAATTCGCAAAGTTTATTTCGTGTTTATTTTTACTTTGCGATCAGCTGTTTTTCTCACTTGCAAATTCTTACAAGTCAAAAGTTATACAGTAAAAACTTGCAGCTTCCCCTCAAAATGAAATGTCATTTTGCTCTCTCATTTTCCCCTACTTTGATAGTTTTTTGGGTACATGAACAAAAAAACGTGATCATTTTTAATATCTGCTATAAACTATTTGCTGCATGAACAGACTGATTGCTCTCTATATGAATTTACGCGAATATTATTAGCTTCTTTGGACTTCAAGGCATTTCAGAAATATATTTTTAAATTTGAATAGATTCGAAGCCCTTTATGCTTCAATTGGTTAATCCGCTCTTAGCAAAACATATATTCATAACGGATAATTTATACTTATATACAAAAATTAAATGCGTATAAGTTATTTAATTTTGTTTCGTATATCGCAAATAAATACGATTTTTAAGACGTTAAACAAAATTTATTAAAACATCTGTGCATTAGATTGCTGCTAAAAATTTGTAAACAAAGCCATTAGGAAAATTATATATTCAAGCCTACATAAAAAATAAAAAACCACAAATAAGCATGTGTACATACAGAAATATACTTCTATATTATTTATCACTGAAGATATCAAGTTCAATTGGTATACAAATAATGAAAATATCAAAATTTATAAAAATGGCGGCAATCAAAATTAGTGTAAAAAATGTGAAAAAGAAATTTCATACGCCTATAAACTGAAGCACATTTGATTATTTAATGCATAAATATGTACAAATGTTTTAAGATAGTGTTAAGCTAACGGAAACTCATTTGTAAAACAGATACTTGAATTTCCTTTAAGGTTTCTAGTTTTGTGTGTATTCGTATGTGTGTATGAAAATAAGAAAAGGAGAGTATTAAGTATCAATGTACATTAAAATTAATATTAAGCATTTTTTCTTTCTTTTTTTAAAGAATATACAAATGCATATCGAAGTAAAAATTCAAATCACGGCAAAAGCAACTTCGAACTTAAAAATATATATTAAAATTAACAAATTTGTAAATACATACATATACAAGTACATACATACATATGTTGAAGTTAAGAAAGGTAAAGAAAATATGTAATAAATAATGATGCCTTTAAAAAGTTGCCTTATATATAAGAGACAAACAAAAAATCGGTTTGGTAAATCGTAAACCGCAAAACCCACAAGTAGATAAGTTTATTTGGATACAATTATCAGAAATGCAATAATTAAGCATTCATGTAGTATTGCAAGAGTTTGTGTAAAAAAGAATTAAATAAATAATTGATAATTTACATGCATACATACGTACATACATGCTCACATTTTCATTCTATGTTGCTCACAGTTATTTGTCGGTTTGCATCTAGGCTAAGAATACAATAGTTATTTATTGGTATATTTTATTTTTGCGGGGCTCACAAATATCGAGATAAGTGAATGAAACTGAACGAACGAAATAACTCTAGCTGAACCTTAAGGGGTTACGTGGGTTTCGTCGGGTAAAAAAAGGCATATTTTCAATATATTTTTTTTTTCTATGTAAAAAATTATTTATTTAATTCAAACTACATACATATTTAAAGAATAATTTCTGATATTTTCTAAAAAAAAAGTTAAAACTCCTCCATTGTGAAGTCATTTACGGTGACAGGATCATCTAAAATGAAAAAACAAAAATAAGTGCTTTAGTTAAGACCATAAACTCGTGCTTGAACGAAGGAAAGAAAAAAAAGTGAAAAATTGGAATTTTGGCAGACATTTTTCCAAAAAAATGAAAATTTCGGTCAAATTTGCTTAAATTTTGTTTTTTTAAGTAGTTGTAATTGCAAAAAAAAAAAAATCCTTCGTTCAAGCACGAGTAAATTGTATCTCGATCACCTGTGTAAAATTTGTAAAATTTCATCAAGATCGGTTGAGTAGTTTTCGAGAACATTTGACAACCGACTTTGAAAACACGGTTCCGAGAAAACGGCGCTTAAAGTTTTGAGTAACAATAAAAGTGGCTTGGAGCGCACACCTTCCAAAGGTTGTATCTCCGAAACTATTATTCGGATCGACTTAAAAATTTAGGATAATATTCTTGAGATATTGTAGAAATTAATAAGGCGAAAAAAATCGATTTTTTGAACCCACGAAACCCAATGCAAATAATAAACTGAACCATTGCTGATTTTTTCAATGCATCTAATACCTTTGTGGGCGCCGGTTAACACGAGAGAGAAAAGACTGGCGCGCTTTGTTGAATTCGGCCACAATTGCCAAAGTGGTCACCGCGCCAATTAAGAAGAGAAGAATAATATCTTTGTGAGAAATTGTTTTCCTTTGAAACTCACTACGCATGCGAGTATGTGTATGTACTCAAAATTTAATATCGCAGTAGCACTAGAACCACTCGGTTCAAGCTTTTAAGCCAGTGTTTAAGGGGCTAGGGGTAGTCAGAGGCCCGAAAAAATTACGATTTTCAATAATTTTTTTTTTTTACTAGTGAATTGCCTTATTTTACAAAAATAAAAACTTAGCATTAATACATCATGTTTCGACTTGACTGCAACAAACTAAAAAAAAAATTAATAATTGCAGAAGTTATCGCTGTTTATGTGGAGCCCGTTACTCCAGAAGTCCCTTGTGGTGATCATCACAAGTCTTTGCAGATTCAACTAAACTCAATCGGACAAGAGAAATTAGTTTTATTAATAGATAATATTGTGCCTGATCGCAGTTTTTTTTTTCAAAATTAACAATATGAAGACCTAAGAAAATATTTTCAGGATTTTCGAAAAAAAACCTATAATTAATTGTTTAAAAAAATTTTAAATTTAAAAAAAAAAACCTTCCATCAGGCGCGAGTTTTTTATGTTTTTCAAAAGCAGTATAAATTTTATTGAAATCTACCAAGCGATTTTTGAGTTACAGTGTTCACCAGTTCAAAAAACATAGTTTTGAGAAAAATGCATTTAAAATTTTGCTATCGAGTTATGTAGAGTTATACGAATTATTTAATTACTTACACTGTGTCATCTATTCCTGGGCCATATAATAGTTATTCAGCCGTCATAGCAGCTTTCAAAATATCGATTTGCTGTTGCCTACGTAGCATTCTATCTTCTCGAGTGTTATCGTTAGCGCGCTTATCTGCCACTTTCATACGCGCAGCCTCCATTTTTTCAGCATACGAACGCTCCGGAGCGCCCATTGTTAATTGCTGAATAACTGGAAAAGTATATTAAATATTTGTCGGATTCACTTCAAAGTTCCATACAATATTTTTAAGATATTATAACTACTTTAAGAAAATGCAAAAAAAATCCAGGTTTTTGAAAATCCGACTACCTTTAACCCCTTACAAACTAGCAATGTTTTTAACCGTTTGTGCTGCAGCTGCAATTTATGCTTCTAAAAATGTATCAGTTCGCAGTGCGAAGTACTTCAGCAGTGGGCAGCTTCGGCAGCTTTTCGTTTAACTGGCTGCATTTTTGGCGAATGCCGAAGATAAAGCAGCAGCATCATTTTTCTTCTGACCAATAAAGTAACTGCAGTTGCTGTTGATAGTTTTGTGATTATTCATTTTCCTTTCTGTTCAGCATTTCCCTTGCCTGTTCTAATTGGTTTCACTGCCTACAACAACAAAAGCATGAACAAAACTGTCGAGGCTGCCTGCTGACTGCCGAAGTACTTCGCAGTCTTTCAGCGATTGTTTTTTGTTTTTGTTTTTTGCTTTTACCTAGATCGTGACTGATAAATTCTACGAAACAAAAATTTACGCAGCAGTTCTTATTCGACTTATGAAAATTGCCCGCTGCGCAGTTAAGTCGTATTTTTATGACTTGTGCTAGTTTAACTGCAGCTGTTCAATCACTGTTTTAAAGGAGTAATGAGGGAGTGAATAAAAAAGTAAATAAATACATCACCTCCTTAACGAACAATGCGGGAGTAAACAACTATCGACTAACTCTCTCGATTTCTTCTTTTAAATGCATCATCTGCAATACATTTATGCTAATTTTTAAAAGAAAATTTACATTATTTTTATAAATAATTTTCAAAAGTTTTTATTCTCTCTTGATTAAGTGCAAAACACACAAAGCAAAATGAACTTGAAATGAAATTTTCTAAAGCGCACGTATACTCTATCGTTCGTCTCCTCTCCTTTTGTTTCACAACGGGTGCAAAAGAGCCCAAAACCAAAGAAATCTCTCCGAAACTGCTCCGAAATAATGTCACAGAGAGTGCTCTTTTATTTATCACTTCACAAGATCTTCAGAAAACTCGAAAAATCATAGATCTTACTTCTGGTTCTGCTGGTTTATTGCTAATTATAACATTTTTACCCAAAAAACTAAAAGAAATCCGTATACCATAAATTGAATAAGTACATATGTATAAAAAACAAAAAATCCAATGTGTAAAATATACTGTTAGGAGCTAATAAATATTACTACAATATAATAATAGGAGAGATTAGAAGGGGTAAATGAAATATATATCCAAATATATTGAGCTTGAACACTCAAACTGCTGTATTTGTATGTATGTATGTACATCTGCGTATAATCCGAATTGAATTACTATATACATCAATAAAATACTTAAATTATCGTGATTATTTTTCATATAAATCAATTAAGAACATATAAAAATATTGTAAATTATTTAGTATTAATTATAAAAGTAGTGCAAAGTAATAATAAAACTTTTCTAGCAAAGAATTAAGCTGAATATAACATATGGAAATTAGTTAAGAGTACGGAAGGTTAAGCATAAATTACAATACATATATACAATGGATGAAGATTGCAATTGTTAAGAAAAATATGTAAGTAAGACAATGCGTGTAGAAGAAAAATATTACTATATACTCGTATGATCAACAATTACAGAGAAGAAAAAATAACTAAAAAATGCATTTTCTATACAACTTTGTCGAGGTTTAGTTGGTGTGCCTTGATATTCCAGGAAACATAAACGGAATATGTTGAGATGCTTATTAAGTAGGTTAAGGTTAGGTTATGTTAGGTTGACCTGGCTGGCTGAAAGCCATCACATAGACCTATTGGTTCTTACTGGTACCAGATGGAGCTTGACCTTTACGTTTCTTTGTGGTATATATATATATATATATATATAATTGGCGCGTACACCCTTTTAGGGTGTTTGGCCGAGCTCCTCCTTTTATTCGTGGTGTGCGTCTTGATTTTGTTCCACAAATGGAGGGACCTACAGTTTTAAGCCGATTCCGAACGGCAGATATTTTTATGAGGAGCTTTTTCATGGCAGAAATACACTCGGAGGTTTGCCATTGCCTGCCGAGGGGCGACCACTATTAGAAAATTGTTTTCTTAATTTTGGTGTTTCCCCGAGATTCGAACCTACGTTCTCTCTGTGAATTCCGAATGGTAATCACGCACCAACCCATTCGGCTACGGCGGCTTTGTGGAAGACTTCTTCTACTTCGTTCAATAATGTGTGTGACTGACACATAGATGGCGGCACTAGTACTAAATCAATATTTTTTTCGAAAGTTGGCAACCCTTTTAGGCTTACTGTCAAAATCATATGTTAATCCGACCATTTGTTTACAAGTTACAGTGCTTTAAGTGACGCTACTTTTGAGTTTTTAAAAAAAATGAATTCAAAGCAATTCCGTGTGCTGATTTATCATTGTTTTTTAATGAAAAAAAATACTGTTCAATGCCAGGAATGGCTTGAAAAACATTATTCGGACTCTGCTCCATCAAAAAGAAGCATTTGTTATTGGTATGCCGAATTCAAACGTGGTCGTACAGACACCGATGACATTCCATCTACTGGAAGGCCAAATGACGCTGTTATTCCGGAAAACGTTGAAAAAACACTGAAAATCATTATGTCCGACCGTAAAGTGAAAGTGAGGGAGATTGCTGACATTCTAAAGATATCAGCAGACAGTGTACACACCATAATACACGAACATTTGGGTATGAAAAAGGTGTTTTCCAAATGGGTGCCGCGTTTGCTCACACCGGAGCAAAAACAACAAACAACGAATCGATGATTCAAAGAGCTGTTTGGACATGTTTACGCTCAATAAGTCGGAGTTTTTGCGTCGGTACATCACAATGGAAGAAACATGGATCCACCATTTCACTCCAGAGTCAAATCGGCAGTCGGCTGAGTGGCATGCAGCCGGTGAAAGCCGCCCAAAGCGACTAAAGACGCAGCAGTCGGCTGGCAAGATTATGGCGTCTGTATTTTGGGATGCGCATGGAATAATATTCATCGACTATCTCCAGAAGGGGCAGACCATCAACAGCGACTATTATATAGCGTTATTGGAGCGTTTGAAAGACGAAATCGCAAAGAAACGGCCTCATATGGCGAAGAAAAAAGTGTTGTTCCACCAAAACAATGCACCGTGTCACAAATCAATGAAAACGATGGCAAAATTGACCTAATTGAACTTCGAATTGCTCCCTCATCAACCGTATTCAGCAGATTTGGCCCCCAGCGACTACTGGCTCTTCGCAGACCTCAAAAAGATGCTCCGTGGTAAGAGATTTGGCTCAAATGATGAAGTAATCGCCGAAACTGAGGCCTATTTTGAAGGCAAAGAAAAATCGTTTTACAAAGGCGGTATCGAAAGATGGGAAAAGCATTGGAATGATTGTATCTCCCTAAAAGGGGACTATGTTGATGAATAAAAACGAATTTTGGCAAAAAAATGTGTTTTAATTAATTAGTCACACACATTATTGAACGAAGTTAAGGGAGGGGTCTAGGGTTTGACTTTCAAAAAATCAATTTTTTGGAAATAGCTTTTTCTTATAGTAAATCATCTCAAAATTGTCCCAAAATTTCAGCTCAATCGGAGCAAAACTTTTGGAGTTATAGACGTTTTTGTCCCCACTCCTCTGCGACAGCTGCGAGCGTTTGGAGCGGAGCGTTACGCGTTTTTCTCGAAACCACTTTTTCAAAGTCCGTGACTATTAGAACTTCAACAATATTTAACCGATCCTTTTCAAATTTGGTATACAACTTCTATATATAAAATACCTCCCCCCCACTGAGAGATTTTTCACTTTTTTGTTTTACATTAAGGGCGGTTTCCACTTATAGAGCGAAAAAATCAGTGAAAATCGCACTTTTTGCTTCAAAAACGCGCTGGCAACGTAAAAATGAAAAAAAAAATCGGAGCCAGTGGGGGGGAGGTTTTGGTGATAATTTAACCAAATAATTCTGTTTTTTTATTTCAGGTGATTCTACAACTAGATACGATAGTCACCGCAAATCACCTTTTGGAAAAGGCGTTTTCGGAAAAGTTACCTCACCGGCTTATTTCCCGATATTTTCTTACAAAAATTTAGTACAATATTGTTGAAATGATGCTTTATAATATACAAAAAGTTTAAATACATTTTCACTATTCATATCTCTAAAGCAAAGTCTCAAAAATTCATTAAAAAAAATGCTCAAACCCTAGACCCCTCCCTTAATAAGCCTGCGTCTTTTGCGAATCTAAATAAGCTCTGAAGCTCTAACCCCGAGAAACATTCTAACCTCTCATATTGTAGAGCTCCTAAACATTTCATTCGGGTTCTAGCTAATGCAGGGCAAGAACATAGAAGATGTTCAAGAGTTTCACTCTCTCTCCTATGAGGTAGGCAATTCAATATCCACAATATCGCTAGGAGTTTTAAAATCATTTCAGATTTTTCACTTTGTAATGATTTCTTAATGTTGCCAAGGCTTTTTAATGGGGCAACAAATTTTATAACTATTACTTCTTATTTTCGTTCGTAATTTTTACAACTTAATTTTGACTTTTTGACTCACGCTTTATAACGCTCCCATCATTCCCGTCCTATTGTATGGCGCAGATGCTTGGACGATGACAGCATCCGATGAAGCGATGCTTGGAGTGTTTGAGAGTAAAACTCTGCGGAAGATTTTTGAACCTTTGCACGTTGGTGGTGGCGAGTATCGCAGACGGTGGTAATGAATAATAACAGTAAATATTGATTTCATCATGTTCAAATGCAAACCTGGAGTTCAAAAAGGCAAGAAACGCTCTAAAAGTGAAAAAATAGTATGTAAAGTGTGAAAAGGCAGACACATTTTTCGGCTTTAATTTTAGTGCAATAACACCAAATACTGGAGAAAATTCATATGCTGCAGAAAGATGAGCATTAGAAAAGGTATAAATAGATGGAATCAGAATTAGGTAACATTTACTGATATTAAGCGGCAATTTGTTTCTGTTACTCCATTCGGATAAATTATTTAAATTAATTTGTAATAAAAAATATTCGAGAGGCAGGTAATTCCGCCGAAGATTGTCAAATCAACTGCCTAGTGCAGAAATTTGGCGTGGTTAAAAAGACACGAAAGCCATTAATAAAAAGCCCAAATAATGCACACCACAGGTGGCAACGAAAGCCAGTGTTTTCATTGTTAATTTGTTAAAATTGGTTGCACCCATAGGTACCGTTGGTCTCACCCAAGCACTAAATAAGAAGAAATGTCAACACTTTTTTCAAATTGAAATGCCACTTCTAAAACTGTTTTTCTTTATTTTATTTCAGCAAAGTACTATTTTAATTCATTTCATAGTATTGCAAAACTTGCAACTTTTGAAGTGAGAACTTCTTTAGAATTGTTGGGAGTGATTTGAGACTCGATGAAACGAAAAAGCGACACTAAAACGACACTATGTTGATATACGTATATGTGTGTGGCTGCGTACTGCTGAGCCACGCTAGTATAGTGAGTATTGTAGTATGCATACTACACTGCCTATAAGGGGGCGTCCATAAATTACGTGAGATGGGGTCGAGTCAAATCTCATCTAATCTTACGTTGGAGAGAGGGGGGGTGTCGGCAAATATCACGCAATTTTTTTTCTGATTGAAACAAAAAAAATTATACTATTTTGGTCCAAATTTTTATGCGTGCCTTTTTTTTCTAGTTTTTTAACGAGCACGAATGTCAACAAATTTTTATTAAGAGTTACAAAGGGAAATTGTTTTTAAATTTTTTTTAGGTTGTGAAATGCGATGACCAGAAGTGCTGCAGCCCACGCCGAAGTGATCTGCATATGATTCTTCACGACCGTTTTCTGCCACCTCCATACCCTATCACTCAGGTTGATGGACGTTTGACAATTGACGGAAAGTCATTTACTCCATTTCTAATACGCCTACCGATTCAACCGCTGAATGCTTTTATCAGCACGCCTTATGATCTCTATTGCCCAAGTATACGTGATGATTTAGAGAAAATATGCTACAGTACATGCGGTATTTACTTCGCATCTATCACAAGAGCTGCAGAGCACAGGCGAGCAGCTCACATTGCACCAGCTAAGCAAGCGCGTATGTACCGCAAAGTGCGACCCTCACGGATTGTCACAAGACGAGCTAATGAGTTACTGTGCGCAAGCGTCAACGGCTTAGTGTGGATAGATCAGAACGAAGTTGAAGGAGCAGATGATTTTACTGAAAATCATATGGACATGTTGGTCACAATAGTCTCTCTTGAAACCGCGCATGATTCTCCATGGACTAAATTAGAGTAGATATTTTTTTTTTTAATCGCAGTAGTTACGATTTAAGTCTTCTATTGTTAAATTTTTATTACACTTATAACTCTCAGCAATATTGATTACTAATCTTAACTAATTGTAAATAAAAGCACGAAGCAAATTTTTTTTTCTTTTTACAATAACAATCCAACGCATTTACATAAGAAACCCACATTTTGAAAAATCTCACGTGAGATTGGGGGATGGGGGAGGGGGTTGAATAAAATCTCACGACATCTCACTAGGGGGGGAGGGGGGTACAGAAAATTAAAAAAAACACCTCACGTAATTTATGGACGCCCCCTAACTTGCTTTGGTGTTTAGTTCAAGCGTCATACGTATGTATGCTAGTACGTATGTGTGCGCGCCTGCGTATTACAGAGCCACGGTGAGCGAGAAGGCATTATGTATACCTATACTACACTACCTAATACTTGCTTAGACCAAGCGTCCTACGAATGTTTGTGTGTATGTTAGTACGTCTGTGTAATATACGCGTTACGACGCTCATAATAGCAACCGCGTGTGCTGTATTGCGTCCGTATTTTTATATTCGTAAATATTTTAATTTTTATTTTTAATTTAATTTTTAATTGCAATATACCACAATCAAAATGACGGTGCTCGTATTGTAACTCCACAGATAGATCTGAATGCACAGCAACTAGAATCACTGTCTGTTCAGCTCTCTAAAGTGGGAGAAATATGTGCATGCGAAACCAGATTGAGCAATGGAAAAACAGTTTTAATTGTGGCAATTTATATTTCACCGAATCAATCAATAAATAGCATCACGGAATTCATTCACGAAAATTTAATAAAGTATACACCAGAAGTATCGCGGATACTTAGAAAAGATTACAATAAAGTTCCAATGATTTTAAATGGCGATTTTAACGTAAATTTTGCATTGGACACAGCGGTTCCTTCAATTGACGTTCTCAATACAACATTCAATTTAAAAATGTGTAACAATCGCACTGAATCGACAACACGATCAAAAACAACCATTGACGCGGTATTTCAAAGATATGTTGGCAACATCGAAACCAAAGCATTTGTATCATATTTTAGCTATCATAAGCCACTCGTATCATTTGTTGAAATTGAAAACATTGAGGATGAATAATAATAAAATGAAGAAAATTAAATATGAACTTTATAGCAATATTATAATGAACCTATAATTATCCCGCCCCTAATGCTGCTTTCGTCTCATTCTCTCTCAGTTTGTTTTACGGAAGGTTTCACTTCTATCGCGTCTAAAAGTTAGACTGGTATTTTTTTTCTAGAAAGTTTTCCACAAATTTAGATTCCTGGCTAATTAAATAAACGCATATTAATATATTCCGTGGTATCTTGAAAAAAAAGGTTTTGTTTTTGTCATTACAGTAGTGGCAGGCTCCAAAATAATTTCATTTGCAATATGGTTTCATTGGAATTTTTTCAAAGCTACAAAATTCACATATTCTTCGGACATCAACAAAAATTGGTCAATGAACGCCAAGATTTCACAATCTATGCTTTAGGAATGCATTCAAATTTGAATGAAATCCGATTCGGTGCAGCACTACTGTGACTAGACTACCGGGCGGACTTTCGCCTCAGATATTCGAGTGAGCTTGGGCGGCCGCCGTAGCCGAATGGGTTGGTGCGTGATTACCATTCGGAATTCACAGAGAGAACGTTGGTTCGAATCTCGGTGAAAGCAAAATTAATAAAAACATTTTTCTAATAGCGGTCGCCCCTCGGCAGGCAACGGCAAACCTCCGAGTGTATTTCTGACATGAGCTCCTCATAAAAATATCTGCCGTTCGGAGTCGGCTTGAAACTGTAGGTCCCTCCATTTGTGAAACAACGTCAAGACGCACACCACAAATAGGAGGAGGAGCTCGGCCAAACACCTAACAGAAGTGTACGCGCCAATTATTTATTTTTTTTATTCGAGTGAGCTTCTTCTAAATATTTGTGGTTAATTCAAAACGACTGTCTTCCTAGCTACTTGTGCTGTACATGTTCGTCTTCTAATAACCTTTGTTCTAGCCGAGTCCTTCTCCACCTGATCTTTCCAATGCACAGCAGACCTTGCTCCTCTTCTACTACCATCAGCTGGTACCGCATCGAATCCTTTCAGAACCAGAGCGTTTGTATTCATTCGGATGGTATGACCTAGCGAACGAAGCCGCTGGATCTTTATTCGCCGCGCTGTATCTATTTCGCCATGGAGCTCATTGTTCCATGGCCTCAATCATTGTCACACACTGAAAAAACAAAACTTGCATTCGCTAAGGCAAATTCAAAACGGAATTGGGCAAATATAATATTCACGCAAAAATCTTCCTTTTTGCGCGAATAGTTGCATATATCGGTCCTGGTGCAAAGCTGAAAATCGATGCTTAACAGTCCTCGATGCTTAACCCTTTCGCTACATCTTTTTATTGCGCCATCCAAAAAATCCAAATTTTTGTCTGAGTATTTATTTTAGGACCAATAACAATACAGTTAAATTTTTTTTTTATTTTTTTTGTTAAGTGCTTTTTTTTTAATGTTGCCATATGGCAACAAATGTTTTGTATTGGTTTCAATCGCAAATCGCCATATGGCAACAAGCTTAGTTTTAAAAATTAGCACAGCTTTTAAAGCTGCGAGAGAAAAAATATTTATATGCCAAATGACAGATTGAACATTTTTCATATACTTTATTTAAAAATTGTTGAAAACATTTGCCCAAAATGCCTCAAAAATCCAAAAATGCAAAATACAAATTTCAGAGTGAAGTGCTATATGCCAGAAGGCTTTCTTTAAAAATGTTGTATTACCGATATATAATGGGCGGTTATTATTTATTTTATTTCTGTTTAACCATTAAACTTCAATTTTTGAAAATATGTAACAAAAAAGTTGATATTTTTTACAAGAGAGCGTTGACGGCCTTTTAAAGTTTACTGTTGCCATATGGCAACAATATCGCGAAAGGGTTAACAGTTCAGGTTCATGTTTGGGACTGCTTCTCCGAAAGAGGATTGGCCGTTTACTTGTGTTGCGAAGATGTTTGAATAGATCGAACCTTGGGTTTTACATGGAGACAACGATCCCAAACATCGAAGCCGGAGGTAGGTAGAGTGGAATTGAAATGTTGAATTGACCTTCACAGTCACCTGTGGCCTACCCTGTTCACAATGCTTGAGCAATAGTTAAGCAAAAACTGAAAGGAACAAATATGGATGGCCAAACGTTTATCAAGACAAATTCGACTGATTTGGAGCCGATTAACTCCACATCTTGCGCAGAAATTAACACAGAGTATGACTCGACGATGTGATTCATACAGACTGTATTTATAATTAACAGTTCTATAAAAATAACGACATAAATCATTGAAGAAAGAAGAATTCTTCCACATTTTCGCAAAAACTGCTGTTTCTTTATAAGTTTCTATGACAAACATACAATGATTCTATACGTTAAAGAAGCCCCACATGCGAGACTTTTATTTTATTCCGAATTTGTTTATAAGGGTACATGATTCGCTCGTCGCGGTCCGAATTTTCTATCGACGGCCCTGATAGTACTCTCACGTTGAGACAACCTTCAGTTATTGTATGAAAATTATAACTATATTGTTTTATTGAATTCTTATAAAATTAACAACGTTAAATTATGCTTTATTTTATTTTCGCTTTTTGTTAATATTTTTGTGTCCAAGATTGCCTTTTTTCGAACGCTTTGTGTAAGATTTTGCATTTGAGTGCCTTTTCTCTTCCCATTTCATTTGCTTTGCAGATGATTTGTCCTTGTTGAATAGTGCATGTGTAGTGCCCTGACCCTTCGTTTTACCTGTTTCTTCTAGCAATTCAGCGAAATCGTCCGCAGCCGCAAATAGCGAACTCATATCTACAAATGATATTAAATCGGTTTAATCGGCCATATAATAAAATCATTTTATCATTTATCATTTTCTCTACTCACCATCGCTATGCTTAAGTTTCTTTGCAAAGCTTTTCTCATTCAAAGAAGAAACAGCTCGTTTTCGCGATACTTTAGAGCTCGAAGCTTCCAAGTCACTATCACCATCATCATCGTCATCGCTCATATCTTCAGAAAAGCTGTCTTGACTTGCATCCTTCAAACCAGCTGGAGCATCATCTGCATCTAGTGAACCAACATCATCCTCATCGTCATCGAAATTCTCATCAATCGAACCATCTTCATCGATCGAGCCATCTTCATCATCCGATGCATCACTATCAGCAGCGAAATCGCCTTCTTCTGCATCATCATCACCCCAGTCCGCATCAATGTCTGCTACACCCTCTTCGTCATCATCGTTCGATGTTTTCTTCTTTTTTATCTTGGTGTCTGGTTTTAATTCACCTCCCAATTCTTTGAGGAAGTCCATCTCTTCTTCGTCTTCAGCGTCAGCTGCCGCTTTAGCTTTCTTACCAAAGTAGCTGCCAAGATATTCTTCAAATTCATCGTCATCAACTTCGCCTTCTTTCAGCTGTTCATCCTCTTCATTGCTAATTTCTTCCTTCTTTTTAGTTTTGTTCGCCACTTGTTTTTGCCGTTTTTGCTCCAGGAAAGTAAAAATATACATTTCATCCTCAGTACAATTCGCTTTCGTTAAAGACTTAATCGGTTTTCCACGTGTACCAAAGGCCATATACCGTTTGTGCGCAATTACTGGTGTCTCCTCCTTTTGGTTATCCAACTTTTTAGGATTTTTGAAAGCGAACCGTTCAAGAAAGTGGGGTAAACCGAAATCGCGTAAGGGATCACCGAAGTAGTCGATTCTCTTTTCTGTATGCAAGTAAGCAAATTAATTAAAACATCATCAATAAAATTATATACTTACGTTGCAAAATATTATCAGCGAATACTTGAATTGTAGGATGATAATGCTCGCGTAAAAGCACCAATTCGTCACGCAATGCGAACTCAGCGCCAGCGAACGAGGGCACTCGGTGATAAGGATCATATTTGTTTGGTGCCATATCGCGTACTTTCGCTTCGGATGCATCGGACTTAACCTTTACGTGGTGCCACGAAGATATCGTTGAAGTGTTTAACTTAGATTCTTCCGACTCATTCGGATTCTCTTCAATATTCCCATCTTCGGTTCCCTTTTCATTTAATTTAGATTCGTCCGAGTCATTTGGATTCTCTTCAATATCCCCATTTCCGGTTCCATCTTCATCCCGTATATCTTCATACTTCTCCTCTCCGTCGCTATCAAATTTAGCCAACTCTATATCAGTTGGTTGTACCTTAAGAGCTATTGAGGTTTCGTTGGTTGCTCTTTCATCATTGCCATAAGGGCATATACCACCTGCCAGCTCTTTGCGGCTGCGCAACAATTTGTTTATCACTATTAGACAACCGGCGGCCATATTTGGAGACAAATACAGCGCACATTGCAGCAATCGCTTGATAAATGCCTGACCACGTTGCACATTCGTGTCTATATGAATGGCCCGATGGATGATATGAAGTAGTTGAGCTGCTGTTTTCACACCTATATTTACGATTTCCAAGTCGTGCATTTTCTTATATAGAGCATTGTAGAAACGATCCGATTTCTCAGTTTTCACAGTCATCAATTGCAAGAGTAAGCCAAGCGTTTGCACTGAAACGCGTATATCAGCCAAATGCACCAGACGGTATATTGTATCTTGCATATCCTTACTAAGAATTTCTGAAGAGCCTTCCTCTGGCTTAGCCTCAATAATGGCCTTTTGCAAACAACGTAAAATAGCTTGCATAGTGCGATTATTGACAGCACCTTTTTGCACAAGCACTTTAAATAAGGCAAAACAAATATTTACTAATTTCGTGCAAACTTCTGGCCGACCTGATGGTGCTATACTGGCTAGAAAACAAAGTGCAAAATGTTGCGCTCGCTCAGAGATGTTATTACGAAAAAGTAGCTTTTCCGATTCTGCCACAATGACTCCGCACATATTTGGATGGCGATGGGCAACTTCAGTAAGATGATGTAATGCCTTTGAAGCGACTTTTGCGGTCGGATCACCAAGTTTATTGACCAGCAACGTTAGAATCATTTGTTCTTTTTCGGGGGCAAAGGATAATAGTTGTGATGCCGCAACAATTGCTGTGTTTTTATTATGTTCCTGGCCCGTTTGAATGGCCTGCTGAAGATTCCTTAAAAATTCTGCAAATATGTATACATACAATAAAATTACTTTGAATTGTAAGATGAGGATATTTCGCTTTACCAAAATACTGGTCTTTCAACTCATTCTCAAAAAACCAGTACGCGTAAATACGTCGCTGTTTATCTTTGTTTAAAGCTGTATTTTTGCGGACCAACTTCCAGTCAGCACCACGCAATTGCAAAGAGAAGAGTTTTCGATGGGGAGGTAACAAAACTTTTTTCCACAAATCCACTAATATTGTAATGACATCGTTTGACGATTTATTCGATATCTTAGTAAAACCAATTAACGTGCTCAATGCATCCAAATTTCCCAGTGGATTGCTGGTAACAAGAAGCGCACCAGCATTAGCTCGATCCTTCGCAGTACCTTTACGCAGAGCTGTTTGCAACCAGCGCGCATCCGAAGAATCACCTGTTGAATATCACATTTTTAGATATAGTTATTAGTAACACATTAGGGAAAATTATTCGAGTGAAGAGAACTTACGTTTGGAGAAATTTGGTAGTTCGGCTTCAAATGAATTTTTGCAAATATTGTATAACTCCATTTGCTCCGACTCTTTCATGTCCAACACATCTTCTGATGATGGATACTCAGGATACTGTTTTGGAATTGAATTGAATATTAATTCGTTACCGTTATAAGCAGCTTACACAGAAAAATATTTAATCAAAAAACGTGACTATGTTCTTGACATTTCATAAGTACTTACCACATTGAACCACTTTTTATGTGAATTCGCATCATCGTTTTCCTCCATTTGTTGCTGGCGTTTTTTCTCTCGTTTGGCAAAGTAGTCATCCTCATCATCCTTTGTGTTACCTTCAAATTTAAAGTCTTCCTCTGATTGATCAGATTTATTTTTTTTCTTCTTTCCTTTTTTTGTGACTTCCAAAGCCTTTACATCTGTCTCAGCCAAAACCTCTCCGTCGTCTCCGAAAACAATCTTCTTATTTTTGGAATTCGTTGCGAAACTAATACCTGTTGTTGCCAAAAGTGACATTTTCAAATGAATATTGTAATTAATTTAAATTAAAACTATTCGAAAAACAGCGTTCAACTCAATAATCCAAAACAGAACATAATACACGTGCGATGGAGTGAAATGTCAAATGTCGGCGGTTCTATTACTTTCACAGGCGAATTCATACAAGGTGAGAGCAGTAGAATACAAGAATGATAGAAACAAGATTGTGTCTTCCGAAATCGCTGTGTTGTAGGAGCTCAGGAATAAAGAAATAAGGGATGAAAATTACTGGTTTGTGAAAAGAAAGAGTAGGTGAAAACAATAGAAACAACCAAACACATGAAATTATATGCACACACACATACTTTCAAGCCTTGGCGTCTTCTGCATTAAAACCCAAAGAACTATATTTAGCGGCTTTATATTAATTTGTGCTTTAACGAGTTAAAACGCGGCATTTCGTTTGCTTTAGTTTTAAACTCACAAATCACAATATTACCAAGCCATTCACTGAATTTTCACAAACATGCAATTTCTCCTACTTTTGTTTGTTTTGTATTGGTAAGAGCCTGACGTCGCGAAAAATAAAGTAAATGTGTTTTAATGGCGCCACCTAAGGCACACAACTCGGCTTGTAGCGAAGTTATTTTAAATGAATTCGCCTTTGATACGCTTGAATATTTCCTCCAAGAATAATTCGCTTTGATTTCCTCAATAATAAAGGTAGTATTTTTAGTCCATAAAAGTGTACCCCTGCAAAACCGCAAAAATGTTAGTATAACAACACAAAAGCGGAAAAATTTAGCTGCGTTTATATTTTCGTCGTTTTGAGGTGTTTGTTAATTAAAATTTGGATAGGAAGAATCCATTAAAGGTACTATAAAAAATCTTTGTTTGGTGATTGAAGTCAATAGGTGAAGATCTCTGAACTGTTTTCGAGTATTTAAAATCCCGGGGGTGGATTTAATTTTTAATAAAATGAATGAAGCAGCATTGGCTAGTATGATTTATAACGACCCTATAGGCATCTATGAACAGCCCAGGTACATAAATCTGTAGTAGCTGAAAAATTTGTATATAAATTATTAATTTTTATTTACAGGCCACGTTTTATTTTCAAAATGCCGCGCGTGGTGCCCGATCAAAAGGCAAAATTTGAGAGTGACGAATTATTTCGTAGATTAAGCCGCGAAAGCGAGATACGCTATACTGGCTACCGTGAGCGTGCTTTAGAGGAACGCCAAATGCGATTCCACAATGGTTGCCGGGAGGGTCATACCGAGATCTCGTTCGTGGCATCGGGAACCAATCTGCAGCTAGTTTTTAATGCAACCCAGAATCCGTACTTACACGATAAAGAATGCGACTTTGATAAGGAGCATGGTAAAGTGTACATAAAGTCATACTTCATAATGAATGGTGTATGTGTGCGCTTTCGAGGTTGGCTAGATTTGGAGCGCTTAGATGGTTCGGGCTGCCTAGAGTTCGATGAACGGCGAGCCATGCATGAAGATCAAATATTACGTGAACAGATCGAACGATACAATTTGCGTTTACGCGAGTTCGAAGATTCAAAACGTGCATATCGCGATAGCCGACCAGAGGTTGATATGGAAGCTGTACGGCGTGGTGTGCCATCAGGTGGCATTGGTGTAGGTGCTAGTATGTGGCGACGCTAAAAAGTGCTTTATCACGTTTAAGAAAACAGCAGTAGAATTATTGTGCAGCCATATATTGGACAATAGTTAAGACTTATGAAAAATAACCTAAATATAAAACAAACAAAATACTAAAATATCTATGCTAATGCTTTGATCAATTTTTTAAGGATAATAATGCATTAAGAAGTTCAGTTTTATCCTTATTTTTTACGATATTATATTATGATAATAATATAAATTCTTACTGCTTACATTTAAAATCTAGTATTATGAAGTGTAAAATATGCATCCATTATGTCGTATGTTTTATGGGAATTAAATGTCTTTTGTGAGTAAAAATGTTCATACTTATGTTGTATTTCTATGTTGTTTAAGTATAGATACGTTGCTTGCATGCAACTTTTTCTTTGTATTTCAACGTTATACATTCGAGATTCGATCTTCTTTTACACACATTGCTTCTTGTTTGGTCAGCTCCCCTCCCATTTTTCATATATATAAATTCGCCTTATCGCTTGTTACAGTAACAAATTTAAAACTGCATGTTAATTGCTGCTGAAGACTGGATGAGTTAGTAATAAGTTTGTTCGATTTCGTTGGCTGTCATAAGCAAAAATATCGGCTGATGTAGTTTAGAAACGTTTTTCCACAATTTTGTTTCCAAAGTTCAATAAGGCCAAATATTATTCTCAGAAGTTGAGCTGCGGCCATTATTGAATACCTAATATTAAAATATTATGAAGTATTAAACTTCCTTAATTGCAGTTAAATATACCTGCATTTGTATGTACTAGTTTGGTGGCATAATTGCCCTAGCGGTTAACTTGAAGGTATACTATGAAAAAATTGGGAGATTTTATTATATCCGAAAGCATATACTACATAGTTACAGTTATATCATGAATCTCTCACCAAAACATTTAAGTTCATGCATAAGTTTTTATAATAAAACTTGGTTTAGTGAGCAAAGGCACATACGCTCAATTCAACTCAACTCTATACTGAGTTCGATAAGGGAACTGGGCTTGGATGAAGTACTGTGATAAGTAGAGGGCGCAAAAGACCATGAGATCGAGGTGCAAACCTTACTCCTATATCTATCTATCTGCTCTAGTGAGCATATAATCTATTTCATATTTTTCATATTGCAAATTCAACTAAAAATGAGTAGCTAATGGAAAGAAAACAAGTGTTTTATTGTATTATTTATTTGTTTGATTATACCAATTTTAAGGGAATATCAAGAATAACATAAGATTCACGTAATTATATAATCGGCAAATACATATTCGCCTCTAGCTTGTAGTATATTTTTAAAATAATGAACTAAAATAATACAGTTCGTCTACAATTTTATTCCATTTAAAGCCACTTTTGGCAAGCTAACGATAAACACTATGTGACCATTGGTAACTTTTAGCGAAATTGCAAACTCGATATACGCAGACCAATACTATCCTTTCCGATTTGGCTCACTTCACAGACGGTGCAAATGTTGCCCTTAAATTGTGGATCAAAAGAGGCACCACAGAACGGACAAGTTATCTCTGGCTTCCCGCGGTATATGGGTTTATAGCTTATGCCACAAATATTAAATGGATTGAATTCTTCGTACTGCAATTGGTGCTCGTCAATGGGGTTAACTTCACACGCCTGCAGAATCTTGCGTACTTGTTGCGCCACTTCCGGACGTGGTCCCAACTCAAGCAGGCGTCGCGCAAATGATGCAGCTGTCTTATAGTTCTTTAGTTTAAAAAACATATTCAAGGCTGTGCGTAGGGTTAGGATTTGGTGAACAGGCTGTAGTTTGCAATGTGTGAAATAAGCAGCCATCTCACAAAGTCGCTTTTGCTCTTCTAATGTCGACTTTGGCATGCCCTTGCGTTCTGTTTCCATCTTCAAACCAAGTATATATTCAGAACAAATCTTCAATAATTGTTGGGTTTCTGCTATATCCTGCTTCGTTTCCACCACCAACAGTGGTATGTGTAGTAATATGGAATGGAATTTTTCGATAGCTTCAGTAAATTTACCAGCTGTGGTAAGTTGGTAACCAGCTTGCAGGCGTTGCACTAAATCATTTAGTTTTACGCCCAAAGCTGGTCGTTGATTCTTCGGATTCGTCTCGCCACTATTACGTAGGGGATATGCAGATAGTGATTGCAAATTGGGCATGGCTGTAAAACTCGTCCGCGCACATGTATAGTTCTGCAAAAATAGTGTTTTGAAAGGCTTAAAATTAACCACACCCAATTGGCTATTGAGAAGCCGGAATGCTGATTCAAATGATCCTGATTTAACGTGATCCAATACAAGTGGTGAATGGTTGGCCCAGTGTTGAGGAGCAGAGGTTCCTTTACTAGGGGCAGCATAAAAACCATTATCCAAAGCTGATGCTTTAATTTTCGAGGCGAGTTCTTCTGGAACTACCAAATCATCATCACCTACGTCCCAACCAGCTCCATCCTCTCCTACTCCCTCTGCACCAGGTTCGCTATCTAAAGCATCATGCATTTCGTCGTCACCATCTTCCTCAATACCTAAATCAGCATCTGCACCCCAGCCATCACCTGCACCGACATCATCCAAGACAGCCGCATCGGCATTGGCGTTCAATGCTTGCCTGGCCGTAGCGCTAGTGCCAGCACGTGTAATCATTGCCCCCTCAAAGAAGCCCTTCGATACTGTTAACAAAGGCCAATTGCTTTCTACTTGTTGAATAGGAACAGGAGGCTGAAGCAATGTTGCATTGGTATTGACCACAGGCAAGTCATTGCCTTCCTGTGTGATTAAAGTTTCCAACTGTTCTGCTTGTTCTTCGAAACCATGAGTTGCAGCAGTGAGATAAGCTAGCGAAAGCTGTCCGCAGTTTTTAAGGATGTTCACGCGTTCCTTGACATCACCCAAGAGAAGTGCACCCTGATACTGAGCTGACACATCCTTGCGAATTTCAGCAATCTTGTTCATTTTCTTAAGCTTTTCCAGATTTCCAGTTATTAAATAGAGGAAACTGAGCTTGTCAAAGTTCTTTGTGCGTTGGTAGCACATTTCGACAACTTGATGATTACCCTATCAAAACGACGAATTTATATTAAACATCATATTAAAAAGGTAATATAAGAAAAGAATATAGTTCCGGTGCTTACCTGCAGCAATGCAGCTTGCCCTAATCGATCCCAGCAGTCCTTATCATCGAGCGCCTTAGCAGCTTCCAAGGCGATTTCGATATTGCCACATTCTAGAGCCAATCCAAAACGTGTTTTCTCATCCTTGACAAAATGAAGAGCCACTTCAGGATATCCTTTCTGTTGTAGATATGCAATGATGCTCTGACCCACAAGGCGTGCATTGCGCACCATATGCAACACTTCATCGTATTTGCGATTAATTAGAGCCAATTTGAATTTATATTCTGTCGAATCAATATGAAGTACGCGAGTACGACACTCGCGATCCAGACAAAACACTTGATTTCCTTTAACTCGTGTCAAGTAAATGGGCAAATCAAGAGTGCGTATAATGCCGTGATCACCATTGGTAATAGCGTATTTAATGTGATTGCTAGTAGTGTAAATAAATACACCTGAATCATCCCATGCGCCAGACTTGACACGACAGTTCTCCTGGATTGTGCACAAATATTGCAAACGGCGGTCGCAAATAGTCACCGAGTGCTTGCAGAGTAAAGCTACCAAAGACATATCGGCAGACCAAACTACATAACGGCATTTAGCCAATTTGATACAGCCAACAGATACTAATCGCTGCACTTCATAAAGTGTAACATACTCGGGGTCTCGTATCAACAGCATTCCTGTGCCAGCATAAAAGATCTCTTCACAGAAAGTTGGAATTTTTTTGGTGACCTCATTTTTGAAGTTTTTAATGACCAACTGCTGATTTCGATCAAGAACAGCAAAGCGATTGCGAGCCACCCAGATGGCGGTAATACCCGATGACCGTTTTGATTCCGATTCACTTTGAGATTCAGAATCCTTTGGAATTTGGTATAAGTCATAGGTACTATTCTCAAGATTATTTGTGCGTGTACAAATGAGCACTGCATTCAACGCCGGATTATAAGACATGCTGTGTACTGGGGATTTACCACCTCCACGCAATTGCATTACTACTGTATCTTTAGTGGTTGTGAAGTCAAGTTTACGTAGAAATCGATCCTTTACATAATACAGCAAATTGCCATGTACAGCGTAAGCTGGACGTTCGCGTTCTAATTTAAATACAACCATACCTGATAACGAAAAATAGTTGAATTAGGATAAGTAAAATCAAATTGTGTGTACAATTTCTTACCGCCGTCATGTCCAGCGGCAAATAAGTTCAATGTCGGATGCGCAGCAAGTATCCAAAAACGCTCACCGTCACGCCGGAAAGTGTACAAACATTGACGCTTAGTCATATCCCAAACGCGTATACTACGATCTTCGCCATTGGAAAGAATTAAGTCTTGCCTAGGATGGAAAAGTACACAGGAGACATTGTTGTAGTGACCTCGGCATGTGTCCACTTCCCAAGCTTTGTACTCGTTCATACGCCACAATTTAACAAGGCGATCATCAGCACCTGATACGATAAGTGGTAAAGTAGGGTGAAAACTGGCCCAGTTAACACCACGATCGTGACCCTCTAACACATGCTTAACCACAGCATCAGCTTGACCGAAAAGATCTGTAGTGCCGGGATGTCCCTTCAAATGATCTTCTAATCCACCAGGTCCAGGTGCCACATTCTTTTTACGTAGCCCTGAAATGTCCCACACTCTCACAGTTTGGTCCAATGAAGCCGACACTATTTGATCTTCTGTTGGATGGAACTGAGCACTCATCACATAATGATTGTGGCCGGTAAGCACACAAATGCAATTTCGTGACTGCCAGTTCCAAATTCGAATAGTTTGATCATCTGAGGAACTCAAAATCCATGGATATTCATGATGAAATGCAACTGTGCGTACGTAATCCAAATGAGCTAAAAGAGTAAAGATGCAACGACGTAGTTTGTAATTCCATACTTTAATCTTGTAATCATCGCCTCCTGATACGAAGAGCGGCATTTGTTGATGGAAAGCGACACTACGAACTGGGCCATCATGCTCGTCGAATTTTTCAAGCAATGTATGCATACGGTAGTCCCATAACTGAATTACCCCAGTGTGTAAACTGGCGAGAATCCATGGTCGTTTCGGATGAAAAGATAAACCCTTGACACGCGCCGACTTCGATTCAAAATTGGTCAACATTTTAGAATATATTCGGTGCCTTTACTTGAACTCACTGCTAAAAAACTTTTTGTACCGCACCCACATCCAAAGTCGCGAGGATTGCTAATTTCAGATTTTCCTTTTTGTTTTGTCAATAGGCCCCTAGCTTTGAATGTTTTTGTTCCATATAATAATTCGGGAGCTTATTACTCAATTTCAACTGCTAAATTATAATAAAATAAATTAGAAAATTGTAAAATGAATCCGATAAGAAAATATACCTCCAGTATTCTGCAAAAGTGACACGTCAAGTTAAGTGGGAAATACACTAGTCAAGCCAAGGCGAATTTATATATCATATCATTTTGACGTACGCCATACCTACGGCGAAAAATTCAGCTGGGTGAATGCTGTCACACTAATAAATCCACCTTGAGTCAAGCTATTTGTCAAATCAGGCGAAAATTTCGGTTTGTCAAACAAATTTCAGTAGTGTATGGCGGTGTTTTCGGGTTGGACAAACTATTGACACTCGTTTGAAGAAAAATTAAAAATTTTGGATTTTCCGACCGCTATGTTAAAGTTGATCAATATGAGTATTTTTTTTATTGTTTTAAGTGCACCTTTAACAATTTGACAAATATGGTCGTGCTCATACGAACATATTTTTTAAAATCGTTTTTTGTATTGTCCCTTGCTTATATCACTCTTTGCTACAAATTGTATTTCTTTATTTTCACTCTTTTCTACGCTTTATTAATATAACGTGCGAAATTTATATATTTAACTTAAGAAATTACTACGACAACTACGACACTAAGCGCAAAGTAACTTACAACTACAAAATGTAATAATTTTAAAAACTAAGGAGCGGAAGTTAAAAGATTCAAAACAACTGCCCTGAAATAGAAAACTAAAGAAAGACGGTCTGTCTATAGCCAAATATTTCTTAAATTTTTTTTTTTTTGCAAAAACTGTTTTTTACAACTTTTAGTTTTTGTATAATAGCATTTTTTAAAACTGCTCCTTCATTGAGCGTGGCTAGTGAGTATTTGTTCACACTGTAAGTCAATTTCATACCAATTGATTGAGCCACTATCAAGGTAAAGCTTTTATTTTAATATTACAACAAAAAATTATTCAACTATGTGTATTAAATAAATATTACATGTACCTAAGTTTTGTAATTTTTGCAAACGTATATGTTATGAGTTTAAATGTATGAACCTTTTTTGATTTTTCATTAACAAAAAATACTGGATTTTTAAAAAGTCGTTGCTGGTTTCTTGTTTTGATCTCTGAAAGTAAAAATATTGTGTTTGAAGATGTCAGACTTGTGTAGTGTAAGGATAAATGAAATCAGAAGGTTTGATATGCTCCTTTAGTAGTCTTTTCGGCGCTTTATTTCTTTAATTCCTCTACGGTCATCTGCTAAAATTCCAAAGTGTCATATTCGAGCCGCAATGGGGTACTATCATCAATTTCGTTACTTTTGTGGTTTGTTAGTTTGTAGATTATTTCTTTTAGTTTGCTCGCACATATGGAATTATAGTAATTTCTTATCATATATAACTACAGTTTAAAACGAGAAACCAAAAATTCACATTCTGCGCCAAAAAATTGAAAATAAGACTCCACTTCTCATATGTTTAATTTTGTCGGGCTTCTGGTGTTTGCGAAATGGTTTATTTACTTTTTTCCTTCACTTTTTGATACATTAAACTAAAACTTCACACCGGATATATTAATTTTTTCCTTCTCTTTTTGATATATTAAACTTAAACTTCACGCCTGACTATAACAAGCCGTTTATAAAACAGCTGATTGTTATTTTACCAAATACCGATCAAGTGAAAACAAGTCAATAAAGAAATTTCAGAGAATTTGCCAGTGCGAAACTTATAAGTACATATGCAAGTTTTCAAGTCACGCAATTCAAAAAAGTAGAAAGTATAGTTGCACCTACTACAGATTTTTCAAATATATGCTTGTGAACAACTATTTTTCATGCTGTCAAATTCTTACATGAACAAATGTATCCAGTAAAATCTTGCAACTTCCCATCTGAATGTAATGTTGCGCTCTTAATTCACCTTATTTGCAAGTTTTTTCGGTAACTGACGGTATACAAAACTTAATTGTTAGTAGCAATTGATTGAAACTATCGCGTATGAGAACACTACTAATTTTGCCACCGGCAACTTATAAGCTAGGCAACTTTCTTGTTGGATTATTGAAGTCACCTTGTATGTATTCGCCTTGGTCCGGCCGATTTCGCCCAATTGCCGCTAATTGTCACAAGCATTTGTTTAAGTCAATAAACAAATTATTTGCATAGAAAAAATAAAATAAACAATAATGTTTGTAGGTTGTTTGTAATATTTTTACGCTATGACGTTAGCACACCGTGCACTTTTCACCTGGTTCATCGTGCTGGTCTTCCTAATTTTATTATGCCTA
The DNA here is from genome assembly GCF_027943255.1 of Anastrepha obliqua. Classification (NCBI taxonomy): domain Eukaryota; kingdom Metazoa; phylum Arthropoda; class Insecta; order Diptera; family Tephritidae; genus Anastrepha; species Anastrepha obliqua. The sequence goes on from NC_072894.1 coordinate 16,718,179, forward strand.
CGCTTGGATCCACGAACCCACTGGAGTTGGTTTGTCACATTCATACCGCTTTGGGTGTTCGATGGTATATTAATTATTTATGTAGTAATTAAAATTATACGCAAATGGCGCAATTTAAAACGTCTAAAGGAGCTGCTGATCTATTACCAATGGTATATTTGTGGTGTACTACTAAAGATAGCATCACAGTTAATGATCTGTTTGCGCTTGGAATACCCGCAGTGGGAGATCTCAATATTTGTCACTATGGTACCGATATGGATTCTGCTTTCAGCGTCCATTATATACGTATTTGGTAGATTGAACAAAATTGAGTCTTGGTGATGTGTGTACAAATATAATAATATATAAAGCACTCATTTATGTTTTTCGTAGTTTATATTTAAATAAAAATATGCACTATGGTGAATATAAACAATTCAATGAAATCTTAAAAACCATATTTGCTCTGTGTTGCCCGCCGGGTTTGACGATTTGCGGACCACATTGCTTGCAGTTCAGCTTCGTTGGCTTTCGCTTTATGAGCCAGGTAAGTTATTTGATGTTTTCGCCGAGTGCCAGCTACCGGTTCTTCATCCACCAGAACACCAGTCGGTTGATAAGCAGTTGAGGAAGCCAGAGCTGTACGCATCCATTCCTCTCTACTTGGGAGTACTTCTGCACTAGAAATGTCCACCACTTCAATGTTTTCCTCTTTTCTTCTTCGTTTTGCTTTACTTCCAGCCAGCGCTTGCAACGCCGTTTGGTCTAATACAACTTGTTGATTTTCTGCCAAGAGTCGTTCGTTCTGTATTTCGACATCAGTTGGTTTATGTTCAACAACTTTGCTTAGGAACGGAGTAGCTGCATTAGCCATTTTAGCAGCGCGTTCCGCTACCATAGTATTGATTTCATTCATGCTAACCTCAGGCAGCTTATCCTCGGAATTAAGAGAAAAGAAGTCATCAGCTTCGTCACCACTTTCGTCACTATCGCTACAATCGACCAATGATGGTTTGGATTTACCCATTGTCTTGTTCGTTTTCTTAATTACTTTTTTCATACCATCCACGCCCTCTGTATTATGAGCAGGACGTTGGTTTTTCACTGTGTCTGGAATAAAACGATTAACTGTTGTAGGTTTCGGTCTCTCTGTAGCAGTAGTAGCTTTACTAAAGTTTTGCTCTGATTTTGCACGCGGCAACATGACCAGCAAACCAGATTTTTTTTGCTCATCAAGTAGAGGCTTCTTAACTTTGGCTGCTATATCCTTATCTACGTCACTAAATTCTTTTAATGAGGGTATAGTTATCTTAACAGGTCCTTTACTGGGCGGTACAAACAAAGGCTTCGTTGGCTTCACCTCTTCGACGGGTAAGATGGCTTTTTTATGGAGAAATTCGTCGTCCTCTTCAATAACTACACTTTTTTCTACTTTGTGTTTAGGTAATGGCAGTTTGGAGAATTTAGGCGTCACTTCAAATTTTTCGTCTGGGGTTTTTAAATCAATCGTATTTTTCGGTTTAGGTAGAGAAAGACTATGCGCTAGCAATTTAATAATCCCTGAATCTTTAATTGGATTAGGTATTTGCGTAAATTCTGTGGGCGCATAGTCGTCCTCATCGTCACTTATTGTGTCGTTGGTTATTTTAGAGCTGAGTGTAGTAGTCACCGGAGCAGCTTTTTCCTTGATTTTTGTACTTGAATCGAAATCTTCTTCATTGGTGTTGTCGGAGTCGTCATCACTACTGGCAGCATATGAAACTAAAGACATTTTTTAGACAATATTAAGCAAAAGTAAGTTGTTGAAGAATTTGTAAAGTTATAAAGATAAATAAGCTGTTTACAACGCTACAAATAGCCACAGCTGATTCTATTTCATTTAGGCAGACTTGCATTTGATGAATGCGTTTGCTAAATTTGGGTAAGGAAAATGTTGGTAGAATAAAATTAAGAAAGGCTTTCACCATACGTTTACTACTTTTCTGGAGTAAAAAATATGATTTAAAAACACAATGGCACATTGATCAAAAATGTTTAATATTTTAAAGGCTAAGTAATTGATTTGGGAAAGGTGAAGAAATACGCATTTTAGAAATAATATACATTTTTTTTTCATATATAAAAAAAAACAGATTAAAGAAACTAACGCAAGACTGAATCTTTTCGAGGCCCTATGCTCCCGAGAAGAGAGAACAAGGAAAAAAATGCTAAAAATGTGTAGAACCAACATTGAAAATAAGGCAGCGAATCTTGTCAAAACTTTTGATGACGTAATTTAAAAATTTTGCTTCCATCCGCCGAATCTTTTAATCTATCATTCTTGCCCATCTAATATTCTTTAATTTATGCATTAGAAAAAAAGTTTTCCATAAAATTTAAGAACTTTGTACATTTGCGAAGGCGCATACCGAAGCTGATGGGATATTAAATTTCTTGAGTTACATACATATTTACTACATAAACATCGAATGCCTCCGCTGGCTGGTTGTACAAAAGAATGATAGAATACAAGTTTACGTAGATAAAAGAGTGACTAATCTCGAATGGGTTGCTGCGTTACCCGGATTCGAAACCACGTGCATGAAATAGCAAATGATAGACCAATTTTTTTCTTATAGCGATCGCCCCACGCAGGTAATGGCAAACCTCTGAGCGTATTTCTGCCATGCAAAACTGCCCATCAAAAAGCATCTGCTTAAAACTGTAGGTGCTTCCATAAATATGAGAAGGAGCCTGGCCAAACATCCAACAAAGATTTTAAGCTCCAACTTCCTATATAAAGTCTACAAAAAAAGCTCCCTTTATATATATATATATGTATATGTTTTGCTGCTTGGCCGAGCTCCTCCTCCTATTTGTGATGTGCCTCCTAATGTTGCTCCACAAATGGAGGGACCTACAGTTTTTTTTATGAGGAGCTTTTTTATGGCAGAAATACACTCGGAGGTTTGCCATTGCCTGCCGAGGAGCAACCGCTATAAGAAAAAACTGTTTCTCTCATTTTAGTGTTTCATGCACGGAGATTCGAACCTACTCACTTCCGGATGGTAGTCATGCCGCGACCCATACGGTTACGGCTGCCGCTATCTGCATAATCTCGGGTTATATTTAAACGACTCCTGTGATTTTGCGACCGATCTCCAAAAAAAACTATTATACCTTCTTCTTGAATGCGATGTCACAGCGAGAAAAAGTAGTAAACAGCTTCATCCTACGTTTATTGGGGGTACTGGGCTTGGATGGGGCATTGTGAAGTGTAGTAGGCGCAAAAGACCTTGAGGTCGAAACCTCCATTTTTAATAATTCATTCATTCAATTTTGTGGTTAACTTTAAGTTTAGTTAGTTTAGTTAGCTTGGCTCGTGATTCTCTATTCTTTAATTTTTTTTTTCATTATTCTTCTTAATTGGCGCGATAACCGCTTACGCGATTTTGGCCGAGTTTTAAAAAGCGCGCCAGTCGTTTCGTTCGCATGCTAATCGGCACCAGTTGGGCACACCAAGTGAAGCCAAGTCCTTTTTCGCCTTCTTCCTTTGCTACCAGCGGCTGGTACCGCTGGTACCTTTCAGAGCCGGAGCCTTTGTATCCATTCGGACGACATGACTCAGTCAGCGAAGCCGCTGGATATTTATTCGCTGTGCTATGTCTATGACGTTGTAAAGCTCATACAGCTCATCTTTCCATTGCCTGCGATACTCGCTGTCGCCAACGCGCGAAGGTCCAAAAATCTTCCGCAGAATCTTTCTCTCAAACCCTCCAAGCGACGCTTCATGGGATATTAGTTTTTTTGACGTGATAACGTCTTATAACTCGATTTAGCCGGCTGCACGCACGAAAAAATGTGTCGTTACCTTGCTAATTTGTCGTTACCTTGCTAATTTGTCGTTACCTTGCTCATTTGTCGTTACCTTGCTCATTGCCGTTACCTTGAATGAACTCCAAGCGAAAGCGCGGAACGAACGACAAAGCAAACAAAGCAAACGAACGGCAACGTTCGACATCTTGCTCTCTCCTACTTAAGTGAGCGTATATATGTATGTATATGCGCATATGTACATATATAAATTCACGTATTTGTATTTGCATATGCCTTCTTATTGATTATTATTAATTTGATTTACTTGAAGAATTTAAAATAAAACCAAGTTTGTTAATAATACCTGTTGTTTTAATGTTATTATTATTAATTTTTTTATTATATATAATATATATGAAGGAAAAAATGTATGGTAATATATATTTACCACATACCCTATAAGATATGTTGTATACTAATATATGTATATAAACATGCATGTACATATACAATTTCGCGCAATTTTCAAAAAGAACAAATCTATATGTAAAGATGCATACAAGTCATATGGACATATCAAATATACGAATCTATTCCGTACGCAAGCAAATGTAAGCTAATGTGCTTGAACTGCAAGCGAGAGCGCGGAACGAACGACAAAGAGCACAATCGGCCCCCGCGTTCGGCAACGTTCGACATCTGGCTCTGTCCTACTTGAGTGAGCATATATATGTATGTATATGCGCATTTGTATATAAATTCACATACTTGTATTTGCATATGCCTTCTTCCCGTGTGCATGGTAATGAACCATTTCTCTGTTGAGAATAGGACGATGATAGAAAAAGTAGGAAATGAAAGGGAGTGTTTCTAGTGTAAAGTGTCTTGAAAAAGGCAAATCGATGATGATCCCTCTTATGAGGCCTCTGGTGACGATACAGCATGCTTGACTGCGCTTTGTATGTGTTAGTGCAGTCGGGTGGCGTCGTGTCACGCATACTTGTTGTCGGTAAAAATCAAAAATTTTAGATATTAGCGTCAAGCACCCGACACGCACACATATAAAGTTCTTGTCAAACAATGCTTGACCGTCACCAGAGGCCATTAGTGTTGTTGACTTATTAACGTCTGATGCAAAATCGAAATTGAACATATCTTTCATGAATTTGATAAATGTTTCGTCATTTTTCACGTTTATGTAAATGTAACTTGACCTATTCCATTGCAATTCCATTTACCTCCTCCTCTATATACATACAAAATATCTATCAAACATATAAAATTAAAATTTTGTTTTGAAAATTGCAACCATTCCATCAATATTTTCTTATGACGTTGTCACGTTAAACTATCGTCAGTAAACCGACTTTACAGACAACCTCTTTTTCATTACCTTCACTATTTATTTGCATTTCCTTACTAATTTAAAAGCTTTCCTGTGTTCACTAATAAAAGTCGGTTACTCATTTTTGACATCGATTTTCAGGATGCTGAACTTCGAAAATCTATATGACTTCGTTAAATCAGAAAAAACAAAAACAAAAAAAAAAATTAAACCACCACCACTGCGACTATCAACATCGCTAGCATTACTATCCACAGCCCTTCATCAGTGCCAAAAATTCACTTTGTTTCGTTACCAGCAATTTGCCACTTTGACGAGCTACCGACCGACCGACCGTTTCAGTCATTTTCGAACATGAGCGCCGTTGGTTTCATTAAAAATAAACGCACCGGTCCGGTTGTTGTCTGAATAATCAGAAAAAATTAATGAAATATGTACTTAAAATACAAAATAAAAAGAGCATATGAATTTTTTTGAACAAAATTTGTTCAACGATCAACACTAAAAATAGACCAAACGGCTGTATATTTATTACGTGTCTAAGGGATTTGCAGTGCGGCGTTTGTGTGGATAGCAACAACATTCAAACATATGTACATATAAGCATTAAGTGCTCATATCATTATACAAAAAATATATACTCGTATGTATATATATATGTATGTATATGAATGAATATATACACAGAATAATAAATGCTATGACACTCGTATTAAATAGTGAAATTGTGTTAAACTTGAAATATTAAAGTGGCTAAACAAACACGTTACTACAGAATCTATGTGAAGTTTCCTAAAAACAATTACAAAAACTAACTTCTCAAAATGCCTGCATCGAATACAATAGTTTTAAAAAGCCTTTCCATACTGCTTGGATTATTCTTCATTTTTGTCGGTTTACTTAAGTTGACGCCAGCCATCAGCAAGGATCTATTTAAGGATTTGGTAAGCAATAATTAAAAAGGATTGCATTAACTAGTATTTGCATACATACATACATACGTACATTTGTGCCTACACATACACATATAAGTATATATGCGCTTCGAGCCACCCCCTTTTCCTTAAGGAAAATCAATAATTCTGGATATATTCGCCTGTTAACATAAATATCTAAATCTGTATGTACATATGTAAGTATATACATAAGTATATGACCGAAGCATATGCATGTATGCATATTGGGCTTATTAACTCCAAAAAAGGATATGTATGCATGTATGTGTGCACTTAAGACATTTCAGAAAATACGGATATACTGGGCGACCCAATTTTTTCGTCGCTTAAAAGTTAATGTGCTACTTCTGTTGCAGCACACAGTGGCTGTCAAATAATATATGTATGTATATATACTTATGTATATGCACTTAGGTATACGGCACGGTTTTATGCGATAATAGAAACATTTCGCTGGTGAAAGCAATTATTAATCCTTTAAGGAGCAAAGAGCCGAAAATATTATATTAAAAATATAAATATTTAAGTTTTCCTTATGGACGGAGTGTAATTTTGCCATGAAACGTTTTTTTTGTTTTTAAACACCTTCGGTTAATGTCTCACACTGAGCTGAATTATAGTTGCTGTTGTTGTAGCAGCATTAACATTCACCGTAAATATACGTGGAATGCTACTGAAGTGACAGCTTATGTTAAGACTAAATTCGTGTCAGTTCGCCTGCTTTGATACCAAAAATTAATGCCAGCTTAAACCAAATTATACTAAAATGTGCGAGTGTATATAAAGACCAGTTCAGATCGAATTTAAGACTTCCTTACTTGGTACGAAAGGTAACGTCTTTAATTTTTAACCCTGGACGTGATTCGCTCATTTGATCCTGTCTGCTGGCGCTAACGACTAACACCAACTTTGAATTTGAATAAGAAACAAACAGCAGCTAAGGAGGAAAATTCGTTTGATAATGTTGAGTTTTTTATTTAATTTTTTAAACCCACTAACAAGCTATTAAAGATTCCATTTTACATAATATACTAGGTTGCTCAATAAGTTTTGCGGTTCGATGAGAAAACACCGTTTTATGGTTTGAACTACACTCTATTATTCAGTATGGTCTCCCTGAACATCAATACACTTATTCCAAGGCGATTCCAATTTGTGAACTTCATCCCTGAAGAAAGAATCTGTAAGGGCTGTAAAGTATACTTCCATAGCTATTAATCCTCATCATTTGTTGAAAAACGCTTTCCAGACATACATTTTCTTAGGTCTGGAAACAGATGGAAATCGTTAGGGGCCAAATCTGGGCAATACGGTGGATGCTTTAGCAATTCGAACTTTAATTCATGGATTTTAGCCATTGTCGAAATGCTCTTGTGATACGGTGCATTGTCCTGATGGAAACGAGTTTTTCTTTAGCAAACTGGGTCGTTTTTCATGAATTTTTTTCTGCAGCTGGTCTAAAAGGCTACAATAATATGCAGAATTTATTGTTTTACCAGTTCGCAAGTAATCCACAAACGAAATTTCTTCTGCATGTCAAAAAACTATTACTAACTCCTGCTTGGCAGGTTTCGGGACACGAACTCGCTTCGGAGCCGCAGAACCAGGTTCACACTCTAAATGTTGCTGAGAAAGTCGCATTCGAATGAGTTTTTATTCCATTGTTAGCGAATGCCATTGTGCACTCAGCTTTCTGAAACCCAATACTTTAGTGAAAATATTGCTTACACTGCCTAACAAGATGCCTAGGGCTTCTATTCAATCTCTTTCAGTCACTCGACGATTTCCAATACGATTTCTTGTATTTTTTTGTCCGATGTTTGCGGACGTACCTGACGTGGACCATCTTCAAGGCTTGTACGACCACGTTTAAATTCAGCAACCCATGTTTCTACTGCGCTAATTGATGGCGAAAAGTCCTTATACACTTTCAGCATTTATTCATAAATTTCCTTTGCTTTTAAACCTTCCAAAAATAAAAAATCAATCTCTGCAGGATACTGGATTTTTTCCATTGTAGAAAATACTATGACACGTCGATACTAAATGGCTTGTAAATAAAGAATGAATTGACAGTTTGAAATGAAACTTATTATACGTTCAGATGAAGAATGTAGTAGCAACAAAAAGAAAACGACTTACACTACTGAGAATTTAATTGTGACTCTTGTCAAGATGGAACCCTTTAAGTCATCAAAGGCCATTGCAGCTGACATCATCAACGTAGTAGGGCGTCGATAGTACAACATAAACCTACTAAGCAGAATAGCTCGTAAAGTTCCTCTTTTGAGACAAGCAAATTTAAGTGAGAGGAAAATCAGTCAAGGAAATGAGTCATACTTTGGGGCGATGAAACTAAAATAAATTTATTTGAAAATGATGCTGTGGGAAATGTCAGGTATCCTGAAGGGCAAGATTTCTCACCGCAGTTCCAAAAAAAAAAAAAGAAAGTCTAGCACGGTAGCGCCAACATAATGATTTGAGCAGGCTTCTCTTGGTAAGGAGTAGGAACTATTCACCGCATAACCGATAAAATGGATAAATGTAGCGCAGGGTTATCAATCGAATACAAAATTTGAAATCGAATACAAAAAATCATTGACAATCATGCAGGACGCAGTATCTTTGATTAAACTTCGATAATTTAAATATCCCTTTTAATAAAATAAAAAATTCTTTTTGTATCCTATCCATTTCTATTTTGTACCTATTTTAATGACCGCATGAATTTTTCCCGTTTGTTCCTATTGCCACTAGTTTAAGTTTTAAAAGATCGTTGAATTAATATTTATATTTGTTCCATTAATCTAAGAAATAAAAACCAAATATATTGTAATTAAATATCTGCTATTATTAATTTAAAAAACTTGCATATTCCATATGAACGTGTAGTGTACATATTTTAATGACCACATGTGTATATAGTATGCACGTACGTAAATGATACTAAATTTTATCAATTTCCAGCTGAGAATATATCTACTATATGTTTTATTATTTATTTATTTGGCAGAAGACACTTCAACACTTCTAAACACATTTTAGTAATCCTTTTACTTGTATATTGAAAGTAATTTATGTTATTAAGCTCATGAAGTGCTCATCATTGTTGTACTATTAATTGTATGTAAACAAATTTTTATTGAAACACTTCGACGTAGCGGCATGAAGCTTCACAAACAAACATTTCGCATTGAGAAATTTTCAAAAAATAGAAAACAAAAAAATATTGGGAGGGCAAATACGTGTGCGCGAAAGATAATTTGCAGTGAAGGTGAAAATCGAAATGAGTACTGCTGCCTTAGTTACATATGTACATACGAGTATGCATGTACGTATGATACATTCATGCAAATATATACATACATACACTTATTTATAATTTTTTTCTATTCGCATATACAGCTTTTTGTTTCCTAATGTGAATATAAATTTCATAAAATATATTTATTTATTTACATATTTTTTTGTTTGCTAATTATATATATATATAATTGACGCATACATCCTTTTTGTGTGTTTGGCCGAGCTCCTCCTCCTATTTGTGGTGGCGTCTTGATGTTGTTCCACAAATGGAGGGACCTACAGTTTCAAGTCGACTTCGAACGATAGATTTTTTTTTTTGCCATGGCCTGCCGAGGTGCGACCGCTATTAGAAAAAACATTTTCATCATTTACGTTCTCTCTGAAACTACGGCGACCGCCATTTAAGTTAGAGTTACATGGTATACATCCCCTATAAATAATAATAATAATTTGTCGAAAATATGTATGCTCACCCTATATGAATAAGAATATTAGAAGTACAACTTTGCTTCCGCCGTTTTTTGATGGATGGCTTTTAATACTGTGCTAGTCGATAGACACACAGTATGGCGTCTCTATACGTAACTAATAGAAATTCGGGCAGTTGCAATAACTGATTTAGCGCTGGGCATTTTGCACTACCTCTAAATTCCACTATCACTCGTTTTTTTAGTGATAGTTAAAGTAGGGGTTTTATCATCACTAAGTCCTCAATTTTTCAATGCTTTACCTATCCGCGTATTGCATTAATTACACAGGCCTGCGAAATTTAACTTTTTTCATTTTCTAGAATGGCTGTACTTGTTTCTTGTAGTTTTTTATGCGCTGAAAACGAATCTGACCTTCAAAATGCTCCATCACGTCAGGATTTTCGGTAAATGAAGCCTAAAAGGTCAAAAAATGACCATTTTAGCCATTTTTGATAATTTTTTTTGGGATAGAAATTTTTTTTTTCAATTTTCGACGAAAAGGTCGCATAGTACAACTCTTTAGCTTTAAAACCCATTTTGTAAAATTATTGTACGATTTTTTAAAAAAAAGTTATGACATTTTGAAATTAACAGTTTCAGTTACGCCAATAGACGTTATACCCAACGTATACGTAACTGAAACTGTTAATTTCAAAATATCATAACTTTTTTTTAAAAAATCGTACAATCGTACAAGGACTGTGTTATTTACTGCACTATGCCCAACCCTGAACTGGGTTTGTTGCTAAAAACAAGTTAAGGCATTAGTTGTTTGTTTTTGAACGAAAATGCTATACATTTATTAAAATATTCAATTAAAAAATCCATTTAGTTGTAGTTGTAAGTAGATAAAAGCAAACAAATTTTGAAAAAGGTTATTTTATTTTGAAATCATCGCTTATATTTTGTACTACTGTATACATTTTTTTCTTCAAAGAAATCAGAAAGTTTTTTCTGCTTTTTGTTATGCTCCATCAAATTCTGCATTGCTGCTTTACTAAGATCTTGAAGAAGGAGACCAGTTATATTTATTTAACTATGGAATACAATTAATTATATTCTTTCTACCTATGCACTTATAAGTAGGATCTATGAGTTTGTATATATGTAATTCACGACTAAGTTTCTCAATGTTGCTCCAGGAAATGATCGATGGGTATCTTTGAGTTCACGTAAGGTTCGCGCAATGGGTGCATTCGTAGTATAATTGAATTTGTTCAACTGCACATGAAACATGTCAAAATAACCCAAGCTCCCAATAGCTTACACTTCATAGCACATTTAATACAAAGGATCACGACAAAAGTGTTCTTCTTCTATGTGGTAATATTAAATTCAAAAGCTGACATTGGGAATCATATGAAGGCAATGGCTCTGAAAAGTTTAGCGGCCGTAACGCATATTTTATAAAAACCTTTTGTGAACGCTTAATTATTTCTATTTGAGTCATTTAGGATACCTGCATTTGTTTTCTTTCACCTAACTAAGTTGCTTAAACCACTTAGATCTTTTTATGAAGGTAACTAGTCCCTCCAGTGAGACATTTTGCAAATTTCCCAGTTCCTCAAAGAAATAATCGCCAAGATATTTGGCATGGCTTCTTTGAAGTGCACGACATTCACAGAGGAGGTGTTTATCGACTCAATGTCTCCTGCAGCTCCACAGCTTTTGCAGAAGTCATTATGAAGCCATTCTACTATCTAGGGTGCCAATAGTGCAGTGATCTGTTATAATACCTGTGAGGTCGCTGGTAGTTGATCTGTTGAATCCAATCAGACATTTTGTCTTTTTAGATTCAGTTTTGGCCAGAGCGCTTTGGAGACCCTGCAGTTAGTAGTCAAAGACCAGCTTCTATTGGTTTCCGTGATTATGTTCAGATCAATCGCAGTGTATAACTCGTTTAGAGTAATGCTTATGTCTTCTAACACTCGCTGAAGGTCCAGCTCAGAGTCTATCCTTGCACACTCATCCGCTCTTTCTTTTCCCTCCACTCCAGAGTGGCCAGGAACCCAACAAATTGTCTTGTTGGGTTTTTGGATGTGCGATCTCCTGCAATCTTTAACACATTTCGAGTTGATTCTCAACATGCATCACTGCCTCGATCACTGCCTGACTACCTACAAAAATGGTAAGTTTAGGTTTCAGAAATTTTAGGATAGTTGTTCCCGATTCAGTGACATTGTCCACATTGATAATATCGTCTGATATGACTCTGGTCTGCCAATTCTTTTTGTCGGGTATTCATATTCTATAATCTTTTTTCAGATCTCTCTTGGAAACTAGATAGTCTGCTTGCTGCTTTAATCCTAGAAGCAGATTTGGCCGTTATCTCTTTAACCTATATATTAATGGGTGCAATATGTAGGATCACTTCCAGCGCCGCCTGACGCGTTGATCGGAGCGCACCTGTTATTCCTACACAAGCTAATTGTTGGAATTTTATGAGATTCTTTAAGTAGGTGTTTGCACCGCCTCCGCTTATACGAAAGCTCCATAAGTCAAAATCGGTCCGATGATCTTATTGTATTCACAGTGGTTGATATACGGTTTCAGGCCCCATTTTTTGCCAAATGTCCTCTTACAAGCTTTCTTCATCTTTTCCTCGGTATTCCTTTTCCAAGTAAGCTTTGAGTTTAGAATTATGCCAAAGCATTTGCCTTCGTTCGATAGGGTTAGTGTTACTCCATCTATAGATGGTAACTGAAAACACGGCATCTTATATCTTCAAGTGGACAAACTGGATTAACCCACTTGGAGAGTTCCTTTAACGCTAATTGCATGAGCAAGCTGATAGTCGTGAGAAACTTCCCTGTCATCAGCATGACTGCGAGTTGACGAATACCCCTAGGTCTTTAATTTGGTCCATAGTTCTCAGTTTAGATCCCGGATTATGATCTATACCTATAATAATATAATATGGTATTTACTTTTCTTTAAAAAAAGCTACTTGAAAGTATTTGTCTGTATTCACATATATGTATGTCAAGAATTTTTTCGCACTAAAAATAAGTTCTGTCTAGGTCAGCTCGTAATGGAACTCAATCTTCAATATGCAATATGGCCGGAGAAATTATAAGATTATCAGCGTAGAGGAGAAATTTCGAAAACATAAATGTATGTACTTATATTAATTTGGGGGAAAACAAATCCATTATTTTCTCGGTAAATGGCTGCAATGATCGATATCGATCAAACCATTTAAAGTTTATGCGCGTTGTCAAGGTGACATTTCACACTAAAAAAAATATTTTGCTGGTTTTTGTTTATTCCATTCAGTTGTTGTATGGTGTTAACAATGGAAGTGAACAAAGATAAAATTCCTCCACTTTTACAGTTTTTCTTTGATAAAAGCGAAAATGCAAGCCAAGTCGCTGAAATTTTGATTGGTTTTTATGGTGCCGATACTGTAGCAGCTAATTACGTGCAATTTTGGTTTCGTCGATTCCGTTCAGGCATTTAATAATATTAATAAACTAATATTATTAATAAAAATTATAAAGAGCCGAACTGGACCGTGAATATTACCTTTAGGAACACTTAACGATGCCTGGAAAGGTCGAGAAGTTGTGATTTCTAGTGCAACTTTTCTATCTACTTAACTGCAATTTTCTTACCAGTTAAATTATCTTAAGCCCATTGACTGCAAGTGCCGAATGTTCCAAGAACAGCATAAGCCAAAATTTTCGACACACCCGGAGTGTTTCCAACAGTTGTTCCGTCTGCACTCTCAATTTCTACCGCTTGATCTTTTTTGAAATCATGCGAAATAAATATCCAATTTAAAAAAATACAGGTCAAGAGTATTTACTTTCTTACGTGGCGTTTACTGAGACAACAATGGATCATATTGGTGTGTTGTAAAGCAATAATCAAAGAGTTGCGTTCATCGAGGGTTGCGTTGAGCGAGGTCATACTGTATTTTACAGTAAGCTTAGACATCTAAGGATACATCCACCAAACGGCAAAACTACTTTAGTGAATTTGCGTTTCTTAATAAATTTATTGTTGCGAAATAATGTGTCGTTTTTAATGAAATAAGATGTCGTATGTGGTATACGTTTCGTTACATTATTAACTGTTCAATATATTATAAACCGAGTGGAACCATCACGGGTACAGCACAGGTATCGAAAGCAATTAATGTGTTTGGGATGAGCACTGAAGAAAGAACGACTACAGAATCACCACAAAGTTATCCTATTGCATGAAAAAAAAACGTCGTCATGGTGCTAAAGGGGTGGAATGGGAGGTCTTGCCTCATCTGCTGTACTCTCCAAACGTTGCTCTTTTTGACAATCATTTGTTTAATTTGCCTAATAAAAAGTAAAACTAGTAAAAACTAGCAAACTAACCAAGTTCAACATTTTATAGACAAACTAGATCAATTCCACAAACTTTTCATTCCAACTCCACGGTTTAATTAGAATTACACTTTTTTACAACAACACCTAAAATCTTGTGGCAAAAATGACGTAACGAAAGTTGTACACCTTCTAATAAAACACTGTATGTTTGGTCACTCACATATACATACACATATTTAAGTACATATGCATGTATGGTTCTAATGGTTCTAAAAACTATATGGAAGCAAAAAATATCAACATTTTCGGATTTTGGCAGCTGCCTCAGCTACGGACGCACAGATTTTGTGACGCTTTTTCATTCCGCATTTAAGTGAAATACTTGGTTGTTGAATAAGTTTTGCGGTTTGATGAAAAAAACACAAATTTATGGTTTGAAAGGCACTTTACACGAGATATATAGTATAGTAATTGGCGCGTACACCCTTTTTGGGCTTTTGGCCGAGTTCCTCCTCCTATTTGTGGTGTGCGTCTTGATGTTGTTCCACAAATGGAGAGACCTACAGTTTCAAGCCGACTCCGAATGGCAGATGTTTTCTATGAGGAGGTTTTTCATGGCAGAAATACACTCGGAGGTTTGCCATTGCCTGCCGAGGGGCGACCGCTATTAGAAAAAACATTTTCTTTATTTTGGTGTTTCACCGAGATTTTAACCTACGTTCTCTCTGAATCTACGGCGGCCACCAGTATAGTCAGTATAGTCTCACAAAATATCAATACAGTTTTTTCAACGAGATGCCAAGTTATTAATTCGCTGCCTGAAGTGAGAATCTGGAAGAGCTGCAAAATACGCATTTGATGAAAAACGCATTTTTTAAGTCTGGAAACAGATAGAAGTTACTAGGTAGTAAATCTGGTGAATACCATAGATGTTCCAACCATTCGAATTTTAATTCATGGATTTTCTTCTTCTTCTTAATTGGCGCGATAACCGCTTACGCGATTTTGGCCGAGTTTAACAAATCGCGCCAGTCGTTTCTTTCTCGTGCTAACCGGCGCCAGTTGGACACACCAAGTGAAGCCAAGCCCTTCTCCACCTGATCTTTCCAACGCAGAGGAGGCCTTCCTCTTCCTCTGCTACTACCAGCTGGTACCGCATCGAATACTTTTAAAGCCGGAGCGTTTGTATCCATTCGGACGACATGACCCAGCCAACGAAGCCGCTGGATCTTTATTCGCTGCGCTATGTCTATGTCGTCGTAAAGCTCATACAGCTTATCGTTCCATCGCCTGCGATATTCGCCATTGCCAACGTGCAAAGGTCCAAAAATCTTACGCAGAATCTTTCTTTCGAACACTCCAAGCGTCGCTTCATCGGATGTTGTCATCGTCCAAGCTTCTGCGCCATACGTTAGGACGGGCATGATGAGAGTCTTGTAGAGTGTTAGTTTTGTTCGTCGAGAGAGGACTTAACTGCTCAGTTGCCTACTTAGTCCAAAGTAGCACTTGTTGGCAAGAGAGATTCTACGTTAGATTTCAAGGCTGACATTGTTATCGGTGTTAATGCTGGTTCCTAAATAAACGAAGTCTTTTACAACCTCGAAATTATAACTGTCTACAGTGACGTGGGTGCCGATACGCGAGTGCGCCGACTGTTTGTTTGAAGACAGGAGGTACTTCGTTTTGTCCTCGTTCACCACCAATTCATGGATTTTAGCCATTGTCAAATTGCCTGATGAAAAATATTTTTTTCTTTTGCAAACTGGGTCCTTTTTTACGAATTTTTTGCTGCAGCTGGTCTAAAGGTTACAATAGTATTCAGAATTTATTGTTTTACCAGTTTGCAAGTAATCCACAAACAAACTTCCTTTCGTATCCCAAAATTCTGACGCTTACACCTTCTTGGCCGATTTCTTGTCACGAACTCGTTTCGGAGCCGAAGAACCAGGTTCACACCACTCTTTAGCCTCCCGCTTTGATTGAGGATCATGGTGATAGACCAAACTCTTATCCATAGTGATGAATTAAGGCACAAAATCCACTTTATCCTTTCGAAAATGCTCTAAATGTTGCTGAGAAAGTAGCATTTGAAAGTGTTTTTGTGCCATTGTTAGCGAACGCCATTGTGCACACAGCTTTTTGAAACTCAACACTTCAGTCAAAATATTGCTTACCCTGCCCATTGAGATGACTTGGGCTTCTGCTCAATCTCTTTCAGTCACTCGACGATTTTCCAACCCCGTATTTTTTGTACGATTTCTGGTGTTGTTTCTGTTTGTGGACGTCCTGGACTTGGATCGTCTTCAAGGCTTGTACCTATGTTCACGTTTAAATTTTTCTACTGTAGTAATTGATGGCGAGTCCTAATACACTTTCAGCATTCATTCATAAATTTCCTTTGCTTCTAAACCTTCCAAAAATAAAAATTGAATCACTGCACGACACTCGATTTTTCCATTGTAGAAAACACAGTGACACGTCGATACTAAATGACTTGTAAACAAAGAATAATTGAAAGATTGAAAAGAAAAATTACATACTTTCATATGAAGAGGGTAAGAACATAACAAACAGATTTAGGATAGTAGCAAAGCTCTCTCCTATCCAGCCACAAAACTTCTTGAACAACCTAGGATATACATATATACACATATGGAATGAAGTGCATGTACAGGGTTGGCCATATTAAACTGACCCATTGAGTAACCCTATAACTTTTTACTGTAATTTGAAATCTAAGGTTTACGTCAACAAGCCAAAGACACTAGGCGCACTTAAGGCCAATATCCGACGGGAAATAGCCGCCATATCGGCCGAGACGCTGGCCAAAACTATGGAAAACGCCGAAAAACGGGCACATTACGCTATACGAGCTAAGGGCGACCACTTGCGCGATATCATATTCAAAAAGTGATGTAAACGAATCTCCTTGAACTAAATTAAATGTTTTTCACAATGAAACACAAAAAAATGTTTCTTTTTCCATATTTTTTTAATAATCACATGGGTCAGTTTAATATGGCCAACCCTGTACATATGTATGTACATACATATATATTGTATATGTATGAATATAAGAAAATTTTGTCATTAAACAGTAGAAAAATGCGATTTTTTCTTAAAACATTTCATAGTATGTGTCTACGCGCAATTCGTATTAAAAGTGTTTTGTGTTTTCACATTGAGATCTAAAAGTTTTTGATTCCTAAGTGTGATGAATTTTCATTTTTTCAATTTGCTTTTCACTTTTGCATGTTATTTAAAAATCGCCGCGTTATTGCAAAAGCGGGGTCATTGGCGAGACTTTGTCTTCCCTGCTTCGCAAGATACCACACGTCCATATATTATAATTAAAAAAATCTTCCGAAAATTCTGTAACAAACAAAAGCTTTTATTGACTAGAAAACATACTCTCAAATTGATCTTAAAATATGTGAAAAATGATAGATATTCGTATAATTACTCATACATACATACATACATGCGTACATATGCACTAGCATACATGCATAAATATATGTACATATCTAAGTGTTTACATCGTATTTTCACATTCCAAATATATTTACATACATATGTATGTATGTACATAAAGCACATGTATTTATTTATAATATCAAAAATGCAATCATTTGTAAAATTGTTTGTGTGTGTTTAATAGAAATAGAATTTTGTTTTGAACTTGAATTTTGGTGGTCTTTCGCAATGCCGTCAGTTCTCTCGAACCAAACATTAATAAATTTTAGTATGAAATAAATATACTCGTGGTCATCAAAATACATTCATAAGTACAATCATACATACATAAATGTGTGTTCAGATATACCCTGCAGCAACTGAAACTAGTTTAGAACTAGTGCGAAACTATCCACCCAAGAGATGATATTGGTTGTCTCTCTATCCCTGCGAAATGCTTTCTATTTTTATGCCATGATGTCCTGCGAAGTTGCCTTCATTTTCAGCAGAACTTTGAAAGGCGTTTCGAACTGATTCAATTTTGCGCGTTTCATTGAACCGATTTTACTTTCAATATAAAATATACGAAAGTGAAAATAGATAGGCCATACAATGCGTAAAACTGCGTCTGAGATCAGCTGAATGTCTCTAGGCTGGAACTCGAAGGTTCTCGTCGAAGAGGACGGCCGAAAGAAACCTGAAGATGAAGCCTGTATGACGAATTCGCGACATCTGACGACTCGCTCATTTGGCCGCAGATAAAGTTAAAAGCTGCAAATCGACCCCATGGAATTTAATTGTGTCGACACTTTGCGCCCCTAGCCAGCGTGATAGCAAATAATATTGGTATGGGAATAAGTTTCCGTCCTTTCTTAGCCAAAGTTATGAATTATTTAAACAATTAATGAAGTACGTGCCATCGGGCGAATGCGTAAAGTATGGGGGAGTTTGCAAATCTCCAGGCGCACTAAACTACGAATATTCGGCTCATGCATGAATTCTGTATTGTTGTACGGAAACGAAACATGGCTGGTTTCTAACACCATCACACAGAGGCTGCAATACTTCATCAACAAATGCCTCCGCATCATCCGCAGAATATTCTGACCACACACCATCAGTATCGACGCACTGTCGAGATTAACGAACGAGGAACCCATCCTTAGGAAAATCCAACGCAGAAAGTGGCGATGGATAGCTTACACATTGAGAAAATCACCAGATAGCATCACGAGAATGACACTGGACTAGAAGCCGCAAGGGAGCAGAGGTCGCGGTCGACCAAAAATCACTTGGAGAAGGTCGACGCTGCGTAAACTAGCAGACGCTGACATCTCACAGGTCGGTGCAAAAACAACAGCTCAGAACCGTGCAGGATAGAAGAGTCTTGTCGAGGCCCTATGCTCCCGAGAGGTATGAAGAAGACAAAAAAAAATCTGCCATTGGAAGCTGCATCTTTACCCCATCTTTCGGATTCCTCTAACGAAAAATTCGAGTTCTTCTGACTTGATCCATTCATTGAGCCAGTTTGCGATGCTCTCGCAAGAGTGAACCGCTGTCCAATAAAGGCTGCCTACATTTATCGGAACAAATGGTAATGCGGAAGTGCAATGTCTGGGGAATACGGCAGATGGGGCAAGATTTCCCAATTAAGTATCTCTAAATATTTTCGGACCGATTTAGCAACGTGTGGCCTGGCGTTTTCATGCAGCAAAATCAGTTTGTCATGTCTACCGTCCCGTTCCGGCCACTTTTCCTTGAGAGCTCGGTTCAAACGCAATAGCTGCAGTCGGTAACGATCGCCAGTGATCGTTTGTGTTAGTTTAAGGAGTCCAAAATAGATGACACCCTTCTGATTCCACCATATGCACATGAACCACCAGATGATAATCTTTGAAGCATGAATATTTTTTTTCGCTGTGTTCGTCGACGGTTAGGGTTATCATAATAGATCCATTTTTCATCGGCAGTGACGATGCCATGCAGAAAATCTTTTCTTTTCTGCCGTTCAAGAAGTATCTCCCACGTCACCAAACGTCTCTCGATATCCCTCTTCGTCAATTGAAGTGGGACCCAGTTACCTGCTGTCTAGACCATTCCCATCGCGTGTAAACGGTTACCAACGGTTGATTTGTCAACATCCAACTCTCCAAACATATCATCAAGGGTTCAACATGCGTCTTCATCCAATAATTATTGTAGTTGAGTATCTTCCAATTTTTTAGGTGCCCCTTCGCGATCTTTATCACTCACGTCGAAATTGCCACTTTGGAAGCGTCGAAACCACTAATTACAAGTTGTATTTGATGGTGCGTGATTATCGGAGACCTTGATCTATATACGACACGTTTCAGCTGCACTTTTCTTTAAAAGGCAATAATGAAGTATGGCTTCCCGCAAATGCTGTTTTTTCAGGGCGAACGTAGACATTTTTGACGTCAGATAAAAAAAGGATCTTTACGCTTCAATCGAACGCTTGAGACCTCACATATACACCTTCAAATCACCAGTATACATATTATATAATTATTAATATTATATAATATTACTAGAGCAAAAACAAAAACGGTATAAGCAGCGATACCTCTTTGCGAGGGCGGAAACGTATTCCCATACCCAATAATAATAATAATAATACAATATACAGGTCTATGCAGTCTGGGGCAACGGACGCTAAAATACTCATATCTTCGTCAGTTTTGCTCCGATCTACTTGCAACTTTGACACAATATTCTTAAATTATATTCCACATTAATATTAACGTAATATAAACGTAACGTAAATAAAAACAAACGTAATATATATCCCCTTCAATTGAGGCCTTATTAATACCACCTTATCTCTAATATATAATATTATAAATAAATTATAAAAATTCATATGCCCTGTAAAAAATATTCCGTCAACTGGATGAGTAAAAGGAGGAAGTAGACAATTTTGCAGCTGCCTGGGGCGGCAAATTATCTTAAACTGCCCGTAAAGTGTGTTGAAAACCAATGACCTTCTTTTATCTTTCTAGCGAACGGAATACGTGAAATATGCAAAAGTTTTTCCTCTGGCCACAATATTTGGTCTCAAAGTACCCTCTAAGTGGTATCGTCGAACTGTTGGCATACTGGAGATAACCTGCGGACTAGCTATGGCACTCATTCCATATCGTAAGTTTTTGAAAAAAATGTACAAAACCAAAAAAAAAAAATAATTATTATTCTACTAAAGATAAAGTAAAAAATGCTGCCAATATAACACTGCTGCTGTTGATGATTTTGGGTGTCTATCAACACTGGATGGTTAATGATCCGTTTGAGCGATCTGGACCTGCGCTTGTATTCACATTTATGCTGGGTGGACGTTTGGTGGTGTGGTATCAGGTATACATATTGCATACATACATACCTACATATATATATCGATCAGGTAAAAAGTTCTGAGCCTAGTTTTCCTTTATTTCAACCTTTAAATTTACATAGTTAGGATTACGCGATATGGATCAAATGCGCACCGTTTTGTTCGTTAACTTTTGTCCAGTGGGAAGGAAATTAAATATTTTTGTAATTGAGAATTTCCTGGTCCCTATTGCTGAAAAATTGCATAAGCACACTTTGACAAGTTCGCCCTTGAGGCCCATTTTATACCACCAAGAAGGTAGTGCAGAGGCTTGAAAATTTGATAATCGCTTGGTATTGGGCCTAGATTAAACGGAGAATGCAATAAAATGGCGCCTGTGGTGCTTCAATATGATCAGTTTGTTCCAGTTGAATCCGTAATGAGAGTTCGGCCTGACGGCAGTAGCTCATAGTTGATGACTATTTCCCAGTTCCAGCAAACACTCAGCAAAATCATTTTGTCCATCATCGAACTTCCTTGGTTGTTGTTTTCTGACGCACACTGAGAAAAAACATAGGTAAAAAGAGCAGGGCTGACTTCTTTGAAAAATTGTGTAAGGGGCCCAAACAAGTAATCCAATCTATTAAAGTACTTATACAGGGTATACCTACCATCGAAAATAAAGTTCACTTTGGCTGAGAAAAACAGGAGGATGTTTTAACTAACGCCAGGTATTTACTTGTATATGAACTTCGAGAGCTTCATATGTATGTGTGTGTGTCAACAAGGTTTCTGCACCGTTTGCACTCTATTAGCAGAAACCAAGTTTAGTTAATTTATCAAAGTTATCTTACGCGGCATGTGTCAGCACCTAAAATAGTGTAATTCAACGAAGTCTTTACAAAACTAATCACACCTGTATTAATGTGAATTGTGTTAACACCAAGAAAGTTTTTAATTTAACAAAGTTTTCGATGTTAGCTTAGACGGATGTTTAGTTTAAGAAAATATTTGTACGATTTCCAATCAAGTAAAAGTACATTCACATATTCAGCCATTAGCAATAAATCCACAAAAATTAATCTATCCGTTCACATATGGCAGATTACCTGCAAAATTGACAATCAGCTGTCAAGTCTGTTTTGAGAGGTTTTTCTTAATAAAGGGTGTTTTTTTTAGAGGTTAGGTTTTCAAGATAAAATAAAACGTATATAATTTAATGTTATGGCCAAGAATTTAGCTTTATTATAAAGATAAGGGTTTGCCATTATGTTTTAAAAATGATTTCGGGCAAGTGGCCGCCGCGGCTGGCTCGAATAAATTCCAGCCGAGAGGCCCAATTTTCGACCACTTTTTGCAGCAATTGGGACCGTATGTCAGCAATAACGCGCCGAATATTCTCTTCCAAGGCGTCAATCGTCTCGGGCTTATCTGCGTAGACAAGCGACTTCACATAGCCCCACAAGAAATAGTCCAGCGGTGTTATATCGCACGATCTTGGAGGCCACGCCACAGGTCCACGGCGCGAGATAATGCGCTCACCAAAAGTTTCCTTCAATAAATCGATTGTTGCGTTGGCGGTATGGCATGTAGCGCCGTCTTGTTGGAACCAAAGGTCGTCCACATCAACATCGTCCAATTCAGGCACGAAAAAGTCATTAATCATGGCTCTATAGCGCTCTCCATTGACTGTAACATTATGGCCGGCTTCATTTTTAAAGAAATATGGACCAATGATTCCCTCTGCCCATAGAGTACATCAAACAGTGACTTTTTGAGGATGTAACGGCGTCTCCGCAATGGCTTGTGGATTATGTTCACTCCAAATGCGACAATTTTGCTTATTGACATACCCATTCAACCAAAAGTGAGCTTCATCGCTGAACAAATACCATTATTTTCGAACCGCGCGAACCGAACCATTATTTTCGTAATAAATTTGCACGATTTGCAAACGTTGTTCAGGTGTAAGTCTATTCATTATGAAATGGCAAACCAAACTGAGCATAAATCAAGTGACAGCTGTCAAAAAGACCATCTACGAAAAAAGTAGTGCCAACTTGAAAACCTAACCTCTAAAAAAACACCCTTTAGAAATTGGTTTGGTGGAATTTTTTTAGTGTTTTTGATTTGTTTAATTATTAGAAGAATACCTTCTCTGCGTTGGAAAGATCAGGCGGAGAAGGACTTTGTTAAACTCAGCCAAAATCGCGCAAGCGGTTATTGCGCCAATTAAGAAGAAGAAGAATTATTAACGATATGACGAAAAGGCAAAGGGAATCAATAATTAATTTAATTCCGCAATTTGTTGCTAGTAATAGACAGTTGGAGAGGTTGCCAAAAATGATGGCAGCAACGCGCATCCGAAATTCGATTTTACATTTTGTAATAATTAATAACACGCTAAAGCGCTAAGGACATACATACATACATATGTACGTAACACAATTTTTTTTAGAATCATGACTAAAAAACATCTTTTCTTTACCGGGATCCATTTTATTTAGTTTTTACTTTTACGTTTCTCCTCACATTTGTAATAAAAACTATCGATAACACAGAAAACACAGGGTTGTACGGGGAAAAGTATATTTGTAATCCAAGATTATTTTACAATTTCTCTTTTCGGGAGAGGAAGTTTGTGTGGGTAATCCCGCTTTTTAATTAATGATTGGGAGTTACGTTCGAAAAAGTAGGTAATATAGTTATATGTGAGGTTGGCGAATCCAGCTTTCGTTATCCTTTATTGAATTATACTATATAGTTATTGAAACTTATTATGAAAATTGTCGATGTTTAAGAACGCAAAGCTCGTAATTCTTTGGTGGTCGACAATTAACGGGTTGGAGAAAAAATGCCAAGAAACTGGTTATGTCGAGGATAGAAAAAGGACTGACAGACCAAAAACTGGACGTTCTGTTGAGAACATTTCTGCTGTAGCGCAAATTGTTTCTGAACAAGCTTCAACATCAAAATCTTGACGCTCTCAATTACGTTGGCCTGAATTGACTGTTTGGTGGCTTTTACCTGTAGACGTGCTATGGTGACATTTAAATAAATGCCATTTTTCAAATATAATTGTTCAGAGCCTACTTTGAAAAAAAATAGTGAAACCTGAAGGAATCTAAATTTTTACAAGCTTTATTTTAGAACAATATCTAGGTGCGTCTTTTGAAATACCCTTTACGATACACACCTGTTATTGGAAAAGCCTTTATATAGATACTTTGAATTGAATATCTCATTAATGCTTATTTGGATTTTAGACTGGGGTTTTGAAAAGCATATGATTGATAAAATTTGCCATTTCATTTTTTTTAAGACGAAAACAATATTCTGCAGAAGAACGAAATTTTGTTTCAAAGTTTGCTAGAACCGGATTGGTCAAATAGTTTCTAAGCTATGGTGATCACGCTTCTATGTTAGATATAAAACAGACGGTAAGTTATATAGCGTGAAATGATAAAGAAACCATAAGAAAAAAGCTGACAAAGATTTAGGTTACGATAAGCTTCTTTATATAAGCTTCTCTTTATGTATTCGTACGTTTCAGCAAAGAATATAAGGCGTAATTTGATCCAAAATCTAGGATCGGCCATGGTTATATAGATGGTTGTAAAATAGTCTCTGGCTATATACCTTATATGGTGTACATGATTTTATCGACATTTTAAACGATTGACCTACCACAGCGTGTTTCATCTTCGATATTCATTTACCAGAGCGGAATCGGGGCAGCCACTGCTTTGCTGTTGAAGTAAATATACAGTATTTGGGTCTATTATTATTTCCATTTTATTTATTTCAATAAAAGTTTTCCATACATTTCTATTTCTAGATATAAATCTCAGTTCATTAAACGATTTTCCAGTTTCATTGCGGATAGTCCTTTGCCAAGTCATCAATGGTCTGCCTCTTCTTCTCGATTCTTGCGGGTTCCAAGTCAAGGCGGCACGCGGTATTTCGTCATAAGGCTTTCGTAGAGTATGCGCTACCCATCCATATTTTTTTTTTCTTTATTTCACTGTTGATGCTATTTTGGTGTGTAATACTCCAGAGCTCCTCGTTTGTTATAACTATTGGCCACCTCATCTTAAGTATATTAAGCAGATGCTTGCAGCTTTGCGTTCGTTGCCGAAGTTACCAATCAAGTTTCGGACCTGTATGGCAGCACGGATTTAACGCAATCGTTAAAAATTTTAACCTTTGTGCAAGTTATGATGTTGTAGGAGCGCAATATATTATATTATATTTCGAAGCCTAGCGAATGCGTTACGTGCCTTATTTATTCGCTTGTAAATGTCACTTTTTGCACCACCGTCTATGGAGATCATACTTACCAAGTACCAAAAACTGTCAACGTCTGTAAAGGTTTCATCACCAATTGCAAACAACGCAGCGTTGATAGCTTTCATGCGCATAGATTCCGTCTTTTCAATATTAATTTTGAGTCCTGCTTTTGCGGACTCCTGCTGAAGCAAATTTAATTTCATCTGCATGTGTTGATGCGAATGCTAGAGTAAAACAGCGTCATCTGCACATTCCCGATCTTCGAGACTGGTGTTCATTTTCCAGGTAAATCCACGGTTTACCGAGTCTAATATTCCGCTACAACGATAAATAACAAAGGGGACAAGACACACCCTTGTGGCACTCCAGTAGTGTAGTTGAAAGCTTCACTGAACTTTCCATTGCGAAGAACTCTACAATTCGCACCATTGTAGCTAGTTCTAATAAGATTTATGATTTTCCTCGGCATACTCAACCTATTTAAGGCTTCCCATATGTATTCTATTTTGACATAGTCAAATACCTTTTCGTAAACAACGAATTACATTTACATATAATATATTCAATACATTGCTCAATTAGCTGGTGTTGATGACATCAATGCAGGAACGGTTTTCCGGGAATCCGGTTTGTTGTTTATATTAATATCGTTGATATTGTATGTCCTTTCAAAGTGGTCGCGCCACATTTTCAGTTGTTCTGCTTCTTCTCGGTCTATAAACGGCGGAAAACATTCAGAACTTTTTACTTCACCTGTATTTTCATGTGACCAATTAATATAAAAAGTAATTTTACATTGCATTTAATTACAGACAAGTCGAAAGGACGCTGAATTAGCTGCTACCGCACAACCGCAAACAAATGGAGTGAAGCAGGATTGAGTCAAAAACCAATAAAAAATAACGAAAATCAATAAAGAAATCCACAATCAATCAATTTTAATCATGTGTGTGAGAATAATTACGATAAAAAGAATTTTCTTGCGTATTACTACATAAGATTACGACGCAGTCTAGCATTTGCATAAATGCAATCAGCACAATTTCATACCTAGAGGGGTGTATATATGTGAATACATATGTATGTATGCACATATTTCGTCGTTCATATCATTCAAGCCATAAAGTAATCTCTCTCCAAATTGAAACTCAGCGCTCAAGCAGCAAAACAATATTTATCTTCGGTGCCAAATTATAATTTGTTTTTGTTTAATTTTAACAAAAACATCTTTAAATCCAAAATAATCGGTTTTCCTCAAATAGTGCTCAATGAAAATCCTGCAAAGAAATAATTAACATTATACCCCCGGATAATTATGAAAAGATTTTAATCGCTCGTTTCTAACGAGTACGACATAAAAAATGAACCCCCTTAAATGCAAATTAGTTTTTGGAATTTTATATATGTACCACCAGAAACATATTGGTTTCTTTTTTTAATACAATTCGCACGCAATTTTAATAAAACATTCAAATTAAAAACAAGTATTTTATTGAAAACATAAAATCTATTCTAAAGTAAGTATGCGAGAGAGGAGTGTTTTTCCACTCACCTGCAGTGGATGAAAGAAAAAAATTGTATGCTGACTTCTTCGCAGATATTTATGCTTTTAAGTTAATAATTATTTGACAAATAATGGTTCTTTCCATCAATAGTTAACATCGGTGGTAAATTAAAGCCAGTAAATGGTTCATAACTACATAAAAACAAAAACTTTATATATTGACTTCTCTGGCAACAGTTTAAACCTTAAAGGGTAATTTCTTATATTTTAATGCTAATATTCTTTCTAATGAAAAATTCAAGTTTGCACACTACTTTTAACGTTAATAAACTACAGCAAGAAATAAAAGAAAGTCCAATATGACAGGGAGTAGAGATAAAATAGAAAAAAGAGCAACAGTTTTCGTCGACGAAGATTACCCGTTAAGGTTTAAATGCGTTAAGGTCTGCGCAAATAGGCGCGATATGTAGCATTGTTGTCATGCGAAGAGTCATGGGTTCAAATTATCGGTACTCTACATCATTTTGTTACGCATTCCATTCTAAATTTATATTAATGTATTAACCTGATTCTTACTATGAACACCTGAAGTTCTGAGCATAATTTATTGATTTTAGCAGAGCTTTTTGTAATTCATCGTTCGCAATCGACATTTTACGCAAATGGAATTGTTGTAATTGATGCTTTCCATTTCAATTCAACCGGGCTATTCGGGACCAGTTCTTCGCTTTCGATGTAAATCAAATATGTTACTCTCTGGTCAAAATAATGAGACACGTATTTTTTTGTTCGCCCGAAAAAAACTTTTTTCAAGATTTATCGGCAATTTTGTTTTTGGGCTCAAAATCGATTTTTTTAATTACATAAATTTTTTTTTTTTAATTGCTCATAACTTAGTCAAAAATGAACTGATTTTAATGATTCTGGGTTCAAAATGATCTTCATTACTTGCACGAGTGTCTTCATGTACAAACAATACCAAAAAAGTAGTTGAAAATTTATTATTTTGCAAAAAACAAAAAGTGCGAAAAAGGTTTTTTATTCAAAAATTCATTACTCAAAAACAACCGATTTTAGCAACTGGCGTACAGCTCAATTGAAGTTTGAGGTGTCCTCTTGATTTGGAAAAAGTTAAAAAAAACAAAATACACTTTTTGAAATATTTAATTTCGAAAAAATTTCGCACTCCTGGTTTTTTTGCAAAATAAAAAAGTTTCAACTACTTTTCTGCTATTGTTTGTACATGAAGTCACTGGTGCAAGTAATGACGATCATTTTGAACCCAGAATCATTAAAATCAGTTCATTTTTGACTAAGTTATGAGCAATTAAACAAAAAAAAATTTTATATAATTAAAAAAATCGATTTTGAGCCCAAAAACAAAATTGCCGATAAATCTTGAAACAAGTTTTTTTCGGGCGAACAAAAAAATACGGGTCTCATTATTTTGACCAGAGAGTAACATATTTGATTTACATCGAAAGCGAAGAACTGGTCCCGAATAGCCCGGTTGAATTGAAATGGAAAGCATCAATTATTGTTAGGATGCCAACAACAGCATTTTTGACAACTTATACATACGCGTTGTACGAAAATACAAGTAAGAACACTCTTCTTCTTCCTAAGTTTTGATAGGCACCCTTAGTGTGCGTTTGATAGGCAGCCAATTGTGTAATGGTGTGAGTGCCTTGGTCTTTTTGCTTGAGCGTATTAAAATTTCATGATAATATTAAAAACAATAGAATGTCGACAAAAACTAATAGAAAATAATATCTTTGACTTGGAAAATTTACAATAACAAATATTTTTACTATTGTATATTTCTCAGTTATAATAATGCTTTTTGTTGAGAAATATCTCAGTTTTTATGTAATTTTTTAGACTTTTTGTTACGATTTTCTATGAAATTTAATCATTTATTTATGTAACCATGTTTCATAAAAGTGAGTTTTGGAATCAGGAGATTTTTAACCCCTTAGCCTACACGATATCTACCAATTGCGCGAGCTATAATACGCAAGAAATTCGTTCGCGCGCCGTGCCATTCAACTGTTCAGCCGTGTACCCGAACTGGCGCAAAGTGTATACTTTTCGTAACATATATATTTCAATGCAACGAAAGGAATTGTGAAATAATAAACAATGTTTAGGTACAAATAGTAATTTTAAGATGTCTAGGAAGTAATCATAATCAATTGATCACAAAGTCTTTACCACGAGTCAGACTCGTTGTTTTCGCTTATGGCACAAATTCTTTACCACGAGTCAGACTCGTGGCTATAGGCTAAAGGGTTAACAACTAATTGGGAGTGTTTTTAGTTATGGATCTGTACTTACACAATGTACATACATATCCTATATAGTCATGACATCCTTTCCAGTTGTAAACGCATAATTACTTAATCACTACTTAATCACTAAAAAATATAAAATCTATATAAACAAACGTATTATGAGCATTTTTGAATTCATGTTTTTCTAACTTTAAGACTTTTGTAAATACATTAATTGGCAAAACTCTAACTCTAAATTGGTATATTGCTTACAAATCTATACCGCAGCGTATCGCACAAGCATGACCGCCATGGATTTTGATTCCACATATCGTATGGGATTATTCTGACCTGTACCGCACCGGTCTAGTTTGTGCAGGCTTTTAAACTGCCAATTATATATGTATACATATGTTAATCATATATGTAAGTACGAGTATATATAAATACAAATAATTGGGGATGTATTTTAAGATCTATTTTTTAGTTTTGCAGGAAAATGTTTAAAAAATCTAAGAAAATTCCAAATTTTCCAGACCTTTTGCTTCCTCTTATAGCATACATACATATATTAGGAAATACTAATAAAAAATAGAAATATGAAACTTAAACAAAAACTTGTATACGATTGAGTCGTGGCGCTTAATCCTCCAGAGGAGGATTAATGTCAATGCGGTGCTTTTCTTCATCAGCGTTCGCTCCTGCAGCGCTAACAAATTCTTCTGCACCATTACCAACTTCTCCTGAATCTCCACCAATCTATTTATTTTTAAGTGTAAGTTTCTTTGGAAGTTAGAAACCGACTTTTTTGAATCAGTAACAATTTATAACCACTCGCACTTTTTCTCCAGTTGCGTTAGATTTATTTGAAAGTATTGACTCAATAACGTTGCAGTCGTCCACGCATGCAAAAGTAAAGTTTTGGAATAAATTCCATAAGTCCTGTTTTTAGGGAGGTCCAACAAATTTGCTTTAAGCACGTTTGCATCAACAGAATCGGTTGCTGGATTGTTTCAGCTACTGATACCTATTTTACAGGCATGTTGCCAGGTATGCGTAGACCCAACAGCTTAACTAAATGGTACGAAAGCACACAACACAAAGTATCTCATTTAAAGAACCCTGACTTCATTCTTGACTAACTTCCTAAGTTTCGTATACTCAGAGTATACATTGAAATCAAGGGCGGCTGGTAGGCTTAGCTGGTTTACTAACTAAACGGTGTTCTTGGAGAAAGTTAATTTGGTCATTTCCCGATACCATATCACGCACAGATATCCAATTTCAATCAACACGTGGTTCCAGTTCATCGTAATTTATGTGCAAAAATTCGCAGTACGAAGCCTTCGACGGTATTTAAATCTAAAGTAAAGTTAAATGTTAGGTACATTAAGTCATATTTGGAAAATCTTGGTAAACTGATTGCTCATAAAGCAAGACTTTTGATTTCAAATTCACGTAAAATATGTTATTGTTGTTGTTATAGCAGCATAAACATTCCACATACATACATGTATGGGGAATGCTGCTGAAGTGACAGTCCTTGGCCGGATATAAATCCGGGTCGTTCCGGTAACGTAGAACCGACTGTCGTGGGAAAAATATGTCTAGGAGAGTGCTGCTAGTATGCGTAACGTGCGTGAAAAATCCAAAATTTTGCTTTGCAAGTGAAAAGCTATCATCACTAAAAAAAGTCGCTTTTGAAATCGCCAAATATGATTATATTGCGCTGATAGTTTAAAAGTAAACAAAAGATTAATATGGAAATTAAAGAAGATTGAAAAAATGGTTAGTGAAATTAAAACAAATAACGATTTTTAAAATACCGACCTTTTGTAAACATCTCATTAAAACCAGTTCCAATAGACAATTGTCGGGTTCCGGATACAAATTTTGCCGGCAAATTAACAACAGCGATGTGATGTAAGGCGCAGCTACGACAATATTATTATTTCCAACAAAGTTGGACAAATTGGATATTACATATAAAATTATAATTATGGAATAGCAATAATACAATTATGAAACAATAATAACGATTATGATATAATAGTATTAAAGTACCTTGCACCTTCAATAAAGAAATAAAAGGCGTTGGAAGATTTCGGTTTTTAATACTTATAGGTAAATCTACCACAATTTGTAAGGCATTCCTAACTTTCAAACAATTTTTATAATCAGTGCACTGCGTGATGCGAAGCTGGAGTACCTAAGAAAGTGCGGTAATTAAATCATTTATGCGCATTTGCTTGTTTCATACATCCAAGTCAATAATTAACGTTTAAAAGCTTTGCAATATATTTCAGTTTACATATTATATCTCTTATTGCATCTAATATTAGTATAAATTTAAATTGTTAATAATTTTATGAGTGTTAATAGTTTTTCGTTAGTACATTCACCTCAACATTTAACTATCTTCGCCCGTAGTTAAAAGCTTCAATGCTTTTTGGAGATTATCTATAGCCGTTTTAACGTCGTCAAAGTTGAGAGCTGTGCCCGCGAATTTCGTGTATTTCTGCGCCTTCATTATTTGTTCAGGTGTGAGTTGTAAATCGGCAACTGGTGTTGGAGGCACATATATTCGATTAGGTTGCGCTTGCGGTACATATGGCTCGAAACCACCAGGTTTTTCTTCATCCACTGGTGGGCTTGGCAATTTGCTGGGATTGTTGAGCACTTCATCTGCAGTAGGTGGAGGGCTGTGCGGTGGTGACGGATCGGGAATTGATGTTGGGGCAGCATCTTCATCAGCTGGAGGATCTTGTGGTATGGCGGTGATTTCCGGATCACCTTCGCCATCAGCTGTGCCAGCGGCTTCGTCACCACCTTCATCATCATGCCCTTCGCTTTCATCAGGCAAAGGACCCGGCATCGGAGTTTCGCCGTTTTTAAGGCAATTGTGTATGTATGCTGCCTTCCATTTGGCATATTTGCGATTGTTTATAGACTCTTCAGATAGTTCGCCAAACGTCTGTAGTATATCGTAAATAACACCACTGGAGTAAAATGCTTTCACAACATTTCTGTGGAGTAAAGTAAAATTAAAGATTGTGCTTTGTACCATTTTTACTAGTAATACTAACTTTCCAAAATTTGATTCACGGTCCTGCTTATCTGCATACAGAAAGAGTTTTAAGGCATAATTTTCCAAATGTGCCTGTGCCGCCACTTCATTAGTAATAGATTCATTTTCTAATTGCGCCTTCTTCGTTGACTCCAACCAGTCCATAATTGCTGCAATCAAAACAAAAATGAGTCATGTTTTACGACATTACTTTTTTACCTCACACTTCACCGCTTTGCGTTTTTCACGTACCCAATAGTAGTTTGGTTTCATCTGGTTCCTGCTTTGAAATTTTTAATCCAATTTGAAGCGCATACAGCCGCGCCCAATACGCAACAACAATATCACGAGAATCATGTTCTTGTGCAATCTTCAAGAAATGCTGGATAAGCTTTAATGTTGGTGGACAAGGAGGAAATTCCATAGTCTTGCCGTTTCTAATATAACAATGTACCAAATTGGGCAAAACAAACGAAGCAGCGATGAAATCAGACAGAAATGTCAATGCAACGTCAAAGTGATTTGTGAAGCAGTGTTGCCGTAGGTTTGAAACTCCATTGAAAACAACTAGTTTGAGGGGTTTTATTTTAATTTTCAATTTTTCAAAATGTTGCTAATAACCTTTTGAATATAAGAAGCATAATTATGCAAAGAGATAAAATTATGTCAACTTATAGGTATTTTCTGTAGCCCAAGTTTGATCAGCGCGTGCTTAATTAGGTCGAATATCTGATCATCTTCATTTGCAATGAGCAATCTCATGCGAACTCTCAATTTCATCGCATCCGAAACAATTATTATAGCTGTCTAAACACCAAAGTTGCATTTAATTGCATGCGATAAAGTCCGAGATTTATCGCATGAGGACTACGATGAATGGTCTACATTTACGCTATTGTATGCAAATCATCTTGCATGCGATCTACGTGCGCATATCGTAGCACGGGTAAAGAAGAGAGGTGTTATGTGGCTAGAGTAAGAGTCTAATCATGATTAGAATTTGGCTAGGGTATGTCTCGTCAGTTTTATTACATCGGTCCCAATATACATATATATTATATAAATATTGGCGCAAACACTTCTGTTTGGTGCTTAGTCGAGCTCTTCTTCCTATTTGTAGTGTGCGTCTTCATGTTGTTCCACATATGGAGGGACCTACAGTTTTAAGTCGTTAAGTTTTTATGTGGAGCTTTTTCATGGTAGAAATAAACTCGCAGGTTTGCCATTGCCTGCCGAGGGCCGGCCGCTGTTAGAAAAAAACTTTTTCTGTTATTTGATGTTCATGCACGGAGATTCGAACCTTCGCACTACCGAATGATAGTCACGCACCAAACCATTCGGCTACGGTGGCCGCCGTAATATACTTATACATGGCGGGGGTGTTGATGGGAGACGAAATCGCTTTGGAAGATACTATATATTGTTCATTTCCTCCAGATAGCTTTGTGTTTGCTGCTTATGGCTGCAATGTATACGAAGGAGGGAAAATAGTCGTTACATAGTTCTTGTTGTTGTAACAGCATAAACAATCCCCATACATGTACTGGGAATGTTGCTGAAGTGAGTCATTGGCCGGATATAAATCCGGGTCGTTCCGGTTACGTAGAACCGACTGCCGTAGGAATGCATACATAGTCTCTCCGGATGATTAATGGCTGGATTCATCAAACTCCACGCTTAGCATCACTTCCAGTGTTCAAATGATAATTTGTGGGTCCGTGTAAAGCAATTCGATAGTCCCCCAAGTAGCCAAATGACTGTTTGTATTTAAATAAATATTCATACGATTTCCCCGTATGTATGTAGGTACATACCATATGCCCGCAATGAGAATAATTTTCTATAAAGCCGTTATTATCCCAAGCAGTTTGAAAAATTCCCACAAACAACTAACACAGCTGGCATAAAGCTTGAGAAATAACTCACAAATCTCAGAAGCACTTATTTTTAGTGTGGGAAATTTGAATATGTTACGGTTCTATTAGAAATAAAAAAAGTTGTGTTGAGATTTTTATTAATTTTCGAATGGTAGTGAAATATACAAACAACGGTGTAAAGATATCGTATGCGTATATACTCGTATTTGTATGAGCTCATATAACTATGTATAAAATATAATGGTAAAATTTCGTGTGATTACGAGACGACACAAGGTAAATTTTAGCAGCAATTGTAATTTGTGTAAATGGACGGATGTACATATATTTGAATAATACTTTGCAAAACATGAATTTGTATTTTTGAAAATATCTAATGGAATGTTAATTATTAATATACTAAATGTAAATCGTTTAACATTGCTGTATTGTTTACATACTACTGCTTCGAATATTTTTGTAGATTTGTACAATATTTTCTTCCTAAGGCACTACTATTTAGATGCACAAGATAATAAACAAAAATATTTAACAATGATATAATGTACCGTTAATGTGCGTCTTCAATGTTTCAACAATCTTTGTGTTGTAATTTTTTTTACAATAAACATGCAAATCTTGTGCTCATTCAACTGTTTTGTTTTAGTATTATTTCCTTATACATATGTATGCTTGTATTTACTTATGAATAGGTGGTGTGAATACAAAGCGAAAGTTTATGCAATTTTTGTAGCAGAAAATATGCATTCAATTTGCGTGTAGTTCATAATTAAATGCCTCTAGTTCGAGGTTTACTTATGCATATATACTATAGCTAACGATTTTACTTAAGGCACATTTTAATTGAATATTTTTCACAAAAGATTAAATGGACGGAGTTAGCTTTAGAGACAAAGTGGTGTAAACTAAGTCGTTTGAGATTCTTTAAATAATTTATGCATACATCAATTTAAGAAGTAACCCTTTAAAAGTGCACATAAATAGTGCTAACGATTCACAAACCAACACAAGCACCTGTGTGATGCTTAGAAAATACCAAAATAGCAGCAATATTTGTAATTAATTGTACACATTAACTAAAATGCCCACTTTTGCAGTTTTTATGCTTAGTATTACTTTTCAAAAATAATTGCTCAAGTATCTAATATATGCGTAAAGCGTGAGATTCTAATGAAAATTCGTTGTTGGACACAAATGCAATGGTTTTGCTTCAAGACAGTCTTAAATGACTACAAAAATGCTGTATGTCTATAAATATGTAAATGCATGTCATAAGTACCAACTGCGTTTCTTGGCATTTTTTGTGCTGAATTATGTGAATTCATTATGTATGTACAATGTATATGCATGTGATTTAACCCTTTTACGAAATTGCATAAACTTAAGGCAATTTTTCCCCCGCTTTCATGCTAGTAACATTCGGAGTTTATATAAAAAATCGTTATTACCACTTTTTAATTCTAAAACTGGTCGTTTACTTTAAGTTCGAATAGGCAAACTAAACTAAAAGTAGTTGTTTTTCAATTCTATGTCTATTTAAGCTTTATGCTTGAACACACTTGCTATTTATAGCACAGCGCCACTTTTGCACCGCTGCGCTTCTAACCCCAAATACTTTCTCTTGCGATTATATTTATGTTCCAGCAATGTGAGCTCTTCCGTCGAAAGGTCACGCCATAACTAGGCTTTACCTTGCATCAACTCAAAACGCGTTTGGGATTCCTTAAATTGCATGCGTTTTTTCGCTTGTACATTCTGCTCGGTCAAAAAGAGTATTGCCGTAACCAAAGAGAATACCGCTCCAACGCATGCTAGTACGAATGACCAACTGAACCAATTGTTGGCATGCTCCGGCATCCAGCCGTTACGATTACCAAAGCATGCAAAAACGATGACCGCTATAGCGGCGCACACCCCTGTACCCAACATTACATACCCTATTAATTTTATAAGTGTTACAAAGTATTTCTGGTCCGGTCCAGCGCAGAGGAAGAATACCAAAACTCCTACACACGATACTAGCGCTCCAATAAATGCGAGTGTATAGAAGAATTGTGTTGCAATCATGAATGCGGGCAGTAGAAAGCCTCGTATCTCGTCATAGCCCGTTGTGAAGGGATCATAAACCCATCGGCATCCGACGAAGAACCGACGTTGGCTATCGTCATTTACATCAGGCAAAGACCGAAAACAGTGCACCCACAGTCCCAGACGTTCCAATTTCGCACCCGTTATACGGTCATCACTTGCCAACCAATTGGGTGTGGCGAACGAGATGACAATTGCTGCGAACGCGATCACAAACACACCAACACCAAAGGTCCCAGCCAATGTACGTCGCTTCATTGTTGGAACAATTACTTTGTAATGAGTAGTTGGCAATCTTTCTTCCGAATCCTGGCGCACTATATGTGAGGATTTTTGCATACTTTGGATTGCGCACGAGAGAATTGTTTTGGTACAAGCACTGTTGGTATTTTTTTATTGGGAGTGGTGGATTGTTGCTATACACTGACACCTGTCAAACCGCGTTTGTATGGTTGCATTCGTGACGGTGATGCCATTCCGTTTGAAAGAGTTTTTACACAACTCAATATTTCATTTACATTGAGTTAATATTCGTGAATTAAAATCAGGCCTTTAACAGTGCTAATACAACTTTATTCGCATATCCCTTGATATCTGGTTTTTAAATATCCGTTCTCTTTAGCTCTGGATGATGCTATGACTATTAACATGCCGGTCAACTTCGGTTATTTCTTTGATTTTATCAACATTTTCGACGAGGGACCTATCAGTGCGACGGGCATCTTTAACATCAAAAATACCTGAAAGGAATCGATGAAACCAAAATTGCACGTAATTAGTTAATACAGTGTCGGCATCATAAACACCATCACAATTTCAGCCGCCTGGCTTGCATTTTGTCTATATCAAAGAATTGGAAAATGTACCGAATTTTCTCTTTGTTGACTTCGATTGTTAACACCCTGTAACTCACAACTGAATGGAATAAACAAAAACCAGCAAAGATATGTCACCTGGATAACGAGCATAAACTTTAATTTATCGATATTGTACGACATATGGATCACTAAGCCATCTACCGAGAAAAAAATGTATTTCTTTTTCCCCAAACTAATGTTTTAAGAAGTTTTGTTTATATTTATTTCCCAGCATAAAAATATTGAATGCAAATATAATTTATTTATGTGAATAAATAGAGTACACTCTAAGTAAATGTCTTTATATGTAATTATTTTTTTCGAAAATAAATTTATTTACGGTCCAGAAATTCTGTTTTAGTGTTAGTCAGTAAGTATGTACGATTACGCGTTTGAGCCACTGTATATGAAGACTTTTACATAAATAAATATATTCCAAAAATTTTGAACTCAAGTAAATTTAAACAAGTATACATTTTATAAAAACAGTTATTACTGTCAGTAATAAAGTTACTACCTTTATTAGGTATAATTCAGTAAATTTGCAGCTTAAAGCTTTTGCTGCCAAGCTTTTATTCTAGTAAGCACTCACATTTCTTGCGTTGCATCAAAGCAAATTGAACTTCCACGCAAAACGGAAGTTGTATGTAGATGGGCCTTAAGCAATATTTAAATATATCTTTTGCTGCTATGTTTCAAACAGTGCTGGCTAAAACATTGAGCAGAATAATAAACATTTATTGAAAAAAATTAATCTATTTACCTAAAAAGTTAACTATAATGTTTATCATTTGATTTTCTTTCTGTTGCTTTCAGCCTATGTTCACCCATGGTCGTAATATACAAATAGTTATGTATGTATATATAGTTTGAATCGAACGAGAATTCCGCCATTGTTGTATCAATTTAATCAAAGCTCACCGCGCAAGTGGTTCGTGTCTAGAGTAAATAAG
This sequence comes from Anastrepha obliqua, assembly GCF_027943255.1. Taxonomy (NCBI): domain Eukaryota; kingdom Metazoa; phylum Arthropoda; class Insecta; order Diptera; family Tephritidae; genus Anastrepha; species Anastrepha obliqua. The sequence continues at coordinate 16,756,030 of NC_072894.1, forward strand.
ATTCACATTTTACACCTTCAACTAACCGTATTTTACATGCATTTCTGTTTTGGTTTCACCTTATATTTTAACCTTTTCCTCAAGAATTTTCGAGTTTTTGGACAACATATTTCTTTTTGGCTTTTATTTATTTATTATAAATAGATATTTAGCCCTGCTATAAGTTTTGTTACAAGTTAAGTCCGTTATTATATAAAATTACAATACTTTTTTTAATGAAGTTAGTTTTATTTAAGGGGTTACATGGGTTTCGTGACCCCTCGAAAAAAGGTGCGTCCGCGTTGTCAGCATAACTCCTGACAGGATCATCTAAAATGAAAAAACAAAAATAAGTGCTTTAGTTAAGACCATAAACTCGTGCTTGAACGAAGGAAAGAAAAAAAAAGTAAAAATTGGAATTTTGGCAGACATTTTTGCAAAAAAATGAAAATTTCGGTCAAATTTGCTTGACATTTTTGTTTTTTAAATAGTTGTAATTGAAAAAAAAAAAACAAAATCCTTCGTTCAAGCTCGAGTAAATTGTATTTCGAACACCTGTGTAAAATTTCATCAAAATCGGTTGAGTAGTTTTCGAGAACATTTGACAACCAACTTTGAAAACACGGTTCCGAGAAAAAGGCGTTTAAAGTTTTGAGGAACAATAAAAGTGGCTTGCAGCGCACACATTCCAAAGGCTGTATTTCCGAATTTATTATTCGGATCGACTTTGGATAATATTCCTGAGAAGTTGTAGAAATTAATAAGCAAAAAAACAAAAACTAAATCGATTTTTTTAACCAACGAAACCCATGTAACCCCTTAATCACGTAAATATTAAAAAAAAAGTTTAATTTTCTTTCGAAATGGTCACAATTTGCTTTTATACAAGCTTTCAAACGCTTGGACCATTTAGCTATTTCAGCACGCATGGCTTCCATGGATATTGACGTCGCTGCTCGAACCAAAGATTGTTTCAGACTCTCCAAATTTCTGTGAGGTCTTCGACAGGCTTTGCTTTCCAATTCTGATCCCAAACTGTAGTCCAATGAGTTGAGATTTGGACTTCCAGACGCTCAATTTTCTCCGGCTATGAACCCTGGAATATTATTTTGAACCACTGATGGATGGTTTTTGCCTTATGGGTTGGAGCGGAATCTTGCTGGAAGATGTAACGCTGTCCACCTTCTTTATCAAACTTCCAAGACATCCTCCTGGTACACTTTTGTCCCGCCCTTAACATCCTTTACACGGCACTCCCCACCAAACCATTACGGATGGTGGCCACGCTGAGCCCTTGGAACACAATTTTTTGCGTCTTCATAGATTTTGTCGTTTTACTTATTAAAAACTTCTTCAACAGTGAAATTTGTCTCATCTGTGAAAATAATATTTTTACGGCCGTTGACCGCGTGCCACCGTAGAAGCTGCCTGCATCTGTCGACTCTAGTTTTCTCCAAGTGCGTTGACCAGTTGAGCGGTGGACGGCTTTTATGTGGAGATCATGTCTATTTAGTCTTCACATGGATCTGGGCGATACTTTAATACCTCGGGACATGATTTTCTGCTTTCTAAGGGGATTTCTGCGAATTATTTCTCGAACGGCTTTTATTACTGCACTGGTTCGAACCACGCGTAGACGACCATTCCTGTTTTAGTCTGCCACCTAACAGACGTAGTTTCACAAATTTATCATTAGCACCACTGGGTATTTTCAAACTGCCGATGAAATGTATCAGCATACGCAGTTGTGTAAATCGCTTCATTGTAATTGAATCTTCAAAAAGTGTAACACCAAAGATCAGGTCAAAAAAGCATAGAAAATGGCATACTACTCAAACTTGGATTTCCCACTTGGTACGATATTTAATATTGTAATTCCCAATTTTACCTTACCTCTAATTAACGAAGAACATCTCCCAATTTCATCCAGCGCAAAGTACTTAGGACTAATCTTTGACTCCCAACATAGTTGGAAACTGAGCATTGACGAACGGGTAAGGAAAGCAAAACGTATGCTTGGGAGAAGATGTGGTCTTCGACCTAAGCATACTTTATCGCTTTATAAGGCGGTTAATCGACCAATTTTATCGTACGGATTGGTAGTTTGGTGGAAAGGTCTTGGAAGGGATAACAAATTGGTGGATAAGTTCATAGCGTTTTTATATTTTCATTTACAACGATTTTTTTGTTGTTTGGAAAAGGGTAAGTATTCATTCGATAGAACTCTTTCTGCTCTACAAAGCCATGTTAATTGTATTTTTGAGGTATTCTATTTCTTGAGGCATCTGCTCTTCTTTGCGTTCCATCGAGGTTAAAAGGGTGCCGAAGCTGCCCGGGATATTAACGACGTGTATGGAGAAGGTTTCATAGGCACGGAAATGGTTGGCAAAGTTCAAAAATGGCGACTTCGACGTCGATGATATGTCCCGCAGCGGAAGGCCTTCTGAATTCGATAAAGAACATCTCATATTTGAAGGAGAACGGTCGCCAAACCAGTCATTAACACGTTCCCTGTCCGCTGAGCCACATATGGTTCAGTAAACGTGCGCCTGATATGCACTGATACGTTCCTGAGCCATATGTACGTCAGGGGGTATATGAACCAAATGTGTTTCATGAACGTGCAGAAGCAAAAATGTCCCTCTACGCTCATGGACCATATGTGTTAAAGGTAGAAATACCCTACATCCGTTTTTTTTTAAATTATTATTATTACGGGAACGTGTTAATTGGCGGGAAAAAATGAGCTGCGATCATAAAAAGATTCTGAATCCCCTTCGTTTGAAGGGATTTACCGAAAAATCGGGAGCCTAGGTGCCTCACGAGCTCAACGAAAAAACAAAGAAATTCGCCTTCAAATTCCTCCTCAGTATCTCGCCCGTCATCGAGCAAGACGCGATTATAAATAGCGCTTTTCGTATCGAATCGTCACGGGAGATAAGAAGTGGTGCCTCTAAATCAATATGAAGCAAAGAAAAGAGTGTGTGGCTCCAGGAGATACGTCAAAGCCGAGCGTCAAGCCGGATCTTCATTCAAAGAAGATCATTTCTTGTGTTTGGTGGGACTAGGAGGGCATTGTGCACTGGGAAATGCTCGAAAAGAATGTCGCGGTCAACAAGGAGGTCTACATTGCCCAGCTACTCGACTGAAAGCCAAACTCCTTTATGACAATGCCAGACCACATGTTGCATAAGTCGTCAAAGCCGCACTTCAAGAGCTCGAATGGGGGCTTGCACCCACCGATTACCTTTTTTTCCGCCACCTGTCAAACCATATGAGTGGCGTTACCTTCGATAACAAAGAGGTCTTCCTCCTGGCTCAAGAACTTTTGGTCTGGTGTCAAACCAGGCGATTTTAGGCGGAACGGCATTAACAAATTGGTCGAGATGTGGGAAGAGATTGTAAGCAGCAACGGCGAATATATAATTGTTTAACTTATTGTTTTTTGTTAAAAAAGGTCTGCGGAAGCGCTAGTTGGATTCTGGATGAATCACCAGTTGAAGCAACCAACCAATCAACTCGGATAAGAAGTTAAATGTGTACCAAATTTGATTGAAATGTATGTATGTGTATTGATTTTTACGCGGGTTATCGGGTGGATGGAAAGGCATGGCTCAATCGATGCCTTTCTCTGTTCTAACATTTTTATGTCTCTATCTATATTTATTGTTTATTGCTACACCGTCTAACAGTTATGTGAACAAAATTATAATACCCGCGGGCACAAGAGCGCGTGTATAAGCAGATGTTGATACGAACAACTTAATCGGAAGCTAATCAATTGCATACTAAAGTCTACTCGCACAGTTGGAACAATTCACTACAAATATTGCGCTTCATTTCAACTCGTAAATATTTACAACTTAGAAATATTGGAAACAAAAATAGCGCAACTGTGACGGATTTTGAATTTTCGCCATGTATTGCATACTAAACTATCGACTTTGCAGCTGATGGATGATCTTGTTTTGCTCCTAACGCGTATCATCGCTGTCACGTCTCACAAGGCTGCCTACCGCATTGTCGATAGCCCGCTGTCTGCGTAGATCCGCTGTTGCGGGTGGCATGCTTGTCAGATATTTATTAAGCGTAATCTGTTCGCAAAACACACCTTTTTTAGTACTTAAGCGGATTATGAAATTTATGTTCTCTACACCTGTTCTATCCAATATTTATGCAACGTATTAGATATTTGTCAAAAGTCCGCATTGAAAATCAGACAATTAAAAAATTAAGATGACTTTGATTAATGGCACGGTTCAAATTATACGAGTGTATGTATGTACATAAATTTTCGCATTTCAATATTAATAATGTAGTGTGGCGCTTCACGCCTTTACCGAGCTTCTTCATACGCTGTATCGCATATGGCTATTTTAAGGGGGGGGGGGGGGTAGGGTTTAGCGCTAACAAAAAAAAACACTTTTTTTTGAATTTTTTACAGAAATATGGCTTAAGATACTTTAATAAAATCAGTTGCATGTTATTGTATTATTATTATTACATCTTTTCAATAAGTTTTTAAAAAATATTAATAATAAAATATTGACAAATAAGCCCATGACAGAGTTTTTTTGGAGATATGTTTTTCGAGAGGTGCTCTGCGGTGCCAATCGGCATTCGTCGTAGAATCATCTGAAACTAAAAAAGTCGAATTTTTCAGTTAAAGTATGACGTAATGCTCCCCCCTACATTAATAATTTTTTTTTTTTTTCATTTTTGTAGTTTTGGTGGCAAAAAAACGTAAAACGAGCATTTTTGGCGAAAAATTTCGCCATATTTGTAAGTGAAAAACAACCTTAAAAAAAAAAAAAATGAAAAAAAAACAGTGTAGTGGGGAGGTATTTTTGATTTAGAAAACGTGTGCCAAATTTGAAAAGAATCGGTTGAATAGTTTCGGAGCTGTGATTGCCACCGACTTTTAAGAAGTCGTTTCGGGAAAAACGCGTTTGAAAAAATGACTCTGAGAAATTATCGATGCTCCGCATTCGAGGTAGAGTGCCTACAAAGGCTATAACTTTGAGAGTTCTGCTCCGATCCACTTAAAATTTTGACACAACATTCTTGAAATGATTTACTATAAGATGAGTGAAGAAAAAAATTTTCGATTTTTAAGAAGTCGTTTCGGGGAAAACGCGTTTGAAAAAATGACTCTGAGAAATTATCGATGCTCCGCATTCGAGGTAGAGTGCCTACAAAGGCTATAACTTTGAGAGTTCTGCTCCGATCCACTTAAAATTTTGACACAACATTCTTGAAATGATTTACTATAAGATGAGTGAAGAAAAAAAATTTCGATTTTGTGACCCTACCCCCCCCTTAAGATAAGAAGTTTTTTTGTAGCACAAAAGAAACCCTAAAATTCGCGCAAGGTTCGAATTTGGCGCTATTTGTGCGATTGGCCATAAAAAACGTTGCTTTGCAACTAACAGTTTAATTTTAGAACCACGCGTCAATTGTATATAAACAATAATAAAAATTCGTCAGTCACAGAAAATTGCAAATATCGTTCTAAATATGGTTTCCGATAGGTATAACTTAGTCAACCATGGGGAGAGTAACGGACACTACATGTGTGCTATAGTGCCGTTAAATAGTTCACCCACTCTTCGTTTTAGGTCGGGTAAAATACTATCAAGTAAGAAACAATGTGCGCATTCATATTATTTGTAACCGTCAAGTTTCGGTCCGATCCAGTTAGGATCAATCTTCTAGAAATTTTTGCTTGAGCGAGTTCGAGCTTGGAAAGAAATGGTCCCTAATTCAAATGGGTCCGTTGAGTTCATTACGGCAACAAATTTGACAGATAGCAAAATAGATTATGTGTATTTGAGACGAAGGCGCCACATATCTGTCGTATTTCATACTTAGTGGAGTGTCTGGAGCGTTAAAAACGTTAAAACCTAGGATGTCTTAGGGACTAGATGAAATTAAATTATCTTTGCGAAAATGTGTTGTGAATAACATAAATAATAATCTCTACCTATTTAAAAGTTGTGCATTTGATTTTTAAATAGCAAAAATTTATGATTGCAATAACTTATGTGCTATAATGCAAATAACGTTGTAGAATTTATTGTTTTTGTAACAGAAGTGGAAGCAAATGAAAAAATAAATAGATTATGGATAATTAAATGTTAAAAAAAAAGAAATATTATGTAAACTATTCGTTTATTTAAATAATTAGCATACAAAAAAAAAATAAAAAAATTGTTTTCTATTATTATAGCATAAAAGTAAAATCGAATTAATTATTAAAAACAAAAAAATTATGACTATTTAAAAGAAAAAAATGAATTAACAAAAAAATTTGTCTATTGAAAAATTTACATTTTTTTAAATATCCTCTTCAATTTCACTGATGTTAATCATAGGCGCTACATTTAGACAGCTGTCGTCGTTGCACTGTAGGCATGCTACACTGCAGTATAATCCACTTTTTCGGCATCCGCATGCAGCTCCACATCCTTTTTTGCAATTGCAAAATAACATTTTTAATAAATTTTCCGGAGCAGGTAATTGATTCGTAAATACTGGATGATAGGTATTATTGGAATAGTTCCATCCCCAATTTTCGATGATTAAATCATTCCCTAACCACATCTGGATTTGTAGGTAAGCCCGTTTTAAGTGTTCAAATGCTGCATCAGATGTGAGAGGTAACGAAGATAAAAGAACACATGTGTCTTTGGCAGTTGCTTTGATGAAGGAATTGAATCTGAATGTATTCAAATCTGTCATTTTTGCCGAAGCACCATACAGTCCCAAAATACATGTAATACCAGCTTGAAATATATTATTTGCATCTTCATGTACATTTTTAAATACTGCTGCTGAGTCATGTAGATCATTCCGCTTCTCAAAAGTTTTGATAAACTTAATTTTTCCTTTGTTGTAAAACGCAGAAGTAATATCACAGCCCGTGAAAGCATGTAAAAATAGAACATGTTCTTTACATGCTGGTAGAGATTTTTCTAATCTTTTCGATGAAAATATTTGTTGGTTAACTTTGCCTCGGGATGGTTTTAAAAAATATATTTCACGATCAGTAGGCGCCAATGCCGTTAACACAACCAAGACGTCAATGTCTTCAGAAATTACAACAATATTTTGAGATTCTAAACTAATTGCTCTATCAACAATTAATTTATCTGCATCGCTTTCCGCTTGGCATGTAAAAATATTGTTATCAGCTAATTTTATTCTTAACATTTCGATTAGGCGAGATTTATTTTTTTTTATTCGTTAGAAATTTATCTTGAGCGACGGCATATTTTCATCAAATTCAATATATGTACTTATATTTTTTAGTGCGCGACGATTCCTTTCAGCAGATTTAATACCGTCCTTCTTATATCCATCAAATACCACGTATGCGTTATTATAATTATTCCTCAAATATCTTACGGAATGTTCGCATATCATTTTGAATGTTTCATTTAATTGCCATTTGCAACGATATAACAACATGCCTCCATCAATAACATAATGAACATTTTCTAAGCTTTTCAAATTAATCTGAATTTCTGGGAATAATTCGTAGAAAGTTGATTTTTTTGTCTTTCGCATTTGGCCATCTTCAAACAGAGCAAGTGGATATGGTGCCAGTTCATAATTCATATAAGTTTTTAGTTCATCATCTGTTTTTTTCAACACACAAATACGTTGAAACAGCAACAATGGATCAACGGGAATAAAATTGTTATGAATTTTAATTTTATTATTTTAAGCCAATAGAGAATTTATTTTATCTTTCCTTAAAAACTTCAACTCGCGTACATTTTTCCCTTCGATTTTCTTCATAACTTTTAAACCTTCTTCAAAAGCATTGTAACAATTTATATTTTTATCACCGGTAATTCCAGTGGCAATTGACATAATTGCATCTGTATCAGGAAAAGGACTGTGTTCTTTGAAAAAGTCTACCAATCTTTTTACATCGATACCATCCCTTTCTATTCTAGCATCTGTAGAATCACTGTGTTGATGACTTTTATTGAAAGATATGTCACAAAAATTTTCTATGCTTTGAATAATATCTTTACTATAAATAACTCCTCTGATCCATTTATAAACTACACTGAAATGCATAAAAACTGGCAACTTTCTACTTTTGCCGTACGGCAAGTCCAGCAAAAATGACAACTGTTTAAAGAAGAAAAATTTTGTATCGCGGAAATTTTTATCGATGTTTTTTTACTATTGGGTTGGAGAATAAATTCATAGCGTTTTTATATTTTTTCTTGTATTTTTCAACGTTTTTTTTGCTATTTGGCAAAGGATAAACATTCATTCGATAGAACTCTTTCTGCTCTACAAAACTATGTTAATTGTATTTTTGAATTATTTAATTTTTGACGTGATAACGTCTTATAATTCGATTTAGCCGGCTGCATGCACGAAAAAATGTGTCGTTACCTTGCTCATTTGACGTTACCTTGCTCATTTGTCGTTACCTTGCTCACTGCCGTTACCTTGAATGAACTGCAAGCCAAAGCGCGGAACGAACAAAGCAAACGAACGGCAACGTTCGACATCTTGCTCTCTCCTACTTAAGTGAGCGTATATATGTATGTATATGCGCATATGTACATATATAAATTCACGTATAATATTTGTATTTGCATATGTCTTCTTATTGATTATTATTAATTTGATTTACTTGAAGAATTTAAAATAAAACCAAGTTTGTTAATAATACCTGTTGTTTTAATGTTATTATTATTAATTTTTTTATTATATTATATATGAAGGAAAAAATGTATGGTAATATTTAGCATATACCTTATAAGATATGTTGTATACTAATATATGTATATAAACATGCATATACATATACAATTTCGCGCAATTTTCAAAAAGAACAAATCTATATGTAAAGATACATACAAGTCATATGGACATATCAAATATACGAATCTATTCCGTACGCAAGCAAATGTAAGCTAATGTGCTTGAACTGCAAGCGAGAGCGCGGAACGAACGACAAAGAGCACAATCGGCCCCCGCGTTCGGCAACGTTCGACATCTGGCTCTGTCCTACTTGAGTGAGCATATATATGTATACATATGTATGTATATGCGCATTTGTATATAAATTCACATACTTGTATTTGCATATGCCTTCTTCCCGTGTGCATGGTAATGAACCATTTCTCTGTTGAGAATAGGACGATGATAGAAAAAGTAGGAAATGAAAGGGAGTGTTTCTAGTGAAAAGTGTCTTGAAACAGGCAAATCGATGATGATGCCTCTTAGTGTTGTTGACTTATTAACGTCTGATGTACAATCGAAATTGAAGATATCTTTCATGAATTTGATAAATGTTTCGTAATTTTTCACGTTCGTGTTAATGTAACTTGACCTATTCCATTGCAATTCCATTTACCTCCTCCTCTATATCCGTACAAAATATCTATCAAACAAATAAAATTAAAATTTTGTTTTGAAAATTGCAACCATTCCATCAATATTTTCTTATGACGTTGTCACGTTAAACTATCATCAGTAAACCGACTTTACAGACAACCTCTTTTTTATTAGTTTTGAGGCTTAGAAATGGAATACCCAGGAAGCAAAAATCAACATTTTCGACACCTGCTCTTCTTTGCTTTTCATCGAGGCCAAAAAGCTGCCGAAGCAGCCCTTCGGGACATTTGCTACGTGTATGGAGAAGTTCAAAAATGGTGACTTTGAATTGGCGGAATAAATTAATTCCGAACATAAAACGATTTGGAGCTTTTTGAATTCTAAATTCATAAATTCAAAAAGCTCCAAGTTCTCTGTAACCAGTATAAAAATACAAGTAAAAACACTCTTCTTCTTCCCCTTTTGTGGCAGGCACCAGTGGTATGAGTTTGACTGACTGTCATTAAGGGGGTCTTCTGGTCTCGAGGCCCTGAAATGAAGGGTTTTTTGGGGATTGATTGTGACAAATCCTGTGAATATTTAAAAAAAAAAATTTTTTTATTTTAAAGGTACATGTCTTGGCTTTTAAAAAATGGTTTTGACTTTGAAAAAAATTAACACCCGCGACCTTGAAATGGCGCTGAAGACGTCCACCTCCAAACGAAACAGGTCTCCATTTTGGTCACGGTTTTTCCACCTGGGTAATCAGAAAGCAAAAATTAGATATGCGTTGTCTTCAGAGTTGCCCTGGCTAAGTTTTCCCGTGACAGATTTTTTTTTTTTAAGTTTTTTCAAAAGTTATGCAACAATTTGCAAAAAAAATTTTTTTTGCTCATTTTTTGAACTTTAAAAGGTTATAAAAATGGAATGAAAAAAATTTCAAAAATCGTACACGGGGAAACTTAGCGGTAAGTTTTCCGAACCTTTTAAGACCAAAACCATTGAAATCGGAGTATAACTACTATGAAAAGTGTGACCAAAATGCTTAAAAAACACGATTTTCGGGGAAACGCGTTTAAAGATAAAGTTTATGATAAAACGGCCGGAGGAGGGTACACTTCGGTGCCCAGAAAAATGTGAAAAAATGCGATTTTCAAAAAATCCTTTCTGTGGCGTATTCTTGCATACACATACAACAAAATTATGCAAAAACAAAAAAATCGATTTTTTTTTCGCTGGAGACCAGAAGACCCCCTTAAATTCATGAATTTACGTCCTCTGCTGGTTACGCATCTAAGGATGTAGTAACATACATACAACTGGGTGCACCAAACTCAAAACTGTCCAATAACTTTTTTTGAAGTGCCTTGCATTCTTTGAATCGCTGTATTGTAATATCGGATTCATAGTGAGATTGTGCTTACTAAAGACATCTGCGCTGTAGAGGGGGGAAAATACGTCAACTGAACAGGCGAACTTGTAAAATAAATTAAAAAGTAAAACTACTTATGCCGATTGAAATTTTTTTGCATAATTTTGGACACATATGAAAATATAATAATGATGGTCAGCTGCGTTTATAGCGGTGGGAAGACCGTCAGCCGAAGCAAGAATGTATCATTGCGTTCAGCTGACGTATTTTTCCCCCTCTACGGCGCAGCTGACTATTTTTTTTTATTCTACTAAATGTCAACAATACATGAAAAAAATTTCAGCCGCTATAAAATGAGTTGGTAGAAGTTTTTTTCGAGACGTTTCGTACCCTCCTACAATCACACCCACCGCGGGTGCGCCAGCTGACGTTCACTTTCATTATTCATGAAAGCTAAATGACAAGTATAGTTAAGAATTTAACGGTATAAAAACGAAGTCCAAAATCGACCCCTGGTTCCCGGACTAGTAGTCGTAACATCGCCGAGGAGCTAAAGATCGACCATAAAACAGTTTTAAATCATTTGCTATACAATTTTATACAAATATAATGCATTCATTTTTCCTCAAACTAATGTATTCTTTGAAAATTTAGCTTTTTTTTAAACGAGCAACAGTTTGTCAAGAATGAGTTTTGACATAAAAAATAATTTAAATTTTTTTTATTAATTCCCTTCAATGCTGTGACTAAATATGAATTAGTACAAAGAATAAGGCAAAGATTAAAAAAGAATGCTACTTTTTGCTAATGAAGTGGAAAAATCTAATTTATTTTCTAAGTCAAAAGACATTCTTGACAAACTGTATATTTAAGTTTTTAGTGACATTCAGATGAACGGCATGGTCCAACTTGGTTACTCAACCTGTCAATATTTCTGTATTCGATTGCTTTCTTTTGGGTATTTGAAATATTTGATAAACCTGATACACATACATATAATATTTATTATTGTATTCGTACACACACACTACATGGGTATTGCTAATCTTTTGTTAAATCCCATAATCTAGAAGCTTCTTAAGTGCCACATTTGTATAGCCGCACTTACTCAAACATGTGACCTAAAATAAATTAGTAAAACTTGAATCCCATTCACAGCAGGTTGACCATCTTTTCTGCATTTGAAATAGTTTCGGATGTTTTTTTTTTTATTAAGTCTACCTGTTCCATCAAAGTGCTAAGCAAAATAATACACTCGCTTTCAACTTTTGTATAAATAGGCTTGAAACAAGTTACTATGTAAATTTTTATTTGATTTAAATTCAAATAAAATGTTCAGTAGTTTTCGAATACATTTTATTAGCCACCAAGATCGAACTAAATATGGTTGTAGCAAGAGTGGGATAAAGGATAGAATGCTGAAAAGAAGAGAAAGCAAAGTCATGAGCCGATGTGAATGACCCTCTTCGCATTTTTTGGGCATTGAACTCCATACTTTAAAGGTCATGGAAATTCTGCATTTCAGACTTCCTTTTATTTTGATCATCTATGATAGATATGTATCTGGCTACATATGTCGCTCACTCCCTATTTGATACAGATACGATTTTTTTGTAAAGTGTTGTATATTTCACAATATTTTGGGTAAATGGAAAAATAGAGTATGCAGATATTTTATTTAGTTTTTTTTATTTCATCTCTCAATATGAAATAAAAAAGTCCACTCATTTCATTGTAATTAAAAAAACATACAGAGAACTCACGCCGCAGCTTTAATGATACACAGGGTCCGGCACTTGAAGTGCAGCCAATTAAAAAGGAGTTTTGAAAATCACTTTTATTAAGTTCAAAGTGAAAAAGGTGTGAAAATATTACAAAATTAAGAATCAATTTACTTTTGCTCGATATGACCACCTTTTGCCTTGACCTTGCCCTTGAGACGGTCCAGAAATAAATTGCAAGCTGCCCGAATGTGACTTGCAGGTACAGGGTGGCTAATGAAAGCCGCTACCAAAAAAAATTGAATAACTTTTTTTCTTTTTAAGTTATCTGTTCCATTTTTGTTTTAATTTGCAGATTGATCTTTTAAATTTATTAAAATGGATAACTGGGACACGCAAACAAGAATTTGGATAGTCCGCCGCTATCACGCACTGGAGTCCGTAGTTTTGGTACAGAGAGAGTACAGGCGGATGTTTGGCGGCGATCCCCCGAGCAGATGGACCATAATGAGACTGGTGAATAATTTTGCTGAGCAAGGAACAGTCGCAAGAAGGCCTTATCATCGAAACCCACCAGTTCGGACGGAGGAAACGATCGCTGCTGTAGCTGCAGCTATACAAAGCAATCCAAGGGTTTCAACAAGAAGCTTATCTGCTCAACTTGGTGTCAGCCGACAGTCTTTGCAAACAATAATGCACAAAGATTTAGACTTATTTCCCTACAAAATTCAAATGGTTAACAAACTGAATGCAGCAGACTTGCCGATTCGCTTGGAATTTTGCCAGAAGATCCTGCAAATGGTGGAAGAAGACCAAAACATGTTAAACTGCCTTTTCATGTCTGATGAGACCCATTTCGATTTAAACGGCAATGTGAACAAACAAAATTGCCGAATATGGAGTACTTCTAACCCACAGATACTCCACGAGACGGAATTGCATCCTCTTCGCGTGACAGTGTGGTGTGCGGTTTCTTCACGCTGTATTGTCGGGCCTTATTTTTTTGAAGAAAATGGTCACACCGTTACGGTTACTGGAGACCGTTATTTGAAAATGCTGAAAGAATTTTTCTATCCAGAACTACGCCGAAAGAGAATTCCTTTCAACTCTGTGTGGTTTCAACAAGATGGGGCAACGTCTCACATAGCCCAGACTGTTATGACAGAGTTGCGACGAAAATTTCCCAATAAACTGATTTCAAGAAACTCCGAATTTCGTTGGCCCCCCAGGTCGCCTGACCTTACTGCACCTGACTTTTTCTTGTGGGGTTTATGTAAACAAGAAGTTTATAAAACAAAGCCAACAAATTTGGATGAACTAAAACAATCCATTCGGGCAACAATTGCGGCTATTCCTGTCGCAACTCTCAAAGCAGCAATGAACAACTTTTTACTAAGATGCCGCACTTGTGTCAACGAGTTTCAATTATTTTTAAAACTAGTTAAGCAACATTTAATAAAATTTAATGACCTTCAACTAGAAAAAAAAAAATAAATGAATTCCATACACTAAAAAAAAAGTTATTTGAGTTTCTTAATGTAGCAAAATTCATCAGCCACCCTGTATTTTGACTCACTCGCGGACAATGACTTTTTTCAGCGCGTCCAGGCTGGTGAATCTTTTAGTTCGGACGTCGCTCTTCAAAATGGTCCAAAGAGAATTATCTATCCGATTTGCGTCTGCTGAATTTGAGAGCCATTGTGTGGACGTTATAAAGTTCGGAACGTTATTTTTTAGCCATTCTTGGTTCACTCGAGCTTTGTGAGACGGAGCCGAGTCCTGTTGAAACGTCCATGGTGTGCCACTGAAATGTTTGTCTGCCCACGGCTTCAAAGCAACCTCCAGAATACTTTCCCGATAATATTTCGCATTTACCATGAATTTGTCAAACTCTCCAAAATACGCCTCTGTTTCGGGTTGACTTCCTCGTATGAACTACATTTTTTTTACCGCGAAATTTTGAAAAATTTCAAAAAATTATCATCAAATTTTCAACCTTTAATCGGAATCTTTAGAGAACTTTTAGCTATGCCCATTGCCTTGATTTTTGAGATTTTTTTTGCATACGATGTTGAGCATTTTCTTTCATATAAATGACTTCCGAGCATATGAATTCTTTACTTGTTTTAATGAAAAATCAGAACAGTCTATATTTTGGCACGAATTCGCAAAATCGCCAAGAAAAAAAAAATTATTTTTTCAATGGAATTTTGGTTTTATGTGATTTTACAAATGAGTTTTTTTATTGAGCTTCATTTTCATGTTGCAAAATCATTGAAAAATTGTTTCTCAACATTTTTTAATAAATTAATGATAAATAATTATAAATTCTCAGGTTACGTATGTTGTGATCAAGAGACAAAATGTTATAAGTACAAAAGACTTGGGCTCAATTCGCCGCAAATAATTGGAACCCACAATTATTTTATCAATATTTTGTATCTATTCTAGCGCATAGGCTGAAACACACTAACCCGTATATGGCACTAGTTTTGTTGCATTTCTTTTTCAGTTAGTTCGTTAGTTGTTGTGCTAAGAGTGACGCTACTTTTTTTATTTTCGAAACAATGAATCAAAAAATCACTGCTTCTCGATGGGAAAAACACCGTTCAAGCTAAGCAAAAATTCCGATCCATTAGAACCAACAATAAAACGATGGTTTGCTGACTTCAAACTTGGTCGAAGAGACACCGATGATGCCCAACGCAATGGACGTATAAATGAGGCGGTAACACTAGAACCCACCAAACAAATTCACAAAATCTTTTTGAATGATCAAAAAGTGAAGTTGCTTGAGTTAGCTGATATTGTAAAGATATCAAAAGAAGTGGCGGCTTTATATGTTGCACGATCATTTGACTATGAGAAAGCTCTATTCAAAGTGGCTGCCGCGTTTGCTCACTGTTGACCAAAAACAAGAACGTGTTGATGATTTTGATCAGTGTTTGGCCGTGTTTAAACGTAATAAAACGAAATTTTGCGTTGATATGTGACAATGGATGAAACATGAAACATCCATTACTTCACTCCGGAATCAAAATGATTGTCATCCGAGTGGACAGAAACTGGTGAACCTCATCCAAAGCGACCGAAAGCACAACAATCGGCTGGAAAGGTTATGGTCACGGTATTCTGAAGCATTTGAAGGCCGAAATTGCAAAGAAATCTTCGCATATGGCAATGAAAAAATGTGTTTCAGCAAGACAACGATGCGTTCATAAATCAATCAAAACAACGGCAAAACTATTGGGAAAGTAATTTCGTTTTTTCCCGACAGAGGATTTAATTGTATTTTATCACAGTTAACTTTACACTTAAGTCGCATTGTCATTATATATTTTGACCGCTGCACAGTGCGGCCGATTCCCGAAAAGCTGGCCAAAACTCAAAAAGTTAAGTAATTGATTCAAAATTTCTTACTCGGGGGTTGTCGGGGTCGCTGATTACGAATTTGATCTTAAAATTTTGAAATTCCACCCCTATTGGCCACCCCCTCACGTGAAATAGCGTATATTCAAGAACATAATCAAGATGCATGTAAATTTATATGTTTTCGGGGTCGCAAGGTAGCAAGAGGTAGCAGCTGAATCTTGTTTTATTCAGTAACCATTACTTTTTTGAGTAACCTTTAAGAGGTTTCAAAGCAGCATATGACGGCGTTGTATTACTATACAGTTTGAAAACTCCAATTTTATAAAAAAAATTGTAAAAAATGTATCTACGTATTGCTGCAGCTAAAAATTTTGTGTCGAGGTATTGATATGTACTAAAGATTTCTCGTATTTTACTAACCTTGCGAATATGATTCCATTTGGTTTTGTTCAATTTACTCCATTACAAAATCTTTCAAATGTGTACAACTTTCACTATTCATCGACAGTAATACGATGCTCAAACGAAGGCCACGTTGCGACTGAAAATACAGAGGATACTTAGGGTACAGGACGTTGCTATGAACGGTTTTCACTACTCAAGGCATTACTGTAGCCAACCCAAAGACAAAAAAACTCTATCTAGAAACTTTTTTTTCGACTTTTGGCCAGCTTTTTGGGAATCGGCCGCACTGTGACTTTTTTACTATAGAAAAGGTAAAAATGCTGTTCAAGTTGGTGTTGACAATACGCCAGTGCCAGAACTGGCTTGCAAAATTTCGATCCAACAATTTTGATGTCGAAGATGCAGCACGTTCTGGAAGGCCGGTGGAAGCTGATAAAGACGCGCTAAAGGCATTAGTTGATGCAAACCAGTGAATAACAACATGTGAGATCGGTGAGCGGTTAAATTTATCGAATTCAACTGTTTATGACCACCTGAAAAGCCTTGGCTTAACCTCGAAGCTGGATATATTTACAAAAAAAACGAAATTACTTTCCGAACAACCCAATAAATTAATGGAACTTCGAATTTCTCCACATCCGCCGTATTTGCTAGATTTAGCTCCCAGCGACTACTGGCTGTTCGCAGACCTAAAAAAATGCTCATTAGCGTGAAATGCTTCCGCTCGAATGAAGAGGTTATCGCTGAAACTGAGGAATTTTTTTGAGGCAAAAGATAAATCGTTCTACAAAAGTGTTATTGCAATGTTAGAGCCGCTCTGGGATGGTTCCGTTGTTGTTGATGGAAATTACGTTGATGAATAAATCTAATTTCGAACAAAAACAAAACTGTTCTCTTTGCTAAGGCCGGGACTTTTCAGTCCATGTGTTTTTAATGCTTTCAATAAGCGTCTTCAATTTGTTTTACACTTTTTTTTATTAGCTAATCACTTTCATGGTGGTCTTTAGAAAAAAGGTGTTGGCAAATATTCGCAAGGCTTTGACACCGTTACACCCTGAAGAGAGATGTCGTCATTCAGGACAAGAGTAGCTGACTGGTTACCGCAAAAGCATTTGAGGGCGGAGACAGAAATTTGTTTCACTATTTGGAGTTTTCTCAGCGGGATATGCATTTACTAATCACAAAACATCGCACATACGCACATTTACAAAATGAAGTAATCAAATCAACGGCGTCTTCTAATCTTAATTTTAAGTTTGTAGTGGTGTGAGTGAGATAATCTACATATATAATTACAGAATTATGCTTCAATGAACATCTATTTTTTCGTTTTCGTTTTCGATTTTTTTTACATTACGTTTGTCGGCTTATTTATGAGTAATTATTGAAATTAAGTTATTGGCACAAGAGTTGGCATAACTAACGTGGTAATTATCGCACTTTGATGCTTTTCGTAATGGATATTAGCGTCGCCTCCACATGTGCATGTAATTAAATTGATATTTTAATTATTTTACGCACCTTTTTCGGTTCAACGTTTGTGCTAATCAAGAAATGAGTAAACCCATTCGAAATATTTTTTTGCCATTTCAATCTTAAGTTTATTAAGAGAGCTGGATTTAGATGAGGTGCTATTGTTTTTTTTTGTGTTGCTGTTTTTTTGGTGGGTGAGGTAGGGTTCAAAATGCCTTCGTACTTACAGCGACCGTCATCTACAGCGTCGAGTGGTGAGGCCACTAATACAATCCCTCCTATCCTTCTGGGAGACACCCTTCACCGAGCTACGTTTGGTCTTACTTCCGGAGGGCCAAGAACGACATCCATGAAGGACCAATTCTATTCAACCACATCTGGGTCCACCATATTTGTAGCCAGCTTTCATGCAATTGGCTCGTCTTCTTGTGTCTCTGTCTATGAGGCTACGCTTTGTTATACTGCGTCGAGGTCTATCTTTTTTTTCGTAGTACGTTCTCGATGTATTTCTTCACCGCGTTCCAGCTGTCTTCGCGTTCGAACATTTTGCTGATTATGTTGCTCGGCGTGATGTCGCCAATCTACTTCCTCAGAGCATCTCTTTACGCGAGTTCAGCGGCATCGCTCGGATGAGGTACTGTGATGACTAGAGGACACAAGAGACCGTGCGATTGAAGTGCAAACCTCATTTTCATTCACTCAGCATCACACTCTCAAATTCACTGTTTTTAAGAATCTCACCTTCGCGATGTTTTATAATTGGACATTGGATCGCACAATTTGACGTAAATATTACGAGAGCGCATAATAGTGCAAATAGGGGTGCACCTCTCAATAATATTTTGCCCTGATTAATTGCTTTGCAGACGACTAGATCGTCATAATTTCAGGAGGATGTCTAAAATTGATGAGCGAAATAATCGAGGGACACTAAAGGAAATATTCAACTAGGCAAAAAGGTGGAACTGAATGTGAATCCAAACACGAGTATCTTATACTCTAAAGGTTTTCCAATAAGAGGTGTTATTTTGATTTTCACACAAAAATGCTATTTTTCAAGGACAATATCCTTTTCATGAAATTTTCCATGACCGATTTGCAAAGTGGCTGCCCTATGTCCTCGATAGTCTCACGAATTCCATCTTCGAGGTCTTGAATCGATCCTGGGCTGTTGGCGTAGACCTTCTCTTTCACGTGACCCCAAAAAAAAAGTCACAAGGTGTTAAATCACAAGATCTCGCTGTCGAATTGTGATCATCTCTTCGAGAGATAACACGGTCCGGAATCTTTTCCCGTAAAAAATCAATGGTTTCGTGGCACGTAGAGCCGTCTGGTTGAAAATAAACGTTGTTCAGATCAATACCATCCAATTCTGGCTATAAAAAATTGTTAGCCATCGCTTCTGTTTAACACCCAATACCTGTTATTGGAAAACCCTTTATTAAGAAAATTTCTTATTCGCTTACAGGGAAACGTTCAAGAAAGCATGTGAGTTTTCGATTGACATTTCGGTTTCATTACCATAACTTCAACTTCTTCGCAAATGGCTGCTCAAGCTGTTGCCTGAACACAAAGGAATAGACGGAAATAAGGAACTCGAGGGCCGATGTGCTGACCGCGGTGCAAGCCTATCAAAGGTCAACGGTGCATATATCCAAATCTTTTTCAGGATGCTCCACTAGTTACGGAACTCTCAAAATTATATCTCGCTCAGACAACGTAAAAAGCGCCAATAGATTTCCAGCGCTCTTAAAGTTATATTTAAGATAAGGAGTTGCGATACCAACGGGTCAGTTCTATAAATCATCTACTGTGAAAAACTACGACTAACGGCATTTAACGAATTCTAAGGGTACTTTGGATATTCTTCTGTGTCACTGTAGATCGCGACTTCGCTGTCTTGAATGTCGAATGCAATAATGAAGCGTCACTAACTTCTTGGACGACCTCGAATGACCTCTTAGAATACCTACTTTTTATTTCACAGCTATAAAAAAAGTACTATAAATCTTATATAAACAAAAAAAGCAAGGTTGGAACTACTGAACCAACTTGTGCATTTTGTTTTGAGCGTCATTGCTTGAAATGAAGTTAGCAATTCGGAAAGTGTTGTCATAAAAGTCGCGCTTTTAATAGTCTCGTTCGATTTTGTGCATTTGAACCGCATACATTTTTCATATCATCTTCATTTAGGTTTTCGTATCAAAATTTTGGAGCTAACTTGAAATTTTAAAATACTCTTAATTATATAGTAAAATTCTTCTACTTCTCGATTGGCGCGATAACTGATTAAGAGATTTTGGCCGAGTTTTACAATTCGCGCCAGTCGTTTCTTCCTCGTGCTAACCGGCGCCAATTGGGAGCTCTAAGTGAGGCCAATTCCTTCTTCACCTGATCTTTACAACGCAGAGGAGGCCTTTTTCGAACGAGATATCCCAGCCAACGATGTCGCTGGATCTCTATTCGTAAAGGTCCGAAAATCTTCCGCAGAATCTTCAGAAAAATTGCATGTATACACTTTATAATTGGAGCTTACACCCTTTTAGGGCATTTGGCCGGGCTCCACTCCCTATTTGTTCGATATTTTCCTCAAACGGAGGGAGGTATAGTTTTACGCCAGATGATTTTTTGTGAGGAGTTTTGGCAGATATACAAGGTGGCGCAAAAGTAACCTTGCGATGTTTTTGGTTGTTTAAAAAAAAAAAATGAAAAACTTTGATTCTTCTTGTGGATTATTTTTATTTGGTCTTTTAATTTTTTTTACATCAAGTCGAGAATATGATGCCATGTAAATGGCCGCCGCCACAGTTGATTGCCATTTGAGCCCTTTTTATGGCATTTTCCATCACTTTGGCCAAAACTTCCGGCGATAGGTCCTCACATTCTTGACGGATATTGCCTTTAAGAGCTGCAAGAGTCTGAGGCTTGCTGACATAAACCCGCGACTTCAAAAAGCCCCACAAAAAGAAGTCTGGAGCGGTCAAATTAGCCGATCTTGCTGGCCAGTGCAAATCGCCAAAACGGTAGATTAGGCGCCCGGGAAATGCATCCTTCAGCATATCGGTTGTGTCACGTGCAGTGTGTGCCGTTGCACCGTCCTGTTAGAACCCCATGTTTTCCAATCCCAATTCATCAAGTTGCGGCAAAAAAATCTCGTTGATCATTGCTCTGTAGCGCTCACCATTCACAGTAACCGTTTGGCCCGCGACGTCTTCGAAAAAAAAGGTCCGATGACTCCTCCAGCGAAAACAGCACACCATACAGTGACTTTGAGCGGGTGTAATGGCTCTTCGTGGGTTACACGCGGATTTTCATTGCCCCAGAAGCGTAAATTTTGCTTATTTACGTACCCGCTAAGATGGAAATGGGCCTCATCCCTCATGATTATTTTTGATGAAAAATCATCTTCCTCTTGGTGGTGATTAAGGATGGCTTGAGCGTATGTTAGACGCGATTGGCGGTCAGCAGCTAACAGCTGATGCACCATCTGGACTTTGTACGGAAACATCTTCAAATCTAGTACCAAAATTCGCTGTAAAGACCGTCGACTGATACCCATTTGCGTGGCACGTCGTCTGGCCGATGTGGACGGCGCTTCCATGACATCCTCGGCTACAGCAGCAATATTCTCTACAGAACGGCTACTCCGGGGTCTGCCGGGTCTGCATATCGTTTTGTGCCAGTCTCTTCGAGGCGAGCGGCTAAACGTCGCAGTGTTTCAGCAGTAGGCGTTGGACGGCGAGGAAATCTGCGACGAAATTCACGTTGTGCCAAAGTCACCGACCGATTATTGGTCAAATAAATAGTCAGCAATATTCCGCGTTCTGGAGTAGTGTAGCGTACTCGTAACATTGTTTATTAACGTGTATTTCGCATGTGCTTACTACACAAATGTCAAAACAGAACTGACATTAGGGGCCAATCGCAAAATTTATAGCATTTTCTGATAGGAGGATTACTTTAGCGCCACCTGTTACGGCTGGTCATGGTAATGGTCGGCTACGGCGCACAGTGCTTCGACTTCATATAAAAATAGAAGGAGTGGTCGGTCGGACTTTATTGAAACCTTAGCGTATTCAGATATGCTAGACTAATTTTTAGATTTTGGGAATATAATTATGAATGTGTTTAATTCATTTTCTACTACGTCTTTGCATCCGTTTGAGTCATAATTAGTGTGAAATTACCCTATTATTAAAGAAATTTTTCTCAAATATTATTTTATTTATTTGAATTCGTTGGAGCTCGTTTGATAGGTTAAGTGCGAATGACATCACTTGTTAATCGTTCTCAAATGTGACCATACCGAGCTATGATGTGAAGCATACGTTCACTCATATTACAATTTGGAAACTTTACTTTTACGTCATAGACAATACGATCACGTACGTTATGATTTGAGCGCTTTTTGCGGCTTTATTTTGCATGAGTAATATATTTTTGTTACAGTTCCGTTATGGAAAAATATACCCACACATTTTCAAAAAGAAACCCAAGGAATTCAAGTCCACCATGAATGAGTGAAACCGATCAGTGGAAAGTTTTACTACTTCATCCTATGCCCTATCCTAGCAGCAATTGCAACTTATGCAGTGCATCTTTGTATTTGGAGCGTATACGGAAATAGGGCACTACCTGTTGACCTCTATTCTACTTTGGATATTCTTCTGTGTCACTGTAGATCGCGACTTCGCTGTCTTGAATGTCGAATGCAATAATGAAGCGTCACTAACTTCTTGGACGACCTCGAATGACCTCTTAGAATACCTACTTTTTATTTCACAGCTATAAAAAAAGTACTATAAATCTTATATAAACAAAAAAAGCAAGGTTGGAACTACTGAACCAACTTGTGCATTTTGTTTTGAGCGTCATTGCTTGAAATGAAGTTAGCAATTCGGAAAGTGTTGTCATAAAAGTCGCGCTTTTAATAGTCTCGTTCGATTTTGTGCATTTGAACCGCATACATTTTTCATATCATCTTCATTTAGGTTTTCGTATCAAAATTTTGGAGCTAACTTGAAATTTTAAAATACTCTTAATTATATAGTAAAATTCTTCTACTTCTCGATTGGCGCGATAACTGATTAAGAGATTTTGGCCGAGTTTTACAATTCGCGCCAGTCGTTTCTTCCTCGTGCTAACCGGCGCCAATTGGGAGCTCTAAGTGAGGCCAATTCCTTCTTCACCTGATCTTTACAACGCAGAGGAGGCCTTTTTCGAACGAGATATCCCAGCCAACGATGTCGCTGGATCTCTATTCGTAAAGGTCCGAAAATCTTCCGCAGAATCTTCAGAAAAATTGCATGTATACACTTTATAATTGGAGCTTACACCCTTTTAGGGCATTTGGCCGGGCTCCACTCCCTATTTGTTCGATATTTTCCTCAAACGGAGGGAGGTATAGTTTTACGCCAGATGATTTTTTGTGAGGAGTTTTGGCAGATATACAAGGTGGCGCAAAAGTAACCTTGCGATGTTTTTGGTTGTTTAAAAAAAAAAAATGAAAAACTTTGATTCTTCTTGTGGATTATTTTTATTTGGTCTTTTAATTTTTTTTACATCAAGTCGAGAATATGATGTCATGTAAATGGCCGCCGCCACAGTTGATTGCCATTTGAGCCCTTTTTATGGCATTTTCCATCACTTTGGCCAAAACTTCCGGCGATAGGTCCTCACATTCTTGACGGATATTGCCTTTAAGAGCTGCAAGAGTCTGAGGCTTGCTGACATAAACCCGCGACTTCAAAAAGCCCCACAAAAAGAAGTCTGGAGCGGTCAAATTAGCCGATCTTGCTGGCCAGTGCAAATCGCCAAAACGGTAGATTAGGCGCCCGGGAAATGCATCCTTCAGCATATCGGTTGTGTCACGTGCAGTGTGTGCCGTTGCACCGTCCTGTTAGAACCCCATGTTTTCCAATCCCAATTCATCAAGTTGCGGCAAAAAAATCTCGTTGATCATTGCTCTGTAGCGCTCACCATTCACAGTAACCGTTTGGCCCGCGACGTCTTCGAAAAAAAAGGTCCGATGACTCCTCCAGCGAAAACAGCACACCATACAGTGACTTTGAGCGGGTGTAATGGCTCTTCGTGGGTTACACGCGGATTTTCATTGCCCCAGAAGCGTAAATTTTGCTTATTTACGTACCCGCTAAGATGGAAATGGGCCTCATCCCTCATGATTATTTTTGATGAAAAATCATCTTCCTCTTGGTGGTGATTAAGGATGGCTTGAGCGTATGTTAGACGCGATTGGCGGTCAGCAGCTAACAGCTGATGCACCATCTGGACTTTGTACGGAAACATCTTCAAATCTAGTACCAAAATTCGCTGTAAAGACCGTCGACTGATACCCATTTGCGTGGCACGTCGTCTGGCCGATGTGGACGGCGCTTCCATGACATCCTCGGCTACAGCAGCAATATTCTCTACAGAACGGCTACTCCGGGGTCTGCCGGGTCTGCATCTCGTTTTGTGCCAGTCTCTTCGAGGCGAGCGGCTAAACGTCGCAGTGTTTCAGCAGTAGGCGTTGGACGGCGAGGAAATCTGCGACGAAATTCACGTTGTGCCAAAGTCACCGACCGATTATTGGTCAAATAAATAGTCAGCAATATTCCGCGTTCTGGAGTAGTGTAGCGTACTCGTAACATTGTTTATTAACGTGTATTTCGCATGTGCTTACTACACAAATGTCAAAACAGAACTGACATTAGGGGCCAATCGCAAAATTTATAGCATTTTCTGATAGGAGGATTACTTTAGCGCCACCTGTTACGGCTGGTCATGGTAATGGTCGGCTACGGCGCACAGTGCTTCGACTTCATATAAAAATAGAAGGAGTGGTCGGTCGGACTTTATTGAAACCTTAGCGTATTCAGATATGCTAGACTAATTTTTAGATTTTGGGAATATAATTATGAATTTGTTTAATTCATTTTCTACTACGTCTTTGCATCCGTTTGAGTCATAATTAGTGTGAAATTACCCTATTATTAAAGAAATTTTTCTCAAATATTATTTTATTTATTTGAATTCGTTGGAGCTCGTTTGATAGGTTAAGTGCGAATGACATCACTTGTTAATCGTTCTCAAATGTGACCATACCGAGCTATGATGTGAAGCATACGTTCACTCATATTACAATTTGGAAACTTTACTTTTACGTCATAGACAATACGATCACGTACGTTATGATTTGAGCGCTTTTTGCGGCTTTATTTTGCATGAGTAATATATTTTTGTTACAGTTCCGTTATGGAAAAATATACCCACACATTTTCAAAAAGAAACCCAAGGAATTCAAGTCCACCATGAATGAGTGAAACCGATCAGTGGAAAGTTTTACTACTTCATCCTATGCCCTATCCTAGCAGCAATTGCAACTTATGCAGTGCATCTTTGTATTTGGAGCGTATACGGAAATAGGGCACTACCTGTTGACCTCTATTCTAACATATCTTCTCTAACATTTCCATATAAAAGTACCTACAAGTCTCTCAATTGATTTATTTTAATATAACACATGGCCTGAAAAGTCCCGGACCTAACCCATAGATAGTATTAGTTTTATTGCACTCATCTCTTTCTTCTTTTCATCGTTAGTACTAACCTTAAAAAGACAGCTGTTAAATTTCATGATATTCTATTTATTACTTCGTGAGTTATTAAGCTAAGAGTGAAGCTGGTTTTGTTATTTTCAAAGCAAAGGATTAGAAAGAATTTCGTACTTCACTGTTTTACAATGCTTCTTGATGGGGAAAAATACCGTTCAAGCGAGGCAATGCCTTCAAGATTGTTATGGATAACACGATGGTTTGCTGACTTCAAACGTACTCATAGAGACACCGATGATGCATAACCTAGTGGACTTCTAAATGAGGCGGTAACACTAGTAAATAACAAACAAATCCTTTTGAATGATCGAAAAGAGAAGTTGCGTGAGTTAGTTAACATTGTAAAGTGGTGGTTTTATAAAGCACAATTACATATTTGACTATGAGAAAGCTCTGCTCAAAGTGGTGAAAGGTTTTGGCCTCGGTATTTTGGAGTATTTGAAGGCCGAAATTGCAAAGAAATGTTCGCATGAGGCAAAGAAAAAAATATGTTTTATGAAGACAACGGCAAAACTACATGAATTGAACTTCGAATTGCTCCCACATCCGCCATATTCGCCAGATTTAGCTCCCAGCGAATACTGGCTGTCCGCAGATCTAAAAAAAATCGTATCAGCATGAAATGCTTTCGCTCGAATGAAAAGGTTATCGCTGAAACTGAGTCCTAAGATAAATCGTTTCACTGCGCTGGAATGATTGCGTTGTTCTTGATGAAAATTACGTTGATGAATAAAACTAATTTTGAGCAAAAATTGGGTCCTGGACTTTTCAGCCCATGTGTTGCACAATTTAAATGTTTGATATGGAAAAGAAATCAAATCACACAAAATTTAAAAATATTATCTGATTTTGCTTTGCTTTATTGCTTTATTTTGCACTTGTTATATATGAATGAATGTAGGTATATGTATGTATATGTATGTCTACATACTATCTACCAACTTCATCCGTCAATATAACTTGCGTCAAAGCAATGACAAATGATTTGGCGGTCGCTATGCAACTGATTTCATCTTCAGCCAATTCATAGATGTTGGTACAATTTTGAAGGAGATTTTTCTCAAACGAAACGTGCAGAAATGAAATTATCATTATGTGAAATCTATGCCATTTGCCATTTGGCCAGCACAAAATAAATATAAATAATTATAAAAATGAAGTGATCCAAAATAATGAAAGGAAAAGGGTGCTTGCAAAAATATATAAAGACTTAAATACTTATATACTCCAGTGACAAGCAGAAAGGAATCCAGCTTATTTTGATGACGGACAAATATGAGGCATTCCGCAAATACATACATACTATACATGCATTCGTTTTCACAAAGTAATATAAGATGAGTTAATACCAACGAATGACAAAGATTTGACGTGGATATAAATTGTTTTATTTAGATGTGGTTTTCGGTATAAATGAAAGAAAATTTTATATTGTTCAATTTAAATACAAAACGTGCGGTATTTCCGGCGCAATTCATATTCTAAAGAGCCAAAATATAGAGCAAATCAAATTAATATTTCTCAATTTGCCAAGCTTCTCTGGTTAAAAATGAGGACACATTGTTTTTATAATTACCTACTGTTCATCGATACCGCAAATACATTTTTAAACAGTATAAAAATTTCATGGTTATATTCGTACACAGCTAAGTATACGTACATACATATTAAATATGAGTACATATTAAAGTCCACCTCGCCGTAGCCGGGTGGATTGGTGCGTGACTGCATCCTTACTGATAGCCAGGGAGCAATAAAGGCTATCAGCTCTTACCAGGTTATATTAGAAGTGATGCTGTCTTGAAGTTATTTAAAAGTGAATGTCTTGATAAGCTGAACATTTTTGGCAAAAACAACCAGCTACGCATCCTATGGGTTCCAGGCCACCTATGAATTAATGGGAGCGAAATGGCTGATAAATTAACTAGGAAAGGTACGGCCTCACCGTTTATAGGGCCAGAGGCATTTTGTGGCCTAGGAAAAAGTAACTTGTCCTCTCTTATTTAGGAAGTAAATAGATGAAAGACAAAGAAAATCATCCTGTAACAATCGACCACATTTATCGCAATCAAAATAAATGATAGGTAGAAACTGATTTATAGTTCGTTTAGAATTAAGTCAGAATAATTTTTGAATCATCACAGGATTTCTAACAGGCATTTTATAGATTGAATTATGATCTTACTAACCCGTGAATATTTTTATTTTTATTAGGCACTAGGCTAGTAGGCTACTTAGGTCGCGTTCGGCCAAGAGAGTGCTCTAGAAATGAAAAACAAATCGATTTTTTTCAATATTTCGAAAGTATAGTAGATATTTTAAGAACATACTGTGAAATTTTCATGCGGAAATTCCCAATATTATAGCTTCTACAATCCATTAAGTAGGTAGAGAGCGGTCCACGCGCTCCTTTACCTCAAAGTTTAAATTCATTTATCTCGAATCTAATTTTTTCGACACGGCGTGCATGCAAACAAAAAAAAAATTGAACCGAATCATTTGAAATTTTAATACGATCTTCACAACATGTATGGCTATCGCCGAAACTCGAATCATAAAAATATCCGAGTTTACGAACTTTTTTTCAAAAGCGCGCCATTTTGTCAATTTTTAATTTTTTGGACTTGCTGTAGTTCCCACCATAACTGCACTCTTTCTGATTAAGAATATTCTTGAATTTTGAGTTCCAGACGAGTAGAAGTCTCGAAATCGCCTACGCCATCCGATTTTTCGCGAGAGTAATTTTCAGCGCCATTTTTATAATAATAAATATTGTTTTTAAAGTATATTAAATAAGCATTTTTTCTGCATGCTGAATAGATGTAACAATAATCACGAAAAGTTGAAATATCGTTTTTCTAATTTTTAATGAAAAAAAAAAAAAAATGTAGAAATGTGAAATTTTCATGTTCTAGACCACCGTGTTCCTTTAAGAGAGAATAATTTGTTTCGAAAACTTAGGTGTAGCAAAAAGTATCCGCCCAAGGGAGATATCCGACTAATAGAGGTGTCCGTTAGGAGAGATTTCACTGTATATATATTTTGAAGTCAACAATTAATTATTAAGCAACCATAATCAAGCTTATTCTCTTAAATTCTTTTATAAGCAACGGCTTATGTAATCAAAACCAATGAAGAGTTGTTAATTAAAAAAAAACATACGTTAAAATAACTTAGTATACCTATTCAAAAGTTATTTGCATGTTTTAGCAACTAAAAATAATCATGCTGCCGTGGCAAGTGGAAGTGGAAGTTTGTATAGAAAAATTAAGAAAAACTTCGCGCTCATTTGCATTATGTACGTACGTACAAATACTATCCGTATATAAATATTTATTAGGATTCGTCGATGTGCTTTGTGTTTTTTTAATATACACTTTGGTTTTTATTGATTTTCCTACTTGTTTCATCAACCTGTTCTGAACTAATTGTAAATTTTAACCAATTATATTTTACGTTTGACAGCCAAAACAAAACTAAAAGCAAAACATCGCAGACAAAAGATGCTGTCATCGTCATTTCAAAATGAAACCAAAAGTTTGAAAACAGAAACTCTTTAAATACACAAACTTTTTTATTGCTTAACACAAATTTAAAATTTCAACTTTGTGTCTATTCAACTTTACTTTCGCCTCGCAAACGAAGGTTGCTGCTCCGAAAGTTCGTTCTCATTTGAGGAGTTTCAAATACTTTTACATACATACATATGTATATACATATATACATATGGACATTTTCACGGTAACGAACGCGACATTTGTACGCTTTTAAGTGCGTCCAAAACAATGAAGACAAAGTAAAAGTTTATATATATTGATATTGTTTTAAGGGGGTCTTCTGGTCTCGAGGCCCTGAAATGAAGGGTTTTTTTGGGGATTGATTGTGACAAATCCTGTGAATATTTAAAAAAATTTTTTTTTTTATTTTAAAGGTACATGTCTTGGCTTTTAAAAAATGGTTTTGACTTTGAAAAAAATTAACACCCGCGACCTTGAAATGGCGCTGAAGACGTCCACCTCCAAACGAAACAGGTCTCCATTTTGGTCACGGTTTTTCCACCTGGGTAATCAGAAAGCAAAAATTAGATATGCGTTGTCTTCAGAGTTGCCCTGGTTAAGGTTTCCCGTGACAGATTTTTTTTTTTTAATTTTTTTCAAAAGTTATGCAACAATTTGCAAAAAAAAATTTTTTTTGCTCATTTTTTGAACTTTAAAAGGTTATAAAAATGGAATGAAAAAAAATTTCAAAAATCGTACACGGGGAAACTTAGCGGTAAGTTTTCCGAACCTTTTAAGACCAAAACCATTGAAATCGGAGTATAACTACTATGAAAAGTGTGACCAAAATGCTTAAAAAGCACGATTTTCGGGGAAACGCGTTTAAAGATAAAGTTTATGATAAAACGGCCGGAGGAGGGTACACTTCGGTGCCCAGAAAAATGTGAAAAAATGCGATTTTCAAAAAATCCTTTCTGTGGCGTATTCTCGCATACACATACAACAAAATTATGCAAAAAAAAAAATCGATTTTTTTTTCGCTGGAGACCAGAAGACCCCCTTAAAGGGCTGACGGAGTGCTAGATTTTAATATATATGGGAAAGATCTTTTACAAATAAGTACGTAGTTATAAGCAATTATAAAGTGATACGGACGCGAAAAAAAATAGAAGTTTTTTTGAGGCGCATTCAGAAATATACAAAATTCAGCAAATTAAGGATTTTTATATATATACAATATATATGTTAATAAATGCGAACAGATGACTGTTATTCGTAGGTTTATGAAATATGATAATTTTCTCTTCGTTTTTTTTTAATTGAGTATAGAAGAAATACGGACGCGACAAAATTTTCCATGAGCTAGGAAATAGAATTTTTTTCATTATAACACTTCAATTTTATTGAAAATAAAAACTCAAGTAATATTACAGTAAAAACGACTTACAAAATTAAGAAGAAAGTTATTAGTTTTTAGGATGGTCTATTTTAATTATTTTCTTTAATGAATAGACCGTCCGAGCAACTTCAATACATTTACTGTCGAAATATGAAAACCAATGCATACTTATAACTCCTTTGATATTTGGAACATTTTGCCATAACTCTGACAGTTGATTAGAAAAACTATCAATTTGTGTTCCAGAGATGTACACAATTTTAACTCCATCAATGTTGTTCTTAGCACATTCATAGAAGCATAAGGCATCACCGAGAATGATATTTCTTGCTTTAACGATTTGCCAGACTTTTCGTGTAACTACGGCACCTATTCTGTCTACAGCACCTTTGCCATGTGAAGTGGCGAAAAAATTCCACTCTAAGATTCCGCAATGAAATTCAGCTGCAAGTCTTGGAATACTAGAAACAGTAAATTTATTTTTGAATTGGAAGTGCTTCCATCAGAGAAAATATAAATGCTGGTAACTCCTTTGTACTGGTTTTGTAAGATATTGATAATTTTGGAAATAAAGCAGTAAACGTCGAATTTACTGTGAGTCAATCTATCACTGATAACAGCATAGGACTTGGTTTCACCAAGAACCCAAGCTACGCACGTAAACACTGTTACTTGGTTATAACTAAAGTGGGCATCTTGGATTTCGTTTTGGCATGTCAAGCGATAATTTTCAGCAAAATCAACTTGAATAACAATTTCATTAGCTGCTAAATTTTTCTTTTTAATTTCAAAGTAATTTTGTTGGTGACGTTTAATAAAACAATGCATTTTAAAAGCTGGTAGCTGAATCTCTACATCATGAATTAAGTCGCTTAAAGGACCAATAGTGTAGTTTAAAGTTATGCGATCGTCTATTTTTCTCCACTGTTTCCATTTGATTTGCGTATCAAATTGATTAATAAACTGTATTGGAACTAGATCGTCTTTAATATCGCGTACACAGTTGTCACAAGTATTAGCCATGCACTTTTCATTCATAACGTCGCAGCAAACTGAGAACTAATGAGAACAATAAATGCTATTTTTCGGTAACGGACGCGACATACGAATATAAGAAGAAGTAATAAAAAAAAAAAAACAAACTACCGTTATTCGATCTCCACTAAGTCTCTCTGCTTGTTAAACATTATGTTACTATCAGTAGACGATTTTTAAATTATAAAAACATCATAGTATTGCTTTGAATAACGGAATATTACAAGGAAAAAAGTTGGTATATAATACAGTAGGTTCTGTTTTTATGCGGCTTTTTTTTATGCGGTTTTGAAATAGTGCGGTTTTTTTTTAAATTACAAAATGCATGTCGACCTATGGGGAATTGTACATATAAACAAGATTCTAAACCAGCTAAGCAAAAACTCATCACAGATTGCATCAGAAATGCTAACCCTACAAGTATGGAAGATATATAAAGATATAATTTTCAAAGATACAATATTTTGTTTATGCGATTTTATTTAATTATTTCAGATTCATGCGGTCTATGGAACGTATCTATAGTAATAATATGGGACTAGTGCCCTTTTTTATGCGATTATTTCAGATTTATGCGGTTTTAGCATTTGAAACGTATCTATAGTTTTACTATAGAACTAGTAGCTTTTTTTATGCTGTTTTTTCTTTATGCTGTTTCTTGCGGAACGTATCTACCGCATAAAAACAGAACCTACTGTATTTGGTCAAAAGAGTTAGATTTTTTTAAATTTTATATATTCGTTGTATATTTCGGCTCAAAATTAAAAGAAAAGAAAAATTCTTTTATATTTATAAAGTAAACACATTTGAGATTTATTATTCCTCAACAAAAAGTTTTCAGGAACAGTTTGAGTTTTGCACTCGTGGTTGACCTTTTTGTGAAAATGCCCATATATTATATAATTGGCGCGTACACCCTTTTTTTGGGTGTTTGGCCGAGCTCCTCCTCCTATTTGTGGTGTGCGTCTTGATGTTATTCCACAAATGGAGGAACCTACAGTTTCAAGCCGACTCCGAACGGCAGATATTTTTATGAGGAGCTTTTTCATGGCAGAAATACACTCGGAGGTTTGCCATTGCCTGCTGAGGGGCGACCGCTATTAGAAAAATGTTTTTTTTTATTAATTTTGGTTTCACCCAGATGCGAACCAACGTTCTCTCTGTGAATTCCGAATGGTAATCACGCACCAACCCATTCGGCTACGGCGGCCGCCATACATACCTATGTACATACTTTTAAATTATTTATTTGGGTTTTCCCTTTTTACGGCAAATGTGGAGTTTGTGTTGGGAATATTTAATTTGAAACAATATATTCTAACTTTAAAAATAATATTATGCCTGCTGTTTACCCTATTTACTGAAAGTATACTCCTGTATACTTTTTTCCTTTGTGGTCGTTTTTCGATTTTTTTTCATGATTTCGGCGAAACAGAAAGTAAATAATCTAAGTATTAGAAAATATCATCTTACCTTCCACTTTTTCGTGTTGGTATATATTTTCGCTATAAAACACTAGGAAAAGTAACGGTAAACGGTATAAAATTAAAAAATTACTCAACCCGCGGGCCATCTAAAGAGATCAGTTTCAATATTAGCCAAATATGATATAAACAAACTGCAAACCAACTCCCACTCAACGCTATTAAAATCACATCATTAAAGTATTGAAAGTACCTACAACAACATAAGAATCTGATGGTATTCTTAAAATGGAAATTCAATGCTGAAATGTGTCAGATGACATACCACTTCTCGTTGTAAATATATAAAACATTTTCGAGGCTGCTCTAAATGCAAATATATATATGTAGTACGAATGGCTACAGGGTAGTACCGATGCAAATACTTTTTTGGCATGTAAGGAAGTAAGACAATGCTTTACGATGGATGTGTGACTACCGTTCGGAAATGCGTAGGTTCGAATCTCCGTGCATGAACCACCAAGATGATAGAAAAAGTAGCGGTCGGCCCTAGGCAGGCAATGGCAAGCCTCGGAGTGTACTTCTGCCATGAAAAATTTTTTCATAAAAATATCTGCGTTCGGATTCAGCTTATAATAAAATTGTTGGTCCCATCATTTGGGAAACAATAGCAAGACGCCCACCACAAATAGGAGAAGGAGCTTGGTCAGACCTCTTTTGTCATCTTTGACATTTTTAACAATTTTAACTCTGGATACTTACACGATAGAACAAGGCGTTAAAATTATTGAAACTTATTATGAAAATGGGAATTACGAGTATTTGATGGAAGTAGGTATTCATCCGAATTAGTTGACAATCCAAATGTTGATCAACCAGTTTGGTTCTGTCGAAGATAGAAAAAGGATTGGCAGACCAAAAACTGCACTTTATTTTGAGAATATTGCGGCTGTAGCGCAAAGTGTTGCTGAACAACGTGAATATTATGGTTAGGCTCTTTTACTATAGCTACGTTTTCCATTATAAATACATTTGCGGACTTCTGTTGCTATTTCAGCGACTTCGTTTAAAATCTGGCCCTTTGTGATTGACATTGGGAGTGGTTTATTGGCATTGACATCAGCACTCATTTACATCAATCGAGTGGGATAACATTTTTCCCAAAATTTGCACAGTAGCACCATAATATGGCAATGTTGATGGAACTCGGGTGATCGTAGTGGTCATCAGTAAGCATTGCCATAGAAATATTATGCAAAGAGGCCGTCGGCTCAAACAACGCAATTTACATTTCCTTCTCCAGGTTTTTGATGTACCAAATAATTGAGTGATGTAATAGAGACTTTTCTGTTTAGTTACGAATTAAACCCAGTCAAATCCAATTGGGAGTTTTGCTGCATTTTTACAATAACATACACAAATGATTTGGATATTTCTAACTGTTGTGTATGGCATCTCCAACGTAGGTAAGGTTAGAGTGAAAATAGAGTGAAATATTTTCCCAAAAACTTTGCTCTACTCCTATCTACGGCTGGAAAATTATAGAGGAAGTGTTCTACTGTTTCTTCCTTGTCTCTACAACTTCTACAGTATTCATACGAAAATACTCCTAGCATAGAAGAGTGCCTACTGACCGGTGACACAAGCCACGACCTTTTATGAGATGCTCTCTCTTGAGAGGTTAAGCAACTCTCCTGATTTTCTCTTATCTATGGCGGCCGCCGTAGCCGAATGGGTTGGTGCGTTTGTTGGTTAGAATCTCGGTGAAACTCCAAAATTAAGAAAAACATTTTTCAAATAGCGGTCGCCCCTCGGCAGTCAATGGCAAACCTATGAATGTATTTCTGTCATGAAAAAGCTCCTCGTAACAATATCTGTCGTTCGGAGTCGGCTTGAAACTGTAGGTCCCTCCATTTGTGGAATAACATCAAGGCGCACACCACAAATAGGAGGAGGAGCTCGGCTAAACACCCAAAAAGGGTGTACGCGTCAATTATATGTATATATATATATTAGGCCGGGTCGATTTGTGGGGAGGCAAAAAAATCGCCCATTGCTCTGTGAAAATCATATTCTAGGGATCAAAATAAGAAACTTTGCCGAAGGAACCATACCTCTAAAACGAATTCTGATGTCCCCCAATTTGGGTCGAACTTTTTAGTTTCTTTTCTATAACTCACTTAAATTAATTTTTTCATTTACATATGTTCTGACTAAATAAATTTCTTAAGACAAAAAATGGATATTATTATAAATAAATAAAAAACATAGGTATTTAGCTGATTTTTTCATGCAAAGGCCAAAAATGGTGATATTTTGAAATTGGGGGACATCAGAATTCATTTTAGAGTTATGGTTCCTTCGGCAAAGTTTCTTATTTTGATCCCTAGAATACGATTTTCACAGAGCAATGAGCGATTTTTAAATCGACCCGTCCTAATATATATATTTGCGTCCAAATTAGCTTGGTTGTATCATAAGTGTTTTCTTTTCTCCATGACCTATTGACCTTTTGCAGTATATTATATTTAATCTTTAATTTGCAAATT
This sequence comes from Anastrepha obliqua, assembly GCF_027943255.1. Lineage (NCBI taxonomy): Eukaryota > Metazoa > Arthropoda > Insecta > Diptera > Tephritidae > Anastrepha > Anastrepha obliqua. Next base: position 16,791,217 of record NC_072894.1, read on the forward strand.
GCCATAGGAATTCCAATATTGCCTCTGTTTTCAAGAAGTGGAAGATTAGTACCCTTTCTGGTTAGCTCATCGGCCCTACAATTTCCTTCAATATATTTATGTCCCGCAACCTATATAAGACTGACCTTGAAGACGGTGCTAATATAATTTAGAGCTACCAGGCATTCCTGAGTAACCTTTCATATTAGTATAACTGCCTCCATTGATTTGATGGTCGCCTGGCTGTGCGAGGACATACATATTTAGCGCAGTTTTTGTTATGGCGTGTTTGTTAAGACCCACAGTTACCTTCTTTATGGCTAAGACTTCTGCCTTGTATACACTACAGTTGTCCGGAAGTCGGACTAATCGTAATTTTTTTGAGAAAACTCCATAGCCTACTTTACTTTCTAGGTTGAATTCATCCATTCTAATCAATCAGCATTTACGACTGTGAAATATCAAATGACAAGAACCATTCAAACTGAGAAGAATAAAGGCTACAAGAGGTTGCCCGCAAAGGGGAGTACTCCTGCTCTTCTGGGGACACTAGTAATAGACGAACTTCTCCACAAACTGAACAATCTAGGATTTCACACTCAGGATTACGCTGACGAGCCGGTAGTATACATAGTGGGCTGGCATGAAGAGACCACCTGTAACCGCATGCAAAAAGCCCACAATAAACAAATAGTGCACCGACTAAGGGCTCTCTATTAACCCATCTAAAACTGCGCTAGTGCCGTTCGCTAGGAAAAGGGCCATCATTATCAAATGTTCTGTCTTAAACGAATCGACCTTCAACTCTCCACAGAAGCGAACTACCTTGGTATCAACCTTGACAAAACGCTCACTTGGAACTCTCATCTTGAAAAAGTTACTGCAAAAGCCACGAGGGCATTCTATGCCTGCACAAGGCTTTTTGGGAAAAACATGGGGACGCAGCCTCAGAATTACTTATCCAGCATTCACTACAGTTGTTAAATCTATGCTTCCACACCAAGATGGTCCAAAGTTAAGCAACGAAAGACGGTAAATGATCTCAACAAATTGTACCGCCTCATCTGCGTCCGTATAACAGGAGCAATGAAAACATACCCAACTGACGCATTAGGTGTGCTCCTATGCATATCACCGCTTCTCATTTTAATTGGAAAAGAAACTCGTTTGAGCGGCTTAAGACTAAAAGGCAACTCCGATTTATAGGGTGGATGCATTATCTGCCAAACCCATTCTCTTCAGGAACTTCCAAGTTGTCATTAATGAACGTACAGCCTGGAAAAATAATTCTATCACCTTCAAAGCCGGATCCCAGATATGGTAAAAGATGGTAGTCGTGGGGCGGGAATCAATCACCCCAAATTCAAAAATCGATTGCAATGGGTCTCTACTCAACTATCTTCCGGGCAGAACTACATGCCATTGAGATATGTGTGACGGAATGTCTCCGTAGAAAAATGAGAGGAACTCACATTTACATGCTTTCAGATAGTCAGGCGGCTTTGAAAGCCCTTCTATAAACTAAAATCACCTCAAAAATGGTATATGACTGTCTGAATCTTCTTAATATGCCAGGGAACTTCAACACATTATCATTGGGTTAGGTTCCTGGACACGAAGGGCACGAGGGAAATGCAATGGCAAACCATTTAGCATAAAAAGGGGCAAACATGTCCCTAATTGGTCCGGAACCTTTCTGTGAGCTTACAAAGGGTCACACCACCGAATTTCTCAGGAGATGGGAGGTGAAGAAGTTCGTTGAATACTGGCGAAACTCTATCGGTCAGCGACAAGCCAAACAATTCCTAACGCCGGATAGAGGAATTTCTGATAAGCTACTTTCACTTAGCAGAGTAGATTTGAGACTTTTAACTGGTTATCTTACAAGCCCTCTGTAGCCTGAGATATCACTTAAACAAAATTGACCTCTCTGAGACCATCATCTGCCGATTCTATGAAATGGACACTGAAAATTCAGCATACATCCTTTGTAAATGTGCTGCACTAGGCAGAAAATGGTTGCAGCACCTTTGTGGTACTGCTGTGCCTCCATATAAACTATGGAGCAATAAGCCACAGAATGTGCTAACATTTTTAAAAAACCTTTAAATATAGGGTATCTCAGCAGGCTTTGCTAATAATAATAACCAATCAAACCACAATTGCGTTCAAAAAACCGACTTGGAACATAAAACACACCCTGTAATATCATGCGTGTATGCGTGTATGTAAAGCCATAGCAGGTATCAAATTCATTACCAATTTAGTAAACAGTTAATTATTAATTTTAAAAGCTTTTAAATGCTTTTAAATATTAAAATTTATTTTTTTTCATCCATTTCCCACTTAAGATGCTAATAAATTACTGTCCGACGAAACTCTTTATATTGGACATATCAAGTTCTTAATAGAAATATATATAAGTAAGTTCGTACTCCAATGAGGTGCTAAGAATGAACTCATAGTCTTTAAATGAAGAAATTGTGTACGATAAAAGTTGCCGTGAAATAATCGTCTATGAATTTCTGTACATTCTAATTGCTGTGACTCAACAAAAAATCATTTTAATACCATATTTTAGCATTAACTAAAAGTTGTGCTTGCTTGTACGAAGTGAAATAATCTGATAGATTGCTAGATTACACAAATTTAATTTTAATCTCGCTTTAGATAGTTCTTCGAATCATAGCAAATCGTTCGTTTTGTTTTTTGAGAAACATTATTTATCGTCAAAACATGCTCGCTTAACGTTCACTGCTTAATTTATACATCAGATAAACGACTGCTAAGCGTTTGACCACTCACAATCTTAATGAACACAAAAAGCGGCAATCCAGTTTTTGTTGTAAATTCACAGTATAAATATTAAACATAAGTTTGTATGCTCATACATATAAATTTTCTAAATTTTATGTTCTTATTCTAATTGGAATTGTAGCAGCTAATAAACAGATAAAAAATGAAGATTAATATAGAATAAACCTTTATATGTACGAGTATATGCAAACGCATAACCTTGATGAAGGTGAACGAACATCGTCCACATTAGGTTTTACTCTAAAAGTATATATGCACATATATTATTGTATATAAAAACAACAAAGCATAAAAAAGGGGAAGAGTTTTTCGTTGTTAAAACAACAAGAAATTCATCTACGTTATGTAACTAAAATGTTCAAATTTATATCGCAAGGGTCTCTCAAGCCCGAGATTCTTTGTGAGCAGCATTTCGGTTTGACACCTGTTGTATTTTTATGGTATTTCTTCTGTTCTCGAAATCGGAATACAAAAAATCATTGGAAAATTTAAGTCGACTAGCACCAGTGGACGTATGTACAAGGTGGCGCAAAAGTAACCTTGCGATGTTTTTTGGCTGTAATTAAAAAAAAAATGAAAAACTTTGATTCTTCTTGTGGATTATTTTTATTTGGTCTTTTAATTTTTTTACATCAAGTCGAGAATATGATGTCATGTAAATGGCCGCCGCCACAGTTGATTGCCATTTGAGCCCTTTTTATGGCATTTTCCATCACTTTGGCCAAAACTTCCGGCGATAGGTCCTCACATTCTTGACGAATATTGTCTTTAAGAGCTGCAAGAGTCTGAGGCTTGTTGACATAAACCCGCGACTTCAAAAAGCCCCACAAAAAGAAGTCTGGAGGGGTCAAATCAGGCGGTCTTGCTGGCCAGTGCATCGTTCAGCATATCGGTTGTGGCACGTGCAGTGTGTGCCGTCGCACCGTCCTCTTGGAACCACATGTTTTCCAATCCCAATTCATCAACTCGTTGATCATTGCTCTGTAGTGCTCACCATTCACAGTAACCGTTTTGCCCGCGACGTCTTCGAAGAAAAAAGGTCCGATGACTCCTCCAGCGAAAACAGCACACCATACAGTGACTTTGAGCGGGTTTAATGGCTCTTCGTGGGCTAAACGCGGATTTTCAGTGCCCCAGAAGCGTAAATTTTGCTTATTTACGTACCCGCTAAGATGGAAATGGGCCTCATCATTCATAATTATTTTTGATGAAAAATCATCTTCCTTTTGGTGGTGAGTAAGGATGGATTGAGCGTATGTTAGACGCGATTGGCGGTCAGCAGCTAACAGCTGATGCACCGTCTGGACTTTGTACGGAAACATCTTCAAATCTAGTACCAAAATTCGCTGTAAAGACCGTCGACTGATACCCATTTGCGTGGCACGTCGTCTGGTCGATGTCGACGGCGCTTCCATGACATCCTCGGCTACAGCAGCAATATTCTCTGCAGTACGGCTACTCCGGGGTCTGCCACGCCTGGCAGCATCTCGTGTTGTGCCAGTCTCCTCGAGGCGAGCGGCTAAACGTCGCAGTGTTTCACCAGTAGGCGTTGGACGGCGAGGAAATCTGCGACGAAATTCACGTTGTGCCAAAGTCACCGACCGATTATTGGTCAAATAAATAGTCAGCAATATTCCGCGTTCTGGAGCAGTGTAGCGTACTCGTAACATTGTTTATTAACGTGTATTTCGCATGTATTTACTACACAAATGTCAAGACAGATGTCAGTTCTGGGGCCAATCGCAAAATGTATAGCATTTTCTGATAGGAGGATTACTTTAGCGCCACCTGTTACATATCACGGACAACATCGCGCATTCCCAAAGAGGTGCAAAAATCAGCGACTTCTATTATTGCTAAAACCGGGAAAGTAGCCTGATCAGATATCGTCATACAGACCTCTGTGCATGGTTGGTTGGTTGGTTAGAGTGTGATTCATCCAGAATCCAACTAGCGCTTCCCGCACCATTTTGTTGCCACATCCTCGTTACCAACTTGTTTACCAGTTATTTACGGCATGACTATATCCAGTCTGTGCGGTTTAAGAACCTTATTAGGTGATTGACATCTAAGCCAGACAGTTGTTCGAGACTCTCGAATAGCGGTTTGCCCAGAGTTAACATTTTGCCCTTCCATAGGGCAGGGCATTCACAGAGGAAGTGAAAAATTATTTGCTTTTTCCCTGGTTGTGTACAACTGTGACAGTATGTGTTGTGAGGGATGCCCATTTTGGCTGCTTGTTCTCCGACAGACCAAAAGCCAGTTATGACTGCCGTTAGTCTCCAGGCGTCCTGTCGTTTCATGTTTATCACTGTTAACGGTTGCTTAAGGTTGTAGGTGGGCCACAACATTCTGCTAATTTTGCCTTTCGTCTGGTCTCTCCCTCTACAATCCGCGGATCGGAGGTATTTTAGAGAATTTGTTCTCTTAACTACACTTAATGTTATGAATATCGATTCAGCAAGATGCCCCTCTTGCCAGTTTAACTGCTTTTTCGTTACCTTCAATGTTGCGATGGCCCGGGACCCAGATTAAGGTAACTTTATGGTTTTCACTCAGGTGGTTGCCAGGCGATATGTCAGACAAACAGCTTGGTTGATTTGGCAAAAAAAGCTGTTGATAAACTCAATGGCATCATAGCAGCGAAAAAATGTGTAGTCAGTAGAAATAAAAACGCATTTAATACGGCCATTTGGGCAAATATTTCGAATGCACTCAGCAGCTTCTCGGTGCCAAAGTACCTTATTAGAATCATCCGCAGCTACTTAATCCGGAGACTACTGCAATATGATACGGAGGAGGACCCAAAGAGGTACTGCCTGTCAGGTGGTATTCCGCAAGGATCTGTTCTTGGACCAATCTTATGGAACGCTATGTACAATGGTGTTCTTATAATCGAAAAATTCCGACGATATCGCACTCGTAATGATTGTAAACTTATCGATATACTGCAACCTGTATGTAATGATGCTATAACAAGAACACAATAGTGTGGGAGAATAACGCCAGCTTTGAACTCGCTGCCCAAAAAACAGAACTGGTGCTGATCAATAGGAGCACGCAGATATAAGTTGGTGGCCAAGATATAGAATCCCAGAAGTCTATAAAATGAAGGCGACAAAGGTTAACAGCTCGCTTATCGGCATGCTACCGAACATTGGAGAACCACAGGGCCAGGAGAAAAATTATGTCCACTGTGACGGACTCTATAATGCTGTACGCCTCTTCAATCTGGGCTGAAGCAAAAAAGGGGCATTTTAAAGAAGTACTGCAGGTCAGTAGAACAAGTGCGTTGAGGACCACACGTGCCTATGGAACGGTGCGGTACGATGCAATCTGCGTCATAGCTAGCAAAAAGGCCTATAAACATCCAAAACAACAAACGTGCAGAAGAAATTGTACTACTCGCAAGGTACCAAGCTGACAGGGGAACTCAAACAAGCAGAACGATCTACCTCGATAGCTAAATGGGAATCAAAATGGGACTACTCATCAAAAGACTAGTGGACGCATAGGTTGATCCTACGGATTAATATATGGATCTGTTGAAAAACACGGAGACGTTGTTTTCTTCCTGACACAACTATTAAGCGAACCCTGATGCTTCTAAAAATATCTGCATCTATTAGACTTGGCTGGTAGTTCTTATTATATTGCCCGGAATGCTTGGACGAAGAAGAAACGGTCGACCATGTGCCCTTTTATTGCATCGCTAAGGAACGCGATGAGTTAGTAAACAAAACTGAGGGCGGTGAAAAGTAGAGGGCGGTAGAAGCTTTTGCAATGCGAATTATCGTGGAACTTCGCAACATTGATTGGAGGCGAAGGAATGATGCTAGACTAACGCACCAGCGAGAATAACAACGCCCAAGGTTGATAGATTACAAGGTTTGGCCATCCGACGGAAAATTGTGAGAGTAACATTGGCTGCCACGTCATCGGTGATTCGGAAGCAAAATTTTTATTTCCCACGATTTCACTCACTCGTCTAATCGTTCCATGTTCAGACCGCAACGAAGTAATATGAGCGAAGGCTGTGGTTTTTCGTAAAAAACACCGGATAAAATTTTTGAGGACATCATTTTCGGAGAAGTAGCACATTTCCATCGGAACGGTACTTAAGGCGTTAGGTGTGGTCACAGGCCCGAAAAAATGATGATTTTCAATGATTTTTTGGTGGCTGGCCAATTGCTTTATTAAAAAAAAAAAAAAAATAAAATACAAATTAATACATTCTGTATAAAGTGTCGACTAGACTTTAGCAAAATTTCAAAAAAAAAAAAAAAAAAAAATAAATAATAATAATAATAATAATTGTAAAAGTTATCGCTGTTTGTGTGGAGCCCGTTTCTGCGGAAGTCCCTTGCGGTGATCATAACAAGTCCTTGGAGATTCATCTAAAATCAATCGGACAAGAGAATCTAGTTTTATTAGTAGATAATCTTGTGCCTGATCGAAGTATTTTTTTTTTCAAAATTAATAGTATGGCGGCCTCAGGAAATATTTTTCTGATTTTCGAGAAAAAAAATCGACAATTAATTGTTTAAAAAAATCGAAATTTTTGAAAAAAATCCTTCGATCAGGCATGAGATTTTTATGTTTTTCAAAAGGAGTATACACTTTATTGAAATCTACCAAGCGGTTTTTAAGTTACAGTGATCACCAGTTCAAATAACATCCCTAGTTTTGAGAAAAACGCATTTAAAGTTTTGCGAACGCTCCGGAGCGCCCGAGAGCCCTTTGTTAATTGTTGAATAACTCGAAAAGTATTTGTTGCATTCACTTAAAATTTTCACACAATATTTTGAAGATATTATACTTTTAGAAAATGCAAAACACATTTTTTTTAATTCTGACTACCCCTAACCGCTTAAACAAATAAACTTGGCGTATTTACATATGTATTGGTAAATCCACGGCAATATGTTGAGAGATCTCTGGTGTTACAGTTTAGTGCGCATTATTGTCTGGAGTTGTCATTCGGTAATTTTTCTACGTAGGTTTAGCTGAAAATGCGCTTTTCTTTATAACCACTTAAGCGATTTTGGCTAAGTTCAACAAAGCTACACCAGTCGTTTCTTTCTCGCGCTAACCGATGCCAGTTGGACACATCAAGTGAGACCAAGTTTTTTTCACCTGATCATTCCAAAGGAACCTTGGAAACAGTTGTGCAAAAAATGTATTAATATGTATATTCACACTTTTTTATTAATACTTTTTTACTAATGTCTATGATTTTTCCAAGACAGTAAATTTGGGAAATGATATTACTGAAATGGCCAATTTGGCAACGTTTCGTTGTAATTTGCGAAAGAAAACAAAACCTCAGCACAAAAGAGTGTGCAATTCTGAGAAATCTAAGAGTTTTCGGTAAGGGCTATTAATATACTATATTATTATAATTTACACTTCACTCAAATGTAAACCAATAACAAATTGAAGCCATAGCAAGCAATTTGTACGAAACGACACTAATGGCGGTTTTATGCAAAAAGTGAATGCCCTTTCTGCATCTGTGTTACACAAACAATTTTTCTCCTTTTTGATGGCTGATACATATTTTCTTCATAGCACTGTCTGGCGTAAACCCAAGAAAAGGAGGCCTTCCTCTGCTACCAACAGCAGCTACCGCATGGAATGCTTTTAGTGCTCTACTGCATGTAAGAATAATAATGATAATGAATTTCCATTAAAATTGGTGCTTAATTTGAATTGAAAAATAAACATGAACCTGAAAGACCCGTTTTCACATACATATTTACATACACATATGTGTGTGAAATTATAAGTGGAGAGGAGATAAAAAGTTTGAAGAGTGATGGAGAAATGACGATAGAAGATATTTATGTACATGTATGGGAAGTTCTGCCAAACGACGCAAAAATATTTTTGCGTTTAATTTTAATAATTTATCTACAAAACTTCATTCATTTAATGTTCTTTTCAAAACTTTTTATTTAAGTGAAAACAGCGATTAATCAAAGAGCCCATAGAGTTTTAACGCCATCTAAAATAATAATTGTAAAACGTAAGTGGAATTGAATTGGCCATACGCTACGCAACCCACCCGACAAAATCGCTAGACGAGCTATTACATGGAACCCACAAGGCAGCAGATGTAGAGGAATACCAACTAGAAATCGAAATGGAGAACCTCCAGCTAAGTTGAAACGGTTTCAAAACTCTTGTAAATGGCAGAACAGCTTGGAAAAAATTTGCTATGGTCCTTTGCTCCTTAACGGAACGGTAGGAACTTATATGTATACACAAGGTGAAGTCCAAAATAAACAAGACTGAGCTAAAATAGAAACGACAGGAGCTTTGTTCTGATAACTCGATACACTTCTGATGAATCGATACACTTCTGGTCTCGATACACTATTTTGCGCGATCTCAAACCTTTTCGAAAGAGTGTTTCAGGTCAATGACCGGAATCCGCAATGTCCTTCAGGATGTCAGTGCAATTATTTTGGACGGCCTTTACGGACACAAAATGTTTTCCTTTCATGGCCAAAGCAATTTTCCGAATAGGTAGAAGTCACAGGGAGCCATATGAGGTGAATACGGTGAGTGATTAATGGTTTAAATGCGATTTCTAGTCAAAAAATCAGTCATAAGAGTGGGTCGATGAGATGGTGCATTATCATGCAATAAGCGTCAGCTCTCTTCTTCGCGGTATTCAGGGCGAATTCGACTAATGCGATGCAATAAACACTTCAAAATGCCAAGATAGAAAATTGCATTGACGGTTTGGCCCGTTGGCACGAACTTCTTGTGGACAATTCCCTTGGAATCGTAAAAACAAAGGAGCATTGACTTGATTTTTGACTTCTCCAAACGCGATATTTTGGGTGGTGGCTTGACTGGGGCCTTTCATTCGTCTCTTTGACGCTTAGTGGCAGGTTCATGTTGGAACACCACGTTTCATTACAAGTTGCAATGTTGTAAAGGAAGTTCTCGTCTTTTCTCGCTTCTTTAATGAGGTCTTTTGAATGATGAATTCTGAGCAATTTTTGGTCCTCAGTTAACATGTGCGAAATGATACGTGCACAGACTTTTTGTAGGCCAAAATTATCGGTTAAAATGCGATAAATCTTTGTTTTGGAGATATTCAACTTCGATTCCATGAATTTCAACTATGCTTTGGGTTCATTTTTGATAAATTTACGAATAATTTCGATGGGGTTTTCGGTGATTACTGATATTGGACAGCGCGGATGTTCATTGTCATTTATGTCCTCACAACCATCTCAAAATTTGATGTTAGCTCTTTGTTCGAAACTCATTTTTGTACCGAGTACACAAACATACTGACACTTTAGACCCAATAACTTCGCTGACACTGAACCGAATGTCACCAAGCTTTCACTGGAAGTCAGCTAGGGATGTAACTTTCAACGCATAATTTATTCATAATTCAAAAGATGGCGCCATCAAACATATTTTTATGACACCAGCCTTGTTTATTTTAGACTTCACCTAGGGTTATTCAATAGGTGCGCTTCAACTTTTTTCCGATAGGGAGGGCGAACGACGCAATATTTTTTATTTTTCGCTTGTCATTTGTAAACTTCATTAGTATACATTTCATCATGGAACGCTACACACTTGAGCAACGATTGCAAATCGTGCAAATTTTTTATGAAAATAATCGTTCTGTTGCTGCTACTTTAAGAGTATTACGGCCATTTTACGGTCCATTTAACAAGTAGTTAAAAAAGTTCAAAAGTTGAAGCGCTCTTACTGAAAAACCCTATATATGCTAGGCATTTTACTAGCCTGGCCGAGAAAATCCTCCAAGTTCGTCATATGTTATTTATCTTTGCAGCTGCGACAAAACTCTCATTAGATTGTATTCCGTAGCTAAACCGATCACTGAAGTCAAGTAAGATCAAAGATTTGGATAATTTTCCATTGAGCTTTGGCTAGATCTCTCATGTGCCCCATTTTTATTTAGCGTCATTAGGGAAGAATAAATAATCTTCGCACCTTTTTTCGAACTCCCCGCGTCTGCGGGCCTGAAATTTGTACATACATTTGTAAGAAATTTGAAATAGTTGCACCAATTCAGATATTTAATTCAGATTTCTTGAAACTTGTTTTTTTATACTGCATTAATTTGAAATATATATGCACATACGTACATAATTTCGTGTTAACATTCGAATAGTCAACATAACTTTGTGTCTAAATATGTATGTACAAATAACACTACTTAACCAGAAAACTGTTGCAATTAATTACAAATAGTTGCACATCGGTGATGAAATCTTGCCCTGAGACGTGGCACTTTTAAAAATTATTTTTAAAAATTTACATATGTACATATTTATTTACGCTGTTATGCACACATACACTTCCCCACATACGAGTACTCACATCCATTAGTTGCTTATGTCATAGCAAGACAAATTCAAGGAGGTCGTTGTACTTTAGTCCAAGATTATTAATGGGATGTTTACAGCTAAGTAAATACATTAAAACTGATGACCACCGCAACAGTGTGTATGTGATAAACGGCATTACTTCCTGCATTCGATCTCCACTTTAGGCTTGACACACTAAAACACTAAAAAAAAATTTGTCTTTTAATAGTGTTTGCCTTCGGTGGGCAAACATTCGAGTTCATGTCATGAAAAGGTTTCTCAATATAAACCACCTACTTGAATTTGTAGAACAACATCACACGCCCACTACTAATCGAAGGCGAAACCTTGTCTGGACATCTACGAGTATTTATGTTAAGATGTATAAACCATACTCTTATCATTAAAATGATTAACCTTAAAGTAATTAAGCATTAAATATTCCATGGTACAAAAAATGTATTTATTTTTATGCTGCCTAAAAATTTATTGAAAAAAAAAGATTAATAATTATTTTCAAATCTTATTAAATACCCTGTATAAAGCCTATAGGAGGCGAATAAAGCGTAAGATAAATTGATCGGAGCGTTAAGTAGTCGTGTGCTATGCCAAATTTGCTACAGCTACAGAAGATTATTGTAGTTACTATTGTTACTAGTTGCTATTGATTTAGTAATTTGTACTTTTCATTTTTTAGTTTTAGTTTTATTTTTATTTTTTAATAAATTAACGACGCATATGCTTTCAACTGATGATTGAATATCAAGCCCGCTTATCTTCAACCGCAGAGAATTAAAGAACACTAAAAAATGGCAAGCAATCACTACGAGTTCTTATGAAGTCGGCAACAAACATAGTTTTTCAATGTCAACTTCTCATTGCGATTTCCTGCCCCGACAAGAATTATGTTATGGGTGTTTCACTAAAGACGCGCATTTTTCATGTTTCAAATAATTTTAAATAATTTTCATTAACCCAGCATTACAAAGTGGCTATTTCCGTTTTTCTATAAGCTGACCCAAGTGCAGGTATCTTTTTGAATCATATCAATCACATCAATCAGGTCAGTCCATAAGTTCGTTTGTATTTTACCCATAATTTCACTTTTGTACGATTTTTGTATACAAAAAATTATTCACGGAATAGAACGGAACTATTTAGCGATTTTATCGCGGATAGAAGCACGTGTTGTTAAAAAATAAAATGGAATCTTCGAACGCATAGAAGAGGCATTATTTGTATTTTTTATAAAAGTGGTAAAAATTCAACAACTGCTGCTGCAGAAAGAAACACTGTTCACGGAGAGAATACCGTGAGTGTAAGGACTGCGCAAAATTGGTTTTCAAAATTCCGAAGTGGTAACTGCGACGTGGAGGATGCCCCGCGCGCTGGTCGTCCTGAAGTCTTTAACTCCGACACCTTGCTCAAAGTCGAGGAAGCTGAGCCAAATTTGACAGTCGATATGATAGCTCAGAGGTTAAATTCATCGCATGGAACAGCTCACAGGCACCTGGTTCAGTTGGGAAAGTTTTCAAAGCTGAGAAAATGGGTTCCGCATAGACTTTCCGTCGCCAACCTTCAGCAGAGAGTGAATGTGTGTTCTCAGCTGCTGCAACGGCTTGAAAATGAAAGTTTTTTGAAGCGCATCGTTACGGGTGATAAAAAATGGGTCCTTTACAATAATCCTGTTCGCAAACGCCAATGGTTAGATAAAGATGAAACACCAGAACCGACCCCTAGAGATGGCCTTCACTCCAAGAAGATTCTCCTGTCTATTTGGTAGGATATGGCAGGTACTGTTTATTATGAACTTCTGAAACCAAACCAGACGAGAACTGCTGATTATTATTCCCGTCAACTATCAAACCTGAATGAGGCGCTTAAAAAAATCGAGCGTCTTTAGTGAATAGGCACAAAGTTTTGTTTCACTACGACAACGCAAGACCTCATACCGCAAGGCAAACATTAGGAAAGCTGAACGAGCTCGGATGGGAGCTAGTGCCGCATCCACCATACTCTCCGGATATTGCATATTACCTTGTGATTATCACCTTTTCCGTGGACTTCAATCCCATATGAGTAATAAGAACTAATCCTCAAAAGAAGCTATAAAAAGGGATATCGAGGCGTATTTTGGCATCAAGGACAAACAATTTTTTGAGCAGGGAATTAAAAATTTGCCAAAACGTTGGGAAGACATTGTAAATAATGCAGGAAAATATATTATTAATTAATAAATACTTTAAACATCTTTTTTTATTAATTTTAAAACACCTTTAAAAAACGCACGAACTTATGGACTGACCTGATATTATTTTGACACTGATATAGGTACATATTTTTCACGCTAAAAATTTTGGGTGAATATTTCAAACTCATTCGAGCTACTCCCATATAACGGTAACTAAAAAAAGAAGAAACGCTGATAACTTTCTTATAAGTTAAGCTTGGAGTAACTTTGCTTAATTTATAACAAAGTTATCAGCGTTTTTTCTTTTTTTCGCTGCAAATGATTGACTAAAAAAATCGGTAGTAGTGCCTCGTTTACTTGACTTGATGCCTGCACTCACCAACGTTATCGTACTATTCTTCTAAGTTTATTCTGAAAATGATTTCGAAGTCTATTGTTTGGCAAGGTGAGAGAGGTGAGGTGAGAGAGCAATCTGCTGACACGTTTTTACGGAAAAATCCAAAATTTTTGAATTAGCCACGTACACGATCTACGATACTACGGAATGGAACGGTGGTGGTGTCAGCTGGCGCGGAACGTACATTTACATGTGTGAGTGTGACTTAATGAAAATCGCTGAAATTGGGTACACATGCTGCAAACCCTATTCCGGAATAGTGGTAATTTTTCCAACCTAAAACTGGCGGATGGTACATTAAACCAGAATTCTTCTTCTTCTTGATTCACGCAATAACCGCTTAAGCGATTTTGGCCGAGTTCTACAAAGCTCGCCAATTGTTTCTTTCTCGTGCTAACCGGAACCAGTTGGATACATCAAGTGAAGCCAAGACCTTTTTCACTTGATCTTTCCAATGCAGCGGAGACCTTCCTCTTAAATTAAACCGTTCAAACCAGAATCTACATACTATCATTAGCCACATCGAATACTTTCAGAGCCGGAACGACCCAGCCAACATAGCCGTTGGATCTTTATTCGCTGTCTTATTATTATTATGTCTATGTCGTACAGCTCATTGTTCCATCGCCTGCGATATTCGCCGTGGCCAACGTGCAAAGCTCCAAAAGTCTTCCGCAAAATCTTTCTCTCAAACACTCCAAGGGATGCCTCATCGGATTTAGTCATCGCCCAAGCTTCTGCGAATACGATAGGACGGGCATGATGACAGCCTTATAAAGTGTTAGTTTTGTTGGTCGAAAGAGGATTCAATTGCCTAGTAAAGTAGCACTTGTTGGCAAGAGAGATTCTACGTTGGATTTCAAGGCTGACGTTATAATCGGTGTTAATGCCGGTTCCTAAATAAACAAAATCTCTTAAAACATCGAAATCATAACTGTCAATACTGTCCTCGCTTTGCTTCTTTATCCAGTTTGGAAAAGGCAGAACTAACAGCGCGGTTGTCAATATCATTGGCAGACGCCAAGAATTGTACGCTCTTATAAAATATTGTGACTGAACAATTAGGTTCTGCGGCTCGCACGATCTTTTCCAACATCAGGTTAAAGAAGTCACACGACAGCGAGTCATTCTCATTTGGTATCAAACGGCTCCGAGAAGTCCTTCTCAGTTCTGACGGCGCTGCTGGTATTGAGCAACGTCATCTGGCATAACCGTATTAGTTTTGCGGGGATACCAAATTCAGATATCGTGGCACATAGGCAACTCCTTTTCGTGCTGTCGAATGCAGCTTTGAAATCGACAAAAAGATGGTGTGTATCGATTCTCTTTTCATGGATCTTTTCCAAGACTTGGAAACCCGAATTCACACAATCTAATTATTACGAGATTTGCAGAAAAAGATTTGAAAACTGTTCTTTATATTTAAGTTTAGTTTATTTCTACGACACCCAGCAAATATGTACAAAAACATTCTAACAGGATGGTCTAAATACGAGTTTCGCTTTAAGAATAAAATAAAATGAACAAAAATTACCTTTTTCGGTAGTTAATCGACAACTAAACTTTACACGAAAAAAATTGATTTTTTTAATTGGATTGCATGGTTTTTTGCTAAAATCATCAACTGATGCGTAGACTTTATTGGTAGTAACGCAAAAAGTTCGTAATCATGGCTCTCTCGTGCTCACTGTTGCTGGAAACGGTGTTTCTAGTGACACTTTCGGGGAAATGTAACCCAAGAATCCTGTTCCTGGACGTACATCATGATAATAAGACCAATGGTGACATATGGAGCGGTCGCTTGGGAATCGAGAGTCACTCTCTCAACAGTGTGGTTAGCACTAACTAAGCTTCAGCGCTTGGCATGTGTGTGCATCATGGGAGCGATACGGACCTGTCATATAGCTGCGATGGAGGTGACATCGCTCCATATAGTCATTCAGCTGTTTAATATTACCAGGGAAGGCTTCGGGAGAAGAAAAGTGATGCCATCTAACAAGATGGAAGCGCTAAAGCTGCAGCTCCCACTCACCCAGCTACCCAGAGATGATATCACTAAAGTTAGCAGATTCGAAAAGAAGTTCAGATAAGTTGAACTGGAGTATACATGCATTTGAAAGGAAGCTCCAGTAGTGTACTCTGCCCTGGTACGCAGATGGCTCGAAGTCCCCAGAAGGCATAGGCGCTGGATTTTACGCCAGAAGATAAACTTGAACAGGAATGTCTGGAATGAGCGAATTGCCATTCTGAGTGACACTTAGGCGGCACTCATGGCCCTATCGTCCTGTAAGATCAAATCCTCACTGGATTGCATCCGGTTAATTTGGGAACGAAGTAGCGGGCGCATTGACGAGAGTAGCTGCGGCCACGCCTTAAACATAACCCGAGCTCTTCCAACACACCATCAATGAGTCTGTGATGAGTAGAGGACACAAAAGACCATGAGGTCGAAATGTAAATTTCATTACTATATCCATATATGGCTGCTTTCCATTGTTGAGCCAATTTCTGGCGAATAGTTTCTATAAAATTCTTGTGCGTCAAGTAAGTGAAATGATTATTTGTAGCTGAATCTTTTATACAGCAGTTGTGATTTACACACATCATTTTGATAAGTATCTTACTTACTTTTAGCGGAAGTTGGACAGTAGGGTTGGAGGAGGAGTATTCTGCAAAGAGCTCCCCATCAAACTCAAATTCAGGTTACCGGATCACTGCAGTGTGTGCCAAGCAGAGGTGGTCGCAATCAAAGAAGCAGCTGACTGTCTACTTACTTGCGTAATAACTGTTAAGAAGGTTAATATTTACTCCGACAGCCAAGCGGCAATTAGGGCCCTAGGCTCTATTATGGTACATTCGAAACTGGTCAGGGAATGCCTGGTTTCTCTTTTGATTGCTTCAGAATTCTTCGACATAAGGATAATCTGGGTACCTGGCCATAGTTACATTGCTGGAAATTGTGAAGCCGACGAGCTGACCAGACAAGGAAACTATGAGGTAGTGTGCCCGCGAAAGGAGAGGATCGGGTTTCCCTTGACAACCTGCGCTCTACTTTTGGAAGGATGGGCTTTGCACCACCTCAGCGAGCACTGGGCAAGTACACGAACGTGTAAGATCACGAAGTCCTTCTGGCCAGGTTTGGAAAGGAGGCGTTTGAGGGATATTCAAAATCTCAGCTCTCAAATTTTGTGGGCATCCTCACCTTGCACTATCCGCGGGGTATACATGCCGTAAGACTCGGAATTACTTCGAGGCCTTTTTGCGTCAGCTGTATGAAGGATGAGGTGGAATCATCTCAGCACCTGCTCCTTAGCTGCACCGCTCTCGCGGAGCTAAGATTTAAGCATCTTGGTTCTTACTTTTTTTCTGCGCCTGCTGATATAGCAGGTCTTGATATAAAAAATCTGATGAACTTCATCAGCAGCATAAAACGGCTAACACAACCGCAAATTAGTCACTGTTCATAGTCCACAAATACTCAACCCTCCCCACCCCTCTCCTTTTCGTCCTATCGTTTTTCCCTTCACCGCTTTGCCCCTCTTGCAATGGCTTCACAAAGGATGAGCCAAACTTCTTTCGTCCAAATGGGCTCACTCTTTGGGCAACCATTACAACCTAACCTAACCTATTTACTTTTAATAAACAATAATGTTCACTTTTGTTCAAGCGTAAAGCGATTCATTTGCGAAATGTTATTGATGACGGCAGTTTGAATGAATGATGCATTAGGCATTTTAAACCCCCTCATCCGCAAAAAAAAAACAACCAAAAAAAAAAAAAATTGACTGACCATCCATGATTTTGGGCAGGAAAGAATTATCTGTGTCAATGATTCGAAAACTAACTTATACTTGTATCGCCTTGTATTTTCAAAACCACCAAACGACATTTGCTGTTCTTCTAACAGACTTCAAATGACTTTTTTACCTTTTACCTTGGCCGTTTCATTCCGAAACACGTAAAATATGTATAATTTTTCTTATCGCCATATTTGGCGTTTTCTTAAATTATCTTACAAAGATTTGACAACATGAGTCAATCTAGCACCTTTTTCAATCAAACTTTTAATTCGAGTTTCGTGCCAATAAATGCCAAGAAGAGAATATTAATAATAAATAACAATATTAAATTTTTAATAAAACAAGCTTAATGAATCATCTGAAAGCAATTTGTATGTGTGCGAGTACATATGTATGTATGTATGGTCATACAAATATTTGACATTGGAATCAGTTTCCAATTCGGTTAAATTGCAAATGAGTGCTTCATGTTATATAAATACATTCAAGGCGTAACGTACATACACATAAGTACTTGTGTAGGTATTTGTTAATTTCATATTTTCTGCTATTCATGCATTCAAAAAATTAATTGACGACTAAGTATTACAGAGGCATATTTCTTGACGAATGATTGCTATTGATTTTGGACATTTAAACGGAAATGTTCGAAGTATTTGGGAAGGCAGAACTGAGGAATAAGGAGGTTCTATTAAACAGAAGGTAAGTAAATAATAAAGCATATTTATGAAATAATAATAAATAATTTTTAATATTAATTGAACAAGTCATGAATGTTTCTCGCTTCAGGACATACCACACGGCAATTTAAAGGTGTCTTTACATTCGGGCCGCCACGGTAGCCGAATGGCTGGGTGCGTAATTACCATTTGATATTGCACGAGCTCGAAACGCCAGTCACGAAACATCAAATGATAGATAAAGTTTTTTCTACAATAAAAGCAAACATGTAATGAAAAACATAAAGTCGCACGCCACAAATAGGAGGAGAAGCGCGGCCAAACATCCGATAAAGGGTGTAAGCGCAAATTGTATTATACAGGGTCCGGCAATCGAAGTGTAACCAATTAAAAAGACCATAAATTTAGTTTGGGAAATTACTTTTATTCAATTCAAAATAAAAAATGTGTGAAAATAATACAAAATTAAGAATCAATTTACTTTTGCTGGATATGCCCACCTTTTGCCTTGACCTTGCCCTTGAGACGGTCCAGAAATAAATTGCAAGCTGCCCGAATGTGACTTGCAGATATTTTGGCCCACTCGCGAACAATGGCTTTTTTCAGCGCCTCGCGTCTGTTGAATTTGGGAGCTATTGTGTGGACGTTATGAATATCGGAACGGTGTTTTTTAGCCATTCTTGGTTCACTCGAGCTTTGTGAGACGATGCCGAGACCTGCTGAAACGTCCATGGTCTGCCACCGAAATGTTCGTTTGCGCACGCCTTTAAAATCAATCTCCAGAATACTTTCTCGATAATATTTCGGATTTAGTTTAACGCCAGGCTCGATGAAAATGATTGGAGAGCGTCAATCTACGGTTACAGCGGCCCAAACCATTACCTGTGGCGAGTGCTGCTTCCTGGTGGCCAATCGATGGCTAAAATTCTCGTATGAACGGTCGGTCAAATAATCCCTATCGTTTTTGGATTTTACGAAGTGCTCAATTTGAAAATTTTTCTCCTCAGAAAACACAATATTCGAAAATTTACAGCTTTCGGCCAAGCGAAGGAACTCCTTCGCTCTCTTAAGTCTGACTTGTTGCTGCTTTGGTGTGAGATCAAGCGTCTTTCGATCTTGTAAGGCTTGACTTTGAGATCATTTTTCAGTATGCGGCGGGTGCTATGGTTAGATATTTTCAATTTTTTTTGCCATTTGATTGGCACTTCGTCGGGGATTTCGCTCAAGTCGCTTCTTCACTTTATGAACAATTTCACGTGACGTTGTAGTCTTTTGATGACCACCTCCATGACCATGACGTTTCGCGATGCTACCAGTATCGTTGTAACGAGTAATGGTGGAATTTTTGACATTTTCTTTAACATCAAAAATGCCTGAATGGAATCGACGAAACCAAAATTGCACGTAATTAGCTATTACAGTGTGGGCATCATAAACACCATTCCAAATTTCAGCGGTCTGGCTTGCATTTTCGCTTTTATCAAAGAAAAACTGTAAAATATGCCGAATTTTCTCATTTTTACTTCCATTGTTAACACCCTTTAACAACAGAATCGAACAAACGAAAAACAGTAAACAAATTTGTTTTAGTATTAAATTTCACTTTGACAACAAGCATAAACTTTAAATTATTTGATCGATATCGATCACTGCAGCCACTGCAGAGAAAATAATTGTTTTCTTTCCCCCCTAATAAAATAATATATGGGTTGAAAAGTATCGGGGCTAACACATATGTAGATGGCTACCCAGAAGCTGATTTTGCCCAGCTCCATGCTTGTCGCCATCAAATCTCCGCTGCTACGCTGTGGAAGCAAAAATATGTTTATATTATCTTTTGCTGGGCATTCAATTTGAAGCCATTCACTCCTAAGCCGCAGTTTATGTTACCATTGATCCACGGCGCTTGGATGAGGGCTACATCATGTCCAACGGCAGTCAAGCGGACAGGAAAGTTCACAGACGCGAGCCTAGAATGATGGAGGCTTATTTGGATCAGTTTTATTTGAATCTGTTCGTCTGGCCTCTTCTATGGTGACGTCGACGTCTTTTTCAGTGATCTTCTCAAACTTGGTGTCGTCAGCAAGAAAACCATTTTCGTTAAACAACTGTCCCACATCGGTAAGCCACCTCTGACTCGGTCGAGTACTGGCTGCTGGGCTCTGTCGCTCTCCTCACCAAGTTCTAGAGTTGGCTTGTCACTTCGGAAAATGCGAACAGTTGCGACAACGAACCCAAATCCTAATTATCTTCCAACTTTTTTTCGCCAGTGGGGCGAGTGTTTCGGCGTTGAGAAGAAACAATATTCATCACCTTCCAATTATGTGTTGACAGGTCACCGTTGCATGATCTAAATATCTGTTCCATTTTTTCCGGCTACGCCAGCTTGGCCGGGATCCATACTTGAGTTTTTGGTCTGCTTGGAATTTCTTCCTTGCTGACTGCTTCGAGTTTGGCTCCCGGCCAAATCTCATCGACTTTACTTACGGCCAACCTGTAGAGTGAGTTGACCTGTTGTCCTCAGAAGCGATGAGTTTCGCGTTAGCTTGGTAACAGCTGTTATCGGTATATAATATTATACTTAAAAAAAATTTCTGTCATTCTGTGTTTAGCGTAGCCATTTGTGTTTTATGGAGGTAAAAAAAAGAAAATTTGATCCAATTTTTGTTAGCACTAGGATTAAGGTGGAAACTCGAGGCAGGTTATCGAATAAATGTGTGTTGTTTAATTACCTAATAACGGGTGATCAATTAAGAGGAGTTTTTTTCATTTGCGTTTTTTTACAGTTCGCGCGCGAGTTGTGGCAAACTGTCATCGTGGATTTGTTGAACAGCGTTTGGCATTTCATCATGGAAAGACTCACACCGCAACAACGTCTACAAATTGTTCAACTGTATTATGAAAATCAGCGTTCTGTGACAAATGTTTTTCGTGCGCTTAGACCGCATTATGGTCAACATAATCGGCCTGCCTTAAACACTATTCGACATACCATCAACAAATTTGAATCCGAATATTCATTGGTGGATAATTCTCGACCGAATAGACCACGTCCAGCAAGAAGCATTGAGAATATAGCGGCAGTAGCAGAGAGTGTACGTGAAAACCGAGATGAATCGATTCGGCACCGTTCTCAGCAACTTAGACTGTCGTATGGAACAACTTGGTCAATTTTACGGAAGGATCTTCATTTAAAAACATACAAAATACAGCTCGTACAAGAACTAAAGCCAAATGACCTTCCTGCACGTCACCGTTTTGCTGATTGGGCTCTTGAAAAGATTGAAGAAGATCCGCTGTTTTTGAGCAAAATTTTGTTCAGCGATGAGGCGCATTTCTGGCTCAATGGTTACGTCAATAAGCAAAATTGCCGTATTTGGGATGAAGAGCAACCAGAACAGGTTCTAGAGCTACCTTTACACCCAGAGAAAACAACGGTCTGGTGTGGTTTATGGGCTGGTGGAATCATCGGTCCATATTTTTTCAAAAATGATGATGGCCGCAACGTAACTGTGAATGGTGCTCGCTACCGTACCATGATATCGGACTTTTTGCTACCTGAAATTGAATCTAATGATCTCTACGACATTTGGTTTCAACAAGACGGAGCCACTTGCCATACAGCTCGTAAAACAATGACTTTATTGAGAAGTCATTTCGGAGAGCAGCTGATTTCACGTTTAGGACCTGTGAGTTGGCCACCAAGATCTTGTGATATCACACCTTTGGACTTTTTTCTTTGGGGATTCGTGAAGTCCAAGGTCTATGCTGATAAATCAGCTACGATTGAAGCTCTGGAAGCCAACATTACGCGTGTTATTCACGACATACCAGTCGAAATGCTCGAACGAGTGATTGAAAATTGGACCTTCAGAATGGACCACCTTAAGCGTAGTTGCGGCCAACATTTGAATGAAGTCATATTCAAAAAGTAAATGTCAAAGAATGTCCTTTCAAATGATAAATAAAGGTTTTGAACATAATTTACATTTTTGTTTTTTTTTAACTATTGAAAAAAGCACCTCATGATTGATCACCCGTTACAGTATCGAACGCAATAGCAAAGCGGTAATTCCAACTTTGTATTCCTTTCTTCCGCGTTCGGGATAAGTTGGAATATGCAGGCTTTATATGGATGTAATGTCATGATTGCCGTGTTAAAAGGCTACAAAGCACTTAATAGACCTTTGTTCGTTTTGCTACTAGATCTTTTAAGTTTGAGGACCCAATTCTTTCCTATAATGCTAGGTGCTTACTAATATTGTATATTTAAAGTCGTTACATAGTGGAGGGATTATTCTTTCACTCTCTGTTTTGCTTGAGCTATGGAGCTACTGACTTACCCTTTCTTCCCCTTTCATTATAGCGAACGGTGGTGACTATACATTTTGTTGAATATATTACGTTAGGCTAGGCTAGGTTTGACCTCACAGGCGGCAAGCCATCACCTAGACCTATTGGTTCTTAGTGGTAGACTTCTTGCAATAGGCCCGCGTCTTTTGTGAATTTAAGTAAGCCCTGAAGCTCAGACCCTGAGAGACATTTGAACTTCTCATATTGAAGAGTTGCTAAGTATTTCAGTCGGGTTGTAGCTAATGCAGGGCAAGAACATAGAAGGTGCTCTAGAGTTCGCTTTCTTCCAGTGCTTTGCAAAATCTGCAGTTATCGTTGTTTGCGATTCCTAAATTGTAACCTGTCAACATACCTACAATAATTGTGCTTCCCTTTAGACGGGGGTAGTAAGAATCTGGCATATTTATCTGCCTTTCGTGTAGACATGACTTTCGCGGTTTTGTAAGTTTTTAGATTGTACCAACAATGCCATTGTAAGTATATCGTATTTAAGAACTTCAGTTGTCATTTTTAGTTTTTCTCATCTACAATTTTGTGTCCTGCAATGCCTTTATGTCCGTGTACCCAATAGATGCGCGGCCGTCTGACTGCGGTCAGTCCCTATGACTTCTTTGCTCTTAAGAATGTTTTAAAATGAAATTTCTTATGAGTTTATTGTCTTTATCACCGCTTGGCGATCAACGTATAATTAGTATTACCATAAATTCTGTTACAAATTAAGTCCGCTATAGCTATCACGTTGTAATACTTTTTTAAATGAAGTTAGTTTTATTTAATTATGTAACTATTAAAAAAAAAATTTAATATTCATCCGAAATGGTCATGATTTACTTTTACACAAGCCTTCAAACGATTATGCCATTCTGCTATTGCAGCTCGCACGGTTTCCATGGATATTGACGTCGCTGCTCGAACCAAAGATTGTTTCAGACTCTCCAGATTTCTGTGAGATCTTCGACAGGCTTTGTTTTCCAGACAACCAATCTTCTGTGGCTATGAACTCAGGAAATTGGTTTTTTAGTCTCTGCTGTGTGGTTTTTGCCTTATGGGCTGGAGCGGAAGCTTGTGGGAATATCTAACGCCCCCCACCTGCTTCATCAAGCTTTCTAAGCCAATCTTCTGATACACTTTTACCCCGGTCTTAACCTCTTTTTCGCAGGAATGAAGAGATGTAACGCTTTTACACGACACTCCCCACCAAACCATTACCGAGGCTGGATGGTGGCCACGCCGAGCCTTTAGAACAACACTTTTTGTGTCTTTAAAAGTTTTAGCTTAGATTTTGTTGTTTTGCTGATTGAAAACTTCTTCAACAGTAAACATTTTCTTATCTGTGAAAAGAATATTTTCATGGCCGTTCCGATGCGTGTCATCGAGGAAGCTGCTTGCATCTGTCGAGTCCAGTTTTCTTCAAGCGCGTTATCAAACGATGACCAGTTGAGCGACGCAAGGTTTTCATGTGGAGATCATTTCTAATCAGTCTTGACATGGATCTGGTCGATGCATGATCTGGACATGATTTTCTGCTTTCTTAGGAGATTTCTAAGAATTATTTCTCGAACGGCTTTTATGGTTGCACCGGTTCGAACCACGCGAGGACGGCCACTTCTTTTTCTGTCTGTCTGTTTCAGACGGTTGGAAAAAACGATTAGTATTAAGTTGTTTTCAGCAAATCGTAAATCTCCCTAGCTCCCCACTCTTTTGTTAAAAAGCGAAATTTGTCACGAAAGTGCATATAATTTATGAGTAGACAATACATACGAACAAAAGCAAAAATAACGGAACTTTTCTCTGAAAAAAATTTGTCACAGAATTTATGGCAAGACTAAGTATTTATTTTGGAGTTGCTCGATGTCTTTGCGAATGCTACTTCTGCAGCCTTTCCTACAGCAACGACGTCGGCTTGAAAAACACTGCAGTGGTCAGGGAGCTTAAACGGCCATTTGATGGCTAGCCTTGCGCAATAAATCCCATTTGCGAGCGGTCAGTAAATATATGAAATATATTAGAGCTAAGTTTCATGCCTCCTTTCCGTGTTGAATATGTTGAGTATCATAAATATAATATTGCAAGCGAATTGGTTAAATAGTTTCTAAGTTATGGTGACCACGTTTCTATTAGACAGACTGCAAATTCATATTAAAAAACCATCTCACTTTCGAAGGCGTTAGGGTATCCATTTCATTGAAAAAAGGCACCACCATTTGGATAAAATTGTTGACCCAAAAATAATTTAAGAATTTATACTCAGAAACGTCAGTCTTTTAAATCAATCAATGAAAGTAAAATTTATTATAAAATTTTGCACGCTTCTTTGCTTGCTTATTGAATATGTATTCTTCATGACTTTCTAAAGCAAAAAAAGAAACTGATGCAAACACTACACATACATACATATATACACAAGTTATTACTTACTTCTCCCTATGCATGATTTGCCGAATTAATACTTTGTTTTTGCTCATCGCTAGCTTGAAAGCAAATGTCTAGTCACATCACTTGGATGAAAAGCAAAAGCGGTGGAATTTATAAGAAAAAACCCAAAAGACGATAAAACTTGTTACTGAAGTTGTCACACAAATAGCTGCATAAAAGAGTCTAGTCAAAAATAAAGCGCCAGAAAATGTTTAAACCATTTTAGACTTTAACTATCTACAAGTTCCAATCAAACCCGTTCAAAGAATTTTTCTACTGTTTCTACTGACGTCATTGCTCCTCAGTTTTAGTCGTAGTTGGCGATGCTGCACTGCCTTCGCTTGTCTTTGCTGCTGCTTGGCAGAGCTCTTTTGTTGTTGATAAAATCAGCTATAAACAGTTTTAATTTTTATGAGCACCTCTGTAAATATGTATTTACTATATGTATATGCATGCATAGTAACACAATGGTCGCATACATATACATATACATAAATATATTTTTACTTCTATATAAATTTGTACAGATTCGTCAACCAGTTGTGAGGAAGTGGAGGTCTAACCAAAGAGCAAAACTCAAATTAATACTTGACTCTATTTGTCGCCCCAAAATTGTGGAGTGAATAATTGCAATTTGCTGCTTAAGTCATTCTTTTTTTCTGACTGAAGTTTGTATTCTTTATTTTCGGTTGCTTTATGCAACTTTAAATGGTAATAAAACTTCGCTCATTTATTTTTTATTATTGCACAAACACATACAAACATACGTATGTACGCATTGGTTTATTGCTTCTGTTTAACAGTTAGAATGCTTTTAACGTATTGTTGTTAAATAAAACTCTCGCCTTCTAAAAAATATAATATTAATTAGAAAGATATAATTCATTTCAACTTGAATGCTATTGAGCGTTATTTGTCTCTCTAATAATTATCAAAGTCACAAATCAGCTTTCGAGAAAAATCACTTGATATACTTATCTGTAAATCCTTCGTAAAATGATAGGAATTTCGCTTAAATAATATCATAGTAAATAAATTATGGGTTAGCCTTTGCAGCAGCGTATCTATGCAACCAAATTCTTTCCTAAGGGGTTAGGCCACTGCAGACATCTCAAGCATTTATTTTTGGTTTTGTTTTTCTTGCTTCAAATATGCACTCATACTTTAAAAATTTCAATACTAAAAAGATTAAGTTTTGAAAAATATCTAAATATACTTATTTCGAATTTTGGTGCAGCCACTCTCAGTCTGATGCAAGCGTGTTTTGTGATCACTATGGCGCATCACCTCGCGAGAAATAGGTATGAATGTTCTAAAAGAGGTATGTCAAGCACTCCAAATAAAAGTAAAACTCTTTGCATTGAAGATCAATGAAAGCAAAACGAAATTCCTCGCAAGACTTAACACTTTGAGAAAAGCGCCAGACGTTACAATTTGTGATCATAAATTTGAAAGCGTGGATCAAATTAAATATCTAGGTTGGTTGGATGGTTAGAGTGGTGATTCATCCAGAAGTCAACTAGCGCTTCCTCATCATTTTGTTGCCACATCCTCGTTACCAACTTGTTTACCAGTTATTTTCAGCATGACTATATCCAGTCTGTGCGGTTTAAGAACCTTATTAGGTTGTTGACATCTAAGCCAGACAGTTGCTCGCGACTCTCAAACAGCGGTTTGCCCAGGGTTAACATTCCGTCCTCCCATAGGGCAGGGCATTCACAAAGGAAGTGAAAGATTGTTTCCTTTTTCCCTGGTTGTTTACAACTGTGACAGTATGTATTGTGAGGGGTGTGTACTCATTTTGGCTGCTTGTTCTCCGATAGACCAAAAGCCAGTTATGACTGCCGTTAGTCTCCAGGCGTCCCATCGTTTCATGCATATTAATGCCGACGATTGCTTGAGGTTGTAAGGGGGCCATAACGTTATGCTAATTTTGCATTTTGTCTGGTCTTTCCATCTACAATCCGCGATTCGGAGGTTTTGTGGGGAAATTATATTCTTGATTGCACCTAATGATGTGAATACCGATTCTGCAAGAGCGTTATTCATGGCAGATGCCCTTCTTGCCAGTTCATCTGATTTTTCATTACCTTCAATGCTCCGATGTCCCGGGACCCAGATTAAGGTAACTTTATGGTTTTCACTCAAGGTGGAAAGGCTATACCTGCTTTGTTTCACCAGTTTAGAGGTTGTTATCGCCGAATCCAGTGCCTGGATTGCAGCTTGGCTATCCAAAAGAATAGCGATATTGCTTTAAAAGAGAGATCTGCGATTAGTGTCCTTCAAGCTTCGCCAATTGCCACTACTTCCGCCAGAAAGACGCTGCAAGCATTAGGGAGACATACAGATTTTCCAGTTTTAAGCCTATGCGAATAGTCGTATATACAAGCTCCAATACCAAAATCCATTTTACTGTCATCTGTATAGACTGTAGGGTCGAAGTTGTTTAGTGAGAATCCCTTATTCCATTCCTTTCTGGATGGAAAGAGAGTGGCAAAATTCCTATTGAATGTTACCGTCGGGGCGACGTAGTCAGTCCTCTGGGTTTGTCGCAGTAATAAACTTGCATGTCTATGAGTTTTTTCCTTCCAGCGACCCGCTTCAATTAACCTAAATGCACTAATAGTTGCCATCTTCTTGATATATAGATCTACCGGAATAACGTGTGTCAGTGCGTTCAGAGCCTCCCGAAGACATGGTCAGATTGCACCGACTGTTATTGCACAGGCTGATCTTTGTATTCTTTCAAGTAATTTGATGTTGTATTTTCTCTCTATAGCTTTCCACCAAATCACCGAGCCATACGCTAAAATTGTTCGTATAACCGCCTTATACAACCGTAATGTATACTTGGGTTGAAGACCCCATCTTCTTCCTAACATACGTTTACAGGTATAAAGCGATTTCTGCTTTCTTTAGCCGTTATTCAATGTTTAACGTCCAGCTAAGTTTGGAGTCCAGAATTGCCCCTAAGTACTTTGCAATGGTTGAAACTAAGAGATTAAAAAATATCAAGGACTTCGGACTTGAAAATCCGTTACTACTCGAACAGCTAGAAGAAGGCTCCTGGAAGTAGGTTTAAAAGGATGCAAAGCGTCAAAAAAGCCGTGACTTTCAAAAAAAGATCGGAAAAAGCGTTTGGAGTGAACTCTCCGATACCAACGTTTTAGGGAGGAAGATTGGTTAAATGTTCTGTGGTCTGACGAGCCGAACTTCGAGGAAGGCTTAGTTTACATCATTTTACAATACCAACAACTATAGCTCGTACCCTAGTTCAATTTCAAGGAAATAATACAAATCTTATGAATCTATTTTTTTGCTTTCCTACAAATAATTGGAACACCTGGTGTGATGTTCGTGAAGCGACGGACTGCCGAGGAATACCAATCAGATTGCGTGGTACCCACTGTTAAGCATGGGGGAGCCAGCATTATGATCTGGAGCTGTGCGAGGGTGGTTCAATAAGTGCCCGTGTTTGATGACAGAGGGCGTTCCTGAGGAAAGTTGGTGTCAGCATTGTGTGGTGCCATCTATGCAACGAAAGCACAAGAAATTTCAGACTGATAGTTTGGATTTGCCAGCTATTCGATTAAGACGTGTTTCGTGATTTTCGCTAAGATGGAAAAAGAGCAGTGTCGTTCGGTAATTAGCCTTTTGTTTTTGGAGGGAAAAATGCGAGGAGATAAAAGCAAAATTGAATGTTGTCTATTGGGACGCTTCACCATCTATGAGCACAGTTAGATTTTGGTTCAATGAATGTAAATGTGGGCGAATATCCGTTTTTAATGAGGAGCGACCAGGACGACGGGCAGACATGATTACCGAGGAAATAATTCAAAAAATCCACGACATGAGTGGAAGTAATAAAGACCGAAGTAATAAAGACCGAAGTAATAAAGACCATAGGTATGTCGACATGAGCGGCAATTAATCTTTTACATGAAAAGTTGGCGATGAAAAAACGGCCCGTTGGGTGCCGCGATTGCTCTCAAGCGGATGTGGCTGTTAACTTTGAAGTAGTATTTGGATCAATTAAGCTAAATCCGAAGGAATTTTTGCGTCGAGTTGTCACCGTTGATGAAACCTGGATTCATCACTACACACCAGAAACTAACCAACAATCAAAACAATGGATTTCCCCCGGTGAATCTGATTCAAAGAAGGTGAAGACTGTGCCATCGGTCGGAAAGGTCATGGCGACAGTTTTTTGGGATGCGAACGGCGTAATCTTCATAGATTTTTTAGAAAAAAAGAAGAACGATCACTGGACAATACTACAGTGAGTTATTTGACCGCTTTCACAAAAAAATTGAAGGGGAAACGGCCGCATTTGCCGAAAAAGAAGGGCTATTGCACCACGATAACGCATCCGGGGCTGTCGCCGCCAAACGGCATGAGTTGCGTTATGAATTGCTGCCGCACCCCCCGTATTCAGCCGATCTGGCTCCCTGCGAGAAGGTATCTGTCTAAAAGGGGACTATGTTGAAAAAGAAAAAAATTGTGAAAAAATGGTGTCTTCATTTCTAACACGGGTACTTATTGAACCCCCCTGTGAATGGGTGCTGATGGTGTCGGCGAAATGTTCATTTGCAAGTCGAATGGGCAGTCCAAAGTACATTAAAGTATTAGAAACTGTACTTTAGCCTTCGTTAACGCGCTTCTCGGCAGCACTAATTTGGATAGAGTTCGATGCCAACAAGACAATGCTCCTTGTCATAAATCAGTGACTACGTTGCGTTGGTTTAGAGGGTGATTGGCCAACACAGTCTCTAGATCTAGAGCACATATGGGTTATTTTAAAACATAAGATAAAGGAACACAGAAAAACATCGTAAGCAGCCCTGCAAAATGCTTTAGTTCACGAGTGGAACGCCATAAGTACAGCCGAATGTGCAAAGCTTGTGCGCAGCATGTCCCACAGGATGGCTGCTGTTATCAAAGCAAAGGATGCACCTACTAAGTATGTATGTTTTTATCACTAATCCCTTTTATTTGTGCTGATTTATTAGTCATTACTTGACTTTTTAAAACGAAAAAATCAGTATTTAAATGGAACGTAGGTTCGAATCTCGGTAAAACACCAAAATTGAGAAAAACATTTTTCTAATAGCGGTCGCCCCTTGGCAGGCAATGGCAAACCTCCGAGTGTATTTCTGCCATGAAAAAGCTCCTCATAAAAGTAGGTATCTGCCGTTCGGAGTCGGCTTGAAACTGTAGGTCCCTCCATTTGTGGAACAATATCAAGACGCACACCACAAATAGGAGGAGGAGCTCGGCCAAACATCCAAAAAGGGTGTACGCGCCAATTATATATATATATATATAATACTTTTGGCCATGGCTGTTTTTTTTTTTCGCTGCAAATGAAAAAGTCGGGCAACTAAATATGTAAATGACCACGAAAACCGTTCTAGGAAAGGTAACTACTCTATGTAGTGGAACTCATGTTTGGATTAGATTGACGTGCAGTTTGCCTGGCAAGGGTTTAGAATTATTGCCACACTCCACGCCGACACTGGGGACGTGAAAAATATTAATAAGCAATTTAATGATTGTATACAACCTAAAATATAAATTATTTTGCTAAATACAGAAAAATCAATAAAAAAAGAAATTTAGTAGCATATATAATACATAAGAAATGGGCAAAAGTCATTGTAAGTTACTTCCGTTTCTAACCTTTAAGACACCATTCAGTTTGTTGGAAAAGTGCTTAGGCTCATTTCGAGTGATGTTTTTTGTGATTATTTTAAATTATTTTTTTATCTTGCAAAAAATAATTACAAGCTAATGCGTTTTTAATAAGTGACATCACACACTTTTAAAACAGATCAGCTTACATTAAGCGTCCTCCATTTCTTCATTTTTGCAATTTTGTTAAATGACGTAAATGCTAAAATAATTTATTTTTTGCTTACCTAATAAAAAAGTTCATACAAGAGTTTATGATGGAGTACAGTTCATTAAATATACAGAAAAATACGAAGGCACGTACGTGCAGCTATTAATGAAATTAAAAATATGCCTCAAACATACACACGCACATACATACGAGTATATTTAAGTGGCAGTATCAAGTTCACTGCCACAGGCAAGCTTCTTGGTTGGTTAATAATTTCGTAGCCGGGTAATCACAATGGATTGCTTTTTGGCAGTAATTTGGTTAATTTAATTCTCGTAATATGTAGGTAGCATGTGGTAATCTAAAAATATTGATATATTAATTAAGAAATATGATTTCGTAATTTTACTTTCTATAAGCGTATCCGCGTTTTGACTAATATCTGGCACTTATAAGAACTTCTTCCATCAAGAGTATATTTAAGACTAGCAAACCCGGCCCCCTTCGCTGGGCACACTAAAATAGAATAGATATGGTTTAGAACAGAAAATATATGGTTTTCATATTATTTATTTCTTTATTCTTTATTCAAGCGCTTTGGCATAAACAATATTTTTTGTTTTTTTTTTGTTTTTGAGTAAATATAAAATATAAATTGAAAATCAGGAAAAAAGAAGATTGTTTTTAAATTTCAAATCAACGCATATGAATAACTAAGAAACAATCGTCTTTTTTCCTGATCATCCATGAATTTTTCGTTTCAATTTATATGTTTTATTAAGCATTGGAGCTTTTTTAACCATTATCCATTTATATTTTTCAAAAAAAAAAAAACGAAAAAAATTGTTTTTTCCACGAACACATAATTTCATTCGGATTTCACATTAAATTCTCAAATTTCTTAAGAAATTATTCACTGTTCCAAAATCCACTCCAAAAAATGCACAAACAATTTTTACATGTTGCACTTACGTTTTTTCCAATTTGACAGTTCAGTTCCGCCCCAAGCGTTAAAAAAGTAAGCGACATTATGGCTGGTTCAAAAGAACGCTGTACCCGTTGCCAGTGCTCCGAATTACAACCAAACTTTACCAAACCCATTTTCAATACTTACTTAACAATGTGCATAAGTTTGGTTTAATTCGGTGCAAAGACACGGCGGGTCCACGTTTTGGCATATATTTCGAGACCCTAGTCATCAATAGGTATGAAAATTACCCCGTATTAAAGCACTTATCAACAGCTTTCATTTGATACCCATATTGTACATACACAACCAAAGGTTACCCGGGTCCACATTTTGACCTATATCTCGAGACCCCAGTCACGGAGCGACATGAAAAATACTCTGTACTAAAGCATTCACCAACAGCTTCAATTTGATATCCATGTTGTACAAACACATTCTAGGATCCACATTTTGGTCTCTATCTCGAGACCCTAGTCACGGAGCGGCATGAAAGATACTCTGGACTAAAGCATTCACCAACAGCTTCCATTTGATACCCATATTGTACATACACATCCGAAGGTTACCCGGGTCCACGTTTTGACCTATATCTCGAGCCCTATTTCCAAAATAAAATATGATCCATGTTACTCGTGGATGATGTAGCTTTCGAATGGTGAAAGAATTTTTAAAATCGGTCCAGTAGTTTTTGAGCCTATTCGTTACAAACAAACAAACAAAGTTTTCCTCTTTATAATATTAAGTATAGACATGGAAAAACTTGTTTATAAGCTTGGAAATGTGTATTTAATTTATGAATAGATGTTTTAAATGCTAGACGGAAATTAATAATATTTTTTGTTTTCACCTTAAAGAGGGGATTATTTGCAAAAATTGATGGTCTGAAACGAACTGAATTATATTTTAATGACCACGGAACGAATCATGACGGAGCTTATGGTCGATCACCCTAATTTAGCCAAGAACAGTTTACCAACTTCCGAACGAGCAAGGTAACGACGAATGGGAGGAGCTCTCTACGCGGCTAAATACTGAAAAGCCATCTGCAAAAAGGTGCCAAGTTGTGGAGGAGGAGTTCTATATTAAAATAGAAAATTTGTATGTATGGAATTGTTCTAGGCTTTCACTGATCAAAAGTATCAGGCGAAGCAGACTTTTTCCTTCAGGGAGGCTTCTAAGTAGCAGGCAGACTGGACGAGGGCCATATAACGAGCAGCTCATAACTGTCACCAAGAGGTTGTTGGTGAAGGGCGCCAAGCTTGCAAACATATTCCTAAAAATATAGATAAGTAGATTGGTGGATTGGTGAAAGTTCAGGAGAACCAGATTGGTTGAAGTTCAGGAGAAGCTGTTAACGGTCCAGGGGAGTTTGTTAGCGGTGAAGAAGCGAGCTCTGATTTCAAAGAAGAAAAACACCGCATTCAACAATCCTCCCGAGAAATAGACTAGGAGATAAAGAAACTACAGATAGAAACTTTAAGTTCAAGGAAAAGGAGTGGGCTAGGTTGAAGCGGTTGTCCTGTGGTACACACTCAGGCTCATAGCCCATTGTGATGTCGCGTGGGGAGCTTTACCTACTTCTCCTAAAACCAGTGTGTGCTTTTCAAAATTTTTTGAATATCTCCTATTTTTGTAGAACTAAGATCTTCCAATTCATTAAAAAATTGTCTACATACAGTAATAAACCTACGTCTGGTTAGAGCAGGACAGTGGCACAGTAGTTGCGAGATTGTCTCTTCCTCCTTCTCACCTAGACAACTTCTACAGAAGTTATGTGTTTGCACACCCATCCTTTAAGCGCGTCTACCTATTAGATAGAGCCCCATTGTGACTGAAATCAGTGTGATAAGACTATGCTTATTTTGGCTTGGCAGAGATTCTGTGCATTTAGCATTGAGAGTCGGCCAAAGTTGACGGGCGATTTTGCTTTATTACGCCATCTTTCGTTAGCTTTCCTTACGATTTGTTCAAGGATAAGTAGCTTACATGTTTGTAAGGGTATGCCTATGTCATTGTCTATGTACTCATCGGGCAACTTGGTGCCGAGCCTCGCCAGTTCATCGGCTCTACAGTTACCCCAATGTTGCGATGGCCAGGAATCTATGATACCTTTAGGTGAGATGAGTCAGCCATATTGTTAAGAGATACGTAGCATTTCATGACTACCTTGGAGGTTATCGACTGTCTTCTGAGGGATTTTATCGCCACCTGGCTGAAAATGTAGAAGTCATTTCCAGAGATCGCATCACACTGTACTAATGTCGGGGCTTTCATTATTGCCATCAGTTCAGCCTGAAAGACACTACAGTAGTCGCGAGTACATACCTCCGCCCACCCTGCCCTCGAGCTTTGAGATATCTGTGTATACATGGATAGACCCGCCCTATCTTACATTATCCCATTCCCACTCTTCCCTTGAGGGTAGGAAGGTTGTGAACGTTGTAATTTCAAGTGTAGTTGAAAGTGCATAGTCCACCAATCCGGGAAGCTCCGAAGTGCCAGCCAGGAGTGTTAGAGTGTTCAACCTTATTGCCGCACTGCGCGCGATATATTTTACATGCAGATTTATCGGCAGGAAGTTTAATGTCGCTATAACGCTTTCGATGGTGTGGTTAACATCACGTTCAAGAAAAAGAAGAAGAATTACAAGAAAAATGTTAAGCACTTTATGCTGTTTCTTTGTATGTATCTAAAATTGCTTTAAAGCTGTAATGAAAAGATCACTTATATATTTAAATTTAATAACCTTGGCCGAGTTCTCGTGCTAACCGGCGCCAGCTGGACACACCAAGTGAAGCCAAGTCCTTCTCCACCTGATCTTTTCAACGCAAAACGGACATTCCTCTTCCTCTGCTGGTAGTTGGTACCACATCAAATACTTTCAGAGCCGGAGCGTTTGTATCCATTCGGACGACATGACCCAGCCAACGTAGCCGCTTGATCTTTATTCGCTGCGCTATGTCTATGTCATCGTAAAGCTCATACAGCTCATTGTTCCATCGCCTGCGATATTCGCCGTCGTCAACGTACAAAAATCCAAAAATCTTCCTCAGAATCTTTCTCTCAAACACTCTCAAACACACTGCTCAGTTGCCTACTTAGTCCAAAGTAGCACTTGTTGGCAAGAGAGACTCTGCGTTGGATTGCAAGGCTGACATTGTTATCGGTGTTAATGCTGGTTGCTAAATACACGAAGTCTTTTACATCCTCAAAATTATAACTGTCAACAGTGACGTGGGTGCGATGCGTGGGTGGGCCGACTGTTTGTTCGTATGTATTTTTTTACACGAATTTTGTTTTTTTTTTGCCAGCTTTTCTAAGGAACATATAAAAAAAGAGTTGAGTGTAACATTAAATGGGCCAAATTGACACAAGTCCTTTTGATAGAGTATACCACCCGTCCGTATAAATTTTGCAGGAATATCGAAATTTTATAAACAGCTTTTTTCAAGCTATCAAAAGAGTATTTGATGAAGCGACGTTGTCAGGACTCTCATGCATGGTTGATTTCAAAAATTTAAAACAAAAAACTTGGCTGATTACAGGATTCGGTCTTTCTTTCTTTTCCAATGAATTCCGTTTAAAAATAGCTTCATATACCATACCAACTTTTAACCACCAGTCTTGGCAAAATTAAATCTGTACACAATTTTATAAGTAAAGGGTGGTTAAATTTCAAGGGCCGATGTTAAATGTGAACCACACCTAAACGTCAAGTTTTTTTCTGTATTTTATTTGACATTTTTCAATTTCAGGCTAACTTAATTTGAACCATGGAAAGATACACAATCGAACACCGCGTTACAGTTATCCAGGCTCATTATGAAAACGGAGGTTCAAATCAAAATGCATTTCGAAGAAGATTTCAGAGATCAGGCACATTTTCACCTCAGTGTATTCGTCAATAAGAAGAATTGCCGCATTTGGGCCAATGATAATCCCAGAGTGATTGCCGAAAAACCAATGCACCCGCAAAGAGTGACTGTTTGGTGCGGTTTATGGGCCGGCGGCATCATTGGGCCGTATTTTATGACCCGAATTGGAAGATATGAATGTGGACGATATGTGGTTTCAAGAGGACGATGCCACTTGTCACACAGCTAACGAAACAATGGCTCTTTTGCGCGAAAAATTTGATGGCCGAATAATCTCACGTCACGCCAAGTTCATGTGATTTGACACCGTTGGACTTCTTTCTTTGGGGTTATTTGAAAGAAAAGGTGTACGTCGATAAGCCAGCAACAACTCAAGAGCTGAGGGATGCGATAATTCGGCACATTAACGGCATAGAACCTCAATTATGCCTCAGCGTCATTGAAAATTTGGACCATCGGATGGAGGTGTGCCGCCGAGGCTGCGGCGGCCATTTGGCCGATATTTTGTTCCACACGTAAGTGAGCCACACCAATATTATCATAATAAAGAGAAATGATAATAATTTCTTAAAGAAATTGTATTTGATTCAAAGCCAACACCGGCCCTTGAAACTTAACCACCCTTTATGTATATACTCCTTTTCTGGATATTCCCAACAAATACTTATAGTTCCTGTTCAAAGAAAAGTTGAATACAGAACTACTTGTACGTATTTATGCGAAATTTGTTGGTAGAATTAAAGTATATTCTACAGTGGCCTCAAAAAGTGATGTGTCATGTAATCAATTCTACCTGTAATGTAAATGCAAGTCTATGTGGGGCATATAAGCGTATTTGTACTATGAAAATGCATATGTGTTATATGCAGGTATGCTGCGTTGCACATACACTTATACATTGTACATGCATACACATTAGGGCGGGTCGATTTAAAAAGTAGTAACCCTACCTCTAAATCGAATTCTGATGTCCCCCAATTTGGGTCGAACGAAAAATCCCATTTTGACCCATTTAGAGTGCTCCAATCGAGTCCAAATGTATGACCGACCCCCACTAACTTTGGACGGCCGATCCACCCATGCCAGTGGCACACCTCCTGGAACTCCTCTGGGGGGTTCCCCATACAATCATTTCAAAATATCACCATTTTTGTCCTTTACATGAGAAAAGAAACTAAAAAGTTCGACCCAAATTGGGGGACATCAGAATTCGTTTTAGAGGTATGGTTCCTTCGGCAAAGTTTCTTATTTTGATCCCTAGAATATGATTTTCACAGAGCAATGGGCGATTTTTTTGCCTCCCTACAAATCGACCCGGCCTAATACACATACTACATATATGCCCCTTTAGGCCAAATGTATATCTCCTTACCGTATGAGTCACCTTGCAGTTCAATTAACTTTATCGGAGTGAAGCGCCGCATATTTTTTAATCTCAACTCGAGCGCTGAAATGAAAGCAGGAAGACGGCATAAAAGAGAAACACGAACTGGCCTTGAAATTGTAACACAATGCCACATGCAACACAGCGGGTCTTAACTACATATACCTATTCCCTGTGCGGCACAATCAACATAATCAACATCATTTATTTGTACAACATCTCCAGCACTTCTTGGCGTTTCTGCAGCTGCATATTTATTTATTTTTTGCTTAATATCCGTCCAATCGGTTTTTTATGCTGTCGCTTTTGGCAATTAAGCCGATGTCCTTAAGCAGTGCAATCAACTTAACATAAATCTTCCGTTGCTTTCTTGCCACACGTAACGTCTGTCGACTCATCGCTTCTACGAGTATTTTTAAAAATCTCCTTTACGTGCATTCACACGTTACTGCACTTCCGCTGCTTATTGGATTTAAAATGTGCTAAAAGCTTTTCTAAAATTTGGTTTTGTATTATTTTCATATTTATCGCCGCATTTCATTCACTTTTAATATTTTTTTATTTGAATAACTTTACCGCTACAACTGACAATGAGCTGATTAATACTTGCGGTCGAATACACTAAGCTCAGAAGCTGGCCTCTATTTATGACAAAGCCTCGCCAGTAAAATAATTAATGTAAGTGATAGCCAGTTGAGTAGATTGAATGGATTAAAATCAACACTTATTTTCTTAAAGTTCCAAGTCAGTTATAGGAATGTTGATATGCATTTTTAATTGCTTAACAGGCATGTCGTGTGTCACAACTACTTCGAAGAATTTTTAAACACCTCATGTAATAACGAAAAGGCTTATATATACCTTATATATATACCTAGGCCTATTGACGGATATTTTCTTTACCGATGGGTCCAAGAATGAAATTGGGTCTGGAGCCGGATGGTACTTAAACGATAGTAATAAGTATGACTATGCTATGGAGGAAGTGTCAACTGTTTTCCAAACAGAAGTTTTTGCCATTCTGAAAGTAGCCGAATGGATAATCGAGAGGAGATGGAGCGGGAAACAGATTGGAGTCTTCAGTGACAGTCCGGCCCTGGAGAACGGGAAGCAAACCTCAAAGATTTTTTCAAGAATGTAAGAAGAAGCTTAATTCTGTCGCAAGACAAAACCGGCTTGTACTTACAAATATGGGTTCCGGGACACTCCGGTGTTCAAGAAAACGAAATTGCCGACGAATTGGCCAACCGTGGATCAGCGGTGACCCCAAAAGGGCCAGAGCCAATAATTGGAATCAGTTCCGCAGGAATCAAGAATTGGATCAGCGATTATGTAGGCAATCTACATAAAGAGCGATGGTCCGGTCTAGAACGCTGCAGAACTGCAAAGTGTTTTGTGACAAGTCCGAACAGAAAACTGTCAAACATTCTACTAAAACTTATTATAGAAGGAAAGACATTCGGTTGATGGTCGGCATCATTACAGGTCACAACCCATGGGGTCAGCATATGATCACCATTGAAATCATCGAGGACCGGGTATGCCTGTCATGCTTGGAGGAGGCGGAAAGCACTGAGCACTTTATGTGTGAGTGTCCTGCCTTTGCTAGAGCACGGCTTGGGTTCCAATGTCATGAGAATGAGTAACATTCGATTTGCCAAAGAATCTGGAAAATTCTCACAGGACTAACTATCTATCTCTCTGTCTCTATTCTTTCCTATCTCTTTCTCTGATACTTTTCTCTTTCCCTCCTTGACTAACTACCCCTTTTCCAGAGCTTTAAATAGCCTGAGTGTTTTAGGAGCCACCAAATCTCCTGGTGCTCCTTGACTCGACTTTTCAAATTTCAAATTTCAGGCCTATGTGTACATAATTGGCGAGTACACTCTTTTTGGGAGTTTGGCCGAGCTCCTCTTCCCATTTGTGGCGTGCGTCTTGATGTTGTTCCGCAAATGCAGAGACCTACAGTTTCAAGCCGACTCCGAACGACAGATATTTCTTAAGAGGAGCTTTTTCATGGCAGAAATACACTCGGAGGTTTGCCATTGCCTGCCCAAGGGCGAACGCTATTAGAAAAATGTTTTTATGAATTTTGGTGTTTCACCGAGATTCGAACCTACGTTCTCTCTGAATTCCGAATGGTAGTCACGCACCAACTCAATCGGCTACGCGGCCGAAAAGGCTAAAATGGATATAGGTAAATATCAACCAGTAGGTTAGGTTAGGTAGTGTTGGTTGATCTGTAAAAAGATCTCACTTATACCCGCAAAGTCCCTTGTGTTGTCAATGCTATGTATCTGGAGTCGAAGATATTATTTTATGTAATTCTTAATGCACGTCTTTGCGAGTTTTAACAAGCCGTTCAACCGTTTGTTAGCAATATTCTTCTACGATTAGAAATATCTTGATTCTAGGCATATTTGTAGAGTTCTGCAAAGAGCAGGGCAGTGGCAAAGTAGCTGTTCCAAAGTACTCCCAGCATTCGCTTCCTCGCTTGTGCTACACGCATCGCTTTGGACTAATCCCATTTTGGTTGCATGACATGGGCTGAGATAGTGTCCCGTCAGTGCTCTAACCAATATTTTGAAGTATTTTCTAGGCAGTGATAAAATAAAGTTCGTAGTGTTCCTATTTAAAGTTCTTAGCATAATTTTGGCAGTTTTGTACGAGCATATCAAAGTTGGTAATTGGCAAAATTTTAGGTATTGGTCCCAACCGAAAAAGCCACAGAAGAAGAATCACATTCTGAAGGTTAATAATACAAGGAGGCAAACAAATTAATCATCCAATTTTATTTTTAAATAATTTTTTAATAAATAAAAAAATATTTTTTAGTGATGGAAATCTTTAATTTGACCTTTATGCGCCCCATTGTTTATATACTACAACTTCACAAGTGTCAAATATGATTGACTTAAGTCGCCATAGGCAAAAATGATACATCTTCCGATATGGTGATTATTTTTGCGCCATCTCGTATATATAAAACTCTGTAAATATTTAAATTATCAAGATGGAGTTAATTCCGAGATACTTGTCTTTCTAATCTTCCCTTGTATATGTGGTTTTTTCTGCCAGCTCTTCGGAGCTCTTTTTTTATTACAACTTGTTCAGCGTTAGGGGGGGTGCGGAAAGCGAGAAAAGCGGCTATCTTGAATGGATTCAAGCATCAAAGTTCATTTTTCTATTACTACACCAGAAATATAAATAGCAACCAACGTAACATACCCTATGATCAAAAAGTACCGGGTTGACTGTTTTCTTCGATTGCCAAGTCGTAGTGCATCATGAGTACCTTCCATTGGGTCAGACAGTTAATAAATAATATTATTTATCCATTTTGAAGCGTACGAGAGATGTTGTACGTCGAAAACGGCCGGAAATGTAGGCAATTTGCATGATGATAACGCGTCATCGCACCGAACACAAATTGTGCTGGATTATTTCACCAAACACCAAGTAAATACCATCGTGCAAGCACTGTATTCACCTGATATGGCCTCGTGCGACTTCTTTTTGTTTCCCAAGCTGCAGTTACCACTTCGTGGAAGGAGATTTCAGTCGATAGAGGAGATCAACGAGAATGCGACGAAGGAGCTGATGGCCATCCCATCGTCGGCCTAACAGGGGTGCCTGGAGGACTGGGTTAAATGTTGGCACATGTGTGTTGCTTCAGGCGTGTCATATTTTAAAGGAGATACAATAAATCTGCCTGAAATTTAACTCTGCTTTGTTTTATTTAAACATTCCCGGTACTTTCTTATCATAGGGTTTGCCACGGAGCATCAAATACGATTGACGCCGATTAAAAATAGACAACTTGTCAAATCTGTTACTGAATATTATAATATATGTTTCTCTTATATTATGCCTATTCATATTTAGTAAGCATTAATAATTCAATATTAAAGACTATTATCTTATGTTAAGTGATCATTTAATCTAAACTTTTTTTAAAGATATATCAATCAATTAAATTCATGATTCCAGTTACGAATATTTCTCGTCATATTAAAATTAAAACGCACAATTTGGCATTACTGCTGCCCATCTATTCAGCAACTCAAAAACGCCTGAAAGCATTAAGCTGCACATCATTCAGCCGGCCAGGCTCTCAGCCTGTCATTCAACTATTCCGGCAGCATTTCAGTAACGCTTGTCAATATAATTTTCTACAACAAATTCGAGCTGCAGCATGCTTGATGGAATTTCAGAAGCTTTAGTCAAATTGTATAATGAAGCAAAATGAATGCATATTTCATGCCTATGTAGAGGTGAACAAATTATGATATTAGGTGGGCATGCTTTTACAACCCAGCATATCGAGTTTCCATACTCATCTGCATGTTTGAGAGGTTGCTTAGCTCAGCATATGCGTAGTTCACCACGTATGTACATATGTATGTATGTTTATTATACCTGAGTGCACTTGTGCACAAAGGTTTTTAGTTTACTGACGTAACGGTTGCATGTAACAGTATAAAGGAATGGAGCTAGATATAGACGCTCAGAATGATGAGAGGAATTGCTTTATGGTCCGTTGGATGAAACTAATTAGAGCCCCTCATACGGGTGGGCCATATAGCGTTTGCTTTTTGAACCACCTATTTTTTTTAGAGTGGTAACCCAAATGACATGTCAAGTGTGTTCATAATTTACTTAAAGGTTTGAAATTTACGAAATGGGACGCTTGAACAAAAGTGGGAAATATTGAAAACTTATTTCCAAAGTGGTGAGTCTTCTTCTTCTTCCGCGGTTACAGTAAATGGCGAGCGTTACCGTGACATGCTCAACGAGTTTTTATTTCCAAAAATTGAATAGGATGACATGGACGACATTTGGTTTCAACAGGACGGTGCAACTTGTCACACTGCCAAAGTTAGACTCGAACTTTTGGCCACCGTTTTTGAATTCCGAATAATCCGTCGAAATTCCGATATCAATTGGCCGCCTCGGAGCTGTGATTTAAGCCCGTTGGACTATTTTTTGTGGGGAGCCGTTAAGGACAAATGCTATGCGAGACGATCCAGAGACGATTGATGATTTAAAACACGAAATCGAAGTTGCCATTCATGAAATTGGAGCCCAAACAATCGAAAATGTGCTTAAAAATTGGGTTGATCGAATGGCCTACTGTAAAGCCAGTCGTGGCAGTCATTTAAACGATATTATTTTTCATTCATAAATGACAATGTTCAATCTTCAAAATAAAAAAAAAAGTTTGAAAAAATATTGATTCGTTTTTTTTTTTTATAGCCGATTCAAAAAGCATATTTTACATGGCCCCCCTATATATAGAGTGGTCACACAATTTATTCGTATACTCACAGTTTATATACAGATACACCTGATACTTAGCACGATTTATACAAAAGATATATAGGAGAGGATATATTCCTAAAAAATAACAAAAACTTCCAAGTTCATTTTTGGAATTCGAGAACTTAAGGCACAATTTCACGCAAAAATATTAATCGTACATAGTCATATAAAGAATATTTTATTAAAAAAATAATAGAAAAAACGAGTATTCTGTACGTTGTTGGGTCGGCTTTAGCTTTGATAACTGCTTCCAAACGTCGATGCATACTTTTTACCAATACCTTGGTTTCATTAGCTGCAATTTTCTGCCACTCAACACTTTAAGCTGTCTTTAATGACGCCTTTGGTGTTATTTTGTGCTTTCTGATTCTCCTTTCTAAGAGCTCCCAGACATGCTCAATTGGGTTCTAGTCCGGTGATTGAGACGGAGTTTAAAGCTGCTTACAGTGGTAAAGGAGCCAATCTTTCACGAGATAAGATGAGTGTTTTGGGTCATTGTCTTGTTGAAACAAGAACCCTTTAGCATCCAGTCCAAGTTTAAAGGCATTATCATGCAAATTATTCTTCAAAATCTTTAAATACAGATGTTTGTCGATTTTATCATCAATAAAAACCATTTTTTATACGCAGCTGCTATGCACCCCCAAAACATAGCAATCCCCCTCCATGCTTAACTGTAGGAATAAGATTTTTTTCTTTCTGTTCTGTATTTTTTTGCGCCGAACTTTTGGAGGGTCATCTGATCCGGAAACATTAAATTTCGACTCATCATTAAATATGACGTTTTCCCCGAAAAGAATCTGGCTCTATTATATAGCATTTGGCGAACTCCAATCTCTTCTTTCTGTTAATATCTGAAATGTAGGGCTTGGGCGTGCCACTCTGCTGTGATAACCGGCGTTAGGAAGACAATTACGGACTGTTTGTGGGCTTATTTTTTTATGCAAAGACTCTTGAATATTTCGGCATAGTATCGTGGAGTCTAATGCATAGAACCTTAAAATATGTGGATACTTGGGCCAAAACATGTGGTTTGAGCCTGAATGCGGCCAAAACGGAACTAGTGTTGTTTACAAGGAAATATAAAATTCCCGACTGTCGGCCTCTGACACTCAACGGAACTCTTTTGCTGGTCGGTGAAAAGGCCAGGTACTTAGGTTTAACCCTTGACAGGAAACTTTCATGGAAGCTGAATGTTCAGGAAAGAATAAAGAAGGCTGCTACGGCGCTTTATTCCTGTAAGAGAACTGTAGGCTTAAAATGGGGATTAGCCCCCAAAATAGTTCACTGGCTATATACGGCCATTGTCAGACCAATTATGACCTACGGAGTCCTGGTCAGGTGGCCATCCCTTGATAAGAAAACTTCCATTAAGAAACTAGATAGTATTCAGAGGGCGGCAAGCCTCAGTATTACTGGGGCGCTCAAAACAACGCCAACTTCGGCTCTAAGCGTTATGTTGCATCTATTACCAATTGACCTATATTGTAGACAACTGGCCGCCAAAGCGGCTCTAAGATTGAGGGAATCATCGATGCTCAAGACAAACAAATGGGGACACTCGCGCATACTTGGGATGTTTCCAGGTATTCCTAATACCACCGACTTTTGTGACTCGGTGAATACATACAGGCCTTATACAGTCCATTTTCCATCCAGAGAGGAATGGGTGAATGGGTTAACAAACAACGAAAACGGGGTTAGTATATATACGGACGGCTCAAAACTCAATGATCAAGTGGGAGGTGGTGTATATTCGGAAACTATTTTCGCCAATTTATCCTTTCGCTTACCTGATCATTGTAGCGTATTCCAGGCCGAAATCCTGGCAATCTCAGAAAGCCTTTTAATGCTAAATAAAAGCGTAGTCACTGTTAGAGATATCTTCATTTATTCCGATAGTCAAGCAGCTCTGAAATCGCTTCTATCAAGCAAACACTCGTC
Organism: Anastrepha obliqua; assembly: GCF_027943255.1. NCBI lineage: Eukaryota > Metazoa > Arthropoda > Insecta > Diptera > Tephritidae > Anastrepha > Anastrepha obliqua. The sequence continues at coordinate 16,835,552 of NC_072894.1, forward strand.
TAAGACAGTAAAGGAGTGTTACAAATTATTAACAACACTTGCACAGTACTTTTCTATTAATCTACTCTGGGTGCCAGGACACAGTAACATTATAGGTAACTGTAAGGCAGATGAGTTAGCTAGATTAGGCTCCTCGCTCCAAATTAGTCAGGACAGGCTTGACATACCTATGCCCTTGGCAACATGTAAACTTTTGATTGACATATACACCATTAGTGCTGCTAACTCCAACTGGAGGCAGTTAAACACCTGCGCTATAAGTAGGCTAGCGTGGCCCGAATGGAACATGGGTCGCACTAAGAGTCTACTTAAGTTAGGCAGGAGGGATCTAAGGATTGTAGTAGGTGTCCTATCTGGGCACTGTCTAATAGGAAGACATGCCAGTAGATTAGGGGCACCATCTAATGACTACTGTAGAAGCTGTCAAGATATAGAGGAGGTAGAGACAATCGAATACCTTCTATGCGGGTGCATGGCTCTGTGTAGAAGGCGGTGGAGATTGCTCGGTTTCGCTTTTCTGGACAGCATTGCAGATGTTGCAAATCTCAAACTATCTAGTATAGCTAGCTTTTTAAAGGCCACACAATGGTTTAGAGAGGACCAAGTTGAGTAGGATAGGACAGTTCCGGTGGCATCACAAGGGGCCTCTAACTGGCCTAGGTGCGTCGTAGGACAGCCACTTCACCTAACCTAACCTATCGTGGAGGTTATTTTGGGATATTGCGCGACTAATGCTACTTCGCTGCGTTCCGCACGTGAAGTCAATATGTTTCGCCTTCCGGCTTGGTGGCGATTAGCTTCCAATTTACCAGTATTAACATAATTAGCAGTAACGCTTTGCACCGTAAAATGTGATTTGCCAATTTTTTTGCCGATTTTGCGCAGATACTTGTTTTCCAAATACAATTTAATAACAATTTCACGCATTTCTAATGGTAAGTCTCCACTTCATCCCATTTTGTCACTTTCAATCGAGATATGACGCGCAACTGAAACTGAATCGGCGATAAAAGCTAAGAAAAACCAATCTTATTTCGTTTTCAGCAATATTAGTAAAATCACAAACAATTTTTACCTTTACTTTCGCAGCTACAATATCATGAGCTGAAAGTGTACGAATAAATGTTTTGCAGCATTTTGTTACATCTGCCTGCTTTCCTTGGAACCCTTCAGTATGAGTTGAAATAACGGGAGTTTCGTTTGCGGCAATTCATTAGGAATGTAACATTCTTACAGTGACCCAAAAGAAATATATTAACTATATTGTCACAGCAATTATTTTGCGCAAAGCTAACGTTTTTTACATACTGCGAAGGGTGTACGAATAAATTGTGTGACCACTGTACATACATACTTATACTACTGTGGGCAAAAAGTAAGGTGAATTTGGTTGTAAAATGAAAAATCTTTATTTATTCTTGTAAATCAATTCATCCCCTTCAAAATAATCCCTTCTCGATGACACACTTATGCCAACGATTTTTCCAATCCCCGAAACTCCGGTATAGCCATCAGCACCTTCTTCGATTCAGCTTTTATCTCCTCAACCGACTCGAAACGCGTTCCCCGGAGTAGTCTCTTGAGTTTTGGGAATAGCCAGAAGTCCCACGGAGCCAAATCAGACGAATACGGTGGTTGCGGAACGATATGCATGGAATTTTTGGCGAAATGGTCACGAAGAATGAGTGCAGTGTGAGACGGTGCATTATCGTGATGCAAAAACCAAGAGTTGTTGGTCCATAATTCTGGTCTTTTTAGATGAATTGCTTCACGTAAACGACGCATAACGCTGAAATAATATTCCTTATTAACAGTTTGGCCAGGTGGAAGGAATTCATAGTGCACCACACCACGAAAATCGAAAAAAACTGTCATCATGACCTTTATTTTTGAACGACTTTAACGTGCACTTTTCGGTCTGGCCTCACCTTTAGCACGATATTCGCTTGATTGGTCGGTTGTTTCAGGGTCGTAAGCATAAATCCAAGTCTCATCTCCTGTAATGATGCATTTGAGCTTGTCCTGATAGTCTGAAAGCATTCTTTCACACACATCAACGCGACGCCTTTTTTCCAAGAAATTGAGAGTTTTCGGTATCAAACGAGATTTGACTTTTCATAGGCCCAAATGGTCTTTCAAAATGGTTTTCACAGATCCTTCTGATATTCCAATCATATCAGTAAGGTCTTTAACAGTCAACCGACGATTTTTGAGCACTAACTCCTTCACTTTATTGACGATGGTCGTCCGGAGCGCTCGAAGTCATCAACACGATCTCGACCCTCTTTGAAGTCTTTGTAACACTTATAAACATTTTTCTGCGACATGGTTGAATCACCAAATGCCTTCTGCATGCTAAACGTTTCCGCAGCCGAAATTTCATTCCGCAAACAAAATTTGATGGCACTTCTCTGCTCAATCAAATCAAACATTGTAAAAATCGAAAAATGCACTTTTGGTCGTTTGGTAAACACAAGCGTAAATATATTACTGATAATGACATTCACATGAAAGTTGGCCCAGATGTTATTAACAGTGCTGCCAACTCATGAAAAAAATAACTAGAGCGAAATTTTAATCCCGCGAAGTTTGACAAATAAATTCACCTTACTTTTTGCCCACAGAGTATATATATAAACATACATACATATTTAGATTCTAATAAAGAGAAATTTATCAATCAGATAAAACTCACACCAATTGCGTTAAAAAGCTTGGTCGATGAATCTTAAGCTTTTGTGATTTTATTGTTTTCTATGGAAATATTGTGTGAACTAATAATATTGACTTTGAGGGCTTTTCGTATTCAAAATCGTCCCTGCTGTTAGAATTCAGCAGTGCTTAAAAGGCTTCCCACCGTATCTCGAGGGTACCCTTAATGTCGGCTGCTGCTTTCATCTCTATTTGTGCTTGAACTAGCAACGGTTTTGTTACTATTGATTGTGGCATTATTTTCTATTAGAGCTCTCAGGTTAACTTCCTACCGCCAACATCTTAAGCTGCTCTCCCCCACTTTATTCTTCCTAACTCTAACCATTTTTAAAATGAAGCCCTAGTGGGTACTACTGCCCATACATTTATAAGCATTTGGCATTCGAATGAAATTATTCTGGTTTCACTCACGAACTTTAACCTTTTTGACGTTGCACTGACAAGTTGTGAAACGAATGCCATTTATGTATGTACGAGAATACTTGGTGATATGTGGGTAAGAACATCTTCTCGTTTGGGTTTTGTCAACAGCAATCAGACGTGTACGTACTTACAGGCTTTTTGAATTACAAACTTTTAATTTAATTTAATCTTTTGTTGTGTGCATTTGCACCTAAAAATGTAGAAACAACTCTGTGTCTGCGTTGGTTCAATGCACGCTTTCTCGTATCTACATATAAAAGAACATCTAAACGTGTACATAAGTATATTTATTGTTTATTGTTTGTGGCTTGGCGATTGTGTCATTGGCATTACAGCGGAATGCACGCGCGCACCCAAAGGGGGATTTTGGGATTCAAGTGCCCTTGAAATTTTTATGTTAATAAAGGCGCTACTTTGGCTTGTTGCTATTGACGAAGTTCTGATAATGTTAAATAAGGGTGGGGTTAAGGTAGTAGCATACGCCCATAACTTGGTCCTAATGGTATCGAGACGGTTTCCCTCAGCGGCTTCCGAGTCAACTCTGACAATATGGGGCTCGTGCCACTTATCAGAAAATATAAACCTCCACACTTTAGACTTCCCAAATTAAACAACCACGTTCTCCCGCTTTCATCGAAAGTTAGGTATCTTGGAGTGATGCTTGACTCCAAATTCCATTGAAAGCTACACATTGAAACCTGGGGAAAGAAGGCCAGTATAGCCTTCAACTCCTACAAATCTATGTTCGGCAAAAAATGGGGAGGAAATGGGGAATGTAGTGCTTCTGTCAATCTTAACTTATGAATGCCTGGTTTGGTGGGAAGCTCTTCAGAAGGGCTATAATACCACTAAACTGGGGAGGGGGCGAAGAACTGCATGCATTAGCATCACCAGAGCACTTAAAACTTGCCCCAGTGCTGCCCTGAATGCCTTTTGCACTAACTTCACATCGCCGTTTACGTTATTTCCATCGGAGCTCAGAGTGCAATCGAGTTAAAGGAGGTTGGCATCTGGAGGCAATCTCTCAAGGGACATAGTAGCATTTTCGGGCAGTTAACACAGCATTCTTCCGAACTTCGGACAGATCTATTTATCCGCAAACTGGACTTCGAGGGTCGTGCTAAGGCAATCTTTCTAAATAGGGAGGATTGGATGGAGGGGAAAATCTGGAAAGACTCAAGATGGAATCGGGAGTCGGAGCAGGGGTTTTCTCTAAATCAGTCAACTTCTCTATCTCCTTAAAATTGCCGAATATTGCTATTGCATTTCAGGCCGAAGTCTTTGGGATCCTCCAGGCATGCAAAATGCTTAGGGGGAAGGTGCGAGCGAGGGAGATATTAACATTTTCTCCGATAGTTAAGCCGCGATCAAGGCTCTGACGACGCCATTGTACAGAACCAAAGTAGGAACTCCTGTAAGGAGGAGATCAAATCATTTCTCTAATCTGTGCTCCAGGACATAGGAACGGAGAGGGGAAAAATTGCTGATGAGTTTGCCAGGAAGGGGACTGAATTGGCCTTAGAGACCTCCTACCTGGTTATCGGCATCTCTCTGACAATTGCTAAAGGGGAATTGCACAACTAATTTCTCCAGGAAAGATGAAGCTCCATTTCTTCATGTGCTATTTCGAAAACCTTTTGGCCCTAGAACAATAGAAAGAGTACTCAGAAAGTGCTGTGGATTCCATGCCATGCAATTTCCAAACTCGTAGCTGTGTTTACCGGCTATTGGACGATCGGCTCGAACGCCGAGAAGCTAGGCTTACATTTAACCCCCATTGCAGAAGCTGTGGGAAGCTTTCAGAGAAGAAGACTGTTGACCATTTTCACTCTAAATGTCCGGTTTTCACAGCCAGGAAATTAAGTTGGGTACGTTTTTCTTCGACAGCCTGGGGCAGTGCTAAAACCTTGATCCCGTCAAATCTCTCCGTTACATCAACAGCTCTCTTTGGCTCTAGATATCTGCCCGATGGGGCAGCGCTTTAGTGCTACTTGGGCAGTGCCAGACTGGCACTCATAGGTATATCATGCAATTTAATTTCTTTTATTAGGTCCCGATACAATGATTTCGGAAATCTAAAAAAACTCCTGAAAGTTTTTTCTGCCAACAAAAGTATGACTTCCGTACTGCGTAAACTGGCTAGAATTTCCCTACGGTTATTTCCAGAAGATAAACAAGTTTATTTTCATTCATATACATTAAAAAGTGTATTTAAGAAAAAATTACCTCGTTTTATATTCGTCGCTTTTTCAAGTCAAATAAACAGCAGCAAACTCTTCCTCCATATGCTTCTTTTTTTTTTTTATATAGCCCGTGGCACAATGTATTTACTGCGTCGTCGCTTCGGTGCGCAATTTATCTCTCATCTCGGGCCAAGTGGATTGGACACCAAGATCGTGTGATATCCCACCTTTGGACTTTTATTTGTGGGGGTGTGTGAAGTCGAAATGTTTTGTGGATAAACCAGCTTCAATTGAGGCATTGAAAGCCAACTTTACTAAAGGTATTCACGAGATGCCGACCGAAGTCTTCCAGCGAGTCGCGCGTCATTCAAAATTGGTGTTTACGGATGGCCGAATTACGGTGCAGTTGCGTCCAACATTTACAAAGGATTTTCTTCAAAAATCAATGTCATGAATGGTTCTGCACAAAAATAATAAAGAATGCCCAATAAGTTTCAATTAAAAATCCGATACCCCTAAATTGAACACCCTTTATGCATAAGTATATATATTTATACGTTAGAGGTAGTAGGCGAAACGACTAACATGAGCAGTCAAAAGACACTCACACCATTTCGACTTTTATTTCAGATTTTTTATAAAGGGTTTTCCAATAACAGGTGTTGCAGGTGAATGGGTTACGCTATCGAGAGATGATTCACGATTTTTTATGGCCGAGGTGATCACAATTGGCCACCGAGATCTTTTGATTTAGCACCTTGTGACTTTTTTCTTTGGAGTCACGTGAAAGAGAAGGTCTACGCCAACAGCCCAGGGTCGATTCAAGACCTCAAAGAAGGAATTCGTGAGGCTATCGAGGTTATAGGGCAGTCACTTCGTAATTCGGTTATGGAAAATTTCATGAAAAGGATATTGTCTTGTAAGCGTGGTCATTGTGGCCATTTGTCTCATGTTGTTTTCCACTATTAACGGCATACCTTCCTCTTTATAATGAAATAAACATCCGATCATTTATATTAAAAAATAGCATTTTTCTTTGAATTTCAAAATAACACCTCTTATTAAAAAGCCCTTTATATAATTTTATGTGCACATATGCAATTATTTACTTGAATATAGATGCCTCTTTAAAGTTTTTCTCACTTAAAAGAAGGTATTGCAAGCATATCGTCCCCTTAGTATTAAAATAGCCTATAAATGTTTTGATGTTTTGAGAAAATGAATTTCAAACTTTTTGTCGAAAGTAGCTCTCACTCAAATCTCGTTATGTCTGTAAATATTTATTATTTTTTGACTGACGTTTTGACCCACTTTGTGGAACTAGAATTTGAGAAAATTTTGACCACATATAAAATCGACGATGGAGAATCCAAAAATTCAATAAAAAAATAATAGCCTATGAGCACGTAGGCTATTGTTATACTAAGGGGACGATATGATAGTAGTGATTTACATATTTTATATATTTATATGAGAGACCGAATATTTGTCATTTACAAAACCCTCTCGAAAAAAATTTTGGTTGCCATCTGGCAAAATTTTGTGTGTCATTGAATAAATTTTTCTTTGTTTTTAATGATGCAAAGTAAAAAATGAAATTCTTTCTTCAATTTTATTTGCATTTTTTTGCTGAAAACAGATTTTCGTCTGCGTTGCCTTTTCTTATTAATGGCTGAAATATTTGTGAAAACAATGTAATTAATGATAATTTCAAATTAATAAAAACATATTAATAAGTCCCATTTTTTGCTGTATTCATTTATTACTTACTTCTTTCTGGTTTTTTCGTGTACATATGTATGTATGTAACCAGCATTTACCACGAATTCTCTCTAGCGGATTGTATTACCAATTTGTATTCGTTAAGGTTAACCGTTACAATGAATTAATAATTCACATTTATCTTCGTGTCAAATGTCAAACGGTTGAAAAAGTCACGACAAAATTGGTGGCCGAAATATCGTAGTGAAATATTTTAGCTCATTTGAACAGCTTCAAAATTCGCATTCTTCATTGCTGTCGTTTGCCACTGGGCACCACCCACCCAAGAAAATTGATAAATTCCAAAACTGTTAACAAATTTTGGCTTTACATATACATATATATTTTACCACTGCGGAATATGACCACAGGCAATGGCAAACCTCAGCTATGAAAAATCCACTCATAAAAAATTACCTCCCCTTCGGGGCGGTATAGAACTGGCGGTGCCTCTGCAAAGACGCACATCATAAATTAGTGGAGGAGCTCAGGCAAACATCTTAAAAAGGCACGTACGCGCAATTTACATAAATTAAATGTAATTTGTAATATGTACGTAGGTATGCACTTGGACTGTATGTTCTAGACGGCGCATGAATTTTGAATGCCAAACTGAACTGAACCGAATATCGGTCACTGAGATACACGAGTGAAACCTTTCTTTTCCTTTTCTTCTTGATCTTTCCAATGCACAGAATGCCTTAACCTGTTCCTGCTACCATCCACAGATACCTGCATTGATACCTTTTAGGGCTCAAGCGTCTGTATCCATTTGTATGACATGGCTGTGTCTTATAAAAATTTGTGCTTGAGCGGCTGAATTCTGCATCTTGAGCAACCTTTACGATCACTCGGTTAAAGAAATCGCATAGGAGTCATACTACCAGAAACCTGGCTTGGTATCAAACGTTTCAAAAATGCTCTTCCCTATTCTGATAGAGCTGCTGGTATGGATAAATGATATTTTATACATTTAAACTATTAAGAAACTCGACTGTTTGCAACGCTTTGGGTAAAAAAAGTAAGTAAACATTTTTATTTACAACATCAATTGCATTTATCAGACTTAAACTTCTTTAAATTTAGTTCAGGTTTCACTCTTTTGGATTCACTTTATTTGTTCACATCAGATGATTGCCGACGAGCGTGAAAAGACAAGAGTTGTCCATTTTTACAACTTTACATTTACAACTTTTACGTTACATTGGCGTTGGCTTTGCTCAACTTTGGCTATGTGAAAGTTTTTGTAAATTTAATTTATTCGTACTCAGTTGTTGAAGTGCCGCCAACGCCAACTCCAACGCCAACGCAACGCCAAAGTTGCATGTACTAAGTATATTCGAGCCTGTAGAAATGCTCAGTATTATTTTTAGTTCTTATTGCTGTTCTTTGCGTGGTTGTTTGTCCGTAAAATTGCCTGCATGCCCTATACTTTACCTTCGGAAGCCACACTGGATTGTGAGTCATCCCACTAAATGCTTTTAGTTTGTGGATTGTAGTTTGTTTATTTCGATATATATTTCATCTGGAAATATACCGTTAGCTTTGTTTTAGCAACGCCGAATTTACTCTTCGAATTCATACAGTTGGTGCGCAGGAGTTGGTGCGCACCGAATTTATGTAAATCTAAAAAAGTGATTGGATGAAATTTACCCCAGTGTGCGATTCACGTACTTTTTTCCATATACAGTCAACGACAAAAGAAAGTGTACACTATATATCAGATGCTTTCCATTTCAATTCAACCGGGCTATTCGGGTCATGTTCTTAGATTTCGATGAAACTGAGACACGTATTTTTTTGTTCGCCCGAAAAAAATTTTTTTCAAGAGTTATCGGCAATTTTGTTTTTCGGCTGAAACTCGATTTTTTTTAATTATATAAGAAAATTTTTTTTTTAAATGCCCATAACTTAGTCAAAAATGAACCGATTTTAATAATTCTGGGTTCAAAATGATCGTAATTACTTACACGAGCGACTTCATGTAGAAATAATTGCAAAAAAGTAGTTGAAAATTTTTTATTTAGCAAAAAAGAAAAAAAATTGAAATTTTTTCGAAATTCAATATTTCAAAAAGTGTATTTTTTTTTTTTTATAACTTTTTCCAAATCAAGAGGACATCTCAAACTTCAATTAAGCTGAATGCCCAGTAGCTAAAATGAGTTGTTTTTGAGTAATGAATTTTTGAGTAGAAAACCTGTTTCGCACTTTTTGTTTTTTGCAAAATAAAAAATGTTCAACTCCTTTTTTGCAATTATTTCTACATGAAGTCGCTTGTGTAAGTAATGACGATCATTTTGAACCCAAAATTATTAAAATCGGTTCATTTTTGACTAAGTTATGGGCATTTAAAAAAAAATTTTTCTTATATAATTAAAAAAAATCGAGTTTCAGCCGAAAAACAAAATTGCCGATAACTCTTGAAAAAAATTATTTTTTTCGGGCGAACAAAAAAATACGTATCTTATTATTTTGACCAGAGAGCAACATATTTCAGTTACATCGAAATCGAAGAACATGACCCGAATAGCCCGGTTGAATTGAAATGGAAAGCATCATCATATAAGAGCTACCAAAAAGGCTCCAGGATTTAGATTGGCCGCAGTTTTTGAAAGTTACAATACTTTCAGCTGTTTAACGACGCTATTGAGCCATAAAAACCAGAGTGGGGAATCATCTCCACCTTTGGATCAAAATCAGACACCCACACAACGTTTGCAGTGACAAATGTGCAGTGCTATATATACCTTATAAACAGGAAAGAAGTACATAATATGCAGCGATAGTAAATCGACAATTGATGTATTATTCAACACAAACAATAATACGGAGTTGATCAATCGTATAAAGGAAATTTTACACCAACATATAAACACAATCAAAATCATGTGGATCCTTGGCCATGCTAGTATAAAAGGCAACGAATTTTCCGATGCACGCGCTAAAGAAGCAGGAAGCGAACCAAAAATATTACAGGTACATCCGCACTTCACTAAAAAAGACATACTATACGTAACTTAGTGAAAAAATTTGTTAACTCGTGGATTGCTAGAGAGTGCACAAACTACCACCATCACAATAAAGATCAAAATCCATTCAGTATGAAGCCAAATTACCCACCAGTTTGCTCTAGTCAAGACCTTGAAAAGTTCGTGTGCCTTAGAATAGATCACACCTTAAGCACATACTTCCACCTCCTAAAAAATTCAGCCAACCTGTCCGTCATTTATATATTGGACGAATGCCCTGTTTTATACCTAGCCAGGGATATCACATCACAATGAAGATATCGAACATTGCTAACATCAGTAGTAGATGTTAGATAGTTGTAGTAATACTTTACATATGCATCTATAAATTTGTAGTGGCATGAGCCGAAGGCCGTAGTAGCCAGCACTTATCTGTAGTGGATATATTATTTATAGTTAGTTCTTATGTAAATAAATAATTAGAAAAAAAAAATACATCGTTCTCCTGTTGGTTGATCTGCTGCAATCCTTGTTGCACAATCCTGCTTCATCAATCGTGTAATTTCTCTGGCTGTCCCAAGGACACAAGAAACTTGAACAGATACCCTTAGCCAGGTTTAGCTCACGAGTCGACATGGTTTTCCAGGATGTGGCGCTTGGAGGTGGAGGCGGAAAGTTAGGCTTTGGGTGAGAATCAGGTCTCTTTAGCGGACCTAGGCATGCAATACGCGGTCCGACTGCTGACAAGATGAGGTGCTATTTCTGCACTCCACCCTACATCCATTACTAAGGCTACTTCCTTCCATCGCGGCACGTTCAGCTTTACGTTCTGGGACGTCCTCTTCCTTGGCCTCCTCCTTGGGCATTTCTGAACACGTGTGCAAGCCATCCTATCCTCTGAGATTTTATAAATCTTATCACAATTTCGTTTTTTGTTAAAAGTTCCAGCTCATGATTATATCTTATTCGATAAGTAGCTGATTAAGTAATCAATAATTTTTAGCGTCCATAGTTCACAACCTTAGATAAGTACAGGACGGATCAAGGTTTTGTATATCCTTAACTTTTGGTCGCGAGATAATAATTTTGACTCAAGCAGTTTAAAATTAGAGTAATAAGACTTATTTGCTGCTTAAACACTTTCACTAATTGTCAATGACATATCTTTATTGGCTGATACTCAAATAAGTAGATTCCTGCACACTCCCGAGTGAATGCGCTATATTTGAAAATCTCATTAATTTGTAAAATATTACTGACCCCTTGCCATCATGAAGTTTTGACTGTTCAGTGTGCCCAATCAAATATTATATTATATGACACTTACAAACAGACAAACAATGAAGCGAGAAAATGTCAAAATAAAGATTTTCATTACTCAAAATATTTTTTTTATTTAGTAAAAAAGTTGGATGAACAATTTTGTGCGACTTTGTATCCACTTTTTTGGCGTTTACCTTCCTTTGACCACCCTAAAATAAGGGAAATTCATTTAATAACTTGAGTTATTTTTATTTTGTTACAAATTCAATTTTTATTGGTGGCAAAAAAAAAAAAAACAATGTTCTGTTTAAAATTTGACTAACACAACACACAAGGGAAGGAACATTTGAATTGATGACTGTGAAAGGTGTTAATTTTATTTTATTTGTCTAGAGTTGCTTGTAAAGGGTTTTCCAATAAGAGGTGCTATTTTGATTTTCAAAGAATGGTTTCGTTGCTTGTATGGCATGTAGTGCCGTCTTGTACCAATACTATCCAATTCCGGCCATACAAAACTGTTAATTATCTCTCGATAGCGCAATTCATGCACTGTAACTGTTGCTCCAGCTTCATTTTCGAAAAAGTAAAGTCAAATGACACCGCCGGACCATAAGCCGCACCAAACAGTCACACTTTGAGGATAGAGAGGCCTTTCAACAATATTTCTTGGATTTTCCGCGCCCCAGATCCTACAATTTTGCTTGTTGACGAAGCCACCGAGGTGGAAATGGGCCTCATCACTCAAGGTGATTTTTCGATGGAGGTTCCGGATCCGATCAGCAAAGACACGACGTTGTTGATGATCGGCCGGCTTGAGTTCTTGTGTTAACTGGACTTTAAGACCCAAATCTTTATGCAAAATATATTGTAATGTCGTTTGTGGAATGCCTAATTCCAAAGAACGACGAAAAACGGACAAACCTGGGTTTTCTTCAACACTTTTGTCAACAACAGCATTATATTCGGCTGTTCTTGAGCGACGTGCTCGGGTTTTATTCTTCACATCACTAACTTGTCCCAACAGCTCAAATTTTTTCACAAATTTCTGTATTGCGGTCCGACAAGGTGCTTCACGATGACCCAAAAATGTTCGAGTTTTACGAATCGTCTCTGCTAAATTTTCACCATTTTTATAGTGACTTTTAATAATTTTAATGCGTTCTTTAAGCGTGTATCGTTCCATTTATATTAATGGCGTAGTTTCTACTTGTCAAATACCAAAAAAATGACAGCTTCAAAGGTGACATCTACTGAAATAGCGGGATGTTCAAAATAACACCTGTTATTTGAAAACCCTTTATTTATAATATTAAATTCTTAAAATTTTTGGGCAAAGCATACGTCTTTGTAGCTGTTGTTAATTTTGCAAACAAAGCGTGGTTATTTGACCTACTGTACATTGTAAAGGGTGGTTAAATTTTAAAGGCCGATGCTGAATGTGAACCACACCTAAACGTCAAGTTTGTTTTTACATTTCATTTAACATTTTTCAATTTCAGACCAATTCAATTTGAACCATGGATACATAATTGAGAAACGCGTTAAAGTTATTCAGGCTTATTATGAAAACGGGCATGCACGCCGCGCACTTCGTGAAGAAAATCATCTTCAGTGATGAGGCACATTTTCACCTCAGTGGATTCGTCAATAAGCAGAGTTGCCGCATTTGGGCGAATGATAATCCAAGAGTGATTGCCGAAAAACCAATGCATCCACAAAGAGTGACTGTTTGGTGCGGATTACGGGCCGGCGGCATCATTGGGCCGTATTTTTTCCAAAATGAGGCCGGTCAGGCAGTTACTGTGAATAGCGTTCGCTATCGTGAAATGATAACGAACCTTTTATGGGCCGAATTGGAAGATATGATTGAGGACGATATGTGGTTTCAACAGGACGGTACCACTTGTCACACAGCTAACGAAACAATGACTCTTTTGCGCGAAAAATTTTATGGCCGAATAATCTCACGTCGCGGCGATATCAATTGGCCGCCAAGATCATGTGATTTGACACCGTCGGACTTCTTTCTTTGTGGTTATTTGAAAGAAAAGGTGTACGTCGATAAGCCAGCAATAATTCAAGAGGTAAAGAATGAGATAATTCGGCACATTAACGGTATGGAACCTCAATATGCCTCAGCGTCATCGAAAATTTGGACCACCGGATGGAGGTGTGCTGCTGAGGCCGCGGCGGCCATTTGGCCGATATTTTGTTCCACACATAATTGAGCCACACCAATATTATCATAATGAAGACAAGTGATAATAATTCCCGAACAAAATTTTATTTATTTAAAATCAACAACGGCCCTTTAAACTGAACCACCCTTTAATAAAAACATCAGGCAATTTACGTCATTTCGATTTAGTGCCGAGGTAAAATTCTAAAAAGCGCCATTAACAGTTATTTGATTTCTCGTTGAAAAGAATTTAAGAAAATTGTCGTGTGTATAAAAAAATATATTTGTTCTACTTATTTCCAGAAGCTAACCATTATGAGCACTACACAAATTTTAAATATTTTAATAAAAAAAAGAAACAATAGAAAAGAACGAATTCCTCCAACTACTTAAGCTAAATTTATTTTGACTGCATCCGACTTGAAAATATAAATTGCAATCCACTTTCGCATATCCTTTCCAACAAATACCCATAAATCAAATTAAATGTAACATTTACGTATTTACTATATATTATATTTATGCTTGACAGTCAAAGTGAAAGGCGGAAGAGCTCTGATTGATATAAAAATTTAGATTGTTTTTCAGTTTTCTTTTCACTAAATTTCAATTTGGCCAAACACCACAATGATTTATTTGATCTAAACGATTCTCCGCGAATAATGAAAGGCGCATGTTGCAGATAAATGGAAGAAAAATGAGAACAAGCAAAGCTCGCTTAAGCTGCGAATAAGCTGACGTGCATCATATATTTGTATCATTGCAAATGGCATTGAGGCACAAGCCCAAAGAAATCAGTTGCGTTGGTGGTTTGCCCTTGGAAGACATAACCAACGACCAATCCTTAAATATCAGCTCAATAACGACCCCCTACGAAGAAAAAGAAATATTTACAAATAAATACATACATACATGCATATAGGTATATGTGTGTACGAATAATTATATGAATTAATTTGTATCCTAAAGAAAATCGTAAAATAACAAAGAAAAACACATAAATTTAAAATAGGTAGGGAAGTATAAAATTCGGTTCGAACTGAACTTTCTATACCCGCGCACATTTTTGACAAATTCAAAATTTAGCGCTGGCTATTATTTTTTGAAAAAAAAAAAAATAATAATTTGAATCATAGAAAATCTGAATTATAGCTCGTATCATCAGGCAGACGAACGGAAATTTTAGTCTTTACATATAAAATGTGGCGGTATTGCCAATCTCATTAATATTTACGCCGGATCTAAATGAGATGAGCGACCGAACTTTGCATACCCGCGCATCGTTTAGTAAAATTTAGTTTGGCTTGGCTGTTAATTTTTGGAAACAAACAAACTCCTAGAAAATCAGAGTTATAGCCTGTACTATTAGGCGGGGGAACGAAAATTTGGTCTTTACATATAAAAAGCGCGCGTGGTTTTATCCGACCTCAAAAATATTATATTTACGTTGGATGTAAATGAGGTGGGGAGTCGTAGTTTGGGGCGAGTTTTAATACTTAGTCTTGCCATAAATTCTGTTGAAAATTTTACAATGCATATGGCGAGAGCAAATTCGCAGAAAAAAGTACCCTCATTTATGCTTTTGTTCCTATGCATTGTCCAACTCGATTGCATTGAAATATACTCAGTTTCGTGGCAAATTTCCTTGTTAACAATGGAGTGGGAACTAAGGCATTGCACTGATTGAGTGGTAAAATGCAAGTGAGATTTACGAATTACTGAAAAAACTTAATATTTCGAGAATGTTTGTTTACTGCAGGATCCATCGTTTTTCCCAACCGTCTGAGGTAACAGGCAGAAAATGAAATGGTCGTTCTCACGTAGTCTGAACCAGTGCCGTTCGTGCCGAAAAGCCGTTGGAGAAAGAATTCACAGAAATCTCCTGAGGAAGCAGTAAATCATGTCTAGGTAAATCAATGTATCGACCAGATCCATGCCAATACTAATTAGAGATGATCACCACATAAAAGCCTTCTGTTGCCAAACTGGTCATCTATTGACAGCGCGCTTGAAAAACCTGGACTCGATAGATGCAAGCAGCTTCTTCGGTGGCACGCGGTCAACTGTCATGAAAATATTATTCTCACAAATCAGAAAATGTGTACTGTTGAAGAAATTTTTAATAAGAAAAACAACAAAATCTATGGTAAAACTTTAAAAGACGCAACAAATTTTGTTTCAAGGGCTCAGCCTAGTCACCATCCAGCCTCGGTAATGGTTTTGTGGGAAATGTCTGGTAAAGATGTTACATCTCTTCATTTCTACGAAAAAGAGGTTAATACCAAGGCAAGAGTGTACCAGGAGGATGTCTTAGAAAGCTTGATGAAGCAGGTGAGCAGTATTCTCAAGATATTACATTGAAAAATGTAGAGCGCTGGATCTTCCAATAAGATTCCGCTGCAGCCCATAAGGCAAAAACCACATTGCAGTGACTAAAAAACAAATTTCCTGGGTTCGGGTTCATAGCCGGAAAAGATTTGCCGTATGTAAGTTCAGATCTGAATCCATTGGGCTACAGTTTGTTGTCAGATTTGGGGAACACGGCCTGTTGAAGGTCTCATAGAAATTTGGAGAGTCTCAAACAATGTTTAGTTCGAGCAGCGACGAACAGTGCGTGCTGCAATAGCTGAATGGCCTAATCCTTTGAAGGCCTGTGTAAAAGCATGGGCACTATGCCCATTTCGAAAGAAAATTACATTTTCCTCCTTTGCTGCTTAATTTCAGGTTCATGTTGGAAACACCACGTTTCATCACCAGTTACAATATTGTAAAAGAAGTTCTCGTCTTTTCTCGCTTCTTTAATGAAATGTTGACTTCTGAGCAATTTTTGGTCCTCAGTTAACTTGTGCGGAATGAAACGTGCACAGACCTTTGGTAAGCTGAAATGATCAGTTGAAATGTAACAGAAATTATGGCAAGACTAAGTACGTAATTGCCGAGTTTTTTGCTGTTTTGGCCGATTTTGTCCCTTTTTAAACTTAATTTTTGCTCATGTTATCGCGCGAACGGACATACGCATGAACTTAAAAGCATGAATAAATCGACTCGTTTAGCGCATTATTCTGAGAGTTTCGGTGTACACATTCGCCCATATCTATATCAATTCCTGTAAGCTGTACATACAACCGTTATGTGATCAAAATTATTAATACCCTTGCGCACGAGTGTGGGGGTATGATAAAATAAAGCTGCATTAATTCAATCGAAGTTTAATTACCCACATTGACACCAATTTGCGGGAATAAGTTGAACAAAAAATAACTTTCTGGTTGGTTTCTTAATTTTTCGACAATTGCATTCATCAAAAGTAAAGCAAAACGAAAGTGAAATGGGTGGATAAGCGAATGGCCCTTTGAAATGTCATTGCTATCACAACCAACAGCAATGATAAGCCAAATTGACACAAAGGCGTGGTAATGGAATTGAATGATATTACGCAGGCGGGCGAAGGAATGGCCTCATGTCAACTTATTTATTAAAGCTGCGGGGATAAGTATTATTGGCGTGTGCAATGAGGCCGAATATGCGTAAAAACAAAAATGATAAAAATTGAAAAGCCGACGATGTCAAGTAGGGCGATTGGCCTGCAGGGTGAACAAGATTTGAATGACTCTTCGTGAGATGCCTTTGGCTTTTAAATGATTCGCTTAAATGAATTTATGAATGATTTTAAATTATAATTAAATTTTTTTTCTGTATTGCTTGTATGCATTTGGGTAGTTCTCATATTGGGTATATTTATGTAGGTTATGAGTTTTATTAAGTCATTTTGCTAACAACTGAGTTCGGCATAATTTATAATAACCTGGGCAATGCTCTCGTACATTTGTGTAGTTGTAGCTTACGAGCACACGAGCCGTAATATACTTGTGAGTAAGTACATTTGAGACAAGAGCATTAACGGCTACGTAAGCCGGTAGAGTGAATTTGGCAAACGGGAATCTGAATAATGCGTCTGCCGCCCAGACTGGGTTTTGCTGTGCACAGTTCAGGTAGCAAGGACTAAGATTTGTGCGCTTGGCTTCTATCATTCAGCAACTTGTGTTGCTCTACAGCTTCCGCAAACAGTTTCTACTTGAATATTTCGAGGTTTCTGATTTGAATTTTAAATGCATGCACAAATATATGCACCAAACATTAAACGTCGCAGGTATACCGCAAAAATATTTATAACTAGATTAACTTGCATTGACGTGTGTGTCAAATTTCATGTATTTATCTCCGTTGATTTGGTGTGCAACTCATAATTAATGTGGTGAAATTCCCAATACTTTTGAAAAAGAGCTAAGATTTTAAAGGTGAGACTTACGAGGTGTGTTCAAAAAATAAGGTCAATTTTGTTTTTTTTTTTTTAATTTATTTACCCATAAATTTCTATTCTATTCTCCTTCAAAGTATTCCCCCTCAGATATAATAGACTAGTGCCAGCGTTTTTTCCAATTCCTTAAGCAGTTCTGATATACACTTTTTGGTATGTCCTTGAGCTCTCTCAGCAATTCGGGTTTTAATTCCTCAATCGTCGCAAAGCGCCGTCCTTTCATAGGTCTCTTCAAGTTTGACAACAGAAAAAAGTTGCAGGGGGCTAAATCTGGTAACTACGGCTGCTGAGGCATGATAACGGTGTTGTTTTTGGCCAAATAATCTCTTACAAGTAAAGATGAGTGAGCAGGTGCGTAATCATGATGCAAAAGCCATGCACTTTATTCCACAATTTCGGGCGTTTTTTTCGTATTGCTTCACGCAAACGACGCATAACTTCAAAGTAATACTCCTTATTTACCGTACGACCTTGTGGTAAGAACTCCTTATGCACTACGCCATGGTGAGCGAAGAAAACAGTGAGCAAAACCTTGACATTTGATCGAACTTGGCGTGCTTTTTTTGGTCTTGGCTCTCATGGATTGGGACGATTTGGCATTAGTTTCGATGTCATAACCATATACCCATGATTTGTCACCAGTTATGACCCTTTTAAGTAAATTTGGGTCGTCGTTGACGTCATTCAACAATTCCTGAGCTATGCTTTTGTGACGTTGGTTTTGGTCGAAACTCAGCAAATAATTTCCAAAAAGATTGCATGGCATAAGCCTATCGATATGCCGTTGTCCTCAGAAACTTCTCTAATTGTGATTCGACGATTCTCCATAACAATTTTCTTCACTTTCTCATCATTTTCCTTGGTTGTTGATGTAAAAATATTGTGCCGCAAGCTGTCGCCGTATGCCACTGTGAACATTTTAAGTGCTTTTGAGCGCTTAATTCCATTTGTTTCACAAAATTTGATGAACTTCTTTCATCCCTTGTTTTCCATAGCCGAAAATCGCTGTATACACAAAATACTTGTGTTATGCCTCTTACAAACAGACTAAACATTATATACATATATGTTGCTAAAGCCGTGAACATATGTATCTTCGAGACGAGTGTACCAACATAAAACAAAATAAATTAGCGAAATTCGAGTGAACTCGCACGTAGCCCGCGAAATTTGAAAATTCGATTAATTTTTATATACATATAAGGTGTCAAAAAAGTCTTGCGGTATTTCCGCAAGCTTGTATTTGCAAGCGCGTAGTTCTAGTTGTATTCGTCGCATCGGTTCACGCTAGAGCTTTTTGGAAAGCTCTTTTCACGTGCTAACACGTATTTGATTAATTGTTGTTTGCTTTTAGTTGTTCGTGAGTTATAGCGTCGCAAACATGGAGCAAAATAAAGAGAAAATACGGCATATTTTACAGTTTTACTACGATAAAGGCAAAAATGCATCTCATGCTGCCAATAAAATTTGTGCAGTTTATGGACCCGATACAGTTTCCATTTCCACCGCAGAACGATGGTTTCAACGTTTTCGTTCTGGTGCAGAGGTGATCGAAGATGCGCCACTATCCGGAAGGCCTGTCGTCAAAAATTGCGATAAAATCGCTGAATTGATCGAAAGAGACCGGCATAGTAGCAGCCGTAGCATCGGCCAAGAGCTGGGCATGAGTCATCAAACCGTTATAAACCATTTGAAGAAGCTTGGATTCAAAAAGAAGCTCGATGTATGGGTGCCACACGACTTGACGCAAAAAAACATTTTTGCCCGTATGGATGCATGCGAATCGCTTCTGAATCGCAACAAAATCGACCCGTTTTTGAAGCGGATGGTGACTGGCGATGAAAAGTGGGTCACTTACGACAACGTGAAGCGCAAACGGTCATGGTCGAAAAGCGGTGAAGCTGCCCAGACGGTGGCCAAGCCTGGATTGACGGCCAGGAAGGTTCTTCTGTGGGATTGGCAGGGAATCATCCACTATGAGCTGCTCTCCTATGGCCAAACGCTCAATTCGGACCTGTACTGCCAACAACTGGACCTCTTGAATGCAGCACTCATGCAGAAGAGGCCATCTTTGATCAACAGAGGCCGAATTGTCTTCCATCAGGACAACGCCAGGCCACACACATCTTTGGTGACGCGCCAGAAGCTCCGGGAGCTCGGATGAGAGGTTCTTTTGCATCCACCGTATAGTCCGGATCTCGCACCATGTGATTACCACCTATTTCTGTCCATGGCGAACGAGCTTGGTAGTCGGAAGTTGTCCACAAGAGAGTCCTGTGAAAATTGGCTCTCCGAGTTTTTTGACAATAGGGAAGCGAACTTCTATAAGAGGGGCATTATGAAGTTGGCATCTCGTTGGGAACTCGTCATCGAACAAAACGGAGCATATTTGACTTAAATCGCATTATTATAACCAATTTTATGAACAATTGAAAATTCAATAAAAATACCGCAAGACTTTTTTGACAACCTTATATAACTAGCGGACCCTCTGCCTGCTTCGCTAGGCATTTCAAAATTAGAAATGAATAATGAACACCCGATTTAAATTCACTCTATATGTATTTATTCTTTTTTTACAATATAAAATTAATGTCAATTTTAAACTCAAACTAACACGAAGCTTTTGCGTAAACTTCATTTTTTGTTTTGCCCTGAGTTGTGGTATAAATAAACAAAACTGATGGCTTATCTACGCGTGAACATGATACATATAATTGGATATTCTAAGTCAATTCCTTGTGTTTTGTTTATTGTCATTGCAAATGCAAGACGTATTGGAAATTGCAATCTTTTGAAGTCAAAAGCTAAATCTGGTGGAGTCAGCGGAATACGCGCAATCAATACGTCTTCACCTTTGAATTTCCCTTTTAAAATTGTTGCTTCAACAAGATTCTTCATCACCTTTTTGATTGCTAATCTTGTTCCGTTACACAATCGTGGCTGATTTAAATTTCTAAGTAAAATAATTGGTGCACCAACTTTCAATTGTAAGCGATGAGCCGGCAGTCCAGGTAAATCCAAGGAATTTAAAAATTCTGCTGGATAATTTACAGCGTCATCTTGATTAATAACTGTATCAATTGATTTAAATGTTACAATCTCACCAGGCACATCATTTAAAATGTACGCATTCAATTGACCAACATCCTTATTTTTCGCAGCCAGTATTGCCTTTCAGCTAACCAATTGTGATTTTGATAATTTTGCGCAATATTTGGAAAAACACTTGAAACTAATTCTTGTTTTGTGTGTGCGAAATTACAAAAATTATCTGGCAAAGTGATTAAGCCAGTAGCAGTATCAATAGGAATTTGTCCATTTCCTATTTTCAGAAGTTGTCTTGAAAATTCGTCAGCCGATGCATAATTTTGCAAATAAACTCGCAGATTTGTTTTCAAAGTCAAAGTTTTTACGTGCCTCCATAAATGGGATGTCTTTAAACATGCTTTTAATTCATCTGCTGGTGTTGAACGGGGAATTACTGGCAAAGTGTGAAGAAAATCACCAGACAATAATATTAAAGCGCCACGAAATATTTCTTGATTATTACGTAAATCTTTCAAAGTTCTATCCAATGCTTCTACTGATTTTTTATGTCCCATTGTACATTCATCCCACACAATTAATTTGCTCATCGGCTTTCGCGTTTTCTTTTCTTGGTTTTAGACTTTCACCACAAAAAAATTACTCAAATCCATGAACAAAGTTATACTAATAGAAACCTGATCTTAATACTCGAGCTACCATCAAATTGACACATTTTATTTTTTAAAAGAACATTTATGGCGACTGTCGATCCATATTGATGGATTTCAAAAAATGTATGGATTCAACCGCTGAATAATTTCGTATATTTTAAATCCATCTGAACTTTTACATTTGCGCATTTATATATATGTATTTAACATTTAATTTAAGTAAACGTTTCAATATTCGACCAAAAACTTTGAATTTCGAAAAATACAGGCTTAATATTTAACGAATTTTTATTTTATCTAAATCATAAAACGTTCAAATGAAGCTCAAAATATTTTTCCAGTTTAAAAAAAAAGCAATGTGCTTTGATGCCGTGTCACGCATGCATAAAAAGGAAAGAAAAGAGAGGACAACTATTGCGTTACGAATAATACAGTCGCATACGTCACTCAACATCGAAACAATGTTATTCATGTCTGTGTATATTCTATTCATTTGCGTGTATTCTCATTCCGTTTACGTAATGTCCGTATAAGGGAAACACGCAAATATTGCATTTTTCACACTTACACAACGCACGCATACTTTTACCGATTTCTTGAAAACTTCACATAAACCATCTATGGACCAATACCAATGATCTGTAAAAGTTTGATTGAAATCGGTGAATGCGTTTAGGCGTGAATCGGCGACTAACGAACACAAAAAAACGTCTCCATTTTTATATATAAGACTAGCAAACCCGGCCCGCTTCGGTGGGCATACTAAAATAGAATAGATATAGTTTAGAACAGAAAAGATATGGTTTTCATATTATTTATTTCTTTATTCTTTATTCAAGCGCTTTGGCATAAACAATATTTTTTGTTTTTCTATTTGTTTTTGAGTAAATATAAAATATAAATTGAAAATCAGGAAAAAAGAAGATTGTTTTTAAATTTCAAATCAACCCAAATGAATAACTAAGAAACAATCGTCTTTTTTCCTGATCATCCATGAATTTTTCGTTTCAATTTATATGTTTTATTAAGCATTGCAGCTTTTTTAACCATTATCCATTTATATTTTTCAAAAACAAAAACGAAAAAAATTTGTTTTTCCACGAACACATAATTTCATTTGAACATTCGGATTTCATATTAAATTCTCAAATTTCGTAAGAAATTATTCACTGTTCCAAAATCCACTCCAAAAAAATTCACAAAAAATTTTTACACTTTGCACTTACGTCTTCTCCTTATGGCATTCAAATCAGAAAGAAATATTGACACATTGTAACTCACACTGTAAATTTGACAGTTCAGTTCCGCCCCAAGCGTTAAAAAAGTAAACGACATTATGGCTGGTTCAAAAGAACGCTGTACGCGTACAACCAAACTTTACGAAACCCATTTTCAATACTTACTTAACAATGAGTGTAAGTTTGATTTAATTCGATGCAAAGACACGGCGGGTCCACCTTTTGGCATATATTTCCAGACCCTAGTCATCAATAGGTATGAAAATTACCCCGTATTAAAGCACTTATCAACAGCTTTCATTTGATACCCATATTGTACATACACAACCAAAGGTTACCCGGGTCCACGTTTTGACCTATATCTCGAGACCCTAGTCACGGAGCAGCATGAAAAATACTCTGTACTAAAGCATTCACCAACAGCTTCCATTTGATATCCATATTGTACATACACAGCCGAAGGTTACCCGGGTCCACGTTTTGACCTTTATCTCGAGACCCCAGTCACGCAGCGGCATGAAAAATACTCTGAACTAAAGCATTCACCAACAGCTTCCATTTGATACCCATATTGTACATACACATCCGAAGGTTACCCGGGTCCACGTTTTGACCTATATCTCGAGACCCTATCTACCAATAGGTATCCAAACTATACGGAAACCATCTTCAATACCTCCTTAACAATGTGTGTAAGTTTGGTTTAATTCGGTACAAAGACACGGCGGGTCCACGTTTTGGCATATATTTCCAGACCCTAGTCATCAACAGGTTTGAAAATTACCCCGTATTAAAGCACTTATCAACAGCTTTCATTTGATACCCATATTGTACATACACAACCAAAGGTTACCCGGGTCCACGTTTTGACCTATATCTCGAGACCCTAGTCACGGAGCAGCATGAAAAATACTCTGTACTAAAGCATTCACCAACAGCTTCCATTTGATATCCATATTGTACATACACAGCCGAAGGTTACCCGGGTCCACGTTTTGACCTTTATCTCGAGACCCCAGTCACGGAGCGGCATGAAAAATACTCTGAACTAAAGCATTCACCAACAGCTTCCATTTGATACCCATATTGTACATACACGTCCGAAGGTTACCCGAGTCCACGTTTTGACCTATATCTTTATTCGAATTTTTCTCACCTTTTAAACCTTCCCTAGACCTCCACGAATAATTCAAGACCAAGATAAGATAAATCCGTTTAGCCGTTCTCGAGTTTTAGCGAGACTAACGAACAGCAATTCATTTTTATATATATAGATTATATAAATTTATATATGATCTCTTTCGAGGTCCCGAATGCCAGAATGGGATTGTTGAGCTACTGCTCCGGCTTTCAAACTTGGCCATAGCAATACTGAAGAATGTATCGATTTTTCTATTGTTTTTTTATCTTCATTTACGAATGTTGCAACTGGTTGCTTGCTCAAAATTCAAAATTGCTAAGAACATTTTTGAAGCATACTATCGTAAAAACCAATATAACACTCACATCATTAGATATGGTGCATTAAGTACGGCTAGCGGGAAATGTTTCTTAATTGGCGCAATAACCGCTTAAGGAGCATTCCATGGTTCGTACGGGACAGATCGTACGAATTTTTACAGTTTACAACCTTAATTATAGACAAACCATAACTTTTTAAAACGAGTTATTTAGTGCACTAATACTGTGTGGTAGTTTTCTAAACAAAACCTATAAACGTGCTTTAAAATATTCCCATATCTTTGCAAAATCAAAAAAAAATTATATGTTCGTACGGGACAGCTCCAGTCTACCACTACTCTGAGTTATAGTGAATTAAGTGAAATTTCAGCGAAACTAATAATATTAACAAGAAAACGAAAATGACATTTGATTGTGATTGTATTAGACTTTATTAACACAACAAAAACATTTAAAGCATATTTAGTTTAAATGACTTATAGTGTAAAAATGAAAATGTTCGTACGGGACGCGTACGAAATTCAGCTCTTAAATTTTGATTTTAACGTTCTCTAAAGAGAAAATTTGATGCTGTTGTTATCTTGAGCATGGCTTGTATATGTAACTTCGCGCCCATTTGCTAATATTTCGTGAAATTTGGATATTCCGGGTATAGGCTTGGACGATTCCCAGGGACGAACATCCCGAATTTTGTCAGCTATTTCGGATGCAGAAATATAAAAAATGGATGTTGAGGGAACTAATATGGCAGCAACTTTTGCGAAATCATTCGCGTTTTGGATTACAGTATTGCTTCCTTGGCTACGGGCTTTTTGATTAACAAGTCTTTTTATATTGCCACCGACTCCGTCTACAACTCCCTTACCATGGGAAGTGGCAAAATACATCCATTCAAATTGTTTGCTATATCTTTCAGAGAGATATACCAATAACGAGACCATATAACGATTTTTGAATTCAGAAGAAGGACTATCACTCCATATAACTTCTGTAATTCTTTCGCCATGATCTGCTGCAAAAATTTTATCATAAAAATATGTCACGAAGGCGAATATACTGTCTTTATCTTTTTGCTTTGTATCAGAGCATATCACAAAAGTTTTACATTGTGCCATGAAAAATGAAGCAGTGGTAAAAAGAGTAACACTTTCCCTGCTCCATAAAGCTGACTGCACCTCGTTTTGATATGCGCAAGAATAAGACATAGCAAAATCAAAAAAAAAAAAAAAAAAATCTTTCACCATTTTGGTGGTTTTGTCATCGTTAATTGGTCCATTTATAGATTTATTCCTAACGTTATCAATACTAAGTCCAAGTTTTTTTTGCCACACCCGCTACAACAGCCTTTTTTTTAGTGGGTGAACTGGGCAGACTTCGCATACATTTCCGTACAGCCTTAGCATACGTTTGCTTACATTTGTATGGAAAACATTCAGATTCGCAATCACCAACAATATTTGAACCAGCCTCCCTGTCTTGGGTTTGGATCAACTTTTTGGCTCTTTGGACTCTCTTTTTTTCTTTTTCGTACTTCTTCCTCTTCTGTATTTCTGCCTGGGTCATGGCTTCAGTTTTTCTTTTCCTCCACTGTTTCACTCTTTCTTTTTTGTTGTTTTTGAAATCTAGACCTTTTTTTGTTTCTCGTCTCTCCATTTTTTATAACATGACACGCTATGGTTGTTATTATTTTCACTAATTTTCTCCATTTTTTAGTTAAAAGAAAAACTTATATACCGTGTTCGTACGGGACAAAATTTAGTTACTGAATATTGAACTTATTTGCGATGCAAACTGAAACCAATGCTTTGCAAGTAAAAAGAGCACCAGTAGTTTGCTTTAAATGTAAAGTAATCGAAACAAATAAGTTACTCGGATGAGCACAAAAATAACTGTACAGTGTTAAGTGCGTTCGTACGGGACATCATCGAACCATTTTTTTAAAAGAGCATATCTGCGTTGTTCATGAATAAACTTTTTTTTTAATATTACGTTTCAAAACGTAAAAGGTTGTTCTTTTAACACCAATTATCAGTTTCACGCTATATGTTACACATAAGGAGAACTAAGCTCTTAAACTTGACCAAATTTCGAAAGAAGAAAATAACATTTTTATGAGTTGTTTTTGTTGTAAAAAAAGATACTTCAAACTGAGGTCAAGTAAGAGGTCGATGTTTATAATGAAGATTGATATATTTTAAATACATTAACACTAATATAATCATCCGGAAATGCAATTTGTTCGGCGGTCGAAATATACCATTTTCCATGGAATGCTCCTTAAGCGGTTTTGGTCGAGTTTAACAAAGTGCGCCAGTCGTTTCTTGCGTTTCTCCGTACTAATCGGAGCCAGTTGGACACACCAAGTGAAGCCAAGTCCTTTGCTACCTGATCTTTTTAACGCAAAGTAGACCTTACTCATCCCCTGCTACCACCAGCAGGTACCGAATATGATACTTTCACCGACGATCCGAAAGACTTCCGCAGAATCTTTCCCTTAAACACCGCAAAGGACGCCTCATCGGATGCTGTCATCGTCCAAGCTTCTGCGCCATACGAGGCGTATAAGAATAGTAAGAATAGTCAGCTATACTAAATCCTATTTAGTTATATAAATAAAATTTCAGTTGGCCCATCAAGACGCTTATCTGAAGTACCAACCCACAATATGTATGGCCAACCAGGGGGGCGTATAAGTAACTTTCGATTTCTGGCTGAAAAGTCATACATACTGTCGGGGTATATCGACGATATGTGGCCGATTCCGTATAAATGAAAAATAGGGTAATTTCGATTCGTTATAATTTAATTTATTTATAATTGGGTATATATGGTATATACATGTGTATGTGTGAGTAGTAATTATACAGGGTGGCTGATGAATTTTGCTACATTAAGAAACTCAAATAACTTTTTTTTTAGTGTATGGAATTCATTTATTTTTTTTCAAGTTGAAGGTCATTAAATTTTATTAAATGTAGCTTAACTAGTTTTAAAAATAATTGAATTTAACTGCCCCCCATGCTCGTTGACACAAGTGCGGCATCTTAGTAAAAAGTTGTTCATTGCTGCTTTGAGAGTTGCGACAGGAATAGCCGCAATTGTTGCCCGAATGGATTGTTTTAGTTCATCCAAATTTGTTGGCTTTGTTTTAGAAACTTCTTGTTTACATAAACCCCACAAGAAAAAGTCAGGTGCAGTAAGGTCAGGCGACCTGGGGGGCCAACGAAATTCGGAGTTTCTTGAAATCAGTTTATTGAGAAATTTTCGTCGCAACTCTGTCATAACAGTCTGGGCTATGTGAGACGTTGCCCCATCTTGTTGAAACCACACAGAGTTGAAAGGAATTCTCTTTCGGCGTAGTTATGGATAGAAAAATTCTTTCAGCATTTTTTCATTTTCTCCAGTAACCGTAACGGTGTGACCATTTTCTTCAAAAAAAATAAGGCCCGACAATACAGCGTGAAGAAACCGCACACCACACTGTCACGCGAAGAGGATGCAATTCCGTCTCGTGGAGCATCTGTGGGTTAGAAGTACTCCATATTCGACAATTTTGTTTGTTCACATTGCCGTTTAAATCAAAATGGGCCTCATCAGACATGAAAAGGCAGTTTAACATGTTTTGGTCTTCTTCCACCATTTGCAGGATCTTCTGGCAAAATTCCAAGCGAATCCGTAAGTCTGCTGCATTCAGTTTGTTAACCATTTGAATTTTGTAGGGAAATAAGTCTAAATCTTTGTGCATTATTGTTTGCAAAGACTGTCGGCTGACACCAAGTTGAGCAGATAAGCTTCTTGTTGAAACCTTTGGATTGCTTTGTATAGCTGCAGCTACAGCAGCGATCGTTTCCTCCGTCCGAACTGGTGGGTTTCGATGATAAGGCCTTCTTGCGACTGTTCCTTGCTCAGCAAAATTATTCACCAGTCTCATTATGGTCCATCTGCTCGGGGGATCGCCGCCAAACATCCGCCTGTACTCTCTCTGTACCAAAACTACGGACTCCAGTGCGTGATAGCGGCGGACTATCCAAATTCTTGTTTGCGTGTCCCAGTTATCCATTTTAATAAATTTTAAAGATCAATCTGCAAATTAAAACAAAAATGGAACAGATAACTTAAAAAGAAAAAAAGTTATTCAATTTTTTTTTGGTAGCGGCTATCGTCAGCCACCCTGTATTTATAATAATAGGTAGATATGTATAATAACCTGTGTAATTGGCGGTATAGCTGGATTTTGATTTCCTTCGTGCGGTCTTCCTTGCTCTCCGTGTGCTGTTAGTTAAAAAACTAAACTTTTTATACCGATGTTGGTGCTGTTGTTCATTCCTGCATTGTCCTTCTTTCGCCTTTCGGAATTTAAGAGGACAATGCAGGGATGTGTTTGTTTGGAATAAACACATACATATTCAGCTGGTCCTTGATAACAAATTCTTGATATAATTCGTCTACACGCATTCATAAATATTCAGCATTTATACATACATATTTTTCGAAAATTAATGGTTATTCAATAGGTAAGCGAAAAATATGTCAAATTGGCGTGATGCTACCATTATTCAAAAAACACCTTCAGGTTATTGTCACTGGCTTCTCAAATACAGCATTCGTCTAGCTTCATATATGAACATACAAATATTTACCAACAACATTTTAACATATTGCCACTGATTTAGGAACTCCGCTATGCTGAATGGCACGCCTACAAAAGCGTAAAGCACCATTAGGGCTAGTAAATTATTATTTATGGTATATTTCATTTGATTCTCATCATAAGCAATTTATTTATAACACTTAATTGTACATAAGTATATATATATATGTATATATGATAGATGTGCGAACTATAAGACTTGCATTGAACTAGTTGAACTACTAAAAAATGTTTTATGATAACGAAAATTAGAATAAGCCAACATTAATGATTTCAGCATCCACAACAAATTGTGGAATAGAGACAAAATAACATAAAGTTTCTTCATTAAATATTTGCTTCTATAGTTTTGTGTAGATTTTAGTTTTTGTTATGTTAATTTGAGCAACTCATAAAATCATTCTTATGCAAACATATGCATACATAATAATAAAATATATGCGATTGACAGGATCGGCCGGCTAATTAGCTATGTAGATCATGCTGGCATACTGGCGTGCTGGCTAGCAAAATTTACGCAAATCTTGTTCCTTATCTTAAACATATTCTCCAAGTCTTTGTTCAAACAGCTACATACACATGTTCATAAATCTTTGAACCGGATATATTTTTTTTATTGCTGATATTGGTTGGACTAGATTGATTCAAATTCGAAGTGGCGTTTTCAAGGTAACATTGCGGGTGCATTATTTCACCAAATACACCAGCGCACCATAATCGCACAGTGGCGAATGCATTTAATTGCGTTGTTTAATAGTCGCGTTGCTGTCGTTCTTTTCATTGAGCCACATATACATATGTTAAATTCGGATGTATATATTTTACTTTCGAAGAATTTGCATGGAATTTGATAGGACGAAATTGGGTAATTAAGGTTAGTTCAACTAGAAAGCACAGTTAATTAGCCCTTAAAAACCATAGAAACCATTGTAGCCCTTAGATACGTTTAATTTATTCTTAATTAGTTAAGTCTAAAGAAAGAAACAAAAGTTAATGAAATAAATTTAATGCAAATAGTGGAATGACGAGAGGCAATCAAAAGGTATAATATAAAGTGTTTAAAATGTGCTGTTAAAATTAACTGGTATATAAAAGCCTCTGAAATAATGCTTTCATGTACGTACATGGGTAGGTAAATGGTTCAAGTACCACACTGGAAGTCCCTGAGCACTAAAGCCATACTATCGTGAGACCTCCAATAGGCAGATATCTAAAGGCTGATTATTTAGCTATTATCTTTTAAAAAGTTGGTTTAAACAGCTGACGCACGTTCCGTGTTTTGTTTCACTGTCGAACATCTTCAGTTTGGTCTATAATTTAACCATGAATCGTCTTACAAACGAACAACGCTTGCAAATCATTGAATTTTATTATAAAAATGCGTGTTCTGTTAAGAAAGTTTAAAGCCGAAGAATTGTGTTCAGCGACGAAGCTCATTTTTGGATCATTGGGTACGTAAATAAGCAGATTTGTCGATTTTATAGTGAATATCAGCCAGAAGAATTGCAAGAGCTGCCAATGTATCCAGAAAAGGTCACATTTTAGTGCGGTTTATGGGCTGGAGGTGTCATTGGATGATGCTGAAAGATGCTGCGAATCCTAACGTAACTGTGAATGGTGAGCGCTACCGTGAAATGATATCCAACCAAAATGCAAGAGTTGACTTGCATGACATGTGGTTTCAGCAAGACGGTGCCACATGCCACACAGCACGCCTATTTTTTTACGTTCGGGACCTGTCAATTGGCCAGCCAGATCGTGCGATATAACGCCTTTAGATTATTTTTTGTGGGGCTATGTTAAAGTTCATGTCTATCCAGACAAATCTGCTTCAATTAACGCATTGGAAGATAACATTAAAGCATTTATATGTGAGATACCGGCCGAAACGTTTGAAAAAGTATGCCAAAATTGGGCTAAGCGGATGGACCATTTGAAGGGCAGTCGCGGTCAACATTTGCAAGGAATAATCTTCAAACATTAAATTATATGAATTGTACTATCGATTTAAATAAAAATGTCATGCCTTTTTCTGAATTTTACGAGTTTTTTTTTTGAAAAACTTTCCTATAGCTCTTAAAAAAATTCCCTTTACTTATATAGCCAGCTAGCGTTCTTGAGGTAATGGAGATGATTATTGGAATTTAGGTTGGCGCACTGCCCCAAACTGTTGAAGAAAGTCCCAGTGACCTTAATCGTCTAGCTGCCAATTCCGGACATTTACAGAGAAAGTACTTAACAGTGTTCTTCTCTAAAAGGCCCCATTTCTTCTGTAATGAAGGTTAAATAGTAAACCTAGCTTTCTGCGTGTGTGCCTATAGCCCGCTAAGTACAGCTACAAGTTCAGAAATTCAATGGCGTGGATTCCCCTCAAAGCTATCTACGTCCGGCGCTTATTGTACTGGGTCCAAAGGGTTTTCGAAACAGCACACGAAGAAATGGAGCTCCATCACTACTGTACTTTTCTGAGAAATCAACTGTGCAATTTCCTGTTGTTTTGTTTTTTTTTTTTGTTTTGGCGGTGAGGTTGGGTTGAAAATACCTTCGCACCGTATAGTAAGCGTCGCTATTAGGTATTTGATTCCACTAAAACTATCCTTCCTCTTCTCTCGGATTTTCCCCTCCACCCGAGTACTGCTTCCGCATTGCTTCGAGGTAGAAGTCCAAGAAGGCATCCTAAGAAGGGCATTTACTTTCTCGTTTTGCGTCCAGAGTCACCTGTTTTGAAAAACCTATGCTCAATGCTCTTCGGCATATATTCCCATTCCACACCTATTTTTTCGGATAATATCCTCCACGATATTTGAGACGGCATTCCATTTTTCTTCGCCTTTTCTCATTTTCTCGATTATTTCTTTAGGTGGACATACACCAATAGCTCGTTGCAGAACTGTTCTCTCTGTGTTCCAGCTCTCGCGTTTGAAGAAGGTGCGCTCCTTATCATTATATTCAGTATCACCATAAATGCATTTTGGTAGGTTCACCTTTCCAATTCGCCAGAAATACGTGCGAAAGGACCGAAGCCCGGACAAAAAGTGTGTTAGGTAATAACCTCATCGTGCATTCTTTCTACCCACTTCTTTTGATCGAGTATTAGTCTCGCTCTCTATCTACCGGACCGTTCCATCTTGCCTTGACAGCATGGTCCTGGAGTGCAATTCTTCTTTAACAACAGCCAGTAACTTTCCTTGCAAGCTCAGCAACAAGTAAAATTCCCTCTATGTGCCTATGTCTCGGAACCCAGATCAGATGAACGTTACCTGCAAGCGCAAGATATATAATCTCCTCCTTACAGGAGTTGACTAGTTTCCTTAAGCATTTTGCATGCCTGCAGGATCGCAAATACTTCTGCAAGGAAAACATTAGCATGTACTTTCATCCACATGACTTTTCCGAGCGCGTCTTGAAGCGAGTGACGACAAAAAAGCAGGATAAAGTGATCGTCCCTTTTTTAACTACGCCAAGCACGATCAGTTCTTGCTAAAAAGGGAATAGATGTGAGTATCAACACCATCGAACGTCGACTGAAGGAGGCGAACATATCCTACTGTCCCACATCGTCAAACCTACTACTCTCAGAAAAACATATTGACAAACAACACGACAAGAAAATGGCGTCACAGTATTGGACTGGCCTTCCCAGTCTCCAGACGGCAACCCCATTGAAAATGTGTAGTGAACTATGAAAACGCATCTTACCGGAAGGCCAGTCCATGATTTAAAGCAAC
The DNA here is from genome assembly GCF_027943255.1 of Anastrepha obliqua. Classification (NCBI taxonomy): domain Eukaryota; kingdom Metazoa; phylum Arthropoda; class Insecta; order Diptera; family Tephritidae; genus Anastrepha; species Anastrepha obliqua. Next base: position 16,868,139 of record NC_072894.1, read on the forward strand.
TCGAGCGTCAAGTTCGTAAAATCTAGTCCTGTTTGACGACGAGCTATGCATAAAGTTGGTTCAAAGCATGCCGAGAAGATGCCAGTCTATACTTGGCAACGGAAGACTACGCGGCTTATTGAGTAATTGCGACTCGTAGTTTTGTACACACTTTCATGTGAAATAATTTTTAAATATATATCTTTTATATACGGTTTTTAATAAGAGGTCTAAGTGGCCCCAAAGAAAAAAGTCACAAGGTGTTAAATCACAAGATCTCGGTGGCCAATTGTGATCACCTCTTCGAGAGATAACATGGAAACTTTTCCCGTAAAAGATCAATGGTTTCGTTGCTTGTGTGGCACGTAGCGCCGTTTTGTTGAAAATAAACGTTGTTCAGATAAATACAATCCAATTCCGTTCATAAAAAATTGTTAATCATCTCTTGATAGCGCAATCTATTCACCTGTAACGCTGTTTTTGGAAAACCATTTACTTCATGAATAATCGCGGTTCCTTTTTTCTGACACAGACTGTATATAAATTACGCTTACCCCCGTTTGAGTGCTGGGCCGAGCTCCTCATCCCATTTGTGGTGGGCGTCCTTATGTTGTTTAACAAATGGAGGGACCTACAGTTTCAAGCCGACTCCGAACGGCAGATATTTTTTATGAGGAGTTTTTTCATGGCAGAAATACTTGATAGCTTAATAACTTAGGCGGTGTGAATATTGTCTTATGTTCTAAAGTTCTTAATGGCTAAATAAATGTTCAGAGGACTCGAAACCACATCCAACTATTTTTAATCTGGTTTTGTACTTTGCGAACCTCCTAATTATATTTTGAACCAGTTAATTTGCACGAAGGGTGTAGTGGTTTTGTTTTTGTCCATGAAGATTCTCAGTTCTAGTTCTAGAGCAGAACGAGCAAGCTAATGTTTTGTTTTTCGTGCGTCACTCATCCCATTTAGTTCTTAAGTCTAATTTAATTCATAAACTAAACTATTTTAAACATAAAAGCAAAAACATGAGTGTTGGCTAATTTGCATAAAAGTAAGAAATTATGGAAATCATTCGTACTTGTGAGTTTACGTTTCTACCGGTTTGCTACAAAATGAAGAATTTTAAATAACTTTTGGTTTCTTTAACTGGTTTAATTTTAGGGAGTGTTGAGCTTTTAGAGCTGTCGGCATGCGCCTTTGGCATAAGCAGTTTAGCGGCTGAAAATAACAGGCACTTCGGTTGTTGGTCTATTAAATTGCATTATTTAAGGCCTTGTAGAGACAGAGTTGTATAGAGCGAAAATTATGAAATTATTGAAGATATTGAAGATATTATTTTTTATACCTGTTATAAAATATTTTTATTATTTGAAAGTATTGTCTCACGACTCATATTTAATAAACTGTGAGTCATATCTTGGTGCGTTTCTTAGCCTTCGAAGATGTGTCACTAGAGTTTTATACCCGCATGCAGTTGTGTACAAAATACTATATCGGGTGTTTTTTTTTAGCTGCATGAGGACCATCGATATCAATAACTATGATTTAATAGCTGAGAATAGCTAACTGTTTTGATATTTCTGTGCGGTAAGGTTTGGCATGCTAAACTTATGCCAGGGAGAAGACGCCGTGAAATACATTAAATCCCAAATGCTTCGATGGTTAGGGCACACAGCATGGAAGACAGCCGCCCCCAAAAATCTTTTTTATCAACAATTTGTCTAATGACCCGAGGACGTCCAAGGTTAACCTGGCTTGACCAAGCCATAGTCGACCTGAAAAAGCTACGAGTTAGGAGCTGGAGATCTGTTGCTATGAACCGTGCAGATTGGAAGATGATTGTGGATGAAGCTAAAGCTTTCCCTGAGCTGTAATCGCTACTTAATGATGATGATGAAGGTTTGGCATGCCATCATCAGCACCTCCAACATTTGAATTTTTTTTTTTAACAAATAAATCTCTTCGCGTAGTTCATAGAGCACTGGTGGCATAAATTGTTAGTATTTTCTCCGATATGAGAAAGGCGCTGCCGTTACGGCGAATGGCGAGCACTATCGAGTTTGTTCACTGAATTTTTGTTTCTGTTTACAAAAATTAATCAGCTAAACATTGACGACATTTGGTGCCAACAGGACGGCGCAACTTGCCATACAGCGCGCTTTATAATCGATTTATTGCAGTATTCAAATAAGCATTGACAGCATACGGCCAGATTTATTGGAAAAAGCGGTTAAAAATTTGACTGATCGAAACGACCACGTAACTCGTAGCCGCGGTGGACATATACCGGCTATCCTATTTAAAAAATAAATATCATGAAATTATCAACCAGGTTATAATACAAAAAAAATTCATTTCAACAATATTTTTGTTTTGAATTATCATTTGTCATTAACGCCATAATTGGCTCCATTGATTGCTCTTCTCTTTTAGAAAACATCGCTTTTAATATTTCCTCTACAATTCTTCGCCAGTAATTATGATATCAACGCTCCCATTATCTAGAACTTGTGGTGAGCATAACTTCCTATTCCTTGTTTTAGACCTTCCAATCAAGTCCTTCTTTAGTTAAATATTTGCGAGTGGTTTTCTTTTTTTTCTTACCTCATGAATTTATAATTTATCCTAATTTTCAGATTGATCTTCATTTAGATTAATGTTAGCTGTGTATTCTGTACGAATATTTTGTACTTCAAGGTTTAAAATAAATATACTGGGAATGTTTCATTTAAACGAACCGAAAGCGTAGTGCACCATGAGTACTTTACATCGGGCCAGAGAGATGCTGTACGTCGCAAACGGCCGGAAATGTGGACAAAAAACTCTTGGATTTTGCATCACGATAACGTGCCGATCCCAAATTGTGCTGGATTATTTGACCAAATACCAAGTAAATACCATCGTGCAAGCACCATATTCACCTGATATGGCTCCGTGCGACTTCTTTTTGTTTCCCAAGTTGAAGTTACCACTTCATGGAAGGCGATTTCAATCGATAGAGGAGATCAAAGAGAAAGCGACGAAGGAGCTGAAGGCCATCCCATCGTCAGCCTACCAGGGGTGCATGAAGAACTGAGATAAACGTTGGCACATGTGTGTTGCTTCAGACGGATCATATTTTGAAAGAGATAAAATAAATTTGACTGAAATTTAACTTTGTTTTGTTTTATTTAAACATTTCCAATACCTTCTGATTATAGGGTAAGTAAATATATTGGGTTAGGGAATAAGTTCGTAGCGTTTTTACCGAAGACTTTTCTTTAAACAAAAAACAATAATTATTTCAATAAGTTAGTCAATTATATATTTGCTGTTACTGTTTACAACCTCTTCCCACCTCTCCAGCAATTTTTTGATGCTGTTCCGCCAAAAAACGCCTGGTCAGATGTCAAAGATGTTGTTGAGCCAGGAGGCGGACCTCTTTTTCATTGAAGGCAACGGAGCGGAAAAGATGATAATCGGTCAGTGCAAGGTCCGGAGAATACGGCGGATGCTGAAGGGCCTCCCATTCGAGCTCTTGGAGTGCGTCTTTGATGACTTGTGCTACACGCGGTCTGGCATTGCCGTGAAATGGTATGGTTTGACCATGTCGATCAGGCCTTGTCAGTCGAATAGCCTCATTCACGCGGTTTAGCTGGCCATTGTAGATATCTTTGTTGACCGTGGCACTCCTTTCGAGCATTTCCCGGTGCCCATGTCCTCCCAATCCCATCAAACACATTTCATGATCCTCTTTGGGTGAATATCCGGCTTGACTCTCGGCTTTGGCGTATCACCTGGAGCCACCCACTCCTTTCTTTGTTTCATATTGATGTAGAAGCACCATTATTTATCTCCCGTGACGATTCGATGCAAAAAGCTCTGCTTATGACCGCGCGTTGCTCGATGGCGGGTGAGATGCTAAGAGGCTATTGGAAGGCGACTTTCTTTGTTTTCTTCGCTGAGCTCGTGAGGCACCCAAGCTCCCAATTTTGCAGTAAATCTCACTGAGTGAAGGTCATGGAGAATCATTTAATGATTGTAGTTCATTTTTTCCGCCAATTCACGACTCGTTTGGCGACCGTTCTGCTTCAAAAGTGATTTGTGACGTTCTTCATCGGATTCAGAAGGCCTTTCGCTGCGAGACGTGTCATCGATGTCAAATTCGCCATTTTTAAATTTTGCGAAATGTTTGCGGCTATCACATCTTCTCCATACAAATCACAAATGTCCCGGGCTGCTTCGGTAGCTTTTTGACCTTGATGAAAAGCAGAGAAAAACAGGTGTCGAAAATGTTGATTTTTGTCTCTTAGGTATTTCATTTCTAAGCCTCAAAACGAATAAAAAATTAAATAACTCAAAAACACAATTAATATAGTTTTGTAGAGCAGAAAGAGTTTTATCGAATGAACACTTACCTTTTGCCAAACAGCAAACAAATCGTTGCAAAATGAAAGAAAATATAAGAACGCTATAAACTTATTCCCCAACCGAATTTATTTAAAAATGATACGAAATTAAGGGGGGCCTCTTATAAGTGGCTTCAAAATCAGGTGTTTTTTTGCAGTAAAAAAAATCGATTTTTTTAAAGCCGGCTGATAAGAGGCCCCCCTTAAGTCAAATTGGTTTTCACCCTATCCGTCTGTTAAACGGAACGATTTTATGCGAAAACTTAAATATTCTTACGAATCGCCCTTAAAATATTTCTCTCTTTACAAGTACATATGTACAGTGGAAGCTGATAATTTCCAAAATACATAGGGCAAGCATTCAATTTGCTATACATATATTTTGATGTAAAAATTGTGAAAAATCAGCGATGTGTCAATGGAACTGATTTATGAAATTCTACCTCACAGCAACTTGAGTACATCCGTTATTGAAATCATACACCACTCATGCCAACGTACTGAGTGAGTAAAATTTTAATTTCCTTCTTCGTCTGTACGACCATCTGTATAAGATCAATCTGTATAGATAAATCAGCTTTTAACTACGGCCGGGTTCCTAGAAAAGTATAATTCGAAAATAAAAAAAAAACAACATATCTGTAAATAACGAAGAAATTTCGGAGAACTGACTTGGCAGCTTCCACTTTTCAGTAAATGTGCGTATTTTGCATTGCACTACTCCACACTCAATATTTACCGGAACACACTCATTTCAATCAAGACTAGAATGTTTAAAAGTTAATCAACATCTAAGTGGCTTTTGAGAAGCTTGCCTCCCCAATAATCTGTAAGCTGATTGCGAATATTCACCTACAAAAGGGGTTTGTAGTTTCACAGAAAAAAAATGTATTACTAAAAGCAAGGAGTAACGAGTAGCAAAACATAAGCACTTTTGTACTTACACATACATACACATTTAGGGTCAGTTTTTCCCCACTGATGTGCGTAAAAACACGCAAACAACTAAACTCACAATGTGAAAAACAAAACTTTGTTTTCTATTGTTGTTGCAACTGAGAAAGCCAAAATAGAGGAAAAAAAACGATTGGATTCTGACTAAAAACTATAAAGAATGAAACTCATAAGAACTTTCAAAAGTTACTTGAGTAAACCGTTTTTTTTACATTGGCTGAAGTGTTTAGGCCACACCCTAATATTTAATATATGTTCAGCCACCCTAATGGTAACTGCGCCTACCGTTCCGACTGTTGCTAACCACCGTTTCCAGTCGCTGCAACGTGAAGGCCGTTAACCCTGGCATTTCCCCGCCGAATAGTTAAAATGTTTACCGTGTTAAACCCTGTTCGGCGAGGTTACTTTCGCCTCAATTTTTATTTTAACTGTCACTGCGATTTCTTAAATCCTACCATCAGGACGTGTCAGCCGACACAGGTAACTATCCATATTAATTATTAATTATTATATTAATACAATGCGTAGGTAACGTATTTCTGTATACATATATATATACAATTTGTAAACGCTTTAAAGCCATATATACTGAAAATAAATGATAGCAACTGAACACTGACACGCCTTTGTACTTTTTTTATATTCCTAAAATATATCATCGGAGCGACCGTGGAGGCCCCACATTTCTAAACCGCTCATTGCGTCGCACTCCGATGATAACATGGTCCTTCGAGCCGGATATGAACCAGCGACCTATAAAGTAGCTCTTACACCCTCTACTGAGTGTTTGGCCGAGCACCTCCTCCAATTTGTACTATGCGACTTGATATTTTTCTATAAATGGAGTGACCTACAGTTTTATGCCCACTCCGAATGACAGATGGTATTTTATGAGGAGTTTTTGCATAGTAGATGGAAGAGGACTCGCGGGAAAGATATTTAGTTCAAACGAGGAAGTCATCGCCGAGACAGAGGCGTATTTTGGAGAGTTTGACAAATCCTATATTTTGAAGGGACTAAAAAAATGGCCGGAGCGTTGGGAGAAGTGTATTTTTCTAAAGGGGGACTAAGTTGACAAAAAAAATTTTTGTTGTAGAAAGGTGACTTCATTTCTAACACGGGTACTTATTGAACCTCACTCGTATTATTTGATATTTCGAGTCCGATGTTCGAAATCGTGCACTTTCGAATTGCGAACACGTATCAACGCATTAGTCTAGGGTGGCCGCTAGGGAGTAACCGCTTGGCTTTTAGAGGTGACATTACGCTCCAAAAATTGTTCATAAACGTCGCCTTATTCTGAGTTTTTTTTGTTTCTTTTTTTGGGGATTAATATTACCATAGCTATTTGTCAAAACTACTTCGACACATTAGTGATTTTCTTTTGGTATCATATACTTTTGGTTTTGTGAAAATGTCTGATTTTGTGCCAAATAATCGTCATTTGCGGGAAGTGTTGATTTTTCTCTTTCATAGATGACTAGATGTGAAACTCTTTTTCTCGTGAGAGCGCTGAAAAATGTAGATTTTTTATAACATTCGCCAATATTGCCACACTTGTAGAAACATGAATTGGGTATTTTGTAAACAAAAATTGAGAATTTTCAGTTTCCACACCACCATTGAGGTTAGTACTTAGTGTGCGGTTGCCCAATAGCCTTATATCACTCGTATATACCTACATATACTAAAAATAAGCACAATTCGTATGAAATATGTACATAAATAAGCAAAAAATTGAACTGAAATACATATATATAATTGGCGCGTACACCCTTTTAGGGTGTTTCGCCGAGCTCCTCCTCCTATTTGTGGTGTTCGCCTTGATGTTGTTCCAGATTTGGAGGGACCTACAGTTTCAAGCCGACTCCGAACGGCAGATATTTTTATGAGGAGCTTTTTCGTGGCAGAAATACACTCGGAGGTTTGCCATTGCCTGCCGAGGTGCAACCGCTATTAGAAAAATGTTTTTATTAATTTTGGTGTTTCACCGAGATTCGAACCAACGTTCTCTCTGTGAATACCGAATGGTAATCCCGCACCAACCCATTCGGCTACGGCGGCCGCCTGAAATACAAAAGCAATTTAATAATAATAAAGTAATGAACACGAAAAACATAAGTTATAACTAAATACATATTAATATTGCGATTTTTTAATGTAACAAAAAAAAAAAAACAAAAATTCTCAAACAACGAACAGAATAAGTTAAAGCAGATTACCTTTAATCTTTGTAAAATATCTCAAACTTAAACTCAATTCCCTTACCTACGCTTTCCAACCATAGAATATTTACGTATATACAAATTTACATAAACCAACACACAGTTTTCAATAAAATTACATTATGTACATAAGACTAATTTAAACTAGAAGTCGAAAAGGATATAAGAGGCTTTGGAAAATTCTAAAACTCCCTTCAATTTAAATTATTTCGTTTCAATTGAATTAATTTAAAGACACATAATTACAAATATTTAATCGCGTCATTTTTCGATTAAGCAAAAACGAACTGCTTCGTTAGTTATTTTTGGCGCATTTTCTCTGGCAGCCCGCCATTTCGCCTATCAGCTGTTCGAAATCCCATAATGTGTGAATGCTGCCAAGTTTTGAAACGAGCTCATGGGCGCGCTCTCTCTCAAAATGAAAAAGTTTCACATCTAGTCATCTATGAGTGAAACAACGTGCCGAGATTGGTTCCCTCGCTTCAAAGACGGTGATTTCAATGTTGACGACCGTGCGCGTGAAGGAAGGCCAAAAACCTTCGAAGACGCTGAATTGGAGGCATTGCTCAATGAGGATCCGTATCAACCGCAAGAAGAACTTGCTTTAGTATTAGGAGTTATCCGCCAATCCATTTCCAAGCGATTGCATGCTTTGGGAATGATTCAGAAACATGGGACTCGGGTTCCTTATGAGTTATGTAAAACCAAGGAATGTTGAACGTCGTTTTTTCGCCTGTGAACAACTGCTCCAGCAGCAAAAAAGGAAGGGTTTTCTTCATTGCATCGTGACGGGTGATGAAAAATAGATTCATTACAGCAATTCAAAGAAAAGAAAGTCATGGGGACTGCCCGGTCATGCTTCTATGTCGTTGGCTCGGCTGAATATTCACGCTGCGATGGTTATGCTATGTATTTGGTGGGACCAAGTTGGTGTTATTTATTATGAACTATTAAAACCATCACTCGGCATCCGTATCGACTTCAATTCATGCGATTGAGCCGAGCACTGCGCGTGAAGCGGCCACAATACGCGGATTGGCATGAAAAAGTGATTCCACAGCATGACTTCGCTCGGCCTCCCGTTGCCATACCCATTAGAACCTACCTGGAAACACTGAATGGAAAATCCTACCCCACCATATTCCGCCATATTCTCCGTCCGATTATCACCTGTTCCGATCGATGGCATATGGTCTAACTGAACAGCAGTTCCATTCATATGAAGACATCAAAAAATGGCTTGATCTGTGGATAGCCTCAAAAGATGAACAGTTTTACCGCGACGGTATATGAGATCTACCAGACAGATCGAAAAAAGTAGTAGCCAGCGATGGGCAATACTTTCAATGATTCACTTGTAACCATTTTCTCCGAATAAAGTTGTATTTTCATCAAAAAAACAGCGAGGACTTAGTTGAAAATTTTAATTAAATTAAATTTAATCAATTTAATTAAAATGTTCGCACAATATTTTTGTATGTGACCCATTTCTCATCCTCAGTCAGCATCTGTTTAAGAAATGCGTCTGGAATTACATAGTTTCCTCAAAGCATTGCGCTTAGATTTAATTAATGAAATGAATCCATTTTGGCCAAATTCACGACGGAGACATGCTAAAGCGAAATATGTATTTGTCCTTAGTGTCCTCCATTTGTTTGCCACCGGTAGCTTGAAAAGAGGTGTGGGCAAGATAGTTTTTCTTAAGGTAGCATATAAATGTGTTAAGTTTCTCAAAGACGAAGAGCTTCCAGCACTTAAAACAAAATTTATTGAGGAATACCAACTTCCAGGAGTAATCGGGCTCATAGATGGAACACACATAAACATTTCGGTTCCAATCAAAGAAATTCAGCATGTTTATTATTGCCGGAAGGGTGGAAAAGTATACCAAAATCCAGGTTTCGATGTTTGTCAAAGGAAAGAACTGTTAAGAAGAGGCAAGACTTATAATTAACGCCTGTTTGATGCTACATAATTTTTTAATTTGGGCAAGAGTTCCAATCGATGCGGTTTATATAGAGGATTTTGAAGAACCTAAAGTATATCTTAGTTCCCCTACTAATATTTTAAATTATTAAGGGCTAAAGAAATACCCGATTATAATTAATTCAATTGTTTTAGTACCTTCGTCTGCTACTTCATAATGGCAATTTGTTCGTGCTTCAGGCAATTCGCCTTTTTTGGTCGCGATACCTAGCAAGTGTAGCACTCAGACTACATTAAGTTCACTGTACTGCACTTGGGTTCCCTTTTTAACTTTTTTTAAATCCATTCGACCTCCGAAGAAATCTGAGTAAATCTTGTTGTGTCAAGGAGCCAAGGTGGTCGCTTCTTAACACATCAGTGCCAAAAACCTCAAGCCTGCTTCGAGCGAAGGCCGGGCAGATGCATCCTCCTCTTCACATGTTGAGCCTGTCTGATATACCTGTCTTTTCCATGTGCTAACCCGTTTGCTAATGGTGGTTTTGATGGCTGTAGAAGGGAGTGGCAGAACGAGCTCCAGGCCAAAAGAGATTGACCTCCGAGCCCATGCTTGCTAAATATTTAGAGCTCCCTTTACCTGCGATACGCACGCGGACCCATGTTAGCATCAGGATATTAGATCGACCGACATAGTTCTGCCTGGATTTACAGGACTCAAGTACCCTGGAAGTGGTTGGAGGGCTGTTTAAGGCCATGAGCGCAGCTTTGCCGCCGCTGCCTCTTCACTGTTTTCCACAACAAAGTTCATTGCTTCTTGAATAGCATACACCTCTGTTTGAAACTTCGATGTGTACATTCCAGAAGCAAAGTGTAGTTTTGTCCCGCTGGAAGCCACGTTAACACCACAGCCGGAACCGTGCTCGGTCTTGGAGCCTTCCGTGAAAATGTGAAAGCAGTGTTTGCTGGGCTGATTTTCAGGAATTCACCTACTCCATTTCTTTTAATTGCTTTTTCTCAATTTTTAATAATCTTTCAGAAAAATTCAACTGCGCCTTCCTCTTTCGTCCTCTTCAATTTATGGGTATTGGATGTGGGGCGGGGTGGGCATTGGTTGAGAATAGGCTTCATGAACTGGCCAGTTTTTATGCGGAACATTTTAATCTTCCCCTGCATAATGGGGATTTTTTGAGAAATTTTACTTATAAATCCTAGAGAAGGCAATTATTGGCCGAAACTCCTTTGAATAGGGGTATCTTTGTGAAGAATTCGGAAAAACGATAAAAATAAAAAAAACTGTACATATGTATTCAAGAATTTGACAATATTAAATTTTGAGATAATTTGACAATATTAAATATAATATTAAAAGAAAAAATTATTAAAATTGGCATCCTGTAGCCATAGCCAACGGGTAAGAAATATTAAATATTATTATAAATCTCCAAAAAGAATATAAATGGTAATTGTAGTTATACGCCAGTGTTTTCAATTAAGCAATTTAAATGAACTACGTAGATAATAAATTAGAAAAACTTCACTAACATAACACTTGCGTTAATAAGTTCAGGGCCTAACAAAGAAAACACGTTTTTTATGTGTTCACATTTAGCTTTATTCCTCAACGTAATTCCCCACCAAGAACAATGCAATTATCGTTCTGACATTTCAGTACCACTTTTATGGAACGATTTATCTTTTGCCTCAAAATAGACCACGGTTTTATCGATAACCTCTTCATGCAAGCGAAATTCAAAACGAAAAACTTTTTAGGGCTGCAAACAGCCAATAGTCACTGGGAGTTAAATCTGGCGAATGCGGTGGATGTGGGGCAATTCGAAGTTCAATTCATGTATAAGTAGTTTTGCCATTGTTTTGATTGACTTGTGACTGACTTCTTTTTGGTCAACAGCGAGCAAACGCGATACCCACTTTGAACAGAGCTTTCTCATAGTCAAATGCTTGTGTCATATAAAGCCGCCACTTCTTTTGATATCTTTACGTTGTCAGCTAGCTCACGCAATCTCCCGTTTCGATCACTCAAAACGATTTTTAAGATTTGTTTGATGGTTTCTGGTGTTATCGCCTCATTTGGACGTCCACTGCGTTGTGTATCATCGATGTCTCTTCGACCACGTTTAAAGTCAGCAAAGCATCGTTGTATTGTGGTTTCTGACGGAATGCAGTCCCCATAACACTTTTTAAGTCTTTGCCTCGCTTGAACAGTATTTTTTTTCATCAAGAAACAGTGTAAAAGTAAACCACGAACCCTTTGAGATAAATTGTTTTGTAAATAATAAAAGTAGCATCACTCTTAGCACAATAATTCACGAACTAACTGAAAAAGAGGTAAATGCAATAAAACTAGTGCCATCTATGTGTTAGGCACGGGACTTTTCAGGCCGTGTGTTACATCAGACCAAAAAATAAATTTACTGGGAGATTGAAAGCAATGCGCCGATTTCATGCTCTGGTAGTTTGTAAAAGGAAGATCGAGTGAGCTCCGTCAAATTTAGTTAAGTCATTTTGGAGTGACAGAGAAAACACTTTAAAACGAATTTTATATTTTTTGCTTGCATGGAAATAATTTTCTCTTCTTCAAATGCATACACGGTTTGGTCGAGCTAAACAATACGCGGAACTAGTTTTTTCGCAAGTGAGGCCTAGTCCTTCCCCACTTGGTTGTTCCAACAAATAGAGAGTCTTCCTCTGCCTCTTTTTCTACCTTCTTCAGCTTTCTGCTGCCATAACTGGCGGACATTATATTGAATATATGAGCGATATTTGCCAACGTGCATTAGTTCAAAAATCTTTCGCATACACTTTTTTTAGAACACTGATGAAGAATTCATAAGCGCGACTTTTGTCCGTCAAGATAAAACTTGACAACGTAATTGCGTACTTAGCCCATAATAGCGATTCCAAGAGAGACTCCATTGGATTGGAAGGCTGGCATTAATAATATGATAAAAGCTGCTTTCTAAGTAAACGAAGTATTTAACCACTTAAGGGGGGAAGCTGGTCTAGAATTTTGAAAAAATCGAAAAATTTGTTTTTGTCTTAAAAGGTGCTTTAGGGTCTTAGAAATAATATACCAAATGAGGGATGCCAGCAAAAATGTCTAAATGCCCAAATTTTTCATTCGACGGCAGTGCCTCGCAGGTATGCCCCGAACGCTACTTACAACTTTAAACGCGTTTTTCTCGAAATCACTTTTTTTAAACTGGCCGAAGACATAACTCGAACAAATCTTTACCGATTCTTACGAAATTTTGACAATACATTCGAAATACCTTTCTCCGGAGACGTACGTAGGATTTTTATTTATATTACATAGCTTTTTTTTAATCAACAATTTTATGTCGTTCTTTATAGTGAAAATTGTAACTTTTTGTTCAAACGTGCACCATTTCGCGAAAAAACAAAATATCGAAAAAATCCTACGTACGTCTCTTTCTGTTGTTATATAGAAACTAAAACAATTTTATTTTTTGATCCAGGACAAAAATTAAGGAGTTTACGTCTTCGGCAATGGACCCACTAGAAAAAAAGGCGCCTTAGGAGAACTGCTGGACAGCGGCCATTTTGAAATTAATTCAGACGAAAAATTTTGTATTTGTACCATGAAAGCTATATTATTAAACCTATTCCACAGATTTTCGATTGATTCCTTTGTTGAGTCAAAATAAATTCATAAAATATGCCCATTTTTTGCGCTCTAGACCAGCTTCCCCCCTTAAAAAATTCAATTAGAATTATCAATAGTGATGCGGGCGCCGAGTCGCGAGTAAGCTTTTTGTCAGGTGTTGCTTTGTTCTGCCCTCGTTTACCACAAGAGCCAATCACTTGATTTCTTAACCAGTTTAGGATCGAGGGGAACATCTGCACCGAAGCTTGCACCTCTGCCTTCACTGACGGTTCCAAGATGGTATCAGGAGTCAGAGCAGGGGTTTTCTCGAAATCAGCCAATTTATCTATTTCCTTTAAACTGCTGAATACTCATAGTGTTTTTCAAGCAGAAGTCTTTGCGATATTCACATTTTCTCCGATAGTCAAGCCGCGATCAAAGCTCTGACGACGCCGTGGTGCAGAACGAAACTAGTAAACTGATGTAAGGAGGAGATCAAATCTCTTGGGTGTGCAGGTATTATTTCTCTAATCTGGATTCCAGAACATTGGAACATGGAGGAGAATGAGATTGCTGATGAGCTTGCCAGGAAGGCGACTGAATTGGCTTCAGAGACCTCCTACTCGGGCATCGGCATACCCCCGACGGTTGTTAAAGGGTTTGGCAGCTAGACGATTAAGATCATTGGCTGCTCCTTTCTTATATAGCCTGGGGCAGTGCGCCAACCTAAATCTCATCAATCTTCTCTATTATATCAACAGCTCTGCCTGGCTTTAGTTATCTGCCTGTTGGAGGTCTCATAATGGCATCAAAACGCCGCTTTAGTGTTACTTGAGGAGTGCCAGACTGGCACTTCAACCATTTCACCTACCTACCTACTTTAGAAAGAGCAAGAGTAACGGTTTTGTTTTTGATATCTATTGAACGCTCATAAAATTTGGTGCCTGAGCAACTTACTTCTGAAGCAATACGTCCAAAAAACCTCGTTCAGTTTCAAATGGCGGCTTACAAAATGTTTTAAGGCCAAGACGATTTTGAATAAAGGCGAAGTTGGAATGAAGAACACGACTTAAATTATAGAGGGAACTCACCTCAACCTGCGAAATGAGAAGTACTAGAAATTATAGAGAAAACTAAAACTCCGGCTCTCCACCCATTGACTGACGGGTTTCATTAGATTAATTCGACTATGATGAAAAGCGCATGCATCATCTCCTACGCAGAATAAAGTCCGATGAATACAAGTCTACCGATTGGAAGGCAAGTGTGTGTAGAAATGTGAGAAGACGAAACCCTTAATCTGTCCTATTTATTGCAAAATCTTATTAAATAAATATTACAAACAAGGTTCTGCCCAGCATTTTGCGCGAGACTAAGCTAAGCCTACATCAACAAACTAATTGGCCCTTATCAGTTGCGACGTCTGTATTTAGTAGGAAAACCATCAACCAACCATGTCAGCATTGGGGAGGATCTCTCTTTAAAATCTTTTATATTGGCATTTAAATATTATTTTAATGTATTAATAATCCCTTAGCTTAAATAAATTACTAAAAACAGGTGGGGTCACTGTAAACACACAATTTAAAGACATTTATTACTTACGTACTAAGATGACAATACAACCTATGTATATGACATCTAAAAAATTGTGCCATCTGGCTCGGTTCGCTGCTGGGGACAGTTTTTGACACCAAGTGCTGCCAGGTTATGTCTCACTTGATCTCCTCAATATAGATTAAGTCTTCCTTTTCCTCGTCGTCCACCAGTGGGTTCCCTCTCGAAGAACTGCCATGTCGGAGCACTTTCGCTCTTGCTGGAGACATGGACAAGCCGCTGTATTTTAATACGGTTCACTATATCCACATCTCGGTATAGCTCATATAGCTGTTCCTTCGAATACAGAACTCATTTTTGCCTACGCGATGGAGACCAACGCTTTTCCGGAGAATTTTTCTCTTGAATGCTCCCAGTGCTCTCTCATCAGTTATCGTCATCGTCCAAAATTCTGCGCCATATACAAGGAGGGCAATGATTAGGCTTTTGTGCAGTGCTGTTTTTGGTTTAACCAGAGCGTGCTCGACTTCTCAATTGCCTACTGAGCAAAAGTAACACCTCTTGGCAAGAGTTAATCTCTAGACTGACTTCGTTCTTCCCCACTTCACAACAGTGACTTGTTGTCTAAGACGCGGAGGAGGATGGTTCCTTGTGCAGAAGTTAACGATAGTGGATAAAGTTAAAGTCAAGTTGGCAGTGGCAGAGCCGATTCTTTTGAAAGCAGCTCACAACTTTCGGGCTTTGCTCAAGTATACTCTGAGTAGATTTCGAATAAGTGAGAAGGCAAAGCAAAGACCCTCACAAAGCAGTCGACAACCTTCCAGGTAGCCATGAAATGCCGCACATCTCTTAACGAGATGGCTGAGTCATTTCAGCTAATGATAACATGGCTTCCTGGACATTGTGACATTGAGGGGAACTGCAGAGCCGATTAATTAGCGGTAATCGACACCAAATTGACCGATGAATACATAGACATTGGTATACCCTTACAAACATGTAAACTGCTGATCTTTCAGGAAATTGTAAGAGCAGCGAATGAAAAATGGCGTAATGTAGCCACTTGCAAAGCCCGACAGCTGTGGACGACTCTCAATGCTAAGCGCACGGAACTTCTACCGAGCCGAGATAAGCACAGTCTTAGCTCACTGATTTCAGTTATAACAGGACGTGCCTAACCGGTAGGCACGCGCAGAGAATGGGTGTGCAAACACATGAGTTCTGCAGAAGTTGTATATATGAGGAAGAGACGACCGCACCTTTTGTGTCACTGTCCTGCTCCATCCAGACGTAGACTCACCATTTTGGGTAGACAATCCTTTAATGAACTGGAAGATCTCAGCTTTGTCGAAATCAAGGATCTTATAAAATGTTTGAAAAGTATACACTGGTTTTAGGAGAGATAAGGACAAGTTCTCCAAGCGGCGTCACAATAGACAACCGCTTCAACCTAACCTAATCTAAGGCGAAGCCACCCAGGATTACTAGTTGTGCGTAGGATTTGGTACCCACCACAGACGAACTCGCGCAATGAAAAAGCAAAGCCTCGGATAAGGGCTTCCTATAAAGATGACGACACACGCAAACGAAAAAATGTACAACACATATTTGTTCAGTAATAATTAAAAAAAAATTAATACGTGGCGGATGTTGTAGTTTATTATAGTATTTGAGTATTTTCATAATCAGTACTAAATACATTTATGTATTTTGATTTTTAATGAGCAAGAAAATTAAAATAAGCGTACAAACTCACCTGCACACATCCGCACATTAGCGTGAATATAATTTTCAAATTTGCGGAAATAATTTCCATTTAAATTAATTCTAATCGATAAGCAGCCAATGAATTTAATCGAAGATATTATAATTTCAACTATAATAAAAATATGTTAATAAATATTGCTAAAAAAATCGAATTGAATAATCAAAAAAAAAAAAATATATAAACGAACAATTTTGTTTGCTCGCACCGAAGTGGTAGGGTTCAAATGTGCATACATTTCAATTTCTCAAATCAAGCAGAAAACTGGAGAAACGGGTGAGCAAATATTTGTGGCGAATTTTCATTGAATGGCTACAAAAATTAAAGAAAAGGAGGCGAAAGCGAAACATGGAAGCAAAACTGCTGCCAATTACTCCCTACTGAAATTTGTGAATATGTATTAGTTAAGAATTTATTGAGTTGAGTTTTGTTTTTGTTGCTTCAAATAAATGCACACTTGCCAAAAGCCACCCTTATGGTTTTTAAAGTCATATTCGCACACAGACCCATGCATACAAATCCACATAGGGGCGCAGCACCTGCACTGAAATTTGATGAGCGCCAAAGAGCATTTCCCCTTTAATACAAGCACAATTTGATTTTACTCTCATTCACGTTTTGTTGCTTGTTAAACTGGTTTTTAGGCGTTCGCTGCTGGGCCGGCAGGTTTCGGCTAGTAACTTACCTTCATGCATACACACAGTGCGCCTCTGCGTCTGCGTCACCATCAACAACAATTCAGATGATCGTTGAGCTATTGTTGTTGCTAAAGATGCTCACGCTATTCTTTTGCTCCAATGATGCGACCGATTCATTGCTGATCGTTAATGAATTGCTGGGTCGGTTTCAGAGTTGGCGTCTACGGTAACAAAGATGTACGCGCTTGCGCACCACATAAACACGTTCATATGCATATGTATGTGTACGTGCATATGTGCGTGTGTATGTATGAATTATTGGCGTGGCATATCACATTTTTATTTTTGTTAAAAATGTCGTTTCGCAGTTTGGGCTTTTGCTGGATTTCGCAGTCTTCATTTATATTGGCAAGCAGCGCGACGAGCATCTTCAGTTCTCACAGATCGGTCCAAACGGTACGGTCTAGCAAAATAAAGATTTTTTTAAATTGTAATTTGATTTTGTTGAGATTTAATACTTTTTTATTTAGAATTCTTAACGGCAAAACATTTTTAAATAAAATAAATTTATAGTTAAGAATGAAATTTACTAAAAAACAATAAATGTTTTAAATGACATTTTAAAAATTAAAAACTAAAAATGTTTGTTTTTGAAAACAATTGTGCCTACAAACATTAAAAGGA
This sequence comes from Anastrepha obliqua, assembly GCF_027943255.1. Taxonomy (NCBI): domain Eukaryota; kingdom Metazoa; phylum Arthropoda; class Insecta; order Diptera; family Tephritidae; genus Anastrepha; species Anastrepha obliqua. The sequence continues at coordinate 16,885,877 of NC_072894.1, forward strand.
TAACACCAGACACTTGACAACATAAGACTGTGGATTAATTCATTTGAAAAATAAAAAAAACAAATTACTGTGAAGCAAACACGAAATTTGCTAAAACGTGTAAAAACTATTTGAAAAGTTTTCAAAAGACATTTACAAACTCTAAAAGAATTAAGTGTTAAATTAAATATTTGTTTAAAGTGAAATTTGCCGTTGCTGTAATAATTTATTAATTTTTTATATTTTTTTTCTCTTCTAAAGATTTTTTAATAGATCGCCTAGAACTTTTAGAAAAATAATTTCTCTTGCTTTAAGCAAATCCTTATCTGTTTGCAAAAATGGCGCGTGCAGTACTTTGCATGGTGAGTTTTTTTTAAATAAATCATATTATTATTCGTATGTATTTTTAATAAGAAAAATGGAATATAACGAAAGTAGATTATCGCAGTAATAAGTTTTAGTCTTAACTTTAGTTTCTAGTATTTTTGTTAAAAAGTATTAACGAATAAGTATCGAAAATATTTATGAAAAAAAGTTACTATTATTTACGTGGTACAAATTAAGAAGTGCTTAAGTCGGTTAGGGCATGAGCTCAAAGCTCAAGGCAAAAACAAAATTTAAATTTTCTTGTACGATTTGTCTCGATGTAAAGTTCAGTTAGAATTTAGGTTTCACGCAGTAATTTAAGTGAATTTATGAATTCGAGTGCTTCAGATTGTTCTTAGTACGGACTTCGAATAATACCAAACATTTCCCTATTTCTTCATTTCTGGGCTCAATAACGTCTAAGATGCTTCAAGCACATTGAGTGGAATTGAATAAGAACTCAGGTTCAGATGAGATGAAATTCTGCTCGAATAGATTTCGGAAAAAGAAAAAGGATAATTTTAGTTCCGAGAAAAAGTTTAAATTATATTTTTAATATTATCTCATTAAAGTAAGTAATTTAGTAATTGAAAAGTTCAACGATTTATTTCGTAATAAACAATAGCCCTTAAAAGCTCAATAACTACTGCGGCATTCAATAAGAATTCATATGTGTAAATGCAAAGCGAAGAAATCGTATTTAGGCACTTTTTACTTTTCTACACAAGTATATACAAGGTGGCGTAAAATTATCCATCGGATTTTCTTGCTGATGGCTACAAGTTTTTTATGATGGAAACCTTTATTTGGACCTTTACGTGCTCCATGGCTTGTTTGCTTGTATACTACAATCGGTATAGTTCACAAGTGTGAAATATTACTGACTTACAACGCCGATTGCAAAAATTATAAGTTTTCCGGTAGGGTGAATAATTTTGCGCCACCTTAACGGCCGAGAGCTTTTTTTGTAATAATCGACCATAAGACGACGGAAAATTAGGTAAATTTCTAAAACGTTTATAAGGATGAAAACTTAAACTAAACATTTAAACTGATTTATTTAGATATGAATTCAATATATTTACTTAATTTATAATCTTATATGATCAACAAACCAGGAATGTACAAAGTTGCAATATTTGCTAAAGAAAACTACAGCGATGATAAATAAATGAAATGAAAACTGAATTCTTTTCATGTCCCCGTAGCGGGGCCTTTCGGCCGTTAAGGGTTAAACTGCAAAAAATAGGTATTTAAACTGCCTGAAAACTACTTAAAAGAAAGCACACTACTTAACTACTTAAAAATTTCCAATTTAAATATTTCCGAAAAAATCTTTAGTTTAATATTTTAAATTAAAAAGCGTTTAATACTTTTGTTCTAATAAAAAAAAATAGTTCATTCACAAAAACAAAAAAAAATTCCCCATTTAAAATTTTTCTCAATTTAATTTAACATTTTTCATTAGTTATTGTAATATGCTTTTATAAACCACTATAAATTATTATTTGTGTATTAACTCTCTGTATAGTAAAGACTTTGGTAGTCACACTTGCAATAAGTGCACAATTTAGCAAAATTATAGCACAATATTTTTTATTTTTATGGTTTTTTTTTGGGCGAATAAAATTTTAGGAAGGTATATGAATTTTTATTAAGATAGCTCAATAAGTAACATATGTCTGTATGTATTTTGTTCACAATAAAAATGAAAAACAAAAAAAACATCTGACCACGACACACACCTGCCAAATGGAGGGTTAAAAATATTAGGTTGGGGGAACACATTTTCGACATATTCTTTAACATCAAAAATGACCGAACAGAATCGGTGAAACCGAAATTGCACTTCATTAACTGTTACAGTATCGACACCATAAACGGCCTGACTTGCATTTCACCTTTAAAAATAAAAACTGAAAATTGTACCGAATTTCTCTTGGTTCACTTCCATTGTTAACACCCTGTAACTCACAACTGAATAGAACAGACAAAAAACAGCAAGCGAATTTTTTTAGTGTGAAATGTCACCTTGACGACGAGCATGAACTTTAAATTGTTCGATCGATATTTTACGAGATATCGGTCACTACAACCATCTACTGAGAAAATAATGAATTTCTTTTCCCCCAAACTAATACTCGTATTATAAATATTCGCTAAAAAGTTAAGACTCAACTTAGCGTAACGCCTGTGGATCACTCGATAAATAGTTCGCAAACGTGGAGCTTATACTCCATAATACAGCCAAAGCTTTTATGCTTGAAAAACTACAATAAATTTAGAAAATTCCGAAAACCATTGATAGCCAACCTTTTGGAGCGAGCCCATATAAAATCATAAATAAAACTGAAGCTCACTTTAATGCATGAAGTCTGGTGTTTTTATTAAAATAAATAAATACATAAATAATTGGCACGTACACCCTTTCTGGGTATTTGACCGAGCTCCTTTTTCTATTTGTGGTGTGCGTCTGTGTGATGTTGCTTCACAAATGGGGGGACCTACAGTTTTAAGCCGACCCCGAATGGCAAATTATTTTTTTATGAGGAGTGGAAATACACTCGCAGATTTGCCATTATCTGCCGTGGAGCGACCGCTATTAGGAAAAACTTTTTCTATTATTTTGCTGTTTCATGCACGAGATTCGAGCCTACGCACTCCCGTGCTTGTCACGCCCCGTAAAATGCATGAACTCGTTCGACTACGGTGCTTCAATTAGAAGCGGGTAAATGAGAAGTTTTGCTGAATAATTTTTTCCCACGTATGTAGCTTTTTCACAATCTGGATATCAGCATCTTAACTTGGGCGGCCAATTCACAAGAGGTAAACTCTATGGAAAACTGTTGGATGTATCTTAAATCAAAATTAAGCAACGAAATTCCACAGTGGCCACACTCACAGAAAAAAAAGAAGGAAAGAAAGTAAATGTGTCTAAATTTTATTAAATTAATAATAAGTGAAACTTGGTATTAAAAATAAAGATTTAACAACAAAAATTCTAAAAAATTTTATGAAAATAGGCAATTTCAAAAGTGAATCTTCTTATTAAAAATAAAGATTTTACAACAAAAATTCTAAAAAATTTTAGTTTTTCCCAATTCTATGAAAATAGGAAATTTCAAATAAATACCCTACAAAAAACGTGAATTTCTTGCGCTAATTTTGGTTAGTTTATTTGGTACTGAACACAAAGCTACGTGATTCTTTTTCAATTAAGTAGCGCTTCTCTTTCTTTGTACACTGAGAATTTTAATTTAGCTAATTGTGGTACATGCCTTAGCTGTCTTGGGCTGTCTTGAAATGTGCTTTGGGTAGGCACGTGATGACGTTTAACGTAATTAAAACCTTCACTGGTAGTTGCTGTAGCTAAAGTGTCGACTAAAAGCGATTACATGTATGCATTTACATGTATGTCAATAAACAGATTATGACCGGTACTTTATTTAAGTGCCTAACGTTTAATGACTATACTCGTATGTACATATGTTATGTACGCAACACAAAGTGTGTGCATTTTTTTTGTCGTTGTTTTAAGTAACATTTCTTTATATTGCTTTTGATTTTTGCTATGTTAGAAAAACCGTAAAATGCATTCCTTCAAATAGAACCCGATATATGTATGCATTTGGCTTAAGTCTCATAGTATATCGCATTGCACTATACTATACTTGTACTTATACACACTTACATATAGTAGGCTTTCAATTTAAGCACGTTTCAATTGCTATGCGGAGCTTTGAACTATTTTTATTTTCATTCCGCTAAAATAAATATTTGCCACTTTGAGAGTTTACAATTTTGTTAAGTGACGCACTCCCACACACACACATATAATAACAGCAACATGTTAATACCTGCTAATATTAGAATGTGAGCAGTGATGAGAGGATAAAAAGCAACGGTAAAAAAATAATTTTATGACGCGTAATGATTTTTGCAGTGCTATACATATACATACATAATATATTATATGATATGATGTGAGATATGCTTGGTATGTGTGATACGGCATGCTACATGAGATCAAGTGATATTATACTCGTATGTCATGTGATATGATTTAATATGATATGGCGTGCTACATGATGTGATGTGACATGATATGACATGATTTGACAAATGTAAGACACTATGCATACAGTACATAATGTTAAGTAAAAAGAGCATTTGAAGAAATATGTATGCATGCACTTATATGTATGCACATACTCATAAAAAAATGTCTACCTCTAATATATCTAATGGAAGAATGTCTCAGATGCAGATATCTGATAGCATAATTAATTTTGAAAAAAAAAAAAAATATCCGGCACGTTTTCTGAGCTGTTTACTGCTCGCTATTATGCAAAATTCGAAAAAAGTACTTACATATACATATACTGGGTATTGTGACTGACTAATTCTCCAGAAATCTTTCGTATCCATTGCTTGAGTTGTCTTCTCTTCTCTCACCCATTCACCTTTTCTGTAGAAAATATATGTATATCTAAATTTTTACCCATCTCTTTACAATTCCGAGCACCCTCTTGTTGCTTTTACCTCTTAACTTTTATTTTGCGATTAAATTTAGCGAACTCCGTTATAAATAAATCGCTCAATTCATTTCTAACGGTATTCGCATACAAATTAACTTGTTTCTGCAATAGATGTTCATGATAATTTTATTTATTTGTGAGTAAAATAAAAATAAAAATTATTCACTTCCACTCAGCGCTACAACAAGAACGTGCACACAAGTGGACGCTAATATAAAAGCAGAAACAAAGACAATTAAATGAAGGTCAAGCTTTTAGCTTTCTTTTTATGTGGTATCTTTTAAAGCTGCATAAAGTTAATTAATAGGAAATCCGGATTTTATGTGCTACCAACAAGTTTGCTGTTGTTGTTGTTGTCTGAATCACTAAGGCAAGCAAATACATAAATGTGCACCACAACAAAAATACCGCCAGGTAGTGGGTTGCAATTGATCTGAGCAGAAATCTTTGCCACGACATAACACAATTACAAAAAAAAATGCAAAACTCGCGCCGAACTAAACTTTATTTACCCGCAGTAGTAGACTTAAGCTTGAGCTGGTATTTACATTTTGGAATCAAACAAACTCGTAGAGAAAGCATTTTCCCTAAGAGCATTTCCCTATTGCATACAAAATATAGTAATTTCACAAAATAGCCGATTAACACTCACCCCTGACTTATGGTAATCGATGTATAGTTGCAGCAGGAGTTATGCTCGTATTCAACGGTTCTCGGTATTATAGCAAATTAAACGAACGATCCAAGTTCCGAACATTTTGTGCTATTTAGCATTCGAAGCTCATTGTGTTACGAATATTCCAAGGAAATTCAATGGAGATACAGAAAGTTGATAAAGCGTAGAATGAGCAGGAGGCAATTTTGCAAAATGCAAGAACTGAAAGGTATTTGTTAAGTCGCACGTGGAATTTTGAATCAAATGAATTCGCGAAAAACGCGTTGAAAAATTTTAGGCGCCCTGCAGACTGATTGACAATGAAAGCTTTAAAATTTGTTTCCATTATAGAATCAATTGGGCGCTGTTTTTACGACTATTCAATCAAAATAAAAATGAAATCATAAAACGAAGATGAAATCATGGATAAGATCTATTAGAATTGCATTTAAAGTAAATATGTTTTACTTCTTCCTTCTAGTAATCATTATAATAAGTGGAGCTTGGTGTTTCTCATGATAAGCTGTCTTGCTACGTTTTGTTATTTGTAGAAGTTTACGGTCTCGATTAACTCGTCATAAAACCTCTGTGTTGGAAATTAGATCGGTTCACGAAATTTTCAAAATTCGCCTTAGAATCTACATTTCGGAAGCCTCACACCTGTTGATGCCACATTTCACAAAATGAACTTTAAATTTAATGAAAGAGTGTTTGAAGAAAGCAAAGTTAGTCTCGAAAAATTTTTAGATAGTATTGCAAGCTATCAGAGCTCTTATGATGGGAGCATTCCTTGCAAATAGAGTTCATAAAAAGCCAATATGGAGCGAATGTAAATTGCGAAGCGCTTTAGATGGGGTAATAAAATAGATTCGCTCCAGAGAGGAGGAACAAACTACCACACCTTGAAGACGAAAGATGAACACGAAATATATCGCTGACACTGCAGAGATTTCAAATTGATATGCCTGCTTTAATAGTAGGAGAAATCTAGAATAGTGTATGAAGTAAGCTGAACCTTCCAAGCAATAATTGATGCCCGAGTAGACAATGAATTGAATGAATTGATCAACCGAGAAGTGGTAGTCTTCTGTCATGAAAATGAAAAGATTACATAAATTTCTACATTTCTAAACGTTTGATTATAAGGCTGGCAATGAGAGTGCTTGACTATCTATCCATTATAAGCCATGATAAACAAATAAATGAATAAATAGTGCATCATGTGATCATAATTTTCTTTGGTCTCTGCAAAACTTTTCTAATTTAATATTAATAATAGTAAAAAATAATAACTGGCGCTTACACATTTTGCGCCTCTTCTTTTTGCCCAGACTTAGCAAGTGGCGATTAGATGAAGCAGCTCGTACAAATGAACAAATGTTGGCAACGCAGGAAGCGAGCTGCCTTAAATTGCATGGGGTGGTAAGGCAGTGCGCTATACCAGTATAATTTGTTGTTGCTTTTATATACAAATTTTTCGTCAAGTTAATCGAGCATAGAGATAGCGCGCGGGGAAATAGCGAATAGAAGAGGCCATTTGTTGAGTATTTGACTGAGCTCCGCCGCCGATTTGTGGTGTGCGCATTGATGTTTTCCCACAAACGGAGAGATCTACAGTTTTTAAACGATTCTCTCGTGGCAGAAATACACTCAAAGGCTTGCCATTGGCTGCGGAGGGGCGACCTCTATTAGAAACAATTTCAAGTTTCATCCACATGCTTCATCACGAATACGAACATTACCGAACGTACCATTCGGCTACGGCGGATGCTAATATCGCTCAATGCAATCAAGTGTAATTCAATAGAGGCATAGTAGAAGGCATCTTAACATATTTTTCACTTAGAAAATCCGACAGTTCCACACCGATGGTAGAAGGCCCTTTTTGTTTAAATAAGGTAAATGGCTGAAACGTAAAAAAGTTGACTTTTCTCAAATAGAATATCCAACCCTTTGGAGCACACAATACTAGATATTGTATGTATTTATTCAAATTCTTTAAGAGAGACATCAAATGATTTGGAAGTAGGAAATTAATGCAAGCCAAACTTGCAGCTTCATTCATTTCGCACAATTAAATGTTGTTCTTGTTTTTCCACACAAGCAAGCAAAAGCTTTTTGCAGCAAAAATATGCCAAATGATAAATTAAATGCCTTAATCTTTTTATTTTTTGTTTTTTATAATAAACAGCCAACGCCGTTAGTTGGCGAGGCCTTCTACGGCATGTCTTTGACGTGATTGTTGGTTTCTTTGCATTGATAAATAGTAGTCTGTTGTTGTGTTATTTCGTCACATGTTTTTTTTGTATTTTTTATTATTATTTTTGCAGCTTTTGCTTTCCGACGCAACCTTATCTGCTGTTTGGCACTTGTCGCTTGCCCTTGTTTGCCTTCGATTTTCTTTATACTGTATTATTAATGAACTGAGCGGCTGACGCAGTTTTGCTGGAACACACTGCGTTCTACAACCAATGTGGGACGCATTCATTCAGTTTCGGTCAGTAAAAAAATATGACAGTTATTTATTTACCCCTTTTATTATTTGTATTTCGGTCAACGGTTTGCCTGAGGGTCTACAACTCGAAGCTTTTTTAGTAAAAAAGAATAATTAGATATGCAAATACATGTTGTAGTTGCTTGGTTTTGCTGGATTCTTTTGTGTTGGTATTTGCACCTGTTTTTATTTTATCTTTCATGCTATGTAAATTTTTTAGTTTTCTTTTTTGGGCAATTGCGTCTTGGCAATGACAAAGTTTACTAAGTGTAAGTTAGTACCATCTGCTGGTAAATCGATTTTTGGCAAGAATTTGAAATTGCCATCAGTAATCAACCAATTTGTGTTTAAAGAATTCAAATATGCATGCGAATACAAAGTGAAAATAATTATGAAATGAAAAAAATGAAATACAATAACAATTAAATTAATTAATTCGAATATAAAGGGTGGTTAAGTTTCAAGGGCCGGTGTTGATTTTGAATAAACTACAAGTTTTTAAGAAATTATTGTCATTTCTCTTTATTGTGACAATATATATAGCTCAATTACGTGTGGAACAAAATATCGGCCAAATGACCGCCGCGGCCTCGGCAGACCTCCATGCGATGGTCCAAATTGTCGATGGCGCTGAGGCATAATTGAGGTTCCATGCCGTTAATGTGCCGAATTATCTCATCCTTTAGCTCTTGAATTGTTGCTGGCATATCGACGTACACCTTTTCTTTCAAATAACCCCAAAGAAAGAAGTCCAACGGTGTCAAATCACATGATCTTGGCGGCCTATTGACATCGCCGCGACGTGAGATCATTCGGCCATCAAATTTTTCGCGCAAAATAGCCATTGTTTCGTTAGCTGTGTGACAAGTGGCACCGTCCTGGTGAAACCACATATCGTTCACATCCATACCTTCCAATTCGGGTCATAAAAAGTTCGTTATCATCTCACGATAGCGAACACTATTCACAGTAACTGCCTGACCGGCCTCATTTTGGAAAAAATACGGCCCATTGATGCCGCCGGCCCGTAAACCACACCAAACAGTTACTCTTTGTGGGTGCATTGGTTTTTCGGCAATCACTCTTGGATTATCATTCGCCCAAATGTGGCAATTCTGCTTATTGACGAATCCACTGAGGTGAAAACGTGCCTCATCACTGAAGTTGAAGTGGGCGATATGCATTTGGATTTGAACACCCGTTTTCATAATAAGTCTGAATAACTGTAACGCTTTGATCGATTATGTATCTTTCCGTGGTTCAAATTGAGTTAGTCTGAAATTGAAAAATGTCAAATGAAACGTAGAAAAAAACTTGACGTTTAGGTGTGGTTCTCATTCAATATCGGCCCTTTATAACAAATAAATTTTGTATCACATAAATAGGCTTCATTGCACTACCTAGTAAAACGAAATTTTAAAACGTTTAAAGCATCACAACTCAAAACAAATGCATGACACACTAACAAGCGCGTAATGGCCATAACATTTCATTTATAACTAATAAAATCGCACGTAATATTAAGGGGGGGAAAAAATGCAAATAATTTCAAGGTTGCAGTTCGGCACGAAGATATGCACATTTGGTCTCCTTGCCAACCAATTAAACTCGCACACACATGTTAAGTACACGTATGTATGTATGTATATGCACACATGCAAATGTATCCAACAAATTCATTCATGCTACATATATGTATATGTGTGATATGTGCAATTAAATTTGGTGAAAACAACATATATCGACTTAACAATTTTCAGCTTTTATGCACTAATTTTTTATTTTCTAATGCAATATTTTTACTATTAATCATTCAGAGTTTTAGCAAAGGAATACATTTTCATAGCATTGTTTTATATGCAATTTTTTGTTGAAAAATCAAAATTTGTTGGTCTAGTAGCGAAACCTGATAAGGCCAGATAAGTTCTTTTGTCAAAAGTTCACAAACTCAAATTAACTTCACACTCACTTCGCACTCGTTGGTTGCCTAGTATTTGTTAAATGGTTAAATTAAATCATTTTTCACATATGTAGGTGTCAATACAATTTTCCCTAACGTTGCACAGTAGCTATAAGATGGTAGATATAACCTGTTATTGAGTTAAATTTATATTACTTTTTCCTGTTTATGAATCGTAACTACTGTTTGGCTCCGTAACTACTCCAAAATTGTGCTTTGTGGATGAATTGCATATTTTGGTAGAGTCTATTTTTAGACTTTTTTAAACATTTCACTTCATTTTTATTGCAATTGATTGTTTGTTGCTTATTTGTTAGCTTACAGCAAATCAGAAGCTTCGGACCTCCGCTTACAAAGAAAACTAAAAGCCAGTAACTATTCGCAATCGGCAAAAGAATAAGCCCTGTTTTTGTTGCAAAACGGAATTTAATAAGATTCTGTGTGTAGTTTAAATTTTTTTAAATTTCTTTCTGAAAATAAAACACTAACGGGAAAACAAAGGCAACTCTCGATGTGCACTCTGCCATGAACAATTTTCTCATAAAGAAGCATCATTATGGAGAATTATTAAGAGCTAAAAGGGGGGGTAAGGGATAAACGCTAAAAAAAACACTTTTTTCATGAATTTATTGTAGCGAAACGGTTCAAGTCAGTTTATTAAAAGTGGTTGCATATTATAAAGTAACATTTCAAGAATATTTGATAAAATTTTCATGTAAAAATATTGCAAAATGAGCGAATGAGAGCACATTTACGTAGACGTCTTTTCAAAAATACATTTTGCAGTAGTCAGCATACCTCAGCGTAGAATCATCTGAAATCAAAAAAATCGAATAATTTAGTTAAAGTATGAGTTAAACTTCCCCCCAACGTTTATTTTGACGATTTATTTTCATTTTCAGCCATTTGGTAGTCGTTTGAAGTAAAAAGTGATTTTTGACGAAAAAATTCCGCCATTTTGTAGGTGTAAAACCACCTTAATATAAAAAAAAAAATGGCGAAAAAAAAACGTTGGGGGGAGGTTTTTTATATGTAAAATATGTGTGCAAAATTTCAAAAGGATCGGTTGAGTAGTTTTCAAATGCCAATGACTACGCACTTTAAAAAAAAAGGTTCGAGAAAACCGCGTTTAAAGTTTGTAACGGACTACGCGCGCAACTGCTGCGTCTCGGCAGATGTTTGAGGCGGCTCGGCTTTATGCTCTATAACTTAAAAAGTTTTGCTCGGATTGACTTAAAATTTTAACACGGTATTTTTGAAATGTTTTACTACAATAACATGCAAAAAAAATCGATTTTTATCCCTTACCCCCCCTAAATTGGAAAAGGAGCTAAGGTTAAACCATGTTAATGTTAAAGTTCTCTGGTTAAACACCGTTCAAGGTTATAAGAGTTAATATATTGCATAGCGAGTTGTGTTTCATATTTTCCTCTCCTGTAAGTGTGCAGCATGTTGCAGTTATTGCTTACCATTTATACATTCATAAATATACATACATATATACATACAATACATACATACACATAAGTACATTTACCTAAAGCGCTTATGAGGACATGCACATTGTATCTCATTTGTTCTCACTAGAAAGGGCGATACACTAAAACGACTCTACTTAAGCAAGGATGATAGATTTACCCTCTTTAGCTATGGTGACAAATAAAATTGTGAGGGGAACTTTGGTTGCCAAGTCACTTAGGGAATCGGCAGCCGAATACTGCACAATCATTTCACATGCATTCGTTTAATCAATCGTTGTTCCGATGGCAACGAAGCAACATTGTGGAGATTGTGCAGATTTTATATCACTAACACAATTGCACAATCATTTCACATGCATTCACACATTCAGTGTTCAGATAGCAACGAAGCTTCTTCATTGGTTAATTTTTTTCGCATATCAGTAACACAATCTAAGTTTTTGTTTGCAAATTGACGTCCCAAGTGACGTTAGCGCATCAGCTAATTCTGTGAGATTCGCTCGGAGCCGAATAACGGTCTGTTGAACAGCACACCTGTAAAAATCTTTTCACCATAGCTGCAATTGACTTCAGAATCTGTTTACTTCCCTACTTGAAACTTTTTAATGAAATAAATACATGAAAAATTTATTTGAATTGATGTTTATGCACTCTCTCTGCTCTCATTAGTCTGCATCAGTTATAAAGCCTTTCTGCTCTTGTTCGATTTGCTTGAAAGAAATGAGGAAAGAAAGCGAGTACTTATTCCAAGGCAAATTCACTAAAGGTGGTGGCAGTGGGCTAAGAGCAACATTTTCTATATACGAATGTCACATTGAAGTAGAAAACAAAGAAATGCTTTATTTCTCTAAAACAAATTGCACACTTTCTTATTATTTTACATAATTATAAGAATCCTTTTAGAATTTAAATTCATTACACAATTGAAAACAAATATATATATACCTTTCGTAATTTAATTCTGTGCTGACAGCCCAACTTACACGGCAAAAGCACAAAAAAAAAATTAATCAATCAGGTGGTCAGGTGCTAGCACTTTTAATACATTCGCCTTGACTTATTCACGTTATGCGCTGGAATCTGTCCACTGTTGAGGTTGGCAGCGCCGTTGGGAGTGTTATGAGTACACGTGTTTAACCTTGCGTTAGGCACAACTGATCTAGTTGATATAAGCGAATCAATTTTTTTCCTGTTAATGGTGTATCAATCCCTTAAACCTTCTTTGACATTAAAATACGTTCTGAAGGTTTTTTCGTATTTATTTTAAATTGCATAAAATAAAAATTTTATTTAAAAATATTAGTAATAGCTTTTTTTCTTAAGCATAACATTATCTGCATTTCTATTATTTGATACAACGCGTCTTTTATGGTTGCAAAGGGCACAGCACCTGACAAAAGGTTAAGTTCAGAATTTCTTTGAATTCCAAGTGATTAGAATATATTTTTATATGCACGAGCACAATGAAGTTAAGAAGAAAAGTAAATCAGTCAGCTCACTTATCAAATTGACCGTCTGTGGGCTTTTGCGACAATAAGAAAATTATAATAAACAAGTGAGGTAGCGCTAACTTCGCTGCGGTGTGAACTGTATGTACCCGCGCACATTTGAATTTTTGGAATTGGACGGACGGATGGAAGGATGGACGAACATACTTAGTACTGCCGTAAGTTTTATTATAAGTTAAATGCGTTTAGATATGAAATTATAATACTTTGATGAAGTTAGTTTTATTTAATCATGCAAATATTAAAAGAAGAATTCTAATTTTCATTCGAAATGGTCACCATTTGCTTTTACACAAGCCTTCAAACGATTTGCTTAGCCATTCAGCTATTGCAGCACGCACGTTTTCCATGTTTCCTGCTCGAACCAAAGAAGGTCTCCCAATTTCTGTGAGACCTTCGACAGGCCATGTTCTCCAAATCTGATCGCAAACTGTAGGCCAAGGGGTCTAGATGTGGACAGCAAATTTTCTGTGTCTATGAACCCAGAAATATTGTTTTTTAGCCACTGCTGGGTGGTTTTTGCCTTATGGGCTGCAGCGGAATCTTACTGCAAGATCAAACGCTCTCCATTGAAGACTCTACTGCTCAACTGCTTCATCGCACCTTCTAAGACATCCTCCTGATACACTTTCGCCTCGGTCTTAACACCTTTTTTGCAGAAGTGAAGAGACAATACGCATACCACCAAACCATTACGGAGGCTGGTAGGTGGCCACGCTAACCCTTGGAACAACATTTTTTGAGATTTTATAGATTTTAGCATAGATTTTCTCGTGTTTGTGTTATGTAAACAAAATTATAATACCCTTGTACACAAGTGCGCGTGGGTATAAAAATGGTGTTTGTTTTGAAATTTGCATGCGTACCAAATTAAATATGCTAAGTGCATATTTTTAAGAACCATGTCGTCTTATATTTGCGTAAGGACACAGAAGAATATGAAGAGGCGAAGCCAAAAATGCCGACTATGACAGCGACGGCATTACGACAATGACTATTTTCATTGTTGTTGCTTTCTGTATTTCGCTCGATTGCGCGCCCAGGTGGTAATGCAAATATGATAATAGCATCCATCAGACTAAGGAAAATGAACTTCCTCCTCTACACGCGCAACATTCTTCCATTTCGTTAACGTTTTTTGTGCTTGTGCCGTTGCGCCTGAACTTTAGCTGTGATGACTATGCTGTGACTTTGTGACTACGGTTGCGACTACCTTTGTTTTTTGCATAGCATGTCTGTTGCTGACTAATACTCGTGAAAATGTTTTACTAATTTGGTATTGCTCCGGCGCCCGGAGCGCGACGTACGCATAACAATTAACGTCACACAACCCAAACTTAAGTGCGAACAAGAAATCGTGACAAATTACAGTATAAAAAAAGCGAAAAAAAAAAAATTGCAAAAGAGCTCAGGAAGCTAAAACTGACGAATAGGTTGGTAAATCGCTGCTGGCTTAGCAAAGATGACTATCTCAGGTGTTGTCGACGGACTGCATAATCACAGCTACATGCGAGCGTGCGACGGTTTACAAAAAAGCACAACAAAAACCCACAAATATCGCCCGTCAGGCATCCATTTTTTTTGGGTTGCTATTTTATTCATATTTTTAACGTAAACACGCACTGACAGACACTTGGCGTGTAGCAAACCACTCTAATTTAAATGTTTTTCTGTGCCATTTTTCACACTTCCGCCTGCTGGCGACGTTCAGCTATTTTTCCAACACATTGCATTTGAAAGAGAATTTTTAAGAAATTCCTACAAAACAGGGTCGATATACATAAACGTATTTATTTTGTGTATTGCAAAACCAATACCCACACTATATACATACATACGCTGTACACCGCCGAAAGGTCAAACACCCTTGTACGTGGGTGTGCGCGTGCAGCTCAAATGTGCGCATCAAAGTCGGTAGTCCCAGTAACTACTGTTATATGGCGACGATTACAGTTTTGTTTTACTTAGTTTGTGTGAACGAGTTATTTTTATTAAAAAAATATATTTTTTTAATTTAATTTTCTGCCATCACCCTTAAAGCTACTACGCTCCGGCAGCAGATGCTTATCTGTGGCGCTTTAAATGCGATTTAATAAAATTTAATTATGGCAACAAAAACAACTAACGAGTAAGGTTGACAAATTTATGGTCACGTATGGACATTAAAGTATGATAGCAACATATAACAACAACAAACACACTATTACTATGACGCATTAATGCCCGCTGCTAGCCATTTATTGTGATTAACAATTCAGAGTGATGCTGTGGGCATCAACTATTAATTGCCTAGCTGTGGTCTGTTGAGTGGTAAATTACCAGTTTTAACGCAGGCATAAATTTGCGGTAAATAGTGCGTTGAATTAATTTGATTTGATTTTGAAATGTGCATTCGAATACAATATTTGTTGTATGCACTAATTTCAGAAATAATCATGTGACTAAACTAATTGACCGACAGTTTGTATGTAATATTGTATTTTTGAAAAAAAAAATTTGGAAAAAAATACTTTTGAAAAGAAAGAAAAGGAAAGAAAAAAATTTTAGAAAAAAAATATTTTTGGAAAAAAAAAATAAATTAATGAGTTGACCGACAGTTATTGAAACAATTTGTATGTAATATTTTTTGAAAAACAAAAAAATATTTTTGAAAAGAAAGAAAAGAAAAGAAAAAAATTTTAGAAAAAAATATTTTTGAAAAACAAAAAATAATAATAAATTAATTAGTTGATCGATAGTTATTGAAACAATTTGTATGTAATATTTTTGAAAAAAAAATTTTTTGGAAAAAAAATATTTTTGAAAAGAAAGAAAAGAAAAGAAAAAAATTTTAGAAAAAAAATAAATTAGTTGACCGACAGTTATTGAAACAATTTGTATGCAATATTTTTTGAAAAAAAAAAAAAATTTTTTTTGGAAAAAAAATATTTTTAGAAAAATTCCGAGTAGGTATGCAGGTGCGTAGCCTATTCAATTCTGGTATACTTATATTTACATATTGTTTTTGGTTTTGTTGACTGTGTTATGTATTTGATTCCATATAACGAATGCTCGAAATATTTTTTATGTGGAGACATTGCAAAAGACCGCCAACAAAAACAAAAAAAAAAATAAATAAACCCGATTTTTTGGGCTAAGTCGAACTTGCGTTTGATTCACCGTTTGTTTTGCGGGAATTGGAAGAAGATTTCCCACACTCCCAAAATATATTCGTATTTCAAATGACGTAAATGTACGCAACCTGCTTTTTGCTTTGTGGCCATTCATTTAACTTAACCCAAAATTTAGAAGACAGCTATAACCTAAATATGCTATGAATTATAAAATAATATATGTAAATAGGTGAGCTTTTAATATACTTATGCAGAAAATTTTAACAATAAAGTTGTTGTAGTCGTCAGCTGTGTGCTCCGCTATCTTTTGCGAAGCGAAAACGAAGAAATGCTTAATTTTGTGGCAGTTAATTTCATGAAGAATAATATTATACAAACTAATAAAACATTCAAAGTTCTCTCCCATTGTGTGACAATAGCAACCCGGTAAACTCCTTTTAAGCGCGTGTTCATATAAACCTATAACAGAAATAAAAACAAAAAATGTCAAAGTCAATATCAACAAAAAAATTAAAAAAAAAATTGGTCTCATAAAAGTTATTGTGGAATGTCAAGTTGAATATCATAAATAATAAATAAAATAAATAACTGGCGCTCACACTTCTGTTAGGTGTTTGGCCGAGTTCCTTCTCCTATTTACGGTGTGCGTCTTGATGTTATTCCACCAATGGAGTGAAGTACACTTTTAAGGCGAGTCCGAAGTACACAAACTTGCAAAGTCGCGAGAGCCTTCTGGCCGTGGGCAAATCGGGTGCGATCGAGAGAACTTCTAAGGCTAACAAAGCCGCAGCTATCGAATTTGGTAGGTATCCTTACCGGACATTGTCCGTTAGGTGTCCATGCGGTGAGCCTTGGGATTGCTTCAAACCCTTTCTGCAGGAATTGTCTGGGGGACGAGTTGGAATCATCTCAGCATCTTCTTCTCAGCTGCCCTGCTCTCATCGGGAAAATGTTTAAACATCTGGGCTTTCACTAGTTCGCTACTCCGGCGGCTATAGCGGGTTTGAATATCTCACATCTGGTGAAATTCATCAGTAGCTTGAAGTGGTTAATAAAAACGTAAGTTGGGACTGTTGGTCGTCATCCTCTAATTCAAGGCTCTTCTTCCTTTTTTCACCTGTCGGTTTAGTTTGTCCCCCTCTTCTTTTCCGCTCAGCTCTCCTCCCGCGTGTCGCTGTTAAATTGAAATAAAAGGTTGGCATTTTTCTTCTCCTTAATTGACCTAATTGATCCAGCAATAATTATAAAGAGACAGATTGCGCCTTCTGAATTCGCCGTGTCGTAAGACTCCACCAAAAACAAACAAAAGGAAGGGGAATTGATTGTTTGTGAAGAAGAAGAGTAGGCGAACGCAACTGAAACAACCAAGGCGAATCTATTAAAGATGGTATCGGTAAATCAGCTGAGTTGTTTTTTTTTTCTTTCGTCGTGTCCATGTGGCTGCAAGGCGAATTTATTATAGGTGACAGCAACCACATATAAGCAAAACCCTACATGTATTTGTTGTTGCGTTTGGTCCAAGCATCACGTCAACGTACAATCGCAAATGTAAACATACGAATGTAAACATACCAATACATACAAACAAAGCATATCATTTTGACGTAAGCCATACCTAAGGCGAAAAATTCAGCTGGGTGAATGCTGTCACCTATAATAAATCCACCTTGATGTGGCTGTCAACTCAGCATGAAACAAGGCGAATTCATTATTTGTTTTCTAGTTTCTCAATACTTTGCTTTGACAATCAAACGTACAGAACATTGTTGTTGGTCTAGTGCCACCACCTTTAATGAATGCGCTTTGGAAACAACCAACCACAAGAAATTATACGCACACACATACTTCCTAGCCACGACGTCTTCCGCACTCAATCCTTCAGTATTCCATTCGCCTTGGAAATCCAGCAACTTCCATTGGCATTTATTACATTTTCTTCAAACATTTTTGCAAAGCAAATGTTAATAAACAATCTCTCTAATCTGCCTAAAAACCAAATTAAATTAAATGAAAGACAGGGATGTTCGATTCCGAATGTCAAAAGCGCTGCAAATAGAACATTGAGCTATTTAAAACTTCGCCGTACTTGAAGCGCTTCAAGCGACCCTGCCATTTGGTCTCATTTCACTGTTCTATTCATTTTCACAGTTACCGAAGTCAAGTAAGCAAAGTCAGCCTGCATTGGGCCAGCACCTGAAGAGTATTACTTACTTGGTGGTTCCAATCAAGCTTTCAAGTCCAATTTTTAGAGATGGGCTGCGCTGACACAAGCCGTAACGATTTCTAAATGCCAGAAAAATGCTGAAAAAGAACATGGCATCGATACGGAAGCGAGGGTTTTTTAGCTTATAATATGAAATTATGCAATAGTGTGAAGTCTAATCGATGCAACTCAATTTCCTCAATGTGTTTTTGCCTAAACCAGCAAAGCAAAAGAGTAAGTATTCGAAACGCTGGAACCGTTCTTGATTTTTATATACTCCCATATACGAGTTTATATCTACATATGTATGTGTGTGCACATATCTACTTGGTTTGCGTGAGTGTATGTAGTTATATTATACTAAGATGCTATATATGCTTTATAGGTATTTAGTATGTATACATACATACGAGTATATGAGAACTCCTTGACTTTTATTATTTAAATTTGTTTTTCAAGTGCCCATGCAGTCATATGCACGCTAGTCTAAAATGATTCTTTGTCTACGACATTGCTATTGGCCTTAATCGCAATACAAAAAAGTAAAAGTGTCAATGCTAATCGCTGCTTTTAACGAGCAATGTGCAAAAACAGAATAAAGAGCCAATTCAAAAATCAATAGGTGCCATTCGGCTGAATTCACATCAAGTAGTAAATAACAGTTACCAATGGATTGAGAAAAATATAAAAATACAATAATTTTATAAAAAGAAGTATGAGTAGAAAAAGAAGTATTGAAAAAAGGCAAGATTTGTTTGATCAAAAAGAAGAAGACTCATGTCTTTGGCGTGATACCAGTTAGGAAAGCAACAAAACCTATGATGTTAATGAAAAAACAAAACGAATAAAAATATTTAAAAATTATCTTAGACTCGAAAAAAAACACAACAGCAGCAGTTTATTAAGTTGAATAACAGCTTTTTCAAATACATACAAATATTAGTCGCTATTTATGCAAAAAACCAAAACTAGTCGCATATTTGCCAACAGCCCTAGAGCACGCTGCGCAAGCAAGCGCTAAATGCCAATAAACGCACGTATAGCTAGGCTGAATTTGGTTTTTTAGGCCTTTTGTTTGTTTTTAATTTTCTCAACTTTACTCAACAGCTTGGTCTGTAAGTGGCAAGTAAGCCGTACAAAAAACAAAAGTAAAAAATTATTAAGTAAAAAAAAATAAGTTTTACAAAAAAAAAAAACGACCAGTTTCACTTTCAAATAAACTTCAGTTATTGGTTTCAAAAAAGCAGAAGAAAAATTCAAAAGGCACAGACATTTGCCGACGAAGATCGCTCGCACACATACATACATGCACAGTGTCTAAATATTTACTAGTTAATCGATGTCTGATCATCACTCGATTGTCCAATGATCGATTGCGCATCGCTTCGATGTGTTGGTGAAGGTCGTTTTTGTAGACTGTTAATATTGTTACTTTGTTACTGGTATTTGTTTTATTGTATTTCTAAAAAAGCTTTTTGCTCTCTCTCTCTATTTGCATTCACACTTTCACGTAGTTAGACAAAAATGGTTGGGATGACATCAGCTGTACGAAAAATTTGGTTAGACTGTGTGTGGTTTGTGGTCAATATGCATATACTTGTGAATGTATGTGTGTATGTACAAATGTGTAAAAGTGATTTAAATTTTATTGCAGCATGTCCGGCTGGTGGGTGACTGGTTATGTGAGATGTATGCAAGTGCCTACTTCTACTAATCGTATGTACCTATACATACATACATATGGGTATGTTTTGTAGGTATGCGTACTTTTGGGAATTTCGTTTGCTTTCTGCAAAAACAATTAAACAATGAGAGAATATGGTGTGAGTGGAGCGCACATGAATTTAAATTGTTGTGAAATTTGTGGAATCAGAGTTTTGCAAGCAATGCAGGCATATAAATTTAACTAAATTAATTTTTATTTCTAATTTATTTTGATAGAAAATGAAATACAAAAGCTTTTGAAACTTGTTTTGAACGACGATTTATGACATTATGAAAACTTTTTGCGCTAAATGTAGTATTTACAAGGCTAATTTATTTTGCCCTTTTGCTAATAGAAAATTATTTTTATGTGTATTACGTATGTATGTATATGTATGCATGTATATGTTTATTATGAATTTGCACACCTATGTGCAAAATAGTAGCTGCGCGACGTATTACCAAGTTTTAACCATTTTTGCTGTATTGAATTTTTTTCATGTTTGTAGTATGAAGGTATACTGCATGCTACAATAAGAAGCATGCAACTCAAAGCTCCAAATTTTGCACCAAATTTACAAAAATTTTCGTAAACAATATCAATCTTTTATACAAAATTAAAAAAAAAAAAAAAATTCTTCCGTGTGTTAAACAGTTTCTTCCATGTAAAAGACTTCTGAACATATTTGGTAGGCAAAAAAATTTATAAAAAAATGTCGTATAAAAAAAAATTAAAAAAAAAAATGTCTGCCGTATGTTGAACAGTTTCTTCCATGTAAAAGACTTCTCACAATATTTTGTATGCAAAAAAATTTGCAAAAAATGAGTTATCAACAAAAATTAAAAAAAATAAAATTTTTTCCGTGTGCTGAACAGTTTCTTCCATGTAAAAGATTTCTCACAATACCTTGCATGCAAAAAAATTTACAAAAAATGTCGTAGGAAAACAAAAATTTCAAAAGTCAACTTGATTTTTGAGTATCTTCATACTAACAGTACATTACACTAAAATTTAATGGGTTAGAAAACTGTATATCTTAAAATTATCTAAAAATTCTGATTAAAAAGTAAAAGATTTTTATGAAAATTTACTTTAAATTTGTGATTCATTTTTAATTTTGTGCAAAGATTGGTATTTTATGCTTTATTTTTTTACAAAAAATGAGTTATCAACAAAAATTAAAAAAAATAAAATTTTTTCCGTGTGTTGAACAGTTTCTTCCATGTAAAAGATTTCTCACAATACTTTGCATGCAAAAAAATTTACAAAAAATGTCGTAGGAAAAAAAAAAATTCAAAAGTCAATTTGATTTTTGAGTATCTGCATACTATCACTACATTATACTAAAATTTAATAGGTTATAGGTTATAAAACTGCATATCTTGAAATTACCTAAAAATTCTAATTAAAAAGTAAAAAATTTTTACGAAAATTTATTTTAAATTTGTAATTTTTTTTTTAAATATTGAACAAAGATTGGTATTTTATGCTATATTTTTTTTTGTTGTATGCATTCTAATTTTTCCAAACTATAAATTTATTAGATAAAATGTAAATAGGTATATAAATTCTGCAACTCAGCCAAAAAGCGCTATGCGAAAGTATCATATTTATAACTTTTTCTACATCATGCATCAGCCATCACAAATTAATTAGCTATGTTTTGGTAGACGACCGTTGGTTTCACTTTTCTACATGAGCTTGTGCAAATTGCAAAAAGCTTACACCTTTTTTGTAAATATATTCACCTTTTCAAATGGTCGTAAATTTATAGTTTGTACGAGCTGCATTACATTCCCCTGCATGCGAAATATTTTTGCACTTTTTAGTGGGTGTGTGCGTATGTGAAATGTAAATACTCCCACACACAGTAATAAATAGTTAACTGCTATATTTTAAATCCACCTTAAAGTAATTATTCCCGTTTTTCACATCCGCTTAGCTATTCAAATATTAGTTTTTGTTCTGACCAGCTAGTTTACATCCTATTGCTTAGGCCATTAAAGCTAAATGCATTTAAACATATTTACTTGCAATGCTCGTAAATTTTACCTAAATGAATTTGAATTGATTAAATTATATGTGAGCATTTGTAGGTAATTAAACTTCTATGAAGTACCTCATATTTTATGCATAAGTAAATCCGTTTCACAATTTACTACTGTACGAATACTTGAGAGCCAAGCTCGCATGGTTGTTATTCTTGCGGCGTTTGTTATTATTTGCACTTTCGTCAAATTATTATGCAATACGCGCATATAAAGGCGTACTCGTATATGTAGATATTTATATGTAGATATACGAGTACATGCATAATATTTTAACAAAGCATCACCATTGCTTATAGTAGTTGCGTATTTATTTTTTTTATTTTTGCAGATTTGGCTTCTTATAAATAACGTTCGAAGGAGAAAAAGATAAAGCAGAGCTAATTAATATTATTTATGCTTGTACTCTATACTGGGACTAGTTGGGTCTCTGCTTCTCCTATCTTTTTCTCTCATAATACATAGTTGTAATTTTTTGCTGTAAGAAAGTAAAAGTAACACCGAATGTTCCGTTTGTTAACGTAAGCTTTTACTTATATTTATTATATTTATATTTCTTTTTCACTTCAACACATGTAAAGTGCACATACGGTCTTAACAATAACGATTGAAAATTATACCAGCTGCTACCAGTGTTATCAGAGGTGTGGTGGCTCTCGCTTGCTCCTACTTTTGCTCATCTCCCACGTGTTTCAAGAGCATTTCTGTTTTAACCATGAAAGCTGTACATTTGGCGTTAGAGCTGGTCTGCACTTTATGCCAGATGTAGTTCTAAACATTCCTGCAACAAATCCTAGCATAAACCACCCCACCTCTGCAGCCGTAAGTAATATTTGAGTTTCAACTGAGAGACCATCTGCAGCAAAGCAAATCTTGCGCTAATAAAATTCAAAATTCACAAAAACTAATTAAAGAGAATTCAATTTGATTCCTACCTTACGTTCTCAGTTCAACTTTTATGCTCACAACAAGAAAACCTCTAATGAAGTCAGCAGAGTTTTTTCCCTCTTCATGCAAGTATTTGTATTTAATTAATTTTATAATAGTGGAGGTGCTAAAATGTACTTTTACAGTTATTTGAATTGTACTATTTATTCGTTAGCATCTCATAAAATTCTGTTGTTAATTATATGATATTTGTACCGGATTTTAAATAAGCAAAAACTTGCGAAACTTGATATTTGTTGATATTTTATGCAACAAAAAACTTACTTTAAGTGAAAAGACTTAATTTCGTACCTCAGAAATTTAAATTTCCTAGATTTCAGCATATGAGAGATTACAGTTACTGAGAAAATTTATTTTGATTGTGTTGCTCATATTCTACAATAAGTGAAAAAAAAACATGCTTCTATTTTCATACACTTTAAATTGTTTTTATTATCGATCAACAGTCGTTGATTTCTGCCTCGCACGGGGTGTATGACCTTATGTTGTTTTTGTTTTTAACGACACAGACAGTCAATCCTATGGGAGGAGTTCACTTAACCGCTTCAAAAACTGGGTTGAACAGATTTGCCAATCATGCGGCAAAGCTCTCATTAAACTCTCATTATGTGATTGAAGGAGGGGGAAAAAAATTGCTTTGCTCGTTGATGAGAAGCAAAATTAATATTTAATACTCAGACTTATGAATAAGTAAGTATGACGTTGTGTAACATGGGGAAATTTTGTATGCCTTAAATTTAGGGGAAGCTGCTTTTTCTAATTGCTGATGTATGCCTTTCATACGAGCTGGTATATCCAATTGTTGGCTTAGTGCGTTTGCTAAATTATCGGTTTGGGAATATTTCTTTTGGATTTATCAAAAATTTGCAATATGTGACCGAAAGATGAATATAATAAAGCACTAAAATTCAGACTTCCAAAATCTTCAATTAGGAGATAAACAATTTGATATATTTTTGCTTTTGAAATTTTTTCTTGTTGAATATCGTGTTTATTGAACTTGTTTGTTATTAACACAATTATTTCTTAATTTGTCTGAAATATGACACGAAAGCCGATAAATAAGTCAAAAAATAATGAGCGAAATCCAAATAAATGATTAAGGAACTTACTCAACAGTTTATTGTGCATCTATTTAATGAATTGCTATAACTAATTTTTCGTAAAAATATGTTTTTAAACATTAGTATAGATAAGCCGAATAATACATATATATAATATATGGTAGATTTGAGACTTAAGAGTGTTGAGCAAGTATGTATGTTTGTTGATTTCATCAACCTAAAATTGATTTGATTATAACGCGCACGAGTTTCTTGCGCTAATTAAAAGAAACTCTTGCCCAATTCAAATGAATTCCATGTATTTGAATTACATGGAAAACAAATGAGGTTAAAATGCGATGCAAAGCTTGGCCATAAATTGAGCTTTTCGTTTTGTTTTCCGGTGCGTAGACGAACAAAGACGATGGCTTGACAGCTCGCGAGCAAGCGACGGCTACAAATAGGTCAAACTTGTCAATAACTAAGTGGCTGAATCCTAGTTTAGCTAGTGTTATATGATTGACAGGTCTAACACTAATGATTGAAGCTACAAGCGTTGGCATAAAGGTGATACTGAATGTGGCATCGATCCGGAAGTCAATATGTTAAATGTCAAATTACGAAACTGGGCATAATAGCTCAAAAATTAAGGTTTTATCTTTTAGATTTTACAAATTCCGAATCAAAAATTTGTAATTCAAATCCATCGAAATACTTTAAAAACCCTGCGCCATTATCGAGGGAATTAAAGACAAAATAATCATCAGATTAACGCACGCAAATTTCGATTTTCCGGTTTTCGTTCGTATTTATTGAATTTGTGCTACAAAAAATCAAAAAGAAAAAAACAACAAAAAAAAAATTATTACAGCGACTTCCGCGTTTTTGTGGCATAAAATGTATGTTCATATTTTATAAACCCAAGTCAGCTCTTTTTAAGTTCTTAAGTACGACACTTGTGATTAATACTAATGCCAATGTTTTTTTTTAAGCCGAAATAACAATAGAATTGTTAAATAAACAAAAAGAAATTTATCAATTTATTATCTACCTTTGAGTTGGATTCCTTGCCGTTTTGATTGAAAGGCTCACTTCTCTCTGGTATACATAAATCAATAATACGCACTTTAATGGAGCTTGGGTTACAGTGAACAGTGATTAATAAAGAGTTCCTGAAGGTGAGACGTTAAAAGCAGGTAACGATAAACCTCTGAAACCTCCGGGTTCTCTGCAAATTTTTCGTCAAGTGAGCCGATCAGAAAATTAGCGAGCATAGAAGTGCCGAATAGAACAGGCCGAATATAACGAAGAGATTCAAACAAAATTCGTCATTCGGTGTGCGATCGAGTGATTTAACCAATTTGAAACTAATGCCCTTGCGGCAGGCAGATTTTCTTACTTCGAGCGTGAGAACCGAGCGAGAACCGAGCAGCTTTTAATGGTAAATACATATCGCTCGCTCATTTATGTATCTCAATAGTGTTACACTCTAAAAACAAAAACAAAAAAGTCGAGAAAAACAGCTTCAAAGTTTTCAATAAAAGTAAAAATAATTTTTATAGATATTGCCATGAATTTTTATGCAGCGTAAAAGAAGAGCTTGCCGTCATTTCTGCATAACTAATATATATAAAAAAATTGTTTTTGCATTATGCCACTATTGAAGTAAATGAGCGGCATGCTGATGTGAATTTTTCCACTATAGCAGACACAGTTGTGGTGGGGCCATAATTACGATTCGCTTAAATTACTTAAAATTGCCAATATTCGCTCCGAATTTCGGTATACATTTTTAAAAATGCCAAAACGTGTTCTTTCGTGAATATCTACGTGATAAAATTCTAAACCTTAGATGAGCCAGGTTATAATAAAATAATAAATAATAAAATAAGGGCGCGTTTATATGTCTCTATGCTGGAAAAACCTTTATTCTTTAATTAAAACATTACAACTTTGAAGTGCACATCCACATGCCCTATTAAGTATTAGATGTAGGATAATTCTTCATATTTTTACATATTTTTGAATGTATTTTATATAGTTTTTTGTGTAAGATCAATAAAATAAAATTAATAATTTAATATTTCGTATTTAAATAAGTGCATATTTATTATCATTCAACGCTCAACGAAATTACTAATTATTTCTTTCTTCTCTTCTCTTTTTAGGTGAGTAAAATTGTAAATTTAATTACGAAATTGTCAGCTACAGGCGTATATTGCACCAGGTATTATCTTACGCTTTTTACGAACACTGACTGAAATTTAATAAATTCTCAAAAAATGCCCTCAATTAAATTAAAATTAAATTGAAAATGAAGAGCTCATATTGGCACTTCAGGGGCATCCACAGCACAGCGAAAATGAAAAAAAAAAACAAAAAATCGTTCAAAAGTATATACATACATACCCACTATAATAAATATCCATATAAAACTTATTAACTTTGAACGACAACAAATTTCACTTGCACGCTTTCATGGTCAAAATCGTTGCATAACCAGTTGACAGCGCGGAAGAATTTGCAACAGTTCGGATTCAATGAAAATTAAGAGTTAAGAGAGACGAGTGTGGATCATGTTACCGGCTACCAACACTTTGTACACTTTTTTTTATTGTAATTATGGTAGTTGGCTGGTGCCATCGCACAGCACTTGCCATTGCGGTGGCGTAGTGCCGCTATTACTGTGACTACAACTGCGCTGGCGTCGGCGCGGCAGTATCCCATTAAGGCCAAGCAAACGCACGCGAACACAGGCGCAGTTAATCTTCGGTTGCATTTAGGCGTGGCGCTGTTGGTTATCTTTTTGGAGTTTTAAATTTTGTAATTTTACTGTGGTGCATTCAGCGTTTACATGTCTGCAAGTTATTACTTTGTAACTGTCAAGTAAAGGAAAATTAAAACAAATCCAAAAACTCACATGCACAATTCACAAAATAAAAAAATTAATGCAGTGACCTTAATAAAACTCTTCGACGCACACATCTGTAACGCTTCATTTTAAACAAGATGAAGTATGTACACACGAATGCATATGTATGTATGTACAGATGAATGTAAATGTGTAAGACATTATTTTTTCTTACTTCACTTTACTCTCAGCGCAACCTCGGGAAACCGGCTTCATAAAGGCGAGCGCATCACATTTATCTCGAGCCACTCAATGTAAATTCCATACAAATGAATAACCCATTGAACTGGTATGAAGCGGAGAGCGAACTCTCGTGCACTAACGGTGTGCAATCGCTCGGTTTGTTGAGTTAGTGTTACAAATTCTTGAATTACTTT
Organism: Anastrepha obliqua; assembly: GCF_027943255.1. Taxonomy (NCBI): domain Eukaryota; kingdom Metazoa; phylum Arthropoda; class Insecta; order Diptera; family Tephritidae; genus Anastrepha; species Anastrepha obliqua. Next base: position 16,913,206 of record NC_072894.1, read on the forward strand.
TTAATTGACCACAAATGTAATTGCAACTTTTTTCACTTTTCACATTGACTATCAATCAGTGTAATCACGTGGAATTCACGCTTCGTACGTAATTTATTCAATCGTTCGGCGCAGCAGATTTACGATTAATTATTCTTTTTATTTGAGCACCTAATACGGGTGGCAAAAGCAAAAACAAAAAAAAAGGGTTTGTCTTACTGAGAATAACTAAAGCCGAAGACTAAGTTTTTGTAACAAAAAAAAAAAGAAAAAACACGACAGTCAGTTCTACGTTAACGGAACGACTCGGATTTATATTCGGCCAAGGACTGTCACTTCAGCAGTATTCCCCCTATATGTATGTGTGGGGAATGTTTATGCTGCTACAACAACAACCACAACAACTAAGTTTTTTGTATTTGTTATTTGTATTTGCAAACAATTTCGTTTATTGGGTCAACTTTATGTAATAATCAAACCTTATAACCAAATCAAGAAGGCAGTTAAATATTTTAATAAAATAGCCATGCATTTAAATTGTTTTTGCTGTATTTTTAACAAGATAAACTTAACAAAAAAGAGTAAATGCCAGTCAGTTTGGAAAAGTTTTTACTTTGCCTGCTTATTAAATATTCTGTTATTCCAGTGATAGTTAAACACAGAGATTTCAGGCGCACTTCGCTCTCAAAATATTGCTGGTAGTTAATCAAACGACGTAAATGCTCTTTTCTCCACTTTGAAAGTGATACAATAGAAGATTGCGCAAATAAATGTGAAAAAATGAGCGTAACTGTGCTGTAATGTTAAAAGTGAGGAAGGCTTCTTTCATAGCTTAAGTCGAAAAGAGAAGTTAGACATATAGCAGCCTTTGTTTAATAGTTATGCTAACTCTTTCCTGTAAAGAATCTTAACATACGTTTTTTCTACAACAATAAATTTAAATACAAAAATACTGATAATGAAAAACTTTAGTAATTAGAATCAATTAGAGGAGACAATTGCACTTATATTTTAAGTCGACTTAAACAACTATGTTATACGACTACAGAATTGTAGAAGTTTTTCAAGCAAAAGTGAAAAGCTAGGTTATGTTAAGCGAAAAGGTTTTCTAAGAAACTGATTCTATTACGCTTAATACCTAATTCTATCAAATTATACAGGGTGGTTAAGTTTCAAGGCCCGGTGTTGATTTTAAATAAAATACAATTTTTTTAAGAAATTATTGTCATTTTTCTTTATTATGATAATATTGGTATGGCTCAATTACGTACGTAAGAAAACATTGGCCAAATGACCGCCGTGGCCTCGGCAGCACACCTCCATCCGATGGTCCAAATTTTCGATGACGCTGAGGCATAATTCAGGTTCTATGCAATTAATGTGCCGAAATATCTATTATCGACGTACACCTTTTCTTTCAAATAACCCCAAAGAAAGAAGTCCAACGGTGACAAATCACATGATCTTGGCGGCCAATTGACATCGCCGCGACGTGAGATTATTCGGCCATCAAATTTTCCGCGCGAAATAGCCATTGTTTCGTTAGCTGTGTGACAAGTGGTACCGTCCTGTTAAAACCACATATCGTCCACATCCATATCTTCGAATCCGGTAAAAAAAAATTTCGTTATCATCTTACGATAGCGAACACTATTCACAGTAACTGCCTGACCGGCCTCATTTTGGAAAAAATACGGCCCAATGATGACGCCGGCCCGTAAACCGCACCAAACAGTCACTCTTTGTGGGTGTATTGGTTTTTCGGCAATTACTCTTGAATTATCATTCGCCCAAATGTGGCAATTCTGCTTATTGACGAATCCACTGAGGTGAAAATGTGTCTCATCACTGAAAATGATTTTCTTCGAAAATTGGTCATTCACTGTTGCCATTTCCTGCCACCATTTTGACCCTTGACGACGCTTGTACGCACATTACGATTAAATTGACCGAAAAAATCACGTAGTGCGCGATATGCATTTTGATTTGAACGCTCGTTTTCATAATAAGCCTGAATATTTTTAACGCGTTGCTCGATTGTGTATCTTTCCATGGTTCAAATTGAGTTAGTCTGAAATTGAAAAATGTCAAATGAAATGCAGAAAAAAGCGTGACGTTTAGGTGTGGTTCACATTCAACATCTGCCCTTGAAATTTAACCACCCTTTAGAATAGGTGCAGTTTTTCAGTGCCAGTTTAGTTGCGACGTTGGGTTTAACTCTGCAAAAATTTGCGTTGTAATCTTTTGAAAGCATTTTGCCTGCGGACGTTAATTGTGCATTTTCGGCATATCTGGTAACACATTTGTATGTAAATAAATCAGTTTAAAATTTCCCACCGCGCGCATTTTTCTCTTATTAAAGAACAGTCTTAGAGGTCGACTGTTAGGTCGGTTTGGTAATTTGTTTACCACTCTTTTGTTGGGCTTACAAATTTTGCCACATTTCTCATTGCCAAAATCTACACAATTTCGGTTTTTTTTAAGATTTAAATATGTTTAAAATTAGAAGCTATTGTTATTCGATATTAGATTGTGGCAAAACAATGCTACTCAATCAGTTTTCTGATGTGAAGTTTTATGGTGTACAACTTAAATCACTAATTAGAACTCCTTTCAACGAATATAAAGAAGCTTGCTTGGAAAATTTGATACATGGAAAGTTTCGCATTACTCAAATAATGGGCTTGGATAGACTGAAAACATGATGTGAATTTAATGTAAGCAAAAGTTAATGCATTCGTACTTATACAGGCAGGTTGGATAAAACATGAATATAGTATTTTAGTTGAAATTAATCACAGTGAGTAGGTTTCTATCGAGCACTAAAGCGTACGCACAGAAATTCATGACGTTTGGGAAGAATTTGAGCTCTATATTTCATGCCGAATGTTATATTTTAAGCTTAATTAAAATGAACTCTATCTTTAAAACGATTTACGTGAAATAGGCCAAATGGGGTTAATTTAGTCAATGTTTTAGTTCTAGCAGCATTTTGCATATTCTTCAAAATGAATGATAGGGCGAACTTTCACTGGCCTGCCAATTTACTGTAACGCGATCCAGCATATAAATTTGGTGTATACATCCTTTATTAGTTTTTTGGTCTTAGCTTATTCACATTTTTATGGTGTACGCCTTGATGTTACCCTTTAACAACAACAATTTTGTGCTGCTGCCGAATGGCAGAGGAATTTCATAAGAAGTATTTTGTTGTTTGCCGTGCGCAAATCGGTTTAGGCATTTTTCCCCTCATTTAGTTACAGAGAGGAGCAAATCCGGCACGCTCAACTTACCCAGCTGCGATGACCGCCGCAAATATATTTTTTGCTTGTTTCAAGGGTATAAACATTCTTATGCACACATAAAAATGGGCATGCATGAAATTTTATTAGCTTTTTGATGTCTCCGTTTTTATAGCTACATACTGATGTATGCTGTTAATAAGCCGATTTAAAATAACTTTAATGTGGTAGCTTCAATTGCAACTTAAATGAAGATGAATTAATGATGGGCAATCGAATAAATCAAATTGTAAAATAAAGAGAATGTATGGCAGTTATTTAAAGTAAAGACGACTAAATTGACATTTAAAATTATGCTTATAAAAAATATTATAAATTATGTGGTTTAATACTTTCAATGGCTTTAATACTAACAAGGTTAATGGCATAAATATACTAATCACTAAGAAGTAGTAAGCATAATTTTTTATTTTCAAAATGTTTCGCTGCCACTTTAAACGAAAAAAGTTAAAAAATTTTCTTTGACTACAAAAAAAATAATAAATTTGTAATTTTTTTTCTAATTAAATATGTAAATGCACGCACAGACAATATATATTCTGTTCTTATTGTAAGCGAATTACATGCAAAATTATATATTAAAATATTTGCAAAGAAAATTATGTAACTGCGGTTTGGAAAACTCGAGTTACATATTAACTGTTTTCGTATTTTAAAAAATAAAATTTGTAATAAAGTAAGTTACGGCTCACACTTATAAATTACATAGTAATTCTTTAGCCTCAACCGCATTCGTGAAGTTTTTTCTAGAATCTAGAATAATTTTTTAAGAGCTATAGGAAAGTTTTTCAAAAAAACACACGTAAAATTCAGAAAAATGTATGAAATTTTTATTTAAATCGATAGTACAGTCCATATAATTGAATGTTTGAAGATTATTTCATGCAAGTGTTGACCGCGACTGCGCTTCAAATGGTCCATCCGCTTAGTCCAATTTTGGCATGCTCTTTCCAATGTTTTGGCCGGTATCTCACATATAAATGCTTTAATGTTGTCTTTCAATGCGTTAATTGAAGCAGATTTGTCTGGATAGACATGAGCTTTAACATATCCCCACAAAAAATAATCTAAAGGCGTTATATCGCACGATCTGGGTAGCCAATTGACAGGTCCTGAACATGAAATAAAATCTTCACCGTGGCAATGTCTTGCTGAAACCACATGTCATGCCAAGTCAAGCTCTTGCATTTTGGTCAAAAAAAAAATTGGATATAATTTCACGGTAGCGCTTACCATTCACAGTTACGTTACGATTCGCAGCATCTTTGAAGAAGTACGGTCCAATGATACCTCCAGCCCATAAACCGCACCAAACTGTGACCTTTTCTGGATACATTGGTAGCTCTTGCAATTCTTCTGGCTGATCTTCACTCCAAAATCGACAATTCTGCTTATTTACATACCCATTAATCCAAAAATAAGCTTCGTCGCTGAACACAATTTTTCAATAAAAAAGTGGATCTTCGGCCAACTTTCCAAGAGCCCATTCACCAAAAATTCTGCGTTGCGGTAGGTCGTTCGGCTTCAATTCTTGCACCAGCTGTATTTTGAAAGACTTCACACCTAAATCCTTTCGCAAAATTTTCCACGTTGCTGACTAACAGAGGCCCAGTTGCTGCGAACGGCGACGAATCGATAATTGACGGTCATCATTAACACTGGCCGATACAGCTGCGATATTTTCTTCAGTTCGTTAGTAATTCTTTAGCCTCAACCGCATTTGTGAAGATTTTTCTACTTCATAAAAAGGATCTTTCCAAAGACGCGTCTAGATGTTGTTTTAAAATAAAAAAAATTAAAAAATTTACATTCTTTCAGGTTTCCCTACTTTTATTCAAAATACGCCTCTTAAAAATGTATGTGAAAAATGGCATAATTTAAATATCTACCATGAACACGCCTACAGGTACAATCCGCAAAACAGGTGATTCATGGAAAACCGAATTGTTGAGTATGCCCACATACATATCATTGTTGTTGTTGTTCAGCAACTCATTGCACTACAGCAGCAATAGTGTCAACGGAACCTGCAGTTTTCGGCCTACCCGTCCTCTTTCTGTCATCAGCAGTACCGGCTTCTTGAAATTTGTTCACCAACCTTTGAATTGCCCACTTATTTGTACGATTATTTCCATAAAAAAAAATCACAAAACCTGTGAAATCTTGCTCTTAAAAATCTATCGTTTTCATAATAATTTTGAATAATATTAACGCCTTGATCTATCGTGTAAAATTGTACGTATGTCTACTTGACAAATCACAATGATTGCATAGAAAAGGTACCGTCTGGGAATTAATTACTACTAACATTCAGGCGTCACTTTTGCACATAAATATGTCACTTAGAGTAACCAAAAAATACGAATGGGAATAACTAAAAAATTGTGCTCAGCATACACGCCAAGAATTCAATCTTGAGAGCTAATTTTTATACTTCTACATAAATACAACAATATTTTTTAAAATTTCGCAGTCCCCATTTTGAATAACAGCTTCGCTAACTCTTATAAATAAACTAATAAAAGTATGTATGTGCGGTTGTATGTGCCTTTTTTCTCAAAAATTGTATATGTACAAGTATTTTTCCCCTTTATTTACCAGCAAATAGAAAGCACTCTGGAAGTAATATATCGAAGTTATATTCACTTAGTCTACTGGGTCTAACTTTGCAGCACTCTGTGCATTTACTTAAATTTTCTTCTTCAAAAAGTAATGAAATTCAATTCACAATGACAATATTTTAGTATCATAGCTTCGATTAGGACTTTTAATTCATAGCAGCGAACATCATATGGTATGTTTGTTGTGTATTCGTGTAATCCCACTATCGTTTGCAGTTGGAATACTGTATTTGAATTGTTGCATTTGTGAAAAGTTACGGCGGTCACCGCATTCGTCGTCAGCTCTCGCCAATTAACGACCGACTGTTGCTCTTGTTCTGCTGCTGCATAGTGTCAGCACACGAATGAGAACCATCAGCTTATGTTGTCATGCAGAATAAAGCTGTAAACTGTTCCATAACTACATACATACATATAAATAAACTAGAAGAGAAATGTCTATGCATACTAGCGCATGGCAAGAGAATCATTCAGATATTAAGTTATAGAATTTACTTCCTGTATTTATTTGGAACTCTGTATGATAAAAATAGTTAATATTTGTTTTTTTTTTAATTGGTATGTAGCTACCACCATATTTCAAATGTTCCCCTAGAAATAGGTTTTGTCTAATAGTGGCTGCTCCTCGGCAGGCAATTGCAGTCCTCCGAGAGCATATAACTGTGGGTCCAATAAATGGTGAAGTAAATGAATGTATATAAATATAATTCAAATATATAAGTAGTATCTTTACGGCCTCAGCGGCTTCGTTTGATTCATAACTAATATGCGTTAGGTTGAATTGGCCACATTCATCAAAACGTCAAGTTCACACCTTATCCTTCAAAACCGTGACGTTTGAATATTAAATTTATCATTTATGATAAATTGAGCTTCTGCCAAGTGCTAAAATAAAGTAAACACCTCATCCATGTATGAAAGATGATGACCGAGAAATTAATATGATATTATGAATTTGTTAGCAAGAAGAGAAGTTCAACTGTTTTCTTCGAAAATCGAACTTAATAGCTGAGTTGACAGCTCAAGGCGATGTTTCAAGCACTCCTAAAATCTCAGTAAACTGAAAAACAGAAAAAACTCCAATTTGCCATTGATATGTTGATTATGAGGCCATTGGCATTACACACATACATGCATATATTTTTACATATATTTATAAATGGCAAGATACTGGAAAAAAGGAGGAGTATTAGTCCATTGTTGTGCAATTTTTTGTCATTAGCTTGAATGAAAATTTTACTACAAAAATTTTATTGCAACAATTTTCATTAGATACCAGATAGAAATCTCTCAATGCAGTCCACTTGCACTTGTGCACTTTTTTGTCATTTGCATGTTTTAGTGCAGAAATACTCATTAGATATCTCTTACCATACCGAAATCTCTCACTGCAGTCTCTATTATATACATATATACAAATATGTATATAATTGGCGCATACACCCGTTTGGGGTGTTTGGCCGAGCTCTTCCCCTATTTGTGGTATTCGTCTTGATGTCGTTCCACAAATGGAGTGACCTGCAGCTTTAGGCTGACTCTTAACGGCAAATGGTTTTCATGAATTCCTTTTCATAGCAGAAATGCACTCGGAGGTTTGCCATTGTGGGCCAAGGGGCAAACGCTATTACGAAAAAAAAATTTCTTTATTTTTGATGTTTCACGGAGGTTCGAAACTACGTTCTCCAAATTCCGAATGGTAGTCACGCACCAACCCATTCGGCTACGGCGGCCGCTATTATTTATATAAATATTAATAAAGTGCCACGGTTTGGCTCATCTAAAAATATGTGAGAAACTTTTATTTACGCCAATTTATAACTCTTAAATTTGTAAAAGCGTCAACTTCTGGTTACAGTAACCACTGAAGTCAAGTCTAAGTATTTGTATGGACAGTATGTTATAATATGTATCACTTATGATATTTCTATTATTTATGATTTCAAATAGCGATAAACTTGTCTAAATGTCAAACTTGTCTAAATGAAGTCTTATAAATATTTTCATTGTAAATATTAACGTACACAAAATTAATTTTATTTCATTTTTTTTTTATAAAAGGCCATTGAATAAATACAAAATCACTTACATAGTGTATAATTAATACGTGCCTTGGCAATATCTCTTTTTTTGTTTGTAAAAATTATATTACTGGAGCCATCTTCGCTGTGGGAAAACTAAATCCAATCTTAAAAATCAATCTTTCTGTTTACTTTTCATTCTTACCGGCACCCACCTCTTTGGCAAAAGCCAAACAGTATCAAATCAAATCAACCCACTTTGCCTCAAGTACACCCACATTGCTGCATGACACACTGACAGCTGTCAATTCTCTTACTCACTGTTGCAATCATGCAGAGTTATGCCGCCATGTAGCATTTATTAAAATCAAAATAAAATATAAAAAAGTAGCAATTTTAAATGCCTTCACTACGCATGCACAACGTAATCTTTTGAAAACATCATCATCATAGCGCCTGCGTGAACGTTCTGTTAGGCAACCAGACTGGATGTCTATCAAAAGCATTTATGTATGCTCATGCGGCTGTCATAGCGGGCGCTCGGTTGTCGGCTCTTGATGTTGTCATACTTATTTCCATGCCGTTCGCGCCAGTAATTAAAATGTATTGAATTCTTCAAAGTTATGACGCTAAACAAAACTGCTGAACATCAACTATAAAAAATGGCTTTTAAATTTACGCATTCGCACATTCTCTCTTGCAGCACACACAAGTATAAACAAGTACGAGTAGTTGTTGCCATACGAGTAGCATTTATGTGTTTAACAGCAGACATCTCTATACATTTTCCTTTACATTAACATTAACTGTTCTCGCTCGCGAGTCGTTGACTATCTCATATTTGTAATTACATAGACATATACTCGTATATGTATAGGTACCTATCACCTATACTAGCTAATGAAAACGAAATCTATGCAGACTTATACGCCTCACTGCAGGCGATCCCTGTTTGCTGTACTGATGTGTTAACGTTTACATTCAATTAAGGTGCTTCTTCTTCATATCTTGCCTGTGTGCTATTCATAGAAGCAGATAGCTTGATGTTATGTTTTGAAAAATTAAATTTCTGACAGTGGCTATGATGTTAACCGAGCAAGTCAGTAAAATAGCCAGTCAATTGATTGGTTAATGTTAAATTCGTTTTCTTTCAAAATAACTGCTGGTATCCGATGTTGGTTAAATCTGTGAATACCCCAGCAATTACTTCGCTTGCACCAGCAGGCCTATGCTTATTATTAAAAGGCATGCTTATACATAAATAAGTATGAACATAATAATCATAAAAACAAATATTAAAAATTTGCATTCACATGGTGCAAGCGGTCAAAAATATATACATACATACATGTTTATGAAAATTTGATTTTGACGACAAATAGGTGGTTTCAAGCGGCCTTGTCGTTAAACTCTATAATTATTAAAAAAATCAAATCGCACACAACTAATATACAGGAGGTATTGTATGTACATATAATAAATCTTCATCTTCAGTACACTCTTGTATTTTTCAAAACTGCCCTGCAAACAATCTACGCTAATTCAATGCTCTCGAAAACTGCTGAAGCGATGCGGCAGAGCAATGACAAATCTCCGATAAATATAAGCTCCTCAAAAAAAACAAAAAACTCGCCTTGTAGAGGCGTCAGAAAACTATAATTCTGTACCAGCTCCTCTCTTTACACCTACTCCTATTCCTATTCCTATTCCTCTTCCTATTCCTATTCCGAATCCCCTTCCTATCCCTAATTTTATTCTTATTTCTACTCCTATTCCTAATCCTATTCCTATTCCGAATATTATTCCGAATGCTTTTATGAATCCTATTCCGAATCCTACTCCTATTCCAATTCCTATTCCAATTCCTATTCCTATTCCTATTCGTACTCCTATTCCTATTCCTGTTCCTATTCCTATTCCTATTCCTATTCCTATTCCTATTCCTATTCCTATTCCTATTCCTATTCCTATTCCTATTCCTATTCCTATTCCTATTCCTATTCCTATTCCTATTCCTATTCCTATTCCTATTCCTATTCCTATTCCTATTCCTATTCCTATTCCTATTCCTATTCCTATTCCTATTCCTATTCCTATTCCTATTCCTATTCCTATCCCTATTCCTATTCCTATTCCTATTCCTATTCCTATTCCTATTCCTATTCCTATTCCTATTCCTATTCCTATTCCTATTCCTATTCCTATTCCTATTCCTATTCCTATTCCTATTCCTATTCCTATTCCTATTCCTATTCCTATTCCTATTCCTATTCCTATTCCTATTCCTATTCCTATTCTTATTCCTAATCCTATTCCGAATCCTATTCCGAATGCTATTATGAATCCTATTACGAATCCTACTCCTACTCCTATTCCTATTCCTATTCCTATTCCTATTCCTATTCCTATTAGTATTCCTATTCCTATTCCTATTCCGAATCCTTTTCCTATCCCTAATTTTATTCTTATTTCTACTTCTATTCCTAATCCTATTCCTATTCCGAATATTATTCCGAATGCTATTATGAATCCTATTCCGAATTCTACTCCTGTTCCAATTCCTATTCCTATTCCTATTCTTACTCCTATTCCTATTCTTATTCCTAATCCTATTCCGAATCCTATTCCGAATGCTATTATGAATCCTATTACGAATCCTATTCCTATTCCTATTCTTATTCCTATTCCTTTCCTATTCCTATTCGTATTCCTATTCCTGATCCAATTCCTATTCCTATTCCTTATCCTAACCCCATTACGAATCCTATCCATATTCCTGTCCCTAGTTCTATACATATTCCTATTCCTAATTCTAATCCCATTCCGAATCATATAAGGAATCCTATTACGAATCCTACTCCTATTCCAATTCCTATTCCTATTCCTATTCCTATTCCTATTCCTATTCCTATTCCTATTCCTATTCCTATTCCTATTCCTATTCCTATTCCTATTCGGAATCCTATTCCTATTCCTATTCCTATTCCAATTCCTATTCCTATTCCTATTCCAATTCCTATTCCTATTCCTATTCCTATTCCTATTCCTATTCCGAATCCTTTTCCTATCCCTAATTTTATTCTTATTTCTACTCCTATTCCTAATCCTATTCCTATTCCGAATATTATTCCGAATGCTATTATGAATCCTATTCCGAATCCTACTCCTGTTCCAATTCCTATTCCTATTCTTACTCCTATTCTTATTCCTAATCCTATTCCGAATCCTATTCCGAATGCTATTATGAATCCTATTACGAATCCTATTCCTATTCCTATTCCCATTCCCATTCCTATTCCTATTCCTATTCCGAATCCTATTCCGAATCCTATTCCTATTCCTATTGCTATTGCTATTCCTATTCCTATTCCTATTCCTATTCCTATTCCTATTCCTATTCCTATTCCTATTCCTATTCCTATTCCTATTCCTATTCCTATTCCTATTCCTATTCCTATTCCTATTCCTATTCCTATTCCTATTCCTATTCCTATTCCTATTCCTATTCCTATTCCTATTCCTATTCCTATTCCTATTCCTATTCCTATTCCTATTCCTATTCCTATTCTTACTCCTATTCCTAATCCTATTCCTATTCTTAATCATATTCCTAATCCTAATCCCACTTAGAATCCTATTACGAATCCTATTCCTATTTTTCTCTCTAATTCTATACTTATTCCTACCCTACTCCTATTCCTATTCCTTTTCCTGTTCCTATTCCAATTCGTACTCTTATTCCAATTTCAACACTCAATCAAATTCCAGCTTTAATAAATTCTGAAATCCACCCTATTGCAAATTTAACTATCCGACAATACCAGACATATAATTTCTTTCTCAAATTTGTTAGTATCCTTTATTACTTCCTCCACCGGTCTTAACTTATCTCACGGTCGTTTGCTTGTCAAAGCGTAAAAAAAATATTTTGCCAGCGACACATTTTAAAGCCTCAAATACTTATTATTATATGGTGATCAACTTTGGCATAGAAAATTTCATACAGTTTTATTCATTCATGCATTTATAATCTATAAAATAAATATAAAGCTGGTTGTAGATTACGTACTTTACTTTTCACTCCACCGTTTCAAAAGCAATCAGTTTCAAACCGCAGTTTGCTATTTACGAATATTAGTGGGGGTGCCTTGGCTATTGTTTTTGACCATTAGTTGCAATTGAATGATTTCTGTTGAAGGTTTGTTCATAGTAGAAGTGATTGAACGTTTCCCGAGAACTGTTCGTAAGCACTAACGCTGCGAGCTTTCGCAAGGAATTCTTGTATTATCTTAACCAAAAATTATTTTCACATACTTATGTTAATAAAACTGTAAGTGAACAGCGCGCTAACAGCGGTAATGACATTGCTTACCTTCACCCAATGACGACCACAGTTGGTGAAGCGCATCAAATCCGGTTGGGTAATAATAACCGTATTGAAGCGACACGTCTGGTTAAAATTCGAGTATTGGAAATATTTTAAGCAAGGTGTGTAAACTATATAGCTATACGATTTTGGGGAGTATGTCGAGGAGCGAAAGAAGCGATTTGTATGAGGGGTGGCGGGAAACAACTTTTTCGCCATTAATTAAAAGTTATTTTGCAGCGGTTCAATTCAAAGTAAGCAATCAATACATTACGCAAGCGTATAATGCTCCTGCTAATTAGTTAGTTATGCATAGCTTTCCAAATATGCTATTGATACTAAGCAGTCCATAGACACAAAGGCTTAAAATGAGAAACTTAATCAGCTCTTTAGCCAAAGTTTTATCCAATGCGTGCTGCAGTAGCTGACATTGCTGTCGAAGCATTAATCAAATATACGTGTACATATATGCGTATGTATGTATGTATACACATTTACATTTAACATAAAGTGAAGGCCGTTTGCTTGCCACTTCTACTTTTTATTCACAAAAATGAAAACAAACTAAATGAAAATGCTTTTTGGAGAAAAAACCACTAAACGAGAAAGAATTTTTTACACAAAAAAATTGAATTCATTATTGTATCGGCCATAGCAAAGAAATAAATTGTAGAAACTTGATATTTCTAATTTTGTCATAAAATACAAAAATTGGTTGCTTAAAAATGTATGCGAGCCAAGAACTCATCAAAAAGCCGCATGACATGTACCCTACTCGTTAGCATTTGGCTTTTGAAATACACGAAAAACGAGTGTTTTGCTTTCAAATTTGTTTCTTTTTTGCTATGCGCGTGATTTTTTATTGAATTTTATAGCTAATTTTCGTGCTTTTTTTTTCGTTTTGCATTTTCTGGTGTGGTCTGGTCTGGTTTGAAAACAACCAACTTTGGATTAGTTTAAATTATGGCTGAGCCATTCTGTGCTCATCTCAGTGTGTTTGCGTTGCGTGGCAGCTTGGCGTATGTGCACAAATGTGTAGTGTAAACTTAATATATACAGCAAACTTAAAAAAAAAAAAAAACATTCAAATACGTATGCAAGTTTGCGCAAATATAAAAATAATACATTCTAGCATATTTTAGAAAAAAATAGTTTTTTCAATTTGGCATTAATTTTGCTTAATTCCACAAATTTGTGGCTCGTTAACATCATAAATTATTAAATATGTATGTGCATATGTTGCCCAAGATGAATAAATTTTTGTGTGATTTGAAAGTTTTCTTGTGCTATAACTGGTGCTATTATTTTGTTGATTGAAGCAAGTTTTGCTAAATTATAAATTTTCTTATAGGTGTATACAACATACAAATGTGTATGCATGTACGTGTGTATGTATGCTGGTATATGATTTTATATAACTATTTGATATAAAATGATATTTGAACGTAAGCAGGCATTAACAGATCAGGTACCAAACCAGTATTGCTGCCAGCTATTTAATATATCAATTTTTTTTTCCAAACTATAAAAATTTCAATTTATTTCCGCTTCTATTTGAATGTATAGACACACTAAAAATAATTAAATTATGCACACTTTTACTGAATAGCTAAGCTAATATATTTAGAGCCTTTGTGAATATCAAAGCGAATCAAAAATATGACATCATTTACCGAATTTGCAAAAGGGCAAAGGTTCTTCAAGGGCCCATATTTTTCGATTTAAATTTGAACCCTTTGTGATCGGCAAATTTTTCTGATGGGAGAACCAGCTAGTCGGAGCAAATTTAGCTTTTCGCAGTTATTTCTTGTTTAGCAAATTCAGGCAAATAGATGGGCATTAGGAAACACTGAAGTCGTTGAAATTTATAAATTGCGTTTAATAAGGATTTGAGCCGTCCTATTGACATCTTGCCGCTAGGCAGGGGGCACCGACTTCGGCGACGACGTGCGAATGCATCAACAGCAAAGGGTTAAAAGTAAAAGAATTTCAGGGTTATTGAAAATTCACTGCAAATATTTGCAGTTAAATCTCTATGTGGCGCTGTGAGAGCCTAAAAGAAATAATTTTTTAATTTTTGACTATTTTAAAGATGTAAATCGGCCTCGGTAGTCTAGCGTAAGTGCACTAGCCTGCCATCCCAGAGGTTGTGGGTTCGAATCCCACGTAAGGCACGGTCCCTCGCACTTTCCCAAATTTACCTACTTTCTCTGTTTCTAGAAAAAAAAATCTTATTTCTCAAACCCAAAACCTAATCCATTCCGTCCGTACTCCCGCACAATAGTCAGCGCATTATTTGCATTGTGACTGCTAGAACAAGCAAAAACACACAATTACACATTGCATCAGTGGCGCTAGCAAGCGGAAGCGGGCAATCGCTGTAATAGCGCTGACACACCAAATTTAGTGAAGTCCTCAACTATCTGTGCGATCTTTCTGCCAGAAAAATGTGAAACACAGATGGCGTTCAAAGCAGTAAAGAAGGTTTTGATCCTAAGAAATGACATGTGGGCATTCCATCACTTCCTGTTTTAAGATTTTTTTTCTATACATTTTTTTGAATCTCGTTTGACCTTCTTTACTTTCTTATGCTTGAAATCGAAAATTGTTTACCCAACGCCCATTCAAATTTACTGCATCAATCTCAACCATCTTTACCACTTTCAAAATAATGCACTTACGCAAAGATATATCAAAAAGTATAATCAAAAAGTTCTCGCCTCGAACTATCTTTTCAATCTCCTACCGACCAGAGGTGCACGAGTTTTCTCCCAGATACAGCTATTTGGCACCTGATATTTTTTTAAAATTTGTTCAATGAATTTATTATTTTCTTAACCGTTTTTAGTTACTCCAAGGCATACTTGCATATATCATTTGGCTAGGTTCCAAATTGTGGAGTTCTGTGATATAATCCTACAAATGGATAGCCCTGGTTTGTTTAAGTAGCTCTTTCATGAAGGAACCGCAGCCAGAGGTTTGCCATTACCTACCGAGGGTCTAATGTCATTAGAAAAAATCTTAGAAATTATGCGGTATTTCATGATCGCTAAGGAGTGTGAATCCAGATTAACTGAACGATAGTCTCACACAAATTCACTCGGCTTCGTCAGCTGATAGTATAGAAATGTGTACTCGTAGATTTAGAAGTAGTAGCTCACATACAATTTTATATATTTTTTATTATTATTTATTTATAGCATACAATTTTATATATTTTATTTTTTTACAATTAATTTATAATTTATATAGTTTATAATTTTTTCTTTACACCTCATTTTTAAAAACGTCTCGTCAACGTCATCAAACGCCTCTTTGAATGACCACAAATCCCATTTGCTGAGCTACATACATTTCGGCATTGCTGTTAGTTATTGCAATTTATAAGTTTTTTACTCTGCAAGTTGCTGAGTCTTGATAAAAAAGTGCTTTACAAATTTCTATATTTACCTGTTTCTCAGTTTTTTTTAATTCAATTCCAGATACGAACTCAGCAAAACCTTTTGTTATTCTATAGTGAATTGCTTTTGAATTCAAACATTTCTGTTAAAACATTTCATACAAATGAATGAAAGCGTACCTTGCGCAAGCATACATATATATATTCGTGGCGCTAAATTAATCACCCTATTGTAAGTCTAGTAATTTTTGCAAATAGCGTCATACGCCAATAATATTTGACACTTGTAAAGCATTACTTCTGCGTAAATATTTTGCGGAAATGGCTTAAAACTGTTTCATGGTTGATCTTTAGCTCCTGGGCGATGCTACGGCTACTAATATGCCGGTCAACTTCGGTTATTTCTGTGATTTTATTGATATTTTCTATATTATCGACATTTCTTTAACATCAAAAATGCCCGAACTGAAACGACGAACTCAAAATTGCGCCTAATTAGCATTACAGTATCGGCGCCATAAACACCAATCACAATTACAGCGGTGTGGCTTGCATTTTCGCCTTTATCAAGGAAAAACTGTAAAATGTGCCAAATCTTATCTTTGTTCACTTCTGTTGTTAACAAACTGTAACTCACAATTGAATGGAACAAACAAAAAACGGCAAAGGAATTTTTTAGTGTGAAATTTCACCTTAGCAAGAGGCATAAACTTTAAATTGTTTGAACGCCACTTTACAACGCGATATCGCTCACTACAGTCATCAACCGGATTTATACTTTACGAGATATGAATCATTACAGTCATATACTGGGTAAATAATATAGTTTTTTCCCCAAACTCTTCTAGTTATAATAATCCTAGCGGCGTACTACCGGGCGTATACGCAATACTTCATTTGCTTTATTGAGATATAATCCGTTTTGCGGACTACAACATTAGAGAGCGCAGACCCAGTCAACATTCTCTCCATCTCTTCTGGAGCACGTACTATAAAAATGTCAAATTTCCCTAAATCTTTAAATATCTTGTAACTTATTTACTCTTGCAGCTTATTTACTCTCATAATTTATATTTCCCATCATTTGAGTAAGCCGATAGCCCCGGTTGCTAGTGCTATTCTATTAGATTATTCTATAATTTTAATTATAATATATTTTGGTATATAAATAATTATAATAATACTAAATACATATTTACTAAATTTTAATTAAGACCAAATGTATAATAACTGCATAATCGCAAAATGGTGTTTGCGTACGAATTTATTTGTCACAGTTAAATTTTGAAGTAAGCAAAATATTATGGCAAATGCTAGATGCAAATGTTTAAAGATTTTATTGTGCATTAAAAGGTTTCAAGATATGAAGAGGGATACATGATATTCGTTTTATAATGACCTCTGGTGATGTTTTCCCCTTGCAATATTTGGTTGCATGGACCTTAATGACATGGGAACTTTCACATTTCACCGACATGCAAAGCAGTAATTAAAAGCACATTTCGCTATGCTTTTTGCTTAAATGACTTCTTTGGAACACACTTTTAATAGCATATACGAGTATGATACGTTGTTGACATATGTTGCTGTGTGTATTTTCGTGTGGGTATTTTTCGAAGGTCTCTTAAGAAGAAGTTTTCATATATTTTAAGGCTATATGCTGATATACTCGTATGTTGCTCGACAAATAACTTTAGTACCCAGTTTTTTGCTTTTTCGTTTGAACTTCAACATGGCGCTGGCATATCGATATATGAAGTCTGTAAATTTGCATACATACATTCATGCATATTTAAGCAATTTGTGTGACAGCTCATGCAGTTTTTCAATCAGGTCAATTTAGAATGCTTGAGCGTGTGCGAATTGATGAGTTTAACAGGCAAAGAAGAAAAACATGAAAAATGCATAAATTATGATGAGCATGCAACATTTTTGGTTTTATATTAGCAAAAATATATTTGCGCACACTGCGTCAATGTTTTTTGGTTTCTTACAAGTTCGTATTAAGTGTGCGCAAAAAAAGAATTAATATCAAAAGTGTGGCCAACTGAGAAAATCAGGTCTTGCTTCTGTGCGTCAGACAGGCATATGAATGCTTGCCCCTATACTACGCGCTGTTAGAAAAATGATTATTTTTTAACAATTTGCGGAGAGCCAACAATGTTTGTATTTACACTGGCGTAAAAAATAAAAAGAGCAAGATAATTTTTAGCATTTTTTTTTTAATTTACTATTGAAAAACAAAAAAAATTATATTTTATTTTATTAATATTTTTCATTTTTGGTAGTTCGGTCTCGGTAGTCTAGCGTAAGTGCACACGCCTTCCATCGCAGAGGTTGTGGGTTCGAATCGCACGTAAGGTGCCTCGCACTTTCCTAAATTTACCTACTTTCCCTGTTAAAAAAAAAAAAAAAATCAAAATCTCATTCCTCAAATCAAAAACCGTATCCAGTCCATCCTTACTCCCGCACAATAGTCAGCGCATTGTGGCTAAAACAAGAAAATCAGTGGCATTGCATCAGCGACGCCAACAAGCGGATGCAGGCGATCGCGGTAACAGCGCAGACACACTAAATTTAGCGAAGTCCTCAACCATCTGTCCTATCCTTCTGCTAGAAAAATGTAACACACAGATGGCGCTCCGAGCAGTAAAAAAGGCGTTGTTCCTAGGCAACGACAGGTGGGCATTTCCATCGCCTAGGACAGGTAGCGGCAGGCTAATCATCTACCCTGCCAAAAATGAAATAGATTTACGAAACCAACGCAAGACAAGTCTTGTCAAGGCCATATGGCCCCGAGAGGAGTGAACAAGGAAAATATAAGTTCGAAAATATAATAGAAACAAACAAATAGTGCAGAATATAGTATATACTTTTTATTACATGAAAAACTCAATCCCAAAAATATATTAATATTTGGCACTTTCAACTTTATATTTTATTGCTTCCAAGCATCTCCTACGCATGGTATTGACGAGCTTAGCACAAGTTTCAGCGGTCATAGAATAGCACTCTCTCTTAAGTCTTTCCCAAAGTTCTCGCTTGTTTCGCGCTCTATATCCCACAATCATTTTTTTAGTATTCTCCATAGGTGTTCTATAGGGTTATGATCTGCTAGCTGTGAATGCCACTGCAATCCCTTAACCCATGCCTTAAAAAGCGCTGACGAATGTTTGTGGTCATCATTATTGTGCATAAACTCCCACTTTAGAGGCATCTTCTCTCTAGCAAATGGAAGCCAGGCTCTATATTCATGATTTATGTAGTCCGTGGCACACATCTTGCCTTCAATCCAAAAAATGGAACCCACATCGAATGCAGAAAAGCAGCCCCATAACATAATTGATCCACTACAATGTTTGGTTGTTTTTTGTTTTTAATGAATTTAAACGCATACTGTGTTTTTTGAACGTCGCACAAATTATATATTTAAAGTGAAACAGTGAGTAGTTTGCAGAAAACATGACTTTAATCGTCAACGCCAACTTAAGACTAATCTGTACATTGTAAAATAAATTGCTTATTACCTAAAACAAAGCTGCATTTTATGAACAGTTAAACAAAACTCATTCATTTCATTTCATTTCATTTATTGCCCAAAATCATTTTAACATCACGCCACTTAAAAGCTCAGTTGGAATGGTATTTTTCTATTCAACATTCCTTTTTACAATTTGTTTATTTGTTGTTACTAGAACTGTTTTATTTAGGTTCCCCAATATTGTTTTTCCATTAAAAGTTCTTAACATTTAACTTCTTAACATTTAACATCGTTTATATTGTTTAAAATCACTATTGTGTTATTCTCATGTATAATAACATTAGGTCTGTTATTAACAGATAATAACTCTGTTATTAATACATAACTCACGCAACATTTTCCATCGGCTCTGAACATATTTGTTTTGCTTTCAGCTGACCATAGGATGTGTGTAAATGGCTGCAAATGTCATAACGCAAAGGACAGTCTCTGGCTGATGTTCTTTTTTTTGTGAAAGTAATGGCACTTTTCTTGGGCTTCTTGCCAGCAAACTTGCCTCTTTTAACTTTTATCTGATTGTTCGGCTTTCCACTTTTAACTGCATTTTTTTTGTATTTCCTCTGAGGTGTTGAATGGATGCTTTTTGATATGTCGTATGCCCAATTTGTTCTGGCAAACTGTGGTTGCCCGCTTTTTGCCTCTCGTTTCTTTTTTTACATGTGCGTGGACAGCTGTGAACACTTTTTTCTTGGAGCATTTCGTGATTCCGGCAATATGGTTCATAGTTTTGCCTCCAGTATTTGATGTATTTCTGTTTCGAATCAGTTGAATGTTTACCTCGGTCCCTTTTGATAAGTATTTGCTATTGTTTGTATAAAGTTTTACTAAGACAGCAAGAACGAAATGCAAAATGTCAAATGAAAAATGCAAAGTTAATTTAATTTGTTTCTATTGGTTTTTCCACAAAAATACGCGTATGTCATAGTTCAATGTTCAAAAAGCACTGAGAAGCTGAACAGACACTGAAAGCAATTTGCGGCTGCGATTGCACGATCAGTTAAAAAATATTAAAAATATTTACACGCAAGGGTTGCAAATCGCTCTTGTCATTCTTGTCTTTCCATCAGTGCATATAAATATATACGATGATTTTACCGAATACCTCCTTCAATTTGTGGTGTTCAAACTGGTCTTGCCTTACAAATAGAGACACAACTTTTATGCGCCTTTGATTGGCAGATGCCTCCTATAAGAAGCAGGGATGCCCGCAACGGTCTTGCGATTGTCTGCCGAAGATCGATCGATCGATGGCTATTCGAAAAACATATTTTAGATATATATTCGGCTGCGATCGCATTTTGCTTCTAAAAAAGTCTAAAATAGTCATTTTCCATTCATTTAAGTTCTGCAAGAGTAGGGCGCGAACCCACAGTACTATGAGCTCACACGCCATGCACATGATAACTGGCGGACATTAAACAAATTTTTGCACAACACATACAAGTACATCCATACCTATGAATGTAGAATCATTGCTTGTTTAGGTACCACGTCGCTAGTGTGAAGAGCTTACTCAATGCAAATAGGCGATTTCTTGCGCAAATTTAAAGATTTGTTAGACATTAAGCGGCAATTAAGCGTAAAGCACTGATGCAATTTCTGCTATATACAATTACTGAAAAATAAAAAATTTAAAAAATTAAAAAAAATTAGAACTTACTTGAGATGCGTAGATAATGAAAGGAAAAAACAGAGTTCGAGCTTTGCAATATTTGAAATTTGCATAAATGCTAAACGCCATAACACGATTTTAATTGCTGCCATTCAAAAAGAATTCAAGTTATATGCAGTTATAAATTCAGTTACGCACACACACACATGTATGTACATATGTTTACTATGCCCGCATAAGTATGAAAGTATGCTCATGCGCAAGTATGCACTTATCTGTGGGTTACGCACAGAAAACTGAAATTGTGAAGGAAAAAATATAAATATTATTTATAAAAAATATAAATACTAAATACAAATATCAATACTAAACTTAAATGTACAATTTTTATTAAAAATATGTACAACCAACTATCACTAACTTTGAAGGCTTTTTTGGCAGGCGTTTTCTGGTTGGCTAAAAAACTGCTGCCATGAGCAACAGTAACATTTCAAATCAAAACCACTTTTGAGTTCGTATTCAAAAATCTTGCTCTTCACCTGATCGTAAATTATATTGCTTATAAATAAGTATGTTTATACAGATATCTCTGCCCATAAAAAAACAAGTTTGTTAAATTCTTCAACGCTCACAATTAAATCTTGGCTGCATTTCCCACCATCTGCAGAATAGTGCAATTCTTTCTTAATCAAACTCTTAGACTTGAATTGATTTGGAATAGCTGTTAAAACCGTAAAACCGTCTATTATCGTTAAATAAAATTACTTACTACATCACTTTATAAATAAGTGTATTCTATTCACATTCGGAATCTATGCCGTAAAGTAATTGAAAAATGAGACCTTCGTATCTGTGTCCTTGTGCGAAGACGCTGCGGGTAGCCGCCAGATTCCTTACATATTGACATATGCGGGATTTTCAAATGAAATAGATTTATCTTGTTTTCTACCAATTCTGCCCAAATATATAGGGTTTCCCAATAAGGGCAATAGAGAGTCGAGTGAAAGCTTTCAACTTTTGTGGTACATAAATCAAGTGAGGAAAAACTAGACGCTCAATAGTTTTAGTTACAGAAAGTCTTAAAAAGCTTTTATTTCTTCAAAATGTCAAAGATATCGCATTTGAAGTTTGCTGTGGTGCATTAAATTTACAAATAAATAAATAATTGGCGTTTGAGTTTAGTAATATGGAAACGCAAAATAAACAGAGTTTATACAAAAACAAATTACAAATATTGAGCCAATGAAATTACATTCGATTTAAGATTTTATTGTCCTTTAGAAAATTGTACACTTGAAGAATATTGGAGTAGGTGAAGATAATGCTGTGTTTAGGTTAATGTTGTCAGAGTACTGGTATTCGATTGTTTTCGGGCAGTGAGTGATCAGGTGTTGTACTGTGGGTTAACAGGATGGCCTATTCCTAGTGAGCAGTTGAGAGTGGCTAAATATAGTGTGGCCAAGCCTTAATTGAACGTAAAGCTTTAGGACGTCTGGAGACAAGCTGGTAGGACAGCATGGGGGCAATCTTTTTGGGTTTAAACTGTACTAATGATGACCTGGCGTTTTCCGATCGTCTAATTCTTCTTTAAATTAATAAATTTATTTACTACATTTTTTGAATTCAGTTAATGGCTCCTAGTTAGCGTGCTGCTTGTGGTTATGCTTGTACAGGAGGCGCAAAATTAATCATCCTATTGGAAGATTTTTTTAATTCTTGCAATACTTGTGAATTAGACAGCTGCAGTGTACGAACAGATAAGCAATGCAGCGCGTAAAAGTCTGATTAAAGATTTTCAAAAAGTTATTCAAAAACAAAATTGCCTGATTATTATTTTAATATAAAAAAAATGATTCAAAAAAAAATTGGCTGAATAATTCTGCGCAATGAAGCGCGTAAAAGTCAAAATAAAGACTTCCATCACTCAAAAAAAAAAAAAAAAATTGTGATAAAAAAAAATTATTCAAAACCAGAATTGGCTGTGATTTTGCGCAATGCAGTGCGTAAAAGTTGAAATAAAGATTTTCGACACTTAAAAAAATTTTTTTTAATACAAAAAATTACTCAAAAATAAAATTGGCTGATCAATTTAGCGCCATGTAGTGCGTAAATGTCAAAAAAAAATGTCCATCACTCACAAAAAATGTGTATAAAAAAAATTATTCAAAAACAAAATTGGCTGAATTATTTTGCGCAATGGAGCGCGTAAAAGTCAAAATAAAAATGCCCATCACTCAAAAACAAAAAAAAATTATAAAAAAAAATTGTTCAAAACAAAATTGGCTGATTAATTCTGCGCAATGTAGCGCGTAAAAGTAGAAATAAAGATTTTCAGCACTCAAAAAACAAACAAAAAAATTTATAAAAAATAAATTATTCAAAAACAAAATTGGCTGATTGATCTTGAGCAATGCAGCGCGTAAAAGTGCAAATAAAAATTTCAATTACTCAAAAAAAATTTTGTAATAAAAAAAGTTATTACAAAAAAAAAATGATTCAAAAAAAAAATTAATCAAAAATAAAATTGGCTTTCTGACGCAATGGATCCGGTAAAGCCGAAATAAAGTTTTCCATCACTCCAAAAAATTTTTGTAATAAAAAAATTTATTCAAAACCAAAATTGACTGAATTATTTTGCACAATGGAGCGCGTAAAAGTCAAAATAAAAATTTTCATCACTCAAAAACTCAAAAAACAAAAAATTTTATAAAAAAAATATTCAAAACAAAATTGGCTAATTAATTCTGCGGAATGAAGCACGTAAAAGTCAAAATAAAAATTTCAATTACACTATAAAATTTTGTTTATAAAAAAATATACAAATTTTTCAAAAAGAAAATTGGCTGATTAATTGCGCCACCTTGTATGTATGCACATAAATTACGCATTTATTTAAAGAAGACCCTTCTGTAAACATTCCATAAATGTCGCATGGTTACAATAGATATTTATTTGTTACTGCAGGAAACATTTCAACTCACCTGCTTATTTCGTTTTGGCAATGAAATCATAATCCACAAAATAAATTTATTCAACTTATAATAATTAAGCTGCTGCCAAAATATTTCAAATGCGAAATCAAGTGACGGCATGATTTAATATTTCACACTTTTATATTTTCTCATATTATTGCCAAATATTTAAATTTAAGCCTCATCAATGCTATTTTGGGCAGTTGTATAAGTTTTCGGGTGTTTTTGTTTTTTAAACAGGTAGTTTACTTACATAAGCGCAGCAAAAGTAAATTGATCTTGAATCACGCTAGAACCAGCTTAATTCCTAATACATATAGAACCAGAAAAGTACGAAGAAAAATGGTGCAAAAATTCAAAACCCGTTCTCTCATCTTGGCATGACTTCCCAAAGCGAATTGAAACGTTTTCGTTTTACTTAAAACGTGTACATTCTCATATATATACGCGCATACAAATGTACTTGCTTATGTATGTATTTTAAATAGATATCCAAAAACTGGATGAATTAACGCTCATCCTTATGCCACATACATATATACGTATATCTTCTTAATAAGCCAACACCTTTGCGCCAGCCAAATCTTCTTTTAAATATAATATAAGCCCGCTTTTACCGTTGCAGCGCGCAGTTCTATCGTGCGCGTTTCAAGCAATAAACTGACAATCCGATTTAGTAGTGGGTTGTTTAGCAATGCAATAAAAGCACAAAAAACATTGTCATTTGTATCTTCTATATTTGCTAGTTGCGCCGCATATCCGCTTTTGAGTGCTCCATTTTAGCAGCAAAACCACACTGGTGTGTGTATGTGTGAGTGCGTGTAAAAAGTATTGTATAACTTTGGCAAGTGTGGGCGTCGCTGAACATATTTTCAATTTACTGGAAATTTTTAACAAAAAATCCCATTCAAAGTGTTGATAATAAATTTTACACGCCCATCATTTAGCAAGACGATTCAGCCATTCAACGCATTTGCCAGCCAACGCAATGGCTCGGTGGCTTCAGACACTATTCGTGGTACAATTGGTAATTATCGTTAAAAGAAGCGTAAAAATATGGTTTTACATCTATGAATTGAGATTGAAATTGAAAGCGATTTGTTAACTGTATTTCTTGCATAATTTCCAAGCCGTATTCGGGTAATTCCGCAATTAGTCACCCTTTTGTTAGTCATACATACATATGTAGATATACAGATGTAGATATGCGGACTTATATTTATTTGTGGATTTTTTTGGCTCTCTTTTAGCCTGCATGCAGAAATGTAGAAATTATTTGACAAATGGATGCGGTACATGTTGCTATTTGTTCAAAATAATGACTCAAATCTGTGCGAAAATACTTGCACTTTTTACTCAAATATGAGTGAAATAATATCGATTATACGTGAAAAGGTTGAAGTGGAGGAATAATGGTTGGAATCAGGTTAAATTGGAGATTTGAAATGTGGCAATAAATTCATAAATTTTGTATGAGCATCATCCTCTTTATAGCTACTCAACTCAACTCAGTTAAAGTAATTAAATATTAGGAAAAATAAAAAAAAAGCGTTAAAATTCCGAAAAATTGCAAATGGGGAAAAATAAAAAATAGCGTTGAAATTCCGAAAAATTCCAATGGGCAAATATAAAAAATTCCGTTAAAATTCCGAAAAATTGCGAATGTGAAAAAATAAAAATACCGTTAAAATTCCGAAAAATTGCAAATGGGCAAAATTAAAAAATGGCGTTGAAATTCCGAAAAATTCCAATGGGCAAATATAAAAAATACCGTTAAAATTCCGAAAAATTGCAAATGGGAAAAAATAAAAAATTCCGTTAAAATTCCGAAAAATTGCGAATGGGAAAAAATAAAAAATAGCGTTGAATTCCGAAAAATTCCAAATGGGGAAAAATAAAAAATACCGTTAAAATTTCGAAAAATTGCAAATGGGAAAACATAAAAAATACCGTTAAAATTCCGAAAAATTTCGAATGTGAAAAAATAAAAAATACCGTTAAAATTTCGAAAAATTGCAAATGTGCTGCATGAAAATTCTAGCTTAAAATTTTCCACGAAATTCATAGAAATATGGTGCAGAAATTTATCTAATTAATTATTTATTATTTTTTTGAATTTACTCTACCGAGAGCTGCCTTGCATACTAATGCAACGATTTAAATTTTATAAAATATTAATTCAATTATTAACTCTTTGCTAGCGTAGAAGAACTCTTCAGTTAAAGCACTTTGAATGAATTGGCTGAAATCGTACCTGTCAAATAGAGTCCCATTTGTTGCAGTTGAGAGTATTAAATTCCATACATTTGTGTCAACTACTGGAGTACCACAAGGTAGCATTCTTAGTATTTGTTTATACTTTTCATTAATTGGCCGTTGCTGCAAATCTTCTGAATATTTACTCTATGCAGACGATTTGAAACTTTTTCGCAAAATCTCTGCTCTATCCGATACATTGTTTTAACAGGAAGACATGAGTGCGCTGAATGACTGGGCCTTGCATAACAAATCATAGGTGTGGTACCGCATGCCATCTAACAAGTCCATGAAGACCCTTTCTTCAAGATTTGAAAGAGTTCAAAGCAAGTTTGTACGTTTCGCTGGTTAACCTTTACACTTTGATAGTCTTTTGCCGATTATACAGAGTCAGGTGCATGCTTATCAATGTTTTACCACTTGACGACGACGAAAGCGACTTTCTGAAAGCTTAATGTTTATAATATCTCCTAGCATTGGCGACTTAGATCTACTCACCCAAATAAGTTTCAAAGTTTCTTATAGAGCACCTCGCTCTTACATATAATCCATTTTATGTTGAAGTTCTCAGAATTAGTTAATCGGCTTTCTCGATTTCGCGATACCAAGGCCTCTGTTTAAGTCACTTATTGAAACTTATTATTTTTTAAATAAAGTAAATATTTAATTTTAGTTTTTAAGTTTTTGTTATGCAAGCCTGTAAATTTAGTCAGTAAGGTTGTTATCATTGACTTAATTATATAAAATAAAGTGGCCTTGGTGTTTTCAATCGGCGCCGATTAGCACGAGAACGGCTTCTTCCTCCTATTTTTGGTGTGCGTCTTGATGTTGTTCCACAAATGGAGCGATATACAGTTTTTTAAGCCGCCTCCGAACGGCAGATGGCTTTTTATGAGAACCTTCTTGATGACAGCAATACAGTCGGTGATTTGACATGGCCGGCCAAGATGCGACCGCTATTCGAAAAAAAAAAAAAACTTTTTCTATCATGAGCGCACTTCCGTAGGGTACTCACGCACCAACCTATTCGTTTGCGTCGACCACCATAGGAGTGCTTTGTTCTACTTATTTTTATCTTAGCGCTTAAGTGAATTTATTTCTTAATGTTCATATTATTTATGTATAAGACTTTCATGCAATTATTTCATTGTGTTTCTTCTTTCTGCAATAGGCCATCGCTTGCATATTATTGCAATGCGCTCTCGCTCAAAAGGTAGATAAGGAGAACCGCCGCCTTATTCTGCAAATCAAAGACCAAAAAACGACCAATCAACAATACTATTCGTCAAATTTCGATACCAGTAAGTAGAAATTGTTTCAAATTGATTATTCTTTAATGCACCAATAAATACATACACACATACATATCCACACGTAGTATCAAAGACAAAAAAAATATATATATATATATATAATCATAACTTTACTACATTTGCGCATATTTTACTTTGTACATTTTCCTTGTATCTCTCTATGTTTCCGCTTTCTTCGCTATTTACTTTTCAGTTTCCTTTTATTCCTGCTCCTTTCATTCCCGCTCCTTTTACTCCTTCATTCTCCTCACTAACTTTCCGTTACCTCGTTTTCTCGCACTATTGGCCTCTGGTGACGATACAGCATGCTTGACTGCGCTTTGTATGTGTTAGTGCAGTCGGGTGGCGTCGTGTCACACATACTTGTTGTCGGTAAAAATCAAAAATTTTAGATATTAGCGTCAAGCACCCGACACGCACACATATAAAGTTCTTGTCAAACAATGCTTGACCGTCACCAGAGGCCATATCACTCAGTTACCTCTATTTCTCTCACAATTTTTTTCTCTCTCTTTCAACTAACCAGCGAGTTAGTATCTACTATAATTTCCATCTCTTTCTTACTCCTCTCATTTTATTACTCTAATTCACATTTGCGTTTGTAATTCATGCATTGTAGTTGTTTTGTTAGTAGCATTTTATACATACATACAAACATAATATAAAAATTGTTTATTATTTACGCTGCACTACGAGCCGATCGAAAGGACTCATTCGCCTTGCAGCCTTCGACGAAAGGGGTCCTTTCAGCTTTTAATAATTGCGCAGTTAGATGATACTTTGAAATGTTGCTAGTACAAGTCGTAGTTTGTAGATAAAAAAATTAAAAAGGAAATTCAAATTTGCTATATCGATCTATTTACATAGTTAATTTTGGTTGCCTTGGTATATTTGTTTTGCCCTCAAATATAAAATTTATATTTCTATTGAAAACTAGACAGATTTGTTCACATATAAATAAATACATATTAATTAATTAACAGTAGCGCGCCGTAGCCTTGATTAAAACACTACAACAGCAACTAAACAAACAAAAAAGAGAAAAGTTCAATTTAGAAGTTCTTTCGCCTTTCACAAAAATCCTTTATAGGCTTTAAGACTGCCCAATAGTAAAGGATTAAAGAAAAAATTAGTAACTACTCAATCGAAAAAATTACATGCATATTAATCATTTACGTTGTTACTTTTGTTGTAGCTTTGTACTAAACACCAAATATAATCATAAAGAATGCGTAAACGTAGTTAAAACCCAAGCGAAGCGCACACAAAATATCAAATATATCTACATCTATTTAGTATTATAACGATATAAACCAATCAATATATCAACAAACCTCGTCTCAAATTGTAAATATTTTCGTACCGACATACACAACTCGACTCAACTCAAATCAAATCAACTCAAATCAAATCAACGCCACACCACCCCACTCCACTATCCCACTATAACTTGTATGTATTTTATTAGTTTATTTGATAATTATTTTATAACTACTAGTGGACTACTGTTGTTTTTTTTACCATAAAAGCTTCGCATAATCATTATTTTCATCATTTACCAATGAAAAAATATACTCGTCTATACATTAAAAAGAATGAAAAAATGCGGTATCAGCCTAAAATGGCGTCCAGACCCATGGCAACGCACCTTAGCCAATGGCTAGGCCAACAATAGTGAGTTAAAAATAATACTCGTATTTCCCATAAAGATTTCAATCACTTCATGTTTTTTTTTTTCATAAAGAAGCTTTTCAACTATTCAAATATTCATTTGCAGTTCTTTTTTCTATTACAATAATTTGTTGCCTATATTAAAAGATCGCTTCAAATAGATGGCATACTTCCGTTTCCAGTAAATTTGTTTTCACTGTCGTCTCAGCAAAGTTTCCAAGCTTTCGCTAAACTCAAATAAAGTGAACTTTTGCGGTTGTCATACGATTTATGTAAGCTTTTAAAACAAAAGCGTCTGTTGATTCTCAATTAATTAGCTAAAGATTAAACTGATTCCGTTTCCTTCCCCTAATACCTCTCATACATCACTCCTGATCCCACATCCATATCCATACCTTTTCACTCCACTCATATCATTCACTCGTACCCGTGTGGCTCCGAAATGTATTGAGCTCTGGCTTAGGCATTATGAACCAAAGGCTAGCGTTATTTTTTCTATTTTTTAATTTTTTTAAACACCTGCGCAAAGGTATATACGCACATATATATATATATAAAGTGCTGTTATTATTTACACAAATTTAAGCATAAGCCATGTTAAAATGAGTTTATTTATGACTACTTTATAATCGGAAGGAATTGTCAAATCTAAATTTCCAAACATTTATGTATAAATAATATTTTTTCACGTTTGTATTTGAAATTTATACTCAATTCCTATGAACCGAAATGAACTATAAGAACAAAATAGTAACCAATTATTGTACTATAATATTTCGAAAATTTAAATTTTTCACTTTACCACATTTTGAAACCTCAAAACAACCACAACAACAACCACTACCCTAAAATATATCCGTTACAACACAACCCGCTTTGCACTCCCGCCATACAAAACACAACCTACACATTTGCTTTTGGCACCCCTAAGGTGCTTACCGTTATGGATATGATATCGGTAAGACTGGCAATTTTCATCATGAGACACGCGGTCCCGATGGTGTCACATACGGTTGCTATGGTTACGTCGATCCTTATCACATGTTACGTGCAACACATTATGTTGCCGATACGCACGGTTATCGTACTGTCGAGCCACAAAAGCCGGTCGAGGTGTTCCCGGTGTATGGCGAGAAGGGCCATGGCATCATTTTGGAGTGGGATGAACTGTACTTCCCCATAGGCTGTGGCAAGTTCGAGGGTGGCGCACGGCCAGAATTTCCAGTATTACATTTGGGTGATGTACGTTGAATAAGAAATACTTATTTTAACACTCTTGAAGCACTAATTTTGTGACGCAACCATATCTACATACATACCTCT
The DNA here is from genome assembly GCF_027943255.1 of Anastrepha obliqua. Taxonomy (NCBI): domain Eukaryota; kingdom Metazoa; phylum Arthropoda; class Insecta; order Diptera; family Tephritidae; genus Anastrepha; species Anastrepha obliqua. The sequence continues at coordinate 16,943,580 of NC_072894.1, forward strand.
TTCCTCACCTACTACCTATTACAGAAGAGCAAGCCAGGTGGTTTTACACCAGGCTTCTCACTTTCTCACGCAGCGGGTGTACATAGCGGTTCAGCTATTCTTAGCCCTTCACGTTATGCTGATCGTGAGCGCATACCAGCACCTTCGGCGCATGTTGTGGCCACCGTGCGACCCGGCACCAACGGACCTTATCCAGGCGACAATGGTGGCGGACAATATACCAGCGGAAATGACAAATATAACGCTGGAAATGGTCCATCCAATGGAGGAAATGGTCCATACAATAATGGAGGAAATGGTCCATACAATAATGGAGCTGGCCCACACAATAATGGAAATGGTCCATATAATGGCGGAGCCAATGTAGGCGGCGGCGGCAGCAATAGCGGACAATATACCAGTGGAAATGACAAATATAACCCTGGAAATGGTCCATCCAATGGAGGAAATGGTCCGTACAATAATGGAGCTGGTCCAAACAATAGTGGAAATGGCCCATACAATAATGGAGCTGGTCCACACAATAGTGGAAATGGCCCATACAATAATGGAAATGGTCCATATAATGGCGGCGCTAACGGAGGTGATAGCAGCAGTGGTGCCAAATATCCTAGCGGGTCGTCGGGCTCTGGAGGAGGCGGTAGAGGCAATGACTATGGAGGCAGCGGCAACATAGGTGGTAGCGGCAGCGGCAGCGGCAACAGAGGTGGTAGCGGCAGCGGCAGCGGTAACAGAGGTAGCGGTGGTGCTTACACACCCGGATCACTCGGAGGAGTAGGTCCGGGTGGCCCAGGAGGGCCGGGCGCATTGGCATATGTAGAGTCCGGCTCTCCTGGTGGCCCGGATGCAGCAGGTTAGCTTGCATAAATAACTCATACACTCTGATAGGCAGGATACTTTATAGAACAACTCAGCTCTTAGGTTTTCTAAAAGATTAGGGTAGGTTATTTTCGAGAAGTCTGAAAGGAGTAGCCATATGCGCAATCATGCTTTTGCTGCTTTTAATGTTTTTTTGTTTATGTGAGCATTGCTAAAATCGTCGAATAGGTGCACATTTTGTTAAAAGTTTTCTTTTACTGTAAAAGCTTGCGCTTTTTGTGCCGGAGAATCGGGTAAAAACCACTGCGAATCTTTTGAAAGTGGTTTCAGTAAATCAGCTGATTTATTTGTTTGCTTTCGCCGTGTCCATGTGGCTGTCAGCGCAAAATGAAACAAGGCGAATTCATGATTTGTTTTCTACTTTGCCATAACTTTGCTTTGACAATCAAACCTACAAAATATTGTTGTTGGCCTAGTGCCACCACCTGTAATGAATGCGATTTGGTAAACATGAATTATATACCTACATCCAAATGATTTCTTACTTTCCGAGGCGAAAACTTTATTTGACATTCGTTCACCATTTGCCGTTCGTTTGAAATTTTGTAAAAATGGTTTTTATGATCCCAATGCTTCATTTTTAATTAAAGCCGATACATACTTGAAGATTGTCTTGAGAGCTACAATCTTTCCAATTCGAGCCGCTGTTTAAAGTTTTGCCAATAGTTCATTCCTTTCCGCTGCATTCCACTTGGAAGTCGTCTTACGCATCTTAAAGAAACCGGTGTTTTGTCTACTTTTTTCATATTAGCGTGCACAACAATTTTTACCATTTTCAAAATCATCCAGTGGTGTGAATCAGTAAAGCTTTCACATACAAATGTGAACTAATATAATAGAGCTTTCATTTCTTTTTATTTCGGCAGCATAACGGTAAGCGTTGATTCGCGCATGTGGACTCCATTTTCGAGGACTCTCCGTTTTTTGTTTTATTATTTCTCAACCTAAGTTTATTAAGCATTTAGGTTAGCGATAAAAGCTTTTTAGGAATATTTAAAATATAATATAATTTCGTGTTGATATATGTTTTTTTATTATATTTTTATCTTCTGCGATAATTTATTTAATGCGAGTTTTTTTTGCATATACGCACCAACACACCAACACATGCATAGCACAATATACACTCGTCTACTGCATAAAAAACATATGTAACTACTTATTTTATTTATTCTTACATATACGCAAATAAAAGCTCACGTACACTACGTAAGCCGCTATGTACGCACCAGTACACACACATAAGCGCGTACACACAATTCGAAAAGCAATGCATCGAAATCAATGTAATGACAAATAGTTAAGGACGCATTTTTCTACAAATTCGATACGTTTACCTATACTTACATGGATGCGTACATATTTTGGAAGAATAATAATTATTATGTGACTTAAGGGGACCCGGTGGTCTAGAGCACGAAAATTTCACCTATTTTCACGATTTTTTTTTTGCCATTAAAAATTAAAAAAAAAAAGATTTCACTTCTGCGTGCTTATTACTACATCTATTGAGCACACAAATTTTTTTTTTATTTTAAAAATAATATTTATTATTATAAGAATGCCGCTAAAGATGACCCGCTCGAAAAATCGGACCCGGACGGCGTAGGTGATTTCAACACTTCTACTCATTCGAAACACAAAATTTAAGAAGATTCTTAATCAGAAAGAGTGCAGTTATGGTCGGAACTAGAATAAATCGAAAAAATTAAAAATTGACAAAATTGCGCGCTTTTGAAAAAAAAGTTCGTAAAATGGGGTATTTTTTCACTAGTTTTTTAGTATAAATAAATATAGGAAATTATTTAAATAAAATTAAGGTGCTAGCTCCGACGATAGCCATGCATGTTCTGAACAACATATTCAAATTTCAACTGATTCCGTTGAATAGTTTTGTTTTTTTTTTCATCGCCGCCGGGCCGAAAAAAGTCGTTTCGAGGTAAATGAGTTTAAAGTTTGAGGTACAGCAGCGCGCAGACCGCTCTCTACCTAGTTAATGGGCTGTAGAAGCTATAATATTGGGAATTTCCGCATGAAAATTTCACAGTATATTCTTAAGACACTATACTTTCGAAATATCGAAGAAACAAAAAATCGAGTTTTTGAAATTTCTGGTCCACCGGGCCCCCTTAAATGGCCAAGATGACTTTTGTGTATGCGAAGAGTAAGACCAGAACTTGATTTGACACACATACATACATAGGCGGTTACTACTAGCCACATATATCTATTAATTCCGCGTTTGTGAAACGTATATCGGATTTCGCTATCATACTTTATTACAATTCATATGACTTCTTTAGCCACTGCAAGAATGATACGACTGAAAGGGAATTATATGGCCTTACTGCACTCTTTTTAAATGTCTGATCTAGCACTAAAGTTCATATCGAAAAATATTGTTTTCATATTCATCGACACCTTTTCCACTACCACGTAGACTTAAAAGAAAAAACAAAACAAAAACACACAAAAAAAGGAAGGCGAAAAAGAAAACTGTTTGCTTTATTTTTCTTGCAACAATAAATATGCCTACATGGAACTGAAAATCATTATCTCAAAACTCAAAACGAAACGAATGCCGCACAAAACTTGCCGATTTCGGTTCCACACACTCTCATACATACATGCACATGCACATGCATTTGCCACGAAAAAGGTTTGAACAAATGAAACCTAATTACACCGTTCATGCACTATACACACACACACACATATAACCATTCAGCTGCTCATGAACACCGGCACTTATTCGCTTATATCCATCATCGTCCACAACCAGCGCTTGGTATCAGTAAACAATTCTCATACGCCTGCATTAATACTGTACTAAGTCCTATCAAGCCTTATTACACATAAGTATTCCTGAAATCCATTAAGCACGAATTTCTTTGTACACATCGTAGCACTGCGTATATTCTTTGTTCATTTGACTCTGATTTGTCGTGTGCGGCATATTTTCTGTAACTGTGTACACGACCAGTGGTTTTCACTAACCAGCTTTCATCTCACATACATGCGAACATATGACTAAAATTTTCATTTGAATTTATGTATATTGGAATCGTTTTTGAGCTTCACCGGTAGCAGGCGCTTACAGCTTGTAGTTGCTAACCATATGTAAGTAGAGAACTAAACTTGTTTGAATTTTGCAATTATCCAGCGTTAATTACGAAGTAAATGTAGTTGATGTAGGTATGTAATGGTAGTTATGTTGAACCTTCTAGGTTTGTTTGTAATACTTCAAAAAGTTCCTTTTTTGAATTAGTTGTAGCTTTATTGTAGTTATGTACAATACTCGTATATTTCGAAATAACCTAAAAATTAGTTTAAAATTATTTGTCGTAGTGCTCTGAGTAATGCCGATAATTTTTAGATGTATTAATATATATTTTACCCATTACTAATAGTTTTCTTTTCTTACCAAAAACTTCTTCAATCTCGTTCTTTAGGAAATGGTAATTATGAAGGTTTTGATGGTCGTTATAAAGGTGAGCTATTTTGTTTTTTGACTTTATTTTCGACTCTTTCTTAATTCGACCACTCTTTTCATTTCGTTCTAGGTATTAGAGAAGGTCAATATATCCCCGATAATTCGGGCAAATATGTTCATGTTGAAGGTCCCACTGGTCCACCAGCACCACCATATGTACACATAGAGGGACCCCAGGGAGGTTATGGAGGCAACGGCGGAGCTGGCGGTGTCGGCGGTAGAGGCGACGGCGGCGGTGTCGGACCAGGCGGCCCAGGCGGACCTAAGGGACCTGGCGGTCCAAAAGGACCCGGCGGCCCAAAGGGTCCACCCGGGCCCCCTGGTCCACCAGGACCACCAGGTTGTTAAGCGAATCGATTGCGAAGCTGAATTATACATAAGCAAAGCACTTGCAATAAATTACTAAATGGCAAATTTTTTTTATAAATGTAGGACCATTCGGCCCAACTGGACCCGGACCTAAGGGCCCAGGCGGCCCACCTGGACCCCCAGGCCCACCAGGACCAACTCGTCCAGGCCCAGGCGGCCCCCCTGGCCCACCAGGACCACCCGGACCAACTCGACCAGGCCCACCCGGCCCACCAGGTCCAACTCGCCCTGGACCACCAGGACCACCCGGCCCAACTCGTCCCGGACCACCAGGACCACCAGGACCAGATCGTCCAGGTCCACCCGGACCTCAGCCACCATACAAACCATTGAGACCAGGACCACCTACAAATCCAAGAGAATCAAATAAGAATACACCCGGCTATTTGCCACCCGTCTCAAAAACTGGTAAAATTACGCTACCTTTTAAATCATCATCATTAGTTGTGGAAGGTGAAATACCGCCGAAAACCACACATACCACTACCAATACACAAACATCTTTCGTGCCAAATTATGGTAATAATAATGATTATGCACAAAAGAAGGTCACCACAACCACCACCACCACCACTACCCACACAACCAACACCAATACTAATACTAACACTCAGTTTAATAATAATATTAAAACTCCACTAACCAATATTCCTCCTTCTTCTCCTCCATCTCCCCCCAAAACCTTCACCACCACCACAACTACGACCAACACGAATACCAATACGAACTCGAATAACAATGTACCGGTTAATCCGCCGACGTCTTATCAACAAAACAACAAATATATACCACCAAATCGTGGACCTATTACGAATACATTCCAACGACAGGACGTCTCCATTGAGAAGGAGCAACCGTACAAGACAATAACCACAACTACTACAAATACAAATACCGGTAATAAATATGGACACAATTTCGACACAAATACAAAAGTAACGACTACAAATACCAATAAGAACACATACACGAACACAGACCTGCATACGGGACAGAAAACCACTGCAACCGTTGGAGGCGGTGGAGGCGGCTCAAGTACTACCAGTCAAACTCCTGGTTACCAAACAGGCCAAAAGACAACGACAACTACATTTGGACAAACTCCCGGTTTTTATAATGGCCAGAAGGTTAACGAAAAAGTTATCACAACGCAAGTTCCTGGCTATCCTATTGGGCAGAAAGTGGTAGAAAAAGTGACTACAACAACAACCGTAGATAATAATTTTGGAAAAGTGCCCGGTTATCAGACTGGTCAAAGGGTTGTTGAGAAAGTCACCACAACCACTAATGAAGGTTACACACCCAGCAAGCCAGCGCAACCTACTAGCGGCCAACGTTACCCAACCAATTACGAGACAAGTCGACAACCGGAGAAAAACGTGGTAACCCACACAAACACCAACTACCAAACGCCTCGCCCATCCTATCCACCAACAGAACTGAATAACGAACGACTGTGTTCATGTGAAGCGGATAGAACGCATTCATCAAAACAACAAACTACCACAGTAGGCTCCTTCCAATCTACAACCTCTTCCTTCGGCAAACCGGCGTCGAATAGTAATCAATATAATCAACAACAATTCACAACTTCAGCCGGCCAAGCCAGTTTTGGCGGTATAACGAATTCTATGTCATTGCTCCAGCAGCTACCGGTATTCCCACAAGCGCCTGGTTATGCGGCTTCCTACGCACCGGACAAGATTCCTAAGGGTGCGGTTATAGCATTCATGCCGGTGATCATTTTGCCACAATCAGCTTATGAACAATGCGACAACAATGCGATACATACGAATGGCAATTACCAACAAAATGTTGATCCTTTCCCATTGGGTGTACAACCTGCGCCCATACCATTTAGTTTCAGTCAGATCACGGGTGGTGCACGCAAAGATCAGTGCATGTGCCCGTGCTCTTGTACACAAAACATACCGGACAAATTACATAGGAAACGTGACGTTGACGCGAACGAAGGACTGAACGCAACAGCAATTATTGATAATGACAAAGAAACCGTTTCATTGCAAGCAACAGAAGCAGAAGAGACAGACGCGATAAATGCAATAGGTCAGGATGAGCAATCGAAGCCAATTGCGGCCGAGAATAAGAAAACGGAAACGGATGTAAAGGGAGAAAGCAACAACGTTGGCGGTGTCGAGACACTAACGACGAACACGACACCAGCTGTGGTTGAGGCAGCGGAGCCGCCAGCAACAGTTGGCAAAACGACTACGACATCAAATGAAGATGCCAAAATTGAGAAAAATGAAAATATCGAAACACCGTCAGAAACAGTAGTCGAAGTAGAAAAGAGAGACTAAAACGACGTTATGACAAACGACGTTACGACGACGCAACTAATTTGTCATCTACATACATTCAATCCAAAACATCCTATCCAATTTAGGGATGACATATTGAAATATCTAAGGATATTTGTGAGTTATCGCCGTCCGTTAAATTCAACGTCAACAGCACGACAGCCACCAACACCCCGTTTCCCCATCCTGTATTTCTAACACCATACACTTGTTCCTTGTAAAGCAGCGAGTGTTTGCTGGTTAAAGGGTTTTGATGGCTGTGTAAGTGTTCCTGGTTCCGTTCCTGCATATGACGTGCCTGGCAGTTGGTTCAATCCCTTTCGTACTTCCCAGTCCTCAACGCAACACACTACACTCCCGTCCTAACCGTCATCCCGCCCATCGCAAATGGTTCCCATACACGCTCAATGCTCCAGCACACGGAATCCTGTTCCTTTTGCCAACGAACCAAGCACATCCTGGTCCTGATCCTGATCCCGATCCTTATCCTGATCCTGTTTCCGATCCTGCTCCATATATCCAGTTGCCGCTTTTGTGTTCATGTTTTTACAGTGTCTCATAAAAATCAAATTGTAAGCACTAAGAGAAAGAAGATAACGGAAAAATGTCATGGAAAGGAAGATAGTAATAAAAAAAAAAGACAACAAATACTCTTAGGCATAAAACGTATTAAAAATGTATGTAATTTAGAATGTGTGAATCTTTGTCTCTTTCTCTCAATATGTTATGTATGTACTAAATTTATGAGAGAGCTAAAAAATTGTTAAATTTGTTCTTTTGTTTGCTAAATTAACGCTTTTTTATATCACTCACCAATGCGTGTTGTAAAAAAATGTAAACTAAAAATTTATGAGGCGATTTCCTCTAGTTTATTAATATTCCGGTATTAATAATCTCAAATTTTAATTTATTTTAAACTTTGCTTTTGCCTTGGGCGCATTTTATGAGCTAATGAGTTTTTATAATGATAATGGCAATGATAATACGAAGTTAATTTTTACAATATGAAATGTTGTTTATTATGATTTGGTTATTTACTATTTGACGTTTTTGCTTACTTTATTTTATTTGGTACACTTTTTTGATTTTTTTATTTTAGTTACTAGTTTTTATTTAATGTTTACTATAATAATACAGACAAATGTAAAATTGTTTAGTTAGATTTGAGGAAATGTAATTTTCTTTTATTTAATAAAAACAAAATATATTTAAAACACAAAAACAAACAAAAATAATCCCGTTGTTATTTGTATGCAATCAGCCTTGGCTTTGATTAAATTCACCGCAGAAAAATTTGACATTCGAAAGTAAGAAACTAGGTTGTTCAATAAGTTTTGGGGTTCGATAAGAAAAACACAACTTTATAAAAGTTTGAAATTCACTTTATTATCCAGTATAGTCTTCCTAAACATCAATACAATTGATGCGACGAGATCACAATTTATGTGTTTTTTCCCTAAAATGAGAGCTGTAAAATACGCTTCCGCTGTTATGATCTTATAATTTGATGAAAAACACTTTCCATGCATGATTTTTTTAGGTCTGGAAACAAACCTAACGTGAAATTGAAATTTGAAAAGGTCCAGGGAACACCAGCAGATTTGGTGGCTCACAAAACATATACATATATATATATAATTGGCGCGTTCAGCCTTTTTGGGTGTTTGGCCGTGCTCCACCTCCTATTTGTGGTGTGCGTCTTGACGTTGTTCCACAAATGGAGGGACCTACAGTTTCAAGCCGACTCCGAACGGCAAATATTTTTTTTATTCGGAGCTTTTTCATGGCAGAAATACACTCGGAGGTTTGCCAATGCCTGCCGTGGGGCGACCGCTATTAGAAAAATGTTTTCCTTAATTTTGGTGCTTCACCGAGATTCGAAACGACGTTCTCTCTGTAAATTGCGAATGGTAGTCCCGCACCAATCCATTCGGCTACGACGACCGCCTCACACTCAGGCTAAAAAGCCCATTGTATTTAGAGCTCTGGAAAGAGGGTGGATTGTCAAGGAGGGAAGGAGAAAAGTATCAGAGAACGCGATAGGAGAGTATAGAGACAGAGATAGAGATAGTTAGTCCTGTGAGAAGTTTCCAGATTCTTTGGCAAATCTCTAGTTTTAGAGAACGAATATTACTTATTCTCACGACATCGGAAGGCAGGACCCTCACAGAGAAAGTGCTCAGTGTTATCCGCCTCCTCCAAGCATGACAGGCACATTGGACACTCAATGATTCCAATGTTGTTCATATGCTGATCCCATGGGTTGTGTCCTGTAATAATACCAACCATCAACCGAACGTCTTTCCTTCCAAGTTTTAGTAGAAAGTTTGACAGTTTTCTGTTCGGACTTCTCACAAAACCCTTTGCAGTTTTGCAGCGTTCTAGACCAGACCATCTCTCTTTATGCAGATTGCATACATAATCGCTAATCCAATTTATGATTCCTGCGGAACTGATTCCGATTATTGGCTCTGGCCCTTGTGGGGGAACCGCTGATCCACGGCTGGCCAACTCATCGGCAATTTCATTTCGTTGAACACCGGTGTGTCCCGGCACCCATATAAGTACAAGTCGACAGAATTAAGCTTCTTCTTACATTCTTGAGCAATATTCGAGGTTGGCTTCGCGTTCTCGAGGGTCATCAATACAACCTGACTGCCACTGAAAAAAAAAAAAAAATCTGTTTCCCGTCCTATCTCCTATCGATTATCCAATCGGCTACTTTCAGGATGGCGAATATTTCCGTTTGGAAAACAGTTGCCATTTCCCCCACAACATAGTGATACTTATTACTATCGCACCATCCGGTTCCAGACCCTATTTCATTCTTGGACCCATGGATAAAGAAAATATCCGCCGAACCTCCCTGAATGCTTTCCAAGCCTAGAAGAGTGCCTACCTAACAGCTTATTGACCGGTGACACAAGCGACGTCCTTTGAGATGGTCTCTCTTTAAAGATTAAGCAACTCTCCTGATCTTCTATTATCTATTTGTAGCCGAATTAACCTGGTTGTAGCACAAGTATTTTCTTCTCTCCATGACCTATTGGCCTCCTGGAGAATATTATCTTTCATCCTTAATTTGCAAGTTGCGATATGGATTCCACTGTCGCCTCTGTTTTTATGAAGTTGAAGATTAATACGCTTTCTGGCTAGTTCATCGGCCCTGCAATTTCCTTCAATATCTCTATGTTCCAAAACTCATATAATGCTGACCTTGAAGACGATGCTAATATCATTTAGAGCTAGCAGGCATTCTTAAGCAACCTTTGGTCTTAGTATAGCTGGTACTACAGTACTTGCCTACTTTATTTTCTAGCTTGAATATATCCATGTAGAAATTTATTTCCCTTCTTCTCCATGGTCTTAGGCTGTTAGTCTAAAAGAGCGTGTCGAAGGTGGGTTTAGGGAAAGAGTAGTCGGCTTCTTGATTATAACTACTCAAAGTGTGTAGTACAGAAGCGTGACCGAACCGCCAAGTCTTCCATAGCGTCATACTGTTAAGTCGCAGCGCTGAAGCGCCGGCCACGTGATTTCCTACCAAATTTAGAGCAGGGACGTTGACTAGCAGCTCGAGCGCTGTATTAAGGAGGGTCGTTAAATCACCGGGGATGCATAAAAATGCAGTTCTTTGGACGTTGCTCAGCAGTTTCGTATAAAATTCCATATAAGTAAAATGAGCCAAACTACTGAATTTTAAAGTCAATGTGTGATACGAGATGATTCCGACCGTATTTTTGCATGTGAGCAATACAATGTTGGCCTTTTGAGCCCTATTCTCAATATTAGATTTCCATGTAAGCGTCCTGTCTAATTTGAGACCTAAGTATCTAACATTATTTTTCTTCATAAGCTTGAAAATTAGCAGGGCGACTGTTTCCTTGTAAAGAGTCCCCTATTATCTGTCCAGTTGCTAAGCGTGGCCAAGAGCGTGCTGGGATACTGTAGCTGGGGTCAAATCTGGTGAATGCGGTAGATGCTCTCACAATTCGAGCTTGAATTCATGGATTTTGGTTTTTGTCCAAATGCTCTTATTACACTGTGACATTGACACTGTCAATGCACTGTGCTGATGAAAAATAATATTTTTATTTTGCAAAGTGGGTAATTTTTCACGAATATTTTCCTTTAGCTGGTCTAAAAGGTTACAATAATATTAAGAATTGTTTGCAAGTAATCCACACACAAAATTCCTCTAGCATTCCAAAAAACTGATGCTAACATCTTCGCGGCCGCCGCAGCCGAATGGGTTGGTGCGTGACTACCATTCGGAATTCAGAGAGAACGTCGGTTCGAATCCCGGTGAACCACCAAAATTAAATTAATTAATTAAGCAAAAAACCAGTCACAACAGTGAGAGTCGCTGAGATGGTGCATTATCATGCAATAAGCGCCAGCTTCCTCCTTCGCGGTATTCAGGGCGAAGTCGAGGAATGCGATTAAACAAACGCTTTAAAACGTCAAGATAGAAAATTGCAGTGACGGTTTGACCCATTGGTACGAACTGCTTGTGGAGAATTCCCTTGGAGTCGTAAAAACAAATGAGCACCGACTCTATTTTTAACTTCTCCAAACGCAATTTGGTTGGGTGGTGGCTTGTCTGAGGCTTTCTATTCGGCAATTTGACATTTAGTTTCAGGTTCTTGTTGGAAACATTACGTTTCATCATTAGTTACAATGTAAAGCAAGTGCTCGCCTTTTCTAGCCTCTTTAATGAGGTCTTTCGGATGTTGAATTCTAAGCAAGTTTTGGTCCTCGGTTAACTTGTGCGGAATGAAACGTGCACAGGCATTTCGTAAGCCCAAATGATGAGTTAAAATGCGATAAATCGATGTTTTGGAGATATTCAACTCCGATTCCATGAATTTCAACTGAGATTTCGGTTTAATTTTGCTAAATTTACTAACAATTTCGATGGAGTTTTCGGTGATTACTGATTTTGGACGGCCCTAATGCTCATTGTCATTTATGTTCTCACAACCATCTCTGGAACGTGTAAACCAGTCAGGAACTCTGGCAGGAGGTAAACAATCATCGCCATATACTTTTTTCATCAATTCAAATATTTCGGTCAACGTTGTACCGATTTTAAAGCAAAAATTTAAAACTTTCGGTTTATTTTTTCTCTTTAAAACTGCCATTGATTTAACTCCGCAATTCCTTTTTATATCAAAATGTACGCGTATCTTTATGTGTTTGTAAATGTGCGTAAGGCATGACTTTGCCACTACGTTCGTACATAAATGAAACAAACATATAATATAAAATAAAGGTGCGTAGGTAAAGCTATACAAACATACATACATCCATAAATACATAAGTATTCGTTTAGGAAATAAGAAGAAGGAAGGAAGAAAAGGCAACTAGGAAGGAAGAAAATAAGAACTTTACTGTTCGACTTAATTCAACGTCCTTGACAGTTTATATTTGACCTTTTTCCAAAAAGTTATAATAGAAAAATACAAAGCATGCAAGCCTCTTATAGAGGAGGTCATGGGCACCTCACGGACAATAAATACTTTTGTTTACAATAGTATTTTGCCATTGACTTTTTTATTTCTGAACAATGTGATAACTGTTATTTTGGGTCATTGGCCTTGAGAGCATTTGAAGAGTATTGCACAACAAAACGAGCGAACGAGAAGCATTGACGACGATAACAAATACATTAATGACATCAGCTATTACAAAAAATATAATAGTCATTTTAGGAAAATTCTAATAAAAATTCAAATAAAAGCGAGACTAGCAAAATCAGAGACAGAATCAGAGTAAGCAGAATGAAAACACCAACAGGAATAATAGCAGCGGCAATTCAGACTTGGCGTGCATGTGAAGGCCAACATTCACGACGAAGTTGTCCGACATACCGGAGCAAACGTGACTTCATTTTCTTCTTGATTTACGCGAAAACAGCTTACGCTATATTAGCCGAGTTTAACAAAAGCGCGCTAGTTGTTTATTTCTCGTGCTAACTGGCGCCAAGTGAAGTCAAGTCCTTCTCGACCTGATCTTACCAACGAAGAGGGGCCTTTATTTTCCTCTGCTACCACCAGCTGATATCGCAACGAATACTTTCAGAGCAGGAGCGTTTGTATCCTTTCGGACGACATGATCCAGTCAACAAAGTTGCTGTTTCAAAACGGTAAACACGCGAGGAACATTTTGACACTGTCGATCTGCAGAATTTATTCAACAAACGATTGGAAACTTGTTGGAGCAAGTGTATTGGTGATAAGAGAGACTATACGGAATAATAAAGTGAATTTCAATCCATAAAATTGTGTTTTTCTTAACGAAGCGCAAAACTTATTGACAACCTAGTCTTCCTATTGTTGCTACTGTGTTAGTGGGATATATTATTGTTGATATCAATATGTAGAAATTATGCTTCTGGTAAAATCTACCAGTTGGGTTGACCCAACGGTGTGTTTAATGCTGCTAAGCAAATATTTGTAAATGTCTTTATGATGGTGCCAAAACCGTACTCATTTGTTGCACACGAATATGTACATAAGTAAGTATTTTTTGCTTGTAAGAAGGTTGCACGATATGGAGAATACAGACGCCTTTCGAAAACCGCTCTGTCTTGTTGGCGAATTTGATAATTGAGTGTCGTTAGTACAGAGAATAAACGAGCCTTTGTGTGCGCAGGTAAGCACGTGCTGAGGATTTTGTGCGATTCAATCTATATTCTTGTCTTTTCACTCACCTTTGCTTATTCTTCAGTTTTTTTTTAACACACTTTTATTAGCTCGGGTTGCAAGTATGTATGTATGTAACGGAATCTAGGAGCTTAATTTTCACTGGCTTCTAAAAATCTGATCGACTTGGAATTTTGCACACCTATCAAGGACCGATGACAATGCAATAATTTGATTAAAGTTTTCCATTATCCTTATTAGGATTGCCAGGATTAATATTTTCTCTTTTTTTACTACTGTGGGCAAAAAGTAAGGTGAATTTGGTTGTAAAATGAAAAATCTTTATTTATTCTTGTAAATCAGTTTCTCAGGCTCCCTCCACGAAATAAGTTTTTCATCCCGATTACTTCTTTATCACGGCCGATAACTGCATAGCTTTAGACTCACAGTCGATAAGAAAGGAATTAAATATAACACGAATATATCGCATCATTAATTCACTGACTGCAATGATAACAATAATTTTCATTCATAATAAAAAATAGTTAAAAAAAACTAAAAAACACGCTTTTATTGCTAATCGAACTAAAAAGTAGAAATTAAAAAATAGTTTAAAAAAACTAAAAAACACGCTTTTATTGGTAATCGAACTAGAAAGTAGAAACTAAATTTTAATGACAAAGAGACCTATAATGAAGTAATAGCAAATCGAACGATCAGTCATAGTCAACTACCTCAGAACAGAATTATAACAAAAATTAATATACAAATACAGGGTGGCTGATGAAAGCCGCCACCAAAAAAAAATTGAATAACTTTTTTTCTTTTTAAGTTATCTGTTCCATTTTTGTTTTAATTTGCAGATTGATCTTTAAAATTTATTAAAATGGATAACTGGGACACGCAAACAAGAATTTCGATAGTCCGCCGCTATCACGCACTGGAGTCCGAAGTTTTGGTACAGAGAGAGTACAGGCGGATGTTTGGCGGCGATCCCCCGAGCAGATGGACCATAATGAGACTGGTGAATAATTTTGCTGAGCAAGGAACAGTCGCAAGAAGGCCTTATCATCGAAACCCACCAGTTCGGACGGAGGAAACGATCGCTGCTGTAGCTGCAGCTATACAAAGCAATCCAAGGGTTTCAACAAGAAGCTTATCTGCTCAACTTGGTGTCAGCCGACAGTCTTTGCAAACAATAATGCAAAAAAATTTAGACTTATTTCCCTACAAAATTCAAATGGTTAACAAACTGAATGCAGCAGACTTGCCGATTCGCTTGGAATTTTGCCATAAGATCCTGCAAATGGTGGAAAAAGACCAAAACATGTTAAACTGCCTTTTCATGTCTGATGAGGCCCATTTCGATTTAAACGGCAATGTGAACAAACAAAATTGTCGAATATGGAGTACTCTTAACCCACAGATACTCCACGAGACGGAATTGCATCCCCTTCGCGTGACAGTGTGGTGTGCGGTTTCTTCACGCTGTATTGTCGGGCCTTATTTTTTTGAAGAAAATGGTCACACCGTTACGGTTACTGGAGACCGTTATTTGAAAATGCTGAAAGAATTTTTCTATCCAGAACTACGCCGAAAGAGAATTCCTTTCAACTCTGTGTGGTTTCAACAAGATGGGGCAACGTCTCGCATAGCCCAGACTGTTATGACAGAGTTGCGACGAAAATTTCCCAATAAACTGATTTCAAGAAACTCCGAATTTCGTTGGCCCCCCAGGTCGCCTGACCTTACTGCACCTGAATTTTTCTTGTGGGGTTTATGTAAACAAGAAGTTTATAAAACAAAGCCAACAAATTTGGATGAACTAAAACAATACATTCAGGCAACAATTGCGGCTATTCCTGTCGCAACTCTCAAAGCAGCAATGAACAACTTTTTACTAAGATGCCGCACTTGTGTCAACGAGCATGGGGGGCATTTAAATCCAATTATTTTTAAAACTAGTTAAGCTACATTTAATAAAATTTAATGACCTTCAAATTGAAAAAAAAAAAAATAAATGAATTCCATACACTAAAAAAAAAGTTATTTGTAGCAAAATTCATCAGACACCCTGTAGAATAATTCAAATTAGAGTTAAAAGCGTGGGATGCATTTTGCTTCACTTTTATAACCCTCTGTACATAGGTAGTTGCCAATAGAATGATTGTAATATTTACTATATCAAGCGTAAAATTGAGCTAACGTACTTCTAAAAGGAGCCTACATTCCATAGCAATACCCACAAAAAACAATTCTTTACTACGGAAAATGCGTGAGGGAATATTAAAATTAATTTTATTGAGCAGATACGGACAATCTATTGAGCCCACACAAATATCAAAGACAAAACACATCGCCACCAGATCACGCCTAGACTCTAAGGGCATTCGATTTATTAATAAGCAACGATACCGATAAGACGGAGTGGGATCAACGAATTTCATCGAGCGCAATGCAAAGATCACAAAAGCTCTTTGAACAGACTCTAATCTTTTAATATAGACTGCATGAAACGGTCTCCAAACGAATACCGCGTATTCTAACTTGGACCGAACTAAGGACGAGCTCAACAGTTTGAGAGTATAAGGATCAGAAAACGAAGAACTATTCCAACGAATAAAGGCTATCATTTATAACAATTTAGAAAGAAGAAGTTTATGTGGGTGGTGGAGTTGAGCTTGGAGTCAAAATAAACACCCAGGTCTTTTAATTCAATTCAATTGAGTAGTAAAGACCTCTCTCGACGAACAAAACTAACACTATACAAGGCTATCATCATGCCCATCGTAACGTGTGGCGCCGAAGCGTGAACGATGAAAATATCCGATGAAGCGTAGCTTGGAGTGTTTGAGAGAAAGATTCTGCGGAAGATTTTTAGACGTTTGCACATTGACGACGGTGAGTATCACAGGCGATGGAACGATGAGCTGTATGAGTTTTACGACGTCATAGACATAGCGCAGCGAATAAAGATCCAGCGGCTACGTTGGAATGATTAGCTATTTTTCATGGCCGGAATTGGATGGTATTGATCTGGACAACGTTTATTTTCAACAAGACGGCGCTACGTGCCACACAAGCAACGAATCCATTTACGGGAAAAGTTTCCGGACCGTGTTATCTCTCGAAGAGGTGATCACAATTGGCCACCAAGCGACGTGAAAGACCAACAGCCCAGGGTAGATTTAAGATCTCAAAGATGGAATTCGTGAGGCTATCGAGGACATAGGGCAGCCACTTTGCAATTCGGTTATGGAAAATTTCATGAAAATGATATGGTCCGGTAAGCGTGGTCGTGGTGGTCATTTGCCTGATGTTATTTTCCACTATTAACGGCATACCTTCCTATTTATAATGAAAAAAACATCCGATCATTTATATTGAAAAGCAACATTTTTCTTTGAATACAACACCTCTTATTGGAAAACCCTACCTAATATCATCCTTTTTAAAACAAGCGATATTATCATCTCATTTAGAATCAAACTTTTAATTTAATTTAGAAGTCACATGAATGAATACTATGAATTTTATTGACTCGTATGTATGTTCACGCATGGCGGCCACCGTAGCCGAATGGGTGGGTGCGTGACTACCATTCGGAATTCACAGAGAGAACGTAGGTTCGAATCTCTGTGAAATACCAAATTAAGAAAAACATTTTTCTAATAGCGGTAGCTCCTCGGCAGGCAATGGCAAACCGCCGAGTGTATTTCTGCCATGAAAAAGCTCCTCATAAAAATATCTGCCGTTCGGAGTCGGCTTGAAACTGTAGGTCCTTCCATTTGTGAAACAACATCAAGACGCACACCACAAAATAGGAAGAGGAGCCCGGCCAAACACCCAGAAAGGGTGTATGGCGCCATATATATATATATATATATATATATATGTACATTAGACTGGCCGCAGCTTGTATGGAGAAAAATAAAAATTGAAAATCCAAAAGTTTTCGGGTCGTAAAATATGAGGTTAGATGCAATAAAGAACGGTATATTTTTTCAGCCCGATCCGATGATGTCTAACCGTGCCCATTTGATCCCAAAGTATGGAAAATTTGAAAAAATCACAATTTTTACTAATTTTTTTTCGTTTCCAATTTTTTTGTTCGAATCTTATATTTACTGATGTGATGCGATTTTAATTAATGATCTTTTCTCTTTTTTGCGGTATGGCCCAATTTATATCGCGAAAGCCACCTGAAAAAAGGCGCTTTCAGCACACATAACTGATTAGTGATACGTGGAAAATATGTCCCCGTCAGTTGAATAATAGAAATTGTGTTTTATGAACGGTGTGTTGAGCCAGCTGCTAAATGAAATAATTTTTTTTTAATTTTATGCAAAGGTACTTTTTAAATAATTTTTCACACTTCACTATAATAATAAAAATAAAAATTTGTTTCATAATCAACACTTTGGTGATCACTAAACAATTCATCATGAATTTTTACTCGACATTTGAATTAGTAGGCCTTGGCATTGCATTTTTATTCAGTTTCAGTTGTCTTATGCGTTTAATAGTACAAAAGTAATTAGTTAGTGAAAAAATGAGTTCAAAATCATTATCAGGCATTCCGAAAAAAAGATTACGTTCTGAGCAAAAAGTATTTCTTGTGGGTGAAAGTGTTATTTTGGGGGCCAAGTTGCCATCAATGAAACAGGTGCTCCAATTATTGTTTTACAAAATGAGGCACGAAAACTTGACTTTGGAAAGCAATATGAAATACACGATTGGTGCCACGATTGAATTTTGGAAAAAAGCTAAAATTCCCACGGCGCAAAAAAAAAATTGTACTAAAAAACTTAAAAATCTTTACGAGGAATGGAGAAATTTACAAAAACATTCCAAAACTCCTAACGAGAAGTGTCGTAAAAATGAAGCAGAGTTTAAGGATAAAATTGAAAACTTCATATTTGACATTGCAGCCATGGATGCCCTAGATATAATGAAAATGCAGGAAGATAAAGACTTTCTTTTGCTCCAAAGAAATAGAGGACATCCAGGTAGTTTGTATAGTATGGTGCCGATACTGTACTCACAAGAAAAGAAAAACGCAAAGAGCAACGAATGGAAGAAGAAAGAAAGCGCGTTGAAAAGTATTTAGTTCATAGTAAGTTTATTAAAGTTAAGCTTTACTGGTTCTTTTTTTTTAATATTTGATCCCATTTGAAGCTAATTATGCTCTTGAAGTCTCTGATACCGAGGATGCTGAAAAGGATATTTCACCTGGCGAAGAAAATGCAGCAAAAGATATGAATGAAGGCAAAGATACAGACGGAAGTAACATTAATTTACTACCGAAAAAGGCAAATCGAGAAAAAATTAATTTTATTGATGATAGAATGCTTGCATGCATGGACAAATGTAACCTCTCAACAAGAGATGCCATGCATTTGGTGAGTGCAAGGGTTGCTGCCTTCATAAATACCATGCAAAATGTTATTGGAACGCCGTCAATAAAAATGGAAGATTTAATTCTTAATCGAACAACATTACATTCGATGAGAAGAGATTATCGTCGCAGACAAGCTCAAGAGATTATTAATGGATTCAATGTAATGGTTTTACTGAATATGTTTATAAGATTTTGGATTCTTGACCTTTCTTTTTACTTGTTTGTAGATTCCCGACGCTTTTGTCCTTCACTGGGATGGCAAGCTGCTTGCAGAAATCCGAGGCACAGAAAAGAAAGATAGATTGTCTCTCGTTGTCACAGGAGAAAAAATGGAAAAACTGGTGGGGATACTATAATAAAAATTGAAAGTTCAACGGGAGATGAAATAGCTGCAGAAATACATAATTTTTTGTGTAAGTGGAAGCTCGATGATTTAGTGGAAATTGTATCATTTGATACAACAGCTGCTAATACGCGAGTTAATAATGGAGCAGCGTTCTTGCTTGAAAAAAGGTTGGGCCGAAATCTACTTTTCTTTCCCTGTCGTCACCATGTTAGTGAGTTGCTAGTCAAAGCAGTGTTCGAACTAAATTTTGGCAAATCATCAGCACCGGAAGTTCCCTTATTCAATCGTTTCTCTAACAGCTGGAAAAACATTAATTCTAAGTCATTCAAAAGTGGAATATCGGAAAATGAATTTCGGAAAATCTTTACAACAGCTGAAATGGATATATTTAAGAATTTTTGTCTAACTGCATTAAATAGTCACCACACTCGTGCCGATTATAAAGAATTACTACAACTATCGTTGCTCTTTGTTGGGGAAGACGTACCAAATTTTTCACAAGTACGGTCACCTGGTGCAACATCACACGCAAGGCTTATGTCGAAGTGCCTATATTGCTACAAAATATTTCTGTTTCGCGAGCAATTCGTGTTAACGACTTCAGAGATAAAGAGTCTAAGAAGCGTTGGTATTTTTTTTACCTGCATCTACGTTCCATATTGGTTTCGTTGTGTGGATCCAATAGCTGCTCCACAAAATGACCTTAAGCTCATTCAAGATGTGATTGTATATTTCGATAAGAATGCATCCAATGCCTTGTTACATAAAATTAAAAATCATTTATAGTACAGGGTGGCTGATGAATTTTGCTACATTAAGAAACTCAAATAATTTTTTTTTAGTGTATGGAATTCATTTATTTTTTTTTCAAGTTGAAGGTCATTAAATGTTATTAAATGTAGCTTAACTAGTTTTAAAAATAATTGAATTTAAATGCCCCCCATGCTCGTTGACACAAGTGCGGAATCTTACTAAAAAGTTGTTCATTGCTGCTTTGAGAGTTGCGACAGGAATAGCCGCAATTGTTGCCCGAATGGATTGTTTTAGTTCATCCAAATTTGTTGGCTTTGTTTTATAAACTTCTTGTTTACATAAACCCCACAAGAAAAAGTCAGGTGCAGTAAGGTCAGGCGACCTGGGGGGCCAACGAAATTCGGAGTTTCTTGAAATCAGTTTATTGGGAAATTTTCGTCGCAACTCTGTCATAACAGTCTGGGCTATGTGAGACGTTGCCCCATCTTGTTGAAACCACACAGAGTTGAAAGGAATTCTCTTTCGGCGTAGTTCTGGATAGAAAAATTCTTTCAGCATTTTCAAATAACGGTCTCCAGTAACCGTAACGGTGTGACCAATTTCTTCAAAAAAATAAGGCCCGACAATACAGCGTGAAGAAACCGCACACCACACTGTCACGCGAAGAGGATGCAATTCCGTCACGTGGAGTATCTGTGGGTTAGAAGTACTCCATATTCGACAATTTTGTTTGTTCACATTGCCGTTTAAATCGAAATGGGCCTCATCAGACATGAAAAGGCAGTTTAACATGTTTTGGTCTTCTTCCACCATTTGCAGGATCTTCTGGCAAAATTCCAAGCGAATCGGCAAGTCTGCTGCATTCAGTTTGTTAACCATTTGAATTTTGTAGGGAAATAAGTCTAAATCTTTGTGCATTATTGCTTGCAAAGACTGTGGGCTGACACCAAGTTGAGCAGATAAGCTTCTTGTTGAAACCCTTGGATTGCTTTGTATAGCTGCAGCTACAGCAGCGATCGTTTCCTCCGTCCGAACTGATGGGTTTCGATGATAAGGCCTTCTTGCGACCGTTCCTTGCTCAGCAAAATTATTCACCAGTATCATTATGGTCCATCTGCTCGGGGGATCGCCGCCAAACATCCGCCTGTACTCTCTCTGTACCAAAACTACGGACTCCAGTGCGTGATAGCGGCGGACTATCCAAATTCTTGTTTGCGTGTCCCAGTTATCCATTTTAATAAATTTTAAAGATCAATCTGCAAATTAAAACAAAAATGGAACAGATAACTTAAAAAGAAAAAAAGTTATTCAATTTTTTTTGGTAGCGGCTTTCATCAGCCACCCTGTATTTGTCGGAAGAGGCGGTTGACCTTTCATTTTTTGATGATCAAATTCCTTAACATATTAAGCGAAAAATGGTGGAAGCAATTACTAGCAATAACCAGAAGGAAGATGCTGTTCCAAAGGGAGTTGTTGCAACAATGTCAGAAATAACGCTCTACGGCAGCAAGAATATAAATGATTTTAATTCATCAAGAACTAAAACATTCTTTACCCGAACAAGTTTTTTGGAATCAAATTCTTCAACATGGCAAGAAAGTGAAGACTATATAGCGGGAAAACGAATTTGTCAGCATTTGTCTGTAGTTAATGACGCTGCAGAGAGAGCATTGAAATTGATCACAGACTACAACAGATCGCTTACTTATAATGAAGAAGATAAACAGTACTTACTGCAAGTTGTTGAGCACTACAGGCAATTATATCCGTCTTACACCAAAACATCTCTCATTAAACAGACAATCTAATTCTTTAATTAAAATTTTATTAAATTAAAATAAATTATAATATATAAATAAAGTTAAATTATATATATATTAAGTATAAACATATTAAGTTAAATTAAATTATATAAATTGGAAACAAAAAAAAAAATTTTGTAAAAATTGTGATTTTTTGAAATTGTCCATACTTTGGGGTCAAATGGGCACGGTTAGGCATCATCGGATCGGGTTAAAAAATTACACCGCTTTTCATTACTCCTAAGCTCATGTTTTAAGACCCGAAAATTTATGGATTTCACAAAAAAAAAGTTACGGCCAGTCTAATGTACATGCATAAATTTATTTGCAAGCATTTATTTTCTATTACCTATGACATGAGAAGAATGTAAGGCCTGCGATAGCATAGTTTTATATTGCACTAGATTATAATTTTTCAGTTATAACACTAGTTTTTAATAAGTAAAATAAATAAATAAAATTTTCGCATGTAATGAGAGGGCATTGTTTTCGAGAAAAGAAAACACTATAAGCCAAACTAGCCAAACAGCTGCACGGCAGTTAAATTCGTAGTAGGAACGCATACATTACCATATATTTCGTTTTGTGTTCATAGGTGCGTGGATTGTATAAAATAGATGAACTATTCAAAACAATGGTAAGCAAAATTGTACAGTAAGTGGATTGGCAAAAACGCAACCATGTAGAGAATACAGAAGGTGACGCCTTGCCAAAAGCGCTACTTTACTTTGGCGAATTTGACAATTGAGTGATGTTAGCACGGAACCTAAGCAAACCTTTGAGTGCGAATGCATACATGTGCAGTTGTGTGTGTGCACAATTCAATACTCGCAACTTTGCACTAACTTGCGCTCATTCTCTCTCTTTTGTTTGTTTGTGTCTTTTCTGTACTGGCGTTACGGCATGGGAAGGCGCAATCGTGTATTGTATCATGCTGAAAATAGTCACCGACGTAAACGCAGTTTTGGCAAAAACGTATTGCGTTCTATACAAGCCATTCATATGCATGTAGTATGTATGTATGTATGTATGTATGCACATACCAAGTATTGTATATACAGTGGTCACACAATTTATTCGTACACCTTGCGTAGTACGTAAAAACTTTAGCTTTGCGCAATATATTTACTGTGACAATATATTTTTTTTGGGTCAGTGTAAGTATGTTATATTCCTGATGAATTGCCGCAAACAAAACTCCCGATATTTCAACTCATACTGAAGAGTTCCAAGGAAAGCAGGCAGATGTAGCAAAATGCTACAAAACATTTATTCGTACACTTTCAGTTCGTGATATTGTTGCTACAAAAGTTTTTTTTTTTATTTCTTTCATAAAATATTACACCTGTCATTAGACAATAAGTAATTTGATTTACAAAAAGATGGAATGAGAGTGATATTGAAGGGCCAATGCCCCCAAGCTTATATAGAAGAAATATACATATTATTTAAAAACAAGTGGTTAACAAACAATGACAATGACATATACGATTAGTTGACAATTGATTACATGGATTTTGCAAGATCTGTTGGTGTTTGACGGTTAAGCCGACTTTGGGTAGATTTTTTTTTATTTGGTAGTTTTCTCATCATAGGATTTGTGTGCGTTAATAACACAGGCCTGCAAAATCTCGCTTTTTTACAGCTTCTAAAACGGCTATGAGGGTTTCCTGAAGGTCTTTTTATGCTGAAAATGAATATGACCTTGAAAATGCTCCAGCACGTCAGGATTTTTGGCAATTTGAGGTTAAATAGTAAAAAAATGCAGATTTTGGCCATTTTTAAAAATTTTTTTTGAGCAAGGTAAAGTTTTTTTTTAATTTTCCACAACGGTATCACAAAGTACTACTCTTTAGCTTTAAGGTCCTTTTTTTTAAATATTTTTACGATTAACATAAAAAAAGACTTTTAGATATGCAAATTCAACCTTTCTAACTCTCTAACGCCCCTGTAAAGGGCGAATTCAAAATAGTATAACTTTTTTTATATTACTTGCAAAAATATTTTTAAAAATGGAACTTAAAGTTAAAGAGTAGTACTTTGTGATGCCGTTGTGGAAAATTAAAAAAAAACTTTACCTTGTTCAAAAAAAATTAAAAAAATGGCCAAATTTGCATTTTTTTACTATTTAACCTCAAATTGCCAAAAATCCTGACGTGCTGGAGAATATCCAAGGTCATATTCGTTTTCAGCACAAAAAAACCTTCAAGAAACACCCATAGCCGTTTTAGAAACTGTACCTCGCAGGACTGTGAAATATATCCGATACATTTTGGTACATAAACTTTATTTTTACTTAATTGTAAAATGTGAAAAATTGATGGGTGATATAACTTTTTAATAATTTTTTTTCGTAATCAGGACACCAAATTACAAAGTAATTAGTTAAAATTATCGAAAAAGTTTTTTGGTTGTTGGCCTGTGTAATCTATTTATGTGTCTTCTGCTAGCGCTTTGTATTGTTTCATCAATAGTATCAATACCAAGGTCGCGATGAATATCTGCGTTAGGTATGTACATACCAAGGTGCATTAGTTAAGGTCCTAAGTATTTTAGACTGGACTCGTTGAAGTATACTTAGATTACTTTTTGCAGCAGTGTCCCAAATCTCAATTCCATATTTCCAGATCGGAGCAATTATCGTTCGATAAATAAGTACTTTATTTTGCAATGATAGATTGGACTGAGATCCAATAAGCCAGTACAATTTCTTAAAACGATTTTTAACTTCATTTCGCTTTTTCTTTATATGCCAGTTTAATTTCGAGTCGATCGTAATACCCAGGTATTTCGCTTTGATGTCAATATGCACGTCAGAATTACCAACGCTAACTGGTTCAATGCTTGTCCTTCGGTTTGTGTAGTTTACTTGTATTGTTTTGTCAGCGTTAATTTCGATGTTCCATTTTTTGAACCAGTTTAATGTCACATTTAATTCGTTTTGTAAATTTTGTTTTGTGACTTTTGTATCTTTATGAGATACCATGAGGACTGTGTCATCCGCAAATGTTGCAATCATGCTGTTTTCTGACTTCGGTTCCGGTAGATCAGCCGTGTACAATAGATATAAAAGTAACAGTAAAAATGGTTTGTGTTTTTACTAATATTGCTGAACACGAAATAATGTAGGCTTTTTTTTAGTTTTTCTCGCTGATTGAGTTTATTATATCTCGATTGAAAGTGGCAAAATGGGACGAGGTGTGGATTTACCATTAGAAATGTGTTAAATTGTTATTAAATTATACATGGAAAACAGGTCTCTTCGCGAAATCGACAAAAATTGGCGAATCGCAGTATACGGTGCAAAGTGTTATTGCTAATTGCGTTAATACTGGTAAATTGGAAGCTAATCATCACCAAGGCGGAAGGCGAAAAATATTGACTTCACGTGCGGAACGCAATATAGTAGCATCAGTCGCTCAAAATCCCAAAATAACATCTACGATACTATGCTGAAATATTCTAGAGTCTTTGCATAAGAAAGTAAGCCCATGAACAGTCCGCAAGTGTCTGCAAAATGCTGGTTATCATAGCAGAGTGGCACGCCGCAAGCCCTACATTTCAGATATTAACAGAAATAAGAGATTGGAGTGCGCCAAACGCTATATAATTAAGCTAGATTCTTTTTGGGAAAACGTTATATGCAGTGATGAGTCGAAATTTAATGTTTCCGGATCAGATGCCGCTCCAAAAGTTCGGCGCAAAAAAATACAGAACAAAAAGAAAAAAATCTTATTCCTACAGTTAAGCATGGAGGGGGATTGCTATATTTTGGGCGTGCATAGCAGCTCCGTATAAAAAATGGTTTTTATTGATGATAAAATGGACAAACATCTCCATTTAAACATTTTGAAGAATAATTCGCATGATAGTGCCGTTAAACTTGGACTGAATGCTAAAGGGTTTTGGTTTCAACAAGACAACGACCCAAAGCACTCATCTTATCTCGTGTAAGAATGGCTTATTTACCACAGTAAGCAGCTTAAATATTCATCTCAATCGCCGGATCTGAATGAGCCTGTCTAGCAGCTCTTAGAAAGGAGAATCAGAAAGCACAAAATAACATCAAAGGCATCATTAAATACAGCTTTACGTGTTGAGTGGGAGAAAATTGCAGCTAATGAAACCAAGGTATTGGTAAAAAGTGTGCAACGGCGTTTGGAAACAGTATCAAAGCTAAAGGCGGCGCAACAAAGTACTGAATACTCGTTTTTTCTATTATTTTTTTAATAAAATATTCTTTATGTGGCGATGTACGAATAATATTTTTGCATGAAATTGTGCCTTATTCCGTTGTTGCCTTAAGTTCTCTTATTCCAGAAATGAATTTGAAAGTTTTTGTTCATTAAATATTGAATAAATATGTTATTTTGTGGGAATATATTCAAATTTTGTTCTTTTGTATAAACCGTGCTAAGTATCAGGTATATCTGTTTATAAACGGTGAGTGTACGAATAATTGTGTGACCACTGTATAAATGGGTGCACGTAGTATTTCTTCTGCGTTGCTAAATTGTTATTGCCTCCTCTCCTGCCACTTTGTATTTCTCTGGACTTAATTTGTAGATATGTGCATTTGTATGTACATATGTAGAGCTTATTGTCTGGTTGTGCTAGATCTTGTACTGAATTGTTCTCGCTTTGTCACTTTCATTGCTGTTACTGGTTGCTTTTCTGCTGTCTGCCTGTCTGCCTATCTACCTCCCAAGCAACATAATTATTTCCTTCGTTCTTGTTGTTATTCGTTTCCATTAACTAATTCTCTTTCGCTCTCCTGAGAGAAGAGGACTGCGGCTTTCGCAGTTATCGTGTGCCGCTCTTCGTTATTCTCGTCACAACGAAACGAAATCGCTAGCCGGCACATGACATCACTCTGCGAGAAAGATTTCAGTTACGCGAAAAATGCCAGACGATTTAGATGTACGTCGGTTGATTGAAGAAGTGAAGGCGCGTCCCATCTTATGGGATTTACGATACGGCAAAGACCGGACGAACACACCTCCGAAATGGGCAGAAATCGCTGCAATACTAGGGGTCGACGGTAAGTTGGCGATATAGAGTGAGATGTACACATGCACGTATATATGTACATATGTACACAGGTACTTAAAAAAATGTGTGAAAGAAGTGAAAATGCATGAAATGGAAAAAACGCTGATTCAATGCGAAACCGAAATAATTTCAATGAATATTTGCATGTGCGCATGTACGTACGCTTCCCTGTTGTAGACATTTATTGTGCCTGCGTATGTACATATGTACATACATATTTATATGTATATGTATGTAAGTATTTTTGCATTTTTTTATCTGAAATAAATATGTAAAAAACATTCTTTTTAAGCCTGTAACATAAATACATATGTATATACTAGGGTAGGGATGCCAATCCTACAATGCCGGGATTTATAATATCTTATGAAGCATGTGAAATGGAGTTAGAAAACCTATACATACATACGATGCATGTAGGTATGTAGCTGCTTTTGTAGGCGCAGCGACGATGAGTTAAATTTGTTTTCGGTATAATTTCGTAGAGATAATAAACTAAATTTACGAAATTGAACGCTGGCACGTATCTATCAATTTATTAAACAATAGGCAAATCGTGGAGCTCGTTTAGATAATGGCTTGTGACCTGGGGTTATTTAACTGTCAGTATAATAAGAATTCTAAAATATTTATAATTTATATTATATATGAATTATATTTTAATACATAGTATTTCGTTACTTGTAGTACTAAAGGTAGCTCGTGCTTTGTTAGCAACTAACTACAAATGGTAAAGGGTCATTCAAAAGCGTCGCCTAGACGTCAGTAGTGAATAATTCCTAGACGGTAATTTTTTTACATTTGGTAAGTACACAGACGCACAATTTTACACGATAGAACAACTTGTCAAAATGATTGAAACTTATTATGAAAATGGTCGATCTTTAAGAACAATACATCGCAAAATTCGTTATTATTTTTTGGTGGAACTAATCGTCCGAATGAGTCGACAATTCAAAGCTTGGTGCACAAATTTCAAGAAAATGCTTCTGTCGGGGATGAAAAAAGGATTGGTAGATAAAAAACTGCATGTTCTGTTGAAAATATTGTGGCTCTAGCGCAAAGTGTTGCGGAACAACTTTGAACATCTCCACATTCTCAGCAATACGAATTCGTGAATTGACAATCTAGCGCATTTTATTTGAAAACGTGCTCATGGTGGACATTTAAATAATGTAATGTTTCACCTATAATTCTTAAGTATTATTTTGAATAAAAAATAGTGAAATCTAAAAGAATCTAAATTTTTAAATGTTTAATTTTAAAACAACATCTAGGCGCATCTTTTGAAAGACCCTTTATTAGTTGATATACTTAGTCTTGCCATAAGATCTATGACAAAGTGTACAATGCATACGGCGAGAACAAATTTGTACCAAAAAGTTCCCCTATTTTTGCTTTCTTTCGTATGCATTTTCGTATCAAATTCCGCTTGTTAGCAATGGAGTGGAAAGCTAAGGAAAATCGTATTGCAGTGATTGCATGACGTAAGTGAGGTAAAAGTGCAAGTGAGATTTACGATTTGCTGGAAAAATTGAATATTAATCGTTTTCCCCAAACGTCTGATGTGACAGACAGAAAAAGAAATGGGCGTCTTCGCGTGGCTCGAATCGGTGCAGCCGTAAAAGCTGTTCGAGAAGAAATCGCAGAAATCCCCATAGAAGCCAGAAAATCACGTCCAGGGCAGTGAATGAATGTATCGACTAGATACATGTCAAACCTAATTAGAGACGATCTCCACATTAAAGCCTTCCGTCGCTCAACTGGTCATCTTTCGGCAACGCGCTTGGAGAAAACTGGACTCGACAGATGCAAACAGCTTCTTCGGTGGTATGTGGTCAACGGCCATGAAAATATTCTTTTCACAGATGAGAAAATATTCACTGTAGACGAAGTTTTTAATAAGCAAAACGACCAAATTTATGTTAAAACCTCTAAAGACGAACAAAAAATGTTGTTTGAATAGGTCAGCGTGGTCTCCATTCAACCCCCGTCATGGTTTGGTGGGGAGTGTCTTGTAAAGGCGTTACATCTCTTCATTTCTGCGAAAAAGGGGTTAAGACCGGGACAAAAGTGTCTTAGAAGTCGTGGTGAAAAAGTTGAGCAGTTCTCTTTCGATGGAGAGCGTTAGATCTTCTAACAAGATTCCGCTGCAGCTTATAAGACAAAAACCATTTAGCAGTAGCTAAAAGACAATATGCCTGGGTTCATAGATACAGAAGATTGTCTGTCTGGAAGTCCAGATCCGAATCCATTGGCCTACAGTTTGTGCTCAGAATTGGAGAATATGGCCTGTCGAAGGTCTCACAGAAATACGGAGAGCCCCAAAAAATCTTTGGTTCGTCGCCAGTATTCGTGGAAACCGTGCGAGCTGCAATAGCTGGGCTATGGGCTAATCGTTTGAAGGCTTGTGTAAAAGCAAATGGTGACCATTGCGAATGGAAATTTAAAATGTTTGGCAGGACTAAGTATGTAATTATGTATGTAAAAACGTTTTAGCAAATATGGATATGTTTAAACGTCTTAATTCTTTTTATATAAAAAACAATACATACACACATGTAAAGGCCTCTATCGTAACAGGTTACATTGACTTACTTAATTTTCGATGAATTTAACATAAGTGCATATGTATTATTACATTTAAATTGTACGAGATTAAAAAAATTGTATATTCTATTATTATTTCAATCACGAATATTATTTAGTTTCCATTGTTTACTTTTTAAATTATTTTTGCACGAATTTTTTTTCAACGAACTTTAATTTATTTGGCAGATATGTGCACTTTAATGTAATATTCAATGCGTAAAAATTTAACTCTTGACTTCTGTTTTGTTACTAATTTTCACTTAAAATAAAAAATATATTTATTAAATGGCTTCATCGAAAAAATTAACAACGCTAGTAAAGGGTGTTTTTTTTAGAGGTTAGGTTTTCAAGTTGGCACTACTTTTCTCGTAGATGGTCTTTTTGACAGCTGTCACTTGATTTATGCTCAGTTTGGTTTGCCATTTCATAATGAATAGACTTACACCTGAACAACGTTTGCAAATCGTGCAAATTTATTACGAAAATAATGGTTCGGTTCGCGCGACGCATCACAAGAAAATTTTGTTCAGCGATGAAGCTCACTTTTGGTTGAATGGGTATGTCAATAAGCAAAATTGTCGCATTTGGAGTGAACATAATCCACAAGCCATTGCTGAGACGCCGTTACATTCTCAAAAAGTCACTGTTTGGTGTGCTCTATGGGCAGAGGGAATCATTGGTCCATATTACTTTAAAAATGAAGCCGGCCATAATGTTTCAGTCAATTGAGAGCGCTATAGAGCCATGATTAATGACTTTTTCGTGCCTGAATTGGACGATGTTGATGTGGACGACCTTTGGTTCCAACAAGGCGGCGCTACATGCCATACAGCCAACGTAACAACCGATTTATTGAAGGAAACTTTTGGTGAGCGCATTATCTCGCGCCGTGGACCTGTGGCGTGGCCTCCAAGATCGTGCGATATAACACCGCTGGACTATTTCTTGTGGGGCTATGTGAAGTCGCTTGTCTACGCAGATAAGCCCGAGACGATTGACGTCTTGGAAGAGAATATTCGGCGCGTTATTGCTGACATACGGCCCCAATTGCTGCAAAAAGTGGTCGAAAATTGGGCCTCTCGGCTGGAATTTATTCGAGCCAGCCGCGGCGGCCACTTGCCCGAAATCATTTTTAAAACATGATGGCAAACCCTTATCTTTATAATAAAGCTAAATTCTTGGCCATAACATTAAATTATATACGTTTTATTTCATTTTGAAAACCTAACCTCTAAAAAAAACACCCTTTACATCTTAACCTATTATTATTATTATTATTATTATTATTATTATTCCCACGCCACTCTCCCCCCCGCATACCGCGCGAGGCGGGGTCCATTTTCACCGAGCACGACGGCAGTTTCGTGCTGCAAGTCGTGTCGGCACTTTTTTTTGTGTTATGTTTTGTATTATTTTATTAATATTTATGTCAGTGTTTATTTATTTATGTCAATGTTTTTCTAATAATGTTGCATGTTTTTAAAATGACTGCTTTTTGTATCTTATGATGCATAATTGGGTTGATGTTGAGTTCTTTTAAGTTTTTAATAAATGTTTTGTGGAGTATTCCAGTTGCTGAAATCACAAATGGAATTGTTTTTACAGTTTTTTGTTTCCATATTCGTTTTATATTTTATTATTATTATTTTTTTTTATAGAGTTACTCCATCTCGGTAGGGTTCGCAACTATCGGAGATAACATGTGTCCCGGATATCGGTATCAAGGGACAATGCTCTGTTGTTTTGTGTTAAGAGTGTTGCAGGAGTGTGAAATTTTAGTAGATCTGGTTTAGAAAGGACCTTACTATATTACAAGTTTTCAGTATGACAGCTTTTTGTATTTGTGCGTGTGTTTTTTCGTTTATATTTATTGATTTTAGGTTTTGTATGAAAGTGTTGTGTAATATTCCTGTTGCTGAAATAATAAATGGTACTATTTTCACTTCATTTTGTTTCCATATGTTTTTGATTTCTTGCGCAAGCTCTATGTATTTTTCAATTTTTTCTGTATATTTGCTGTGTATATTAACGTCATTGGGGACACTTATTTCTATGAACTGTGTGGTTTTTTCTTTCTTATCTATTATTGTTATATCTGGTCTATTGCATATTATTGTCTTGTCAGTGTATATGGTTCTGTCCCAGTATAGTTTAAAGTCTTCGTTTTCTAGTATGGTTTCGGGTGTATATTCATAATATGGTGCTGTGTCATTGGTTAAGTTGAGAAAGGTGGCTATTTCCTTGTGGATGATTTTGGCTACTGTATTGTGTCTTTGTGTGTATTTTGTCCCAGCGAGCATTGGGCATCCCGCTGTTATGTGGTCTATAGTTTCTGTGTATATGTTACATTTACGGCATCTGTCGGATGTGATGGTTGAATCTTTTATTATGTATTTTCTGTAGTTTCTTGTGGCTATGATTTGGTCTTGTATTCCAATGATGAATCCTTCTGTTTCTGCTTGTAGATCTCCTTTTCTTAGCCACGTATATGTATTTTGCTGATCTATGTTGACGTTGTTAGCTATATGTGGGTGTTTTCCGTGTATTTGTTTTTGTTTCCATGCTGCTATGGTTTCCTCTATTGTATGTTTTGGTAGAATAAGGCTTTGGTTGTTGAGGTTAAGGGGCGTTAGTTCTTTGTCTGCTAGTACTATTGCTTTATGAAGGGATGAGTCTTGGTTGTAGAAGTATGTTCTTAAGTTATTTATTTGGTTGTTATGCAGCTGATGGATATCAATAAGTCCCCTTCCTCCATTTTTTCTGGGTATTGTTATACGCTCTTTACATGAATGTGGGTGATGTTTATTATGTTTTGTTAATTTCGTTCTTGTGGCTATCTTTAGATTTTCGATATCTGTATTACTCCACTTGATTACTCCAAAAGAGTATGTTATTATTATTATTATTTCTTCCCACGCCACTCTCCCCCCCGCATACCGCGCGAGGCGGGGTCCATTTTCACCGAGCATGACGGCAGTTTCGTGCTGCAAGTCGTGTCGGCACTTTTTTTTTTTTTTGTGTTATGTTTTGTATTATTTTATTAATATTTATGTCAGTGTTTATTTATTCATGTCAATGTTTTTCTAATGATGTTGCATGTTTTTAAAATGACTGCTTTTTGTATCTTATGATGTATAATTGGGTTGATGTTGAGTTCTTTTAAGTTTTTAATAAATGTTTTGTGGAGTATTCCAGTTGCTGAAATCACAAATGGAATTGTTTTTACAGTTTTTTGTTTCCATATTCGTTTTATTTCTTGCGTTAGTTCACTATATTTTTCAATTTTTTCTACATATTTTCTGTGTATGTTGGTATCATTTGGGGTGCTGATTTCTATGAAGTATGTTATTTTGTTTATTTTATTTATTAAAGTAATATCCGGTCTATTGCTTGTTATAGTTTTATCGGTGTGTATTGTAGTGTCCCAGTAAAGGGTATGTTCTTCATTGTCTAAGATGTTTGAAGGGATATATTTGTAATATGGATCTTTGTTTTCTTGTAAATGTTGTTTATTGGCTATTTCTTGATGTATTATTTTTGCAACTATGTTGTGTCTAAGTGTATATTCTGTGCCTGCTAAAATTTGACATCCTGCGGTTATGTGGTCTATTGTTTCTGGGTGTATTTGGCATCTTCGACATTTGTCGTTAGTTATACTTGGGTCTTTGATTATGTATTTTTGATAGTTTTTGGTGAGAATTACTTGGTCTTGAACGGCAATTATAAACCCTTCCGTTTCAGGATGAAGCTCTCCTCTCTGAAGCCAAGTGTAGCTATTTATTTTGTCAATATTTGGGTCTTCCATAAGATGTAAGTGTTTTCCGTGTAACTGTTTCTGTGCCCAAATAGTTTTCTTTTCGTCAACAGTTGTTTGGGTGATTGTTATTTCAGTGTTTTGTAGGTTTAGTGGGGTGTAGTGCTTATCTGCAAGGACTATTGCTTTGTGTAGATCAGATGTGTGGGTGTGGAAAAATTATCTTAATGTTGAGATTTGGCTATTGTGAAGGTTTTGGATATCAATCAGTCCTCTTCCTCCTTGTAGTCTTGGTATTGTAAGTCTTTGTGTGCATGAGTTGGGGTGAAGTTTTCTATGTTTGGTAAGTTGTCTTCTCGTTGTTCTTTCCAGGTTGTCAATGTCAGTTTTGGTCCAGTTTATTATTCCAAAGGAGTAAGTGAGTATTGGTATGGCATAGGTGTTGATTGCTTTACAGAGGTTTTTGGAATTTAGTTGTGTTTTAAGTATCTGGTTAAGGCGTTTTTTGTATTGCAGTGAAAGCTGGTTTTTAATAGAGGTGTGGTCTATTTTTGTACTTTGTTGGAATCCGAGATACTTGTACGTTTCATGTTCTTCCATGTTTTCAAGGAGTTGATCGTTTAACGTTTCAGTCAGTGCGTTAGTCCATTTTCCTTTCTCTATGTGTTGTGCTTTACATTTACTGATGCCAAAGCTCATTTTTATATCGTTTGTTATTTGTTCTGTTATTTTTAAAAGTGCTTTTAAGTGTGTTTGTGTGGAGGCGTATAGTTTGATGTCGTCCATGTATAGAAGATGGTTTATCGTGTGTTTTGTAGTCTTTTCGTGTATTATATTGTATCCATATCTTGTGTTGTTGAGGGTGTTGGAAAGAGGATTCAGACAGAGGCAAAACCAAAGAGCACTTAGAGAGTCACCTTGGAAGATTCCTTTTTTTATGTCTATTTGTTCTGTTGTTATTGTTTCTGAAGATGTTATTAGATTTATTTGTGTTTTCCATTTATTCATTGTGTTTTGTAGAAAGTTTATTAGTTTTGGGTGTATTTTGTATATTTGAAGCACTTTGATTAACCAGCTATGTGGCACGGAGTCGAAAGCTTTCTGGTAGTCTATGTAGCATGAATGTAGGTTCCGTTGTTTTGATGTGGCTTGTTTCATAATTGTTGTATCAATTATAAGTTGCTCCTTGCAGCCCTGACTGTTTTTTTTGCATCCTTTTTGTTCATCAGTTATGACGTTTTGTTGTGTTAGATGAGTTTCTATTTTCGAGGAAATTGTGGAGGTGATTATTTTATATAGTGTAGGTAGGCATGTTATTGGTCTATAGTTGGACGGGTTGGTGGTTTCATTATTTTTTGGTTTGATGTATGTTTTGCCTATTGTAAGAAATTCTGGTAGGGTTTGTGGTTGGTCTATTATTTTATTAATTGCTAGTGCTAGGTGATGGTGTGTTGAGGTGAACTTTTTGTACCAGAAATTTTGGACGTTATCTATTCCTGGGCATTTCCAGTTGTGAGTTTTATTGATTATGTTGGTTAGTTCCTCTGTTGATAGTGCGATATTGTGTTGTGGTTGTAGATCTTTTTGTCGGTGTTCTTCTTGGCGAATCCATGTAGCTGATTCGTTGTGCTGAGTAGGTATTGACCATATGTTTTTCCAGTAATTCGTTATTTGTTCTTTTGTTGGTGGGATAATTTGAAAGTCTTCTTTGGATGCTAATTTTTTGTAAAAAGTCTTTTGGTTATTTGTGAATAGCTTATTATCAGTCCTCCTTTGATTGGATTCTTTATAACGTGTTAGTCGGGCCGCGTACACCTTAAGTTTTTGTTTATGGGTGTCTATTATTTCGTCTAATGGTTTGTTATTTTTTTGTTGTAAAACGTTTATGTGTTTGATTATATTTTTTGATCTATTACCGTTCTTGTATTGTGTTAGACGTCCTAAGTTCCTCCGGAGTTCATTTACTTTATTTTCAATTCGTATTTGCCATTTATGTTTTCTCGGGTTAAATATCTTGTTGTTTTGTGTTATAGGATGTTGGTTGTTAAGTATTGTTGTAGTTATTGCAGCTACGTATATATATGTGTGAATGTTTTCTATTGTGGAGTTATCATTGAGCATTGTTGGTAGTATAGTGTTGTTTATAGTTTCGATATATTTAATGGTGTCTTTTTTAAATATTAATTTTGGAATTCGAGGTCGACTAACTGGGTTTACACCTTCCCACTTTATTAGATTAGTGTTTATTTCATTTAGAGTTTTTGCGATCATATCGTTGTCCGGGTTATTTGTGATTTCAGCTCTGTTTGTGTTTCTATTGGGACTTTGTTCTTCATTATTATTTTGGTCTATTAAATCGTTTATTTGGTTATTATTATTAGGATTTTGTGTAATGTTCTGCTCTATATTGTTGTTGTGTATGTTAGCTATTTTATTGGCTACTTCTTGTTTAATATTTTCAATGTTGACGTCGGTTAAAAGTTTATTTGTCATTATTGCTCGCTTTTGGTCTGATATTCTTTGTGCAGTTATTTTGTGTTCGTATTGTGGATATAATTGTATAAATAGTCTATGGAAATCTGTTCTGTATCCTGTTTTCAGTGTGTCCAATTTCGTTGCAGTGTAGTAGCAGTGCATAATATCTTCATTCATTTTTGTAGTCCATGCTATGCGCTGCCTTGGTTTTCCTGCTTTTGTGGTTGTCTGTTGTTCAGGCAAAACATTTGGAGCAGGTTGTTGGCTATTGTCATCATGATCGGGCTCTTGATTCCCGCGTCGTTCCCGACCGTTACGACGCTCGTCCGAGGCTCTCATATTTCGTGGAACCGTGTTTTCACACTAGTAGATGGTTGGTCTATTCTAGTGGTTGACTGGGGTCCGCGGATTCGTCATTTCCGTAATGCCAAAGAGGCATTCCTTTGCGGTTGGTTTACAGTTTTCCTTCTGGGTTCACAGTATCCTTCAGACATACATTTTACTAGCCTGCATGTTTGGCATTCAGACGGTAGGTTTGTTGTTCTCTCGTCCGGACTAGGGACCGCGGGGTTGTCACACCCGTCACACCTCTTTTGGGTATGCCCTTGCGGGGTTATTATTATTATTATTATTATTATTATTATTATTATTATTATTATTATTTACTAAAATATAATTAAAATTATAGATTAATCAAATATAAAAGCTCTAGCTAGCAGGGCTATCAGCTTACATCTTAACCTATTTGTCACTGATTTGCTGCAAAACGAAAGCCCCAAAATTTACAGCCAAAACACCACAAGGCATCTCTATACCGAAGCATTCCGTGATGATAAGAAATGTTTTAAAGAGAACTTCGTAGCATAAAATGCCTCTCTTGAAATAACATTTTCGCTTTAGAGAAAATTGTACAAATTCGCAAATGTACCATACACATGGATATATTTACTTGCTCGTATATGTTTGTATGTAAGAATGATAGAATTCTTTATTATTCTTTCCATCATGGTATATATGTACATATGTATGTATATCAGATCTGCTATCTCTTTTATAGACGTTTTGATAAACATTTTTTTCAGTTAGACCTTCCAATCATTCCATTCCATTATTATTATTTTGTATTATTATTATTGAAATTTTCTAAATTACTAAAATTATTCCACGAATTATGTATTGAAGACTTTGGGTTTCTTATTTAGTTGGTTACTTTTCTGCAATTGTAGGAAAAAAATTGTCCCCAGTTGAAGGAAAATTGCTTGCTTGTGTATTGATTCAAAAAGGTTTTTCAAAAAAAGTTTTTAATAGATATTGTTTTGTGGTTTACTCTCTTAACGTAGCTATGTATATTTTTCTCCATGGATGATAAAAGAAAATCAACGTGTGGTTACTGATTTGCACTGTTTTTTAATGCTACAAAGAAATTCGTAATAGAGAAAGAATTCCGTATACGTACAAAATTGTATTTGTGTGCGTTATACCTGTTCATAATAGAGAGAAATTCCGAATAGAGACGATTCATAAAGATTCAGTCTTCAGTTAAGCGTATGAGCGTGTGCACGAATAGTAAAGCGATTAAGTGCTGAAAATAAAGCGTGCCAGCGTGTTGCCAATATTTTATTTATTTATTTATTTATTTATTAGAATTAATATATAATACTAAAACTAATACAAGAGCGAGTACTAGCTGCCAGGGCCTACAACTCGATAGATAGATAGAACAGTCTGTGTTATTATTAGCAAATCATATTAAATCATAGTAGTTAAGTTACAATCTTTCAAAAAATTATTTAAAGCAGTTATATTGGTGGTAGAAACCGTAGCCAGCAGAGCAGAAGGTTTGGTGGATCCGAAGTGTTTTTTCCTGAAACTTTCTAAGGTACGACAATCGTTTAAAAGATGGTCAGCTGATGCGTTATTATCACAAAATGGACATTGTTGTTGGGTACCTCCTGTGAGGAGGTGTTGGTGTGTGAGTTTAGTATGTCCGATTCTGAGTCTGGCGAACTGGCTTGATAAATATCGAGGTGTATTGCTTGGGTATAGAGATGGTTTGCGCCTGTCGTTGGATTCAGTATACCGATGCCTAAACGTATACCATTCTGTCAGCTTAATCGAGTCAATATGTTTTTTTAAATGCCTATGTAAATCATTCTCTGAATAAACTGGAAACAATGAGCTTGTTGCTGGCATAAGTCGAGCTGTTTCGTCGGCTCGCTCGTTGCCTCGGATGCCTTTATGGCCTTTTTTAAGTTCCGAATACAAAGGTCTCCCCTTTTTGTCAACCAATTTGCCACTACTATAAATGTTTTGTATGGACGACATGCTATCCGTACAAATGAGGAATTTTCCTTTATTACTCTGCTGCTTTGTATATGGCCATTGCTTCCGCTGTGAACACCGAGCAGTGTTTAGATAACTGGCCTCCAGAAATGAGCAATCCTTGTTGATTAACTACAGCGAACGTGATGTTAGTGCTGGTTTTTGATCCATCCGTATATAAAAAATTCCAATTGTTGTTCCGGTAGTTTCTTTCCTCTTCTGCGAAGAGTTGTTGATAGGTCGAACTACTTGTCGTAGATTTATTAAGTGCGTGAAGCACGGTGTTGAAATTCGATTTATATATAAACCACGATGGTTGGCAGTTTAATTTAGTGCAGCTCCTAGTTGGAGTCAAATCAATCTCTAAGCCATACGAAATACAGCGGCAAATTGTGGACTTGAGCCTATATCTACGTTTGTGTCGAAACGCTGATATGTAATCCTTGTGCAAAATATGATTAGTAGTAGAAGAGAGTTTCGGAATTAGTAGCCATGTCGCTTCGATTACACGTTCCTTTATAGTAGGGAGACCAGCTTCTGCCAAAACGCATTTTACGGGGGATGTTGGGAACGCATTTATACTACGACGAACAGCAGTATGGTATGGAGCATCAAGTAGCTTAATATTAGTATTGGCAGTCCATCCGTACACAGGTAGACGGTAGTCTATCTTAGAAAGTATCATTGCTCTAGTGATATTGACTAAGGTGTTTGTATGGATTAAAGAGTGTTTGGATGACAAATACTTGAGTATATTGAGTCTGGCAGCTAGATTTTTTCCTAAACCTAAACAATGTTGCTTAAATGTAAATAAATCTTTTATCAAATGTTATGCCTAAAATTCTTAAGAAGTTTACATTTTCCATATGCAAGTTATTAATTGTCAAAGTAGGGTATAAACAGTTACGTTTTTTACAAATATGCAATATTTTACATTTTCCAATTGATAGGTTTGCTCCGGAAAGCTCACCCTACGTGTTTATGTATGTTATTATGTTTTTAAATCTGTTGTTTACTTTAGTTAAATTCTTTTCTTTTGTAAAAATTACTGCGTCATCTGCATAAACAGATAGACCTATGTTTCTATATTTTAAAATAATTTTATTAAATTGTTCAAATGCTATGACAAATAGTACAACTGACAAAGGGGACCCTTGAGGGATCCCATTGTTGAGTGGGTGACAATTGGAGAGGTTGCCATTTATTCTAACCTGAAACTTGCGACCAGTCATAAAGCTTTTAACGAGATTAAAACCCTAGGACCGACTCTCAATGCCTCAAGTTGAGATAACACCACATGAATCCCCACGCGATCGAATGCCCTTTCGAAGTCCGTCGCTAGTACAGAGACGTGACTTTTGGTTGAAAGTGTTTTAGACAAGTAATGTTGGAGATGAAGCCAATAATTTGTGACTTTTATTTTACACAGGCCGATGACCCCAGTTGCCACTTGCCTTACTACTGTAATGCAATTATTTATTTTTGTTTTATCAATGTCTAACAAAATTCAGAACAGAGATTTTAGGATATTAATATAATTCAAAACTTAAACACAAATTTTACAATATTTAAGATTAAAAAGTGTAGTACAGTTATTATAGATTATAAATATAAGTAACCATTACATTGCTAAAAATGTATACAGGTTAAAATTGAATATTAACGAAATTAATAATTTGAAACTAAAGTAATAGGACTATGAATAAGTTCCTTGCGGTTTTACAACAGATGGCGTAACTTGATTATTATTCCATCGATCCACATTTCCAAACATTCATTGGAGAGCTACTGTCGTAAGGCACAAACGTCAGTATAAGTTTTTTATTTGAAGCGTAAACAACAATATTTTTACCACACTTGAAAATGTCGAATTTCGTGCCAAATAATGTGTTTTTGCGGGGAATTCTTCTTCATTATTTTAATATGAAGAAAAAAGCAGCCGAAAGTCATCGTATCTTGGTGGAAGTTTATGGTGAGCATGCTCTAGCTGAGCGAACGTGCCAGAAGTGGTTTGCACGCTTTAAAAGTGGTGATTTTGGCTTGGAAGACGAAGAACGCGAGGGTGCGCCGCCAAAGTTCATGGATACCGAATTGGAGGAATTGCTCGATCAAGATCCGGCTCAAACGCAAGAAGAGGTTGCAAAAACTTTGGGAGTTGATCAATCAACCATTTCCAAACGTTTAAAAGCCATGGGAATGATCCGAAAGGTAGGCCATTGGGTGCCGTATGAATTGAAGCCAAGAGACGTTGAACGCCGTTTTATGGCATGCGAACAACTGCTTCAACGGCACAAAAGAAAGGGTTTTTTGCATCGAATTGTGACTGGCGATGAAAAGTGGGTCCATTACGACAATCCAAAACGTCGGGCAACGTATGGATACCCTGGCCATGCTTCAACATCGACGTCGGCGCAGAATATTCATGGCCTGAAGGTTATGCTGTGTATCTGGTGGGACCAGCTGGGTGTTGTGTATTATGAGCTACTGAAACCGAATGAAACGATTACGGGGGATGTCTACCGACGACAATTGATGCGTTTGAGCCGAGCACTGCGAGAAAAACGGCCGCAATACGCCGATAGACACGACAAAGTTATTTTGCAACATGACAATGCTCGGCCACATGTTGCACAAGTGGTCAAAACATACTTAGAAACGCTCAAATGGGATGTCCTACCCCACCCGCCGTATAGTCCAGACCTTACGCCATCCGATTACTATCTCTTCCGATCGATGCAACATGGCCTGGTTGACCAGCACTTCCGTAATTACGATGAAGTCAAAAAATGGATCGATTCGTGGATTGCGGCAAAACCGACCGAATTTTTCACAAAGGGAATCCGTGAATTGCCAGAAAGATGGGAAAAAGTAGTAGCAAGCGATGGACAATACTTTGAATATTAAATTTGTAACCATTTTACGTCAATAAAGTTTCAAATTTCGAAAAAAAACCGCACGAACTTAACCATAGTCCTATTACAAAGTATTATTTTGAATTCTTACAAAGAAAGTAGTTTTTTGATTGCATTTGAAATAGCTTTTTGGCTCCAGAAAGATCCAAATCCAAGAAGGTTGAGCGATAATTGAAGTCGGACAACGTTCTAACGATTGGCGCATTATCACTTACTAAAGCCAATGCGAAAAATCTTAAAACTACGAAAATTTCTGCAAGAAACATTAAACTGTATTCTTTTTAGAAGAACCGCGTAGTAAATTTCGCCATTAACGAGCGGAAAGGTAAATGATACTGCCTGGAGAGTACCTCTGTCACTTAATGGGAAAAGCCTAATCAATCGACAGCGAGATTCGTATAATGGTTTCGGTTTTTCTGAAAAACGGAGTGAATGTAGTGCGAAACGTAAACAAATCATTTGAACACTCACCGCTCGATTTATACGGACTGCGTGATAAGGTCTCCAAATAAAAGCAGCATAATCTAATGTGGCGGCCGCCGTAACCGAATAGGTTGATGCGTGACTACCATTCGGGATTCACAAAGAGAACGTAGGTTCGAATCCAAAATCAAAAAAAAAGTTTTTTCTAATAGCGGTCGCCCCTCGGCAGGCAATGGCAAACCTCCTCATAAAAAATATCTGCCGTTCAGAGTCGGCTTGAAATTGTAGGTCCCTTCATTTGTGGAACAACATCAAGACGCACGCCACAAATAGGAGGAGGAGC
Organism: Anastrepha obliqua; assembly: GCF_027943255.1. Taxonomy (NCBI): domain Eukaryota; kingdom Metazoa; phylum Arthropoda; class Insecta; order Diptera; family Tephritidae; genus Anastrepha; species Anastrepha obliqua. Next base: position 16,985,461 of record NC_072894.1, read on the forward strand.
TCGGCCAAACACCGAACACGGCCAATTATTTATATATGTATATAATGTAATGTGAACCGAATAAACGCAGAGTATAATATCTTAAGAGTATATGGGTCAGTGAAGTGCGATGAGTCACGTCTTACAAAAGCGAGCATAGCAAGTGAATTGGAAACGAAATAATTTAAGTGCGTGACAAAATCGATAAATCTTTAATCACATCAGATGAAGCAATACATATGTATTATATGTATATGTATCGTTAATATGATAAGAGGTATTAAGGGGGTTTGAAGCGTAGAAAATGTGATTTTATAACATTTTTTAATATTAAAGATGATTCATAAGGTGCCAGGAAAATAAATTATTTAGCTTAGGACGGCTGAATCATTAGGATTTCTTATTTCAGCATAGGAGAAGAAAATTAGCAAAAGAAAAACTCGAACAGATATCATATATAAGCAAAAAAATAACAAAGGTCCTAAAATACTACGTTAAAGTACACCAGACGTGGCAATGAACTGTTTCGTAGAAACCCCATTAATATTTACTCCTTATTAAATAGGAACGCATCCAATCAAGAAAAGTCGAATTTATATTTCATACAAGGTGAGATCCAAAATAAACAAGACTGTTTTTTTATTTTCTTTTTGATGGCGCCATCCTTTTAATGAGTAAGTGCGTTGGAGTTTACATCCCTAGCGGACTTCCAGTGAAAGCTTGGTGACATTCGGTTCAGTGGAAAGGAAGTTATTGCGTCTAAGGAGTCAGTATACAGTCAACAATAAATACCTTGCACAGGGTCGCATTTGCTTCCTACCGTTCGTAAACATAAGTAGCAATCTAATTGTGCAAGATGAGGACTATGTGATGAATAAACTAGGATTCCTAACCTATAGTTTCTAATTTCTGCCAAGTCCAACATATTTAAAGTAATTGCACCCGTCCTCGGCGGGAAGGCTAAAATTTTGGTGATTTTTGAGTAAAAATCTACAGAGCGAAATTACTTAACCATTTCTGACATGAACGTTCTGTGAGTTAGATCACTCAGCGCTTCAGAATTTTTTTTAGCGGAATTCATTGCCCATTTAATTCCAAAAAAAATAATAATAATAATTTAATTTGTAGACGATTTTTTGCATAAGAAAAAATGCACGCAAAATGTAATTGTGTATACAGAGTTTAAATTTCAAGTCAATCGGTCAAGATTTATTAGAGTTAAGAGCCCGACTAACATAAAAAAATTAGCTTTGCAAAAAATGCGATTAAGATGAGAGGGACTGCGTCGAAAATCAAATTAAAAGTAGTTAGAAATTTTGCCATTTTGAGAGAAAGGAAGAGAATTCTTGCTTTTATTTATTTGCCGTTACTTGGAGATGATTTCTACGTGCTCAGGATCTCTTGGCTGTGTCCACCAAACACAAATAAATGAAATCAATATAATGTGGCCTTGAGCTAACAAAATAAAAAGAAAACTAAATATTTGGAGAAGACTTAGTCGTTTAAACTTGTCGTTTAAACAAATCCTACCAAAAAAACGGCATCTTTTTGTAAAACAAATTCAAGAGCAATCTCAGCTCTGCGTAAGTTGAGCTGATGTATTCCAAGGCAGTACTATGGACCTCATCTTATACTTGCTTTACATTCACGATCTACCAGTTACTGAGGAGACTATCGTCGCAACTTTTCCGGATAACACCGCTTTACTCGCAATTGGCTCCCTTCCTGATGTGGTTTCTCTTAAACTCCAAAAATAACTTGATGAAATAACTCAATGGCTCAAAAATTGGAAAGTAAAATCAAATGAGACCAAATCTGTTCAAGTTACCTTTACACTCAAGCGAAACACTTGCCCACCCGTTAAACTCAATAACACAGTCATACCCCAAAGTAATGTAACAAAATATGTCTGAATGCATCTTGACTGCAAGCTCACATGGCAAACCCATGCATGCCTCGTAGAGTATGTTAGTTTTAAGTATAAATATTGTTAACCAGATCACAATAAATAAATGGATAGTAAAAAAATGTTTTAAGAGTTTACGTGAACTGGACCGATTTGAAAATTCGTCCAAAAATCGAGTTTTCATAAATAAATTTATTTAAAGATAAATATAAAACTTTTTTTTTGTTATCCATTTATTTATTGTGATCTGAAGGTCTGCATAAAAAAAAATGTTTAAAATAGTGTACTAAACATTTTAAATAACTGCGAACAACTTCAGTATCAAAAATGAAATCAAGTAAAGCTTTTACTCTATAACACATTTTAGAAAAATATTGTCAAACCAGATTATTAACATTTTTGAATGCTTATAATTGAGGCATTTTTGATAAAATATATATAGCAAAAGAGAAATGCACTTTTTCTAATTTGTTTAGTCCCAAAATAGTATAAATAATCCAAAATAATTAAAAGTGGTAGACACCAAAATAAGATCCGCCCTAAAGCACAAATAGTTATAAAGGATTTAGGTTAATGACAAATTTTGATTTAACAAAAAATAATAAGCAATTTTTTATCATATGCCCCTCCAAAACCTCTCTCAGTAATTTGCTCATCAACTTTTTTACTCATTTTCTTCATCCTCCCCATAGTCGAGCATTGCAAGCGTAAATGGAAGAATCTACGCGATGCTTATCGTGCCGAGTTGCGTCGCACCGAGCGTCGTGTGGAGCGTTTAAAAGCTTCCGGCGACTACGACAGCTCCATGAACATAGGCAGCAAATGGGCATATTTTGAACCGATGAGTTTCATTAATGATACACGCCGTCCCAGATATCATTCGCATACGCACAGAAGCGAAGGTGAGGGCTCTAATGGCTCAATTGATGAACCGCCCGGTTTTCATAGCTTTTGCGATATCAAAATGGAACCACATCACACTAGCGACGAAGATGAACGCGAAGAGGAGGAACGATTGCTGGAACAGTTCGTGAGTGCCGCCACGCCTCAAGCTGTGCGCCGCCTTTCGAATTCAATATCTGTTGCAAATGCTGTTGAAGATGCGACCACATCTGCCGCCAGTACACGCCCCGGTTGTAAATGCTCAAATCGTGCTGATGATCAAGTGCATTTTTTAGAGAATTTGGAGCGTGAAGAGCAGAGTTTAATGCAGTCGACGCGCATGGATATGAGACGCGACAACAATACCAGCCATGTGGGTGATTCTGATTACAACTTTCTTGTTAGCTTTCTGCCACAGATGAAGCGAATGAGTGAATTGCAAAATTTGCAATTTCGTGCGAAGATGAGTGAGTTGTTATTGAATATAATGACGCCAAATACTGGTGGATCTGTGCAACCAATGACTGCCACCTCACCAAGAGTTACACAGTTTCAACAACAACAACCACAACAGCTGCAATCGCAACCTGGTGTTATCCAATGTGTGGGACCGCCGCAACAGTCGGCGTTACTACAAATGCAAGTAGACTCACAGCAGTTGCAGCAGGGCGAACAACAATCGCCAGTGCAGCAAATGGAGCAACAACCGCAGCAGACGCCAGCAATGCAACAACAGTTCACCACAACTGATCTAATGGACGCCGAGCCATTGGAGAACAGCAGCGTGAGCATCAGTAATGAAATGAGTGGGGATAATTCGACTAACTGGGCATGAAAGCAACAGTGGTTTTCAAACTGTTCGCGCTGCTATAGATATTTTCGTTCGATTTTTTATATAGATTAGGGCATTAGGGCAGTTTTCAATTAAATGCGAATTACTTCTCATCATGGCACTGGCAAATATTCCCGTTTAGTCGTTGTGCTGCCTTGGGAAGTTGCAAATTGCCATGCCTGTGCCAGGTTAATGGCATTTGATTGTGAACTTTCTTTGCATTTGAATATCGAGAATTTTTGGCATCAATTTATTTTCTCGTAATGCTGAAATATCTAAAAGAGAAGCCTTTTGTATTATCGTATTTTACAATAATTGTACATCTTGGGCTGTTGTAGCCGAATGGGTTGGTGTGTGACTATTATTGCGTACCAAACCACGGGCATGAAATACCCGACGCTGGAAAAGGCGTTTCCTAATCTTCTATCTTAGACTAAATAAATAAGTAATTAAATAAATAATAATAAAAAAAACATATTTTATGTTCATTTTTTTGGTGGGCAAAAAACTCAAAAAGTTCTGCACTGATTGAGCACAAATTTTGACACAAGCCGCTTCAAAAATACTGCAGAGTTAAAATAGACATACATATATCAAATGAAAGAGTTTGATGAGTTTATTGAAATTTGAAAGCACCGAAAGACTTAGTAACTTCTAAAACACTAAGGCTAAAAAGCCCATTGTGTTTAAAGTTCTGGAAAGTGAAAGGGTAGATAGTCCAGGCGGAATGGAGAGAAGTAACAGAAGGAAAAATATAGGATAGAATAGAGGTAGCCAGACCTGTGGGAATTTTCCAGACTCTTTGATAAATCTGAAAATATCCTCTAGTTGAAGAGAACGAATTTTATTTGACACTGACACCTAAAATTCTTAGCCTTGCTTTAGCAAATGCGGGACACACACAGAGAAAATGCTCAGTGCCGTCCGCCTTCTTTAAGCAAGACAGGCAAATCGGGTCCTCAATGATTCCAATGGTTCTGGGCACGGATTCGTGTGAAGAGTTCTGCTGGACTACACGTTACAGGAAAACCCTGGGATCCAGACACTCCTTCGTACCAGCCTTTCTTTGCTACTCTCAACAAGAATGAACTTGCAGTTTTCACAGGCTGGAATTCTGGCTATTTTTCCAGATTAACAGAGTTCCAAGCAGTAGCAGTTTGTATAAAACTATCTGAAGCTGATTTAACAGTAATAGCGCTATACAGTCCACCTAGACATAACCTAAAGTCAGAAGACTATAAAAAACTTTTTGAAAACTACAATGGGAGATACATAATTGGTGGAGATTTCAACGCGAAACATGTAAGGTCGTGAACTATGGAAAGCGGCAAAACAACTTCGCTGCCAAATTATCTCTACCGGAAGTCCAACCTACTGGCCTTCAGACCCTAACAAAATCCCCGATGTTATAGATTTCTTTGTAGTCAAACAAATACCAAACCATATCATCCAAGTAGAAGACGGCGTAGACCTGAACTCAGACCATTCACCTATTTTTATGTATCTTAATGGCGAATCAAAATTTAACGAACGAAGTCCCGTACTCTCAAATAAAATGACCGACTGGAATTTTTTCAAGTATAAACTCGATACGTATATGGAAAATACCGACACAATTACCAACGAAGAAGATATTGAAGACGAAACAATAAAACTTACAACACATATTCAGAAAGCAGCTTGGATAAGCACGCCAGCAAGTAAACAAACACGAGATAACCATCAACAAAGATATCCACAAGAAATATTAAAAATATTAAGAGAAAAAAGAAAAGTAAGAAGAAAGTGGCAATCAACAAGGGTGCCTTCCAAGAAAACTGAACTAAACAGATTAACAAAATTGCTCAGAGAAAAAATACAGGAGCATAAAAACAATATCACAAAAAACACTCTGAAAAACTTATCAGCAGAAAAAACAGGTGATTTCTCGCTTTGGAAAGCGATGACGTGTGTCAAACGACCAATTCAACATAATCCGCCAATAAAACAGCAAAATGGTATTCACATTTGGGCTAAAAGCGATGCAGAAAAAGCTGACATATTTGCCAACCACCTGCAGAAAATCTTTCAACCGCACGGAAAAACAATAAATTTCACTCCGCCATCAACTGTACAAGAGTTCGTTAAAATAAAGCATTTCAGTATAGATGAAGTTGCTACCGAAATTTCCAATTTAAAATTAAGGAAGAGTCCAGGGTTCGACTTAATAACCGCCGAAGTTTTGATAAATATATCAACTAAGGCGCTAATGAAATTGACTTTTATAATGAATGCATGTCTAGATTGGAAATATATACCATTCCAATGGAAAGTATCCGAAATAGTAATGATACCTAAACCAGGCAAAAATCCGAATGAAGTGTCATCTTACCGCCCAATCGCTCTGCTTCCAGTAATGGGTAAACTTTTCGAAAAGCTGTTCTCCAAACGCTTAAAATCTATAATTGCATGTAGAAACATCATACCCTCACATCAGTTTGGCTTCCGGGAAAAACACTCTACCGTCGAACAAATACACAGGATAACACATACAATAGAAGACGCGCTAGAGAGTAATAAAGTCTGCTCAGCAATATTCCTTGACGTTGCCCAGGCATTTGATAAAGTGTGGCACGAAGGACTACTTTGTAAATTAAAATCCCTTCTTCCGTTGCAGTTCACTGACATTTTGGAATCGTATATAACAAATAGGTACTTTAGAGTAAAGCAAAAGCAGGCGTATTCGGAAATAAAACAAATATTGGCCGCAGTACCACAAGGCAGCATACTCGGCCCAGTACTGTACCTACTCTATACCGCAGACCTACCAGTACCGAAAATGTGCAAAGTAGCTATATTCGCTGACGATACACGCATCTTAGCCGTTGGATCAACTGAAAACGAATCCATCCAGAAACTGCAGAAGTCCATTGACGAAGTAGTCACATGGACTGAAAATTGGAACATAAAGCTAAACGAAACCAAATCAGTGCACGTGGATTTTACTAATAAAAAAATTATCTACAAACCAGTTCATATTTTGTCAGCAATAGTGCCAAATGCTAATATTGCAAAGTATCTAGGCATGACTTTAGATGTAAAGCTCAAGTGGAAAGAGCACGTGAAAATCAAAGCTGCTGAGCTGAATCTAAAGACGCAAAAACTCCAATGGCTAATTGGCAGAAACTCTGAGCTATCAACTCAAAATAAACTCCTCATATACAACCAAGTGCTAAAGCCGGTGTGGACCTATGGTCTTCAATTATGGGGATGTACTGCAAAGACCAACATCGACATTATACAGCGCCTCCAAAATAGAGTAATCAGGGGAATCGTTAAAGCTCTCTGGTACGTGCGTAATGAAGATCTGCACAAGGATTTAAATTTAAAAACCGTCTCAGACACAGCCAATTTCTGTGCAGTTAAGCATGCTAAAAAATTAAAAAAACACATTAACGCAGAAGCTTCCGTACTAAGCGATGAAACAACTGTAAAAAGAAGATTGAAAAGAAAGAAACCTCAAGACTTAGCTGTCAATATTGTTTAAGCTACTTCAAATTGTGAAATGAAAACTGTTTATTATATTAGTTTTATACTAAAAATTTATAACATTTTAATAAAAAAAAAAAAATTTTCCAGCCATTCTCGGAACATTACTCGTATTGGATCATTGAACTTTTACAATGCCGTTCACTATGCTTTTACCCTCGAAAGTCGGTGTTCTTGCGACTCAACGAAGCCTTCCTAAAGATAGCCGTCAAGATAGTCTTGTTGTCGGTATGTATCTCTACAGTCATTGCCTTGGCTGCCACTCTCGCAAATAATGCGCCAGACATTGACGGACGAGTGTCATTCGACATTTGAGGTCCCTTAGCCTTTTCCTTTTTAGGTAAAGGTTTATCTGTTTCCAATTGGGTCGAGAATGCAGGCATTTCCGATTTAAGTCTCGCGACTTTCCTCTTCTTTGCCTTTCTCCTCTTCCCGGACGCTGGCAGAGACCGCGTTTCGGTTTCGGAAGATTGCCACATTACAGAGGAATAATCTGTACTAAAGGTGATTTCCCGTTGCGGTTACAGGTGTCGAAGTCGAGGATGCTTGAGTACTTGCCTTAGCTAATGCTTCAGCTTTCTTTGTCTTCTGTCTTCTCCGTTTGATCAGCCTTTTGGATAGACCAGCACCTGCATTCGAATCCTCAGTAACTTCAGCCTTTTTACCGCTACTCTCTCTCACACCAGATTTAACCGTTGTCAGAGACTTACTCGGTACCAGATATACGTTTGAGTCTACTGAGGATTTCCCCACATCTCCACATCCTCCACAGCTTGTTCAGTTGCTTCGTATGGTTTCGACATCGGTATATTGCTCTCACTCGTACGGCTCTCCACTGCCACTGTCAATGTACCACTTTTCACCGGTAGTATGGTGCTTCCTCCGAAACCCTGGATGTCAGTTTCGGTCATAAGGTATGTGGGGTTCGGGCTTGCTTGATGAGTACATTGACCACGCCAAATGGCGAAAAGGAAGGCAATACTCGCCAAAGTAACCAACTGTAACCGCAGTCACATGTGAAACACGTCAGAGAAAGCACTAAGTTCATTTTTTCGATAAAGGGTACAGTTACATCCCATTCAGATTATTATGCAATTTGAGTAAGTTATTATTCTTGATGGAGGTATTTTTGTTTGGTCGCTTCTTGATTGCACTGTGATTAAGCGCCAGTTCGCCAAATCATAAATGCAGGTAAGTTTTATATACATACATCTCGCCGAAAAAATGGAACTACGACTAACTCGTGAAAATTTTCGTACGATGATTTATTACGATTTTCGGCGTGTTTTATCGAGACTGGAGGGCATTGATCAACTTCCTTCGACTTTTGACATTGTGAAACGTTGGTACAACGAGTTCCACCGTGGCCTTCGATCTTTGCAGAATGAATTTCGAGAAGGCCAACCAAAAACAATTGATGCCTTGCGTCATCGTCATGTGACATATCGCGAGATAGAGGCATTAGTGGGATCAGAATATTTTCAATATTGTATACACATTTGGTCTTCAAGAAGATTTATTCTCGTTGGATACGGCATCATTTGATAATTGTCCAAAAAGTCCTCAAACTCGTGTCGATTGGTGTACAGAAATGCTGAAGAAACTCAGAGACAGTGGTTCAAATCACCCCTATGACATGATAACTGGTGACGAATCACGGATCTATGTCTATGAGCTGGGAACAAAACAGCAATCGACCATATTGGCTTTCAAGATGAGTTTAATCCAATAAAAGTGGTTCGCTGAAAAAATACCTCACAAAAAATTATCGCCTTTTGGATCTCCCGGAAAACCGGGTCATGTCGCAACGCCAGCTTACCTACTCTAAATCTGGTGGGAAAATACGTGGCCGCAGTTTCAGCATTTAGACTTAACAGTATGGCTCTATGGAAGACCCAACGGTTCGGTCATGCTTCTATACTACATAAATACTTAGAGTAGTTATAACAAAGAAATTGACTACTCTTTCCCGAAACCCACGTTCGACAGGCTCTTCAAGACTAAAATTCCGTCAAGAAGAGAGTGCCAAACTCAAAGACTACGAAGAAGAGGGGAAATACATTTTTACATGGATGGATTCAAGCTAGAAAATAAAGTAAGCTGTGGATTTTTTTCAAAAGAATTAGAACTGGAATTATCTGCCCGACTTCCGGACCACTGTAGCGTCTTCCAGGCAGAAGTCTTAGCCATAAAGGAGGTAACTGCAGACCTCAACACACACGCCGTAACAAGAACTATGTACAGCCAGGCGGCCATCAAATCAATAAAGGTAGTTCTACCACTAGCGGCCGCCGTAGCCGAATGGGTTGGTGCGTGACTATCATAGGTTCGAAATTCAGTGAAACACCAAAATTAAGAAAATGTTTTTTCTAATACCGGTCGCCCCTCGGCAGGCAAAGGCAAATCTTTGAGAGTATTTCCGCCATGAAAAAGCTCTGCATACAAAAAAAAATATCTGCCGCTCGGAGTCGGCTTGAAACTGTGGGTTCCTCCATTTGTGAAACAACATCAAGACGCACGCCAACAATAGGAGGAGGAGCTCGGCCAAACACCCAAAAAGGGTGTACGCGCCAATTATATATATATATAGTATGTATATACAGGTATGTAAATTGGCGTTTGCTATGTGGCACGTAGCGCCATCCTGCTGGAACCACATGTCGTCTATGGTTCAATATGGGTCATAAGAAATTGGTTATCATCATTGTGTAGCGCTCGCTGTTGACGGTGACCGCTTCACCAACGTCGTTTTCAAAAAGTACGGACCAATGACGCCGCCGGTCCAAAATCCACACCAAACGGTAACTTTTTGAGGATGCATTATCACGTGGTGAACCTCGTGTGGATTGGTGTCGTCCCATATACGGCAATTTTGTTTGTTAACACAGCCATTCATCCAAAAATGCGCCTCGTCACTAAAGATGATTTTTCGCCCAAAACTGGGGTTCTCTTCCAAACGATTCGAAGCCCAGTCAGCGAACAAACGGCGTGGTCTATGGTCATCAACTTTGAGCTCCTGGGTCAGTTGGATCTTGTACGGGTGTAGGCCCAAGTGCCGACGCAAAATTCGCCAAATTGAAGTCTGCGAAAGGCCAAGTTCTTGTGCACGGCGAGGAATAGACTGCCTCGGGTTCTGCTGTACACTTTCACGGTCCGCGGCAATGTTCTCAGCTGATCTTGTGTTCCTTGAACGTACGGGTGTTGGCTGATTGTTTACTGACCTGGTCGTCTCAAATTTGGCCACAAAACGTTGAAGAGTCGACTTTGAAGGGCCACCACGTCTACCGAAAAATGGGCGCAATGCGCGTAACGTTTGCGTTAATGAACACTCATTTTGATAACAAAGTTTTATCATTTGAACGCGCTGTTCAATCGTGTAACTTGCCATGATGATTTGGCACAAACAACTGAATAATAAACAAAAGATTTGACAGATGTCACCACAGATGTCACAAAATGGCTGCCACAGGGCGCTAAAATCGACCCGTGCCAATTGAAAAACCCTTTATATAAATCTATTAAGATGAAAGCTTACTGAATGCCTGGTAGCGTTAAATTATATTAGCGACGTTTTTAAGGTCAGCCTTGAAGTTCCGGGACATAGATGCTCGTATATTGAAGGAAATTGTAAGGCCTATGAGCTAGTCAGAAAGGGTACTAATCTTCCACTTCCTGAAATGGCGACATTAGAATCCCTATGGCAACTTGCAAATTAAGAATGAAAAATAATATTCTCTAGCAAGCCAATAGGCCATGGAGAGAAGAAAATACTTGTGTTACAACCAGACGAATTTGGCCGCAAATAGATAAGAGAAGATCAGGAGAGTTGCTTAACCTCTGAAGAGAGAACATCTCGAAGGTCATGGCTTGTGTCACTATTCTAGGCTGGCACGAATACTACAGAAGTTGTAAAGACGAGGAAGAGGAAGAAACAGTAGAACACTTCCTTTTCCTTTGTACTTGTCCAGTCTTCGCTAGGAGTCTTAGCGAGGTTGTTAGGAAAATACCATTTTGACTCTCTCACGTCATAAACCGATGTTGGGATGAAACCTATCCTGCGCTTCTTAGAAGAGTCTAACTGCTTCCATGAAAATAATTAACAGTTAGGTTGCCGTAGCACAACGGACCTACATGGTCTAAGTGAGTTGGTTACTCTAAGCCGACTGTCACAAAAAACTAACCTAACGTAAGCCCTAAGATTCAATTCTGCAGTGTAAATACGTGATGCAATAACTCCTGCGTTAAAGGTTTCTAGAAATTTCAAGATATCCATCCATATCAGACATCCACAGCCCATCCATGCATTCAACCTATCTTGGAATCTGGTACACAAATGAGTCGGAGATTGTCGGTGAAAGAACTACTGCGGGCTTTTGGAGGAACTTTAAAATATCGATACCCATGAGCGCATCGAAGCGGTATTACCACGAAATGCATCAATAGTTTATCACTGACAGCCAGACAACCTTATGTGCAATGCAGTCTCACATAATAACATTTAAACTCATTGAGGAATGCTTTGCTGGGAGTAAAGAATACCGACTTGCTGGTCTGCATACCAGGACATGAAGATCATCACCGCCATGTCCAGTGGACTGGCTGTTGGCAATTAGCGTTATAATCCTTTAGTGGAATGGAACAGAGCGTCGAGGTGCCCAAATTCAGCCTAAGCGCCCAATAATAGACTTGCGGACAAGCGCAGTGGCCCGACTAATGATATTATTGTGCATCACAAACTGCAACCTGACAAGTAGGCAAGCGGATTAAGTGTGGCTTATTTAATTGACAATTTTCAATTAGCAAATAATAATGATGTGGAACGTAAGTACAATACAGGTAATTTTCCGCCTGAGGGGTCTATTATTTACAATCTGTTTATGTATTTGTGTGTCTGCCACATAAGCACCGAACAGAACAATGAACGCGTTATCGTTGATCGGTTATTTTGTTTTCAGCTGTGCATATGCAAAATATCTGTTCGATGTTTGCGCCTAAATGTATGCTTCGAATTATTATACCTCCGAAAGCTTTTTAGAGAATTTGATTGTAATTGTTATTGGAGCTTTGTGAGTTGTCTGTATTAGGGTTGTACTTTCGTTGCTATAGCTGATTTGAATATCTTAGAGCCGAAATGCGCTTCAAATAAACTTTATGGCATAGCTTGTTTAATTTTACGCAAAAAAAAGCATAAAAATAATAATCAGAAACAATTGCATGGGATTAAAAAAGTTTAACAATAATTTTAACGATTTTTATACTACAAATTTTTGCTATTACGGTACATGATATTATCACTTTATTTTCACTATTAAAACACACCTCACTACTTGTGGCGACGCTGCAGAGGGTTCGAATTGTGCAGAGAAAATGTAATTTTCGTCGCCACTAACTAAATTTGCCTAACAATAAAACGCACGTGCAACTACTATACTTCAGTTCGATGGACTACATGCGCAAAGTTTTGGCTGTTTATTTTCGCAGCAATTTTTCTTAACACGCGTAAGTGCTTGACATTTTAATGTGGTCGAGTTGTACCACCTTTTTATGGCTAATTGGGTATTTTGGGTAAAAGTTCATCAACAACTTTTGCACATGTCCAAATAACGTTGCAGATAAGTGGGCATTTGTGGTGCGTAAAAAACTTTTCTTTCTGCTTGCAGCCTCTTGAACAGTGAACGATATTTGTCGACGGAAAACTTTCTTTAAATAAACTTTGCAATAAATTTCAATATAATTTTTAATTTTTTTTTCTGGGAATTTTTTCTCTAAATCAATGCATTGCAATGTGAGAATGGCGATTTCTTGTTCCACTGAGTACTTAGAGCTCAGAAACGGGTAAGTTCTGGATGATATACGAGTATTTGTACACTTTACTAACCACAACAGGCATTTGCACGCCACAAATAAGAAGAGGAGTTCGGCCACACACCCAATATATTACGAAACTGGTCGATCTTCAATGGCTTTTACACCCACTTTGGGTGTATCTCTCTTATTTGTGCTGTGCGTGTGGATGTTGTACAATTTAGAATGTTAATGTATTTCTTAAATTTATACTTAAATAGTTACAATTATAATTTCTTGAATTATTTAATTTGTGCACATTCAAGAATTATCAATGCATGCGAAGACAAAACTTTGCGCCTTGACGTTTGGCGTTGGCGTTCCTCAACTTGGGCTACGGGAACGTCTTCATACAAACATAAGTATGGTACTCCCAACACTGCTTTTATACAGAAGACACGTTTCTTAGAAATGTGTGCAAAAAAAAAATCGTGTAAAAAATACATGCGACATATGGTAAGTTTGAGGATATTTATCGATTTATTTATTTTATTTGCTTATGAAAAACACAACCAAATTATTTTACAGTGTTTGAACTTATAACTACTAATCTTAATCTTAATAGTAACAGAGTGTAAGTACACATAAATGTAATGCATATGGAGTTAGCAGAGGGACTCAGTAGGATTTAAAATATAAAGCATGTTGAAGTTGTGAAAGTAAAGAAATAGAAGAGAAAAACTAAAAAGAAAGATGTTATCAACTATTGGCAACAAAGAAATGTATCAGTTGATTATTTGTTTATTTTGACTTTCAGTAGTAGGAGGTTCCAAAGACGGCCAGCAAGGACAAAGAACTGGCGTTCTGATACTCCATAAGGTATTTGGGCTCCAGAGAAGTGGAGAAGTGTTAACCATTTTAACTGTAGCAAGCCATTAAATCGTATGGAGAATATTAGTTCAGATAAAGAAGGTACTGCAGGGTCTGGCATTCGAAGTGTAACCAACTTCAGACAGCGCGCGCAGTTGATGCACGGCCATCAGCTGTCTGTCGGTTGGCTAAATGACAGTCCAGAGTATGGTTTACAAGTGCGCGGAAGCATTTTGCCCAGAATAAACGCAAAAAAAGAAAATTGGTAATGGATTTCAAACATAATAGTGTGATTGCATTATATCATATTTGGCTGCAAAATCACAACCAGCGCTTGTTCGTGAGCTCGAGCTCTTTAAAGTATCATAAATAAAGTTTTTCTTTTTCGCACCATTACTCGTTAAAATGATACTAGTAGCATCGCGAAACGTCATGGAGCTCGTCATCAAAAGACTGCAGCGTCACGTGAAATGGTTCAAAAAGTGAAGAAGCGACTTGAGCGAAATCCCCGACGAAGTACCAATCTAATGGCGAAAGAATTGTAAATGAAATGAAATAATGATCTCAAAGTCACGCCTTACAAGATCCAAAAGGCGCATGATCTCACACCAAAGCAGCAACAAGACAGACTTGAGAGAGCGAAGAAGTTGCTTCGCTTGGCCGAAAGCGGTCAATATCCGAACATTGTGTTTTCTGACGAGAAAATTTTTCAAATTGAGCAATTCGTAAGCTCCCAAAACCGTAAGGTTCATTTGACCGACAGTTCATATGAGAGTTTGAGCCATCGATTGGCTACCAGGAAGCAGTACCCGCCACAGGTAAAGGTTTGGGCCACTGTAACCGCAGATGGGCGCTCTCCAATCGAGCCTGGCATCAAGATAAATGCGAAATATTATCGGTAAAGTATTCGGGATCTTGCTTTGAAGTCGTGGGCAGACAAACATTTCGGTGGCAGACAACAGGACTGGGCACCGTCTCACAAAGCTCGAGTGAACTAATGGCTAAAAAACAACGTTCCCAACAAACTTCATAGCTTCTACACAATCGCTCTCATCTTCACCAGACGCGAATCCGATGGATTATTTTCTTTGGGCAATTTTAGAGAGCAAGGTCCGAACTAAAAGATTCACCAGTCTCGAGACGCTGAAAAAAGCCAATGTCCGCGAGTGGGCCAAAATGTCTTCAAGTCACGTTCGGGTAGCTTGCGATTCGTTTCTGGACCGTCTCAAGGCTATAGTTAAGACAAAAGGTGGTCATATCGAGCGAAAGTAAATTGATTCTTAATTTTGTATTATTTTCAAACATTTTTTTATTTTGAATTGAAAAAAAGTAGTTTCTTTTTTGACGTATATATATGGCCTTTTTAGTTGTTTACACTTCGAGTGCCGGACCCTGTGCAGCGAACATATCTCGCAATTTTATTGTAAAGCTTACTACGACATAGACTATCGCAATAGGCATACAGTTCACAACCATAAAATAGCATTGGTATTAAAAACGTGTTTGCTAAAAGCAGTCGAATTTTCACTGGGGTAAAGTGCTGAGTAGTCCATAATGATCGTAGCATAGCATAGATTTTGCCTATGGTACTATAGATGTGGTCATTCCATGTCAGATTTCTATTAAAAATTATTCCTAATTTTTTGCAGTGCCCACAAATTTTATAAGTGAATTGTTCAGTTTCACTTGATTGCAGTCGTCAAGTTTAAGTGCCTTTTTGTAAATAACGATGCACTGTGATTTATTTGGATTTAAGAGCAATCCGTTATCGCAGACCCGCTTGCTAACTTTTTCCAAGTCAGTGTTGAGGTTATTAATACATTTATTGATGGAGACAAAAGGACATCTACAATACAATTGAACATCATCGGCATAAACATGAATATTACAATATTTTAGGACGCCTGGAAGATCATTGACGTATAGTACAAACAAAAGCGGTCCAAGAATAGAACCTTGGCGAACGCACTTATTGTAGTTATAGGCAAATAGCTGGATAAGCTGTGACTGGCACATACAGCTTGCGTACGCTCACTAAGGTATGATTTTATTAGACGCTGAAAAGTTGAATAAATCATCAAGTTTCAAGTCAAGTAGTCCGTGATCCAAGAACATACCAGCCCGGAGGCTTGGCAATTTGCTAATCCGGATGAGCAATGTCGGAGACTTAAACGAAAAAAACCAAATGGCCTTGTTCCAGAAATTCTAACTGCTGGCAAACAGATGTAAATCTCTGTCAGCTGTCTTCCTGTCACATTTAATAGAAAAATATTACTTGCTTGTAACTATGTAAACTAGATGTAATAGAATGAAATGTCTTTAAGTGTTTAGAAAATTTCAATAAAAAGAAAAAAGTGAACAGTCGTCAGTGCTATCATTCTGTGTAATTTTGTATAGCATATAAATTACGTACGAGGGTGGATCAATAAATCCCTGAAAATTGAAACTTCATCATAGTCTCCCTTAAATTCGTTATATCTCGCCCTCCCCCTAAATTTTCTTTTGTTAATATCCATATTTTACCATTTTTCGAGGCCTTCGAAGTAGGCATTTGTTTCATTGAGAATTGATTCAAGTTCTGGCGCTCAGCCATTTCGTCATACTTAAAAGCAAACTTCAGTAGGTTTTCAGGTTCAGATCGTCACAAATCAAATCGTTTGCCATAAAATTCATCATCATTATCATCATCATCATTCAGAGCACTACAGCTCGTTGTGAGCCTTAACTCCCTCCACAATTCATCTCCATGTATATCGATCCATAGCCAGACTACGATAGTTGGTCACTCCTATGCGTCTTAGATCGTCCTCAACGTCGTCTAACCATCGTCTCCGCCGTCGGCCTCTCCCAAACCGTTAGATTGTTTTTAATTCTAAGCATTCAATCTTGCGGATAGCTTTTACATATTCAAATATTTATATATTACAAACATTTAAATGATCCATGATCCACGTGATAAACTTGGTATTTCTATAGTTCAACATGGTAGATTTTATCAACCACTTCTGGTGTCGTGACCTACATAAATTGGGCGAACAGAACATTTGTGCTGATTCCCCATATTTAAAAATTTTCAAGCCATTGCTCGAAAGACCAGTAAGAAAATCAGAGTGCGTACTTTTGAAAGATGCTCCTTGACAAATTGAGCGTTGGATTTGAGTTGGTAGTGCTAAAGGTACGTTCACACATGCAGCGATTAGCGATAAATCCACAAAAATTAATCTACCCATTCACATATGGCAGATTAGCTGCAAAATTAACAATCAGCTGTGAAGACTGTTTAGAAAAGTTTTATTTCATAGAAATTGGTTTGGTGGAATATTTTAGTGTTTTTGGTTTGTTTAATTAATATTATCGATATGAAGAAAAAGCAAAAAGACGCAATAGTTAATTGTGTCAATGCGTAGTTTACGGCTACTGATAGACAGTTGGAGGAAATCCGTAAGCAACGTCTACTGAGGGTGCAAAAAATTATGGCGTTCTTTCTTTCTGTATTGGAGTATATGACATCTTAACTCGATGTTACATTTTATAATAAGCAATAACAGGCCACGCTTCTCTCTGCAGTATATGTATATATACAGTCTGTGTCAGAAAACAGGAACCGCGATTAATCATGAAGTATGAAAGATATATATTTAAACTTTTTTTACACGAACCTATGTACAAAACTACGAATCGCAATTACTCAATAAGCCGTTTAGTCTTCTTCGTTGTCGAGTATAACCTGGCATCTTCTTCATGCTTTGAGCCAGCTTTTCTGCGTAGCTCACCGACAAACACGACTAGATTTTGCGAACTTGACGCACGAGATGCTTTAAATCATGGACTGGCCTTCCGGCAAGATGCGTTTTCATAATTCCCTACACATTTTCAATGGGGTTGGCGTTTGGGGACTGGGAAGGCCAGTCCAATACTGTGACGCTAGTTTTTTGTTTTGTTGTTTCTCAATGTGTTTTTCTGAGGGCAGTGGTTTTGACGATGTGGGGCGGTAGGATATATTCGCCTCCTTCAGACGTCGTTCGATGGTGCTGATACTCACATCTATTCCCTTGTTAGCAACAACTGTTCGTGCTTGGCGTACTCACAAAGAAGGGACGATCACTTTATCCTGCTTTTTTGTCGTCACTTGCTTCAAGCATAACAAACTTTTTTGATTTTTCAATTTCTTTTCCAGCCGCAGCGCAAGATAATTTCGGAAAAGTTTCGAATGGCACTAACCTGAATTAGCACTGGCGTCGTAGCCCTTGAGTGGTACTATTATGCAGCAAACAGCAGAACGAAATATATCTTGAAGTTACAAGAAAAAATCCGGTTCTTTTCCTCTGACACAGACTGGTGTTTGGTCGAGCTCCTCCTCCTGTTTGTGGCGTGCGTCTTGATGCTGTTCCACAAATGAAGGGACCTACAGTTTCAATTCGACTCCGAACGTGAGATAGTTTCTATGAGGAGCTTTTTTTTATGGCAGAAATACACCAGGAGGTTTGCTATTGCCTGTCGCGGGGCGACCACTATTAGAAAAAACTTTTTCTTTATTTTGATCTTTCATTATTATTTTATATTATTTATAATCTCGTATTTCGGGAGAGAAATTTTGTTGAGAATTAAGCTCGGAAAAGTAGATAGTCTGGTCATTGTGTTGCTATTATAACTGTTTCAAAAGCATTTTCAGAGACTTATTAGTGCGCCCTCTTATCAAGTGTTCTTTGAATGAAATGAGGGTATGAATTCTCTTCGGACCAAATATCAGTAGGTATTGGTATGTATAAGTCGACTTCTTCGTTTATTTTGTTCTCTTTATTATAACACATGGTCTGAAAAATCCCAGGCCTAACAGAGAAAACGCGTTTTTTTTCTTGTTCAAAATTAGCTTTATTCATCAATGTAATTTGCATCACGAATAACGCAATGATTCCAGTGCCACTCTAACATTTCAATACCACTTTTGTGGAACGATTTATCTTTTGCCTCAAAAAAGGCTTCAGTTTCAGTGATAATCTCTTCACCGAACCGAAATTTCCTACTGGAGAGCATTTTTTTACGTCTGCGAATAGCCAGTAGTCGCTGGGAGCCGAATCTGCCATTGTTTTGATTGACTTGTGAGACGGTGCGTTGTCTTGTTTTTGGTCAACAGTGAGCTAACGCGACACGCACTTTGAACAGAGCTTTCTCAAATGCTCAAGCAATATAGAGCCAATGCGTTCAGTAGTCCAGCATAAGTGCACTAGCCTGCCATTCCAGAAGTTGTGGGTTTGAATCCCACGTAAAGCACGGTCCTCGCACTTTTCCAAATTTACTTACTTTCCCTGTTTCTAAACAAAAAAAAAAGTCCTCCAATTCCATTCCCCCAAAAACTTATCCTTTCCATCCTTAGTCCCGCACAATAGTCTACCCATTATTTGCATTGTGGCTGCTATAAAACAAGCAAGAAACAAAGAAAACCACACAGTTACACAATGCTTCAGTGGTGTCAGCAAGAGGAAACGGGTAATCGCGATATTATCGCAGACACACCAAATTTAGCGAAGTCCTCAACCATCTGTGCGATCCTTCTGCCATGAAAATCTGAGACACAAATGGCGCTCCAAACAGTAAGAAGGCGCCGTTCCTAAGGAACGACAGGTGGGCATTCCCACTACTTAGGACTGGTAGGCAGGCTAATTACCTACTCTGTCAGAAATAAAAAAAAAATTAGATAAAACAAAAAACAAGGATTCAAGAAACCAACGCAAGACTGAGTCTTGTCGAGGCCCTATGCTCCCGAGAGGAGTGAACAAGGCAAAAAAAACAAAAATATTCTTTTGATATCCATACGATGTCAGCTAACTCAACCAAACCCGCTTTTCGATCATTTAAAACGAATTTGTGGACTTTTTTTTATATTTTCTGGTGTTACCCGATTTGGACGTCCACTGGGTTGTGCATGATTGCTGTCTCTACGACCACCTTTGAAGTTAGCAAACCATTGTTTTATTGTTGTTTCCGATGGAACGGAGTCCCCATAACCTTGCATTATATTGCTTGAATGGTATTTTCCCCATCATGAAGCAGTGTAAAATTAAAACGCTAAATTCTTTTGGTTTCATTCCTTTGAAAATAACAAAGTAGCGTCACTCTTAGCACAATAACTCACGAACTAATGAATAGAATGTCATGAAATTTTATCAACTATTTTTTTAAGGTTAGTATTAATTGGAAACGGGGTGAATGCAACAAAACTAGTGCCGTCTATGTGTTAGGCCCGGGACTTTTCAGCCCATGTGTTATTTCATATTTCACCAGCTATATTAACATTTTCTTTTCTTTCCTCTACAAACTCAATTTACGTAAGAAATTAATTCTAATTTGTTATTAATTCATCAGAGCGTAGTTTTTTAAGCATTTCACATTTGCAGCTGATGCAAATTATTTTCATTAAATAACTGTAGGTTATATGCAGTTGTATTGTGAACGAACGCACTGTGCTCAACTCAATGAACCTTTACCTTGCACTTCACCTACTTTGAATTTAATAAATATGTATGTACGAGTATATAAAAAACGAAAAGGAATAAATTTAATTATTATGCAAATTGCTCGCCGATGTTTGTAAATATGTCGTAAGTACTTTCCACTGACCGTTAGTTAAGATTTAACTGGCACAGAAGTGTCTCAATTCGAAGCGTTGAATGAAGGAGCCTTAAACGTGGAAACGTTTACTTAAGTAACAAGAATGGGCTGGAATGAAAATTGTACAGTAACAAATAATTTTTTTTGACAAAACTATCAACCGCATAATTGTACGAGTATCTTATTTACGTTTAATACATAGTAGTTTAGTAATATAGGCCAATTATTATTATTATTATTATTAGGCCACTGCGACCAAAAGCGAATAATTGTGCAAGGCATGCTGAGGTACCCTATATTTTAAGGTATTTTAAAAATTTTAGCACATTTTGGGATTTATTGTTTCATAATTTATATGGAAGCTCGACAACCACCAAGGTGGTGTACCCTTTTTCTGCCTAGTGCAGGACATTTACAAAGTTCACACTGAATTTTCAGTGTCAATTTGACAGAATAGGCAGATGATGGTCTCAGATAGACCACTTTTTTTAAGTGGCATCTCAGGCTACAGGGGGCTTGTAAAGTAAGCAGTTAGAAGTCTTAGTCTACTCTGCTGAGTGAAAGTAGCCTATCAGAAATTCCTCTGTCCGGCGTTAAGAATTGTTTGGCTTGTCGCTGACCGATAGAATTTCGCTAGTGTTCAACGAAGTTCTTCTCCTCTCACTTCCTGAGAAGTTCATTGATGTGGCCCTTTGCAAGATCACATAAATGCTAAGGACCGATTAGAGGCATATTTGCTCCTTTTTTAGCAAGATGGTCCGCTATTTCATTTCCTTCATGTGATTCGTATCCAGGTATCCAACCTAATAATAATGTGTTGGAGTTTCCTAACATGTTAAGAAGGTTCAGGCAGTCATTTACCATGTTGGAGATAATTGTAGCCGCCAAAGCCGCCTGACTATGAAAGTATGTTAAAGTGAGTTTCTCTCAGTTTTCTGCGGAGACATTCCCTCAAACATAACTCAATGTTATGCATTTCTGCCTGAAAGATTGTTGGTAGATTCGTGATTGAATTGATTCCCGTCCCTGTTCTACCATCTTCGAAGTTTGATCCATCAGTGTACTATCTCAGGAATCCGGGTTTGGTTAAATTAACCCGGTTGGCATTAAGAAACGCATAGACCTTTCGGTCGATAAGGATGCGAGACGGAGACTGAACCGTAATAATTTATAAAATGCTTGGCACCAAGTGAGGTAGCTTTGCCAGATTACTCATTCAAGGTGGACAAGGATTATGTATCCATTTTATGAAAAGAGATTTTTTTTACACTAGTATAAGCATAATAAAGTTAGCTCTAACAAGTAAGGATAGGTAAATTACGGTTGGACCGAACTTTATGTACCTGCGCATAGTTTAATAAAATTTAGTTTGGAATGGCTGTTCATTTTTTAAATCAAACACTCGAACATCTGGGATACTTCAAGCTAGTATTTTGACCCTCATACATACTTTTCATCTTATTTATAAATGATATTAGCAGTTGTTTTTCATTTGCCAGACACCTATTATATACAGATGACTTAAGGAGTTTCAGTGGTTTAAAGCTCGAAAATTTAGAGTATTTTCAGGACCTTTTTTCCAATAAAAAAAAAAAATGAAAAACGATTTTTTATTAATTTTTAGGCTTTTTATTTCACTTCTTTCGCATACAAATTTTTTTGTCATTTTTAATAATTTAAAAAATGGCGCTGAAGTTGTATATATATCTAATTGGCGAGTACACCCTTTTTGGGTGTTTGGCCGAGCTCCTCCTCCTATTATTTGTGGTGTGCGTCTTGATGTTGTTCTACAAATGGAGGGACCTACAGTTTCAAGCCGACTCCGAACGGCAGATATTTTATAAGGAGCTTTTTCATGGCACAAATACAATCGGAGTTTTGCCATTGCCTGCCGAGGGGCGACCGCTATTAGAAAAATGTTTTTCTTAATTTTGGTCTTTCACCGAGATTCGACCCTACGTTCTCTCTGTGAAGTTGACCCTCCCGAAAAATTGCCATCAAGGTCCAATTGTCCATTTTGGCTCTTCTATTTATCTGAAACACAAAAACCAAAAAAATTATTAATCAGTATGACTGTAGCTATGTCCTGTACTAGAATAAAAATAAAAAAAAAATTGACAAAATGGCGCGGTTTTGAATTTGACACTTTCAGTTTTCTAATCAAAACATAAGAAATAATTAAAATAATAATACGGCGATAGTACGGGCGATAGCCATTGATGTTGCTAACAACATATTAAAATATCAGATGATTCGGGTGATTAGTTTTTTTTTTTCTTGACAACACCAGACCGAAAAATGTAGGTTTGAGATAATTGAATTTAAAGTTTTGAGAGTGGCCGCGTGACGAATCTCACTCCACCTGCTAAAACGACTGTAGAATCGAAAATATAGGGAATAGCTTCCAAAAATTGCACAGTGTATTCTTAAAAGCTTACACTTTCGAAATATCAAAAAAATTTGAATTTGTACCCTTACAAAGTTTAGCAGCTTGAAGAAACTCAGAGGTGGCCTAGGCCACCCTCAATCAATTCGGTGTACCGACTCATATGTTTCCATAAATTAAAAAAAAAATTTGAAGCTACTTATTCTAAATTTCGTGATATTCTACAATTCCCACATCTTCTTATACTTAATTGGCGCTATAACCGCTTACGCGATTTTGGCCGAGTTTAACAAAGCGCGCCAGTCGTTTATTTCTCGTGCTAACCGGCGCCAGTTGGACACACCAAGTGAAGCCAAGCCCTTCTCCACCTGATCTTTCAAACGCAAGGGAGGCCTTCCTCTTCCTCTGCTGCCACCAGTTGGTACCGCATCAAATACTTTCAAAGCCGGAGCGTTTGTATACATTCGGACGACATGACCCAGCCAGCGTAGCCGGTGGATCTTTATTCGCTGATGGCTATGTCATCGTAAAGCTCATACAGCTCATCGTTCCACATAATGCCCCTAATAATGCCCTCCAATCTATGGATGAGATCAAATACTTTGGAGTAATTTTTGCCAAAGATTTTTCTATCTCAAGTCCAGTCAAGTTCTTTTATTAACTCAAAATCACATTCAATCTTGGGCTTTGTTAGACGTAATAGTGCAAATTTCTCAGACCTTTACATAATTATAATTATTGTTTACCGCGTTTGTTCAATTTGCTACCGCAAGAATACAACGGGCACAAAAATGTTTCTTAAATTTGCCCAAAGATTTTAAATTTTTCTGTCCCACTTATCATCATCATCATTTGGCACTACAGCTCTTTACACAGACCTGCTGCAAAAATGTCTCTATTTCCCTCTTACAGCTCAGATTATTGTCAACCAAAGGTTGATTTCATCGCTGTCTTTTGAGCTTAATTTAATTCGAGGTGGAATTTCTCATTCTGGCGAGTACTTTTCGAAGCTCTTATCTTTTTTATATTAAGCTATTCAAAACGAATTTCGAGACCAACGCCTTTATTGCCAGAGCTCTTCGCAAAATTAATGAGATCTCGAATTCCAATCGTTAGATTTCACAAAAACCAATTACCAACACTCTTCTTTGTTGAAAGGGTGTGAAAAGTTTTGACAGCCCCACCAAAAACTATGGCGCCGTGATAAAGTACTTTTTGATGCCGAAAATTGAATCTCGCCATAAAATTTGGTTCCAACAAGACGGCGCTACTTGGCATACAGCCCGTGAAACAATGGATTTATTGCGTGGTCGTTTCGATGAACAATTTATCTCACGTCTCGGGCCAGTAAATTGGCCACCAAGATCGTGTGATATCAAGCCTTTGTACTTTTATTTGTGCGGGTGTATAAAGTCTGAATGCTTTGTGGAAAAACTAGTACGATTGAGGCATTGTTACTGACCGAAGTCCTCCAGCGATTCGCGAGGCATTCAAAATTGGTGTTTATGAATGGCCGAATTACGGCGCAGTTGCGTCCAACATTTGAAAAGGATTAACTCTGAAAAGTGAATGTCATGAATGGTTCTTTTTGTTTTTTTTTTTGTTCCTTGCTCATTCTACTCGGTTTCGTTGATCTATTTTGCTTTCTGGCAGGGTAGGTGATTAGCCTGCCGCTACCATGAATGGTTCTATCCAAAAACACTAAAGATTGCCCAATCAATTGGAATTTCGTTGTTTTATTTCAATTTAAAATCCGATACCTCGAAATTGATCAATAAATAAATAAGTAAACTCACAATGAGAGTTATAGCTTGTAACATACGCTGGGCGGTTGAAAACTTAGTCTTAACATATACATTAGGCCGGGTCGATTTGTGGGGAGGCAAAAAAATCGCCCATTGCTCTGTGAAAATCATATTCTAGGGATCAAAATAGGAAACTTTGCCGAAGGAACCTCTAAAACGAATTCTGATGTCGAACTTTTTAGTTTCTTTTCTCATGTAAAGGACAAAAATGGTGATATTTTGAAATGATTCTATGGGGAACCCCCCAGGGGAGTTCCAGGGGGTGTGCCACTGGTATGGGTGGATCGGCCGTCCAAAGTTAGTGGTTGTCGTTCATACATTTGAACTCGATTGGAGCACTCTAAATGGGTCAAAGTGGGATTTTTCGTTAGACCCAAATTGGGGGACATCAGAATTCGTTTTAGAGGTGTGGTTCCTTCGGCAAAGTTTCTTATTTTGATCCCTAGAATAAGATTTTCACAGAGCAATTAGCGATTTTTAAATCGACCCGCCCTAATATACATATATTATATAAAAAAAGGAATGATATTTATGTCGAATCTAAATGACGTGAGAAAAAATGCTTCGGTAAGTTTTTTAAGCGGCCGCCGCCGAATGGGTTGGTGCGTGATTGCCATTCGGAATTCACAGAGAGGTCGTTGGTTCGAATCTCGGTGAAAGCAAAATTAATAAAAACATTTTTATAATAGCGGTCGCCCCTCGGCAGGCAATGGCAAACCTCCGAGTGTATTTCTGCCATGAAAAAGCTCCTCATAAAAATATCTGCCGTTCGGAGTCGGCTTGAAACGGTAGGCCCCTCCATTTGTGGAACAACATCAAGACGCACACCACAAAATAGGAGGAGGAGCTCGGCTAAACACCTAACAGAAGTGTACGCGCCAATTATTTATTTTTTTTTAAGTTTTTTAAGCCGTTATCCAGATACTCGCATTTTACTTGCGTCATATATACTTTTTTGTGTTCATTAGATTCATTGTTTTTACCAAATTCGAGTAATTTTGTATCATTTATCATACAGATATATTACGTTTCTTCCTTTCTTTGAACATAACTGTTACATGGCAATTGGGCTTAGTACTAAGTTTCGATGAAATATATTAATCTTTGTTCGTACTACCGTGCGCATGGATGAACGGACGGATAGGCAGACATAGATAAACTGGCTCCTTTCATCATTCTGAGCATTTTAGTAAATATCCGTATCTTTTAATCTACATATTATAATACGTACTACAATTTTTACACACAACCACATTAAACATAATGGATTTTGCCTTGTTTACACACAAATGCACTAAGTGCTAAACTTACTCGTACATAGAGTTGGGTATTTCCCGAGAAAATCCCAATCTCGAGAATCGGGATTTCCCGAAATAACGAAAATTTCAATTCTCGAGATGCGGGATTTCCCGAAAATAATTTTTGAGATTTCTCGAGAATTCTCGAAAATTCGGGAAAAATTCCAAAAAATTAAAAAAAAAAATCTAAAACCAGTGTAAGAGCAATGAATTTCATAAAATATTATTTTTATTAAAGTATATGGTAAATTACATAAAAAAATATTTGAAAATATTACTATTTCAATTATTGCAAACAAAAAAGTGAAACAAAAATAATTACAAAAAAATTCAAAACAAAAATAATTCAAGATTATACTTATTAAAATAGGGGAAAAAAGTGATTGTAAACATTATTTCCCAAAATGGTGTTTTAAAAAACACAGACTGTCAATGGCTTCGTCTGACAATCGCGTACGCTTTTTGGACACAAAATTACCCGCTGTAGAAAAATTCCTCTCATTTTGAGTCGATGTTGGCTTAACAGTGTTAAAAGCTCCGATCAGTCTCTCAACTTTTTGTGTTTTCTCTCCAGTTTTTTCATATAGTTTTAGCACGTTTCTAAGCGACGAAAACATCTGGTTCGCCGCATGTTGCGCAATGTCTGCTTTCGGTTTTGAGCATTGCTGAACGTATTTTTCAAGCTGTTTCGCCATGTCTTCTTCATCCACGTTGTTGGTTGCAAATACGTCATCATCGTCAGAACTAGACACTGCTTGGTCTTCTTGAATGCTCGTAGAAAATAGACGAACCAAGTAGTGGAAAAATATACTTTTTCAGCGGGACATGATTCCTGAATGCGAACCAGGCCAAGGTTGTCAGATTGTCCATCGTCATAATATATATGGATGTTCATGTAACGTCGGTTTCGCACGCTTGTCCACTCGTCGATGCTCAAGCTGAACTTACGCTGTGCAGATTTAAAATTTTCAATTTTGATCTTCAAATCGCTTTTTATTTTCGTGCAGTACTTCATAACCAAACCCAGAACAGCTTTGTGACACTTTGGAAGATGAAATCCTAAGCGGCTGATACTATATTATTACGAATGAACTCACTTTTTGTTATCGCGTTTATTGGAATTCCATCTTTTGCAGCCAATTTTGCAACAATTTGTTCAAGCGATTCAGGCGAGGAAAAAGTATTGAAAAAGTTGTGAAGAGTTCGGGTCTTCTTGGCTGGTGGCTGTTCTTTTGGAGCCTCATGTTCCCTTCGCTTCATGTTGTGTATCCTCTCCATGTGACGGTGAAGTCCAGATGTTGACGATGTCTTGCATTTAATGATTTTATTGCATTTCAAACATGTTGCTTCGTCGTCAAATGGCTTGAAAAGCTGCCACACTTGGTTGTATACGTATTCTGAACTCATGATTTTTAATGCTAAAAATTCAAAATTTGTTTTAAATTTTGTTTTTTAAAGGAAGTAACTAACCGGTAGTCACAGTCAACGATACGTCGATTAAAAACTTAAAAATAAGTAATATTTGGACCACAAAATATTTTATTATACGGTGTATAATTTATACTTAATCAGGTACCACAAAATGAAATGCACCCGCTCACTACAAAAAATAAATTTACAAACGTCGTCTGTGCAGTCTGCGAACAAATTGAAATTGCTTGACTATTTTCAAAGCATTTCTAATTGCTTAACTGCTGCTACATAAAAGAAACACATAAAACTAAACTTCATTAGCTTGATGTTACAGTACTTCCCCTCGACATAGCATAGCAACGCATCTAGCATTTACTCTGTAGTCACCCTAAAACAAAAAAAAAAAAAAACAAACATACAAATGGAACAGTTATACTGTTGTGGCTTTTCACATAGCAATTGAAACTATGGTGTGAATTGTATGTGATTCTGCGAAACAGTATGTAGTGTGCGCTTCTTTGTAACATAATGGCCGTTACAGTTTGGTGTTTCCAGGTATTAATCATATGTATGTGTATTCTTTTACTTTTGAAAGAATTGGTTTTTCTCTTAATATTTGACAACAAAAATTTAAAAAAAAAAAATGGATTTCTCGAGAAATCTTGAAACATTCTCGAGATTCGGGATTTCCCGAAATGCTAAAAATTTCAATTCTCGAGATTCGGGATGGAAAAATATCGAGAATTTCTCGAGAATTCCCGTCGGGAAATTCCCGAAACCCAACTCTACTCGTACATATTTGCAGGCGTGTATACATAAAAGAATCAGTTAACGATATTGAAGATAGTAATTAAATTTTGTTTGTGTGAGCTGAAGAAATATTCATGATATGGTAATTTGGTTTTTTCTAATTATCCTACAAAAATGAGAACTTATTTCAAAGGCGAATTTTACCTAGTCATGCTTTCAGAGTTAAATGGTGTTTTTCCATTTATAGACATTTATTTAAGTAACCGAAATTTTGGTGTACAACTACAAATTAAGGTAACATTTCTGTAAAACCACCTGATTTATGAGAACTTGAAGACTACCTGTGCTGCTTCATTCTAAACGAACGTTTTTCTGCCGCTACGTACGAGTAGAATCTGCAGAATCAAATAAAAACATTACAGGTCTCAAAACCTACCCGTGGTGTTGCCAACGTGAATTCTAATTGGTCCGTTGTGATACCAATTAAAGGAGGGAAGGAGTAAAAAGAAATGTTTAAAGACGATGTTTGAGCGATGATATGAGAAATACTGCGCGCTGATGGTAGAATTCAAACGACGGCTAATAACAAAATTTGTTAGCTTCGCAGTCGTAGCTAAAAAAGAGAATAGCAACGATGCCAAAATCTTAGGTCCACGACAGTTAAGCAGCTGAGATGATTCCAAAAAGGTGTAAGCGACTGAAAATCCTCGAAAAAGAATTTGCCACTTCTGCTCGTAATCTTTGGATTTCAGCAGCAGAAGTTGTGATCACGGCAAACAGTATTTAAATTCCTGAAAAGAGAATGCAATGGAAAAATAATGTATTTTCGGCACTGCGAAATTTTTTTGGGAATTCACATACCACTCAGGACAGTAACAGTAGATAAGAAGTGAAGCTAAAATTATTGGCGGTTTGGCGATAACCGAGTTCAGCTTCGCATACTCATGCCTTCTAGCAATTAAAAGTGAGGAACCAGATTTTGCAAGTATCTTAACGGAGTTCACTCTCGTCACGTCTGACCGATTGCCTGGCGTAAAATTTTTTGAAAAAAAATGCCTTTTGGTAGTTTTTGAACCTCAAATGATGTTGCTATTGGAGGGTGACTATGTTTGGCCTTTACGCAGATATAGACTTGGCGTACCAAAATATGTATTTGCGGTCGTTCTGACTAGGTATCTTAATTTATAAAAGAGAAAGTGAAAAAATCTAAAAGGGGTTAGTAAGGTCGGAGGTGTATTAATATTAATTAGGGGGTTAATAAAATAGAGCAGCAAATAAGGCTCCTGGGCTTGACAGGATTTCATATGAATTCTTCAAAAATGCAAGCAGTGAGTTTCTGGTGAGTTCAAAATGAGATATGCACAACTGGTAAAGTGGGGGAGATTTTTTAAACAAATTTGCTCACTCTGAGTCACAAATTACAGAAGAATACTTTTTATGAATTGGAGTGCAAAAATTTGAATAGGTGTTTAAATTCTCGGCTAGCTCAATGGGTTGAAGAAAATAACTTGCTCACAGAGTTACAAGCAGATTTCCGGCAATATTCAAGGATTGACAATATCTATAGTCTTGTGTCCATATATACCTATGTATATGTATATATTATATATATATGATGCTTTCCATTTCAATTCAACCGGGCTATTCGGGTTATGTTCTTCGATTCCGATGTAACTTAAATATGTTGCTCTCTGGTCAAAATAATGAGACACGTATTTTTTTGTTCGCCCGAAAAACATTTTTTTCAAGAGTTATCGGCAATTTTGTTTTTCGGCTCAAAATCGATTTTTTTTAATTATGTAAGAAAATTTTTTTTTTAAATGCCCATAACTTAGTCAAAAATGAACCGATTTTAATAATTCTGGGTTCAGAATGATCGTAATTACTTACACGAGCGACTTCATGTAGAAACAATTGCAAAAAAGTAGTTGAAAATTTTTTATTTAGCAAAAAAGAAAAAAAATTTAAATTTTTTCGAAATTCAATATTTCAAAAAGTGTATTTTTGTTTTTTTTATAACTTTTTTTAAATCAAAAGGACATCTCAAACTTTAATTGAGCTGAATGCCTAGTAGCTAAAATGAGTTGTTTTTGAGTAATGAATTTTTGAGTAAAAAACCTGTTTCGCCCTTTTTGTTTTTTGCAAAATAAAAAATTTTCAACTATCTTTATGCAACTGTTTCTACATGAAATCGCTCGTATAAGTAATGACGATCATTTTGAACCCAAAATTATTAAAATCGGTTAATTTTTGACTAAGTTATGAGCATTTAAAAAAAAAATTTTCTTATATTATTAAAAAAAAAATCGATTTTGAGCCGAAAAACAAAATTGCCAATAAAGCTTGAAAAAAAAATTTTCGGGCGAACAAAAAAATACGTGTCTCATTATTTTGACCAGAGAGCAACATATTTGAGTTACATCGAAATAGAAGAACATGTCCCGAATAGCCCTTTTGAATTGAAATGGAAAGAATCTATATAAGAAATTTTTTTTTAATTACTCATAACTTAGTCAAAAATAAGCCGATTTGAATGATTCTGGGTTCAAAATAATCGTAATTACTTACACAAGCGACTTCATGCAGAAACAATTGCAATAAAGAAGTTGAAAATGTTTTATTTTGCAAAAAACAAAAAGTGCGAAACACGGTTTTTTACTCAAAAATTCATTACTCAAAAATAACGCATTTTAGCTACTAGGCATTCAGCTCAATTAAAGTTTGAGATGTCCTTTTGATTTAAAAAAAGTTATAAAAAAAACAAAAATACACTTTTTGAAATATTGAATTTCGAAAAAATTTAAATTTTTTTTCTTTTTTGCTAAATAAAAAATTTTCAACTACTTTTTTGCAATTGTTTCTACATGAAGTCGCTCGTGTAAGTAATTACGATCATTCTGAACCCAGAATTATTAAAATCGGTTCATTTTTGACTAAGTTATGGGCATTTAAAAAAAATTGTTTCTTACATAATTAAAAAAAATCGAATTTGAGCCGAAAAACAAAATTGCCGATAACTCTTGAAAAAAATGTTTTTCGGGCGAACAAAAAAATACGTGTCTCATTATTTTGACCAGAGAGCAACATATTTGAGTTACATCGAAATCGAAGAACATGACCCGAATAGCCCGGTTGAATTGAAATGGAAAGCATCATATATGATTGGCGCGTACACCCTTTTTTGGTCTTTGGCTGAGCTCCTTCTCCTGTTTGTGGTGTGCGGCTTGATGTTATCCCGCAAATGCAGGATCCTACAGTTTTAAATCGACTTTGAACGACAGACATTTTTTTATGAGCAGCTTTTCATGGGAGATATACACTCGGCGGTTTGCTATTGACTGCCGAGGGGCGACCATTATTAGAAAAATGTTTTTCTTAATTTTAGTGTTTCACCGAGACTCGAACCTACGTACTCCGAATTTCGAATGGTAGTCACACCAAACCATTATCTTAGGGCGGCCGCAACGAGAAGAAAAAGGTGTATGCCTTTTTTGTTGATTTTAAAGCTGCCTTTGACAAAACACCCAGGAAACTTCTTATTTACAAACTACGTCGTATGTGGATGTCTTCCAAATTTGTTAACTACGGACAGATGAAAATTATTCACATGATTTTGAAACGTTCTCTGGAGTAAAGCAAGTTTGTGTCATGTATCCTTTACTTTTTGCTTTATATTTAAATGACTTGCAAGAAGCTTTGGGTGGTGATCGAAGTATGAGATTGCTTCTCTATGTTGATGATATAGTCATTTTGGTAGATGAAATAAAAGCACTTCAAAAAATTGTAAATAATCTAGAGGCTTACTGTGAAAAATGGAGTGTCGAGGTGCACCTAGGCAAATCGGCTATAATGGTTTTTCGTCATGGAGGCAAACTATGAAAAAAAAGAAAAATAAACGAGCGGGTGGTTCTTACACCGCCAAAATGGTTTTCCAGAAACATCTAGCAAACAGGAACAACGTCGCAATATTTATGAAAAATTTAAACTTCATATGGAATAACTTTTTTAGAAAGAAGGAAATAAAATTGGGAGTGGGATGGAAAATGTTTCATACGGTCTGTCGAGCTGTTCAAAGTTATGCGGCGCAAGTATGGGGTTACTGTATGTTTGAGAATGTTGACAAATTACAACTGCAATTCATAAATACAATTTTTAAGCTCCCACGTTGTTTGTCTACTTATGCTATTTATTTAGAAATGAGTTTGGTCACATTTACACGCTTGCATTATATTTAAATTATATCTAAAAAACCATATGAAGACTTGAGGCTCTCACTCCACCTAAAAAAATTATTTTAAAATGAAATGTGTTCTGGGCTAAAGTTTTAAATCAAATAGCATTGCCTTACAATTTGAAATGGGTCGAAAGGGTGTAGAAAAAAAAACAAGTGGGTAGAAAAAACTGAAATATTTCTAAACTTTATTAACTCTACTAGCAGGCACAAAATGTGGAATAGAGCACTAAACAATACGGACAGAACATATAAAGGACTGGACCATAGCGTAGGTCAAATTTATTTTAAAGATGACAAGAAAATTTTAAAATTTCATGAATTTCATTTCGGGTTTGTTCTCAGATGTTTCATCATTAGCTTGGCCATCGGCATGAAGTGATGATAGCATAAGTACAACTTTTTTCGTTTTTTTCACTGGAACGTAAGAGACAAGAACCTTGTTTTCGGCAAATGCAGTCATTGTATGTGGTTGCGACCTTCCTTTTGCTGAAATACATTGAGGTGGAATTCCCTTTTTATTTTTTCTTATTGTACCCACAATTGTCGATTCTATATTGTTTGTATAGTTCATCTGCTAAAGGTATTGAAGTAAAATAATTATCCATGGTAATGTTTCTGCCACTATTCAAAATTGGGGCAGCAACTCTTTTCACAACCCGAGGTTTTCAACAAAAAAGATAAATCAAGAAATACTTACATTGTTTCTCGCGCAATGAGCAAAATACCGCTCTCAAAAATCAACCGTCTGCCTACACGTCCGATCGTGCACTAATCGAAAGAAATGCTACTCAAAGTACGAAGCACAACTACTAGCGAAGGTACTCAACACAATTAGTGCCAGAAATACATAGAACATAAAAATTTCGCGAAATGAAAAATTGCTTGAGCAAAATGCTCATAGCGCGTGTTCTCGATCGTTAATTTGCGCCTTGTATTGTACAGCCTCATGTAATCAACTGAAATCAATAGGCAAACATTTTTCATTAAAATAAGTTATTCCGCTTTGCACTTTTCTATTTTTAACGAAAAAAAAGAACATTTTTAGTCGAAAAGAAAAAAGTATACCTTTTTTATAAATGATGAATGAATTTTTAAAGCAAAAAAAAAAACAAAAAATGAAAAATTTGAAAGCGCTGGAGGAGCTGCCCTCCTTCATTTTAAGTAAAGTGTTCATTTTTAAAACTGGCCAATATCTGAGGATTGTCTTAAGAGGGCTCAACTACATACATATTCCTCATGAGATACGTACTAAAATTTCCTTGAAAAAACGGAAATTAGTTGATTTATTTGTAGTTGAGTAAATTTGTGCTCGTTGCAATGTACAACACACTTACATACCATATGCCCCTACTTTCATTGTAACTCGGTCACCAGACCAAATGTTGCAATATCAGGTGCAGCGCCAAAGGAAGTTATTGCCCAACGTAAACAATTAACTAATTTTATTTAACCACAAAATCACTTTTTACACCCGACACATCGCCCATTGCCGCACCTCAGTACAATTAGTATTGACAAATTTGTCTTGAAAGTTAAGCCGTAAATTCGTTATTTTTATGAATGAATTTCTCGATTTTCAAGGGCTTGTAAATAGCAGACATCCAACAAAGTAAGCAAACAAATTACCCTCAAATAGAAATAAAAGGAGAAAAGTAGAAATATCCAATAACAAAGAAATCGATCGATAAAACAAAAGTAAAGGTGCACGTACACATACGTACAAACATATTTGGCAAATAAAAATACAGCAGAATTTAACCGCAGTCGATATTATGAGCAAATATACATACGCACATATATACCAGCCAAAATAAATGCTGAAATGCGAAATGTTTACAATGTACCTTTGTTTTAATGTCTTTACGCAATTGGAAACGAACCAATGTGTAAACTTTCCGGAGCGCACTAAGGCAATAGTCGCCACTGCTCAGGTGTTAAAAGCGTTTGCGGCGTGTTTCATAAATTACTTTATTATTAATAACACTTTGGGTTATTGGTTTTCTCATGGAGTTTATTTTGTTTGTTGACAGTATTTTTTTTGGTTTTGTTTATTCCCAACAAACGCTAAAACTAATATTAACTGAATGTTTTTTTTTTAATTTAATAGACTTTGACAAATCTATTGTATTATATTTGCCCCTCTTTCAAGGTGTTGTGGCTTAATTGGTAGATATTTAAAATAATAAGGCGCATCATGAGTAATTTGTTCGGTTGATTATTTGATTAACTATGCAATTATTTATACCGAGTAATATTATATAAATCAGGACGCACACCACAAATTGGAGGAGGAGCTCAGCCAAACACTCAAAAAGGGGGTACGCGCCAATTATATATAAAGGGTGGTTAAGTTTCAAGAGCCGGTGTTGATTTTGAATAAAATACGATTTTTTTAAGAAATTATTGTTACTTCTCTTTATTATGATAATGTTGGTATGGCTCAATTACGCATAGAACAAGATATCGGCCAAATGGCCGCCGCGGCCTCGGCGGCACACCTCTATCCGATGGTCCAAATTTTCGATGACGCTGAGGCATAATTGAGGTTCTATGCCGTTAATGGCCCGAATTATCTCATCCTTTAGCTTTTGAATTGTTGCTGGCTTATCGACGTACACCTTTTCTTTCAACACCTCTTTTTTCAAATAAGACCAACAACTTTCTTTTGCAAAACTTGATTTATAAAGCAAGTAAAAGGTGATCAATTTAGAGGCATCGGATTTTAAAATAACGAAAATTCTAATTGATTGAGCAATCTTTATTATTTTTGTGTAGAACCATTCATGGCATTCATTTTTTAAATGTTGGGCGCAACTGCGCCGTATTACGGTCATCCGTAAGCACCAATTTTGAATGATTCACTATAGGACTTCGGTTAGTATCTTGAGAAGAACTTTAGTAATGTAGGCCTCAATCGAAGCTGGTTTAGCAACAAAGCATTCTGACTTTACATACTCCCGCAGCCCCACAAATAAAAGGCTAAAGGTGTGATATTACACGATTTTGCTTGCCAATCCACTGGTCCGAGATGAGAGATAAATTGCACACCGAAACGACGACTTGGTAAATGCATTCTTTCACGGGCTGTATGGCAAGTAGCACCGTCCGTTGTCTTGTTGGAACCAAATGTTGTGGAAATCATGGACATTCGGCATCAAAAAGTCGTTCATCATAGCGCGATAGCGTTCGTCATTCATTGTTACATTGGCGCTAGCCTCGTCTTTGAAGCAATATAGGCACAAGATTTCTTCAGCTTGTTGTTTTAAACAGATGCAATGGCTGTTCTTGAATGGCTTTGGAAAATATGTCAATTTTGTTTATTGACGTTTAAGCCAAAAATGGACCTCATACCTGAAGTGACCTGAGTGCGCGCTGAACACTTTTCACAGATCGTCGATTTTCGTATTATAATTCTACGATTTGTAAACGTTGTTGAGGCGTCCCCTTTCCACCATGAAATGCCAATGAATATTGAAAAAATTATATATTATTTAGTTCGACAGTAGTCACGTGTGATCTTTCGAACTATATTGGAAAGTGTACCTCCAATCTGAACACCCTTTAGAATGAGTATTTTTGGCCATGGGTTAGTATGTCGGTATAAGCCATCTGGCAGTGACTGGACCTGACACCATAATACGAGTAAACAATGGCAAGCCTGTATAGTTGTTGATGAAAGCAAGTGAGAAATTTAGATAACAAAAAAGTAAGGAAGTCTGAATTCGATCCAGGTTGAATTTTATATACCCGCGCACATTTTAGTAAAATTAAATATGGACTCGCTGTTAATTTTTAGAAACTTGGCATTATCATGGGCGGAATCGGTCGATAACTTCATTCACCTCCAATACAAGGGTAGTTTTAAAAAAAAAAAAGAAAAAGAAAAACGTGAAAAATTACCCATGTTTGGTGCAAATCCCGAAATATAAATACGACGCAAGTAAGATTTTGATAAAATGGGCACTGCCACAGCTAGTTGTGGGTAAATGCGGCCGTGTGGAATTGCTTGTCTGCCATCGGTCGCGTCCCCAGGTGGGATGTAGAGGAACGCTCGGTAGATATGCAGGGTAGGTGGGAAATATAATACCACTGGCGGACTAAAACAGGCAACACCCGCACGAATGACAGAAACGGAGGATGCGGTAAAAAACCTAGGCATTCCAAAGAGATTTCTGTGCCAAGGGCGATCAGACGCCGCCTTTAATAAAATAAGTGTTCACAAAAAAAGAAAAAGAAAAAACAACAATCCAGAAGCGTCTGACTCATATTGAGCGGTTCCCTGGTCAGCGTCTGTTCTCCATATAAGGAGCGGCTGTATTAATCGCTAAACGCGAACAATGATTGGGGCTTTGAATCTCTGTTACCTGAATATGCCGAGTGAAATCTTGCAAAAATGGCTTTCAGAAGGCTCTATAGCCTCCTCCGCCCCGTTCAAACATGGCAGGCCTCAAAAAGCGCGTAGCCTTCAGTGACCACATAGGTTGCGATACCTCGATGTTGACTGACCCTGGATCCGTATTTATATTAGCGGATGTACGTATTTCTCTTCACCTCATTTAGATCTGACATACAGTTACTCAAACAACTGTTCACATAATAAAACATGTTCAAATGCGCACAACAACAAAGCTACTTATGTGATCTTGCACGTTAACCCTCCGTTCCGCATCCGGATCTGGCTGGAATGGCTCTTTCTAGTCTCGACGTTAATTTAAAATATTTCTATTATAGCTAACGACTTGAGCATCCAGGTGGCTTCCTAAAATTTAAGTTTTTTTTCTATTTATGGAAATAACCTTTTAAAAAGAATCCTCAAGAAGGACGAAAAAAGCCCAGTCCCGGGTTCCCAACCGAAAATTTAAAAAAAGGTGTTCAACTGAGGGTTAGGTACTTGTTTTTTTTCATGTTGTTTTCTTTAAACCAGTTTAAGAAATCGTTGTGTTTTTATTCTCAAATTTTTGTGCTTATTATAAACATAAGACATTTCTTAAATAATTTAAAGTAATATTTTACCTTCGGCAGCCGAACAGCATAAATTTTTCGTGGCATACTTCCAATCAGGCGCTATAATTCCACAAGCTTCCTTATGCCCCACAATTCATCTAAAGAACTTGGTACCCCAATATTAGGTCGGGTCGATTTGTGGGGAGGCAAAAAAATCGCCCATTGCTCGTTTTAGAGGTATGGTTCCTTCGGCAAAGTTTCTTATTTTGATCCCTAGAATATGATTTTCACAGAGCAATTAGCGATTTTTAAATCGACCCGCCCTACCCAATATACTCTTTACATGCTCTCGATCGGATTGAGATCAGATGATTGAGTGGCTAGGGCAGCACTTTAAGCTATTACAGTTTATTTAAACCATAAACATACAATGACCGCGTAGGATAGTCAGGCCAAACGTAAATATTACGGGCATAGCCCGCGTACTATGATCGGGCCAGAGGTGAATATTCCTTGTGCCATTGTGTGGGTTAAAACTAGATGATTCCAAAAAACTGCGCGAGCTGTATACGATTTCGCCCCAATATCTTCGAATCTAAATCATAGGTTAATGGGTTAAGCTAGGGCAGCTATCGTTAAATCATTCTTGAGTTACTTGGTGGTGGGCTTGGGAACACTGTCATGTTGAAACACAACATCTGAGGTCTGTATATTGAGTTTTTGACAAGAAGGTGGATGGTTTGTTGGCGAAATTTTTAGTGTACATCTTCCCTCCCCATAGTATATCCCCCAAGCATAACACTATTGCCGCCAAATTTTAAGGTGGGCTTAACGAGTCGTGCCTCCAAGACGCTTCCTGGTTCTAACCAAGCCCACTGCCTTACATCTCATCCTATCGGATAAATATTAGTTTTTTCCAATCCTCCAACGTCCATTTTGTGTGGGCTGGAGCGAAATCCAGACGCAGCTTGTGATGGCGATTCATAAGTAGAGGATTCCTAACCTTTGCTCGACCTCTCAAACCAGTGCAACGCAATGTAGCTCTACCTGTCTCCACAGATAGGCTTAAACGGCCATAATAGATTGGAACTGCCCGCTCGACTGTTGGGGTAGATCTCCAATAGTCTGCCGCTTTAATTCAGCGTGCAGAATTTTCTTTCGTTTGCGCAAACTGAAGCCGGTTTACCGTATTTTTATGACGTTTTGTAACGATGCTTTTGCTTACGTCGAGTATTGCATGACAGCTTTTACCTTTCCTCAATATTTTTAAAAATGGATGTACGACTGCATTTTTTGATTTTGTTTGAGAACAAAAAGATAACGGTTTCTTAGATTACTATTCCAACACATTTACTTCAAAGTAATTTA
The DNA here is from genome assembly GCF_027943255.1 of Anastrepha obliqua. Classification (NCBI taxonomy): domain Eukaryota; kingdom Metazoa; phylum Arthropoda; class Insecta; order Diptera; family Tephritidae; genus Anastrepha; species Anastrepha obliqua. The sequence goes on from NC_072894.1 coordinate 17,024,049, forward strand.
ACATATGCTGAACCATTTGAGTAACTGTATACCGTATCTAAATGAGGTGAGCAGAAATATGATATATGCATCAAGCTACTGTATTTTTTACAACCTAATTCAAAATGTCCGTCCGTCCATCCGTCTGAAGCTACAAGTTACAGAAACATGGAAATTTATTGAGGTTTGCACTTCGAACTCATAGTGTTTTGTGCCCTCTACTCATCACAGTACCTCGTCCGAACCTATTTCCCTTATTCAACTCAGGATAGAGCTGGGTTGGATTGAACGTCTCTGCGCATTTCTTCTGGCTGGAGTTGGCAGAGATGTCTCAACCTTCTCTGCGCTATAGAGCTACATCCAAGGAAAAGGCCCATTCGAGTCTCCTAGAATTGGTCGCAGAAACGACAATATCCTGATCATGAGCAGATGTCTACGCAGTCTGCAGTAACCTGTGAGATGTCCGTGAGCATTCTCAGTTTATGCTTGGGGAGAGTTGTGAGTCCTTCAAACCTCTTTTGATTGTACTCTCCCAATAAGAATTTCGCCTAGCGTAGCCCCACAGTTTGATGCCAGCTAACCTCCCTTAAGCATAGCTCTTCACTTCTAAACTTCTACTTTATGGTGGGTTGTCCCATAGCAAGAACGGGATCGGATCCTTTTAATGTCGAGGCCACAGCCTCTCTCATCAATGTGTCCGCTACTTTGTTCACAGTTAATCCCCTGTGTCCTGGGACCCAAATTAGCCGGATGCGATTGTGCGTTCCAGCTCATTCAGTTTTTCGATACCCTCAAAGACCAGTGACGGCATAATCTCAAAGGATGCTAAAGTCTTGAGTGCCACCTGACTGTCGCTCAGAATGGAAATTTCTGTCTAAGTTTATCGCTGCACATAGACAGATGGCACACATCTTCCCTTGGAAGATGCAGCTACAAGGTATACCCATCATTGTCTATGAGCCAAAAACAACATCCATTCCAAATTAAAGTTTACGAAAATGTGCGTGGGTATATAAAGTTCAACCTGGGTCGAATTTAACCTCACTAATCTGTTTTTTTTTTATTTAAATTTATCTTTAAGTATGAATTATGTGGCATGTGCGCAATCTTTGAAGAGCATTATTATTTGTATGTAAGTGTGCAAATAAGTAAGTACTTATGGTAAAATATGCACATACACACCTACACACATACATATGTGTGAGTTTAAGTACACAACAAATGTTACATCGCACGGGAGGGTTTGTTTAAGCAGAGAAGAAATATCAACAAACCATTTTAGCAGCTCCGACTCAGAAAATAATTTTTGTAAAACATAATTTCAACTTTAATTGGTGGTGACTAATGCACATAAGTACGTCTATTCACTAGTTAAACAGCTGTCCTTAGTTTGAGGTGTTTAAAAATGATGGACAGACACCTGTTACTCACTAAAATCGAATGTCTCTGAGGGTGGCGGCTGATGACGTTGGCATTTGAGAGTTATGTCGCAGCAACTCAGCCGGAAAATGAAAAATATAAATTGACTTGTATGATGTGAAAAATAATCAAAAACACTTCAACTCCATAGCTCGCGGTTCGTTAACTTGTCGACTCGCCAGTGTAAATCGTAAAATTTAACTATGAACTTGAATTGTCTGTGTAGAGTTAAGACCTGAGAATTCTTCCATTGTGTTCTAAGTACGTTACGCTGGTTATAATTCGCATAGAAAACGAAAGTGGTTTTTGTTATTTAGTCAACAACTAACAGTGGAACGAGTCGTGTGTGTGGGAAAACAATTCTGGTTTTTTACATAAAATAAGAGGAAAACAAGAATTAAGCTGCTTAAAGTTTTTCAAAATGTTCGCGAGCATAAAGTTTGCCCTTGCGTTGGTCAGTTTTATTTCCTTTTAAATTTGTGGATTTATATGGATTTACTTTTTCAAACCCATCTAACATCCAGCTTTTACATATAACTTTTCGCAGCTATGTGTCGGTGTCCTTTGCTTGGCAAGAATTTCAGCGGAGGAAAGTGTTCCGGCGGAACAAGATTTAGCTTCATCAGCAACTTCAGCGAAATGTAAGTGTAAATGTTTATATGTATGTATGTATGTATGTATGTATGTACATGTAGGTATTTCCCTTGATGTGTGTAAATCCGTCCGGCAGAAATGTTGAAAACATTCTTATTGAAGCAAGTAAAAGGAAAAATAACGAGCTTCGGCATCACATTATTTTATTTTCTCCACAATAATTTGTAACATTTCAACATCGCTGTCAGATGAAGAACATTCCATTGTAGCTTTCTTCTTATTTACCTTGCTTCTGTCTATGCTTGTATGCATATATTTACGGGTATATTGCCAATTGCTAGTAACCAAGAAGTACAAGAATAAAACACAAAGGATGCCTTCAATGCTTTCGATTTGTCTTTCTGCAAGTGCAGCAACGGCGACTGGAGGCTGTGGTTCAAAAGTACATTGGCCGATTCCTGTTTAATATATGACTTCAAATAAACTTTATAAATTTTATATAAAATATATTTACTCACATTTTCCATTTTAATCACCATAAATAATTTTTATTTAAGTTTATAACTTTGACTCAATACGCAAATTTTAATTGGTGTTTATTTTTACTTTGCGAAAGAACTACAATTCCTACAATTTTTTTACTCCATGAACAGACCTAATAACAAGCGATTGAAGCGAAAGAAGCATATAAAAAATTTGATACAATTTATGGATTTATAAGGACAATCTGAACTTCGGTCAACGGCGAACCGAGACTAAACGGAACATTTTTGCCCAAATTATACATAAACAATAATAAAAGGCCGCCTTAGGCGAATGGTTCGTGCGTAATTACCATTCGGTAGGGTCCGAATTGGCTGGAAAGAGTTTTTCTAAGAGTGATCACCGATTGGTAGGCTGTGGCAAGCTTCAGAGTGTATTTCTGCTATGAAAAAACTCCTCATGAAAATCATCTGCCGTTCAGAGGCGACATAAAACTTTAGGTCCCTACATTTGTGGCAAAACAACGGGACGCACACCACAAATCGGAGGAGGAGCTCTGCCAAATATCTAACAAAATATATACATGTCAGGTATATAAACATAAAGTGTCTTTTAAAAGTGACGTCAGGAGTGAATAATTCCTAGATGGTACCCTTTCTTATGGCATCTTTGACTTTTGTCAAGTAGACAGATATACAATTTCCCACGACTGAACAATTCGTTTAAATTATTGAAACTTATAATGAAAATAGTCAGTCTTTAAGAAGGACATATTGCAGCTGCAGTAGCCGAATGGGTTGGTGCGCAGCTTCCATTTGGGTGTTCGTAGGTTCAAATCTCCGTGAAATACTAAAAATTAAGAAAAAGTGTTTTTCTAAAGGGAGGTCACCCCTCGGCAGGCAATGGCAAACCTCCGAGTGTATTTGTGCCATGGAAAAGCTCCGAATAAAAAAAATATCTGCCGTTCGGAGTCGGTTTGAAACTGTAGGTCCCTCTATTTGTGAAACAACAGCAAGACGCACTCCACGAATCGGAGGAGGAACTCGGCCAAACGTCTAACAGAAGTGTACGCGCCAATTATTTATTTACATTTTTTTATTGCGATAGTTTTTTTGGAAACAATCGCCCGAATGAGTTGACAATTCAAAGGTTTATGAAAAAATTGCAGGAAACTGGTTCTGTCGAGCACAGAAATTACACTGGCAGACCAAAAACTGTTCGCTCTGTTTACAATATTGCTGTTATAATGCAAAGTATTGCCGAACAACCTTCAATGACGTCTTCTTTCGAGGCTCTCAACAATTAGGCAATCGTGCATTGACTGTTTGGTGGATTTTTTTCGCATATGTATAAAAATTGTGAAATCTGAAAGAATCTAAATTTTTAAATGTTTTATTTTAAAACAACATGTAGGCGCGTCTTTGAAAACCCCCTTTACAAATAATAAACAAGCAAAGATGTTTTAAAAATCTTTGTATTCACAACTAAAAAACTTTCAGTAACATTAATTTCAGCTCAGAAAATATGCTTACTTTTGTAAAAATAGCAACCAAAATTCTATGTATATATACATGTATAATTGGCGCATACACCCTTTTTTGGGTATTTGGCCGAGCTCCTGCTCCTATTTGTCAAGCCGACTCCGAACGCCAGATATTTTTATGAGGAGCTTTTTCATGGCAGAAATACACTCGGAGGTTTGCCATTGCGTGCCGAGGGGGCGACCGCTTTACATAGAAAAAACGTTTTCTTCATCATCCGACTACGACGGCCATAATTCCATCCAGCAATCACTTAATTCTCAGTTGAATAATTTTTTATTATAATATTAAAAAAAAAAAAAATCAAATCAGCATTTTCATCTAACAAATGGCACCGTCAATCGGTATAGTGCTGACCTGCAGCAGCTCCACACTCGTTGGAGGAGCAGATGGATATTTCAAAGCAATTTTTATCAACAGAAAAACCGTAACTGAACTAAACTTTTGTGGCCGAATTTGGTCAAAGCCGAAATCGAAGTTTGGACGTCCTCTAGTAATTAGGTTATATTCAAGTTACCATAGGCCTAACTAAAAGTTCTGAGCTAACTGTCACCAGTTACAGTATTTCTATATTACATCTTGCTTTGGTTCCAGTATTTTCCAGTGTTACCAGAGCTCAATATTTTCAAGGCATATTTTCGAATCGTTTTAAATACATTGCGGAGCAAAATCAATCATCCAATTTTGTTTTTACTAAAAATAACTTTGTTAATAAAAAAAAAATTATTTTGAGTAATGGAAATCTTTATTTTGACCTTTACGCGCTCCATTGTTTGTCTGTTTATATACGGCACCTCTCTAGTTTACAAGTGTCAAATATGATTGACGTACCACACCATTTCAAAATTTTTAATTTTCCGATAAGCCTATTAATTTTGCGCCATATTTTAGAATTGGATGTGTGAAGTGGCACTTAAATCAGTGAGGTAATTAGCCAGCCTATATTAAAGGTAATTTGTGAGAGCAACATATGATACTACACATACTTTTTAGGTTATGTTATAAAATAAGTTTACTTCTGATTCCCAAATGAATTTTTAAACAAGCGAGGAGGATTGCTTCCTTTAGTGTTCGCTTTCGTTTTATTTATTATCATGTCTCAAGTGAGTCATTGTCATCTGTGATTTAGTTAAATGTGACCGGCTTCCAGTTCGACCAGAATACCGGCTTTTGCCTAACGCAAATTTAATCTATTGGATTATTGCAGCAAAAACACATTCAAGGTCATTATTTATGTAGCTTCAAACAGCTCATTGCAGTCGGGTGGATTTGAGTCAACTACTATTCATTGCGTTCCGACTTCGCTGTCCATTGATGGCATGCAACAACAAATGACTAAAGAAAAAATATTGTTGTAATAGGGACAGAAATTGGCCGATTGGCCAGCTTTTCCAATTTCCATGGTATAAACGGCTCTTATCTAAGCTGTTACTTTTACTGCCGAACAAGTTTTGATTTAATTGGAGAGCTGGCTGCTCAGTGTCAACTTAGATCAACTAAAACTTTCTTAGCAGAAAAGGAAACAAATGCCCTGCAACCTGCAACATAGATACGATATACGGCCCAGATTTATAATCACCATTGTTGGCTGGACAACCCTGGTCGGCCTTGTTCTTCTTCTTAATTGGCGCGATAACCGCTTACGCGATTTTTGCCGAGTTTAACAAAGAGCGTCAGTCGTTTCTTTCTTGTCCTAACCGGCGCCGGTTGGACACACCAAGTGAAGCCAAGTCCTTCTCCACCTGATCTTTCCAACGCAGAGGAGACTTTTCTCTCCCTCTGCTACCATCAACTGGTACCGCATCGAATACTTTCAGAGCCGGAGCGCTTGTATCCATTCGGACGACATGACCCAGCAAACGTAGCCGCTGGAACTTTATTCGCTGCGCTTTTTTTCATTTTTTGTTTTCACAGACAGCTTTCACTCTGTCTGTTCACAAACGATTACTTTGATGCTTTCCATTTAAATTCAACCGGGCTATTCGGGTCATGTTCTTCGATTTCGATGTAACTTAAATATGTTGCTCTCTGGTCAAAATAATGAGACACGTATTTTTTTGTTCGCCCGAAAAAATTTTTTTTCAAGAGTTATCGGCAATTTTGTTTTTCGCCTCAAACTCGATTTTTTTTAATTATATAAGAAAAATTTTTTTTTAAATGCCCATAACTTAGTCAAAAATGAACCGATTTTAATAATTTTGGGTTCAAAATGATCGTAATTATATACACAAGCGACTTCATGTAGAAACAATTGCAAAAAAGTAGTTGAAATTTTTTTATTTAGCAAAAAAGAAAAAAAATTTAAATTTTTTCGAAATTCAATATTTCAAAAAGTGTATTTTTTTTTTTTTTATAACTTTTTCCAAATCAAAAGGACATCTCAAACTTTAATTGAGCTGCATGCCTAGTAGCTAAAATGAGTTGTTTTTGAGTAATGAATTTTTGAGTAAACACCCTGTTTCGCAGTTTTTGTTTTTTGCAAAAGAAAAAATTTTCAACTACTTTTTGCAACTATTTCTCCATGAAATCGCTTATGTAAGTAATTACGATTATTTTGAACCCAGAATCATTCAAATCGGCTTATTTTTGACTAAGCTATGAGCAATTAAAAAAAAATTTCTTATATAGATTCTTTCCATTTCAATTCAAAAGGGCTTTTCGGGACATGTTCTTCGATTTCGATGTAACTCAAATATGTTGCTCTCTGGTCAAAATAATGAGACACATATTTTTTTTTTCGCCCAAAAAAAATTTTTTTCTAGCTTTATCGGCAATTTTGTTTTTCGGCTCAAAATCGATTTTTTTTAATAATATAAGATTTTTTTTTTTTTTAAATGCTCATAACTTAGTCAAAAATGATCCGATTTTAATAATTTTGGGTTCAAAATGATCGTCATTACTTACACGAGCGATTTCATATAGAAATAGTTGCAAAAAAGTAGTTGAAAATTTTTTATTTTGCGAAAAACAAAAAGTGCGAAACAGGGTGTTTACTCAAAAATTCATTACTCAAAAACAACTCATTTTAGCTACTAGGCATGCAGCTCAATTAAAGTTTGAGATGTCCTTTTGATTTGGAAAAAGTTATAAAAAAAACAAAATACACTTTTTGAAATATTGAATTTCGAAAAAATTTCAATTTTTTTTCTTTTTTGCTAAATAAAAAAATTTCAACTACTTTTTTGCAATTGTTTCTACATGAAGTCGCTTGTGTATATAATTACGATCATTTTGAACCCAAAATTATTAAAATCGGTTCATTTTTGACTAAGTTATGGGCATTTAAAAAAAAATGTTTCTTATATAATTAAAAAAAATCGAGTTTGAGGCGAAAAACAAAATTGCCGATAACTCTTGAAAAAAAATTTTTTCGGGCGAACAAAAAAATACGTGTCTCATTATTTTGACCAGAGAGCAACATATTTGAGTTACATCGAAATCGAAGAACATGACCCGAATAGCCCGGTTGAATTTAAATGGAAAGCATCCTTTGCGATTCTCATTTGTACGGTGCACACTTTCTCGATGCCAATGGCTCCGGTAAGGAGTATGTCGTTTTGATCCCAGATAGAAATCAATGGTTCAGTTCAGAGAACAGGATTTCATCACACTTTCTATACCGATGGATTCAAAACCATCGATGGTAGTGGATCTGGATGGTACTTAGACGAAGACACTAAGTACTCCTACGCTACAACACAGATGGCTACGGAATTCTTAAATGAAGTATATGCCGTGTTAAATGTAGCATACTGGCTAATTGAGAAAAGGTGGCGGGGTAGTAGTATTGGAATTTGTAGTGACAGTGACAATCAAACCACACTGAGAGTCCTTGCAAACCCACGCTGCTCTTCGAAATTGGTAGACAATGAATGTAAGACAAAACCGAACATGTTTTGCAAAACACAACAAAGTTTGTCTTATTTGGGTGCCTGGACACTGCGGTATCACAGGGATCGAGTTGGCTGATAAATTGGCTAATGAAGGCTCTCCAAATACATAACTGATGCCCTGAGGTCTACCCATAGAAGGCGTTGGTCTCAGTTGGGCTTCTTCAAAGTAGCTAAGTGCTTTGTGAAAGAACCAAACAGGAAATTACCAAGGACCTGAGAGTATGATAGCAGTAGAAACAACCTGAGAACTGCTAGTAGAAATCAATAGCAAACCATAGAGTAGATATACATTCTGTCAAAAAAGTACCGGCAATTGTTCAATAAAACGCAAAATAAATGTTTAACCATCAAAATTTATTTTGTCGCCTTCAAAATATGATCCATTCAAAGCATTACACATCTGCCAAAGATTAGTCCAGTCATCAAAGCACCTTTGAAATACGTTTGAAGAGATCTTCTTCAGCTCTCTAAGCGAAATCTCCTTCGGCGTCCGCGGAGTGGCAATTTAAGTTTTGGGAAAAGTCACAGAGGACTAACTTCGGTGAATGAGATGATTGCGTGATGATATTTGTCGAGTGTTTGCTCGAAAAAGTGTTCATAGTATGAGTCTTGTGAGACGGTGCGTTATCATGGTGCAATCATGGAGTTTTCTTTCCACAAATGGGGCCGTTTCCTACACACATTCTCTTTCAAACGTGGCATAACTTTCAAATAATATTTCTTATTTACCGTAGGATCATTTGGAATGAATTCCGAGTGCACAACACCATGATAATCAAAGAAAACGAGTAGCGTGACTTTCACTTTTGACCGACTTTGACGAGGTTTTTTGTGTTTCGGCTCATGTGCATAGCGCCATTCAGCCGCCTGGTGACTGGTTGGCATGCCAAACTTATATACCTACGTCTCATCACCTGTTATGATGCGATCATACGCTGGATAAACGTTGGGTCCGAGTTCACTTGCTCAAGCATGCCTTCAGCCATCTTCTTCGATGAATTTTTTGATAGAAATTCAACTCTCTTGGAAGCAGTCGAGCAGCCACGCGTCTCATGCCCAATTGATATGATAATTGATAATTAATATAAAATGTTGCGCTAAGGTCACGAGTTACCTCTCTCAATCTTAAATGATGGTTTTCTAGTACCATTTCCTTGACTTTGTCGATGTTTTCATCCGTTGAAGACGTTGATTGGCGACCAGATCGGGGCAAATCTTCCACGACTTCTCGACCCTCTGCAAAAGCTTATACCATTCGTAGACCCGTGTTTTTGATAAAGCACGCTCGCCGTAGGCTTTCTGCAACATTTTCAACAAACGAAATCCCGTTCAAAACACAAAATTTAAGACGAATTCTCTGTTCGATAATTTTATCCATAGTAAAAATCGCAGAGCACAGCTGTGGTTGACTGACCGACTGATATAATTAAATGCCAAAAACAGGCTAATTGACAGGTCACGCAGAGTAAAGGAGTCATTGTACCAACATTCCTTCTTCTTCTTAATTGGCGCGATAACCGCTTACGCGATTTTGGCCGAGATTAACAAAGCGCGCCAGTCGTTTCTTTCTCGTGCTAACCGGCGCCAATTGGACACACTAAGTGAAGCCAAGTCCTTCTCCACCTGATCTTTCCAACGCAGAGGAGGCCTTCCTCTTCCTCTGCTACCACCAGCTGGTACCGCATCGAATACTTTCAAAGCCGGAGCGTTTGTATCCATTCGGACGACATGACCCAGCCAACGAAGCCGCTGGATCTTTATCCGCTGCGCTATGCCTATGTCGTCGTAAAGCTCATACAGCTCATCGTTCCATCGTCTGCGATATTCGCCGTTGCCAACGTGCAAAGGTCCAAAAATCTTACATTCCAGCAAAACAAAAATTAGACATATCTGTAACTCGCGCTTTTTAATCGAAAAATTCCCGATATTTTTTGGACAGAATGTAAGAGAATCAGCCGGCTCGATATTTTCCTATGTACCAGATCCGAATCTGCTGCCCACCGAATGGTAATCACGCCTAAAGCAATATTATATTAAAATTAAGCTTTTTATTGTTTTACACCATAACTACGAGTTCAATATATCAATATTTTAATAAAGTTTTTATTGAATTTCTTCTTTCCTCTGTTATTATTTCAAATTTAGTGTTCAACTTGGGCAGCTTGTTTGGCCAGACTCCCGGCTATGGGTATGGTAATGGCTATGGATACGGTTACGGTAACAACTATTATCCAAACAAGAACAACTACTATCCAACTAGTACGTACCCTAGTAGCTCCTATCCCAGCAATTATTATCCGATCAGCAGCAGTTGGAGTGGCAGCAATGGCGGCTATTACCCGGCCACTGCAGGCTATGGCTATAATTACGGCAACACTGGTACAGGATACTATCCCAACACAGGCACTGGCACCAATATACTCGGAGGCAACGGCGGTTATGGCGGATATGGAGGTAATGGCGGCTTGAACCAATACTATGGCTATTGGAATCCAAACTACGCTGGCCAACGCAATCGGGGTTACGGTTATTATGCAAATACAGATCGCTATGGCCTGCCTCGCTATGATGGCGGTTATAATGATCGGCCATATGTAGGGCGTGGCATTTATGGTGCATACCGTGGCTACGATTGACGTTGACCGGGTGGAGTATTAATGTAATTTTTGATTCGCTTTATGTTATTGTTAATTTGCTTTTACGATTATGTGCCGATGTGTTTGTGTTGTTATTACATGAAATAATAAATCAGCTTTCTGTGTAAATATCTTTCGCAAATTTGGAAATATATTTGTATTTGTATTTGTAGTGCGTTTATTTAAAAATTCTGTTTTACATTTATTTTGTGAATAAAAGTACTTTGTAACTAATTTGTGTGTATATATGTTTGTATTTGGATAAGTATACATGTGTGTATGTTGCAAGTGCTTCGTGCTTCTGGCGAAATCTATGTTTTACACTTAAAACAATTGCAATAATCATTGTTATATACGAGGGGGGTTCAATAAGTACATGTGTTAGAAATGAAAACACCATTTTAAAAAACAAAAAAAATTTTTTCAACATAGTCCCCTTTTAGAAAGATACACTTCTCCCAACGCTCCGACCATTTTTTAACCCCTCCAAAAAATAGGATTTGTCGAACACTTCAAACAGACGCCTCTGTCTCGGCGATGACTTTTTCGTTCGAATTAATTCCCCCCCCCGAGCCATTTCTTCATGTTAGCGAACAATAAAAAGTTACAGAGATCCTAACCGGGTGAAGACGGGGGTTGCGGCAGCAGTTCATTCAGTTTCGCGGCGACAATGTGGGTTATCGTGGTGAAACAGTACCTTCTTTTGCGCCAAATGCGACCGTGCCTCCTTCAATTTTTTGTGAAAGCGATTCAATAACTCACTGTAGTATTTTCCAGTGATCGTTCTTTCTTTTCGTTTTTCTAAAACATCCATGAAGATGACGCCGTTCGTATCCCAAAAAATTGTCGCCATAACCTTTCCGGCGAATGGGGCTGTCTTCGCGTTCTTTCGAGCAGATTCACCGGGAGAAAGCCATTGAATTGATTATTGCTTAGTTTCTGGTGTGTAATGATGAATCCAGGTCTCATCAACGGTGACAACTCGGCGCAAAAATTCCTTCGGATTTCGTTTAAGTTGCTCCAAACACTGCTTCGAAGTTAATAGCCGCATCGGCTTGTTAACCCACCGTGAGCAATCGCGACACCCATCGGTCCGATAATTTTTTCATCATCAACTTATCATATAAAATATTAATTGCCGTTCCGGTCAACGCTCTTTCGTTCGTCGATCAGCGATAATCATGTTGTGGACTTTTTGAATAATTTCCTCGGTAACCACGTTTGGCAGGCGTCCTGGTCGCTCCTCATCAAAAACGCATGTTCGCCCGCGTTTAAATTTGTTGAACCAATATCTAACTGTGGTCATACCATAGATGGCGAAGCGTTCCCATAGACAGCATTCAACTTTGCTTTTATCTCTTCGCATTTTTTCCCATCCAAAAACAAAAAGCGATTTACCGAACGATACTGCTTTTTTCATCTTAGCAAAAATCACGAAACTCGTCTTACTCGATTAGCTGCCAAATACAAAACTAACCTATCATGCAGCCTGAAATTTCTTTTGCCGTCGCTTGATAGATGGCAGCACAAGATAATAATAACAACTTCTCTCAGGAACGCCCTTAGTCATAAAACAAGGGTACTTATTAAACCGCCCTAGTACATTTAAACCTTTAATATTCATGGTTCAATTATTTGCACACACGAGGGTTGATACTTATATTTCTGATCTTGGACACTTCTAGTGTTGTTAAGCGTCATCTGACGTTTCTACTGAAAAGCTTGTTGTGGCTTTAACCTCGGCAAAAAATGGAATTCACCGTTAACATTTTTGCGCGAATATTTTTTCACAATTTTCGAATTGGATTCAAGAATGCAACGATGTACATCCCGTAACTGTTAAACTAACTGGCACCATGAATTTTCATTTCCGAGAAAGTTTACACTACAACAAAGCCATACAACTCAAAGTTTCGAAGTATGAATAAAATTAAAAATTTCAAACTTTTCAGTCTTTAGAAAAATTTGATTACTAAAACTTTCTAAGTGGGCGACCTCAAACGATCTAAAGGTTAACCCAAGTTCTGCTGACTAGAAGATATAAAATACCGAGTTTTCAGTTACCGTCCATAGATGGAATAACACTAATCCTTTCGAGCAAAGCCAAGTATGTTGGTATAATTCTGGACTCAAAGCTTTCTTGTAAAAGGAACACCGAGGAAAAGATGAAGAAAGCTTGTAATACCCTCTTTATCTGTAAGCGGACATTTGATAAAAAATCGGGTCTGAAACGCTGAATAAACTATTGGGCATACAATTCGACCATCAGACCCATTTTGACTTATGAAGCTTTCGTGTGAGGGAGGCGGTGCAGACACAAACCTACCTGAAGAATCTCATAACAGTCCAATGATTAACTGGTGTAGGTGTAGTAGGTGCGCTCCGACCACCACCTGAGGCGGCACTGGAAGTGATCCTACATATTCCACCCTTTGATACATGCATATGTTAACGGGATAGCGGTCCAATCTGCTTCCAGGATTAAACCAGGAGACATGCTGAAAGAAAACCCGCACTGTCATACATCAGTTCTATTATCTGTGGAACACTTGTAAAACGCAACGAAAACAGATTATATGGGTCCAAAGATAGATCAAAACAAAGACTATAAAATACGAATAATCAACAAATAGAATTGGCAGGCAAGAGTCATATCAGACGATAGTGGCGGTCGGTATTCGGAACAATTATGCTTATATTTCTCCTTTAAACTCCCAGACCTGGGTAGCGAGTTCCAAGCTGAGATACACGCTATAGACAAATCAGGAAAAACGAGCAGCAAACCTTAACTGGCCTTAACTGCAGGAAGTTGCTTTCGCTTATCCAACAACACAGAACTACACTCTGTTTGGTTCTTTACCACTCTAGAGTGGAAGGAAATAAAAGAGCAGATAAGTGTGCAAGCAAAGACTCTTAACTTGGCCTTCAGCGAGTGGCAGAGTATTTTGCGATAGACTTCAGCGTAATCGCGAAAACCAATAGAGCTTGGTCTCTAACTACTAACTGCGGGGCCTCCAAAGCGCTATGGCACAAAACTGAATTTCAAAAGGACAAAATGTCGACTTGGATGCAACAGATCACCTTCAGCGCCCGCACAACAGGGATTATAACGGGTCACTACTCTATTGGCACCCTACCCAGTAGAATGGATGTACCTTTTGTTTTTTTTTTAGTAGGAGGAAAGCATCGAAAGCCTATGACCACCCTAGCTGTCAGTGTGGGACTTTAACCCGAACTAAATCCCCTTTTGTCTGAAAGGATTTTCCTTCCGGAACCTTGCTGTGAGGTAATATGTCGGGAGGCCGTTATAGAGTGTATTAACTTAAATTAGCTAGTTCCGTCAGTACGAGCATCTGTCCGGTGTTCGTCTTGCAACGACTCTTCAGAATTTCTATCAGCCTGGAGATCAAGCTGTAGTTGGCGCAGGTTCGTCAGGGCAGACCGGGTAAAAGGGGTCGTTTTCCAAATTAAAGCGATGTAGATACTATTTAAAACATCTGTGACCGCTTAACAGTTGCGTCACGTGGAAGTCAACTTCCACATGTTTCCTTCGATACCATTTCGCTATGCCATTTTTTGAAAGGTTCAAGCGTTGCTGCGACTCTCCGATAGTTCACTGTTTCTCTTCTACTTTAATAACACCGGGCGGTATTTCTCGCGCTAGATTATACAGGCTCTGCACCTCTTTAACCGAAAGATCTATATTGGTTTTCCTCGATATGGCATCATCTGAAACAGTGCGATAAGCGCTCGCCACTCTAAGCGCGCTTAGTCTATGTGCGGTTCTTAATTCTTTCATATGCGATTTTTTCGCATCGGCACTGATCGGAATGAGTACACCTCACAATAATTTCTGCAGGAGTTGTGGAGATAAAGTAGAAATTGAGGTGGTACACACCTCCTTTGTGAATGCCCTGCACTTCCAAGAAGCCGTCCCAAATATCTTCACGATTATTTCTTTGAAGACTTGGGAAATTTGCAAAATGTCTCACTGGTGCGAGTAGTTAAAAAGATCTGATTGGTTTAAGCAACTTAGTAAAGGGATGGAAATCTAATGCAGGTATCACAATGGACCTTAGGGCCGCCGGGTGTCTTGCGTTAGACAAGCAACCAGTTTAGGACACTGCAGGGGTCAAGGGAATGAATTGGGCAGCTGTGGATCAGCAAGGATTCCCCCCACATGGACCAGAGCCAATAATCGGAATTAGTTCTGCAGGAATCAAGAAGTGGATCAGCGATTATGTATGCAATTTACATAAAGAGCGACGGTCCCGTCTGAAGCGCTGCAATGGGAAAAATATTTTGTGACAGAAACAGAAAACTGTCGGACTTTCTTCTAAAACTTGGAATAAAAGACGGTCGGTTGATGTTGGGTCACAACCTATGGGGTCAGCATATGACCATCATTAGAATCATTGAGGACCCGATTTGCCTACCTTGCTTGGAGGAGGCGGATGGCACGGCATTTGCTAGAGCAAGGCTACGAGTTTTAGGTTCCGATGTCATGAGAACGAGTAAAATTCGTCCTCTCAGACTGGAGGCTATTTTCAGATTTATCAAAGAATCTGGAAATTTCTCAGTGGTCTAACTATCTCTATTCCTCTATTCAATCCTATCTTTTTCCTTCTATTACTTATCTCCTTTCCTCCTTGACTATCTACCCTTTCACTTTACAGAGCTTTAAATACAATGGGCTTTTTAGCCTGAGTGTTTTACGAGTTACCAAATCGCTCGGTGCTTCTTGGCTTGACCTTTGAAATTTCAATATTCATTTGTGCCAGTTTAAAGTGGATCGAAATTCGCCTTGATTTTTGATAAGTTTGTTTATTGACAAGTAGATCTAGCAACAGCTATGGGCAAAATAACATAAACGTTTTCAACTGTTCCTTAACTTAACACTAAATTAAAAACAAAAAGATATTTGCTTTTATGACATCACAAAGTGAAGTCATCTGTTAGTCTCATTTTGTGAACACTTTGTTCATCGCATTCTAGTTATGTATGCAATTCGTTTACAGTCGCTGCAAGGCTAATTGCACACTAATCACACTAATTTTGGCGTCAAAGTGAGACGAAGTTAAACTTATTTAGAATTTTCAACAATTTTACTATCAACTATGAGTTTAATATAAACACTTGGATCCACTTACCAACTTTGAATTATGGAATATTAGAAAATGTATTTGTATTGCCTGTTTGCGCTTAAGATGTTAACAAAACGTAGTTTTTGTTTTTGTTTTTACTGAATGTTAATAATGCAGTTAATAAGTCACCGAACGGAAGCAACATATTACAGTATGCAAAGTATTACTCAGTTGCTTGAATGCTTTAATGAGGGGCGCACTTTATTGAAGGGGCTGTGAGTGCAGCTTGTGACAAATTGAATAGAGGTTCTAAACTAATTTTCTGTAATTATCGCAATATCACGAACTGCTAATAAAATCTGAATTGAATCACTTTTTTGTGTAGATAAATGCGCAACACTCTGCGAGAAATATTGATTTCAAGGCCACGCAAAATTAATTTAATTAAATGATTATACTGAATTATATGTAGAGCTCACATACATACACACATACATTCATACATACATACATATGTATACAATATTCCAGCTGTGTGACACTCCCATATTTGCCATTGGGTTAGGGCGTTTTCCAACAAATTTATCTACAACATTTTAGAAGCGATTCCATAGGAAATTCAGTAAATTAATTACAAATTTTATTATAGAGCTATGATGAATGAAATTCAAAATGAGTGATAGCATTTACATACTTATTTAATTATTATAATAGTCACCCGCCGCTGCAAGAAGAGTGTTTGAGTGAATATTGATTGTTAATCCCATGGGAATGCCAGTTCGAATGCTTCTATACATTTTTTTTTTTAATTGCAGTCGCCTCATGCCATAAAATGTACAACATTATTTCTAAAATAGTTAAACGGCTTTTTGTAAATAAAAAAATCTTGGTATAGATTTCACTAATCTAGATTTGCGGATGGCCTCACTAGTGCAACTGCTTTCTTGGTTTTCCCAAACACCTTTAAGGTGACAAAATAATTTGCAAATCTTAGTCACTGACACGTAAAACTGAAAAGTTGGATAGTGGGCAGTAATGCATGCACTAAGAGTGGGTGAGTTCTATTAACATTCGCTAGACACACTTATTTTTTGTTTGACGTAAACGACACACCGGGGAAAATTTTAAATTTCATCCCATTTCGCCATAACCATAACCGGTTGCATCGTGTTTTGCTGCATTGCAGTTATCTTTTCTTTAGTTTCTGCACTTTTCGAAAAGCACAAATGTGTGATAGTACAGGGTAGGCCATTTAAAGCGGGCCCATTTGTTTCTGAAAAAAAACATTGAAAAAAACATTTTTTTTTGTGTTGATATGAAAAATCATTTATTTTGATTCAAGGAGATTTGTTCCAGCTAGTTTTTGAAAATGATATCCTTCAAATGTTTGCCTCTGGCCTTGATGGCCAAATGTGTCCTTTTTTCGGCGTTTTCCATCGTTTTGGCCAATATTTCGGCCGGTATGGCGGCGATTTCGCGTCGGATATTGTTTTTAAGTTGAGTTAGAGTCCTTGGCTTGTTGATGTATACCTTGGATTTCAGATAACCCCACAAATAAAAGTCCGGTGGCGTCAAATCTGGTGATCTCGGTGGCCACGGAAAATCACCATTTTTCGAAATCAACCTTCCAGGGAACAATGGCTTCAAAAAATCGATTGTAGCGCGTGAAGTGTGGCATGTAGCCCCGTCCTGTTGGAACCAGTAGCCTTCCATGTCATTTTCTTCGATGATTGGCATAACAAAATCGCGTATCATGGCACGATAACGCTCTCCATTGATGGTGACAGAGGCTCCATTTTCATTTTCGAAAAAGAACGGTCCGATGACCATTCCCGCACAAACACCGCACCACCGCGTTGTCTGGATGCGTGGCTGGTATTGCTGAGACTACCGTGGTTAATAAATTTTGCGTATAAACGCTGTAAAGTGCTTTTGGATGGCGCACTTTTAACTTTATTTTTTTTTTTTAAACGCACGTTGAGTTTTCACAATTGAGAAGTTATTTTGGATGTAAAGCTGAATTATTTCAGCGCGTTCTTTTGGAGTGTACTGCTCTATGGTAAAAATTGTCTTGGACTGACGCTTCCAACGCGCTATGTCATTAGTCGATCTGACGTTCCTGTCAAAAGTTATAGGGTTGCCAGATGGGCCCGCTTTAAATGGCCTACCCTGTACTCGTATATGTAAATATCAGCTGCTTATGGTAGTAGTCTGATAGTTTGTTATTATTGACATGAAATAGTATACAAAAACATTTTTTCACATATTTTTTTGTAGTAGTGTGGCACCACAGTAAGCGTCTTAAAAAAAAGACAGGTGGCTTGCCAACAGGATTTTAGCTCTTCAGCACATCTGAAACGAAAAAGTCAAACTGTTTATTATTCTGTAGGCTTGTCATTCTGGCAGGTGCTGGTTGGTTTAAGTGGTGATTCTTCCAGAATCCAACTAGCGCTTCCGCACCATTTTGTTGCCACATCCTCGTTACCAACTTGTTTGCCAGTTATTTACAGCATGAATTCATATATCCAGTCTGTGCGGTTCAGGAACCTTATCAGGTTGTTTACATCTAAGCCAGACTCTCGAACAGTGGTTTACCCAGGGTTAACATTTTGCCCTTTCATAGGGCAGGGCATTCGCAGAGTAAATGGAAGATTGTTTCCTTTTTCTCCGGTTGTTTAAAACTGTGACAGTATGTGTTGTGAGGGATGCCCATTTTGGCTGCCAGTTTTATGACTGCCATTAGTCTCCAGGCGTTCCGTTGTTTCATGCTTATTAATGTCGACGATTGCTTAAGGTTCTAGGTGGGCCATAACGTTCTGCTGATTTTGCATTTCGTCTGGTCTTTCCATCTACAATCTGCGATTCGAAGGTATTTTAGGGAAATCCCTTTCTTGACATCACCTAATGGTGTGAATACCGATTCTGCAAGAACGTTGTTCATGGCAGATTCCCTTCTTGCCAGTTCATCCGCTTTTTCATTACCTTCGATGTTCCGATGTCCCGGGATCCAGATTAAGGTAACCCTATGGTTTTCGCCCAAGGTGGTAAGGCTAGTCCTGCTTTGTTCCACCACTTTAGAGGTTGTTGTAGCTGAACCCAGTGCCTGGATTGCAGCTTGGCTATCCGAAAGAATAGCGATATTGCCCTTAAAAGAGGGATCTGCAATTAGTAGCCTACAAGCTTCCCCAATTACCAGTACTTCCGCCTGAAAGACACTGCAAGCATTAGGGAGACGCACAGATCTTTCAATTTTAAGTCTATGAGAATATATACCAGCTCCAACAGCACAATTTATTTTACTGCCATGGCAGGTGCTACAATGGAACATTTTTTTTTTAAAATAACAAAATGGCGGACTTTTGAAAAAAAGGTATGTTTTTCGGGGGAAATCAGACTGTACATAGTATGGAAAGTTAGGGCTGAAAAGAAACGAAAGTAGCACCTGCCAGAACTACTAATGTGTGGAAAAACTGATGAAAATTTCAGATCAATCGGTTAAATAGTATTTGGCGTTGACAGATCAGAAAAACGTTGTTTTGAGAAAAAAACACGTTACTAAAGCTAAAAAACGCAGCTACGACGTGCTCTTCAATGTGCGCTATAACTTTACTGATATTTTTAGTTTTAGTCTAAAATTTTCACATTATATTTTCAACATATTTTACTTTTAAAATATGTAAAAAAATATATATGTACAAAGTTTTTCAATTTTTAACCAGACTACTACCTCATGCCTATGGCACCAATAATTGATAACATAAATATCATCGTTATGGTTAATACTACGGTAAGGGTTATGACGTTATAGTTTGACACGTCTACTTTGAGCTTTAATTCGGTACGCACCAACTACTCAGGACTTACTGCATGCATTCGAAGAGTAAAATCGGCGATGCTAAAATCCAACTAACGGTATATTATCAGATGCTAGAAATCACCAAGCTACATCCCATTCAGTATTTTAGAGGGGGTGAGTCACATGTATGTCATATGTATGTATCTTTTGAACTACTTATTTGCTGTCTGTGTCGGAAGAAAAGAACCAGTTTTTTTCTTGTAACTTCAAGATATATTTCGTTCTGCATTTTGCGGCGTAATAGTCCCACTCAAGGGCTACGACGCCAGTGCTAACTTCGGTTAGTGTCGTTCTAAACTTTACCGTTAACGCAACCAAAAAAAATTAGTGAGAAAGGTACTCTGAAAGAATTGAAGCGTTTTGAGGCGGTATTTTTATGCACGCATTCGAAATGGCTGAAATTATCCTACGCTGCGGCTGCAAAAGTAATTAAAAAATCAAAAAGTTTGTTGTGATGTGGGATCAGCGGTATAAGGTGTACAAAAATGTTGATGACTTTTCCGAGTGCGGCTTGAAGCGAGTGACGACAAAAAAGCAGGACAAAGTGATCGTCCCTTCTTTGTGACTACGCCAAGCACGAACAGTTGTTGCTAACAAGGGAATAGATGTGAGTAGCAACATCATTGAACGTCGACTGAAGGAGGCGAACATATCCTACCGTCCCACATCGTCAAAACCACTGCAATCAGAAAAACACATTGAGAAACAACAAAACACAAAAATGGCGTCACAGTTTTGGACTGGCCTAGTCGCCAGACGCCAACCCCATTGCAAATGTGTGGGGAACTGTGAAAACTTTAAAGCAACTCGTGCGTCAAGTTCGCAAAATATAGTCCTGTTTGTCGACGAGCTACGCAGAAAAGCTGGTTCAAAGCATGAAGAAAATGCCAGGCTATACTCGACAACGATGACGACTAAACGGCTTATTGAGTAATTGCGACTCGTTGTTTTGTACACATTTTCTTGTAAGCAAAATTTTAAATATATATTTTTATACATCATGAATAATCGCGGTTCCTACCTAAAGGGTTTTCCAATAAGAGGCGTTATTACCGTAAAAGATCAATGGTTTCGTTGCTTGTGTGGCACGTAGCGCCGTCTTGTTGAAAATAAATGGTGTCCAAATCAATACCATCCAATTCCGGCCATAAAAATCGTTAATCATTTCTCGATAGCGCAATCGATTCACCGTAACTGTTGCTCCAGCTTTATTTTCGAAAAAGTACGGTCCAATGACACCGCCGGACCATAAACCGCACCAAACAGTCTCATGTTGAGGATAGAGAGGCTTTTCAACACAAACTCTTGGATTTTCTGAGCCCCAGATCCGACAATTTTGGTTGTTGACGAAGACACCGAAGTGGAAACGGGTCTCATCACTCAAAATGATTTTTCGATGGAATTCCGGATCATTTTCATGCATTTCAACGACCCAATCAGCAAAGACACGCTGTTGTTGATGATCGGCTGGCTTGAGTTCTTATGTTAACTGGATTTTAAAAGCCTTATGACAAAAATCGTTTTGCAAAATACGTTGTAATGACGTTTGTGGAATGCCTTATTCCAAAGAACGACGGGGAATGGAGAAACCTGGGTCTTCTTCCACACTTTCGGCAACAACAGCATTACATTCGGCTGTTCTTGAGCGACGTGCACGGGTTCTTCACATCACTAACTTGTCCCAACAGCTCGAATTTGTTCACGAATTTCTGTATTACCGTCCGACAAGGTGCTTCATGATGACCCAAAAATGTTCGAGTTTTACGAACCGTCTCTGCCAAATTTTCACCATTTTTATAGTGAATTTTAATAATTTCAGTGCATTGCTTAAGCGTGTATCGTTCCATTTTTATTAATGGCGTGGTTTCTACTTGTCAAATATCAAAAAATGACAGCTGCAGAAGTGGCATCTACCAAAATAGTGGGCTATTCAAAATAACACCTGTTATTGGAAAACCCTTTATTATGTTGCACATAAACGTCATTGAAATGCATGACACTTTTCATCTATCTTCGCTGTACTGCATCATTTGATTTCTGAATTTCAATGCTCGAATAATAGATTTTTTACCACCAAAATACTATTGTGCGGCACAACCGGAGTGGCGAAACCGGGCAATGTCACAATGTGGGCTTACGATGGCTTTTCGACTGTTTGGTTGATACGCGGCGGTGGAAAATGTGTTGAACATAGATGCAGTATAAATGTATGTACAAGTATATCTACATATAATTGGCGCTTGCATCCTTTATTGGTTATTTGGCCAAGCTCTGCCTACTATTTGTTACGCGCACCGTGATGAGGTGGCTCTTTATGCCGCCTCCGAACGTTTTCATTACAGAAATGCACACCGAATGGCAGTCACGAAACAACGCATTTGGCTACAGCGGGCGTATATAGTACATATGTATGTACATACATATGTACATTCCTAAACAAAAAATTAAGCTTCAGACATACCACAGTAAATAATTATTATATTCAATTTTATGCTTCTCAGTTTCAAATATTTTTTTTAAACTGAAATATTTAAGTTTTAAGCAAAGTAAAGATTTGTGTATTCTGTACTTTGAAATATTTAACAAATTCAAATTATACATAGCAATTTTATCTCACACATTGATTGGTTTCAAAATACAATCAAATCAACGCAGGTAGAGTCTGTCTCCGAAGAACACTCACTGGCTGTATTGGATCGTTATCAGACTTATCCGCTTTTACGAGATTATAGTCTGGTGCACGACTTTCGACAAGACTACGATTAGCAACGTATTGCGCTTATATTTACCAGAGCGCTCTTAGAACTACGTTCTCTGATGCTCTGAATACGATTTTTTCGTGGATTTTTTTGGAAAGGAAAGAAATATTCGATTGAAACGAAACTTTCAGGTTTTATTGTTATATTTTTCAACAGTCTTCTCGATTTTTTTCATTAAAATATTTATATGTCATATTATGCCTGGTACAAACATATTGCCGAGGCGCCTCGAGTGTGCATGTGTCGTGCGGAGGGAAAGATGCAGGTCGCAATTTTCATTTCAAACCAAAAACCCAAAAAGTTTTTATTTTGGTATAGTATAGCTTCTATATAGTTAAACTAAGAAAATTAAACAAAAATTAATTTAAAAAAAATTAATTTTTTCGGAAAAACAAATTCACTTTAGATTGTTTAAAAAGTGGGTTAATCATAACTTTCCTAAGGTTTTTTAGGTTCAACTAGAAGAGAATTTAATTCCGAATACAATCAATGTTATCTCGTTTCGATAGGATGTTGAACTTTTTCGATATCTTTCCCGCCAATTCGGAAAAATCGTAAAAATGAAAAACCAAGGAATCGCACTTCGAGCGATCCGGCCGCTCGTATATCTGCTCGACGCTTACTCACAATTTCTTCTGTAACTCCGAAAATATTTTGCATTTGCTTCTGAAATTTTGAGGACACATTTTTTGATAGTTTGGGAAGACATTTATGCAAAAAAAAAAATCGATTTTTTGAAGCCTCTAAAGCAGGCTCCCCCCTTAACTCACCTAGATTTTGTTGGTAAACAGAATCCAAGTAACACTGCTGTTCGGCTTTCCGCAACTAATCAATGGTACGGTTTAAGTGTTGTACACTCCACCATAAGACTCGGTCTGGGTGCAAACACGCCTGTTGACTATTATTTGAATGAGTTAGCTAATTTGTACTAGACATCTTGTCTGTCTAAGTGAGTTGGTTCAAATACCTGCTCTAATCTCTTTCCCGCACTTGCGTAATTTCCAAATTGAGTGTTTTCTCTTTAATAAGTGAAGTCGTAAAATTTCCAACAATTCGTCAAAATATTTAGAATTAAAATACATTTTAGAGTTTTGTTATGTCAAAAGCAGATACGATTGGGCTGTATATAGGCACTTGATTATAAGCGGATAATTTTTATGGAAGAAAATGATTACTAAAGAAACTGTATTTGATCCAGTAGGACAGGGGTTTCTGATAACTAAACTGAAGGCCGTACTTTGCTCGAAAGAAAGTTGCCCATTGCAGTGGAGGCAGCATATCGAAGACAGGTTGCCTGCTCAACAGTGGCAATATTTCATCAATAATAACTTATTATTCCATATAAAGGCATTTCGTAGCTGTAAAACTTCAGCAGCTCCAGTCAGGTGCAGTTCACTTGAATAAAGACACTAACCAAATAAGAAAAAATAATAACGAAGATAGAATTTTTTTTTATATTTATTATTTAAAGCTTTGGAGTGTGTGCTGCAAACTGGTTTATAAATTACTTCGTAAATACGCTGATGTATGGATTTGTACAAATTCTCCAGATAACCTAATGAAACTTCAGACCAGGCTGCTTTAATGATTCGAATAAAATATTTTTGTCTTCAAATTATTGCCCATTCTTATAAACCTTACTAGCAAGCCATCACCATAGATTTTCAATAATGTTCAGATCTGGTGAATACGGTTGCCATGCTAAAGTCTTAACGTTTTGGGACCCAGTCCAAGTGTTGACCACACTTGAGGCATGTACAGCTTCACTATCCTGTTGACAGATCCAATTGCTAGGTCGAAATGTTTCACGCATCTCGGGAAAAGCTGATCCCAATAGAGCTTTAAAGCCGTTTCCATCATTTTGTAGTATACAATTTTCAATTCAAACACGCCATAGTGCGACATTCCTCCACCTTCATTGTGGAAGACTCAAGTACCTTTACCATTTTTTCCATAAAACTTATCGCCTATAATCAAGTGAACCGGACTGTACTATAGCATATTTAGCCCAGTTACAAATGGGTATGGTGCACTGGTAATATTAACAAAAAAAATAAATAATTGGCGCGTACACTTCTGTTAGGTGTTTGGCCGAGCTTCCCCTCCTATTTGTGGTGTGCGTCTTGATGTTGTTCCACAAATGGAGGGACCTACAGTTTCAAGCCGACTCCGAACGGCAGATATTTTTATGAGGAGCTCTTTGATGGCAGAAATACACTTGGAGGTTTACCATTGCCTGCCGAGGAGCGACCGCTATTAGAAAAATGTTATTATTAATTTTGCTTTCACCGAGATTCGAACCAACGATCTCTCTGTGAGTTCCGAATGGTCATCACGCACCAACCCATTCGGCTACGGCGGCCGCCAATATTAATGGTAATATTATGGGGGTTAATTATTAGTTATACTTTATTATATTAATTATACCTTAGCATTTCAATAAGTAAGAAAAATAAAAAAATTACAAATACTTCCGGGAATTGTATTCACGAAAAAAAAAAAAATCTGCAATTCTAAACTCCCGGAGAGAATAATAAATAAATAATTGGCGCGTACACTTCTGTTAGGTGTTTGGCCGAGCTCCTCCTCCTATTTGTAGTGTGCGTCTTGATGTTGTTCCACAAATGGAGGGACCTACAGTTTCGAGCCGACTCCGAATAGCAGATGGTTTTTATGAGGAGCTTTTTGATGGCAAAAATACACTCGGAAGTTTGTTATTGCCTGCCGAGGGACGACCGATATTAGAAAAAACTTTTTCTTCATTTTGGTGTTTCATGGAGATTCGAACCTAAGCACGCCCACATGATAGTCACGCGCTCCGCTATGCATTCGGCTACGCCGGCCGCATATTACTCGAGGAAATTCATTCATGAAAACGCTATCCCATTCTCGTTTGCATTTTGCGTCCAATTTCCCTTCTTTTCCAAAACATAATTACCATTTTTCGAAGCTCTTTCATGATAAAAGGAAAGGGACAAAGAAAAAATGCGCTGAGAATTGTTATTGATAATGAGAGTAAAATGATTATCTCCTAGGGCGTTTCTATTCAGACACGGGGTGATTATGTTAGCGGGTGAGTGTTGCTTAACATTCACTAGTCGCAGGTTGGCAGCTGCTTATGCCTAAAGGTATGGTGTTGTGTGCACTTACTGGACACGGGAACTAAGTCGGCAGGGTTGATCTTCCAATGCCTAAATGTATGCTTTAGGCAACACACTTTAATGTTAGCATTCATATAGGTACAAATGTTTACAAGCAAATGTATGCATACCCACTCAATGCGTGCTATTAAATGAATGCACAGTGATAAAAGTAATCGAATTGGTAATGGGGTGAAAGTCAATAAACGAAAATATGCGCTCTTTAAAACTGAATATTAGTCTTTCATGCACTTCGGCACAAAGGTATTATAATTTTGTTCACATAGTGGTTTTATGTAATAGCATAAAGGAACCGAAAGATATGTCGTACAGTGGCGAGCAGAATTGGCCAAAACTTTGCCACTTTATGCATTTTTGATTGATGTAGAGTCATTTTTCAAAATAATGCTATCACATTTTAAGGTTAAATGCTTCATTTACTAAGTAATGAAACGTATTAATTTAAGTTTACAAAATGTTTAAATATAAAAAAAAAAAATATTGCAAAAATTTTATATTAATATTTTTTCCAGATACTTTTTGCCTAAATGGCGCTAGGCATGCTCTCTACCAGCTCAATTAACTGCTAAGTATAGAAGATCTCACCGTTTCTTCTGATCTCTTCACCGATCGATGTTCTTTGGGGCCATTTTGTAAAATCGTTCAAAAAATGGTCTTCCCAAAAAACGGTTTTCGCTGGCGACACGGATACCGGGACTCACAGGTGTCTGAAATGAGAAAGACAAAAAAGTTTTTGTGCAGTATGAATCTCTTTATCTTAAAAAAAAAATAATTTTCACAAAATGGCGGACGTTCAAAGATGAAAAATCGTTTTTTGGCCCTTTTTTGACTTCAAAGGTCCGAAAAAAATATTGGAATTTCTTATTCCAAATGATCGTAGTTCACACGATAACGAAATCGGTTTAGTACAACCGGCTATACCTGTGTCTCAAGCTCGAAAAACGTGGTTCTGTATAACGATCAGTAACAAACTAAAGTGTTCGTTCCTTCTTGAATTCGAACAACTGCTTTTGTAAAGATGTGTGTGTGTACATATGCTACTATAACAATCCTCCACCTCGCCTAATTCTACCCTGGGACCGCAAAGTATTACTTCTGGGTAGAGCCGCGTTTATGTCCGAAGACACAACAGGTACCTGCGTCCGGGTTCCTCTCCTACATGCATATGAAGGCTATACACCATCGATAGTCCCACTTACTCCCACTGGTGATTCCCAAGTAAAAAAGACATCAGAAAAGTTGTAGTAGTGTTATCTTATTTCATACCGTCTTGCCTTCTGTACGATACTGTATTGAGTGTTTCACCCAAAAGTCTGAGCTTGTCGTCGGTTCGTCAGAAACTGTCCGAACTGTCATGATCTTACCTGCGAAAGTTTGTGGTGCCTTACCGCTTGTTGCGCACATATCTCGCAAGAGGGTGCAGGGGGTTGGTTGATGACCCAGAGCTTGTTCGAGAATAACTAGTTCTTCTCTAAAGCGATCACAATAAAACATAACGTGTTCTGCGTTTTCGTCAGTATTCGGCCAGTTTGGACAGAAAGGGCTGTCCACCGCTTAAAACGGGGCAACTGCAAGAGGTGATAGTCGGTGTCTCCATGTTTTCTCATTAACCACTCATCAACACGTGGTATGAAATTGTAGGTTCAACGCCCGCTTTGTGTCTCATACCACCGCTGTTGCCACCGGCCTATTGTCAGCAGTCGTTTAGCTGCTTTTCCTACTGGTGTAGGCCGTGCTCCTTGCCCGTTATAGAGCAGACAGATTTTATCTGCCAAGAGGTTCTGAGGTATCTCTCCAGCTATTACGCAGATTGCATCATCAGACACCGTTCTATAAGCGCAAGCTACACACAGTGTGCCTTGCTGGGTGGCTGTATGTTTGGGTGACTTCCCGTAGATTCGACTTTTTGGTCCATACCCAGATAGGTGCTGCATAAGGAATTATGGAGTCAGCAAGCAATGCCAGTAGTAGCCTGCGATTTCCCTGGAGCCCTCTTATATTAGGAAGGAGTCGCGCCAGGGCACCATTGACCGAAGCCGCCTTGAAACTTACATTTATTAAATGCTGCCTGAAACAAAGTCTTGTGGCGATTCAGACCCCAAGATATTTGATCGCCTTTTTCGAGATTATACGGCGAGTATCTCGGTGTTCAGCTCAAAGGACTTTCGCCCTCCAGCACTTATTAGAACTGCTTCTGTTTATGTACCTGGAAACTAGTTTTGCTGCCACAAACCTTTTTGTGTATAAACTTCAATTCGTGCCTTGTTTTGGCTGAAAACTATTATAATTTAGAAGTTTTGCTGTAGAGATTGCGTCACTAAAATGGCTCCGTAAATATTGGAAATTTCGAAAAATCGGTTGAGAACCATTTTTGAATATTTAAACTACATAAATAAGCAAAAAAAAAAAAATCGAAATATATTGAATTTGTTTTTTCAAATGAGACGAGGGCCTTAATATGGCCACATCAGACCATACCACTCTTTTCCGTTCGTCAGCACTACAGAGTTTGAACTTTTTGCAGAATCACAACCTTGCTTTCACGTTTTTGTCAGATAATGCTGGCTGCTCTCGCGGTTTGATGGCTGCTTTGGTGGCTTGATGGCGGCATCCAAAGCTTTTTAATCTTTTGTGCTGCCTTTTCTTTTCATGTTTTAGCTACTTGATGGGTTAATAATCGCTCCACTGGTCGCGCATCTCTGTCCGAAAATAGATGGGGGTGCTATTTGTAAGCTTTAAAACTTTTACATTCAATGGTTGTACTATTTCTCTTTATAAACGACCAACGATTTCATCTTCAACCCTTTTTCAGTCTTCCTCATCTCGATTAACATACGATAACAAGCCTTTTGATTTGAGTAAAACAGCAAATTTGACGACGAAGTGGTTAAACTCAACTAATTTTTTAATTAGGTTTTTTTGCTTATCGCGAGCTAAGAATAGTCCATTTTAACAACAGAAAAATAAGAGTAGAGATAACGGTATAAAGAATAAAGCGTTGCTAATGAATTTGAACACGTGCGAAATTGGCTAAATAGAACTTTTTGTTATTTTTCTAATATAATATATTTTTTGCATTCAAATATTTTGTAAACTTGAATTACTATGTTTTATTTCTTAATAAATGAAGCATTTCACCTGCAAGTTTGGGAGCATTATTTTGAAAACAGACTCTACTTCAAACAAAAATGCCTGAATGCGGCAAAGATTTATCCAATTCTGCGCGTCACTGGTCATACAATGCAGTAAAATGTTCGATTTCTCATAATATTTTGCGAAAATGGAAAAACAGAGTATGCAGATATTTTATTTAGATATACAATACATAATGGCGCGTTGTTTCACAAATGGAGGGACCTACAGTTTCAAGCCAGTTCCAAACGACAGATATTTTTTATGAGAAGCTTTTTCATGGCAGAAATCCACTCGGATTTTTGATCTTCCACCAAAACTCGAACCTACGGTCTCTCTGAATTCTGAATGGTAATCACGCACCAACCCATTCGGCTACGACGGCCGCCAGATATTTGATTTAGTTTGATTTATTTCATTTCTCAACATAAAATACAAAAAAAAAGTCTACTCGTTTCACTGTAATAAAAAAAATAAACACCACAGCGTAAATGATACAGTTACAAGTGATACAGTCACAGGAAGAGTGTCAGTGGTTAGTGCGCCAAGTGAAGAAGAATCCAGCAACAAGCGCTCCAAAGTGAACTAAAATGTCCTAAAAGGATTTAGATTGGATTTGCCATCCAGAAACTGTTCGAAGAGTGTTGAGGGAAGCAAATTTAAATGACAGTGTAGCCCGTAATGAACCTTTCGTAAGTGCAAGGAGTAGAAATAAGAGATTGCAGTTTGCGCGTAACCATTTAAATAAGAGCCCATCAATTTGGAGGACCTATAATTTTTGCAGACGAGGTAAAAATAAATTTATTTGAATGCAATCTTTTTTCTTGGTGCGAGTCCAATACAGAGCTCAAACCCAAAAATTTGTGAGTCACTTTGAAACACTGCGCTGTCAACGGCGGTTGAACTTGCATGGCTTCAAATGTAGTTGAAAATTTGAGTTTTATCGAAAAACCAATGCACAAATATGTTTATTTAAAACTTCTGCAAGAAAATTTGGCTCAAAGCGCTAGAAAATTACAAATAGTAGATGACTTTTATCACAATAACGACCCTAAGCTCCCATATTGTTGAAACTCCGGCACAATCACCGGTATTGCACGTCGCCGTAAATTTGTGTGTAAGTTTGAAGATAAATATGAGAAAATACGACATCCATTACAAATCTGTTCTTAAAAATGCGATACTTGAAGAGTGGAACCAAATTAGTCCAGAATATGCAAAAAAATTGGTTCACCCCATATCACGTGGACTCCAAGCTGTAATTGATAATAAAGGACATCCGACAAAGTACCTCAAAAAATACCTTAAAATTTAAAATTTAAAAAATACATTAATAAATAGTTGCTCTTTTTTAACTGTATCATTTAAGCTGCAGCGTGAATGCTCTGTATGTTTTTTTGTTTGACGTGATAATGTCTTATAATTCGATTTAACCGGCTGCACGCACGAAAAAATGTGTCGTTACCTTGCTCATTCGTCGTTACCTTGCTCATGGTCGTTACCTTGCTTGAACTGTAAGCGAAAGCGCGGAACGAACGACAAAGAGCACAATCGGCCCCACATTCGGCAACGTTCGATATCTGCACACCTACTTGAGTGAGCATATATATGTATGTATATGCGCATTTGTATATAAATTCACATACTTGTATTTGCATATGCCTTCTTTCTGTGTGCATGGTAATGAACCATTTCTATGTTGAGAATAGGACGATGATAGGAAAAATAGGAAATGAAAGGAAATGAAAGTAGAAATGTTTCGAGTGTAATGCGCCTTGAAAAAGGCAAATCGACGATGTTGCCTCTTAGTGTTGTTGACTTATTAACGTCTGATGCACAATCGAAATTGAAGATATCTTTCATGAATGTGATAAATCTTTCGTAATTTTTCACGTATGTGTAAATGTAACTTTATCGATTTCATTGCGATTCCATTTACTTCCTTCTCTATATCCATACAAAATATCTATCAAATAAAATTAAAATTTTGTTTTGAAAATTGCAACCATAACATCAGTTTTTTCTTATGACGTTGTCACGTTCAACTATCGCCAGTAAACCGACTTTACAGACAACCTCTTTTTTTTTGCATTACAATGAAATGAGTGTTAAATTTTTCGAATTTTATGTTGAGAAATGAAATAAAGCAAATTTAATAAAATTTTTCTTTTTCCATTTTCAAAAAATATTATGAAATATGCAGTATCACACAATTTTTTCGTGCGCATTAAAGTAGCATTAATCGCACAAAATCCAAAAATAACCTGAATGATGCGTAAAAAAGTCAGTCGATTATCATAGCCGAGTGGCATCCCGATACTTTACATTTCAGATATTAACAGGAATTCGATTGGAATTCAACGTGCGCTGTATAGGTAAGCCACATTGGGAAAACTTCATATTCAGTGATGAGTCGAAATTTAATGCTTTCGGATCAGATGCCCCCCCTCCCCCCCCCAAAGATGTTGGCGAAAAGTAAATACAGCACTGAATGAAAAACATCGTATTCTTACCGTTAAGCACGGGGTGGGATTGCAATGGTTTGGGGGTGTATAGATGCATCTAGTGTAGGAAAAATGTTTTTTTAATGATAAAATGTCCAAAAATCTGCATTTAAACATTTTGAAGAATAATTTGCATGATAGTGCCGTTAAACTTGGGCTGAATGCTAGAGGGTTTTTGTTGCAACAAGACAATGACCCAAAACACTCATCTTATCTCGTGTAAGAATGGCTTATTTACCACTGTAAGCAGCTTAAAACTCCACCTCAATCGCCGGATCTGAATGAGCATGTCTAAGAGCTCTTAAAAGGAGAATCAGAAAGCAAAAAATAACATTAAAGGTGTCATTAAAGAGAGCTTTAAGTGTTGAGTGGGAGAAAATTGCAGCTGATGAAACCAAGATATTGGTAAAAAGTACGCATCGACTTTTGGAAGCAGTTATCAGAGCTAAAGGCAGCGCAGCAAAGTATTGAATAATCGTTTTTTCTAATATATAATATTATTTTTTTTAAGTAAAATACTCTTTATATGGCTTTGTACGAAAAGTATTTTTGCACAAAATTGTGCCTTATTTCGTCATTCCAGAAATGAATTTGGAAGTTCTTGTTCCTTAAATATTGAATAAATATGTTATTTTTTACGAATATATTCAAATTTTGTTCTTTTGTATAAATCGTGCCAAATGTCTGTTGTATCTGTTTATAAACTGTGAGTGTACTAATAAAGTGTGGGACTACTTTAGAGCACCTTAACAAAAACATCGTATCTGTATCAAATAAGGTGTGAGTGACTGTATTTTGGTGACTACAGGGTACGGCACTCAAAGTGTAACCAATTAAAAAGTCTTTGAAAATTTATTCAATTCAAAGTAAAAAATGTGTGAAAATAATAAAAAAATTAGGAATCAATTTACTTTTGCTCGATATGACCACCTTTTGCCTTAACTATGGCCTTAAGACGGTCTAGAAACGAATCGCAATCTGTCCGAATGTGACTTGCAGGTATTTTGGCCCACTCGCGGACAATGGCTTTTTTTTAGCGCGTGGAGACTGGCGAATCTTTTAGTTCGGACCTCCTATCCAAAATGGCACAAAGAAAATAATCCATGCAATTCGCGCCTGGTGTATTTGAGAGCCATTATGTGGACGTTATGAGGTTCGGAACGTTGTTTTTTAGCCATTCTTGGTTCACTCGAGCTTTGTGTGGCGGTGCCGAGTTCCGTTGAAACGTCCATGGTCTGCCACCGAAAATGTTTGTTTACCCACGGCATCAAATCAACCTCCAGAATACTTTCTCGATAATATTTCGTATTTACCTTGACGCCAGGCTAAATGAAATCGATTGGAGAGCGCCCAGCTGCAGTTACAGCGGCCCAAACCATTACTTTTGGCGGATGCTGCCTCCTGGTGGAAAATGGATGACTTAAATTCTCGTATGAACGGTCGGTCAAATAAACCCTATCGTTTGGGGAGTTTACGAATTGCTCAGTTTGAAAAATTTTGTCGTCAGAAAACACAATTTTTGCTTCCTCCATAGTCTAGCGTAGGTGCACTAGCCTGCCATCCCAAAGTATCGAATCCCATGTAAAGCACAGTCCTCGCACTTTTCGAAACTTACCTACATTCCTAGTTTCTATAAAAATATATTAAGAAAAACTTACTTTCTCAACCCCAACAACCTTATCCTTCCAATCCTTGCTCCCGCAAAAATAGCGCATTATTTGCATTGTGACTGTTAAAACAAGCAAAAGCAAAGAAAAACAGACAGTTACACATTGCATCAGTGGCGCAAGCAAGAGGAAGCGGGAAATCGCGGTAATAGCGAAGGCACATCAAATTTAGCGAAGTCCTCAACCATCTGTGTGATCCTTCTGCCAGAAAAATGGGACACACAGATGGCGCTTTAAGCAGTAAAGAAGGCGTTGTTCCTAAGCAAGGAGAGGTGGGCATTCCCACTACTTAGGACTGGTAAAAAACCATAATGTTCGGAAATTGATAGCTTTCGGCCAAGCGAAGCAACTCCTCCACTCTTTCAAGTTTGACTTGTTGCTGCTTTGGTGTGAGTTCATGTGCCTTTTGGATCTTGTAAGGTTTGACTTTGAGATTTGAATTGATTTTTCAGTATGCGGCGGATGCTTGGGTCAGATATTTTCAGTTCTTTCGCCATTTCATTGGCACTACGTCGAGGATTTCGCTCAATTCGCTTCGTCACTTTTTGAACCATTTCACGCAGTCTTCTGATGACCACCTTCATGCCCGTGGATTAGCTGCGCGAGCGGTCTGAAGTTGCTTATACTTCGAGTGCCAGACCCTGTTGTTATTCGACAAACGCGGTTCTGAATTTGCTTGCTACTGTGTCTATTACTCACACATATACGACTTCACGGTTAACCTACTTTTGCTACTGGGCTTTTGAGTATTTATTTAACTTCTTAAGCATGCATGTAACCGAAATATTTGCAATTTCAATGCTAATGGGATCATAAGTATACATTTACTAGGTTTTGACATATGTACTTGTAATGTGAGCAACTCCTCTTTTATGTATAATAGAGATGCCCAAAGCGCAAATCTTGTTAACGGGTGTTTACTAGTAATAGCAAAGGCAAGGTATGCAAATTTGTACCACAATAGGAAATAGAGGCTGTCAAAAGGTGAGTTTGGACCCAAGCTTCACTTGATGTGTGGGTGGGAGTCTTGCCTTCAGATAACATACCATACTACAGCCATTCATACAATGTACTATATGTACTATGTATATTTTGATATCGCTTTATCAAGTGGGAACTTTAAGGCTTCCTCCATTCTTCTTTTTACAATGCACCTGAGTACTCACGTTGTTTCTCATATTTGAAGTCAGGTAAGAAAATTAGATTGGCACAAAATAATTCTTTTGCAAAATGGATGAGAAGCTGCTTGGCATCAACGTTGATATCATTTAGTCGTAAAAATTGTAATCTATTGTACAATATTATGTAAGAACTATGTAAATATTGTGTTATATAAATGCGCATACATACATACATACTTGCAGGCATGGACAGAGAAATAGCGCAATTACCTTTAAACGAATTCTTATTTCTTAGAAGGTTGACTGATATTCGTGCACACATACTTTTATGCCAATGTATGCTGTGAATCACTTCAATAGAACAATAAGTCCTATTAACTTTTTAATGTTTCTTTTGCCATTCTTATGCGAAATGCCTATTAATGAGCAGTTACAGTTTGTCAAGAATAACTTTTGGCACAGGAGATAAATTCAATTTTCGACTTCATTACTAAAAAATAGCTCTTTATTTATCTTTTTTGCACTGATTCATATTTATTCACAGCATTTAAATGGAATTAATACAAAAAAACTTGAAATTCTTTGGAAAAACAACAACTAAAGCAACAAAAACAAATAACACACTATTTCGACATTGTGTGTCACAAATTGTTTTCACAAACTTTAATACCAGCTTTTTTTTATTAAACACATAATGTGAAAACGTAATTTTTTGATTAATTTTATATTTGGTATGATAATCGTTAGCTTTTCATGCTCTTTTTCATGGATGGCACCAATTTCTTTACATCGTATACGTTCGGTATATTCTACCGATCCTCCATTATTGCAGTTTTTAATGCTGCTGCATTCTTTGGATGCCTTTTAGAGATTCTTTTCTTCCAAAGGTCGACACCTTTCCAATCGCGTTTATGTTGAGATTCTGGGCCGCACTTATGGAGAAGCCACATCTGCACATTATGCACATTATGCCCCTTACGATTTGGATCATTAGCTTAGTAAAATTTGCAATTCGGTTTATTCCCAGTGATAAACCCACATTTTTTAGCACTGCCGACTAAGTTCCACTGTCGACTATTGTTTGGCGTCAATTGTGTCGTCAATAAACTCCTTCACATGAAATGCACCCCCTAACTATAAGGGAAATGTTTCCAAATTTAACCGTGGAAATTATATTTCGATTTTGTAAAGCTATCAAGGGCTTGCGCCATACTCTAGTCAGTCCATCCAAAGTATTAGCTTTGTTTCGTCGCAAAATACATTGTAACAATAATCTTCTGGTTCGAAAATGTGGGCGTTCTTCTACATTTTGTGCCTGGTTTTCTGCGTGCTGATCTTGATGAATATTTGTGGTGCCGTATGGCTTAAGCTCAATTGACTCTGGCTGCTTCAAGAGAGATAACAATACCACACTCCTCGCTAAGCTCCTTTGCAAGTGTTCTCAAGGTTTTAATCCAATTTTAAAGGTATTTTAAAAACACATATTTAAATTTTAAGTCCGAATAAAGGAAAAATTGTTATTATTCTTCTTAATTGGCGCGATAACCGCTTACGCGATTTTGACCAACTTTAACAAAGCGCGCCAGTCGTTTCTTTCTCGTGCTAACCGGCGGCAGTTGGACACACCAAGTGAAGCCAAGTCCTTCTGCACCTGATCTTTTCAACGCAGAGGAGGCTTTCCTCTTCTTCTGCTACCATCAGCTGGAGCAGCATAGAATATTTTCAGAGCCGGAGCGTTTGTATCCATTCCGACGACATGACCCAGCCAACGTAGCCGCTAGATCTTTATTCGTTGCGCTATGTCTATGTCGTCGGAAAGCTCATACAGCTCGCCTTCTAACGTGCAAAGGTCCAAAATATTCCGAAGAATCTTTTGCTCAAACACCCCAAGAGACGACTCATGCCATTGTTCATACTTCTGCGCCATACGCTAGGACGGGCATGATTAGAGCCTTCTAGAGTGTTAGTTTTGTTCGTCGAGAGAGTAAGTAGCAAGCGAAATTCTTCGAGAATTCGTTAGTTAAGATAATTCAAGCTGCTTTTTGTGGTAAATTCTCGTTTGTTGTAATTTCAAATGTAATTGTTTCCTTTAAAATCGTTATTGGGCATAAAAAAGGGAAGCGGATCTCACTTTTCTTCACTTGAAAAGAAGACCATTATTTGGGACGATTGCGAAATTTGAGACCTTTAGAAAACAAATAAAAATTGCAGAAATCATGAGTGGTTCACGTAAAATGGGATACAATGCCTTAAAATTTATTAGTACAAAAGAAAATAGGCTTAAAAGTAAGAAAGTTCGAAAGACATCTGTCGAAAGACTGCAATGCAGCAGGATAAAGTGTTCGTTAAGAAAAGCAGGCGTGACTCTTTTAAAGCCCCTCGGTCAATAACATGGGAAGTAAATGAGGAATATAGCCGGAATATATCATCCAGAGTAATGCGAAGATACTTCGGCCAAAATAAATTGAGCAGCGCGTCAGCAGAAAAAAGTCTTATTCTCTTTGGCAAATGCCCCTACAAGCAAAGACGTTAGCTTCTCGGAAATAATACGTTTTACGGACGAAACTGAAATTGATATGTGTGGCCCTATTGGGAAGACTTTTGTGCATCATGAAAAAAAATCTGGAGTTCAATCCCCGGTAGACAGCAAAAACCGTAAAGCACGCTGGAGGTATCTTTAATGTTAGGGGATCATTCGCTTGGAATGGAGTTGGACCCATAGTGAGAATAAATGTCAATATGGATAAGTTTGCCTACTTTGATATTCTCAAAAATGCGACGGAGTCATATTCCTTCGATTCCGTGTCACTAAATGGTTTATTCATGTTCAAAATGTGATAAATGTCGATTTGTTGAGCTCCTTGTAATTATGGATACTGATTTGTTATTTATTTTCCTTGCTTTTTTTTGATAATACTGAAAATTATAGATATAGTAAAAATAATCATCATTATTTGTTATTCTATGTACCATTTCTCCGTCCACAGCTGTGTGTGTTAATATGTTACCAAGGAAACAGTTTCTTCACTTCTGCTTAAAATAATGAAAAAATATATGTTTGTATATGAATATTATAACAAATATTTATGGATTTGGTGTTTTTTTGTTTTTATTATAGTAAATAATAAGAAGATATATTGCTGATGCATACTAATATGCAGCACATGGCTGTACCTTGTTATTTTACTATATTCTCAATACATAAATATCTATGTACTTACAGGCCTTCCACTCAAATCGAAAATTTTTGGATACAGATACTAGCGAAAATGTTGTTGCGCTAGATCAACTTGATAAATTAAAATATTCGTAGCAAATTAAGATATACAAAAGTTTTGTAATTATTGTTTAAAAAAATCTGTATGTTAAATAAAATAATATCACTGAAAATCCTATAGCAAAGCTTACATCAAATACTCTCGTTTTTGTTTTTTTTTTTTGTGTCGGGATAACTAGCAAGTACAGCACTCAGACAACATTATGTCCATTGTACTACACTCGGGCTTCCTTTTTAATTTTGTTTGAATCTATACGACCTCCGAAGAAATCTGAGTAGATCTTGTGGTGCGAAGTAGCCAAGGTGGTCGCTTCTTAATATTACATCAGTGCGAAAGACCTCAAACCTGATTCGAGCGAAGACCGGGCAGACGCACAGAAAGCTGTCCGCCATCTCATCCGTCTCTCCATATGCTGGCAGAGTGCACTGTCTGAGATGCCTACCTTTTCGCCCATAGAAAGTGGCCCATCGTCAAGCCAAACAGCTACCTACAATCCCTTCTACTTAATGGCAGGAGGATCTGCGACAAGCTCGCTTGTGGCCTGAAGTAACACGATTGGTAACCGTAGCTTTGATGAAGGGAGTGGCAGAATGGGTTCCGGGCCAAAGAAGTTGGCCTCAGAGGCCATCGTAGCTAAAGAGTCAGAGGACTCGTTAACCGCAACACCCACGTATCCCGCACCCATGTTAGCATCAGGATATTATGTCTACCGACTTAGTTCATCCTGAATTTACAGGACTGAAAGTGGTTGGGGCGCTGTCTAATATTATGAGCGCAGCTTTGCTATCGGTGCAGATAAATACAGATCTGCCTCTCCACCTGTTTTCCACAACATAGTTTATTGCTTATTGAATAGCATACACCTGCGCTTGAAACACAGATGCGTACATTCCAAGAGTAGTAGTTTTTTTTCGCTGGATTCCACGTAGACACCAGAGCCGGAACCGTGCTCGGTTATGGATCCATCCGCGAAAATGCGAAAACAGTGTTTGTCGGACTCATGTTCAGAGTTTGACCACAATTGAGTCTCTAGGAGCACTACACTGTATTTCTTTCTAAGTACGAGTCCGGTTGGCATGGAGTCAAGGGGCATGAAGAGAATCATTGGATCGCAGTCCATACCTTCTCTGCTGTTTAATGCCAGGCAGGGGCCGTAACAATTCCCATTGTGTTTCAGCCTGCAGATGGCCTTCAAGGCCTCTCATTGGATGAAAACATCATGTGATGGTAGACTAACCAGATCATCT
Organism: Anastrepha obliqua; assembly: GCF_027943255.1. Taxonomy (NCBI): domain Eukaryota; kingdom Metazoa; phylum Arthropoda; class Insecta; order Diptera; family Tephritidae; genus Anastrepha; species Anastrepha obliqua. The sequence goes on from NC_072894.1 coordinate 17,062,403, forward strand.
AATACTTAATACAGGGTGGCTGATGAATTTTGCTACATTAAGAAACTGAAATAACTTTTTTTTTAGTGTATGGAATTCATTTATTTTTTTTTTCAAGTTGAAGGTCATTAAATTTTATTAAATGTAGCTTAACTAGTTTTAAAAATAATTGAATTTAAATGCCCCCCATGCTCGTTGACACAAGTGCGGCATCTTAGTAAAAAGTTGTTCATTGCTGCTTTGAGAGTTGCGACAGGAATAGCCGCAATTGTTGCCCGAAGGGATTGTTGTAGTTCATCCAAATTTGTTGGCTTTGTTTTATAAACTCCTTGTTTACATAAACCCCACAAGAAAAAGTCAGGTGCAGTAAGGTCAGGCGACCTGGGGGGCCAACGAAATTCGGAGTTTCTTGAAATCAGTTTATTGGGAAATTTTCGTCGCAACTCTGTCATAACAGTCTGGGCTATGTGAGACGTTGCCCCATCTTGTTGAAACCACACAGAGTTAAAAGGAATTCTCTTTCGGCGTAGTTCTGGATAGAAAAATTCTTTCAGCATTTTCAAATAACGGTCTCCAGTAACCGTAACGGTGTGACCTTTTTCTTCAAAAAAAATAAGGCCCGACAATACAGCGTGAAGAAACCGCACACCACACTGTCACGCGAAGAGGATGCAATTCCGTCTCGTTGAGTATCTGTCGGTTAGAGGTACTCCATATTCGACAATTTTGTTTGTTCACATTGCCGTTTAAATCGAAATGGGCCTCATCAGACATGAAAAGGCAGTTTAACATGTTTTGGTCTTCTTCCACCATTTGCAGGATCTTCTGGCAAAATTCCAAGCGAATCGGCAAGTCTGCTGCATTCAGTTTGTTAACCATTTGAATTTTGTAGGGAAATCAGTCTAAATCTTTGTGCATTATTGTTTGCAAAGACTGTCGGCTGATACCAAGTTGAGCAGATAAGCTTCTTGTTGAAACCCTTGGATTGCTTTGTATAGCTGCAGCTACAGCAGCGATCGTTTCCTCCGTCCGAACTGGTGGGTTTCGATGATAAGGCCTTCTTGCGACTGTTCCTTGCTTAGTAAAATTATTCACCAGTCTCATTATGGTCCATCTGCTCGGGGGATCGCCGCCAAACATCCGCCTGTACTCTCTCTGTACCAAAACTACGGACTCCAGTGCGTGATAGCGGCGGACTATCCAAATTCTTGTTTGCGTGCCCCAGTTATCCATTTTAATAAATTTTAAAGATCAATCTGCAAATTAAAACAAAAATGGAACAGATAACTTAAAAAGAGAAAAAGTTATTCCATTTTTTTGGTAGCGGCTTTCATCAGCCACCCTGTATTATTCATAACCTAGCAGTAGCAATCACAGTCCATGACTTTTAAAACAGCTTACAAAGATCGACACATTTTTCATAAAACTTCTTAAAATTTAATGAAATTTTTTAAGGCGTACAGCTTTTCAGCGTATTTAAGCTCATTAGAATATGGCCAATATTTGAAGTTGCTGCTGTCAATTTAGAAGTTGTGACGTTTCTCATAGCAACACTTACTGTTACAATATATAATCAAAATTCATGCTTAGGTGAAATAAAAAAAATTAAGATGTTGAAAAAGCCTTCTTTGTAGTGGGGTATGCCCCATGTTATCAAAATTATTTACCTAGAAGTTGCGTAAGAAGATTTACGCTCTAACACTTCCCCGACTATTTCGTAGTAGGCTTAACTATTTACTTACTTCATTTAAATTCATGAAGTTTGCCGAACTAAACCTGAAATTATTCTCACGAACTAAAAGTCTGTATTTATGTTTTTGTTTATTATTTACTTTCACCATTCGAAAAAACTCGTCAAGTCTCGTACATATGCAACCAGGTTACTAACGGATGAGCGCTTCTTCTTTGTAATCAATTACTTATTCACTCACTCTCTTGTTCGTTAAAGAGACTTTACTGGGTTCACTCTAGTGTTGACACTTTGGTGGCTTTGTCACTGTGAATAAAGTGAGAGATGTAGCAAGTGAATAAACATATTAACTTGCTTTCCTATTACTTACATACATGAATACATACATATAAGAGTATACAGTAGATTCTGTTTTTATGCGGTAGCAAGAAACAGCATAAAAAAACAGCATAAAAAAAGCTACCAGTTCTATAGTAAATATATAGATACGTTTCAAAAGTGCTAAGAACCGCATACATCTGAAATAATGTAATAAAATCGCATAAAAAAAGGGTACTAGTCCCATATTATAACTATAGATACGTTCCATAGACCGCATGAACCTGAAATAATTAAATAAAATCGCATAAACAAAAAATTGTATTTTTGAAAACTATAATATATCTTTATTTAAGAAATGTCAGAATCGAAAAAACAAATTACATCGTCAGAAATAGAATCAGAAAATACCCGCATGTTGCGCATTCATTTAGGATTTGGCTTAAAATCACTTTCGTCACTTGAGGAAATGTACACGTCTGATCTAGATGGTGATGCAGGCGGTTCCATACTTTTAGGGTTAGCATTTCTGATGTAATCTGTGATGAGTTCTTGCTTAGCTGGTTTAGAATCTTGTTTATACAATTCCCGATAGGTCGGAATGCATTTTTTAATTTTTTTTAAAACCGCACTATTTCAAAACCGCATAAAAATAGAATCTACTGTACTTGACATACAAGAGTGATGGTAAACAAGATTGCGAAGACGATTTTTGAGTGGAATTTCTGCGTGAAAATGCGTACAAGAATGCAAGAAGAAATTTTGGAGGAAAAATGTAAGCAATGCGAACAAATGAATTAATTCAAATTAAAATGGCAAAATTTTTAAAAATTAAATAAGAATACAAACTTTAATTATGTAAGAATAGATTGCAATGATTTTCGGCATAAGGTAAGTATGAAAAATAATAATGGTAAAATGCATGTGTTACAAATTTTTGTAATTTTGAATAGAATAAAAGAAACGCAACTCATCGCTAGGAGTTTTTCAGATACTCTATGTATATTCTTAGTCCTGCCATAAGTTCTGTTACAAGCTAAGTCCGTTATAGATGTGAAATTATAATACTTCCTTTAATGAAATTAGTTTCATTTAATCATGTAAATAGTAAAAATAAATTGTTTAATTTTCATCCGAAATGGTTTTTTTTTTAGTTTTTTTTTTGGGAGGAGGTTGAAATCAAAATGTCGGAAACATCTTAGAGGTGCCATCAAACCAATGTTATGTGGGGCACGCTCCCACTATTACTATAACAATACTCCACCTCGGCTAACTCTACCCTGGGACCACAATAGTATAATTTCTGGGTAGAGCTACGTTTTTGTCCGAAGACACAACAGGTACCAGCGTCCTCTCCTGCAGGCATGTGAAGGCTATACACCATCGATAGTCCCAATTACTCCCACTGTGTTTGAAGGTGGTTCTGAAGTAAAGGAGACATCGGAAAACTTGCAGTCGTGTGATCTTAACTCACTACCGTCTTGTCTTCTGTACGATACTATATTGAGTGTTTCGCTCAAACGTCTGTGCTTGTTGTCGCTTGTTCCGCTTTCTCTGTTGCTGCAAATGTTGCTGAAACGCTTTGCGTTCCCTATCAATATGGCGCAGTCGTGTCATGATCTTAGTTGCGAAAGCTTGCGCTGTCTCCCACTTACCGCTGATTGCGCACATATTTCGCAAGAGGGTGCTGGAGGATGGTTGATGACCCAGGGCTTGCTCCAGGATAGCTCGTTCCTCTCTGAAGCGGTCGCAATAAAACTTGACGTGTTCTGCGTTTTTTGTCAGTATTCGGGCATTTTGGACAGAAAGGGTCATCTGCCAGCTTAAAACGGTCCAGGTATTCCTGAAAAGTGCCATATCCGCTAAGAAAATGGTTCGAAATGGTCACACTTTGCTTTTACAGAAGTCTTCATGGATATTGACGTCGCTCCTCGAACCACAGAATGTTTCTGACCACAAACTGTAGTCCAATGGATTTAGATCTGGAGTTCGAGACAGCCAATCTTCTGCGGCTATGAACCCAGAAATATTGTGTTTAGCCACTGCTGGGTGGCTTTTGTCTTATGGGGTGGAGCGGAATCTTGCTGAAAGATCCAACGCTCCCCATTAAAGAGAGTACTGCTTACCTGCTTCGCCACGCCTTCTAAGATATCCTCCTGGTACACTTTTGCCCCGGTTTTAACCCGTTTTTTCAGAAATGAAGAGATGAACGATTTGACACGACACTCCCCACCAAACCATTCCGGAGGCTGGATGGTGGCCTCACAGAACCCTTGGAACGACATTTGTTGCGTCATTAGAAGTTTTATCATAGTTTTTGTCGTTCTGCAACAGTGAACGTTTTCTCATCTGTGAAAAGAATATTTTGATGGTCGTTGATCGCGTGCGAGGGCCACCATTCCTTATTCTGTATGTCATTTCAAACGTTGGGGAAAAACGATTTATCGTGCGTTTTTCAACAAGCCACCAACAAAGACTTTAACCTTGAAAGAACAAAAATCCAACACAAATTCTGCAGCCTCATCTGCTAATATTATAAATGTTTCTCTCCCCAAACCAACAAATCAACAATCCAGAAATTCACCAAAAACCAACTCACCTTCAACAGAACAAACATCAAATACAGTTTCATCAGCATCATTCCCAAATTCTTCTCTGAAAAAATTCACTGTTCCAGCATACAGTAACAAATTTCAACCTTTCTCACGAAACTCACTCAATTTCAATAGTAACACAGACTCAAACTCTCTCTCACAATTGATCCTCACTGCAAATACACTCTCAAACTTAATTTCAATTAACGATCACTCAAACACTCAACCGGCTACTCAAACGGCTTTTACAAACTTTACCACTATCAACTCTCAAACAACTAATTTCAACAACAAAAACGATTACGATATGTACGAAGAGACAACACGCACACCATCCGATAAACAATTCACTCACACAACAAATACTTACTTAATCTCCGATATTACAAACACTAACAATAATGAAAATGTTGACATGAATGACAACTTATAAAGTGATGTTAAGCAACCCCTTTTTTTCTTACTCTGTTAACGAACATGAAGATCTTACAGTGGAATATAAAAGGCTACATCAGTAACTTTCTCGGTCTCCAATTGTTGATAAACAATTTCAACCCAGGTATTATATGTCTTCAAGAAACGCATTTTCCCATACTCAAAACAACACAGTACTCCCAAAAGGGTACACCGGATACTTGCAAAGCTACCTACAATAAATTTCTCTAAACAGGGAATTGCTATATTGATAAGAAATCATATACCTCATAAAAAAACATATGTTACTTCATCGATCGTATCGATAGGAATTGAAATAGCAATTGATTTTAGTTTCACAATCATAAATACTTACATTCCACCGCACCAAAATTTTTCCACCAACGAATTAGCCACAATTACCCGCAACGCCACACCCCCAATAATACTCACTGGCGACTTTAATGCTTGGAGCCCTTTATGGGGTTCAAAGAAATCTAATGAAAGAGATATCCTAATCGAAGACGTTATTATTTGCGAAGGCCTGGTAGTTTTGAATGACGGATGAGCCACCCACTTTTCCACACATCAGTCGTTTACCCATGTAAACCTCACCATATGCTCTTCTATGCTAGCCCCAAAGTGCACTTGGCAAATTCTGGACAGCCTTCACGGTAGTGACCATTTCCCTATTGTCACTAGCATGCAATCCACGCTCGTCTATGAACTAATTGGACCAAAACTTAAATTTAAAATCGACGTGGCAAACTGGCCTTTATACCAAAATCTTTGCACTCATTTTTCCTCTCAATCTAATCACTCACACAACATAAATAAAGAAGCGGCTAAATTAAATAAAATAATTCGTTATGCAGGAAATATGTCAATTCCACAATCCAAACCCTTCCGCACAAAATCAGTTATACCCTGGTGGAACTCAAACATTGAGAAGCTCAGATAAGAGAAACAAACCCTTTGGAAAAACTTTAGAAGATCTAGAAGCGAGGAAAACTTCATCGTATACAAAAAAGCCAAATCCAACTTTAAAAAGGCGGTCAAAGAGGACAAAAACTTGAGCCTAGAAAACCTTACCTCAAAAATTAACCCAAATTCTTCTATTAAAAAGATCTGGAACGACATAAAAATTCTGACAGGTAACAGAACTAATACTTCTATTAAACCAATAAACACCGGTTCAAAAATCATAACAAGCGCTTCAGAAATTACAAATTTTTTCGGTACCAATTGGTCTCTCTGTTCCGAAGACAAACACTTCCATGCAGAGTTTATAAGGCAGAAAAACACAACACCACACAACAACTACAGACCATCCAGCATCTCAAATCTTGCATAGAGAATAGAAACTAATATAACTTCTGTAGAATTAGAGCAAGCACTAAAAAGATCTAAGGGGCAAGCCCCAGGTTTCGACCGCATCAACTACCCCATGATAGCAAACCTTCCTCCGACAGTTAAAAGCCGAATGATTCATTTATTTAAGGGGTTAGGTGGGTTACAGAGGTTCAAAAAAAGGGTATTTTTACTATTTTTTTTTAATACATACAATCATATATTTTATTTAAACAATTCAGCATATCAAAGATACATATTTAAACAGTATTTTGTGAAATTTTTATTTAAAAATTCCGAAAACTCAGCCGTTGGTACCTCATCTCCCTTAACGTTTCACAAAAAAATGCTCTTGCCGTGGACAGCATAACTCATAATTGGTTCATTTAAAATCAAAAAACCAAAAATATTTCGTTAGTACATGGATAAATCTCGTTACTGGACGAAGGAAAAAAAAATAAAATTTAATTTGAATTTTTGACAGACTTTGAACAAAAAAACACATTTTTTGGTCAAATTTTCGTCATGTGTTGGCTCGAAAAAATTAGTTGTAATAAAAATAAAAAAAAATCCTTCGTTCAATAACTTGATAATGTTATTCCAAAGATGTGTGCAAAATTTGAACAAAATCGCTTCATAACTTTTCGAGAAATCGTGTCCACCGACTTAAAAAATCGAGTTTTGAGATAAACGCGTATACCTGCGAAACGCTGCACTGACATGGCCTGATGGGCGGAACTTCTGAAGGGTCTATCTCGTAGAATTTTACTCGGATCAATTTGAAATTTTAGGAGAATATTTTAAACATATTATACTATTTAATAAGACAAAAAAAAAAAATCGATTTTTTGAAATTTTCAAACCCACCTAACCCCTTAATAACATTTTTGATAGAGGCATTTACCCTCAAGACTGGAGAACGGCAGTGGTTGTTCCAATCCCCAAGCAAAATAAACCTACATCGGAAATTTCCGGATACAGACTTTTATCGTGCGTTGCCAAAACATTCGAAAAAATTATTGCCAAAAGGATAATGTGGTTTGTTACCAGAAACAACTAAATTAGCCGCAACCAAATTGCTTTCAGAGGTAAACAGAGTACAACCGACGTGCTGCTGCACCTGCAACATTACGTGTCTAATGCACTTTCATGCAGAAATCACGTTAGCATATTGGCAACGGATTTCGAAAGAGCTTTCGACCGTATCGGTGTGCATGTGGTCCTTCAGCGGCTCGTGGCTTGGGGCACTGGTCCAAAAATCTTTAATGTAGTTAAAGCTTTTTTGACCTGCCGCAAGTTTCGGGTTACAATTAACTCTCAGTATTCAAATACCTTTCCTCTTCACAACGGTATGCCCCAGGGATCGCCATTATCGGTGATTCTGTTTATAATTGCTTTTGAACAACTGAGCAAAGTAATATTCAAATACAAAAAAATAGAACATTCAATTTATGCTGACGATGCTATACTGTTCACAAACATAACTGACATGGATATAATAAAATCATTATTCACAAATATTTTAAGTGACATAAAAACATGGGGCAATTCGTCCGAAGCTAATTTATCAATTAATAAATGTAAAATGCTTCACATTTGTAGAAAAATTAACTGTAAGAAATTTAATTTGTACCTTGACAGCATAAATATTGAACTTGTTAATTATATTAAAATTTTAGGAATAATTTTCGAAAAAAATTTTAGTTTTAAACAACAATGTATAAATTTAAGAAGTAGCCAGCAGCCAGACTAAATATTGTAAAATTTCTTTCCTCAAAACATAGTTTAATTCATGTTAGCACCCTAATTAACGTTACGAAAGCATTAATATTGTCAAAAATCGAATACGCTCTGCCCGTATACGGATGGTGCGCTGTCGGCAGTTTGAAACTTCTTTACAAACCTTACCACACCACGGTGAGAAGAAGCATCCATGCATTCCCAACTTCTCCCACGTTTGCCATCCTTGCTGAAGCAGGACTACCAAGTATTTTGGAGCTAGTAACTAAATCTACATACAAGCTTATCCCCAAACTTTATAACGCCCACAATGAGCTCCCCTGCAAGGATGTTTCGTCAACAATTAAAAGCTAAGAAAATTACAAGGTCGAGTCATCGATTCGGTGATGTGTACGCTTTGCTAAAACATTAAAAATCATCCTTCGACCTCAACTGATCAAACCGGAAAACGAACCACACTGAAACTTAAACCAATCATCATTTATTTTGGAATCAGAGAAATTTCCTAAAGAAAGTACTACCAGTGCCACCTTTAAACAATCCTTCCTTAATATAATTGAACCACACCGGAAGAACGGGGGGAATTTTTTATACACTGACGGTTCGAAAACCGATTATAGCACTTCGTTTGCAGTTTTGAGAAGTAGTGGCACGCTAATTACCCGAGGAATCATTGACCAACATTGCTCAATATTTACAGCCGAAGCTTTAGCCTTAAAATAAACTACCGATTACGCAAAAAAAAATAAGGGGAAATTTGTAATTTGTTCCGACAGCAAATCCGTAATCAATGCAATACGCAACATAGGCAACGCTAACAATATCGTATCCGAAATCAGAACGACATGTATTAAAAACAGCAATAAAATCCGAATCATGTGGGTACCAGGGCACAAAGGCTTAGAAGGAAATGAACTCACAGACCACGTTGCAGATGATACACATTTAACACCTTGCTTCACGTTTCACACAACAAGCAACAATGACATTTTAAACGCAATTAACAGAAGATTAGCCCTTGATAAACAAACTAAATGGCTTAATTATAATAATAAGTAGATACACATTGATTAATAAAGATGGAGAAAAAACTATTTTCCCAGCACATCTACTCGACAGCAGACACAAACATTCATTCGCCTTGGTATTGGCCATACTCACCTCACACATGAACACTTAGGTATTACAAAATTCACAACGTACAGCATGCCCCTTTTGCAACAGCACACTGCCCACAGAGCATATTTTAAACGACTGCAGTCAACTAAATGTCTTTCGACTAAAATTTTTCGGAATTATATCACCCAGCACACTTCTAACTATGTACTATAAACCTTGAAAACATGTCTAAATTCATAAACTATCTTAAAGCTTGTAATATACTACATAAAATCTAAATAATTTTAAACTTTGTACTTAGATATTAAACACAATATATGTATATGTACATTTTACAGGATTAACAAAAACGCAATTTTAAAAGAGAGTCGAAGGCCTTGGCTGCTAGCACTCCTGTTAGTTATTAAGTACAATATAATAATTGCATTATTGTACCTAATCATAATAAATAAATAAATAAATAAATGACAATTACATATACTTAATTCTCATAATTTAAGCAGATTAGGGAAATCTTCAATGGCAACATTGCCGAAAAATGACTGTTGACGATGGCAGTGTGACACGCAGTTGAAATCCTTTTCCTAAGCTCCTAAGCATTAAGTAAAGCTGTCTAGTAACGTTTATTAATCAAAAGCTGAAAAACTTGTTTTTTGCGACGTCCGTTTTTCGTGAATGTCTTAATAGAAAGGAACTAAATTAGCTGCTATTTGACAGGTGCTGAATGGCGAATGAGAGAAAAATGGAGAGCTAAGAAAATGTGAAATGGGTTGCCAAAGGGACCTTTCGCAACAATGGCAGTTTATATCTATTGTGAATGAAAAATAATGAGATTTTTAAAGAGAAGTACAAGAAAGACTAGCAGGTGTTTGCAATAACACTTTCAAAATTTCCCTAACTGTTTTGATATTGCGAGCAGTTTAAGAAAAAGCAAGTTAAGCTTTTTTTAAATATTGTAATAAATTAGTTTTTCCGATCAGGGCAGGTCATACTCGTATTTGTCGCCTGTGATCCATCTTTTACTGACAAAACTATCAAATAAACAAATAAGTTTTCCACTAATCTGCGTAAGACTCGTCGTAACACTACAATTTTAATCAGAGTTAACTGTCGCCGTCTGTCTAGGCTAAAACTTGAAAGTAAGAAAAAGGTAAAAAAGAAAGAAAAGAAATGTGCGAAGCGGTCTAAATCAAACCGAATACCGTCTTATTCCCTTTCTGTACTCACTGAAGAATGAGTATTTACCAACCCGCCTATGAAATAATCGAATAAAAGTAGTTTTCCCACACTTACTTTCTCACCATATGATAATTATTCACGTCCCTCCTCGAACTTCTATATGTAGCCAGTATCCTGTTACTTTTTCACTAAAAATGAAGTACCTATTTTGCATCTACAATTTAAATACTAGTAACTTGCTACTGTGGGCAAAAAGTAAGGTGAATTTATTTGCCAAACTTCGCGGGATTAAAATTTCGCTCTAGTTATTTTTTTCATGAGTTGGCAGCACTGTTAATAACATCTGGACCAACTTTCATTTGAATGTCATTATCAGTAATATATTTACGCTTGTGTTTACCAAACGACCAAGAGTGCATTTTTCGATTTTCACAATGTCTGATTTGATTGAGCAGAGAAGTGCCATCAAATTTTGTTTGCGGATTGAAATTTCGGCTGCGGAAACGTTTAGCATGTTGCAGAAGGCATTTGGTGATTTGACCATGTCGCAGAAAAATGTTCATAAGTGGTACAAAGACTTCAAAGAGGGTCGAGAACGTGTTGATGACTTGGAGCGCTCCGGACGACCATCGACGTCAACAGATGACCAACACGTCAATAAAGTGAAGGAGTTAGTGCTGAAAAATCGTCGGTTGATTGTTAAAGACCTTACTGATATGATCGGAATATCAGAAGGATCTGTGAAAACCATTTTGAAAGACCCTTTGGGCCTACGAAAAGTCAAATCTCTTTTGGTACCGAAAACTCTCAATTTTTTGGAAAAAAGTCGTCGCGTTGATGTGTGTGAAACAATGCTTTCAGACTATCAGTACAAGCTCAAATGCATCATTACGGGAGATGAGATGCATTGGATTTATGCTTACAACCCTGAAACAACCGACCAATCAAGCGAATATCGTGCAAAAGACGAGCCCAGACCGAAAAAAGCACGTTAAAGTCGTTCAAAAATAAAGGTCATGATGACAGTTTTTTCGATTTTCGTGGTGTGGTGCACTATGAATTCCTTCCACCTGGCCAAACTGTTAATAAGGAATATAATTTGAGCGTTATGCGTCGTTTACGTAAAGCAGTTCGTCTAAAAAGACCAACAACTCTTGGTTTTTGCATCACGATAATGCACCGTCTCACACTGCACTCGTTCTTCGTGACCATTTCGCCAAAAATTCCACGCATATCGTTCCGCAACCACCGTATTCGCCTTCTTTGGCTCCGTGTGACTTCTGCCTCTTCCCAAAACTCAAGAGACCACTCCGGGGAACACGTTTCGAGTCGATTGAGGAGATAAAAGCTGAATCGAAGAAGGTGCTGATGGCTATACCGGAAATGGACTATTTGGCATGTTTCGGGGATTGGAAAAATCGTTGGCATAAGTGTATTTCATCGAGAGGGGATTATTTTGAAGGGGATGAAATTGATTTACAAGAATAATTGAAGATTTTTCATTTTACAACCAAATTCACCTTACCCACTGTAGTATATCGCAAATTTGACTAAGATACAAATTCATTCCATATTTTTTTTGGTTCTTTTTTAGAATTTATCATAGAATTGCTTTAAAGTGTCCGCAGACCCGCAATGAAATTTGAATAGCTACACTCTTCATTTCATATGCCCTCAATAATTTATTCAATGCATTAAATAAAGAATAATAAAGTAGCATAAACAGTCAATCATTTACCAATAACCCTTAAGGGAAAATTTGGAATTTATGTATGTTTTTGTAGCTGCTAGGTTGTTCAACAAGTTTTGCGGTTCTATAAGAAAAACACAGTTTTACGGTTTTAAATTCTCTTGATTATTCCGTATAGTTTCCCCAAACATCAATACACTTCTTTCAACGCGACTACGAAATCTTCGATGAAAACCGCTTTCTACAGATGATTTTTTTAGGTATGGAAACAGATGACAGTCGCTAGGGGCCAAATCTGGTGAATACAGTGGGTGTTCCAATAATTCAAGCTTTAATTCATAGCCATTGTCAGAATGCGTGCATTAACCTGATACAAAATATTTTTTTCTTTTGCTAACTTTTTCAAGAATTATTTCCTTCAGCTCGTCTAGAGGGTTACAATAATATTCAGAATTCATTGCTTTACCAGTTTGCAAGTATTCCATAAATAAAATTCCTTTCGCCTTGGCCGATATCCCAATTTGTGTACACGAACTTGAGCCAAAAAACCAGGTTCATACCACTCTTTAGTCTCTTGTTTTGATTTAGAGTTATTGTGATAAACCCAAGTCTCATCCATCGTCATGAATCGATGCAGAAAGTCCACTTTAGCTGTGGAACGCTCTAAATTTTGTTGAGAAAGCTGCATTCGAATCTTTTTTTGTTCCATTGTTAGCGAATGCCAATGTGGACACAGCTTTCTGAAACCCAATACTTCAGTCAACATTTTGTTTAAATTGCCCACTGAGATGACTAGGGCTTCTTTCAGTAACTCAACGATTTTCCAACACGAAATCAAATATTTTGTCTACGATTTCTGGTGTTGTTGCCGTAGATAGTCTTGACGTCCTTGACGTCGATAGTCTTTAAGGCTTGTACGGCCACATTTAAATTCAGCAACCCATATTTTTGCTGTGCTAATTGATGGCGAAAACTCCTTATACATTTTCAACTTTCGTTCATAAATTTCCTTTGCTTTTGAATTTTCCAAAAATACACATTCAATCACTGTCCGATATTTGATTTTTTCCATTGTAGAAAATACTGTGACACGTCAATACTAAATGGCTCGTAAAAAAGGAATGAATTGACAGATTGAAATGATGTACATACATATACGTACATATGCAGAGGGTACCAACATAACAAATACTAAGAAAAATTGTGGCTAGTAGCAACACCCTCTTCCATCGAACGGCAAGACTTATTGAAAAACCTAGTAAATTGCGATCAAAATTTGCTTCAATACCTGCACAACACTTTTCTATTAACCTTCATCAACAAATATAAATTATGCAAACAAATATTCTACGAGTATAAGCAGAAGCCAAACATTTAATATGCCGTTTGCTGCTGCCTTCCATCATCTTTGAATTTTACATTATTTTTATGTTGCTAGGTTGCACTTAGTGATGAGCGAGTTCGAGATGTTTTAAATGATTGTAGCTACTGATTTCCCTCATATTGATGATTCTCTCTCGCAGTCTCTGGCAAAGAATTTCCAGCCGCGTGGAACTTTAAATATCAATCGTCCAAAATATCTTCTTTATTTGTACATACAATTAATTAAAAAAATTGATTCCTTGTTATTAATACATATAATAATTATAATAAAAAATATTAGAAAATCATTTCCTTGTTGGTTGGGAAAAAAATAAATACGAGCAATTACAGTAATTATTGGATAAACGCGCCTCTACCATACATGCAATACACCTATATGGACAATATGTCCATGCCTATCCTGCTGTGAGAATGAGGACACTGCAGAGAATTTTCGGTGTAGCTGTTCGGCGTTTTCGAGAATTAGACTTAGGCTATTGGGTTACGAAGTTCTGAGCATGCATAAAGTTCATACTCTCCACTTCGGCGCCTCTTAAGACTCATAAGAAATAATTAATTAAAGCTCCTCATAAAAAATATCTGCCGTTCGCAGTCGGCTTAAAGCTGTAGGTCCTTCTATTTGTAGAATAACATCAAGACAAACGCCACAAATAGGAGAAGGAGCTCAGCCAAACACCCAAAAAGGGTGTATGCGCCAAATATATATGTATATACATATATAGGGCTTTTCAGTAAGAGCGCTTCAACTTTTGAACGTTTTTGAATAAAACACAAACGGTTTGACTTTTTTAACAAATTTTTTTTTATTATCGAGTTTGAACATATACATTTAAGTATGAAATTCGATTTCTTTTGCATGACCACCGCGTGCACGTTTTACGAAGTCCAATCGTTGAACCCAATTTTTGACCACTCTTTTGCATAAATCGGCCGAAATTCCACCAATTTCGTGTTCAATATTGGCTCTGAGCTCACAAATCGTCGCCGGCTTGTTACTGTAGACCAATGACTTCACATAACCCCAAAAGGGGACGGCTTGTTAAATGGACCGTAAAATGGCCGTAATGCTCTTAAAGTAGCAGCAACAGATCGATTATTTTCATAAAAAATTTGCACGATTTGCAATCGTTGCTCAAGTGTGTAGCTTTCCATGATGAAATGTATACTAATGAAGTTTACAAATGACAAGCGAAAAATAAAAAAATATTGCGTCGTTCGCCCTCCCTATCGGAAAAAGTTGAAGCGCACCTATTAAAAAACCCTATATAAGGTATCAGCGGCTAGAGGTCATTGACCTAGGAAAGAAAAACCGAGTAATCGTCTCTTGAAAATGACAAATGAACTTACTCGCAGAAGTAATAGACCACGGTGCAGACCCATCTATTCAACTCCTGTAAAGTGGAGATCAAATCGTAACATTTCTCTGATCTGGACTCCAGGACATAGGATTATACAGGGAAATCCCAATATAATAGAAGTAGGACTCAAAAGGCCCAGTGGGCTCCAAGCCATTCAATTTCCAAACTCGTATCTGTGTTTACCGGTTATTGGACGATCGGCACCGACGCGGAAAAGCTTGGTTTACCATTTAACCCCCATTATAGAAGCCGTGGGGTCCTTTCAGAGGAGGAGACTGTTGAGCACTTTTCCTGTGAATGTCCTGGCTTGGCATCTAGACAATTAAGTTCACTGGGTGCTATTTTCTTCGACATCCATCAGCCGTCTCCATTACATAAACAGCTCTGTACGTTTGCATATAAATTACCTCCCTTTGATTGCTGCATCCAAACACATTGCGAAAAAAGGTGACTGCCAATAAAGGAGTGTTACACATATGGCTTCTACGGAATGTTTTTCAAATTTATTTTAGCTTATACAAGGGACATAAAACGACTTGTTTTCATGTTACGCATAGTAAAGAAACACAAAAGCGATATTTTTATTGTAGTAAATATTCCTTATTCCGTAAGCTAACCATTATTTCAGTTAATAGAAATATTATACAATAATATAAAAGTCCGTCGACTCGAAAAAAAATGGAAATCATCTCGATTGTATGGTTGGGAAGCGAGCTGATTGCTGTCTCGATTGTACTTTAGCGACGATGGGGATAATGTCGATTGTTTAAACATCTTGGACTCGCCCATCAAAACGCTTGGCCATATGATTAGAGCACTCACCTTTGCAGAAAAGACTTTTAAAATATGCACATTTTCAAGAAAAAATGTATATACGAGGGGTGCCTTTTATTTGGCAGGATTTGGTAACCCTGGTGTTGCAATCTGGCAACTGACAGCTGTATCGCAAAGTTTGACATTTTTTGGCTTTTACGTACTCAGAACGTTTTGAAATACCAGCGCTATTTGTGTTGTTTACAGTAACTTAAAAGATTCATCTCGGCCCAAAAATGGAATTAAATCGTGAACATTTTCGTGCGATTAGTTTTACAACTTTCGACGTGGATTAACTCAGCAACATTGCATGGATGAACTTAATTCATTTTTTGGCGATGAAGCTCCATTAAGGACCAGTGTTTATCGATTGTATGGTGAATTCAATCGTGTTCGTAGTTCACTCCAAGACGAATTTCGTGAAGGTCGTTCAAAATCAGTTGTTGTTCCGAAAACCATTGATGCTGTGCGCGAACTGATATTGCAAGATCGTCATGTGACCTATCGTGAAATTGAGACAATCTTAGGCATTAGTGGGACCACAGCATACATTCAATATTGCATAAACATTTGATTGTCAAAAAATTTGTTCGCGTTGGATCCCACACAATTTGTCAATCGCTCAAAAAAAAGCTCGTGTCGATTGGTCGAAGGAAATGCTCAAAAAATACGATCGCGGGGCTTCGAAACACGTCTATGACATTGTGACAGTTGATGAATCATGGATTTACGCCTATGAACCCGAAAGTAAACAGCAGTCGACTGTATGGGTGTTTCAAGATGAGACAAATCCAACAAAAGTTGTTCGCACACGAAGCACTTGCAAGCAAATGGTCGCCTGTTTTTTCGGAAAAACTGGAAATGTCGCAACCGTGCCACTAGAATAACGCAGAACAGTAAATTCTGAGTGGTACACAACCATTTGTTTGTTGTCTTCCAAGAAATCAGGAAAACCAATCGCCAAAGACGGATCACTCTTCACCAGGACAATGCGAACTCTCACACATCGGCTCAAACAACTGCATTTTTGAGCACCCAAAACATCGAATTAATGGGTCATCCGCCGTATAGTCCTGACTTGGCACCGAATGACTTCTTTTTATTCCGGTACGTAAAAAACAAACTAAGAGGTCAACGTTTTTCGACATCTGAAGAAGCGGTTGCGGCATTCAGAATGCATGTTTTGGAGGTACCTCATCCAGAGTGGCAAAAGTGCTTCGACAATTGGTTCAAACGCATGCAAACGTGTATAGATCTTCATGGAGAATATTTTGAAAAACAATAAAGTGATTTTCGATGATTAAAATTTGTTTTTGTTTTCTAATCCCGAAATATAAAAGACACCCCTCGTATTTTATTTAAATTTCCCCTTCTGCGAATACGAGGGTCATTTACAAAGTCCGTGCAAAAATAAAAACTATTTAATTGTGTGAGAAAAACCTTTTCGACATAGTGTCCCTTTAGGTTTATACACTTCAACCAATTCTGTTCTAATAAGGTAAGTGACCCCAGGTGTATATAGGCACTACGAAGCACCGAACGATGACGCTGAACACACGTTCTTTAATTGCGACAGATGACACTTGGAATCAGATGCTTTGAGGGAGCGGATTTGCATCATCGCGTCGACCAATTTGATCGGCAAGATGATTGAACGCGAGGATAACTGATATAGCGAACCCAGACGTGGGTGAATACAATTCGTCAATTTTATGGACGTCGTTCTGGGCCCTCCCGAAGTAATGCAGAAAGTAGTTCCGGGAAGGGAGTCTCCCCAGAATAGGAGAAGGGATTGTTTTAGTAGCCATACCACACGACATATTAGGCGACGGTCGTTGTAAGTGCGCATTTTGTAGGCTTTTTAAACCCTATCTCACCCACCACAAAAAAAAAGAACCATATTTCCATTAAATTTACCACGTGGAAGAAAAATAACTCGACTTCCCCGATTCAAACGAATGGCAAGCACAAAGAAATATAATATTAGGTTGCAGAAAAATAAATTACTTTCTAGTCAGATGGCTGTGGTGATCGATATCTCGTAAAGTATCGATCAAACAATTGCAAGTTTATGCTTACTGTAAAGGTGACTAAAAAAGATCGATTACTATATTTGGTTTATTCCATTCAGTTGTGAGTTATAGGGTGTTAACAATGGAATTCAACAAAGAGAAAATTCGGTACATTTTTTTTTATTTGTTTTTTTTTTTTTTTTGATAAAGCCGAAAATGCAAGCCAGGTTGCTGAAATTGTGAATGGTGTTTTTGGTGTGGATACACTAACAGGTAATAACGTGTAATTTTGGTTTCGTCGATGCCGTTGAGGTATTTTTGATGTTAAAGAATGTTTCGATAATGCATCTTACTACCACACTACTACAAAAAAATGTAAAAAATAAAATTGGTTTTATGTACTATTTGTTGTCAATAATAATATACTATAAAATCAAAACGATCGCATTTTATTTTCTTAAAAAAAATTCCTAAAAGATATCTATAAACAATGAGTATTTGACCAAACTACTACCATTAACCAGTTTTAAACCTTTTACGCAAAATAAAAAAAGTAAAAGTAATGGATTTATTTTTCCCTAAGCAAATATTGTATTTTTTGTGCAGTTATCTTTTCCAAACCCTACAACAAATTTACTTTAAAACTCTGTACGTATGACTTTTAATTGAGAATTATGCATATCATGTGCTTCTTAAAATCTACAATATATTGACCAACGTCTCACTGAGAATGAGTTTTAAAGTCACACTAGTTGCATTCACTTTCAAAAAGTTCAAAAATTACACTTTATGTACCTTTTTCTTTCAAAGCCATTCTCGAAATTTTACTCAATACACTTTGACCCATCCTAATATATCTTCATCATCATTGTTTGCTGGACGACCCTGGTCGGGTCTTCGCCTGCTGTAGCATATGTACAAGGTGGCGCAAAAGTAACCTTGCGATGTTTTTTGGCTGTAATTAAAAAAAAATGAAAAACTTTGATTCTTCTTGTGGATTATTTTTATTTGGTCTTTTAATTTTTTTTACATCAAGTCGAGAATATGATGTCATGTAAATGGCCGCCGCCACAGTTGATTGCCATTTGAGCCCTTTTTATGGCATTTTCCATCACTTTGGCCAAAACTTCCGGCGATAGGTCCTCACATTCTTGACGGATATTGTCTTTAAGAGCTGCAAGAGTCTGAGGCTTGTTGACATAAACCCGCGACTTCAAAAAGCCCCACAAAAAGAAGTCTTGAGCGGTCAAAGCAGGCGATCTTGCTGGCCAGTGCAAATCGCCAAAATGGGAGATTAGGCGCCCGGGAAATGCATCCTTCAGCATGTCGGTTGTGGCACGTGCAGTGTGTGCCGTTGCACCGTCCTGTTGGAACCACATGTTTTCCAATCCTAATTCATCAAGTTGCGGCAAAAAGAACTCGTTGATCATTGCTCTGTAGCGCTCACCATTCACAGTAACCGTTTGGCCCGCGACGTCTTCGAAGAAAAAAGGTCCGATGAATCCTCCAGCAAAAACAGCACACCATACAGTGACTTTGAGCGGGTGTAATGGCTCTTCGTGGGCTACTCGCGGATTTTCAGTGCCCCAGAAGCGTAAATTTTGCTTATTTACGTACCCGCTAAGATGGAAATGAGCCTCATCACTCATGATTATTTTTGATGAAAAATCATCTTCCTTTTGGTGGTGAGTAAGGATGGCTTGAGCGTATGTTAGACGCGATTGGATGTCAGCAGCTAACAGCTCATGCACCGTCTGGACTTTATACGGAAACATCTTCAAATCTTGTACCAAAATTCGCTGTAAGGACCGTCGACTGATACCCATTTGCGTGGCACGTCGTCTGGTCGATGTCGACGGCGCTTCCATGACATCCTCGGCTACAGCAGCAATATTCTCTGCAGAACGGCAACTCCGGGGTCTGCCACGCCTGGCAGCATCTCGTGTTTTGCCAGTCTCTTCGAGGCGAGCGGCTAAACGTCGCAGTGTTTCACCAGTAGGCGTTGAACGGCGACGAAATTCACGTTGTGCCAAAGTCACCGACCGATTATTGGTGAAATAAATAGTCAGCAATATTCCGCATTCTGGAGCAGTGTAGAGTAAAATTGTTTATTAACGTGTATTTCGCATGTGTTTACAACACAAACATAACTGACATTAGGGGCCAATCGCAAAATTTATAGCATTTTCTGATAGGAGGATTACTTTAGCGCCACCTGTTATATGCCTCCAATTGTCCCAATAAGCATGCGTCTTCTTTTACGCCGTCTATCCATCTAAGCGGCGGACGGCCCCTTCTTCTCTGTCTGCGGCATTTACCGAAGAGTATTTGTTGAGGTAGGTAATTCGTGTTAGCCCGCAATATGTGACCTGTGCATCTCAGTCTGTTGTTCATGATTGAGGTTATTACAGATGAGTGCGCAAATAGTTTTTCGAGTTCATGATTGTAGCGTTTCCGCCACTCGCCTTGACGACATATCGCACCAATAATTTTTCACAGAACTCTCCTCTCGAAAATCAGTAGCTTCTGTTTATATGCATCTTTGAGTATCCACGTTTCACTACGGTTAGCAAGATGGAAATTATAATTGAGCGATATAGTGAAATCTTTGTTTTTCTGTCTAGGAGGCGACTCTTTAAGTGTTGACACAACGAAAAATAGCAGCAGGTGAAGAATTCTGTGGCCGATTTCTGTGGAAATTTTGTTGTCATGATTAATTATTACCCTAGGGTATTTAAATTCCTTCACTACTTCGAAACCGTAGTCATCGATTTTTAGTATTTGACCCACATTGTGTCCGACAGAGTCCGATGTAATTGAAACTAGCGCTTCAGTTTTGGCTTTGTTTATTTCTAAACCCATACATTTTGCTGCTCTCTCAATACATACTTGCGAAGGCTTCTTTCAAACTCGGCAGCGAGGTTGCGATTATGTCTATGTCGCCCGCGTAAGCCAGCAATTGAACCGGTTTAAACAAAATAGTTAATTCCCTTTGTGTTTACGGCAGAGCCTTGATAACCTTTTCAGGGGCAATATTAAAGAGGGGACATAAGAGCCCATCCCCTTGTCGAAGTCCGTTCAAGGTGGCGAACTCTCGCGACGGATTGTTCTGAACTCTTACTACGTTCCTTACATTCTGCGAGCGTGTTAAACGTATTAACTTATCGGGAATACCGAATTCTGCCATCGCTAAGAATAGCTGGTTCCTAATTACGCTGTCGTAAGCTGCTTTGAAGTCTATGAAAAGATGATACGTCGTCATGTCGTATTCGCGAGATTTTTATAAAATCTGTCTTAGTACGAAAATTTGATCAATCGTTGATCTATCAGCGAGCTATCAATTATGCGTTTAGCATGCGATTAAGTAGATGCTGTTTAAAAGAGTAATGGGCCGGCAATTTTCACAGACCAAGATGTCTCCTTTTTTATGTAGAGGGCAAATTATTCCAATTTCCCACATTTTTGGCATGCGTTCTTTATTCCAGATTTTAAAAACCAGCTGTTATATAGTAACGAGGTTTTTATTACTTATGTAAACGTTCTGCTGGGATCTCGTCAAAAGCACAGGATTTGTTGTTTTTTAGGCTTTAATAGCCGCCATATACTCCTGGAAATTAAGTTCTCCCACCATTTCTGAAGACTTTAGCTGTGGGTGTTCGGGTTCAGTACCTGTAATGTTTCTGTTAAGAAGTTTATCAAAATATGTTGCCCACCTTCCGAAGATTTGGTTTTTTCCATTAAGAGCGAACCATCTTCATTTTTACAGTAGTATGTCCTTGGGTTAAACTCACGTCTTTTTTCGTTCACGCCTTTAAAAAATCTTCATGAATTATGGCAGTTGAAACACGTTTCCAGTTGCTCAAACTTTTCCTTATTAAAATTTCTCCTTTTTTCCTATGCAGTTTCTTCTCCTCCCATATTAAATTTTTATATATTTCTGTAGATTGCCGCGTTTTGCGGTTTATCATTGCTTTACGCGCATTGTTCCTTTTTTCTGTAACCATTTTGCATTCTTCGTCGAACCAGGAACAATCCTAATATAAGGTGGTGCAAAATTAATCACCCTATCGGCAGATTTCTTTAATTTTTACAAATGATGTCGTATGTCACTCATATTTGGCACTTGTGAATTAGACAGCTGCAATATGCAAACGGACAAGCAATGGAGCGCGTAAAGGTCAAAATAAATATTTCCATCACTCAAAATAATGTTTCTTATGTAATAAAAAAATACTCAAAAACAAAATTGGATGACTAATATTGCACCACCTTGCATATATGTATGTATAAGTATATGTATGTATGCACTTGCATATGTATGCCATTTTCAAATCACAAAAAATAATAAAATAAGCAACAAATTAAACAAAAGATAAACTTTTAATGTGATTCAATTCGCAGGTGAATTAGTGTTTGTTAACACCTTGAAAATGAATTGATAAGCGATAGCAGATAAAAAGCGCAAGCCAAAAAAAAAACAGAAAACTAAAAACAAAAAAAAAAAAAATTAAAACCTAAAAATTATTGTTTAATTATAAACAAATTGCTGGGTGTTGCTTTATTATGCGAATTTCATTGCTCTGACGTAGGTGACCACGAAATTGGGCTTGGTTATCTGTGTATGCACAAGTATGTATGTTTGTGCATCATAGCTGGATTGTATACTCAGAGTGTGCGTTGAAGGTGCTGAAAAATAGGAAATAAGAACCGCAAAACACCTAATTGTGCATTTCATGTTCATGTATGTATATACATACCTGTGTGTGTTTATACGAAAGACAAAGCTATTTGTTTGCACAATGGAAAACTGATCTTGCTATGCGCTGGTGATTATTAAAACTTAATAGCAAAAGGAAAAAAAAACAAAAAACAAGTAAAAAAATAAGGAGGGAAAACAAACAAACTATGTATGTACTTGTGTGTGCATGCATAGATTGCTTATTTAGACGACTCTAGATATTTATTGTGTTAAATTTTGTTCTACAGTCATTATCATGCCACGAAATGTTTGCGCCTATAAACACTATTTCCAATCTAGAAAATCCATAATTCTTTTCACTCCACCGAAAAAACCAATTCTGAGCTAATGAGTACTTTTGTTTTGCTTATCTCTTGGGTACACGCCCACAGCCCACACTTCAATGTTGTGCTTTCTGTCGGACAGCTTCCTTCGTATAAAGAATGGAATGTTTGAAAGGTGAAGTGTTAAAGGAATAACATAATTCGGGACACAAATATGTAGGTATGCAATAATAATAATATGTTGGCTACAGATGTATATATATATCCATACAAAATTATGGAAATATACTTACATAAGTACAAATTTGGTTTAGCACGCTTGAGTATTTTACTTGTTCATAAAATAATGAATTTGAGCAATGACTACTTCTAATTTTATGGCATCTGGAGTAGAGCTGATTTAGTGACTCTATCGATACACATACTTGCTTATGCAGATTCTTCTTAGAGTAAATATGTATGAATGTGTGATTTTATATATTTACCGAAATTGAGTATTATACCCCTAAGTAAGAAATTTCCAAAATTGTAGTAATCGGTAACTTCCATTGCGCGGAGAGTAAAAGTTTCTAGAGCCTTATTTGAATTTAAATATGACAAAAGACGATATCTTAACAAAGCTTGGCGCATAAGTTACTCTTGTGAAAGGCTCTGGCTTGTAAACGATTGGCGAAGTCGGCAAATGCCAACACATACACATAAGCTGTAATTGTAATTTATTTTATTTTTATTATTATTCCATACTCCTTTAGGAGCTTAAGGATTCAACAAAAGTATTCCAAACCTTTATATTTCTAGACTTAAATCTCAGTTCATTAAACGATTTTCCAGTTTCATTGTGGATAGTCCTTTGCCAAGTCATAACTGGTTTGCCTCTTCTTCTTGTTCCTTGCGGGTTCTAAGTCAAAGCGGCATGCGGTATTTCCTCATAAGACTTTCGCAGATTATGCCCTATCCATCCATATTTTCTTTTCTTTATTTCACTGTTGATGCTATTTTGGAGGGCAATTCTCCAGAGCTCCTCGTTTGTTATAAATCTTGGCCAGCATATATTAAGTATTGGGTGTGCAACTAAGTTTTAAAGGATTTAAAACATATAGTAATACTAGTGTCAAATTGTACTGAGTATTTGTGTAACAAGTTTCATGTGAAAGCGTCATCATTAAGTGTCGTTTCTTAGTTTGTGTCATTTCGTCGAAGTGTAAACAAAAACTTTTTTTATACAAAGACTATGCCAGCTTTTGTGTCTACAAAACTTCATTCGCGGGAAGCATTGCTATTTTGCTTCCATCTGAAGAAAAGTGCAGCGGAAAGTTGTCGGATGCTGTGTGAGGCTTACGGTGAGAATGCTCCATCAATTTCAACCTGCGAGTACTGGTTCCGACGATTGAAAAGTGGTGACTTTGACACAGCCGACAAGGAGCGCGAAGGAAGGCCACCCACTTTTGAAGTTTGGTGGGATCAGAAGGGAATCGTTTACCACGAACTACTGAAAAGTGGTCTGACGATAAACGGACAACAACTTATGCGATTGAAGCGAGCAATTGCGGAAAAACGTCCGGAATGGGAAACCAGACATGAGACATTGATCTTTCATCATGACAATGCTCGGCCGCATGTCGCACAAGTGGTCAAAACCTATCTCGATGGTAGCGGATGGGAAGTTCTACCCCACCCGTCTTATAGACCAGATCTTGCACCATCAGATTACCATTTGTTCCGGTCGATGCAGAATGCCCTTACGGGAGTGCGTTTCACTTCGGTTGAAGGTATCCAAAATTGACTTGATGAGTTCTTCGCCTCCAAAAGCGAGCAGTTTTATTGGGACGGAATCCATGCATTACCAAAGAAGTGGGAAAAAGTTATAGCTAGTGATGGACAGTATTTTGGATAAAATAGGTTGTACCAATTTTTAACAATAAATTTTTGAAATCGAAAAAAAAAACCTTTAAAACTTAGTTCCACGCAGACACCTGTTTATAAACGCTTGCAGCTTTGCGTTCGTTGCCGATGTCACAAGCCAAGTTTCCGATCCATACAACATCACCGACGTTAAAAATTTTAACCTTTGTGCAAGTTTTGAAGTTGTTGGAGCGCCATATAAATATTTCTAAGCCTAGCGAATGCGTTACGTGCCTTATTTATGCGGTTGTAAATGTCACTTTTCGCACCACCGTCTATGGAGATCGTACTTCCCAAGTAATATAACAAAAACTGTCAACGTCAAATTTAATTTCATCTGCATGTGTTGATGCGAATGTGAGAGTAAAACAGCGTCATCTGCATATTCCAGATCTTCGAGACTGGTGTTCGTTCACCAGGTAATTCCATGGTTGACAGAGTCAAATATTTGAAAAATCCAGTCCACTATAACGATAAATAACAAAGGGGACAAGACACTCCCGTGTCGCACTCCAGTAGTAACACTGAAAGCTTCACTGAGCTTTCCATTTTAAAGAACTCTACAATTCGCACCATTGTAGCTATTTCTAATTACATTTGTGATTTTCCTCGGTAAACCTAACCTATTTAAGGCTTTCCATATGTATTCTCTTTTCACAGAGTCAAATGCCTTTTTATAATTCACGAATGTCATATATAGGCTGGTATTATATTCAATACATTGCTCAATTATCACTCGCATAGTGTAGTGTTGATGTTATCAATGCAGGAACGGTTTTGCCGGAATTCGGCTTGTTGCTTACGCAGCTTACTATTTATTGGCTCAACAATGCGGTCTAAAATGATTTTTTAAATATTTTGCCAACTGCCGGCAATAGTGCTATACCCCCCAGTTCTTACAATCCGACAAGTTCCCCTTTTTGGGCAATTTTACCAATATCGCTTCCTTCCAATCGGATGGTATTATCTCCGAGTTCCAGATATCTCGAAAGAAGGGGTATAATATTTCAGCTGTGACATTCGCGTCAGCTTTTAAGCACTCAGCTGGAATATTGTCAATACCGGCAGATTTTCCATTTTTTTGTGATCGTACAGCTTCAAAAATCTCTTCTTTACTAGGATGGTCTGTGCATATACTACGTAGGCCCGCCTATGCTGCAACCTACTCGGTGGTATAACGCTATTAATATCTATTTGAGCGTTGACATTGAATGGCCTTTCAAAGTGGTCGCGCCATACTTTAAGTTGTTCTGCTTCCATGGCGATGACTCGACCATTGCGGTCTTTTATAGGAAAGTTTTGTTGACAGTTGTTGTTTGTCAATTTCCTCGTAATCGTTTACACCTCTTTCAGGTCACCCTTTGATGCAGCAATTTCAGCTTCTGCCGTTAACTTCTCGTAGTAAGCTCTTTTATCAGTTCTAGCTTGATTTTTATTGCATTGATTGTAATTTATTAGGTTGGGGAATAAGTTCGTCGCGTTTTTGCCGAAGCCTTTTATTTAAATAAAAAAACAAAAATTATATCAGAAGTTAATAAGTTCTATACTCACCGTTGCTATTCACAATCTCTTCCCACCTCTCGACTAATTTGTTGATGCCGTTCCGCCAAAAATCGCCTGGTTTGGTGTCAAAGAAGTTGTTGAGCCAGTTTTTAAGAACCTCTTTGTTATCGAAGGTAACATCCTCCGTATGTTTGAGAGGGAGTGGAAAAGATGGCAATCGGTTGGTGCAAGATCCGGAGAATACGGTGAATGCTGACGGACCTCCCATTCGAACTCTTGGAGTGCGGCTTGTGCAACATGGGGCCTGGCGTTGTCATGAAGGAGTATGGTTTGACCATGTAGATCAGGTCTTTTCAGTCGAATAGCCTCATTCACGCTGTGTAGTTGGGTAATGTAGCGCCTTGTTGACCGTGGAATTCTTTTTGAGCATTTTTCAGAGCAGCATGACCTCTCAGTCCCCTCAAACACATATCAATATCTTCTTTGGAGGAAGATCCAGCTTGACTCTCGTCTTTATATTGTCGCATATTGATGTGTAGGCGGGATTCAGAGAGAGAACGTTGGTTCGAATCTCGGTGAAAGCAAAATTAATAAAAACATTTTTCTAATAGCGGTCGCCCCTCGGCAGGCAATGGCAAACCTCCGAGTGTATTTCTGCCATGAAAAAGCTCCTCATAAAAAAAATATCTGCCGTTCGGAGTCGGCTTGAAACTGTAGGCCCCTCCATTTGTGGAACAACATCAAGACGCACACTACAAATAGGAGGAGGAGCTCGGCCAAACACCTAACAGAAGTGAACGCGCCAATTATTTATTTATTTTTTATTGATGTGTAGGCACCATTTCTCGTCTCTCGTGACGATTCGGTACAAAAAGCGCTGTTGCTGGATGGCGGGCGAGATGCTGAAAAGCAATTTGAAGACGACTTTCCTTTGATTTTTCCTTCGAACTCGTAAGGCGACCAAGCTGTCAATTTTTCGGTAAATCTCATTGAATGAAGGTGATTGAGAATTCTATCGAATGAACACTTATATGTATATATAATTGGCGCGTACACCCTTTTTGGGTGTTTGGCCGAGCTCCTCCTCCTATTTGTGCTGTGCGTCTTGATGTTACTCCACAAATGGAGGGACCTACAGTTTCAAGCCGATTCCGTACGCCAGATATTTTTATGAGGAGCTTTTTCATGGCAGAAATACACTCGGGGGTTTGTCATTTCCTGCCGAGGGGCGACCGCTATTAGAAACAACTTTTTCTTAATTTTTTGATCTTTCACTGAGATTCGAACCAACGTTCTCTCTCTGAATCCCTAATGGTAGTCACGCACCAGCGCATTCGGCCACGGCGGCCGCATGAACACTTACCTTATTCCGAATAGCAAACAAATCGTTATAAAATAAAAGAAAATATAAAAACGTTATCAACTTATTCCCCAACCCAATATATTTGTGGTTGAAAGTGTGTATTAAATGAGTATTTAATGCTTATTGAATAAACGACAATAGAAGTGGTTACGCTTGCACCCAAATTATTAAGTGAGACCCGTACATAAGTGGGTAGTAATCGATGCGATTTAATGTAAATGTAGTAAACCTGTAGAGCACTTTTAACGATTCGACAATTGTTATGTTTGTCTACAATATTTGCCGTTTGCACTAACGATTTTGCTACTCACTAACTTAGTTCAACTAACTCTAAACATCTCTCTTTTTCTATTTATTCAAATTGATAGAAGTTGCAGCATTGTCAAATTAAATATCAAAATGAGCGAAATGCTTCTTCACTTATATTTGCACGAGGTAAATAAAATAAAACCATCCTTTATTTGAAATTAGTGGGTATGGTAATAAGTTTCCACCCTTTCTTAGCCAAGGTTACGAATTATTTAAACAATTAAATATTATGTGATGTTGTGTGAAGTATGAGCCATTGGAAGCTCGAAACTTGACTCCATCTTTCAGGCAGCATACGGATTCCTCTGACCAAAAACTCGAGTTAGTTTGACTTGATCCATTCATTGAGCTAGTTTGCCACGATGCTCTCGTAAGAAGTGAACCGCTCTCCAATAAGGGCTGACTGCATTGATCGGAACAGATGGTAATCCGAAGGTGCAATGTCTGAGGAATATGGCGGGTGGAGCAAGATTTCCCAATTCAGTCTCTCTTAATATTTCTGGACCGATTTAGCAACATGTGGACCGTCCCATTCCGCCATTTTGGCCGCTTTTCTTTGAGAGCTCGATTCAAACGCATTAACTGCAGTCTGTAACGATCACTAGTGATGGTTTCATATGGTTTAAGGAGTTCATAATAGATGACACCCTTCTGATGCCACCAGATGCTCGACATAACCTTTTAAGCACGCATTTTTGTTTCGCTGTAGAAGGACCTGGTTCACCTGGCAGCCTCAAACATTTTCGATGCTTAGGGTTATCATAATAGATCAATATTTCATCGCCAGTGATGATACGACGCTGAAACGTCTCTCGATATCCCTTTCCTGAAATATTGATCAATTTACGACACGTTTCAGCTGAAACACTTTTCTTTAATAGATAATAATGAAGCATGACCTCCCGCAAAAGCTGTTTTTTTCGGGACGAACGTTGGCATTTTCAACGGTTGTCGGGATGTGGACAATTCTTTCCATTTGGCTGCAAGCGAGTTCTAAAAACTATTCCAGTTAGTTCCACACTTGACTGAGGACCTAATTTCTCAGAGTGGCCAGTCATCTTAGAGGTTCCAGAATCAGACCAATTTAGTGAAAGCAAGTGAAAAGCAGGTAAACTTTGTAACCTTCAAGATAATTTAATTCTGAACTCTTCCTTTATATTACAAAGTTTTAGCTGCAATAAACCGTTCCATGTTTTGTGCAAGGATGAGGTTTTCTATGGTCAAAGAGGAGCGGCAAAAGAATGAATGAGCTGCTCGGCTGTGAAGCGGCTTTTATGATATCCTAAAGCAGAATATGTACGAGGGAGGTTCAATAAGTACCCATGTTAGAAATGAAGACACCATTTAAGCAATTTTTGGTTTTCAACATAGTCCCCTTTTAGAAAGATACACTTCTTCCAACGCTACGGCCATTTTTTTAAGCCTTCCAAAAAATAGGATTCGTCGAACTCTGCAAAATACGCCTCTATCTCGGCGATGACTTCCTCGTTTGAACCAAATTTTTTTCCCGCGAGCCATTTCTTCATGTTAGGGAGCAAGAAAAAGTCGCAGGGAGCCAGATCGGGTGAGGGCGGGTGGTGCGTATGCCTGCATGCGGTTTGGCGGCGCAAACTCTGGATGAATGTGCGGGTGCGTTATTGTATTGAAACATCACCTTATTTTTCGCCAAATGCGGCCATGTCTCCTTCAATTTTTTGTGGATATGGTCCAATAACTTACTCCAGTGATCTTTCTTCTTCTTTTTTTAAACCAATGCTTTCCAAAAAATTGCCGCCATGACCTTTCCGGCCGATGGGACTGTCTTCGCCTTCTTTGGAGCAGATTCACCGGGAGAAATCTATTGGTTTGATTGTTGCTTAGTTTCTGGCGTGTAATGATGAATCCAGGTTTCATCAAAGGTGACAACTCGATGCAAAAAATCCTCCGAATCTCGCTTAAATTGCTCCAAATACTGCTTCGAAGTTAACAGAAGCATCCGCTTGTAGGCATAAATAATATTAAAAGCTTGTGAATCGCACTACTGAAGTCAAACGTTCGACCAATTTGCTATGCAGTTGAAGTCGTTTGTTTTCTATATCTTTCTCAATAATGACGCACATGGAGTCATTTGATTTCGTTATGCATGACATCATTTGTACTCGTCTAATCCTCAACGCGTAAATACATACATATACCTGTATATTTAATGATTGAAGCATTCTTATTTATAGCAAAAAGATAATACTTCATTTGCATACTAATTCTAATTGGTCATTTTGCATCTAATACAATTATGTTCACTTTTATGCTGGTATGAGCATTTGATGCTGGCTTTTCATTCCGCCTAATTATGTACTTAATTATTCATTGGGCAATGCGGAAAAAATACGAGCGTAGAAATAGTGCGCCATACGCAATCTTGATTGGTTTAGGCCGGAAATGATTCGTAAACTGGCACGCGTAAGAATTATAACTTTTCTACCTGCCTTTGAATGGAACAGAAGTTGGAAATTCACTTGCTGGCTTGCCATGTGTTAATTTGACATCATTTTCTAATTGAAAAAATTGGCATTTATTATTTTTATTATTTGTATTCGACGTGCAAATCATACACGAGATTTTAATATTACCGCTCCTTTTCGCGGCCGATGCTACTGTAAGGCTATAAAATAAAAATAAAAAAACACCAGTCTAACGGTTAGACGCGATAGAAGTGAAACCTTCCGTAAAACAAACTGAGAGAGAATAAGACGAAAGCAGCATTAGGAGCGGGATAATTATAGGTTCATTATAATATTGCTATAAAGTTCATATTTTATTTTCTTCATTTTATTATTATTCATCCTCAATGTTTTCAATTTCAACAAATGATACGAGTGGCTTATGATAGCTAAAATATGATACAAATGCTTTGGTTTCGATGTTGCCAACATATCTTTGAAATACCGCCTCAATGGTTGTTTTTGATCGTGTTGTCGATTCAGTGCGATTGTTACACATTTTTAAATTGAATGTTGTATTGAGAACGTCAATTAAAGGAACCGCTGTGTCCAATGCAAAATTTACGTTAAAATCGCCACTTAAAATCATTGGAACTTTATTGTAATCTTTTCTAAGTATCCGCGATACTTCTGGTGTATACTTTATTAAATTTTCGTGAATGAATTCCGTGATGCTATTTATTGATTTTTTTTCTGTCGATATTCACGACACTTTCCTGCATTATTTTTCGGCATAATTGCGGTAAATATTTAAAAATGAAAATATTTACGAATATAAAAATACACACGCGGTTGCTATTATGAGCGTCCCCAGCAAAACCTGCGTGACCGAAACTCTAACACAATTACATTTTTTTGAATGTTACAAACACATATGCACGCAGGTTTTGCTGGGGCGTGACCGAAACTCTAACACAATTACACATATGCACTCGTATTTGTTTGAAAATCGACTTTTTTTTTGGTTCTCCGTCACCTTTGGAAAATGTGTAAACAGTAAGCAAACTTTATTCATATATTTTTCCTCATTTTTGCATCAGTAAAATTAAACAAACGCCGTAGCCGAATGGGTTGGTGCGTGACTACTATTCAGAATTCACAGAGAGAACGTCAGTTCGAATCTCGGTGAAAACACCAAAATTAAGGAAAACTATTTTTCTAATAGCGCTCACCCGTCAGCTGGCAATGGCAAAACACCGAGTGTATTTCTGCCATGAAAAAAAGCTCCTCATAAACCTATCATAAAATAAAATAAAATAACTGTATAAAAAAATTTTTTTTCTTGTGATTCGAACCAAGGATTTTGGATCGGAAGCTCACATTGCTAGCCGCTCGGCTATCGCGCCATGCTGTCGGCGCTGGCCTAAAAGTTATTTAGTTCGTCGCTACGTTTATATCAACATATAATATAACGCTTCGTAGCCAAGAGTGTCGCTTTTTTCGTTTCACTTTTTCTCAAATCACTCCCAACGATTCTAAAGAAGTTTTCACTTCAAAAAACATTTACGCAATAATGACTCGTTTGTTACAAAAAATTGAACGCCACTTGAGGGTTAACACACAAATGCTCCTGTTCAAGATTCAATACAATCGAATCTCCAGCAAACCGTCAATAAGCTACGCACGAGCATGCCTGGCTACGGCGGCCGAATGAATGAAATAAGAAAGATGATGGGACATGAAGGAATACACCACACGAAAAAATTATAGGACCAACTAAACTGCTTTTGTTTTTATGATAAGTTTAGGGCCTAGAATTTAGGTTTTTAATATTTAAACAAAGATATTAGAGGGATATATGATATGACACGCAACGCATTGTCAAGTGGAGGCGAATACGAAGAAGGAGTGTAAAAATCACATGCTACGCATGTCTGACAATATTTGTGGCGTGCGTCTTGATGTTGTTCCACAAATGGAGGGACCTACAGTTTCAAGCCGACTCCGAACGGCGGATATTTTTTTATGAGGAGCTTTTTCATGGCAGAAATACATTCGGACGTTTGCCATTGCCTGCCAAGGGGCGACTGCTATTAGAAAAATGTTTTTCTTAATTTTGGTGTTTCACCGAGATTCAAACCAACGTTCGCTCTGTGAATTCCGAATGGTAGTTACGCACCAACCCAAGCTACGGCGGCCGGCAACTGGCATGTCTGACAATAGGTTGACTAAATCTGGAAGAGAAACCGGACTCCCTCCCAAATGCTCGAATGAGTGTTGGACATCCAGCTCTATCGATAATTGATATTTATTTACTTATTGCTTATTTATAACCAAACAAATTATATTCCTTCTTTGAAGTTGTTGATGAACAGTATTTAATCGTATAATAAATAAGAAGAAACTTTTAACGATAAATGTTTTAAAAATATCCCAAAATAAGCTCACATTTCACGAAACTTAAATTAATTATTAAGAAAAGGAAAATCTATAGAACGAAAAAGTTTAAGATCAAAGTAATTATATAATATTTAAGATCGTGAGCTAGCCAGAAAAGGTCCTGCTCTTCAACTACTCGTTGATAAAAATACCATTGGAATACCTTTGGCCTCGAGTGAGCTAATAATAAAAAACCCAAGAGACCAGAACCATGGGAAGAAGAAATTACATGCGTAACAGCTGGGCCGCTATGACCGCAAATAAACAAGAAAAGGACAAAGGAATTGCTTAGCCTCTCAAGGGAAGATATCTCGAAGGCCATGGCTTGTGTCACCGGCCACTGGCTATTTGGAAGGCATTCCTTGAGACTAGGAGTATTCTCCCATGATTATTGTAAAAGTTGTAGAGATGAGGAAGAGGAAGAAACAGTTCCTGTGCAATTGTCCAGCCTTAGCTAAAATCAGAACAGGTTGTCTAGATCTTTTTCAATTCTCTTACAGAACTATCTGGCACGGGGATTAGAACAATCCTGCGCTTCATAAGAGCCTCAAAATGGTTTCATGAAAATAAATAAACAAGGTTCCCGTGTCACACAATGGTATCACTACGGACCTGTAAGGTCTACGTGAGTTGATCGTGCAGACCGACTGCCACCATAACCTAACCTATATTTAAATTAAACAAATAGAATTCTTTGGGTTAGCTTATATTTTGGAGCTTAATAATTTGTGTGGGATCCTCTTTTGATTATGACTTTTTGAAGTCGTCGAGGCATCGAATTGATTAAGTTTTTTATAAAATTTCGATAAACTTGACATTAATCACATTTCTGATGCTTTTAGCGCCAACAAAATGTCTTCCACTTTTGAAAACCCCTTTGAGAATGTAACGCCCATACATTTTCATGTGGGTTAAGGTCAGGGCTGCAGGCAGGCCATTCTAAAATCGGAATTTTTTCGCTGCCAAAAATTCATTTGCTGCTTAGAAAGCATGAACGGTTGCATTGTCATGCTGGAAAATGCACTCTTCGTTGAAATGATCGTAAAAAAGGTAATAAGTAATTCGCCTAGAAATTCTAATGGATTGGGGAATAAGTTCATAGCGTTTTTATATTTTAATTTATTTTACCACGATTTGTTTGCTGTTTCGCAAAAGGTAGAAGCATTCATCGATAGAGCCCAAAACCATGTTAATTGTATTTTAGAGTTATTTAATTTTCTATTAGTTCTGAGGCTTAAAAATGGAATACCCAGGGGGCAAAAAACAACCTTTTCGACACCTGCTCTTCTTTGCTTTTCCTCGAGGTCAAAAAGCTGCCGAACCAGCCCGGGACATTTGCGACTTACGAGTATATGGAGAAGGTAATCACAAGTTTACAACACAGGAATTGTTCATAAATGGCGACGGACATCGATGACACGTCCCGCAGCTGAAGGCCTTCTGAATTCGATGAAGAACGTCTCAAATTACTTTTGAATGAGAATCAACTCGGTTGCCAAACCAGTCGTGAATTGGCTGAAAATGAACCGTGATCACAAAACGATTCTCAATCATCTTGCTTTTGACACTAATGGCTGCCCAAACCATGACAGCACACCCTTCGAAATTACGAGCCATTCTCTCCCACTTTTTCTTCCATTTATGACGCCATTACTTTTGGGAATCCTCTGATCTGTTCAGCAGGGCTATTTTATTTATTTATAGCTAAACGTTTGATTACCTGAACATCTCCAGCTTCTCTTGGTGTTTTCGTATTTTTCTACCAAATGGAAGTAATGCGAAACCACAGTTTTGCTTCTTTGTGCCCATTTACACAGGGAAACATTTGGAAAGGAAACATTTTGTTCATGGGCGAAGGACGGGCGCGGAAGAGAGAAGGGATTTAGTTTCCCATACTGCCGACACGCTTTGTGCTTCTTTTTCGTATTTCCAAAACAATTTTTGACAGTTGCTTCATTCGTTTTCTTCTTTTGTGGGAGAAAGTTCTGAGTTCTGTGTTGATGGCAAAGATCAGAGCGCTGCTTGGGAAGTATAGGATGATTTTTGCTAGTAAAGTAGGCATGATTTAAAAAACTCATGGGGCATGTTTATGTTGAGTTCTAATTTTTTCCCATTTCTTGAGTATATAGAATTAATTTTAAGTTAAGTATTTAATCGCCGTAGCCGAATGGGTGGGTGCGTGACTACCATTCGGAATTCACAAAAGCTCCTCATAAAAATATCTGCTGTTCGAATGTCGGTGAAACCAAAATTAATAAAAACATTTTTCTAAAAGCGGTCGCCCATCGGCAGACAAGGGCAAACCTCCGAGTGTATTTGTGCCATGAAAAAGCTCCTCATAAAAAAATATCCGCCGTTCGGAGTCGGCTTGAAACTGTAAGCCCCTCGATTTGTGGAACAACATCTAGACGCACACCACAAATAGGAGGAGGAGCCCGGCCAAACACCCATGTCCTTTCGTCCTTTCATGGGCCTTTTCAGTTTCGGGAACAAGAAAAAGTCACAGGGGGCCAGACCTGGGGAATACGGTGGCTGTGGCATCATTAGTGTGTTGTGTTTGGCCAAAAAGTCGCGCACAAGCAACGATGTGTGAGCAGGGGCTAGCTTCTCCGTATGACACAGTTAACATTCGGAATGCATTCGCGAACTTCATTTCGTTTTTCGCACAAAATTTGATACATGTTCTTTGATCCATCTTTTTAAATAGCTACTGAATAACTGAACATTCAAAATGGCCAAACTCGTCGGCAGGAGTGAGAGGCATGAGTACCAACATATCACCACAAACAAATAGAAATTCGAATATACGTTACCTGCGAAAATTCAAAATTCGCGATACTTTTTGAACACACCTCGTACATCGATATACAAAAAAATCGTATCTGTATGAGAGGTGTGAGTGACTGTGCTCCTTTTCAGAATATTCAGACTATCGGACTTACTTAACAAATTTTAGTACAATGACGAAGGGGTTTCCATCGTTTTTTCGTATTTTTGCGCCTGTTTCGCTTAGCGTTGAATTAGTGCTCATAACTAACTGGCTGCGGTGCGGATTTTAGTCGCCCCTTCCAACAGGCATCCGTTAACGCGGGCAGATTCGAACTCTCTAACCCGCTGGTGGATATAAATTTCGATATGTAGGAGAAATAAAAGAAATACCCCATTTTATTTGCCGAAAACTGTTTGGAACCTATTTAACTTATAGTATTTCAAATCTTCATAATTTTCAAATTCTCATAGAAATTTTTCGCTTGTTTGGAAAGAGTACTCGTAATCTAAAAAATTATCTGTACATAGCAATTAAAATTTAAATAGTTTCATTTATGTGTGATTCCGTTAGCATTGAAAACAATCAATGGCAATTAAAAAATCAGTCAGCTAAATGTATAGCCTCATGAAAATTTATTGCACAATCTAAATTTGGCAGGTTGAAGCTGCAGCAAATTTCTTTGAAATATGTACTATAACAGAAAACAGTTTTATAGCAGCATAAAAATCGTGCGCTTGTAAATAAACGAATAGATTTTTTATTTCTTGAATAAATACCGTTGTAAAACTCTTTTATAAATGCATACATACAGACACCCAAGAATAATTGTTGTTTTCGAATGATAGATTGGATAATACAGAAATGGTACATTGTGAAGTTGCACTACAATAATTGAAAGGGCATTGCTCACATATCTATACAGTCCGGTTTACTTTATTAGATTAGGAAGAAAATAGTTACTAAAGGAACTGTGTTTGATGTTGCAATCCAAGATTTTCTGACAATTTAAGTGAAGGCTGTACTTTGCTCAAAAATAAATTTGCATCAAAATATTATTCCACCTAACTCTATTTTGCAGCAGTAAAACTTCAGCAGCTGCAGTGCTGTGCGTGATTTATTGGTTCACTTGCCTAACTAACCAAATAAGAAAAAAATATATTATACAGGGTGGTCCAAATAAGTCCTACTACACAAATAACTTTTTTATTTTTTGACATATTTATTTTTCTCTTTCTGTAGGTTATAATTGAATTGTTGGAAATTTATTATGGAACCCTACAGTACAACACAACGCGTTAAAATTATCGAGTTTTTCTATTTTTGTCAACGATAAATTGCATTTCCATTTAAATGGTTATGTCAACAAATTGATTGTAGATTGTGGGGCTCTGAAAATCCCAGGGCAACAAATCAACATCAGTAGCACTCATCTGTTTGGTGCGTTATGGCCACTAGAGTTATTGGTCCATATTTCCTCGAAAATTAGTACGAAACGCCGGAATCGATTTCAGGAGCTTTCTGCAGAACATTGAAAACTTTTTGCTACCTATGGCGGAGCAGTATCCTAATTTGTGGTTTCAACAAGATGGAGCAACTGCGCATACTGCTAGGCAAACTATGGACCTGCTACGTGAGATTTTTGGGGAACGTCCGATTTCCAAAAATTCAGATTTCCCTTGGCCACCTCGTTCGCCAGATTTGACTGCGCTCGACTTCTTTTTATGGGGATATTTAAAAGAAAAAGTGTATCTTAATAAACCAGGGGCTATTAGACAGCTGAAGCAAAATATTCGAGACGAAATACTGAGCCTTCAACCAGAAACATTATGTGGTGTAATGGAAAACGCGTTAAAAAGAGCCAATCTTTGTATCCTGGAAAATGGTGGACATTTGTCTGATGTAATATTTCATACATAATTTCCATTAAATATATTCAATGTATCAAAACAATTAACCAAAATAAATTATTACTGCAAAAGTTATTTGTGTTTAACATTAGTAGGTCTTATTTGGTCCACCCTGTATCTAGGAAATTTTGTTTGTTTTTTACATTTATTATTTAAAGCTTAGTAGTTTGTGCTGCCACTTTGTTTATGAATTATGCCGCCACTTTGTTTATGAGTTATTGTTTATTTGTACAAATTCTCCAGATAACCTAATGAAACGTCAGACCAGGCTGTTTTAATGATTCGAATTAAAGCATTTTTGTCTTCAAATTGTTGGCCATTCTCATAAACTGGCGCCGTAATACATAAACCTCCTATCCAAACGAAATCACCACATGGGCAAAAATAAGTAAAGAAAAACTGACATTGCTTAGACACATTTAGAAGCGAAATGGATAATCAAAACTTTAAACTACTTTCTGAAAAACTGAGAATATTTATTAAATTATACATACATTAACTAGCATTTCCCAGTGGGCTTCGCACCATCATACATAAAATGTTTTTTTTATATCGCAAGAAATTTTTCATATTAAGTTTTCTTTATAGAACTCGTAAAATGTGTAAACAGTTGAATTAGTTGATTTTTTTCATTCAACATACTTTCTAAAGATGTCACAATAGCCTTTTCTGTACTTTTTTAAAATTTGATTGTGGTGGTGTGGCCGATAAAAACTTGTAATTAAACTTTGATTCTTTAATTTCCATTTCAATTTTTTACGCTAAATAAATAATGCTAAAATAAATAAAGTTAGAAAGGTTTTTCCAGTTCCTTGAATGCTCCAGTTTTTATTATATTTTCGTCCAAAATTAATATTAACATAATACACTTACAACCACAACAGTACAACAGAAACGCTCATAAGCGGCTGTGTATTTTTTGTTGTTTTTCCCATACAGGCATTTCGTATGAGAGGAAACCATTACTCACATAAAATATCATAACTCAGGAACGGCTCCACCGATTTCAATCAAACTTCACACAAACCACCTCCTCAAAGATAGAAAAGAACTCTGAAATTTTTGTGTTAATCGGTTCGGCGGTTCTAGAGTTATAAGATTACCAAGGAAATGTAACTTCTTTTTATATATATAGATATGCAATGAATATGGAAACATTTTTTTGAAATAAAAAAAAAAAATGGCACGCTACAGCTGCTCAAACGAGGCTCCTGTAATTTGCGCCGTGGAATGTACAGCCTCTTGTAATCAGCTGAAATCAACCAGACAAAATTTTTTCATTAAAATAAGTTCTTCCGCTTTGCCCTTACCAATTTTTAATGAACACAATTTGAAAAATATCAATGAAAATTTAAGTGAAAAAGAAAAAAATTAGACCTTTTTTATAAATGAATATTTTTAGTGATAATTAATATAAAAATTGAGGTACATGCAAAGGTCAATATGTTAAGGAATATCCCTGTAAATTTTGAATTTCACATCTTGATTACTTTTTGAGTTATATTCTACAGCGCAGCAAAAAACGTATTTCAAGAAAAACACGATTAAAATTTTCTTTCTTACTCATCTTTCGTTCGACGCTCATCATTTCACTGAGTTTATAGGGACTGTTAAGACTTTTTATTAAGCTTGAAGCATTGAAAACGATATTCTTTAGATTGTAAATGAATTTTTAAAGCAAAAAAAAAAAGGGATAATTTGAAAGTGCTGGAGAAGCTGTCACCCTTAACATGATAACACACAATAAACATTCCGCAAACCAAAACAAGTTTTTTTTGACTTATGCTGAAAACAGTGAACACCGTAAACGCAATCCCGACTCAGCAGTTCCGATCAAACTAATGAGAATCCCATGTAAATGAAAAGTTCCTTCCTTCCGTATCGTAGTACCGTAGATTTTATTTCACGATTGTTAAAAAAATCCCGTAATACCGACTCAGCTGATTGCTCTCTCACCACACAGTGTTGCCAAGCAGCACCTTTCGAAATTATTTACAAAATAAACTTAGAAAAATGATAATTTTTGTTAAAATAGCTTAAAATACTGTTGAATAATGTTAATTATAGATAAATGAACTATTTGCACTTGTTGGTTTTTGGCTTTGGTTTATTAAACAATGAAAAATTGTAACTGATAACGCGGATGTGTGAAATAGTGTGTAAGCAAAAATATCAATGGCAACATTGTGTAGATACAACCAAACACATACACATACAAACCGATGTATTGTGTAAATATGTAATTAAAAGAACGCAGTTGTTCTCGGGGGTGAGTTTTTGTTCACGGTAAGGGACTGCGGTAAGGGATTCCGTGCGGTGTTCACTGTTTTCAGCATTAGGCTACGTGCATTAAAATGTATTACATTAAAACCATCATTTTGTTTGCACATAATATCAATGAGAACAGACCTATAAATTTAAGTAATACTGAACAAAACCAGAAACAACAAAGCACAAACACGCAAGAGTATGTGTATGTTTGCAAAAATGCTTGGCATAAACAAAGATAGAAGAGCAATAAACAGAAAAAATGCAGTAGTTAGAAGAATTAAGAAGTAACACAAGATATGAGAAGGTAAGAGAAAAACAATAAAATAAAGGAAAAGAATAAAGTAATAGTGAGTACGTAGAGCTTAAACATATGGCCCCTGGTGACGCTCCAGCATGCTTGTCCAGCAGGCTTATATATGTGCGTGTCGGGTGACACTCGTACTTGCTTCGTGTCACACATACTTGTTGTCGGCTTTTGCATGATGAAAATCAAAAATTTTAGATATTAAGCTAAATACACACCAGGCAACCGTTGCAGCAACTCGGCCATGTTGAAGCAACCGTTGCCTCGTGTGTAGCTGTGTTGCCAAATGATTTTCGTGTTGCTGCAACCGTTGCTTCGTGTGTATCATTGTTTACTGCTTTTACTCGTTCAGTTCGTTCAACACAAGCAAAGAAGAAGGTTCGTGCGGAGTAAAATAAAGTGAAAAAGGAAAAAATGGCAATTGAAAATAATGAAAATTATGTTAATTTTATTAACGAATATAAAAATTTGAGAGAGCTGTGGGATATAAGTAGTGAAAAATATAAAGATAAAAATTTTAGAAAAAAAGCATACGAACAATTAAAAAATGAATACAATAAAATTGATAAAAATTTCAAGTCCGCAAAAGCGTTTCCTGTTGCAA
This sequence comes from Anastrepha obliqua, assembly GCF_027943255.1. Classification (NCBI taxonomy): domain Eukaryota; kingdom Metazoa; phylum Arthropoda; class Insecta; order Diptera; family Tephritidae; genus Anastrepha; species Anastrepha obliqua. Next base: position 17,102,856 of record NC_072894.1, read on the forward strand.
GATACCGCAAAGTTATTGCCAGTCTAATTTCTGCTGATATTGCCTCTCTCATTATGGTATCTTGTTTCGTTATTTTGGCCTTTACGAACTCCAACAATTTTCTAAACAGGGCTTCGTCCATCCTCATGTAATTGTTATAGTCCGCTGGCTCATTTTCCTTCAGTTCTTTCAGCAGCCTCTCGTTCGAAAATTCGATTTTTTTAAAAGCCAATTCGTTTCTGGACCGTCTCAAGGCCATAGTCACCGCTAAAGGTGGTCATATCGAGCAAAAGTAAATTTATTCTTAAGTTTGTATTATTCTCACACATTTTTTACTTTAAATTGAATAAAAGTAGTTTTCCATAATTTTCCTAATCTTCTCGGACAGCCAGGCGGCTCAGGAATGCCTGGTAGCTTTAAGTGATATTAGCATCGCCTTCAAGGTCAGCTTTATATGAGTTCCGGGACATATGGCAACTTACAAATTAAGGATAAAAAATAATATCTTCCATGAGGTCATAGAGCGAAGAAAATATTTGTGTTCTTCTTCTTCTTCTTAATTGGCCGCTTACGCTATCGTGGCCGAGTTTAACCAAGCTCGTGCTAACCGGCGCCAGTTGGACACACCAGTTGAAGTGAAGGCCTTCTCCACCTGATGTCTCCAACGCAAAGGAGTTCTTCCTCTCCCACAACCAGCTGATACCGCATCGAATACTTTCAGAGCCGAAGTATTTGTATCCATTCGGACGACATGACCCAGCCAACATAGCCGCTGGATCTTTATTCGCTGAGCTAATATATGTCTATGTCATCGTGCAAAGGTCCAAAAATCTTGCCCAGCTTCTTTCTCTCAAACACTCCAAGCTTCGTTTCATCGGATGTTGTCATCGTCCACGCTTTTGCGCCATATGTTAGGACCTGCATACTGAGAGCCTTGTAGAGTGTTAGTTTTGTTCGTCGAGAGAGGACTTTACTGCTCAGTTGCCTACTAAGTACAAAGTAGCACTTGTTGGCAATAGAGATTATACGTTGGATTTCTAGGCTGACATTGTCATCGGTGCTAATGCTGGTTGCTAAATAAACGAAGTCTTTTACAACATCGAAATCATAACTGCCAACAGTGACGTGGGTGCCGATACGCGAGTGCGCCGATTGTTTGTTTGAAGACAGGACCCATTCGCTTTGCCTCTTTATCCAGTTTGGAGAAGACAGAACTAACAGTGCGGTTGTTAAGACCAATGATGTCAATATCGTCGGCATACGCCAACAATTGTACGCTCTTATAAAATATTGTGATGAGCGATTAAGTTCTGCGGCTCGTACGATCCGCCGAGCTTTCTGGTAGAATTTTCAGGCGTTGTTTCTATTGGCCAGCATCTCAAGCTCCTTGTACTCACGTATTTCGGCCTCTCGTTTCCTCTTTCGGATTATACGTCTCTCTTCCTTTCTTAGCTCTCTGTAGCGATCCCCCATGGCTCGCGTTGCGCCTGATCGCAGGATGGCTCTAAAGGTAGCATCTTTTCTTTCTGCGGCAGCATGACATTCCGCGTCATACCAACTGTTTTTCGGGCTCGCCGGAATATTTGTATTACAACCAGGCTAATTTGGCTGTAAATAGATAAGAAAAGATCAGGAGAATCACCGGTCATTGGCTGTTAGTTAGATATTATTCTAGGCTAGGAGTATTTTCTTATGAATACTACAGAAGTTGTAGAGATGAGGAAGAGGAAGAAACAGTAGAACACTTCCTTTGCATTTGTCGAGCCTTAGCTAGGAGTAGAGCATAAATACACTTTGGACTCTCTTACAGAACGATCATGTGTTGAATAAAACCTATCCTACGCTTCATAAGAGTGTTTAATTGGTTCCATGGAAAAAATGAACAGCAAGATTTTCGTGTTATGCAGTGGCACCACAATGGACCGACATTGTCTAAGTGAGTTTGGCTGCCACAAAACCGTTAGGTTAGGGTAGTATTCGAATAAGATTCTCTGACACAAGGCGATAACTGTATTACGCAAGGCAATAGTTGTATTACAAAGAAAAAATTTACACATATTTAGTTTTTCTAATTTAATGGTTTGAATGGGAAGATTTTAGTCAAAATGTAAACATACAAAGGAAACAGGCACAAACAAACAGATCACTTTGTAAATCGTACAAGAAAGCGATATATGACAACTAAAGGGTGGTAAAGTTTTAAGGGCCGGTGTTGATTTTGAATAAAATACAATTTTTTTAGGAAATTATTGTCATTTCTCTTTATTATGATAATATTGGTATGGCTCAATTACGTATGGAACAAATTAGCGGCCAAATGGTCGCCGCGGCCTCGACGGCACACCTCCACCCGATGGTGCAAGTTTTCGATGACGCTGAGGCATAATTGTGGTTCTATGCCCTTAATGTGCCGAATTATCTCATCCTTTAGCTCTTGAATTGTTGCTGACTCATCGACGTACATCTTTTCTTTCAAATAGCCCAAATGCGGCAATTCTGCTTATTTACGAATCCACTGAGGTCAAAATGTGCTTCATCACTGAAGATGATTTTCTTCGAAAATTGGTCATTCACTGTTGCCATTTCCTGCCACCATTCTGACCATTGACGACGCTTGAAATGGTCAAGAGGCTTTAGTTCTTGAGTCAATTGCACCTTGTAAGCGTTTAAATGCAAGTATTTATGCATAATGTTCCTCAACGACGAGCGTGAGAGGTGCAATTGTTGGGCACGACGACGAGTTGAGGTGGACGGCTCTTCAACCACACTATCGCGAACAGCAGCAATATTTTCTGCAGTACGAGCCAGTTTGCTCAAACTTTTGCACAATTTTTCCGATTGTATGCATTAAATTGACTGAAAAAATCACGAAGTGCGCGATATGCATTTTGACTTTCATAATAATCCTGAATAACTATAACGCGTTGCTCGATTGTGCATCTTTTCATTATTCAAATTTTGTTAGTCTGAAATTGAAATCGGGAAGTCAATGTATAATAAAGAATTCACACTGGTAGCCTTTTTAGATATCGAGGACGCGTTCAACAACATCCTACCGGATACCATAATAAAGGCATTGACGGATTTCGGGATCTCTGGCGCTCTGGTTGAGTTCTTCAAAAACATGCTCTTGAGCAGATTTGTGATCGCAACCCTAGGGGCCTCAGAGATCAAGAAAAAAGTTAGCAGAGGAACACCTCAAGGCGGTGTGCTGTCCCCTCTCCTATGGGTGCTGGCACTAAACTCATTGCTAAAGAGCCTAGAGGAGAGAGGACAACACGTCGTAGCATATGCGGACGATGTTGCAATGGTAGTAAGAGGGAAATTCCCCAATACACTTAGAGAAGTCATGCAAGATTTACTAAACATGGTTGAAAACTGGTCAAAAGCAAATGGGCTAAGCATCAACCCCAATAAAACTGAACTCATCCTATTTACCAGGAAACACAAAATTCCAAATATAGCTCCTCCGACTCGAGGTGGAGCGGCACTGTCATTTAGTGATGAGGCCCGCTACTTAGGTATAATACTAGACCGAAAGCTAACTTGGAAGGCAAATGTCGAAGATAGAATAAAAAGGGCGACAAAGCACTATACTCTTGTAAACAGCTGATAGGACTAAGTTGGTGTCTCTCCCCATCTATCGTATACTGGCTTTACATGGCAATTGTCAGACCAATCCTAACATACGGCATATTAGTATGGTGGCCAGCTCTAGATAAATTGTACATTAAAAGAACCATGGAATACGTACAAAGAATGGTCAGTCTTTGCATCTGCGGGGCCCTCAGAACCACATCCACAGATGCACTAAATATTATGCTTAACATTTTACCAATAGAGCAATACGGTAAGCAAACAGCTGCCAAAGCAACTCTCAGACTAAGAGAAATCGCCCTACTCAGAACGAACCAAAGAGGACACTCCTCAATTTTAGAACAATTCCCCTGCATTCCCAGCACAACGGAATTCTGTAGGACCAAGAACATCAATTTTAATAAATCCTTTGTCACAGTATTTCCTTCCAAAGAGGAATGGGATAACGGGCTCATTGTTAAGATAAATGACTTAAACATCTACACAGATGGCTCAAAACTGGACAACAAAGTAGGTGGAGGGGTCTACTCCGACAAACTCGGAGTATGCCAATCATTTCGCTTACCTGACCATTGCAGTGTATTTCAGGCGGAAGTCACTGCCATAAAAGAGGGACTTAAAGAAATAAAAACGAGAGTATTATCCACAAATGAAGTCTATATGACAATAAAAGCGCTGGAATCAAAAACGCACTCGTCAAAAACAGTTCTACAATGTTTTAAACTACTAGATAACGTATCTAAGTGCTACAAGGTGCACTTTTTCTGGGTACCAGGCCACAGGAACATTGCAGGAAACTGTAAGGCGGATGAACTTGCAAGAACCGGTACAACGCTCGATCTCGAACCGGATAAGGCGCTGATGCCCATACCCATAGCCACTTGTAAATTACTTATAGACAGGGAAACCATCAAAAAGGTAAATACAATCTGGCAAAACCTCACAACATGCGAAGTAAGCAGACAGACATGGCCGAACTGGAACAGCGGCCGATCGAAGATCTTGCTAAGATTCAACAGAGAATCTATAAGAAGAATGATAGGTGTATTAACTGGTCATTGTTTAATAGGCAGCCACGCTAGAAGTTTAGGACTCCCGTACTTCGATTTCTGTAGAAGCTGTCTTAATACAGAAGAAGAGGAAACAGTCAAACACCTTTTATGTGAGTGTGAAAGCCTAGCTATGAGAATTCTGCGCACTCTTGATACAGCATTTCTAACCGATGTAGCGGATATAGCCCATCTAAACCTAACGAAGCTCTGCTCGTTTATTAAAGCAACCGGATGGTTTGAAAAGGAACACGTAAGGATAAGCTCCAGTGGTATCACAATGGACCTGCGGAAGGTCTAAGTGTGTCTTACGACAACCACCCTACCTACCTACCTAGTCTGAAATTGAGAAATGTCAAATGAAATGCAGAAAAAAACTTGAAGTTTAGGTGTGGTTCACACTCAACATCGGCCCTTAAAATTTAACCACCCTTTATAAGTTGTTGTCATAATTTTTTAAAAGCGTCAACGGCAGTGAACGAACAAACGACGAACACGACGTTCACTAACGGATCTACGCGCCTCATACATACTTACCGTTAATTAAATTTTTTTTCTTACAATTAAAGTATAAATTTAAACATTATTTGCAAGTGAGTTTATTTTTGACACGACGTATCCTGGCAACTTTGACATTCAACTAAACGTCGACTATTACTTTCTACGATTCCTCATTGGTTTCACACATATTGTGTTTCTTTCTTTGTTTTAGGTTTTGGATTTACTATTAGCACGCAAGTACATATGTGCATATGTACATATGTATGTACACATTTCATGTACATTTGTGGACAAGCTCGTAAAATCGAAATACATGCAAAGCTTTTAGGTATTGTGCCATTATTTGTATGCAGGTCTAAAGTCTTTCTTCCTTGCTGCCATTACATTAGAAATTTTACTCAAGCTCGTAAAATTTTCGTACATACAAGACTCTTAAGTATTGTAAGTGTCAGTATTTGTATGAAGTTTTAAAGTCTTTTGTCTTTCAAATGTAATGGAATTTGATTTGAAATTTTATGTATATTTCTACGCGGGTGAGCACTTATGTTACTCAAGACTTCTAAGGGTCACTGATGCGTGCAAGAACACTTGAAAATTGTTTGAGAGCTTTGCTTACATTTTGCTTAGGCTTTTTCATCTTTTTTGTACAGGCATACATTCTTTTACGAAAAATTTAAAAATCAATTCAGAAGCAACACATTTAAAAAACAAAAATCAGTTCAAATTGCGAAGCACTGCTACAGCATAAATGTATTTAATTTTGTGTGCTGCTAAAATCTACCCCTAGTACGTGTGACTGATATATTCGACTACGCAATAGTTGTCATGGTGAAATCTCATTGAAATATGGCTCATTATTATTAGTTGCTAGCAACGGCTTAACCAGAAACCTATGTACGCCTAATACAGGGTGAACTATATGAAGTGTTACCTATTCAAAACACCATAACTTTTTTGTGTGAAATTAGTTTTTATTGATTTCAAAGACCAAATTGTTCAAAAATGATTACAATTTTAACATACCTGTATACTCACTTTAGCTCGATATGACCACCTTTTGCCTTGACTATAGCCTTCAAACGGTCAAAAAATGAGTTGCATGTTGCACGAATGTGATCTTGAGGTATTTTGGCCCATTCTCGTATAATCGCTTTTTTCAGCGCATCCATACTGGCATATTTTTTAGTTCTCACCTTGCTCCCCAAAATGAACCAGATGGAATAGTCCATCGGATTTGCGTCTGGCGAATTCGAAAGCCATTGTGTGGACGAAATGAAGTGTGGAACATGATTTCTTAACCATTCTTGGTTCACAAGAGCTTTATGAGACGGTATCGAGTCCTGGTGGAACGTCCAAGGTCTACGATAGAAATGTTTGCATGTCCACTGCTCTAAAGCAGCTTCTAAAACATTTTCCCGTTAATAAGTCGCATTCACTTTGACACCAGGCTCGATAAAACGATTGGAGAGCGTCCATCAGCGGTCACTGCGGCCCAAACCTTTACTTGCGATCGGAAATTGCTTCGAGTGGCCATACGTAGGCTCAAATTCTCTTATGAGCGGCGTTCAGTCAAGTAAACACGATCGTTTTGAGTGTTTATGAACTGCTCAATTTGGACATTTTTTTTTATCAGAAAACACAATGTTGGGAAATTCGCCACGTTCCTGCAAGCGCAACAACTCCTCTGCTCTTTCGCACCGAACTTTTTTTGCTGGGGTGAAAGATCGTGTGCTTTTTGGAACTTGTAAGTCGTGATCTTGAGCTCATTTTTCAATATGAGTCGAATGCTGTCTTGCGATATTTTCAGTTCATTGGCCATTTTTCCTCCACTTCCACGAGGATTTCGTTCAAGTCGAGTCTTCACTTTCCGAACCATTTCTGGCGTTGTTCCGGTTTTTTTTTGGTCCACCTCCATAGCGTTTTGCAATGCTAGCAGTATCATTGTAACGTTTTATAGTGCGATACACAAACATTTTATTCACTTTGAGGTGACTGAGCTCACGAACAAGGGCTGATTGTGATTTTCCAGCCAAATATAACGCAGACACACTATTACAGAAAAAAAATTTAACAAAACTGAGAAGCAAATGCTTGTGATGGCTTATAAACAATATATTGAACTGTCATTAGAACAATTTTGACGTTGATGTCATGAGCTGGTTTGCAGATACAAGCAGTGGGAAGTTGGTAACACTTCATATCGTTCACCCTGTATGTATACGCAATTTATAAACTCAGTCGAGCCAGGAATTCAGCCCGCATTACTCACAAAGTGCTGACAATTAACCCAACCGAAGTGGCGTATGAACATTGGATTTATTGTAAAGTTTAATAAAAAAAAAAACAAAAACACAAAATTTAGATGTGTAGGGGTGCATATTTGGCATTGTATGGGTTGAATTAGCGTAAAATGAAGCAAGAAATTAATTTCAATAATTTTGCCTTTACCCACTTTTCACCTCTTCATCACTCAATCCTCAGCCATATTTTCGAGAATATAAATGTTGGCTCATAATTAGTTTTAGCTTTTCATTTGACCTTCAAGCTTTCACATTGTTATCTGTTGAGGCATTACGACTAATTTTGTATGTGTATTAGTTCGACAGTAGCTCGGTGCTTCATTTTCCAATCAATAATGCTAATAATACATAGTAGTAGATATTATTGCGGTGAAAGGCTTCTGGCCGAGCTTTACTTTAAATTTGTGGTTAACATTCACTAGAAAACAGTATAGTCGCCATTGCTGCTCTTTCAAGCTAACTTCGTTTGAAGTAATTGTTGTAAGCCGCATAGGAATTATTTCAACATTATGCAGAATATATGCAAATTAAATTAATAACACGTTTTCTCTTTAAATAGCGCCCAACAGTATTTCATATAGAATAAAACAGGTGCGTTCAATTTATCGAAGGTTTATGGAAATGGGTAAGTTAATTACTATTAATCTGCTATGCAATAATTTACAGAGTTTACCAAAGTGCGTCAAAAGTTTTTATCTCGTGTTAATTGGCGTCATCTAGACATAGCAAGTACAGCCTAGCTCCTCTCTGCCGCATAGGCCTTCGTCTCTCTCTCCTACCACCAGCTGGTACCGCATCGAATACTTTCTGAGTCGGCGCATTTTTATCCATTCGAATGACCTGAACTACATGGTAGAGCTCCTGGATCTTTACTCTATATGTGCGGTAAAGCTATGACATGGCGATATTCGGCATAGCCAACGCGCGAGGACCGAAAAATCTTCCGCATAGTAACACATAGGCTGAAAAGTCACGCACCTATCGCATGGATGGCAATAGTTGTATTGCATTCAGCTCTTTTTCAGTTAGTGCTAACCTTAAAAAGACAGCTTTTGAAATTTCATGACATTCTATTCATTAATTCCTGAGTGCTAAGTGCTATTGAGCTAAGAGTAACCTAAAAAAAATGTTCGCTTGAGTGAAGAGATTATCGCTGAAACTGAGGTCTTTTTTGAAGCAAAAGATAAATCGTTCCATAAAAGTGCTATTGAAATGGAATGACTGCGTTGTTCTTGATGGAAATTACGTTGATAAATAAAGCAAATTTTCAGCAAAAACCGATACGTATTTTCTTTGTTAGGCCCGGGACTTTTCAGTGGTCTTGGAGATTAAATAAATAAATAGCATTAGCGAAACGTATAAAATATGATGGACACTTTTGAATGATGGAACATTTCATTTCTTGTTTCGATTTTTCAAAAGTATTTAATACATTTGAATGTTTTATCCAAAAGTTTTGTCCAAACTCTTAATGCATGGCACGGCGTATGAGTAATATTTTCTTATACATACGAATAATCGTCGTCAATAACATGGAAAGAGACATAGTTATAAGTTTTCAGGGATAGAAAAAACGTTTTTAAAGGCACACACAGAGTTGTTGTTGTTTGTGGTGTTGTAGCAGTAACTTTGTCCTGTCCTGTCAGTATAATGTAAATCACCTGTCGTCTTCGTCTAGCTCATCTAACGGTAAGCCCAGGAACTTGTGAAAAGGTGGTTAGTGTCGTGCGTCGTGCCTTCACATGCCGGTCAAATGTTTAGTATGTTGGGGTCGCATACATAAAGTCATTTGATTTGGTTTTAAAATTTTCTTATTCAAGAAACTTGCATGCACTATAAATATTTATATTAACTTTAAATCATCTAAGTTGAAGCAAGCATTAACAAATTTCAGAAGGGGAAAAACGTTTTAACTGCAAAAATCAAAAATATAAGCGCCGGTGATGCTTATAATCTTTTTCGACATATGAATATAATAACTAAAATAATAGCGTTTTTTTTTATTTCATCATTTTAATATAAAAGAGTGGCCAAACTGCGGATCGCGCACCACATGCGGCTCTTATAGTAGAAACATTATTTGTGCCTCTCGATAAGCGTACCACAGTTTATTTTTCATTTTTGAATTTGTTACGTTTTTATTCAAATAAGATATCTCACAATATTTCCACGGAGTTAGATCACTGGAAAAGTCACAAATTATATTAGTCCATTTCAAATTAACATAATTCAAGGTGACTTTTCCATTTCCGATATAAAGGGTGGTTAAGTTTCTAGGGCCGGTGTTGATTTTGAATCAAATACAATTTTTTTAGAAACTTATTATCATTTCTCTTTATTATGATAATATTGGTATGATTCAATTGCGTACAGAATAAAATATTGGCCAAATGGCCGCCACGGCCTCGGCGGCACACCTCCATCCGATGGTTCAAATTTTCGATGACGCTGAGGCATAATTGAGGTTCTAGGCCGTTAATGTGTCGAATTATCTCATCCTTTAGCTCTTGAATTGTTGCTCGCTTATCGATGTACATCTTTTCTTTCAAATAACCCCAAAGAAAGAAGTCCAACGGTGTCAAATCACATGATCTTGGCGGCCAATTAACATTGCCGCGACGTGAGATTATTCGGCCATCAAATTTTTCGCGCAAAAGAGCCATTGTTTCGTTAGCTGTGTGACAAGTGGCACCGTCCTGTTGAAACAACTTATCGTCCACATCCATACATTCCAATTCGGGCCATAAAAAGTTCATTATCATCTCACGATAGCGAACACTATTCACAGTAACTTTCTCACCGGCCTCATTTTGGAAAAAAATACGGCGCAATGATGAAGCCGGCCCATAAACCGCACCAAACAGTCACTCTTTTTGGGTGCATTGGTTTTTCGGCAATCACTATTGGATTATCATTCGCCCAAATGCGGCAATTCTGCTTATTTACGAATCCACTGAGGGGCAAATATGCCTAATCACTGAGTCACGGAGTGGGCGATATGCATTTTGATTTGAACGTCCTTTTTCATAATAAGCCTGAATAACTTCGATTGTGTATCTTTCCATGGTTCAAATTGAATTAGTACGAAATAGAAAAATGTCAAATGAAATGCTAACAAAACTTGACGTTTAGGTGTGGTTCACATTCAACATCGGCCTTTAAAATTTTACCACCCTTTAATTATGACCCAAAAAGCATCTGCAGAATTAACTAGAAGTAACACAGATACAGGAGGATGGTTCCATGTGTAGAAGTCCACGCAAGTGGGGAAAGTTACTGATCGCCATTCACTTGGGAGTGGCCAGGACGATTCTTCTACATATGGTTAAAGCAGCCCACAACGGCCGGGATTAGCCCACGTATCCTCTGGGTAGCTTCCGAACACCCGTTCGGGAGTGAGCTAACGTGAGAAGGCGAAGCGTTCCAGGATAGCTGGTTGTGCGCTGGGCTTGGGACCCGCCACTTAAAAATCCCCCCCAATGAAAAGAACTGCAAAGCCTCGGATGAGAACTGCCTTTACTGATGACGACCCCTGCAAACGAAATAAGGAATATGATTTGAGGGCATGCACCTGGAATGTCAGGTCCCTTTATGGGGAAGGTGCCTCTGCCCGGCTGGTTGATGTCCTCGTGAGAGTAAAGGCTGACATCACTGCCATCCAAGAGATGCGATGGACGGGGCAAGGTAAGAAAAACATAGGACCTTGCGACGTCTACTACAGCTGCCATGTAAAGGAGCGCAAATTTGGTGTCGGATTTGTTGTAGGAGAGAGACTTCGTCGCCAAGTACTGCCGTTCACTCCGGTGGACGAGCGTCTCGCAATAATCCGCATCAAAGCGCGATTTTTTAACATCTCGCTAATTTGCGCCCACGCCCCGACGGAAGAGAAGGACGATGCAACCAAAGATTCCTTCTATGAGCGCTTGGAACGTTCCTATGAGCGCTGCCCCCGCCACGACATAAAAATCGTGCTTGGCGACTTCAACGCCAGGGTGGGCAAGGAGGGAATTTTTGGTCCCACAGTCGGAAAATTCAGCCTACACAACGAAACATCCGGTAACGGACAGATGCTGATCGACTTCGCCGGGGCCCGAAACATGGTAGTCTGCAGCACCAGATTCCAGCATAAAAAGATACACCAAGCTACCTGGCTGTCTGCTGATCGAAAAACGCGAAACCAGATCGATCATGTTGTGATAGATGGAAGACACGCTTCTAGTGTATTAGATGTACGTACGATCCGAGGACCCAACATCGACTCGGATCATTACCTTGTTGCAGCCAAGCTGCGCTCCCGCCTCTGTGCAGCAAAAAACGTACATACATCTACCTACGCAAAGAATGTTCGACATCGAAAAGCTGCAATCACAACAGACAGCCAGAAGATTCACCACTCGACTCTCACTCCTGCTCTCAGAGAGCACTGCCCAACAAACCGGCATGCACGAGCAATTGAGCAACATTTCTCGTTCCCTACGTACCGCCGCCGAAGAAGAAATCGGATTCCGGCGAGCCCGAAAAAAAATTGGTACGACGACGAATGTGATGCTGCCGCAGAAAGAAAGGATGCTGCTTATAGAGCCACGCTGCGATCGGGCGCAACGCCAGCCATGTGGGATCGCTACAGAGAGCTGAAAAAGGAAGAGATACGTATTATCCGACAGAAGAAACGAGTGGCCGAAATAAGTGAGTGCGAGGAGCTTGAGGTGCTGGCCAATAAGAACAACGCCCGAAAATTCTACCAGAAAGTTCGGCGGCTTACAGAAGGTTTTAAGACCGGGGCGTTTTCCTGTAAGAACAAAGACGGCGATCTGGTGACTGACGTACAGAGCAATCTTAAATTATGGAGGGAACACTTCTCGAACCTGTTAAACAGTGACAGCTGCGCATGTCACAGAGAATGTGAAGATCCCGATACCCCAATCGTTGACGACGGAATTGTCGTTTCGTTACCCGACCATGACGAGGTGAGAATAGCAATATCACGGCTAAAGAACAACAAAGCCGCAGGCGCCGACGGACTGTCGGCTGAGCTATTCAAACATGACGGCGAGGAGCTGGTAAGGTGCATGCATCAGCTTCTATGCAAAATATGGTCGGATGAAAGCATGCCTGCCGATTGGAATTTAAGTGTGCTCTGCCCAATCCATAAGAAGGGCGATCCTGCAATTTGTGCCAATTACCGCGGGATTGGTCTTCTAAATATCGCCTATAAGATTCTAGCGAGCGTATTGTGTGAAAGGCTGAAGCCCACCGTCAACCAACTGATTGGACCTTATCAGTGTGGCTTCAGACCTGGAAAGTCTACCATCGACCAAATATTCACAATACTCCAAATCTTGGAAAAGACCCATGAAAGGAGAATCGACACACACCATCTTTTCGTCGACTTCAAAGCTGTATTCGACAGTACGGAAAGGAGTTACCTGTATGCCGCGATGTCTGAATTTGGTATCCCCGCAAAACTAATACGGCTATGTAAGATGACGTTGCTCAACACCAGCAGCGCCATCAGAATTGGGAAGGACCTCTCCGAGCCGTTTGATACCAAACGAGGTTTCAGACAGGGTGACTCGCTGTGGTGTGACTTCTTTAACCTGATGTTGGAGAGCATCGTACGAGCCGCAGAACTTAATGGCTCAAGCACAATATTTTATAAGAGCGTACAATTGTTGGCGTATGCCGATGATATCGATATCATCGGCCTTAACAACCGCGCTGTTAGTTCTGCCTTCTCCAAACTGGATAAAGAAGCAAAGCGAATGGGTTTAGTGGTGAACGAGGACAAAAGAAGTACCTCCTGTCTTCAAACAAACAGTCGGCGCACTCGCGTATCGGCACCCACGTCCGATACTGTTCCTACTGTTGACAGTTATAATTTCGAGGTTGTAAAAGACTTCGTTTATTTAGGAACCAGCATTAACGCCGATAATAATGTCAGCCTTGAAATCCAACGTAGAATCTCTCTTGCCAACAAGCTTTACGACGACATAGACATAGCGCAGCTAATAAAGATCCAGCGGCTTCGTTGGCTGGGTCATGTCGTCCGAATGGATACAAACGCTCCGGCTTTGAAAGTATTCGATGCGGTACCAGCTGGTGGTAGCAGAGGAAGAGGGCGGCCTCCTCTGCGTTGGAAAGATCAGGTGGAGAAGGACTTGGCTTCACTTGGTGTGTCCAATTGGCGCCGGTTAGCACGAGAAAGAAATGACTGGCGCTTTGTTAAACTCGGCCAAAATCGCGTAAGCGGTTATCGCGCCAATTAAGAAGAAGAACATAGATGCAAAAAGGTCGAGCTCTACAATTAAAATATAAGTTGCGGCCGATTACTGAATTCAAAATTGAAGTATCCTGGATTAAAAAAGCCGGCTTGCCGAATTTTTTCAGTATTAACGTTTGTGAATCCACTTTATTCCACTTTAAAATTCGCGAAATCCAAACTCCGATCGGTATTAACTAACCAGAGTCTCAAAGAGCTATTGAGGAGTAATGTCACCAATTATTCATCAAATTTTAAATACTTATCAAGAAAAGTGAAATAAATGATTTTATGTTTAATATTTACGCTTATTGTATGATAATGCACCAGCTCATCGATCCACTCTTGTGATTGATTTTTTGACTACAAATCGCATTTTACCATCAATCACTCACATGGTATTCACCGAATTTGGCTCCTTGTGATTTTTACTTATTCGGAAGATTGCATTTGGCCATGAAAGGAAAACGGTTTGTGTTCATAGAGGCCATCCAAAAGTCTTGTACCGACATCCTCAAGGGATTCCGGATTCTGGTGAATGACTTGAAACACTCTTTCGAAAAGCTTTTAGATCGCGCGAAATACTGTATGGAGGCCAGAGGGGACTATTTTGAATAAATAAACTTCAAGCTATCATATCAAAGTTCCAGTCGTTTCTATTGTAGCTCAGTCTTGTTCAATTTGGACTTCACCTTGTACAATAGAATTTACTATGAATTTGAAACATGAATATGAAACTATGAAAATATTTATAAACTTTGTCCAAAAATAAATCTGTTAAAATGTTCATTGTTCATTTATCATTACAAATTTTCTTAGTTTATGAAGTTACAAATAGAATTACTTTGAAAATGGTTCAAGCCCACTTACCTCACAGTCGTACTACTACTATATTTAGTTCGCAACGTTGTAACGTGTTTGTTATATTTTATAAGCATAAAGTCATCCAGGGGGGTCCAAGAAATTGCTTCTTGTTGCTTGACGTACTTAGAAAATGCAATTACGACACAGCATGCAATAGCCTACAGCGATATGTGCGCTGGACTACGTAAATAGAAATTTGAATTTAGCATAAAAAATATGACATTAAATGTGGCTTAAAGTTGTTCAGCTCCTCAAAAACGGCGTAGAAGTTATCGACCATTAATTCTTATATAAGTATTATGGCCACCAAATGATGCCGATTTTGGAAGAGTCGAGATTACTGTAAGAAAAAAAGTTTATTGTGTGCCTCTAAAAGACATATACACTGTCATAAAACAATGCCGAAAATATAAAAAAATTTAAATATGAAGAAGTATTGGGTTGGCAAGTAAGTAACAGCGGATTTCACTCATAGATGGCTTCATTTGAATTTTTAAGTTTGCAGACGTAGTACAAATATAAAACACATTTTGTTATTTGATAGTTGGCAATTCAGCTGTCAATCTATTTATAAAAGTTTTAAGATGGGTTGCGTAGTTTTCGTTTGGCTTTCTTTGAAATATGGAAAATCGAAAAGAACATTTTCGTCATATTTTGCTTTTTTATTTCTGCAAAGGGAAAACCCCACCGGAAGCTCAAAAAAAGTTATGTAATGTTTATGGTGATGAAGCCTTAAAAGAATGGCAGTGTCAAAATTGGTTTGCCAAATTTCGTTCTGTTGATTTTGGTCGTCCAGTTGAAGTTGATGACGCCATAATCAAAGCAATAATCGATTCGGCTCGTCACAGTGCAACACGTGAGATTGCAGAGAAGCTGCATGTACGAGGGGTGCCTTTTACATGTCGGGATTAGAGAACAAAAACAAATTTTAATTATCAAAAATCACTTTATTGTTTTTCAAAATATTCTCCATGAAGATCTATACATTTTTGCATGCGTTTGAACCAATTGTCGAAACACTTTTGCCACTCTGAATGAGGTACCTCCAAAACATGCATTCTGAATGCCACAACCGCTGCTTCAGATGTCGAAAATCGTTGACCTCTCAGTTGGTTTCTTACGTACGGGAATGAAAAGGAGTCATTCGGTGCCAAGTCAGGACTATACGGCGGATGACCCATTAATTCGATGTTTTGGGTGCTCAAAAATGCAGTTGTTTGAGCCGATGTGTGAGAGCTCGCATTGTCCTGGTGAAGAGTGATCCGTCTTTGGCGATTGGTTTTCCTAATTTGGAACTGGAAGACAACTGGCAAACAAATGGTTGTGTACCACTCAGAATTTACTGTTCTGCGTTGTTCTAGTGGTACGGTTGCGACATGTCCAGTTTTTCCGTTTGCTTGGAAGTGCTTCGTGCGCGAACAACTTTTGTTGGATTTGGCTCATCTTGAAACACCCATACAGCCGACTGCTATTTACTTTCGGTCTCATACGCGTAAATCCATGATTCATCACCTGTCACGATGTCATAGACGTGTTTCGAAGCCCCGCGATCGTATTTTTTGAGCATTTCCTTCGACCAATCGACACTAGCCTTTTTTTGAGCGATTGACAAATTGTGTGGGATCCAACGCGAACAAATTTTTTTGACAGTCAAATTTTTATGCAATATTGAATGTATGCTGGTCCCACTAATGCCTAAGATTGTCTCAATCTCACGATAGGTCACATGACGATCTTGCAATATCAGTTCGCGCACAGCATCAATGGTTTTCGGAACAACAACTGATTTTGGACGACCTTCACGAAATTCGTCTTGGAGTGAACTACGACCACGATTGAATTCACCATACCATCGATAAACAGTGGTCCTTGATGGAGTTTCATCGCCAAAAAATGAATTAAGTTCATCCATGCAATGTTGCTGAGTTAATCCACGTCGAAAGTTGTAAAAAATAATCGCACGAAAATGTTCACGATTTAATTCCATTTTTGGGCTGAGATGAATCTTTAAAGTTACTGTAAACAACACAAATAGCGCTGGTATTTCAAAACGTTCTGAGTACGTAAAAACCAAAAAAGGTCAAACTTTGCTATACAGCTGTCAGTTGCCAGATTGCAACACCAGGGTTGCCAAATCCTACCAAATAAAAGGCACCCCTCGTATTACATACATGCATTGAAAATCATTTAAAACAACTGGGCTACGTTCAAAAACACGATACATGGGTTTCTCACGAACTGGAGGAAACTGCGATTTGCTAAAGAAACGTAAAGAAAAGTATTCATTTTTAAAATAACTGATAACTGGCGATGATAAATGAGTTGTTTACAACAATATCATGCGGAAAAGATTGTGGAGTAGGCCAGGAGAACCAACTCAAACAACATCAAAAGCTGATATTCATCAAAAGAAGGTTTTGTTATCAATTTGGTGGGATTACAAAGGAATTGTCTACTTTGAACTCTTACCACCCAACCAAACGATCGATTCTGAAGTCTACATTGAACAACTAATGAAATTAAACAATGCAGTTGAAGAAACGCGGCCCGAAATGACAAATCGAAAAAGTATTGTATTCCATCATGACAATGCAAGGCCACACACATTTTTGACCACTCGGCAAAAATGATTGGGGCTGGGTTGGAATTAAGTTATTTAGTTCCGTGAAAAATTTGTCTATGATTTAAAAAAAAAAATCCGCAATTACTTAGTTGCCAACCCAATAAATTGGTTGCAGATATGTTGTATAAGAGTTGTAAAAAGCAAACCATGTACAACATTCTCTGAGGCTTCGTTGAGTGAGAATGAGGAGTTCAAATTACTAATTTATTGCTCCCACTGGGTAGACCACAGAACTTTAGAAATAGAGTACTAAGACGTTTATATCAGCATACCACAGCTATCACATACGAAAAATTTACAGATATGATTGATTTGCTACCATATATTCCTCCACTGGCAGCTACTAGAGCTACAAACTATACACTATGAAAGACCTGCAAAAAATTGGCAACGCAGGACAAGGACAAATTCTTGGGCGAAAACACCAAAAGAAAAAGCAAACATACTCGCTGATCATTTAAAAAAAACATTTACAAATCAACACAACAACCAAGCCATTGACAATTCTGAATTTCATGCCCACCTCACAAATAACATAAATATACTAATCAAAAAAATAACTTCGAAAGAAATTCGTATAGCAATTGAGACACAAATTGACGTAAATAAATCCCCAGAATATGACGGAATCACAGGAAGGATTCTAAAGGAGTAACCTGACAAAGCCACTCTGTACTAAGAAATATATTTAACTTAGCATTACGAATGCAGTATTTTCCACTGCCTTGGAAGGTTGCTGAAATCATCGCAATACCCAAACCTAATAAAGACGCCTCTGAAGCTTCTTCATACAGACCAATTAGTTTATTACCATCAATATCTAAACCTTTTGAGAAGCTTATACTTGACCGCCTTGACTCCATACTACAGGCGTGAAACTTATTTCCCTCACACCAATTTGGATGTCGTAGAAAACATGCAACAATAGAACAGGTACATACATAGAGTAACAAATAAAATATTGTCAAAAATTGATAAAAGAAATACATGTTTTGCTGTGTATTTTGATGTAGCGAAAGCTTTCGACGGCGTGTAGCACAAGGGTTTATTATTTAAACTTAAACAGTTTGTGTACCAGGGCCTGTACTATATGTGGTGTACATAGCTGATATTCCCTGCCTGCAAGTATCGACATGATAGTAACTTTTGCAGATTACACCGTCCTATTGGCAACACATAAAACCTTACAAGCAGCAACAAACAAGTTACAACAGATTCTGAACAAAACACTAACATGGTTTAATGCTTGGGGTATACAAACCAAAAGTGGCAAAAGAATTCATGTAGTTTATTCAAACAAGAAAGTAAGACACAAGAATTTGACAATAAACTATTCACAAATCCCGATAAATACCAAAGCTAGATACCTTGGAATGACTATTGACTCCAAACTTCTCTGGAAAGAACATATCACGATGAAAAGAAATGAAGTAAAAAACACAAATTCCGACAACTATATCGGCTACTTGGCAGGCGCTCGAAACTGTCATTGCTGAATAAAATACTTATATACAAAACTGTGATTGTGGCAATCTGGGCATACGGCATAGAAATCTAGGGAACTGCAAGTAAAAGTAACATTAACATTATTCAACGACTACAATCAAAAATACTTAGAACTATAGCCAATGCACCTTGGTACGTCCCAAACGAAGACATTCATCGCGAGCTCAACATCGAAACAGTAACAGAAATCATCCGCAAACGCAGCACAAATCATATTGTCCGTTTAATGAACCATTCAAATACTGACATGCGACAACTCCCAACAGCAGAAAGGGCAAACTCCAGGCGTCTCAAACGACCAACCCCAACTCAGCTGATAACTAGAATAATTTAAAGCTATGTACGCACACTTCTAAATTCCCACAAAAGCTTAACCAAAATGTAATATTGATAATGATTAATGTTATGAAATCCAAGCTGTAGAAGGAGTTACTTCGTGTCATACGACAGGTGTAATTAATAAAGGAGGCAAAAAAAAATATATATTGTATATATATTCCTCCATTATCTCATGACTAGATTAGATTAGATAAGAGTATTTTATGCCCTCTACTCATCACAGTACCTCATCTAAGCCAAGTTCCCTTATTAAACCCCGGATTTAGCTGGGTTGAATTGAGCGTATGTGCCTTTCTTCTGGCTGCAGTTGGTCAATATATCTCGATCTCCTCCGCGCTATAGCGCTACATGTAAGGAGAAGGTGCATTGTAGTCTCCTAAGATTGAGACAAGAGTCCGTAGACCAAGTCACGATCATGTGCAGATGACTTCGCAGTCTGTTGTCCCATAGCAAGGAAGGGCTCGGGTTCTATGAACCCTTAGGGGATGGAGCAGCTCGACGGGCGAGCGTCGCTGAGGACGAGAGGTATTCGAGTGCGCAGTAAAGGAAATAAATAGGTTGAACGTTATAGAAACTCAGGCTTTATTTAACACTAGAAACATTTCTCATAAAATCAAAAATAATAACTGCTATCACTGCTAAAGTTGAAATGCCTGAGTGGATTCTTTATTACATGGATTTCACTTCCACTTGACGAAGTAATGCCGTCATCTTCCATCTTATCTGATTCAAAGTCATATTCTTCAGAACTGTCACTATTTAACGTATCATATCTAGATCGCTTAGTCAAGGATAAAATATATAAAAAGCCTGCTGGTTCCTCTGGCAGTCACACTGAGAGACTCAATCGAAGAGTTAAAATTCGTTTTGGCTTTACCGTCGTCTCACATCGTAGGTTTACATTATAAGGAAGATAAGACTTCATAGCTAATAGCCCCTAATGTCTTTGAAAGCAAACGTGACTCTTTGACTATACCTATGCGTATCTTATCGCTCAGAATGACAGCCTTGCAGCTACGAACTAACTTAGGCGGCTGTATGCCGACACGCGTGCGGAACGGTAAAACGGCTTGGCCGGCTATATGCCACACCCGTTCCCAAAGCGTTAAAGGCGAGGCCGCAGCTTCCGTCGCCAATTCGTTTGCTATTTCGTTCCCAAATTAGCCGGATGCAATTGTGGGTTCCTAGTAGATTAAGTTTCTCGATCACTCAAGGAACAGTGAGAATTTTATCTCACAGGACTTTAGGGGCATGGGTATCGCCTGACTGTCACTCAGAATGGCAATTCGCTCGTTCCAGAGATTTCGGTCTAAGTCTATCTCTGCACATACACAAATGGCAGGCATATCCGTTTGGAAAATTCTTGGAAACCTGTCCATCGGCACAGAGCGCTTGGTTGTTGGGCCGTAAATTCCAGCGCCTATGCCTTCCGCTATCTTCGAGCCATCCGCGCACCAGTGCAAGGTACATTTCTGGAGTTTCTTTTCAAATGCAGGTCTACTCTAAATAGTTTTTACATCATGACTAAAATATATAAATGGTAATAGCTGAATTCCGTATTCGAAGGGGTTGGTGTGAAATTACCATTCGGAAGTGCATGGGTTCAAATATCCGTGCATGGAATACCAAAATAATAAAAAAAAATTGTTTTCCAATAGCTGTTGCCGATCTGTAGAAAAGGTACGAGCGTATTTCTGACATGAAAAAGGTCTCCATAGAAACCATTTGCTATTCAGCTTAAAACTGTAGGTCCCCATTTGTAGAACAACATAAGGACACCACGAAGTACCTCCTGTCTTCAAACAAACAGTCGGCGCACTCGCGTATCGGCACCCACGTCACTGTAGACAGTTATAATTTCGAAGTTGTAAAAGACTTCGTTTATTTAGGAACCAGCATTAACACCGATAACAATGTCAGCCTTGAAATCCAACGTAGAATCTCTCTTGCCAACAAGTGCTACTTTGGACTCAGTAGGCAATTGAGCAGTAAAGTCCTCTCTCGACGAACAAAGCTAACACTCTACAAGGCTCTCATCATGCCCGTCCTAACGTATGGCGCAGAAGCTTGAACGATGACAACATCCGATGAAGCGACGCTTGGAGTGTTCGAGAGAAAGATTCTGCGTAAGATTTTTGGACCTTTGCACGTTGGCAATGGCGAATATCGCAGGCGATGGAACGATGAGCTGTATGAGCTTTACGGCGACATAGACATAGCGCAGCGAATAAAGATCCAGCGGCTTCGTTGGCTGGGTCATGTCGTCCGAATGGATACAAACACTCCGGCTTTAAAAGTATTCGATGCGGTACCAGCTGGTGGTAGCAGAGGAAGAGGAAGGCCTTCTCTGCGTTGGAAAGATCAGGTGGAGAAGGACTTGGCTTCACTTGGTGTGTCCAACTGGCGCCGGTTAGCACGAGAAAGAAACGACTGGCGCGCTTTGTTAAACTCGGCCAAAATCGCGTAAGCGGTTATCGCGCCAATTAAGAAGAAGATAAGGACACCACAAATAGAAGGACAAGCTCGGCCAAACATTTAACGGAAATGTACGCGTCAACTATTTATTTAAAAAAAATTTTCCACCAAGAATTTTTACCAAGAAAAAGATATTCAATTGGTGAAAAGTATGGGTCTGTTTGAAAAAATGTGTTTAATATTCAATTTAATAATACAATTCACAATTGAAATAATCTGCGAGGCGGCCGCTTTTACTTTTTGGCCATGTATCTATGTAGACATCTTGTATCTATGTATGTGGATGGTAATGTTGTGTGTGCCAAACTGAGTTCCGAGTTCATCCACAATCATTTCGGACTAGACCTTGAATGAATATGGAAAAGCGCGAACTTATATACCTATAAATAGAGTTGAATGAAATACACATACAAATATATACATAGATTGTCCGGCTTAACGCTTTCCAATACAAATGTTGCTCTACGTATTTTTATGAATGAAAATACAAAGGAGTATTTTTCGGACATGCGCGCAAATTGTTTGCAACTTATTTCAGGTCGAACAAGTCGTAAGTCACAGCACTTACAACCGCGTTCGAATGAATTGTTGGTTGCGTGCTGTATGCAACTGATTTTTCGAAATGCCATCCTCGCATAAATTGAATCTACAGGGTGGGCCAAATAAGTCCAACTAATAACTGAATTCTTTTCGAATTTAATATGAAATCATGCAAAGCTCCTCATATATTAAAAAACTATCTGCCGTGCGGAAGAGCCATTATAGGCGATTAAGATCCCTATATTTGTAGATCAAAATCAAGATGCGCGGCACAAATAGACGAAGGAGCTCGGTCAAACATCCAACAAGGGGTATATAAAGCGTTTTCCAATAACAGGTGTTATTTTGAAATGGATTGCGCTATCGAGAAATGATTAACGATTTTTTATGGCCGGAATTGGATGGTATTGATCTGGATAACGTTTATTTTCCACAAGACGACGCTACGTGCCACACAAGCAACGCTACCATTGGTCTCTTACGGGAAAATTTTCGGGACCGTGTTATCTCTCGAAGAGGTGATCACAATTTGCCACCGAGATCTTGTGATTTAGCACCTTGTGACTTTTTTCTTTGGGACTACGTGAAAGAGAAAGTCTACGCTAACAGCCAATAGCCCAGGGTCGATTCAAGACCTCAGCAATGGAATTCGTGAGGCTATCGAAGACATAGGGCAGCCACTTTCCAATTCGGTTATGGAAAATTTCATGAAAAGGATATGGTCCTGTAAGCGTGGTAGTGGTGGTCATTTGCCTGATGTTATTTTCCACTATTACCATCCATACCTTCCTCTTTATAATGAAATAAACATCCGATCATTTATATTAAAAAATAGCATTTTTCTTTGAATATCAAAATAACAACTCGTATTGGAAGACCTTTTATAAGTATACTTATACGAGTATACATCTAATTCGTTTTTTACAAGGTATTTTTTTACACGATTTTGAAATAACATCGAAATTAAAAAAAAGAATTATAATCGCTTATTTTACACGAAATTTTCATTCTTGCTTTAAACTCAAAACAAAACAGGATTTTCTAAAGAAAAGACGAATCTCAAACAAAAAATTTGTTTCTAAACAAAACGTAATTACTAAAATTATGCCTTAGAATGCCTTAGTAAGTAAAAATATTTCGTATATTTTCCACGCTCCATTGATTTTCTGCTTGCATACTGCAGCTATTTAATTCGCAAGTATCAAATATGACTGACGTACGACGCGATTTGCAAAAATTATAAATTTCCCGGTAGAGGGATTGATGTTGAGCCACTTTGTACAAACAACTCGAGAGAGCAAAAAACAGTCGCTAATAACAGACTTTGTTAAAACAAAAATGCCAACAGCAGTCGTTAATAATTTGAATAAAACCCGACAGATGGGCTAGACATATGGTATCTGTCATAGTATCTGACGTACCTACCGATGAAAGCATTTTTGGATCAGTCCGTAATAAACGTGCACGTTTATTATCAATTAGTCATGCATTGGTGCAAAATTCAGTTTTTTCCTAATTTCAATTTGAATTTTTCTAAGTTTTTTACTTAGGGATTTCATTTTACTAATTTTAATTCTTTCTTTCTGTAAAAATGTATTGTTTTTGTTTTATAAATATTTATGTAATACGGATTTCATTATTATCTCTTTTGCAAGCTTTTTTGCCAAAATGTTTCATTTTACACGATTTTCTTAAATTGTGGAGCCCAGCCCCAAATTTACTACGAGCTGCATGCACTTTTTTACACGATTTTTTGCATGATTCTCTAAAGAACGCATTCACCGTGTCAAAGTAGAGCTGGAATAGAGCAAATAGAGCCTTAAAATTAGCATCTTTTTTATTCTGATCAACAATTACTGGTCAAGGCTCAGCGAAATTACTGTCAATATTTCAGTTCAATATCAGCTCTCCATCGCTCCCCATTGCGGACAAGGGAATTAGTTTCCTAAGAACGAAAGAAATAATTGGATAATTGAAATAATAAATAGAGCCACTCACATAAGGAAAAATTTATATATTGGAAACTTATCATAAAAAAATAATGTCTGGTTAACGAAAAAAAAAAAAAAACAAAAATTGTCTCTGGATTTCATTGTTCATCGTCCCATCTAAAACTTAAGAGTTTGTAAATACATATAAACATTTTTATTTTAGCTATTTTGTGAACAGGTTTTTATTTTATTATATTATTATTTTTTTTTTCAGCGAAGACTTGGAATTATTAATCTACTGTCATCGAATGGGTTGGTACGTGATTACCATTCGGAGGTGTGAAGGTTCGAGTCTCCGAAATGATAGAAAACTTGTTTTTCTAATAACGTTCGCCCCTCGGTAGACAATGGCAAAAAAATCTGCTCACTAAAAACATTCCTCTCCATGGAAAGCAACCAAAAATTTAAAAAGGCCAACTCTAGGACAATCATCCATTAAAATGGAAACTAACAAATGGGCTGAAACAGATCTCAAGAAGCCAAACACATTTGCTCGTCACTTAACTCGAGTGCTCTGCCCCCATGAAATAGAATCCTCTCTAAGCATTGCTCAAATAGTAAAAGATACCTTAGAACACCCGCACCCGATGAACCCACCCATAAAAATGTTTTCGAAAAATGACGTCAAAGAAGTGATAAAAAAACTTACAAAGAGAAGCCCCCTGGATATGACCTTATAACAGGAGAAGTACAGAAGCAACCTCCAGAAGAAAGACTCGCTATATATAATTCTATTACATTATCTGGTTTTGTTCGCCCTGAATGGAAAGTAGCTCAAGTAAAAATTATCCTTAAACCAGGAAAAAGCGCCGAACAAGTCGAATCATATCGGCCCATCAGCCTATTGTCTATTGCCTCTAAAGTAATGGAATGCCTTTTCCTCAAAAAAATGATGCCTATAATTGAATACCGAAATATTTTCTCAAATCACCAATTCGAACAAGTCCATAGACTCATAAACAAAAAAAAAATATATTGCACAGCGGCTTTTCTCAATATAACTCCTGCCTTTGATCGCGTTTGGCATGATGGCTCACTCTATAAAATATTTATTAAGTCCTACCTCGAAAATCGATATTTGTTTGTCGAGGCGAGGAACATTCTGAACTATGTGAAAGTTTCTTTGGTGTATCCAAAGTATGCAGTATTATGGGCCCCATCCTATACTTGCGATATGCATACAATTTACCTACTTCTGAAGAAACAATAGTCGTAACGTTTGCGGATGACACTGCCGTACTCGCAATTGACTCCCACCTCCATGTGGCCTTCAAAAAACTATAAAAAGGACTTGATAAAATAGCTCATTGGTGGAAAGAGTAGCGCATTAAGACAAATGAGACAAAATCTTCCCAAGTCACTTTTATACTAAACTTGCCCATCCGTTAAGCTAAATAATACAATTATCGCCCAAACTAACGTCACAAAATATCTCGGCATGCATCTTACGTGGAAACCCATATTTTCACCAAACGGAAGGCTCTAGGAATAAAACTCAGAAGCTTCTATTGGTTACTACATTGAAATTCTGATATTTTTCCCACTCACTTTACTCAGCTATCTTGAAACCGATATGGGCATATGGCATTCATCTCTGGGGCACTGCAGCTAACTCCAACATTGAAATACTTCAAAGATTCCAGTTAAAACCCCTCAGAATGTTATCAAAGGCTCTTTATTATATAACAAATGCACGAATTCATTGTGATCTCCAAGTATTCACAATAACTGAAGAAATACGAAAATATGCCACAACACACGAATCCAATCGTACTCAGTTTATGAAATAACAAACAATCAACGTCAGTAACAACAACGGCAAAAGTGTTTTGTGTTCAAAATTCGAAAGAGTTTCTACCAGTATGAATGAAACCAAATCAGTTCACGTGGATTACACTAGAAAGCAAATATTTATTCTGTCAGCGATAGTGGCGTTTGCCAACAGTGCGAAGCATCTAAGCATGACTTTGGTTGCAAAGCTCAACTAAAAGTGCACATCAAAATCAAAGCCGTTGAACTCAATTTAAAAATGCAAAGGCTTCAATGGTTACTTGGCAGAAATTCTGAGCTGCCAACACAAAACAAGCGCCTCATATACTCGTACAACCAAGTGTGGGCCTATGGTCTTCAATTATGGGGATGCACCGCTAAGATAAAAAAAAGAAAGCATTTAGGGAAATCGTTAAAGCTCTCTGGTACGTGCGTAATGACGATCTGCAATTTAGCTATAAAAACTGTATCAGATTCAGTCAAGCTTTTTGCCATGAAAAATGCGGAAAGGATAAGAACACACATAAATGCAGAAGCTTTCGTTCTAAGTGATGAAGGAACTGCTACAAGAAGATTAAAGAGAAAAAACCCGAAGACGTAGTTGTCAGTTATTATTTGGATTTGGATTGGAATTTTATTAAAATAATTGAAAATTTGAGTTTCGTACTAAGCGTAATGTTAAGGTTACTAATTGTAAATATAGCATTTGAAAAAATATTTACAAAAAAAAAAACCAGTATGCCTTGCAACTCAACTAACTGAGAGCGGGCAAGAGGCCTCTCAAAAGAGGCCATTATTAACTGAAATCAAAATCTTAAATTGGTTAAATGGAGTAGACTGCCTTATTATATATAAATAAAGGTCCTTAAAGTCCAAGCTTCAGGTGAATTGATTGAATGTGCCATTGCTGCTAGATACTTAACCTTTGAAATTCATAACATTCTTTGCTCACAACGGACCCATTTCGTGGTCTAAGTGCCATCGCTGTCCCTATGCGCGATGCGGCTGCCAAACCTAACCTAAACTATTATTAATTTTTACAAAATTTTGAACACTTCCACGAGGCAAATTATGTTAAGATTTCCATTGGATGCTTATTTTTCAAAGTCGTTCGTCTTATTCGATCCGTAATTTTGAATTTTTAAAACCTAACTTCATATTCGAATGCTTCAACTTCAAAATCCCTCCATGCGAAGTTCCATTAAAACCGCCCAATGGTTGATAACTTCACCTCGTACAGGGGTGCAATCATTGATGTGTGCGCCTGTTAGGGCAGGAAAACTTGTGGGTGTGTAACTTTGTGTTGAAAACAACGAGCCTTGCTCGTGTGTTCATACAGCAGCAATTGTTGCCAAAAAGCGCTGCTAGCTTAATAAGGCAGCCAAGTGAAATTCAGTTGATAACGGATAGTCGCAGAGTTAAGACGTTTTGAGCACAAACAAGAAGCTGATAAAAGCAAATAAAAGTTCATTGATAAGTTGTTAAAAGTGCGTGATTAATAAATAGTCGTACGGAAATCAAAAATATGTAAAGCAAAAAAAAAAAAAATAAAAAAAAAAATAAAAAAAATAAAGAAAACAAAGCAAGCCAAAAAGAGAATTATTGTTATTGTAACATTTGAAGACAGCCTGTAGAAATTATTCAAAGACAAAAAAAAACACAACACACGTAACGAAGTGCTAAATCCGGAACGGACCGGACTTTAAATACGCGCACATTTTTTGGTAAAATTAAATTTTGGTTGGTTGTTAATTTTTGCTATTCAAAATAAACTCATGGCAATGTGAGTTGGTAACTTATAACAGCAGACGGACAGACGAAAATTTACTCTTAATATATAAAAAGGGTAATATGTGTTACAGGTTCTATTGAAATATTATAAATTAATATTTGCTCGAGTATTCGCTAGACGAAGCGGCAGGCAGACATGGCTAAAACGACTCATCCCATAATTCTGAGCATTTTGGTGTATGCAAATATGTCTATATCTTAATTGATTCCTTTATGCTGTTACATACAACAGTGTTTTTAAAGAAATTGCGGGCAAGTGCGCGTGTGTATGAAAACCAAATCTGCTTAAAATATGTGAAAATATGACTAAGCTAAGCTAAACAATTTATGCGCAATTTGGCGCCATAATCTAAAGCCAAATAAATTGTAAAAATAAATTTATTCAAAAAGTATTTATTGTATATGCAGCTGGTTATAAGGAAAGGATTAAAGCAAATGCTACGAGGATTTTTAGTTGTGCTTTGAAAGTATTGACGCAATCGGTTGAACTCGAAATGTGTGAAAGAAGCTAAAAACTCTGTTTAAGAAGTTGAAAGTTTTGCGATATTTTGACAAATATTTACAAATTTTGTACAAAGTTTAAAGCTTTGCATTTTATGGTTTTAGCTGTAGTATGAATGGTGTGTTTATAAGTTTGCAACGAGCCGTTAAGGGGGAACGCCACTGTGAAAATTCAAAAAAATCGTTTTTGTTTTTTGCATTTTCTAAAAGTATAAATATTTGAAAACATGCAAAAAAAATTATTAGCTTAAAATCTTGAAAATTGACGAAGTTATACTCAATAAAATAAGGGCAGGTAGTGAGTTATATACAACGGCCAATGAAAACTTTAAACGCGTTTTTCTCTTTTTTGATACGGTGGCGACGATTTCTCGAAGACTAATGAACCGATTTTAACTTTCTTTTTTTTCAAAATTTTTGTTATCACATTGGCTATCGTTGTATGTAGCCGATTTTCAAAATTTTGAAAACAACTATTTTTTTGAGCCTGTTGAAAATCAAAAAAA
This sequence comes from Anastrepha obliqua, assembly GCF_027943255.1. NCBI lineage: Eukaryota > Metazoa > Arthropoda > Insecta > Diptera > Tephritidae > Anastrepha > Anastrepha obliqua. The sequence goes on from NC_072894.1 coordinate 17,131,447, forward strand.
TGGTGAAAAACACAAATCGAAATTCAATCACCACAATTTTGTCAAAAATGAAATTTTTGGTTTTCTGATTTCAGATGATTATTCATTGCTGCCACCAGATGACGTAATTTTTTTTAACTCGTTACATTTATTTACATATATTTGTCAATTTTCAATATTTTTTAAAACAAACTTATATCAACACGGTGTAATACATATATAATATAATAAATTGCCTTTTGTCGGATCCTCGAATAATCACTCCTACTTACACAAAAAAATTTCCAAAAATCGACTATTTTTGATCGCCCACAGTGGCGTTCCCCCTTAGTGTGTGGAAATATAAGGGTTGCGAATTAAGAGCGGTAAAGCAAGTGTGGATTTGGTATTTTGCTTGTTGTTTTTTGGAGTTCTCCCATAAGTTTATTCTATAGCAAAAACAAAAAAAAAAAATAAAAAATAAAAAAAAATAAAAAATATGAAAAAAACGCCGTTTTCTCTTATTATAAAAATGAAAAAAAACACCTTTTTTATTATTATTTTTATTTAATATTTAACAGTGCCGCCACTGCTTCGAAAATTTCTATTGAATTTCTATGGGAAAAGTGCGCTTTTGCATAAGTTTGCCATAAAATGTTTACTGGACGATTTTACGAGGTCTGTTAGAAAAGTATCCGAATTTGTTTCTTATTTCTAACACCTGACAAATTTGAATTTCGCGCGCTTGCATAAGCAGACCTGTAACCTTCCTGCACATGAGTGATTTTTTTCCAGCCTGTCGCTAGCGTCAGTTGCTGTGTGAACGTAACATGGTATTTAGTGCTCTCGTCAGTTTTTGAATACGTCTTGGTGATGTGGAATGCTTCCACTGTGACGACTGCATCTTGGTTTCCGGGTCGCACCCATACACATAGGACTCAGCACCAGTGATAATGGTGTTCGTGAAGTCAGGATCACTGTTTATGTAGTCCGGCATGTTCTGTGAGACTTCAACACGAAGTGCCTTTTGCTCCGCCATCAGCAGCTTCGGCACAAATTTAGCCGCCACTCTCTTCATGGCCAAATCTTCGGTCACAATGGAGTGAGCCGAAAAAGTGCTGATATCTACCTCTTCTGCGATTTCTCGGATAGTCACACGACGGTCTAGCATCACCACAGCCTTCACTTTGGCAATGACATGCTCATTTCGGCATGTTGATGGCCGACCAGAGAGTGGATCGCCCTCCGCCGATTGAACCACTCCTTAATCTGTGTGATGCCCATAGCATCGTCACCGGAAGCCGTCCGAATCTTTCGAATAGTTTCCACCTGGCTATCGGCCAGTTTCTGGCAAAAACTGATGCAGTAACGCTGCTCCAATCGTTCCGTCATTTTGCTTTGTTTTCAAAAACCGACGAGAGCACTAAATACTCGTACCATGTTACGTTCACATTGCTTGACAGCAACTGATGCTAGCGACAGGCGGGAAAAAATTCATACACGTGCAGGAAGGTTACAGGTCTGCTTATGCAAGCGCGCGTAATTCAAATTGGTCAGGTGTAAGAAAAAAAAAACAAAGTCGGATACTTTTCTAACAGACATCATATTTCATTTCCTCTTTGCATTTACTTCCTGCCACAAATTAAAAAAGAATATATGCGTATAATTTTATAAAAAAAAGTATGTATCTATATTTTAATAGAAACCCTGACAACTAGTACAATCCGAAAAAACATGAAAAAAAAAAAAAACAATTCACTGTGTTTTTATTTGAGGTATAATTTTTTGGGCATTTATGAAAATAATTTATAGTGAAGATTATTTGTGTGTGTGTATAAGTGAAGATTATCTGTGTGTATGTAAACATTTTATGCCAAATTTATGGAGAGAAACTTTTTCTCATGGCTGCACTGAGCTTCGCCGCATGCACCTCTATCGGCTATTGGGTTTTGGAAACAAAAGGAAATGTTTAGATTTTTTGTTGTTGAGCAAGTCTGCTTATTAAAGTAAGTGAACGAATAAATGGTTGTAATTACATTTAAACCTCAGAAAGGGCCCAAAAAATTTTTTTTTGCTTGATGCTGCACCCCAAATTTATGCTACAGCCAACAGAATTAGTCGTCTAAATATATTTTGATTTATTTTTTAATTAATATCTAACCGAGCCACTAGCGCAGAGTGGGGACTGCCATAGTTTAAAATTAAAAAAATAGTCAAAATTTGTGCCACTACCTCTAAATTTAATGTGTTAGCTACGTTCTACTGAGTACCAATAAATCAAAACCACATAAAGAAGGAAGATACCAAAAGTTTCTCATTGCTTGATAAAAAACTTCAATCGAATACGTGAACACGGCACCTGAATATCGACTCCGCGGCTTAAAGCCGCTATGTGAGGCAGCACAGCCTTTTAAATTGTCTGTGTAGTGCGATTGTGAGATATTTCGTGTGTGTGAGTGACATCGCGAGTATTGCACAGGAACAGTAATTAAGTTTCATCAAACTAATTTGATTTCGCCGCGAAATAAAACTTAAATTCAGCGAAAATTGATGAGTTCTTTGCAAGAATTATTAAAAAACTGTGGAAACATAAATTGACAGATCGTCAACAGTTTGAAAACTGCACGGATGCAGTGTTGCCATCGTGAAAAATATTGTGTATTCAAGAAATAACACCGAATAACGACTAGAAATACGAAAGAATTTGATATAGAAACCTAAATCCTTATAAAGTCTACATGATTTAGAAAAACTTTGTCGTGAACTACATAAACTACGAAGATGAAAAACTTAAGCTTGGGAATAACGCTTTTGCTAGTGCTTATGATTTTAAATAAACAAAAAAAAAACCGATGAAGAAGAATTAGTTCCAAAAACCAATTGAATTTCAAAGAAAAATAAGAGACCAAATAAGAAACGGAAAGCTGAAAGATCTCCTATATGAAAAGGAAATCTACTATTTTTGGGTAAAAGGTTTAAAACAGTATAGATTAGATTTGTGGGGTGTTGGACAAATGGAAGCACTCAGTCAGGAAGATGATTGGACTACACTCAGATGGATTACAGTGGAAGGAATAGAGAGATAGAATAGATACAGAATGGATGGTAGGATGGGCAAATTGGTTGAAGGTCACCCTTCCGTGAATCTTTTGGACTCATTGATGAATCTTAAGAGACCCGGAAGAGGAAGCGTATGAACTTTATTCATGCTCAGAACAGCGCACCCCAACAGCCTAAGTCTGATTCTAGAGAACGCCGGATGGCTCTGCAGTGCCCTCATTTTCACGACAAGGCAGACATATTGGACTATCAATTATTCTCATGATAGCCATATGCTGACCCTAGACGTTGTGCCCTGTGTTTACACCTACCAGTACTCTCAGGTCCTTCCTTCTTGGTTTTAGGAGAAAGGGCGCTAATTTCCTGCTTATTTCTTTCACAAAACACTTATCTACTTTACAGGAGCGCAACTCAGACCAGCACCTTCTATGGGTTGACTTCATGAAGTCGTCAAGTTCATAGTTCAACCGATGCAGAATTGATTCCTAGGAAGGGTGCAGGTTCTAGTAGAGCTTTGAGGAGTACTTAGTGTTTTCGTCTAAGTACCATCCAGATCCGCTACCATCGCTGGTTTTGGATCGGTCGGTGTAGAAAATGTGCTGAGATCCCGTTAATAGGTTGTCTAAGCTTAACCATTGATCTCTATCTGGGATCACAGCATCACACTTCCTACCAAAGCTAACGTAAGGCGCCCGATTGTTTGCTGGTATCGAAAATGGCAACAACTGGTGGCAAATCTGACAAAGCGCTCTCTTCGTTTCCCAGACTCCGTTTGACTTGAGTCTGTACGCCGCCTTCATTGCTTCTTTCCGGACTTGGAGAACTAGAGTTCAGGATGGCATTAAGGGCATCGCCAGAGGTCGTACTCATAGCACCTGTGATACCCAAGCTTATATTCTCCATAATCTGGTTAGGGGTTTTACTCTGGAGTAAACCATATTAGCCTTCCATCAGACTACAGAGGCGTATGTGATAATGGGTCTAATCATGGTGATGTAGAATCAGTGTACTATCGCCGGTTTTAGACCCCATGTCTTGCCAAAGGTTCTCTTACACTTCCAGAAGACTTTTAGTGTTCGAGAGACCTTCTGTTCAACGTGCGTCCTCTAGATCATCTTACAATCTAGGATTAACCCTAAGTATTTAACCGCAGAAGATTAAACCTATTTTATGGTCCATCTTTAGCTCGTGGGCAGTACTCAACATCGAATATATCTACAATTTTATCGATATTTTTATTATCGATATAACATCAATGCCTGAACGGAATCGACGAACCCAAAATTGTGCGTAATGAGCTGTTACAGTATCGGCACCATAAACTCTTAAACACTATTCATAATTTCAGCGGTCTGGCTTGCATGTTCGCCTTTATCAAAGAAAAACTGTAAGTGTACCGAATTTTCTCTTTGTTGACTTCCATTGAGGCACACAACTGAATGGAACAAACTAAAAACAGCCAACTAATTTCTTAGTGTAAAATGTCACCTTGAAAATGGCATATCGATCATTACAGCCATCTACCGAGAAAATAATAGATTTTTTCTGTGGAATCTAATATTTTTATGGGTACTTTTGATTCAAGGGCAGATATCAACAAGATATACAAAAAAATAATGCCCTCCACTTAATTCTTGTTGTTGAACCCATCACAGCATTAAATCCGATTCTCTAATGCAAAAGTTGTCAACGATTTGTTCTTGCCAATAACTACTGCAACAAAACTCCAAGATGTGTAAAGTGCAGTGGAAAACATAGTACATTTGAATGTAAAAAAACGTCCAGCCAAAACCTAACATTTTGCAATTGCGGGCTAATTTACAGGGAAGGTTTTATTTATGTAGTCGCGAAGGAATTTCAAAAACTCTGTGATATAAATAGGAATAAACAAAGATTGCCAAAATGCATTAATAAAGTTATCGACACTTCTAATAAAGTTATTCAAGCCAGTGCTCTGAAAAAAAACAAAAAACCGTTTTGCTGATATTCTAAAAGGAGATAAGATGAGTGTTTCATCAAACAAACGAACAAAATGATCAGCACAAATACCTCTCAAATTAAATAATTAAAAATATTTTAACAAAATTCTCCAAAAACGATTAAGTGATATTGAAAAAAAAAAAACAAATACGGTGCAAACGTTACTATTACAATGACTGATATACTGAGAAGTTAGGCATGGAATTGCGGCTTATCGGTGAATCCTCTTAAGACGGAGTTCGTCCTTTTCACGAGGAAATATAAAATACCCAGAGCTCAACTCCCCTCGATGGGGGGCGCTCCGCTGGTGCTTTCTGACAAGGTGAAGTACCTAGGTCTAATCCTTGACAGTAAGCTGACGTGGAAGCCCAACATTGAGGAGAGAGTAAGGAAGGCAACAATCGCCTTGTATGGGTGCAAAGGCGCAATTGGCAAAAGGTGGGGCCTCTCGCCCAGAGTTGTATTCTGGCTCTACAATACCATAATAAAGCCAATTCTGTTATATGGAGTCACCGTCTGGTGGAACTCACTGGAGAGGACGACATCAGTTAAAAAGCTAGAGAGAGTCCAGAGGTCTGCACTCATTGGAATCAGTGGGGCGCTTCGAACTACTCCTACTCTGGCGCTTAATGTAATGTTAAATGTGGTACCTATAGACATCGCAGGCAGAATTGCCTTGGGCTTGGGCTATAAGCTCAACCTTACATATGGGCACTCAAGCACCCTCAGAAACCTTGAGTTCATCCCCTCGTCGACGGACCAGTGTGTGCCTTCGCTACACCTGGGGACAGGGCCTCGTTAACCTGTTCACGGATGGCTCGAAGTTGGACGGTAGGGTTGGAGGAGGAGTATTCTGCAAAGAGCTCCCCATCAAACTCAAATTCAGGCTACCGGATCACTGCAGTGTGTTCCAAGCAGAGGTGGCCGCAATTAAAGAAGCAGCTGACTGGCTACTTACTTGCGTAAAAGCTGTTAAGAAGGTAAATATTTACTCCGATAGCCAAGCGGCCATCAGGGCCCTAGGCTCTATTATGGTGCATTCGAAGCTGGTCAGGGAATGCCTGGTCTCACTCTCGATTGCATCAGAATTCTTCGACATAAAGATAATTTGGGTACCTGGTCACAGTGACATTGCTGGAAACTGCGAAGCCGATGAGCTGGCCAGACAGGGGACCTGTGAGGCAATGTGCCCGCGAAAGGAGAGGATCGGGATCCCCTTGACAACCTGCGCTCTACTCCTGGAAGGATGGGCTATGCACCAACTCAGCGAACGCTGGGCAAGTACACGAACGTGTAGGGTCGCGAAGTCCTTCTGGCCACGTTTGGATAGGAGGCGTTCGAGGGATATCCTGGGAATGACAAAATGTCATCTCTCAAATTTCGTGGGAATCATCACGGGGCACTGTCCGCGAGGTACACATGCCGTGAGACTCGGAATTACTTCGAGGCCTTTTTGAGTCAGCTGTATGGAGGACGAGGTGGAATCATCTCAGCACCTGCTCCTTAGCTGCCCAGCCTTCGCGGGACTAAGATTCAAGTATCTTGGTTCTCACTTCTTTTCTGCGCCTGCTGATATAGCATGTGTTGATAACAAAAATCTGATGAACTACATCAGCAGCATAATGAGGTTAACACAACCGCGCACTAGTCACCGTTCGTAGTCCACAAACACTCACCACTCCCCCATCCCTTCCCTTCCTCCCCCTTCTCTGTCCTTAAATGGTATCACAAAGGACGAACCAAACTATTTTGTCCAAGTGGGCCCTACTCTCTGGGCAACCATTATAACCTAACCTAACATAACCTAGGCATGGAATGCGAACGGCTTAAAAAATCAGAAAAATACATTTAAAATTTTTACTAGAATTTCAAAATATTAACGTATGCATTATTTCTGAAACGCAGTTTTTCAAACAATCACACATTGAATTCAAGCGCTTTAATATCTGTCCATTCCACGCACCACAATTAAGAGGAGGAGATCAAAATACTTAACAGAAGTGTACGGGCCAATTATTTATTTTATTTTACACATTACACACCCAAGCAACTGTCCAAGGGGTGGTAGTGGATTTTAATTTAAGTTAAGAAATAATTAATGCCAGTTCCAGTTAATTAAAACAAAAACTTTCCACCAACCAAACAAATAAACCACTTTCAGTCACTGCCACTCAGTCTCAATTAAGATGCACAAACATACCTAAGTTCGTAATTTGTGGAGATTTTTAACGCAACAAATGCTTATTGGGGGTCACGTTTAATGACAGCGAACGGACGTGATTTGTACATAGCAGCGCGGGAAGCCGAATGCGACTTCATTTCAACGGTCAAACTAACATATTGACCAAACAGATGTTAATAAAACTCCGTACCTGATCGACTTTTTCATTGTAAAAAAACTGTCAACGAATTTTATGCAAATAGCAAAAACTTCTGTTCTTAAATCTGATTAATCACTTACATGTATTTTTAAGCATCAGTGAAACAATAATCGAGAAAGAAAGTAATCCGATGCCTCATAAAAAACACTGACTCGAAATTCTTTCCAAAAATTCTTTAAAATACTCAACAAAATGACTTCGTAGTAATCACCGTAGCTCAACTAGAAGAAGAACCTCAAAGGAATGAAGCGCAAAGAAAGAAATTCAGCAAGTCGCCTGAATGAGTACATCCAATCTCAAAAGGAAAACAACTGGAGCTAACTGCCACAAAGGAATTAAGCAACTAATCACAAACAAAAGAAAGATACGTCGAAAATGGCAACAAACTCGTTTCCCTATTGACCCAATCAAACTTAACAAAGCAACACAGAAATTGAATATAATGAAATAAATTTTATTAAAGATGAATCAATAAATCAATACAACTCAAGCTTGAGACCTGACAAAAAGTTGACTACTTGCTTGGGAAATGTATTAAATGTTTGAAAAAACCAAATTTGTATGTTCCTCCAATCAAAAAAGGCAGCAATACATGCGCAAAAAGTGACAAGGGCACGGCAATTGCCAAGGCGCATTCATTAAAGGTGGTGGCACTAGATCAACAACAATGTTAAGTAAGTTTGACTGTCAAAGCAAAGTACTGGCAAAGTAGAGAACAAATAATGAATTCGCCTTGTTTCATTCTGGGCTGACAGCTACGTGAACACGGCGAAAGAAAAAAAAACAAATCTGCTGACGACCTCGCCTAAACGAAGAGTGAGTCAAGCTTCATTGGAATTACAAACAAAGGGTTAATTTTTTTTGGAAATTTTCGAAGAGAAAACTTAAATAGGAGATTAAATCATATCGATCTTCAAATATTTTATACCAAATTTACGGAAAATGTTTTTTTTCTATGTGAATTAAATGGTGATTTTCAAAGCGTTGGCGGCTTGGTTAAATATTATATTAAATTAAAATAGGTGATTATTTTATTTCTGTTGCACAAAACTAGAGAGTAGCATAAAAGAATCTTTGTTTTTTTCTTTTTCGGACCAACCTAAAACCCATACCCGCATACTAATAAGGCCATAAAGGACTACTAATTAAGTAGAATGTCATAATTGGTGAAACTATTAATTTATTACTTGAGTACTAAAATGCGCACATATATTTTACGATAATTATGGTGGGGGGAAGGTATTGTATAGAAATGCAATTTTTAAACCTTCGGTTGTACACCACGGGTCTAGCTGTATGTATATTTAAAATTTCTTACCTTTCTCATTGGTTTTGGCATGCATTCAGCTACCTACAGAAGAAAAAAATATTCGTTGAAAATATTTCGGTTTGTAAAGAAAAACCTTTTTTGTTCGATTTTTTTGTTCTTTATTTTGACGCATTTCGAAGAAGGTTGAAGAAACAAAACGATAGCAAGAAAATTTATGATGAAATATGAAAGGATCTTTATTATGGGCTCGGGGGAAGGCAAGCAAAATATATATATGAGACTTTTGAGTGCTGTTGACATACTGGATTCATGCATGCAGTACAATAAAAACGAGTTTTTCGACGAACTTTAGACTTTAGACGACAATATCTTTTCGCTGCGAGTGTATCGGCACCGGTTGGTTGATTAACTACGATATTCACAAGGATATTTATTTTTTTGTCGAATAATGATTCCATAGCCAAACGAGCAGTAAATTGTGATATAATGTTTTGATTATTCATACGATTTTCGATGCTTGCAACGACTAATGTATTCGATAAAGTCGTCAAAAAATTGCGCCTAGCATCACTTTTCTAAGCCCACCGACTTCCTTGCAAATATCATACAAAACGCTGCCAATGCCATGATAACCAACACGTTTGCTAAAGAGAGTAAAGGTCCATGGACTTGTTGGCCGTTTTGATGTGAAATGTGTGACCATTTGATCCATACAATCGACGCCAGGCTTATGTGCATTATAATATTATATAAAATAGCCTATGGTTTTTTTGCCTCGCCTTCACACTCTTTAGTGTAATGAACAGTGGAAAGTAAATTGACTGCTGTATTCTTCCTTGGCACATAATTGCTGATTGAAATAAGGTTTTCACTGGTCGATAATTGTTCTTTTTCATATCTGGTGGAACACAACGTTTGTTGGATCGTGTGGTGCCAACTGTTGTAGCTCAATGTGACGCGAAATCGCATAATATTATGTTGACGAGTACGAATAGCCGCACATGGCTCATCTTTCTTCCATTCTGTTCCATCTCTGCCATAGAAAGAATGCTCATTAGCACTTTGTTCTGGCGTAGCCGTCGTCTCATGCAATAAATCATTCTCGATTTCTTCGTCACTGTCAAGTATTTCATTTGGTTCGATTATTTCTTCCTGCTCCATATCAGATGCATCTTCTTCAGGCAAATAATCAACATCTCGAGCATCATCACCACCATATGGATCCTCTTCCTCATCGTATTCTTCATCTCTATTTCCACGACGAATATCACTCAACAAAGTCGAAGAAATTCGGTTATGAAAACCAATACTCAAGCTTCTCCTACGTAATCTTGTGTTATAAACAAATTCCACTTCAACACCCATTATGATCAAAACAAACGGGGGAAAAATATTGCGTAAATGACTGTTTATTTGGCACGTAAATAACTTTTTTTGTCACTATTGTCATATATAACCAATACCCACAATCACAGAGGGTTCAGTTTCACAGTATTCGTGTTTTTGTTCATTATTTTCGCGCTATTTTGCTATGCGTTCAACGTTCATTAATCAGTACATGCGCAGAAAGGACAAAGAAACGAGACAAAGTCCGGTTTATACATATGTATATGAACGCACACATGTGCGCGTATGAACACATATGTAGGTATATGTATACATATGAGCTTAATGGTTGTAAAAGATAGTCTAAATATAGATTTACCATGAAAAAGATAAAAAAGCAGGTAAAAGAGTCAAACTGTATCATATCTCATATGTTTCCATACGTTTTGTATAGGAGTCCAGCCAGACACGAGGTGTACAACCAAAGATGCAACTTTTTACATCCTTGTTTTCGTCCTGTTCGAGGATCCTGTTAAAATAGTTGTATTCATACATCGATAGAAAATTAAATTTTATGAAGCTACCTAGAAGCACAAGTCGTAACTTATAAAATAAATATGTTAAATTCACAAAGTTAAGTTTCAAAGTCAAAAAGGTGTACAACGGTGGGCACTTGAAGTCGGATGCGCTGTCCGTACTGCAGTCCAATAGCTCTACCTCGAAAATCACCACCGCTTCAACCAGTCACTTATAAGTTTTTGTTAACGGCTGTTGTCTATGGATTATATTCCGAATTCTGACCAAAAATAATGCCATCAAAGGAATAGCTCGAAAAAGTAAACATGTAGCCGCTAGACATTTAGATTGGACGACAGAAGTGGAAGTGGATTGGTCACACTTTACGTAACGGAATGGTACCCACTCACAGCGAGAGGAAAAGCGCCGAGCAGGCCAGGGAAACCTGGAAAAGCTCAACTCGAGTTAAGCTGGAAGCAAGTGAAGTTATCCAGTAATCGTACCATCGATCAAAAAGTACCGGGAATGCTTAATTCAAACGAACCGTACACGTGGGAACCGGTCCATATTTTTTTTTTATGTTGGTAGGACTGTAAGATACACATCTGCCACTATTTATCCGTTTTGAAGCGTTTGAGAGATGCTGTACGCCGCAAACGGATAGAAATGTGGGCAAACAATTTTTGGATTTTGCATGATGATAACGCGCCATCGCACCGAGCCCACATTGTGTTGGATTATTTGACCAAACACCAAGTAAATGGTATGGTCTTGAGGGACTTCTTTTTGTTTCCAAAGTTCAAGTTACCATTTGGTAGGAGATTTCAGTCGATAAAAGAGATCAAAGAGAATGCGACGAAGGAGCTGAAGGCCATCCCTTCGTCGACCTACTAGGGGTGCATGGAGGACTGGGTTAAACGTTGACACATGTGTGGGGGTCATATTTTGAAGGAGATAAAATAAATTTGCCTGAAATTGAGCTCTGTTTTGTTTTGTTTAAATATTCCCGATACTTTCTGATCATAGGGTACGAAATGGCGCGTGAGGACGTGAGGATTTATAACTAGCAAGCATTCTCGAAATGGTAAAATCTGCAATTGCTGAAAAAATATTGATTAATGCGAGACGCATTTACGCCAAACGAGAGATCATCCGCTACGTTAGGATTCCTTGACTTAGGACAAAGCTACGAGGATTTAAAATTCTTGACAAATATGTCACCGCATTTTCTCGGATTAATAGCAGCAGAAACATATTCAGCAATTATTTCTGCATTGAAGCCATTTAATCCCATCTCACGATTTTTTTTTTCGCCCATGTGCACACTTCAAGCATCAACACAAATGCTCGGCCACGTGCCCAACGATAGTGAACATGCATCGGAACGCGAGTATTTGAAATGAAAATTTGGAAATTTGGAAAAGTCGAGCCAAGCAGCACCGATAGATTTGATAACTCCTAAAACACGCAGGTTAAAACGCCCATTGTATTCAAAGCTCTGGAGAGTAAAAGGGTGGATAGTCAAGGAAAGACAGAAAGGAGAGAAGTAACAGAAGGAAAAAGATAGGATAGAATAGGGGAATAGAGGTAGTTAGACCTGTGAGAATTTTTCAGGTTCTTTGGTAAATCAGAAAATATCCTCCAGTTTTAGGAAACGAATATTACTCATTCTCCCAACATCGGAACCCAAAATTCGTAGCAGTGCTCTAGCAAATGCAGGATACTCACAGAGAAAATGCTCAGCGCCATCCGCCTCCTCTAGGCAAGGCAGGCAAATCGGGTTCTCAATGATTCCAATGGTGCTGATATTCTGACCTCATGGGCTGTGCCCTGTAATAATACCGACCATCAATCGCACATCTTCTCCTCCAAGTTTACGAAGTAAGTTCGACATTTTTTTGCTTGAGCTTGTCACAAAACACTTTGTAATATAATTCTACAGCGTTCTAGACCAGACCATCCACCTATATGTCCATTACACACATAATCGCTGATCCACTTCAAGATTCCTGCAGAACTGATGCTGATCATTGACTCTGATTCCTGTGGGTTGGTTCCAAAGTTGGCCAATTTATCGGCAATTTCATTCGCTTGAACCCCGCAGTATCCTGGAACCCTCAATACCTCAATAATTTTTGAAGTTTGGTTTGCATTCTCCAGAACCTTTATTGCAGCCTGCCAGTCTCTAAAGACTCCAATCTGTTTGCCGATCCATCTCCTCTCAATTATACATTCTGCTACTTTCAGAATTCCAAAAATTTCCGCACATAGAAACAGGTGCATTTTCCCCCATAGCGTAATGATATTGATTGCCATCGTTTAAGTGGCATCCAGATCCAGAAATTATTTCATTGGACACATCGGTAAGGAAAATATCCTCTAAAACCTTTGGGAATGCTCTCTGGAATTTTGTTTCAAATGAAACTATGAGCATAAGGTCGTCCTTGGGTGTCGAAAACAGTGGATACTGCTCAGATATCATCTTAAAGATTTCTCTGTGCCTCGAAATTCCGTCTTCGTGTCAGAAACCATATTTATGGAGCCTACACATTGCTTCCATTGCTTCCTGTTGTATCCTAAGATCCAAGGGAAGCAAATTAGGGCAATGCCGTAGGTTGTACTCGCATACTCGCCAGCCTGTTTTCCGTCTGTAGCCTCCTTTAGATACAACAATGCGTTTCGTGGTTCCTTATATGTTCAAACATGAGGGTGTATGTATGTATGTGTTGGATACATCTTCTTCTTCTTAATTGGTGCTATAACCGCTTACGCGATTTTGGCCGGGTTTAACAAAGCGCGCAAGTCGTTTCTTTCTCGTGCTAACCGGCGCCAGTTGGACGCACCAAGTGAAGCCACGTCCTTCTCCACCTGATCTTTCCAACGCAGAGGAGGCCTTCCTCTTCATTTGCTACCGCATCAAATACTTTCAAAGCCGGAGCATTTGTATTCATTCCAACGACATGACCCAGCCAACGTAGCCGCTGGATCTTTATTCGCTGCGCTATATGTATCTATGTCGTCGTAAAGCTTATCTTTCCTGGATTTCAACGCTGACATTGTTATCGGTGTTAATGCTGGTTCCTAAATACACGAAGCCTTTTACAACCTCGAAATTACAACTGTCAACAGTGACGTGGGTGCCAAATTCAGACATCGCGGCATACAAGTAACTCCTTTCCGTACTGTCTAATGCAGCTTTGTGAGTCGATTCTCCTTTCATGGGTATTTTCCAAGATTTGGTGTATTGAGAATATTTGGTCGATGGTAGACTTTCCAGGTCTGAAGCCACACTGATAAGGTCCAATCAGTTGGTTGACGGTGGGCTTCAGCCTTTCACACAATACGCTCGCTAGAACCTTATAGGCGATATTTAGAAGACTAATCCCGCGGTAATTGGCACAAATTGCAGGATCACCCTTCTAATGGATTGGGCAGAGCACACTTAAATTCCAATCGGCAGGCATGCTTTCATCCGACTATATTTTGCATAGAAGCTTATGCATGCACCTTACCAGCTCCTCGCCGCCATGTTTGAATAGCTCAGCCGACAGTCCGTCGGCGCCCTCGGCTTTGTTGTTCTTTAGCCACGTTATCACTATTCTCACCTCGTCATGGTCGGTTAGCGGAACGTCAACTTTGTCGTCAACGATTGGGGTATCGGCGCACAACCAGCTATCCTGGAAAGCTTCGCCTTCTCACGTTAGCTCACTCCCGAACGGGTGTTCCGAAGCTACCTAGAGGATATGTGGGCTCATCCCGGACGTTGTGAGCTGCTTGAACCATATGCAGAAGAATCGTTCAGGCCACTCCCAAGTGAATGGCTATCAGTAACTTTCCCCACTTGCGTGGAATTCTACATATGAAACCATCCTCCTGGGATACATCGTACCAAACAATAATACAAAATAATTATCTGATTGAATGGATAACGAGTTAGATTATATTCAATCACGCATCTAATTGTCAATTCAGAATATTTCAGCAAATTACGCTATAAATGTAACCATTAAATTACTATTTACCATCCGAATTATTGATTGCCAACTAATGCTTAACACGTTTGCACACATATGCGGACATATATGAGCACATGAGTCAACTGGGTTTTAGCATAGGCCAGCGTATCAAATATGTGACACTGTTTTTTTTTTTTTTTTTTTTTTTTATGGAGGTGGCAAAAAGCATTGAAAGCCGAAAAGTGTGAGACTTGTCTTTCGACTCACCCACTAAAAACCCCACCCCAGCTCCGTTTCCCTCCCGCGGGACGATCGCTAGGTAATACTTCACGGGAGGGGGAGCGGCCTATTGCCTCTTCATGAAAATCTGCGCTGATGTTCAGCACGTCACAGTGTGGTATTTACTTATCGTTAAGTATTAATTCTGGGAGGGGAGCGGCCTATTGCCTCTTCTTGAAAATCTGCGCTGCTGTTCAGCGTGACGCAATTTGGTGATTCCTAATACCGTTAAGTATTACTAGGTACTACTTCACGGGAGGGGGTGTGGCCTATTGCGTCTACGTAACAATCTGCGCTGTTGTTCATTGCGACGCAGCTTGATAATTACTACCCTTGCCATATTACTGACAGCGGACCAATGTTCTTCTGAGTCAAGCATGATATCTACTAGGTTGCTAACCATTATTGGCTTCCCCACCCTATCACTCAATTCTACTCTTTCCAGCTCGAAACGAGGGCAGACAAAGAAAACATGTTCTGCATCTTCACCTAGACTGTCGCAAAAGGTGCAGTGCGGGTCATCTTCGTGCTTAAATCTATGCAGATAAGCCTTAAAGCATCCATGCCCACTAAGTACTTGGGTCAGGTAGAAATCTATCTGACCATGCTTTCGATTTATCCATCTTGTGATATTCGGGATCAATCGATATGTCCATCGTCCGTTCATGGAGTTCCTCCATTCCTCCTGCCAAGTAGGGATGCTACGCTCCCGTTCAGTCCTTCGGTTAGCCAGCTGTGCCGGATCCGCTCGATGTTTTTTATTTCAGCGAATTCTAGTGCAGTCAGCTTAACTAGTAGCATTCCCGCGAGGACTAATACAGCATCTTCCGATACTGTGCGGAATGCACAGCACACCCTGAGGGCACATAACCGGTATACCGATTTAATGCCTTTCATGTATGTGCTGCAGTTAGTTGCTTCGACCCAGGCTGGTACCGCATATAGCAAGATAGATGATACCACACTTCTAAGCAACTTCCTAGAAGCCTGCCTAGGTCCTTTCGTATTCATCATAATACGTGTCAATGCGGTTACAACCTTCGCTGCTTTATCGCTGGCGTATGTTAGATGCTGTTTAAAGCTTAACCTGTGGTCAATCATTACCCCGAGATATTTGATGTACAGCTTAGATTCTAGTGCGTGGTCACCTACTCTGAGATTTGCTGTTTCAACTATTTTCCTGCTACTGATGAGAACTGCCTCTGTTTTATGATTTGCAAGGCTTAAACCACTAATGCGCAGCCAATCTTTTGTGATTTCGACCGCTTGGCTGCAAATCGCTTCGGCCTGGTTTAGGAATTTAGCAACGACTACGATTGCAATGTCATCAGCAAACCCTATGATTTGGGATCCTGGAGGTAGTTGGAGACGCAAAACTCCATCGTACATTATATTACAGAGGAGTGGGCCCAACACTGACCCCTGTGGCACTCCTCCGGTTACTCTGTACCTTTTCACTCCTTCGTCGGTTTTGTATTGCAGCACTCTGTTAGTGAAGTAGCTTGCAACAATTTTCCGAATGTAGGCTGGGACTCGGAAATTCTCCAGCGCATTTAGGATTTTGCCCCAGTTTGCTGTATTAAATGCATTTTTTACATCTAACGTTGTGACTAGGCAATACTCTTTATCTCCGTAGAGCCAGCGAGAACCTTCGATCGCTTTGTGAGCAATGCGCTGAACCGCTATAACAGCATCTGTGGTAGAGCGGGTTTTACGGTAGCCATAATGGTGCGGCGATAACCCTCCGGCACTGTCGATGGAAGATTCCAGGCGATTTACAATTAGCCTCTCTAGTATTTTCCCTGCCGTGTCCAGTAAGCATAGTGGCCGGTATCTTGAGGGATCTTCCGCCGGCTTAGACCCTTTTGGTATTAGCACTAACTTTTGCAGTTTCCACTCTTTCGGGAATGTGCATTCTTCTAAGCAGGAGTTGTAAACATCCCCAAAGATTTCTGAATGCTTTTGGATTGCCAACTTAAGAGCTTCATTCGGGATCGCATCGGGCCCGGGTGCCTTCAATTGTAACTCCATTCGCCACTGTGTTTTAGTGAATCAGAATTGGCCGACTTCGCAATATACCACTGGCGGAAAGCGAGTTGCAACAAGACGTCGAAAATCTAATGTAGCTAACGATGAATCAATGAACGTTCCAGAACCTTTAAACGATTGAAGGAGCAGTTTTTGTCCTTCAAACAATGAGCAGTGAGCAGCTTATCATAAGAACCAGAAAAGCTAATACTAACGTCAGTGTTTCTCCACGTGTACCCATGAGTAGATTTAACAATAGTTCTGATGAAGAATGGAATGAAGGAGAAGCCAAAATAAAGGCTAAGAAATTGGTCTATGTAATGATCCATGTCTTAGAGACTATCACAACCAAAATGAGCCTTAACGCAACTCTATTTTCATTTAGACATAATATTTTTATTTTTTAACTTTGTAACTTTGAATAAAACTGAGTTATGTATATAAAACTCTACAACTTGCCTGCCACATAAATGTGACCCTGGTGGATACCAAAAAACATCCATGCGTAACAAATGTGTGACAGTATTAATATTGTAATATTAGTTTTGTAATGATACCCAGTGACAAGCAAATCCACATTACTAGATAAAAACATATACATACATATCCTACTGATATGTGATGATGGCCTGCTTTAATCCCCTTGGTAGCGAACGTGTTAATTGGCAATAAATTTGTGGCAGCTTCTCTATACAAGCCTATGAAACCTTTTTAATAATAAGAACAAAGCGTATTTTCAACGAGAATACGAATCATCATGAACATGAAAAAACAAAAAAAAAAAAACAATGGCATTAAAATCAAGTAGAGAAACAGCCAAACAACGGGGTTTTAATGAAAATATGAAAAAATGTATAAACTTTTATGAGAGTTGTATAAGTAATTTGTCTCAAAATAATATAAGTAGAATATTACCCAAAACAATAATTAACGTTACTTCAAAAATCAGTTTTTATTAGCATAGGGTGGGTTTTCAGCTGCATGAGAACTGTCGCTAATATAATATATCTAATACATGGGCTGAAAAGTTATCGTTGAAACTGAGACCAATTCTGAGGCAAAAGATAATCGTTCTTGAAAAGTGGTATTGAAACGTTAGAACGGCGATGGAATGATTGCGTTATTCTTGATGGAAATTACGTTGATGAATAGCTAATTTTGAATAAAAAAAAAAACGCATTTGCTTTGGGTCCCGGACTTTTCGGGCCATGTGTTATGGCTTGACAGCTGAGAATTGCAAGCTGTGTTGACATTTCTGTTCAGTAAGGTGTGACAATTTATTGGGGTTGGGAATAAGTTCGTAGCGTTTTTACCGAAGACTTATTTAAACGAAACACAATAATTATATCGAGAAGTTAATCAATTATATATTCGCCGTTGCTGTTTACAACCTCTTCCCACCTCTCGATCAATTTGTTGATGCCGTTCGGCCAAAAATCGCCTGGTCTGGTGTCAAAGAAGTTCTTGAACCAGTTTTTAATGACCTCTTTGTTATCGAAGGTAACACCCCTCATATGGCTTGACAGGGAGCGGAAAAGATGGTAATCTGTTGGTGCAAGGTCCGGAGAATACGGTGGATGCTGAAGGACCTCCCATTCGAGCC
Organism: Anastrepha obliqua; assembly: GCF_027943255.1. Taxonomy (NCBI): domain Eukaryota; kingdom Metazoa; phylum Arthropoda; class Insecta; order Diptera; family Tephritidae; genus Anastrepha; species Anastrepha obliqua. The sequence continues at coordinate 17,149,804 of NC_072894.1, forward strand.
CTCGGAGTGCGGCTTTGACGGAGTATGGTTTGACCATGTCGAGCAGGTTTTTTCATTCACGCGGTGCAGCTGGGCAATGTGGAGCTCCTCGTTGACCGAGTCATTCTTTTCGAGTATTTCCTAGTGCACCATGCCCTCCCAGTCACACCAAACACATACATATAATGATCTTTTTTCGATGAAGATCTGGTTTGACTCTCTGCTTTGGCGTATCTCCTGGAGCCAACCACTCCTTTCTTTACTACATATTGATGTATAGGCATCATTTCTGATCTTCCTTGACGATTCGGTACAAAACGCGCTGTTTATGACCGCGTGTTGCTCGATGGCGGACGAGATGCTGAAAAACAATTGGAAAGTGACTTTCTTTGTTTTTTTCCGATTCCCAATTTTTCGGTTACTCCCATTGAATGAAGGTGAGTGAGAATCGTTTTATGATCGCAGTTCATTTTTTTGCCAATTCATGACTGTATTGGCGACCGCTCTTATTCAAAAGTAATTTGAGACGTTCTTCATCGAATTCAGAAGGCCTTCCGATGCGGGACGTGCCATCGACGTCAAACTCGCCATTTTTGAACTTTGCAAACCATTTCCTTGCTATAGACTCGCCTATGACACCTTCTCCATACACGTCGCAAATGTCCCGGGTTACTTCGACAGCATTTTTGACCTCGATGAAAAGCAAAAAAGAGCAGGTGAGAGAACATGTTGAGCTTTTTTTTTCGTCTTCTGGGTACTCCGTTTCTAAGCCTCAAAACTAATAAAAAACTAAATACCTCAAAAATTAAATTAACAAAGTTTTATAGGGTAGAAAGATTTCTATCGAAAGAATGTTTACCCTTTGCCAAACAGCAAACAAATCGTATGTATGGTGTACGAATAAGCACTGACTGTTTGTATAAGTGATGTTTTATGCCCACTGTAGTAGGTCGCTTTTACATGCCATATTCATATAAATACATATAAAATATTATATTTATATACATATGTATATTATCTTAATTCCATGCCGATGGGTCGTTCGTGTACGGCCAACTCTTCGAGAAATCTTGATTTTTTTATGAAACTACTGCACGGTGCATGTTTCATACCGTTTGTTTATGATAAAATATTATTGAAATGGAAAATTTTGAAAAGAGCTCTTCGGATATGTTTGTTAAAGCTCAGAAGATAGCTTATACATTTTTTCTAATTTTCTGTTGGCGTTATATAGTGGAAATAAACGCCGGACGCGAACGTTATTGATTCATAAAATCAAAGAAATAAAAAGTAAAACAAAATTTGGAATGGAAATTTTCTAAGTTCTTTCATGATTAATCTCAATTGGGCTATAATTGAACTCTCACCAAGCCGTATAGCTTTGCATGTAAATCGCAATTTAAGCGAGTGTTCTTTTTCAACTCGTGTATTGTACAAAATATCAGTAGCCCATGCTGTTGCATATGCCATGAATTTAGTTTTTAAATCATATCTTCAAATTCTCAACCCATTTTCATAGCTTCTTTCCTTAAACTGTGTAAAACATTTTCTTGAAGTAAATTAGAGGGGTAGTTAATTACTTGCTATTAATTTTGCCTTTGATAAATAAATCTCTTTTGTATTTTTTTTACTATTTTCACCACCCTTTAAATACGCATCATTAGTAAATTTTTTTTTCGCTTCACTAAGACCGGCCACATCAAATTACATAGGTATATAACACTTTAACGTACTGTCTCTGTTTATGAGGTTTTTGTACAATGCAATACTTATCAAAATTTTGGAATTAAGCCTCTGTTCCGAAATTAAAACTACGTTGGCAAAATATGAGCGAATATATCATGTCGGCAATGTACTTCAACACTTAGATACTTGCTCTGCGCTGTTCATCTTCGCGTAGGGATTTATAAAGGAATTTGCAACAAGCAATTTGAGGTTATGCCATAAGTGATTCGCTTTGCGCTGTTCGCCTTATAGTCATAGCAACACTTACAGTTTTAACTTGACTCACTGGTGCCCGGCTTCCAAGAAGAGAGTATTGCGCTTTTATGCTGTTCCACTAGTGCTTCCAGTGAAGTTTTTAGTGTGGGTAAAAACGAAGTGGTGAGATGACACATATAGGGCCCGCCATCTATCGTTACGGATTTGAACTAGGTATTATTTGAAGAATGGTAACACTTAGCTGTCATCTGATTTGACAGAAAATTAGTTTTATTCTTCCGCTGAACGAAAATGGTTGTGTATACACTCAAAGAACGCTGGGAAATATTGCGACATTATTTTGAAAATCATGGTAATGTTGCAGAATGTGTAAAAATTACGTACGGCAATGGGAAGAAGAAAAGCACCGAATCAAGCGTATGTGCGTTACTTTGCGAAAAAAGTAAGAGAAACAAGAAACTGGGGTGCTTATTGACAAACCAACGCGTGACCGACCAAAACCCGTGCGTACACCCGAAAATATTGCTGCTGTGGCCGAGAGTGTTCGTGAATCACCAGGAACATCAGTTCACCGTCGTTCTCAACAATTGGACATTTCGGAGACATCATTGAGACGAATTTTGCGAATGAAGTTGTGTTCCATCATTAACCGGAAGGATTGTACTTTAAAATAAAAAAACAGTTTGGAAAAATATTGAGTAGTTTCTTTTTTATAGCATTTTTAATTCCGTAGAGTTATATGGGGGACCCTATACAAGTATTATATAGGTTAACTTATGTCATACACACAGCTACAATATTAAATTTCTTCGTCTTAAATGTGCTTAACTTTTTAACATTAAAAAATCACAACGACGAGTTGAAGTGATGCTGCCGGAAGGGCAATTTGCATGTATTGCATTGCACCAGTGCTTCATCTCTAGAGGCTGTTGACTACACCCCTGACATTAGTAAGACAGGAAACAGTTGTTTGATTCAGTTACTTGTGATGCTGTAAACTAAAAACTAATAATTGCAAGGTGTGGGAATACGACCGGAACATCAAAAGGGAATTCGCAAAGTTGAAGCAACAAAAGTGTCCCTGTATGAACGCGGTTGAATGAAACTTGCCTTATATCAGAAAAGAGAGTTGGCAGCATTGAAAACAGTGAGTTTTACCAGTTTTATGAGGTATAACCAAGGCGAATTGAGTACTGCTTGTACAGTTGCTTTATTTTTCGGGATTTTGACAAGTCTGCCGCCATTACCAATATCTAGCAAATAAAAGAAAAGATTACATGTATGAGATATTTGTGAGATTTATACTAAACAAAGTAATGCAAGCGAAGTGACGTGTGTTAAATTGTTAAAGCACAACTTAATTGCATTTTTTGTTGTTTTTATGCGGAGGACGCCGTAGCCAGAAAGTATTTCTGTGTGCGCATAATTTCATGTGTTTGGTTGCTTCCGCCTACTCTTCCTCTTCACAAACAAGTAATTCTTCTTCCTTCTGTTTGTTTATTCATGGAATCTGACGACACAGTGAATTCGGAATGCACAATCTTGTATTCGCCTTGTGGTATAACTATTGTACTTAGAGGCGAATCTTACTCGATAGCTCTGCTGTTGCTTTCACATGGGAAATTTCGTCAAGAGAGCACAACCCTAACAAAGCGAGCAGAGCAGTGGCAAATAGTAGTCATCTTACGATACGGGAGCCGTGTCAAAAGAGGTGTCGCTTTTTATTATTATTATTGCAATTACGATTGCAATTTTTTGTCGCCTATTTGGACCTAGAATTATTGCTGCTCGTCCATCAATTTGATATCAATTGTAAACGATCGGGTTTGGGTAAATATAAAGGGTTTTCTAATAAGAGGTGTTATTTTGATATTCAAAGAAAAATGCTATTTTTTAATATAAGTGATCGGATGTTTATTTCATTATAAAGAGGAAGGTATGGATGGTAATAGTGGAAAATAACATCAGACAAATGACCACCACGACCTCGCTTACAGGACAATATCCTTTTTATGAAATTTTCCATAACCGAATTGGAAAGTGGCTGCCCTATGTCCTCGATAGCCTTACGAATTCCATCTTTGAGGTCTTGAATCGACCCAGGGCTGTTGGCGTAGACCTTCTCTTTCACGTGGCCATAAACAAATAAGTCAAAAGGTGTTAAATCAGAAGATCTCGGTGGCCAGTTGTGATCACCTCTTCGAGAGATAACACGGTCCGGAAACTTTTCTCATAAAAGATCAATGATTTCGTTGCTTGTGTGGCACGTAGCGCCGTCTTGTTGAAAATAAACGTTGTTCAGATCAATACCACCCAAATCCGGGCACAAAAAATCGTTAATCGTCTCTTGATAGCGCAATTCTATTCAAAATAACACCTGTTATTGGAAAAGCCTTTACATACAGTGGCTCATTAAAGAACTCGGACACCCAAGTGATATGATTTAAAATAAAAAATATATTAAAATGCGAATCTAATGCGTTTGCAGGTCACATTTATATTCGTTCTTCAAGCGTACTTTTCAAAACTACAAAAACATAAACAAACTTCAACTCATTCATACATGGAAAATACAAACATAAAAACTTAGTAAATGAAAAAAAGGAACTCGGACATTTATATAAAGTACGCCTAACTGTACTTTATATAAATGTCCATATTTACGAAAAACAATATAATTAATATTTAGTCGGCAAGCCTTTATTTTTTCTCACAGCATTCAGTCTTCTCGCCATGGGTTCGATCAGCTTCTTGCATATTAAAAGATCTATTTTCCCCCCCACTCTTCTTTGATAGCATCTTCTTTGCATTTCTTGTTTCTAATAACAAATTTTTTCCGTTGGTTTTCTAAATGAGTCCACAGATGTTCAATTACATTGATGTCTGGAGATTGTGGAGCTGTTTCAAGTACTTTAGGGCAGTTGTACATAAGCCGTGGATGGACATCAAGTGCCTTATGCTTGAGATAGTTGTCGTGATAGTACTGGAAATAGTCTTTAATTCGCAACTTTTCAGCTCTTTGGACCAAATTTTCTTTCATAATTATTAGGTACTGTTTGTGGTCCATTTTGCCCTTAATGAGGCATCAATTTCCAGTACCAGGCATACAACCCTATACCATTGCCGACCCACCCCCATATTTAACACTAAACCTACCATGGACGGGTCAAATGACCCATTTTAAACTTTTTGTCAGAAGTTCTTAGAAATAACATTATTAAATCGTCGGTTGCCTTCACGACTTTTATTAAAAAGTACATCGAACGTATTTTTCAAGATTTACTCTTCTCTTGCTAATTGTTTTACCGAGAAATATATGTGATCTTAATAATATAATAGGACTATGAATAAGCTCGTGCGGTTTTACAACAGATGGCGTAACTTGATTATTATTCCATCGATCCACATTTCCAAACATTCATTGGAGAGCTACTGTCGTAAGGCACAAACGTCAGTATAAGTTTTTTATTTGAAGCGTAAACAACAATATTTTTACCACACTTGAAAATGTCGTATTTCGTGCCAAATAATGTGTTTTTGCGGGGAATTCTTCTTCATTATTTTAATATGAAGAAAAAAGCAGCCGAAAGTCATCGTATCTTGGTGGAAGTTTATGGTGAGCATGCTCTAGCTGAGCGAACGTGCCAGAAGTGGTTTGCACGCTTTAAAAGTGGTGATTTTGGCTTGGAAGACGAAGAACGCGAGGGTGCGCCGCCAAAGTTCATGGATACCGAATTGGAGGAATTGCTCGATCAAGATCCGGCTCAAACGCAAGAAGAAGTTGCAAAAACTTTGGGAGTTGATCAATCAACCATTTCCAAACGTTTAAAAGCCATGGGAATGATCCGAAAGGTAGGCCATTGGGTGCCGTATGAATTGAAGCCAAGAGACGTTGAACGCCGTTTTATGGCATGCGAACAACTGCTTCAACGGCACAAAAGAAAGGGTTTTTTGCATCGAATTGTGACTGGCGATGAAAAGTGGGTCCATTACGACAATCCAAAACGTCGGGCAACGTATGGATAGCCTGGCCATGCTTCAACATCGACGTCGGCGCAGAATATTCATGGCCTGAAGGTTATGCTGTGTATCTGGTGGGACCAGCTGGGTGTTGTGTATTATGAGCTACTGAAACCGAATGAAACGATTACGGGGGATGTCTACCGACGACAATTGATGCGTTTGAGCCGAGCACTGCGAGAAAAACGGCCGCAATACGCCGATAGACACGACAAAGTTATTTTGCAACATGACAATGCTCGGCCACATGTTGCACAAGTGGTCAAAACATACTTAGAAACGCTCAAATGGGATGTCCTACCCCACCCGCCGTATAGTCCAGACCTTGCGCCATCCGATTACTATCTCTTCCGATCGATGCAACATGGCCTGGCTGACCAGCACTTCCGTAATTACGATGAAGTCAAAAAATGGATCGATTCGTGGATTGCGGCAAAACCGACCGAATTTTTCACAAAGGGAATCCGTGAATTGCCAGAAAGATGGGAAAAAGTAGTAGTAAGCGATGGACAATACTTTGAATATTAAATTTGTAACCATTTTACGTCAATAAAGTTTCAAATTTCGAAAAAAAACCGCACTTATTCATAGTCCTATTATTATATTTAATATTTTAAAGACGGGTCATTTGACCCACATTGATAGGAATAGGAATACATAAAATACCGGTAGGTTTAGTGTTAACTGTCGGACATAAATTTTTTTCCAGCAACTTCTCATTTTGATTCTCTGGTGCCAGTTAATCTCGTTGATGAAAGGTTTTTTTTGTCCAACTCTTCCATTATATTTATTCTTTCGCAACACTGTCCATATCATTTCGGGGTTGCAGTTGATATTAAGGTGTTGGGCAACTTCTGTTGCGACTGTTTTGTTGCACTATCCACCGTTCATCTACATCCGAAACAGATTTTCGTTGTCCGAATCTCTTCTTATTTTCCACGGATTTTGTTTCTTTTAATCGCTTTATCTTTGCACTGTTCTACAGACACCAGTTTTGCGAATGCTGCATGATCAATTATTTATAACAAGGAGGCAATAGATTTGTAAATTATTAATTGTATTTTTAAAATCCTATTTGAATACCCAATAAAAAATTTAAAAATAAAAATATTTAACTTGCATTTCTTATAAAAATTGTGAATGTGAAGCTGCATGCATGTATGTCCGAGTTCTTTATAGAGCCACTATATATCCCTTTTTATATCAGTTTTCCTTTCAACCATATTAATTACGAGCGAATGATGTTTTATTGTGTTTTAAGCAATAAATTCGTATAATTTTTCGAAAATTCTTGTGCTGAAATTACTTTAAGTGATTCTCACGTATTTTTGCAAAAATTTTCTCAACATAACCTTCCAATAGAGTATGAGGAGAGTGGAATGCGGATGATTTTATAAAGATAGGCTAAATTAGCTTTTTGAACCTACATATAACGAAGATCAAATGGTATATTGACTTTTGTTACATTTTTATTAGAATAAGAATGTGAAGAAGAATACACCTTTCAAAATGTTTAGTAAAATTATCAGCACGAAGCTCTGAGCTATCGTCGTTGTATGCCCGTCAACATAAAATAACTAAAAGTCACTCAAAGGGATTTTGAAACAAGAATTTTGGAATGATGCTACCTTTTTATTGCTTCAAACACAATTATACCTCACTCGGACGTCAAAAATATGTAAGGAAAAGATATTGTATTCCTCACTTGATTTTAAACAGAAACATCTATTTGCACCACTGGCCTAAATTGTTCGTTTAAGTGTTACAGAACGATAATTAATGGAAATGATTTCAGCATACTTTTTGAGCTTTTAGATCAATCGAGCATGACTATTTTTCACTTGAAAGTTTTTATTTACCTTCGGATAGGTCATGGGCGGTGAGCGCAAAAGAAAAAACTTCTACATATATTTGAAGCGACAGGTGTTAATACTCGTACGTATGCCGTTTATCAACGTTTGGTGTATTATATTCGTGGTGATACAATATGTTCGAGATACATACATGCACGCACTCATTCATTGTGTATGCTTACACATTCCACAATCTCACAAATCACACACTTGGAAAAGAGGGAAGGTAGATACATATAATAAATTATATGAGGAGCATAAAACTCATGATCGACCCAACCTTTCACTTGATAAGCAACACAATCGTCTTATAACAAGTCACGTGAGACTCGGCGCACTGGGTTGGAACGTTGTTGTTTTTTTCTTTGTAAATTATATTATCCCTTTCGATATCGTATACAAATACGCATGAAACTTTGATAAGTGGTACGAATAATACAAGAAATACCCCATTAGTGCGTTCACTTCGAGAACTCAACAAGATTTCGAATTATATTTTGCTTGATTTTTCTTTGCGTAAGAATGTGTTTTTTACACAGTTTTATGTAGTTTAGTGCTTTCTACCCTTTCCAATTAAGTTATCGTTTTAGTCGTCGAAAAACTTTGTGGTTTATTGATTTTTTTGAAATAAATAAAGAAATAAATGAATAAGTAAACCTGAAAGTATTGAAGTCTTGATTTTTAGCTTTTTTCGTATATTTTTAAAGCTTGATTGCATTGAGTAGTATAAAAGAAATTTCCACTGCGTAGGAAGTTTGGTAAGAGTGTGTTGGTTTATTCGCGAATATGACAGAGAAAATATATAATACTTACTTTAAATTCACTTCGCCCTGTTTGGTGATACAATTAACAGCAGTGACTCCTAATGAAGAGCCTCAGTTGGCTACGCAGTAACTCATGCAATCAACTCCCATTTTTCATGACTTTGTTGAAAGTTTGTGGTTCCATTTCACGAATTAATGGCACACCACCGAAAATTCTAACGTGGCGAAATCGCAGCTCAAGGGTGTGCAATTAAAAACATTCATCACAACGCAATTGTATTTCATGGTGCTTAATTTCGTTACGAATATGAATGGCTGTTCCTTCATGTGCTTTCTCTTGTGAATGTACAGGGTGTCAGGTGGCAAAAATACGAATTAAAAGTTAAATTAAAAAAATAATTAGTAATTCTAAAAGTTTATTTCTCTACTCCGTGCCACCCGCTGGGTCGCTGAAGTGATGATGGGATGCCATTAACCTTGCGAACGATATTTTCTTTTAGTGCTGAGATTGTTTCCCTGAATTTCCTGGTGGTAAGATCGGGTGACCTGGATGGCCAGGATATGTCACCGAAACGGCTTATCAGGCTTTGTTAGGTGAGAAATCACGCAGTTTCGGCATGATATCGCTGGTCGTGTGCGGCTTAGCGCCATATTGCTGAAATCATGCGTGGGTACTGAGTGAAGGATGTTGTCTCATTGGCAGAAAATAATCGTGGGGCAAAGTCCACAGAAATTACTACAGCTCGACGATTTTCAAAACAATATGGTCCAACTATTCCACTGCCTGACAATGTGCACCAAACCGTGAACCAAGCCATTGGAACTGTGAAGAGGCTTTTGATATTTTAATAGTGGGCTCTATCCTTTAGATGACCAACAATTTTTGCTTGTTTGCACTTCCATTTAAATGAAAATGGGTTTGATTATCCCAAAAGGTAACTCCAACATTGTCTGTGAAAAAGTTTTACGTAAATTATAATCGTTAGGCTTAAACGCTGCACGATGGCTTGCAGGGGTGAAGTCTAATATCCTTCCTCAATATTTCATACACAATTGTTTTTGGAAGTCCCTCTTACGCCTGAACTAACGGAGATTATCATACAAAATTGTACCGACGAGTTCAATATTTTCATTCGTTCACGATGTACGACTGAGATACGCCCGGGGGTCTTTGTCATGTCTTGTTGTCTTGAACCTTGGCACCCATGCACGCATCAAATATTCACTTGGGGCATAACGTAAACGTTGAAATTTACGAATAGCAGTTGCACACAAATCATTGGCCTTGAAATACGCTTCGATTGCGACTAAATAACCCGCACGAAAAACGAAGCTAACGCGGCCCGCTCCCTGCTCATATGCTCAGTGGTTAGTCTTATTAATTTTAAATTTAAATTTGTACCCACTAATTTTACTGTTATTGCGTAGGTGTGTCGCAGATATAAGTAAAATGTCAATTTACTAATGTCAAGCGTTTCAGGAAATTTTTAATTATTCATTACTCGGATTAAATGGCTTGAAGTAATAGCTTTTGGTTTTTAATACAATTTTGCATCTTCTTCTGCAACGCCTTCAAGTTTTCTTCTTAATTGGCGCAATAACCGCTTACGCGATTTTGACGTTTCTTTCTCGTGCTAACCGGCGCCAGTTGGACATACCAAGTGAACCCAAGTCCTTCTCCACCTGATCTTTCCAACGCAGAGGAGACCTTCCTCTTCCTCTGCTACCACCAGCTGGTACCGCATCAAATACTTTGTAAGCCAGAGCGTCTGTCTATGTCATTATAAAGCTCATACAGTTCATTGTTTCATCGCCTGCGTTACTCGCTTTCGCTCAAACACTCCAAGGGGCGCTTCATCGTCCACACTTCTGCCCCATACGTTAGGACGGGAATGATGAGCGTTAGTTTGGTTCGTGGAGAGAAGACCTTACTACTTGGTTGCCTACTAAGTCCAAAGTAGCACTTGTTGGCAAGAGAGATTCTACGTTGGATTTCAAGGCTGACATTCTTTTCGGTGTTAATTTGATTTCCTAGATTAAACGAAGTCGTTCACAACCTCGACATCATAATTGCCAACAATGCCGTGGGTGCCGATACACCGTCTGTTTATTTGATGACAGGAGGTACTTCGTTTTGTCCTCGTTCACCATGACTTTGTTTCTTTATCCAGTTTAGAAAAGGCAGAACTAACAGTGCGGTTGTTACAGCCGATGATGTGAATAGCAACGGCATACGCCAACAATTGTACGGCCTTTAAAAAATATTGTGCCTGAGCGATTAAGTTCTGCGTCTCGCACGATCCTCTTTAACATCTGATTAAAGAAGTCACATGACAGCGGGCCACTCTGTCTGAAACCTTATTTGGTATCAAACGGTTCGGAGAGGTTCTTCCCAATTCCGACGGTGCTGCTGGCAGAGCCGCATTAGTTTTGCAGGGATACTAAATTCAGACATCTCGGCATATAGGCTACTCCTCTTCGTGCTGCAAAATGCAGCTTCAAAATCGTCAAAAAGATGGTGTGTGTCGATTCTCCTTTCATGGGACATATCCAATACTTGGCGTACTGTGAATTTTTGATCGATTGTAGATTGTCTTCCATTGGTCAAACATAATTTAAGTAAAATTAGTAGTTTCTAGCTTACTACTGTCCTGATTAAGAAGAACTTGGGTTGTTGGAGTCTTATTCGGAATTTTGGCATACGCAACAAAATCATTCACATTAGCTAACGCAAGTCCTCCTTGAATTTTCCCTGTTATAATCAGCAACTAAAAGTACTGTTTAACGCTCTAAAATTTTTAGTTCCAGGAATCGATATAAAAAATTTAATGAAATTTACCCAACAACTAATCGTTTTTAATGTAATTTACGTCTATTAGTAATGCAACCCTGCGTATGTAATTTAACATACGTAATGTCAACTCTTGAATTTGAATAAAGCAGTTGCTGTTAGTAGATTGGCGGCCGCCGTTGCCGAATGAGTTGGTGCGTGACTTCCGTGCGTGTGTGCGGTAGTTTGAATATCGGTGCATGAAGCTGCGAGTGAATTTCAGCCATGAAAAAACTCTTCATAAAAAAACCATTTGCCGTTCGGAGTCGACTTAAAACTGTAGACCCGTCCATTTGTGCAACAACATCAAGACGCACATTTCAGAAAGGAGGAGGAGCTCGGCCAAACACCTAACAGAAGTGTACGCGCCAATTATATTATTATTATTTTATTTTTGTATTTGCAGTTAGCCAACCAACGGTTCGGTTTTAGTTTTGCATTCCCTTTATTGATACGTAGAAGTGTCTTAATCTCCACAGTTAATACGCACACAAAGTAAGCTACCGCGGTGAGGTGTGCGACGAACAAATTATTCCTAAATTTAAAGTGTTCGTGAGCTCTTTTCCTTTTCTCAACTGTCCGATAGCAATAAATGTTCTGCTGAATCTACAATAAATCCGAATTAATGATGGTGATAAAAAAGGGGGTATTCTTTATTAACATCAGACTAGTTGAATGCATTTAATTGTAAATTTAACTATAAACTTTATATCGCATATTTTAAACTTTAAAATGTCGGCCCTAGCGCTTTATAAGTGTTTATTGGAAAATGAGATTTAATTTTCTGTTTAATTTATTCCCACGCTTTTTCCGGAAAAAGCTACTTTTTTAACTACTCACTTACATATGCAGTGAAGGTGCACTTACAGCAGCATATTTTGTTATTTCCCAGAAGGCATACAATAATTAAAAACATTGTGCATGCAGTTTTTTCCGGAACTTATATTTATTCATAAATTTACAAATTTAAATTATTTCACTTGCTTCATAATAAACAAAAACAAAAAAAGCAACAAGAAAAAATCAGTTACAAAACTTTACATGCGTCCTTCTGCTTCGGTTCACTCAAGCAAAGCAAGCACTGAGAAAATACATAGTAATAAATTGCCGTTGCTATTACATACATACATACGAGTACATATTTACATGTGATAATTCGTATGGAAATATAAAGCGAACCGGCGGTCCAAAGAAGCTGTTCTGAAGAAATATAAGGCCCACTTTTAAGTAAATCGACCAAAATCTAAGAATTAGTGCTCTGAAATTGGTCCAACATATCGCCAAGACATCCGGAAAAAGTGTTCATCTAAGAATTATTAAAATTAATAAATATTTGGCGCGTCTATTTGTGGTGTGCTTCTTGATGTTGTTCCACAAATGGGGAGACCTACAGTTTTCAGCGGATAGGATCGAAGCCGTTCATTTAATACCTGGACGTAATAATCGACGGCGGCCGCCGTAGCCGAGTGGGCTGGTGCGTGATTACTATTCGGAATTCACAGAGAGGTCGTTGGTTCGAATCTCGGTGAAAGCAAAATTAATAAAAACATTTTTCTAATATGTAGCAGTCGCCCCTCGGCAGGCAATGGCAAACCTCCGAGTGTATTTCTGCCATGAAAATGCTCCTCATAAAAATATCTGCCGTTCGGAGTCGGCTTGAAACTGTAGGTCCCTCCATTTGTGAAACAACATCAAGACGCACACCACAAATAGGAGGAGGAGCTCGGCCAAACACCTAACAGAAGTGTACGCGCAAATTATAAATATATATATATAATAATCGACCATAGGCTGAACTTCAGAGATCACCTACCATACGCGAGCAGCAAAGCGGCAGAGGTAGTAACAGCACTGACGCACATAATGATGAACACTAGAGGCCTTAGGCAAAACCGCAGGAGACCTCTTAATACCGTGGTCTCATCGATTTTGCTGATGAATTGTAACTTCTGCTCAAATATGAACGAGACGTTATCAATAAAACGGTCCGCGGACGACATATGGCAAAAATAAATTTTTTGTTTTTTGGTAGGACTGTTATAAGCTTACATGGCAAATTTCAGCGTGATATGTCACATAGTTTATTTTCTGCGCTACTGTAAACAAGTCAAGCTAGAGTGTGTTTTTCGAATTCTCTTTTATGACTTCAATTGTCTCAAAATGTTTTCCACGGAGCGGCAACTTGAGCTTGGGAAACAGGAAAAAGTCACATGGAGCCATATCAGGCGAATACGGTGCTTGCGGAACGATATTAACATTATTTTTGTTCAAATAATCGCGAACAAGACGTGATGTGTGAGCTGGTGCATTATCGTGATGTAAGAACCATGACTTGTTGTCCCACAATTCCTTCCTTTTAAGCCGAATGTTCTCGCGCAAACGCTTTAAAACGTCTAAATAATATTCAGCGTTAACCGATCGGTCTTGCGGAAGGAACTGCGTACTGGGCCGTACACCTCTTTGAACGATTTGTACCACTGGAAAACACGTGCACGCGATAGAGCAGAGTCCCCATAGGTTGTCTGCAACATTTTTAAGGCGTCTGAAGCCGAAATTTTGTTGGAATAACAAAATTTCAAACAAATTCTTTGTTCAACTTGAATTTCCATCGTTAAATTCGAAAAACACACTCGAGCTTGACTTGCTTACAGTAGCACAGAAAACAAACTATGTGACATATCACGCTGAAATTTGCCATGTAAGCTTATAACAATCCTACCAAAAAACAAAAAATTTATTTTTGCCACATGTCATCCGCGGACCGTTTTATTGATAACGTCTCGTTCATATTTGAGTAGAAGGTATGAATGTGAATTGTGTGAATTGTATGAAATCAGTGTATCGACTGAGTGCCCTCAGAGTGTGCTGTGCGTTTCGAACGGTATCAGAAGACGCCATTACGGTTATTGCAGGACTACTCCCAATAAATTTAATGGCAATAGAGTACGCTGAAGTTTACAAAAAGAAGAGAGAGCGCAGCTTGCGCTCATGGCAGGAAAATTGGAGTTCGTCCCTGAACGCACGCTGGACGTACCGTCTGATTACCTTAATATCCAAATGGGTTAACCGTAAACATGGACAGTTAGACTATAATCTGACCCAAATACTGACGGGATATGGGTGTTTTAAATCCTATCTATTTAGGTTTAAGCACGAAGACGACCCGTACTGTTCTCATTGTGCACCAGCTGTAGAAGACGCAGAACATATTTTGTTTGTCTGTTTGTGTTCGAAAGTGAAGAATTAAGCACTACGGTGGGGAAGCCGTAGGCCGCTCCCCTTCCCGTCATGTGATACTTGACGGTCGACGGGATGATGTGGGTTTTAGTGGGTTAGGCGAAAGCTAAGTCCCACACTTTTCGGCTTTCAATGCATTGTGCCACCTCAGTTTTAAGCGCACTTCGAACGGGGAAAAATGGTTATTTTATGAGGAGCTTTTTCATGGCTGAAATACACTCGGAGATTTGCCATTGCATGCTGAGAGGCGATAGCTATTACAAAATACTTTTTCTATCATTTTGTGTTTCCGCACTCCCGAATAGCAGTCACATACCAATCCATTCGGCTACGATAGCCACCTTTATAATAGCAGATATTTCAGCAGGGCATCACGTAAACGCAGGGCATCCGTTGCCTTCGGCTTGAGTGTGTGCACGGGCACATATTGGCAAGGCATTGGATTTCTGATCTAAAGTTTTGGGGAGCTATAGCTGCATCTGGGCGTTGGAAAGATGACCTTTATTCAGAGTACTATAGACCGATGCAAATATAAAAACATATTGGAATGACATTTCTAGCAAGCAGCAAATGCCTGGGTCTTAGGCAAGGTTGAGTTTTCCAACAAGACAATTACCCTAAATATATAGCAATAATTGTCAAAAATGGCTATTCTATTACGCACCCAGACAACTTAATACACCTACTAAATACTAAGAGTATTAAAAAAAACGTTAGTTTTAAAATGATTACATTTGTCTGGGTTGTTGTTGGTATAAATAACTAGCTGAAGGAGCTGGTGAGAGGGGGGTGCAGGGTAATTACCTACGTGGATGACGTGGCACTAATTGTTAGAGGACAATTTGTGGATCATGTACAATTTGTTTCAGGGATATCTGAAGGTAGTTGTTTGATGGGCAACGGAATGCGGCCTGTCGGTGAATCTCGTAAGACGGAGTTTGTCCTATATACGAGGAAATATAGAATACCCAGAGCTCAACTTCCCTGACTAGGGGGCGCTCCTCTGATGCTTTCTGACTAGGTGAGGCACTTAGGTATTATCCCTGACAGCAAGCTTACATAGAAGCTCAATATTGAGGAAAAAGTGAGGAAGGCAACAATCGCCTTGTATGGGTGGAAGCGCGCAATTGGCAAAAGATGAGGCCTTTCGCCTAGAGTTGTCTTTTTGGCTATATAATGCCATTGTAAAGCCTATGTTGTTATATGGAGTCATAGTCTGGTGGAACTCACTAGAGAGGACGACATTGTTGAAGAAGCTGAATAGAGTTCAGAGGTCGGCACTCATTGGAATGAGTGAGGCGTTTCGAACTACTCCTACTCTGGCACATAATGTAAAGTTAATGGTACCCGTACACATCGCAGGCAGAATTGCCGCTGCACGTACCGCAATTGGACTGAGGGGTTCGGGCTATAGACTCAACCTTACTTATGGGCACTCAAGCATTTTTAGAAACTTCGAGTTCATCCCCCTGTCGACGGATCAATGTTTACCCTCGCTTAGTCCAACCGGAACCTTCTCCATTCATATTCCATTAAGGGAAGAGTAGACGGGAGACTACACTTGGGGACAGGGCCTGGTGAACTTTTTCACGCATAGATCTTGGAAGGAAATGTTGGCGGCGGAGTTTTTTGCGAGGAGTTCCCCATCATACTCAAATTCAGGTTACCGGACCACTGCAATGTGTTCCAGGCAAAGGTAGCCGCAATCAAGGAGGCAGCTGATTGGCTGCACACATGCGTCCTAACAGTCAAGAGAGTAAATATTTGCTCCGACAGCCAAGCGGCAATAAGGGCCTTCGGGTCAGTCAAGGTGCATTCGAAACTGGTTAGGGACTGCGTCCAAATTATTTGACATAAGCCTCATCTAGGTTCCTGGTCACAGGAACATTGCGGGAAACTGTGAGGCGGATGAGCTCACCGGACGAGGGACTTGTGAGGTGATTTCCCCGCAAAGGGAGAGAATTGGGATCCACCTGACTACCTGCGGTCTGCTCTAGCTTCCGAGGTTAACAAAATATCAGCTCTCGAATCTCGTGGGTTTTCTTACAGGACACTATGCGCGAGGAATGCATGCGGTGAGACTTGGAATTACTTCGAGTCCTTTTTGCGCTGGATGTATGGAGGATGAGATGGAATCATATTGATATCACAAAGGACGAATCCGTTTATCTTCGTCCAAGTGTGCTCATTCCTTGGGCAACCAAGTGAAATAATCTCATTTTTGTAAATCTATATAAAGGGTCCGCCATATGAACTAGGTTATTTGAAGAATGGTAACACTTAGCTGTCATCTGATTTGACAGAAAATTAGTTTTATTCTTTCGCTGAACGAAAATGGTTGTGGATATGCTCAAAGAACGCTGGGAAATATTGCGACATTACTTTGAAAATCATGGTAATGTTACAGAATATGTACGAAAATTACGTACGGCAATGGGAAGAAGAAAAGCACCGAATGAAGCGTACGCACATACGCACATACTTTGCGAAAAAAGTAAGAGAAACTGCGATTTGACGCCGTTGGATTATTATCATTTGGGTGCCGTCAAAGACCAGTGTTATGCCAACAAACCAGCAACAATTGATGCACTGAAGACCAACATACGCGATGTCATAGCTGAAATACAGCCGCATACAATCGAAAATGTGTTGAAAAATTGGAACGACCGTATGGGATGGTGCTAACATGGGTCCCGGGACACGTGGGTATCGCGGGTAACGAGACCTCTGCGGCCATCACGGCCACGGTTAGCAAATGGGTAACTACTACCCACAAGCGAGCTTGGCAGGCTGAGAGAGGCTGCAGATGGACAAAACTGATGTTACCTGTCATGTCCGATCGACTGTCGCAAACCCTTCTGTCATTAAGCAGAGGGGAGTGCAGACGGCTGGTTGGACTGATGACGGGCCACTTTCTGTGGGCAAAGCACATGGAAAGGTTGGGCATCTCAGACAGTGTACTCTGCCCAGCTTGTGTAGAGGAGGATGAGACGGCGGACCACTTCCTGTGTGTCTGCCCCGTCTTCGCTCGAATCAGGTTTGAGGTCTTTGGCACTGATGTGTTAAGAAGCGACCATCTTGGCTCCTTGGCACCACAAGATTTACTCAGATTTCTTCGGAGATCGGGTAGATTTAAAGAAAATTAAAAGGGAATCCAAGTGTAGTACAATGGACTCAGTTAATGTCTGAGTGCTGCACTTGCTAGTTGTCCCGACAAAAAAAAAAAAAAAAAAAAATGGGATGGTGCATGGCTAGCCGAGGCAGCCATATGAATGAAGTTGTATTCCATCATTAACCGGAAGGATTGTACTTCAAAATAAAAAAAAAACAGTTTTGAAAAATATTGAGTAGTTTCTTTTTTATAGCATTTTTAATTCCGTAAAGTTATATGGCGGACCCTGTATATAAAAGAAAGTCATGTTAGTTACACTATTTATAACTCGAGAACGGCTGAACCGATTTGGCTGAAAATTGGTGGAGAGGTAGCTTAGAACCAGGAAACGGACAGAGGATACTTTTTATCCCATTCGAACGCGTTTCCGTGAAGTCATTATAAAATGTGGTATAACAAAAACGCATCTGATATGGAATAACAAAACGCAAATGACAGCTAAACGTAATTTTGTCTGTGGTTAAGTAGAAACTTTGATAATATAAATTTTGTCAGAAATATATAATCACAGTAATTTGTATTCTCTTTGAATCATCATTATCAATGTCGCGACCAAGACGATCGAATGTTTCCCGGCAAAGCCGTAATGCAAGAAGGATACAAAACATTGCGAATGAAACGACTGAAGAAGCACAAGGAATTGCCCGTGAAGAGCGCCGCGTTAGTATGGGCCGACTTCGTGCTTCTCAATCACAAGAGCAAAACGAGGCAGCCCATGAAACGGCTCGGTTGGCAATGCGAAATCGTCGAGCGAATAACGGAGATCGACAAGTAGATTATTTTCGACGCACAAGAAGAGAATTATCAAGTGCTGATTTGAATCGAGCAGCGTTTCGATATGATTGCAACACTGATTACTGCTTGAATCACCTAACTTCATACTGAAGGACCTTCGGCGAAATAACAACACCTTTGGCGGCTTGATCATATTCTTGGCAGACGATTTCAGGCAGACGTTGCCAGTAATTTCCCTTGGAACGCCTGCAGATGAATTGAATGCTTGCCTCAAGGCATCAACTTTGTGGAATAACGTAAAAACATTATCGCTAACCACTAATATGAGAGTTCAACTTCAAAATAAACAAAGTACTCCACAATTTTCCAAACAGTTGTTAGCTGTTGGCAATGGAAAAGTCCCAGATGATGTGACAGCTGGATTAATTACTCTTACTAACGACTTTTGCGGATTTGTTGACTCTCAATTAGCTCTTATTGAAAATGTTTTCTCAAACATTAGTGAAAATTATCAGAATTATGCTTGGTTAACTCAGCGAGCAATTCTCGCCGCAAAGAATAATGATGTATACGCACTGAATTTCACCATCCACCATTCGATGGCGATTTGGTGACATACAAATTCGTTGATTCCATAACAACTCTCTTGAATTACCAGGATTTGCACCATATAACTTGCAACTCAAAGTTGGTTCAGTTATTATGATATTGCGTAATTTAAATCCACCGTGACTTTGCAAGGGTACTAGACTTGCGGTGAAAAGACTTATGAGCGAATTTGATTGAGGCAACCATTATTAATGCAATTACGCAGGTGAAAATGTATGTATTTCTCGAATACCAATGATTCCGACTGATCTGCCGTTTGAATTTAAACGATTGCAATTTCCGGTTCGCCTTGCGTTCGCAATGACAATTAACAAGTCGCAAAGCCAATCGCTTAGTGTTTGCGGGATAAATTTAGAAAATCAGTCTTTTCACATGGGCAGCTATACGTTGCGTGTTCACGAGTTGGGAAACCATCCGCTTTGTTTGTGCTAACGTCATACCAAAGAACAAAAAATGTGGTTTACCAAAAGCACTTCAATGAAACGGATAAATGAAATATAATTTTTCCTTTTCAAATATAAAACAAAAAATATTTTTTTTTTCATCTTTTAACCCTCTACTGCCCAAACTCTATTTCTGAATAAAAAAAATTGCTTTGGGTGGGGATTATGATTGATCCGATTATATAATGATAAAACCTTACCCCGCCTGCAGGCGGCTTTGGGAAAGAACGCCAAAAAAATCTAAATGAAAAACTTGCAAATTCAGTGTATTACGTACTTTTATGGAACAAAACAGAAAGTTTTTAACAGAAATCAATACAAAATCAACAGTCAAGCTTATTTCAAATAGTTTTAGAAAAATGTCTACAAAAGAAAGGCATGCTTTAGGGCATAAATAGGCAGTTGGTGCAAATTGTTTATGGTGAAAATTGTCAAAGCAGTCCTTTTGCTGGGAAAAACAAAGATTCAGATTACATTTTCGGCACACGATTTGAGTTTCGGAGGTGCAGCCAGGATATTTGCACCTTTTTTTACCGGTACGTGATAAAAATTTTGCAAAATGTCCAACTCCGTCGTAGCGAACGTCGTCAGGAGGTAAGTAAGCTTTTCTTCCAGTAAATTTTACTTGAAGAATATTGTTGTTTGCAGAGTACGTATGCGATCTCTGCCCGGAAGTTCGGCAGTTGGTACTGCCCAGCATGCGTGTCAATCTTGTTAATTCTTCTGAACAAAACATAAGCGTTTATCATGGCCATGTCAAGCAGGTGTATAAAAAGTCGGTTTGTGTACTTATTGCTCTTTACCGGAATCTTATATCGCCCAATTAGTCCATCCATGAGGTCGACACCCCCCATATGACTATTATATTCACGGACTACATTGGAGCAATCGACATCAACAACTTTTTGACGTGATAACGTCTTATAATTCGATTTAACAGGCTGCACGCACGAAAAAATGTGTCGTTACCTTGCTCATTACTGTTCATATGTAGTTACCTTGCTCATTGCCGTTACCTTGCTCATATTAGTGTTACCTTGCTCATTACTGTTCATATGTAGTTACCTTGCTCATATTAGTGTTACCTTGCTCATTGCCGTTACCTTGCTCATATTAGTGTTACCTTGCTCATTAGTGTTACCTTGCTCATATTAGTGTTACCTTGCTCATTGCCGTTACCTTGCTCATTGCATTGAATGAACTGCAAGCGAAAGGGCGGAACGAACGACAAAGCAAACAAAGCAAACGAACGGCAACGTTCGATATCTTGCTCTCTCCTACTTAAGTGAGCGTATATATGTATGTATGTATATGCGCAAATGTACATATGTAAATTCACGTATTTGTATTTGCATATGCCTTCTTATTGATTATTATTAATTTGATTCACTTGAAGAATTTAAAATTAAACCAAGTTTGTTAATAATACCTGTTGTTTTAATGTTATAATTATTAATTTTTTTATTATATATGAAGGAAAAAATGTATGGTAATATTTACCATATACCTTATAAGATATGTTGTCTATACTAATATTATAAAGAGGAAAACTTTGTTTGTTTGTAATGAATAGGCTCAAAACTACTGGACCGATTTTAAAAATTCTTTCACCATTCGAAAGCTACATCATCCACGAGTAACATGGATTATATTTTATTTTGGAAATAGGGCTCGAGATATAGGTCAAAACGTGGACCCGGGTAACCTTCGGATGTGTATGTACAATATGGGTATCAAATGGAAGCTGTTGGTGAATGCTTTAGTCCAGAGTATGTTTCATGCTGCTCCGTGACTAGGGTCTCGAGATAGAGACCAAAACGTGGACCCTAGAATGTGTTTGTACAATATGGATATCAAATTGAAGCTGTTGGTGAATGCTTTAGTACAGAGTATTTTTCATGCCGCTCCGTGACTGGGGTCTCGAGATATAGGTCAAAACGTGGACCCGGGTAACCTTTGGTTGTGTATGTACAATATGGGTATCAAATGAAAGCTGTTGATAAGTGCTTTAATACGGGGTAGTTTTCATACCTATTGATGACTAGGGTCTCGAAATATATGCCAAAACGTGGACCCGCCGTGTCTTTGAACCGAATTAAACCAAACTTACACACATTGTTAAGTAGGTATTGAAGATGATTTCCGTATAGTTTGAATACCTATTGGTAGATAGGGTCTCAAGATATAGGTGAAAACGTGGACCCGGGTAACCTTCGGACGTGTATGTACAATATGGGTATCAAATGAAAGCTGTTGGTGAATGCTTTAGTACAGAGTATTTTTCATGCCGCTCCGTGACTGGGGTCTCGAGATATAGGTCAAAACGTGGACCCGGGTAACCTTTGGTTGTGTATGTACAATATGGAAGCTGTTGATAAGTGCTTTAATACGGGGTAATTTGTTATGTTATGTAATGTAATGTTATGTTATGTTATGTTATGTTATGTTATGTTATGTTATGTTATGTTATGTTATGTTATGTTATGTTATGTTATGTTATGTTATGTTATGTTATGTTATGTTATGTTATGTTATGTTATGTTATGTTATGTTATGTTATGTTATGTTATGTTATGTTATGTTATGTTATGTTATGTTGTGTTATGTTATGTTATGTTATGTTATGTTATGTTATGTTATGTTATGTTATGTTATGTTATGTTATGTTATGTTATGTTATGTTATGTTATGTTATGTTATGTTATGTTATGTTATGTTATGTTATGTTATGTTATGTTATGTTATGTTATGTTATGTTATGTTATGTTATGTTATGTTATGTTATGTTATGTTATGTTATGTTATGTTATGTTATGTTATGTTATGTTATGTTATGTTATGTTATGTTATGTTATGTTATGTTATGTTATGTTATGTTATGTTATGTTATGTTATGTTATGTTATGTTATGTTATGTTATGTTATGTTATGTTATGTTATGTTATGTTATGTTATGTTATGTTATGTTATGTTATGTTATGTTATGTTATGTTATGTTATGTTATGTTATGTTATGTTATGTTGTGTTGTGTTATGTTATGTTATGTTATGTTATGTTATGTTATGTTAAAGTATATTATGTTATGTTAATGTTAACTCATTCTCTATATCCATACAAAATATCTATCAAACAAATAAAATTAAAATTTTCTTTTGAAAATGCAACCATTCAATCAGTATTTTCTTATGACGTTATCACGTTAAGTTATCGTCAGTAAACCGACTTTACAGACAACCTCTTTTTTTTTCTGAGCGGACGAACCGCGACACCTTGTTTATAACATTTGTTTCATTCTGGAAGGTCTTTTCGCCTGCGTAACTCAATGCAAGTCGCACTATTTTATTGTCCTTCCAAACTGATAAAGAAATGTCAACTCCTAAAGCAGATCCACAAATTTCAGTTGAATATCCATGGGGTTGTTTCCTGAGATCAAGATCTGTTGGAAGTTTGCAATTCGGAATTCGATTTGAACGAATAGTTCCCAGCGAATGTATTCCACGTGATTTTAGATAAACCAGAAGTGGCAGTGACGTGTTATAGTTGTCGAAATATGTTATATGGTTTTTAAAATCTGGAAAAGGTATTACGGGACAATCGGACTAGCACATGCGCTGATGCCCTAAGATCTGGTGTATCAGTCAGAACAGCATTGTCTCCAGCGCCGCAATATATTTCGAAGTTATAACAAAATCCGAAGGAGTCACCCAAACGAATAGTTTTATACCCCATTTATGTGGTTTATCTGGCAGATATTATCGAAAGTCCTCATCTTCGTTGCGCACATTTGTTCATCGACACATAAACGTTGAGTCATCGGAATGGGCTGAAACCTGTTATTGAAATGATCCACGATTGGTTTTATTTTATACAAACGGTCGTAATCTGAAGCATTTTTATCGTTATCACTGAAATGCAAGTTGCTTCTTATTAGATCAAATCGATTTCGTGACATTGTGTCCTGAATTATTTGGAACGGCTGTTCAGTCCAGTATGAACGGACGTTTGGGTGGCGAAACACGGACATATAAAATAAAATACCTATATATTTTCGTATTTCCGACTTGGTTGTTGAAAAGGTACTGCTAATATTCTTTTGAGCGCTATAGAGATTGTTTTGTTCCACGATATGGTCGATGACACTGTCGCCCAAAAAGTACTCGAAGCACTTAAAGGGAGTGCCAAGACTTTTTATATCATCTCCCAAATCGGGTTCAGAAAAACCAATCGCTGATTTATCTAGCACTAAGTTCTTCTTTCACCACAACATTTTCGTAAAGGTCTGCGATTTAGGATCGATATCATTAACTGACCCAACAAACTCACCTGGATCGATTATGATAGTTTCAATACGTTGACCGACAACCTGCTCACCAGGAGCTTTGCGTTTGCGATTCTGTGATTGCGGAATATTTGAGGAAGTCGAAGTAGATGGGGATAATACATGTGCAAACGACGCGGGACTTCCACGCGATAGGTAATTCTGCATCGTCCACATCTTCGTCTAAAAGATCTTCCAAATCTTCTTCCACGTCTGTATCATCGTCGATTTCTAGTAAATCCAAAAATGTTGCAATATCTTCATCATTGAGGGATCATAATTTACACTTTTATCGTTGATCCATTTCTAAAAAACCAAAACTTTAAGCTTAGCCCCCCTCTAAAAATATCAAAAATTTAAACTTACCGCATAATGTTATTTATTCCGAGTTATCCCAGGACCGCCTCTAGACGGGCTGTCTTCGAAGGTTTATAAAATACAGGAAACCCTTTTTTTGTTATTATTTTTAACTTTCGTATTTTGAACACAACCTGCAACACTATGATAATTTTTATTATAAGCTAAATACACTTCTAATATTTTTATTTAATTTTTAAAATACACCACTTTTGCAGAATAATTAATTTGACCGCACTTCACTATTTTCCGACTTCAAATGACTATGACGGCTGATTAAAAAACAAGACGCTGCTGCAAATGCACCAGCAATAATTTTGGGACTTCCCCGAATTAGAAAGAGTTTAAAAAGTAACGAAATGGTATTTTAAAAGGGAATAAGTTTATAGGCCGTCTACAGTCGGTCTTGGGTACTAGAGGGTTAATCCCTAAACGAAATGTTACAAAAAACGAAGCCATCTGGTGGCGAAACGGAGTTCGCGGGCTTGCTAGTTTATGAATAAATATGAATTCCGAAAAAAAACTACATCAACAATGTTTTTACTTATTGTATACCTTCTGGGAAATAGCAAAATATGCTGTATGTGAACTTAAGTCCTTCACTGTAAATATATAAATGCATGAGATATGTGTGTATATAGCGTGAACTGCACATACACATGTGGCAGGCTTGCTCATTGTCTTCTACTCATTTTCTTCTTTTGTTTATTCTGTTGCAATATACAAATTGCTGTGGGTATAAATTAATTATATTACATTCTTTCCGCTAGCGTTGCACTGGACGGCTGCTGTAAGCGAATGGGTTGATAGTAGCCGTGTTCGAAACTCCAGAACAGGAAACGCTAAGCAGGTAAAAAGGTTCTTTTATAATATTGATCGCCCTCCGGCAGACAATGACAAATATCTGCATTTCTGCAATGAAAAAAATCCTCATAAAAAACCATCTTCCGTTCGGAAGCGGCATAAAAATGTAGGTCCTTCTATTTATGGAAAATCATTAAGACGCACGGAACAGATAGAAAGAGGTCCAACACCCAACAAAATGGTGTTGGCACCAATTCTATATTTGTAATATATATATACGAGCGCTTTGATGCAAATAAAACCTCGAAATTATGCGCGTTTGTTTGCTGATGCCCAAAGCGGTGGTAGGGGGAAAAATACGAATGACATTTAAATTGGTAGAGAACGCCGTAAGCCCATCGAAGTTGTCATTAGTACACGCCAGATATGGCTAAATCGACTATCCACCATTCTGAGCACTTTTGAAAATGTATGTTTATATATGTAGTCGGAGTCGGCTTGAAACTGTAGGTCCCTCCATTTGTGGAACAACATCAAGACGCACACCACAAATAGGAGGAGGAGCTCGGCCAAACACCCAAAAAGGGTTTACTCGCCAATTATATTTATAGTATGTATATATGTATGTTTATAGGCAAATATGGCTATATCTACCTCGATTCCCCTATGTTGTGACATACAACCGTGCCCAAGTGGCATTGGACCGAAATTTGTTGAAAGAAACAAAAAAGACTATTTCTATTGTATTTCCTACGGTTAGGGTGGAAAGGGCGGTAGTACTCATAGAAATTTGTGTAATGATGAGCCACAAACGATGAGTTTACAAAATTCTCACAGCTTTTCGTGAGAATACGAATTTCAGCAGGACTCTGTGGTTGCTCAGAAGGCACGAAATACTCAGGTTTGGCTACATAGCCACCTTGCCTACCACCATGCTGGTACCTGCAGCCTAATATGTACGCACTTATATGCAGTTGAAGCAAATGATAATGCAAATGTTCACGCAAATATTCAAAAAACCGCTCTACCAACCACAATGGTATATCCAGAGTTGGCTTGAGAATGCAAACGCTTTTGGTTCCGTTTTGCAAATGTCAATTCAGATTACTGTGATTAGATTCAATAATTTTTTACTATAGAATGTGTAGAATGAGGAGTGACTAGGTCACCCGGCAGACGTGGTTACCGAGGAAATCATTTAAAACGTCCACAACATGATTATCGCTGATTGATGAACGAAAGTATGCGAAGTAACGGAGGCCATAGGTATGTTGACCCGAACGGCAACTAATATTTGACATGATAAGTTAGCGCTGCAAAATTTGTCGGCCCGATGGGTTTCGCGATTGTTCACGGTGGAAAATAAGCCGATGCGGCTATTAACTTCGAAGCAGTGTTTGAAGCAATTTAAGCGAGATCCGAAGGAATCTTTCGGTGAATCTGGATTTCTTTCGGTGAATCTGCTCCAAAGAAGACGAAGACAGTTCATGGCGATAATTCTCTGGGATGCGAACTGCGTCATCAACATGGATTTGTTAGAAAAAGAACAACGATCACTTGACAATACTACAGTGAGTTATTGGACCGCTATCACAAGAAATTGAAAGCGATACGGACGCATTTGGCGTAAAAGAAATAGAGGAATGGCTCGCGGGAAAAAAATTTAGTTCAAAGGAGGAAGTCATCGCCAAAACGGAGGCATATTTTGGAGAGTTCGACAAATCCTATATTTTGGAGGGGTTATTTGGAGGGGTTAAAAAAAAGACCGGAGCGTTGGCAGAAGTGTATCTTTCTAAAAGAGGACTACGTTGAACAAAAAAACAAAAAAAAATTTTAAATGGTTCTTCATTTCTAATAAATTTCTCCATTCTGCCATGTCTATCCGTCTGACTATTCGTGCGCGCCATAACTTAAGCCAATATTATTTACATTTTTTAATGGAACTTGGTACATATAGTTCTCTTTATCCACGTCTTTATACCGAGTTATCGAAAGTATGATTCCTTTTGTTATTACCACCAAAAAATTCTGCTACGACATATGTTGGTCTAAAATGTATATCAGGACACCAAAATTTGATTTTTATGGAACCTATCTGCGTCCTGTATCTAACGTACTGGGGCGATAGGATTTTCCAAATACCACACGAAGAAATGGAACTCTACCGGATTTGGGCTTTCTTGAGAAATAAGTTGTGCCATTCCCCTTTAACAAGAGTCAAGGGGATGTCGATGATCGGGTGGGATTCTACTGAATCCAATTCAGTCGACCCCTTCCTGGCAAGCTCATCAGCAATTCCATTTCCTTCTATAATTCTATATTCTGGAACCCAGATCAGAGAAATGTTACTTACACGCCCTAAAGATTTGATCACCTCCTTACAGGAGTTAGCCAATTTGGATTTGCACCTTGGCGTCGTCAGAGCCTTGATAGCATCAATAGCATCGGCCCCATATGGGTATGTTTGTCGGAGCAGAATCTTTTGTTCAAGACACGAGTATAACAATGACAAGGGAAATCATAATTACGACAGCGCGATAGGAACAATTTATATGCCCTACAAAACGACCATCCCTCCCCCACATTTACTAACTCACTCACTTGTTTAACGCTTTCCGTTTTTTTTTTATTTAATAGATATACACGGAGAATTCTCACTGAAAAACAGTTATTAAATCAAATCCTGGTACAAAATTGTAAATATTACATAAATACTGAACTTCGAATTGCATTGCAATTTTTCAACCGAAATACTATAACATGGATGAGTATCCCGTAGTGCAGATACCAGCCGATGAAATACTCGAAGAGGAGGAATTCGGTAGGTTAAAGTGTATTACTTGAATTAAAGAAATAACACATTTGTATGTATATAATTTATATCAAATATTTTGAAATACTACAGTTAATCCTAACACATCTGGTATGCAGAAATTGTGCCAATTACCTGAGGTTTAGTTAGTTATTTATCTTAGCTTTGGGCGAGTTCTTTTGAATCTGGACCAACTCTATAATCTTAGTTAGCTTTGCTTTTGTTATATTGTACATACAAGCGGAATGTAGGGCTTTTTCCTAGAATTAGAGATTTTTTATGCATATTAATGCATATAACTAATTGGATATGTACATGTAGACGGGCACTTCAGTAACCATGGAAATGCGGTAAATTTAATTTTTATAATATTGCACTTTAGGGTGCATTACCAGTAAATTTTTACTGAATACTGAAGACAATTGCAGCAAACACATTTTTTTTTTACTGACTACTGGGAAAAATGACAAGTTTACTAAATACTGAAGAAAATTACAGCAAAAATATTTTCTTTTACTGACTACTGGGAAAAAATTGAGGCAAAAATATTTTATACTGACACTGGGAAAAAATTGCGGCAAAAATTTTTTTACTGACTAGTCAAAATGTGATGTACTTTCATCAGAGAAATTAAATAGGTAAGTTATTTACTCAATAAATATTTATTATTATTTTCCTCCCCACCTATCGTTGCTTAGGAACAACACCTTCTTACTGCTAGGAGTGACAATATTTTTGCTGCACTTTTTCGTAGTACGAAACAAAAAAAATATTTTTACTGCAATTTTATCCTAAATAAAAAATATTTTTGGTGGAAAAAAATATTTTTACTGCAATTTTTTCCTAATAATTAGTAAAAAATATTTTTACTGGAATTTTTTCCCAATAATTAGTAAAAAATATTTTTACTGTACTTTTTTCCCAGTAATCAGTAAAAAAATATTTTTGCTGCAATTTTTCCTAGGAAGGAATAAAAAACATATTTTCACTGCAATTATTTTCAGTGATCAGTAAAAGTTGGCTTGTTTGTTGTTCTTTAATTTGCATAAATTTCGTTATCAGAAAAATTTTACTGATTACTGCTATTTGGAACGCAATAAATTTATAAGGCAGTGTGTCTATCTATGAAGTATGCCTCATAAAACCCGTTAATCCACATACTTCGATATGCACGAAGGCAGGACATAAATATCAGGTCAGTCCATAAATTCGTGCGTTTTTTAAAGGTGTTTTTAAAATTAAAGTACTTATTAATCAATAATATATTTTCCTTCATTATTTACAATGTCTTCCCACCGTTTAGGCAAATTTTTAATTCCCTGCTCAAAAATTGTTTGTCCTTGGAGCCAAAATACGCTTCGATGTCCCTTTTTATAGCTTCTTTTGAGGAGTAGTTCTTGTACCTCATATGGAATTGAAGTTCACGGAAAAGGTGATAATCACAAGGTGCAATATCCGGAGAGTACGGCGGCCGCCGTAGCCGAATGGGTTGGTGCTTGATTACTATTCGGAATTCACAGAGAAAGCGTCGTTTCGAATCTCGGTGAAAACACCAAAATTAAGAAAAACATTTTTATAAAAGCGGTTGCCCCTCGGCAGGCAATGGAAACCTCCGAGTGGATTTCTGCCATGAAAAAGCTCCTCATAAAAATATTTGCCGTTCGGAGTTGGCTTGAAACTGTAGGTCCTTCCATTTGTGAAACAACATCAAGACGCACACCACAAAATAGGAAGAGGAGCTCGGCCAAACACCCAAATATATACATATATATATATGTATGTGGGTGCTAGTGAATAGCGAAAACCATGTGTTCACTTGTACGGATCGATCCAAACAGAACGAGACCGAAAATTATTTCGTTTATTAGCTCAACAGTACAAAGCGAAAGAATGAGAAGCTAAAAGTAAATGAAAAGTCACACATGGTTGCATTTCAAAGTATTAAGAATGAATAAATTAAAGGATAACTATTAAGAATGTAATAAGTTTAACCTAGTTGTGATGTCCCCACATATACATATATAGGTGCTTCGTGTATGTGGCACTCACATCCAAATATGCAATTCCTCATCAGGGGTAATTAGGCAGTATTATAATGATAGATGTATGTTTGAAAGACTTGTTTTTTTCTTTTTTGAAGACACTAAAAAAATCATTTTCAATATTTTGGTCACATCAGCCTCCGATTTATTTTGGGTATACAACCATCCTCACGCAGTCGTTTTATGTCGATAATCATAGATGTAACTCGCTGTATTTTCATAATTTGAAGTAAACAAGTGGTCAATTCACAGTCCTATTTTTGCAATAATTTGTTCACCAAAAGTTCGTTCGATTGCTCTAGGTTACATAGCCTGCTTAATCTTGCTGAAACCATTTAAAATTTTAACAATTCGTGCTGACCTGGGCAACCCAAAAGTAGTGAAGCTTTTATCATTACTGCTCACAATGAGAGCTCCAAAGCTTTGTGCAGATTATTCTAATTCTCAATGTGGCAATTTGCTCATTCATAATCCTATTAATTTAAAAATGAGCTTATCTTTAAAATATAGCTTTGGTCAAAAGTGTTAAGCACCTCACTAAAATAACAGTAATTAGAAATGTAGCTACCAAAGTGACCGCTGCTTTTTGCAAACATGTCACTGGTGTGTTTAACTGTTGATTATTGTAATATATTATGGAAAAAACCATGGCATATTTGGTGCGTTAAGTTTAAAAAGTAGAATTTTTAAAGTAGATATACTTAAAATATAGTCAACTTGTGAAAAATATGTGGTGTAAAACTCTCAAGCGGATGTAAATAATTTCTTTTTATCAAATCAAAAAAATGACCTTCGTTACAACAAAATAGTAAAGGGATTTCCAGTAAGAGGTGTTCTTTTGATATTCACAGAAAAATGCTATTTTTTAATATAAATGATCGGATGTTTATTTCATTATAAAGAGGAAAGTATGTCGTTAATAGTGGAAAATAACATAAGGCAAATGATCACCACGACCACGCTTACAGGACAATATCCTTTTCATGAAATTTTCCATAACCGAATTGCAAAGTGGCTGCCCTATGACCTCGATAGCCTCACGAATTCCGCTTTTGAGATCTTGAATCGGCCCTGGGCTGTTGGTGTAGACCTTCTCTTTCACGTGGCCCCAAAGAAAAAAGTCACAAGGTGTTAAATCACAAGGTCTCGGTGGCCAATTGTGATCACCTCTTCGAGAGATAACACGGTCCAGAAACTTTTCACGTAAAATATCAATGATTTCATTGCTTGTGTGGCACGTAGCGCCATCTTGTTGAAAATAAACGTTGTCCAGATAAATACCATCCAATTCCAGCGATAAGAAATCGTTAATCATCTCTCGATAGCGCAATCCATTTCAAAATAACACCTGTTATTGGAAAACCCTTTATTTGAGTTAAAATTTTAAGTGAGGAAGGGTAGTCTCAGATTGAGATTGCCAATTTGGTGGGATGTTCGCGGTGCGAGTGGAGTGGAGTGGGTGGTTCCAAGAGATACGCCAAAGCAGAGAGTCAAGCCGGATCTTCATCCAAAGAAGATCACGACATGTGTTTGGCGGGACTGGAAGAGCTGGTGCACTGGAAAATACTTGAAAAGAATGCCACTGTCAACAAAGAGCTCTACATTGCCAAACTACACTGCGTGAATGAGGCTATTCGACTGAAAAAAATTTATCGACTTGGTCCAATTATACTCCTTATTGATAACGCCAGACCCCATGTTGTACAAGTCTCTAAGCCGCACTCCGAAAGCTCGCATGGGAGGGCCCTCAGCATCCGCCATATTCTCCGGACCTTGCACCGACCGACTACCATCTTTTGCACTCCCTGTCAAGGGCGTTACGTTCGATAGCAAAGAGGTCCTTAACAACATAATTATTGTTTTTGGTTTAAATGAAAGTTCTCGGTAAAAAGGCTACGAACTTATTCTCCAACCTAAAAATTATGTTCAGGTTTCTGAGAGAAAAAAAAATAAAAATAAATAAATAATTGGGGCGTACACTTCTGTTAAGTGTTTGGCCGAGCTCCTCCTCCTATTTGTGGTGTGCGTCTTGATGTTGTTCCACAAATGGAGGGACCTACAGGGACCTACCGACTCCGAACGGCAGATATTTTTATGAGGAGCTTTTTCATGGCAGAAATCCACTCGGAGGTTTGCCATTGCCTGCCGAGGGGCGACCGCTATTAGAAAAATGTTTTTCTTAATTTTGGTGTTTTCACCGAGAATCGAACCGACGTTTTCTCTGTGAATTCCGAATGGTGATCACGCACCAACCCATTCGGCTACGGCGGCCGCCTTCGAACCAACGACCTCTCAGTGAATTCCGAATGGTGATCACGCACCAACCCATTCGGCTACGGCGGCCGCCTTCGAACCAACGACCTCTCAGTGAATTCCGAATGGTGATCACGCACCAACCCATTCGGCTACGGCGGCCGCCTGAGAGAAAAATGCCACTTCTTAAAAAAAAAAAGTTTATTTTTCTTTTCAGAATTAATATTCTACTCAAAGGCTGTATAAAGAAATGCGATACATATATATGCACATGTATATACAGATACTTATGTATATAATCTCTAATAAATGCTGTGTATTGTAATTTTCATTTTTTCATTTTCGCAGTTTCTGCGCAAATTTTGCTAATAGCCCCTGCTCCTGAAGTCCGTTGTGCATACGTGGCGAATAATTATCTTTATTCATGTAGAATAAAAAGCAGCGTTGTCATGACACCGAACTAATTTAATTGAAGTAGTTTAATTGAAGCAGAGGTGCCGCAGCAGATTAGGGGTTACCCCAATTCATTGCTTATAATATTAAAAATTATTTTTTGTGTGGTGACATGCATACATATGTACATAGGCTACATCCTCCAATTTCTATGCATTTGATTTCTCGAATATAAAGCGGTCGTTGTCCTTTGAAGCTTTCCCATAATACTGAAATTACAATACAATTTTTTACTAAGGATTAGATTATCCTTTCAAGTGCTTGAAGTGAATGACTCAGTAAGCAGCACATTCTAGGATTTTTTCTATTTATAAAGCGTTTTAGCTCTTAAAGAGCTACCACGTAAAACCTTAAATATATCCACTATAAGAGAGTTATTTTTTCATTCGAGGCTTTATCGTGTTTTCATTGAGGGAGAATTTTTACGTAGTAAGTCCCAAACCCAGCGCCCAAGCAGCTATTCTGGATTGCTTCCGCTTCTCATATTAACTCGCTCTCGAACGGTTGTTCGGTAGCTACCCAGATGATATTTTTGCTAAGCGCGGAAGTTGTGAGCTGCTTGGATCATATGTAGAATAACCGTCCTGGCCACTCGCAAGTGAATGGCGGTCAGTGACTTTCCCCACTTCTGGTGGACTTCTACATATGGAACCGTCCTCAATTGAGTAGTAAAGTTCTCTCTCGACGAACAAAACTGACACTCTACAAGGCTCTCGTCACGCCCGTCCTAACGCATGGCGCAGAAGCGTGGACGATGATAATATCCGGTGAGACATCGCTTGGAAGGCTTGAGAGCAAGATTCTGCGCAAGATTTTTGGACCGTTGCACATTGGCGACGGCGAATATCGCAGGAAATGGAACGATGAGTTATATGAGCTTTACGACGACATAGACATAGCGCAGCGAATGGCTAAGTTGACTGGGTCCTATTGTCCGAATGGATACAAACGCTTCGGCTCTGGAAGTATTCGATGTAGTACCAGGTAGAGGTAGCAGAGAAAGAGGAAGGTCTCCTCTACGTTGGAAAGATCAGATGGAGAGGGACTTGGGTTCACTTGGTGTGACCAGTTATCATGACAAAGAAAAGACTGACGCGTTTTGTTAAATTCGGCCAAAATCGCGTAAGCGATTAGCGGGTTAATTAAAAAGAAAAAGAAAAGTGTTGCTACTAGTTGATCAGAAGTGCGGAATATAAATTATGCCAAATGTTCGTCACAGAGATTTTTGCACACCCAAAGAGGAAATATAAAAAAAAAGTAAATATTGGGTCGGGGAATAAGTTTGTAGCTTTTTTACCGAGCTCTTCCTTCTATTTGTGGCGTGCGTCTTGATGTTGCTCGACAAATGGATTAATCTAGAAATACACTCGGCTACGGTAGCCGCCTTATTATAGCAATAAGTCAATTAATTATATATTTGCCGTTGCTGTTTATAACCTCTTTCCATCTCTCGACCAATTTGTTGCTGCCGTTCCGCCAAAAATCGCCTGGTTTGGTGTCAAAGAAGTTGTTGAGCCAGTTTTTACGGACCTCTTTGTTATTGAAGGTAACACCCTTCATATAGTTTGGCAGGGAGCGAAAGAGATGGTAATTGGTCGGTGCAAGGTCCGGAAAATACGGCGGGTGCTGCACGACCTCCCATTCGAGCTCTTGGAGTGCGGATTTGATGACTTGTGCAACATTGAGTCTGGCATTATGGTGAAGGAGTATGGTTTAACCATGTCGATCAGGTCTTTTCAGTTGAATAGCCTTATTCACACGTTGTAGCTGGGAAATGTAGAGCTCCTTGTTAACCGAAGCTCCTTTTTTGAGCATATCCCAGTGTCGTAATTTCCTTCCAGTACCACTCAACACATATCATGATCTTCTTTGGATGAAGATCTGGCTTGACTTCCGGCTTTCAGGTATCTCCTGGAGCCATCCACTCATTTATTTGCTCCATATTGATGTACGAGTATAGGCACCATTTCTCATCTCCCGTGATGATTCGGTACAAAAAGCGCTAATTATGACCGATTGTTGCTAGATGGCGGGCGAGATACTGAGAAGCAATTGGAAAGCGACTTTCGTTTCGTTGAGCTCGTGAGGCACTCAGGCTGCTAATTCCTCAGTAAATCCCATTGAATGGAGATTATTGAGAATCGTTTTTTGATCTGAGTTAATTTTTCCGCCAATTTGCGATTGGTTTGTCGACTGAGTTGGTTCTCCTCCAAAAGAGATTTGAGATGTTCTTCATCGAATTCAGCAGATCTTCCGCTGCGGGACGTGTCATCGACGTCAAAGTCGGCGTTTTTGAACTTTGTTTAATGTGACATCCCACCATTAGACCATTACATTGGCACACTAACGCAATGGTTGTGGTCTCAGCTTTCGGCTAATAGTATTGTTCTTTATTATTCTTTACTAATCGATGCGTGTTAGGTGACATGATGAAAGCACCATCTACGATACTACTGAACGGAACGGTGGTGAGAATTCATTTACATGGTTGGTTGGTTGGTTGGTTGGTTAGAGTGGTGATTCATCCAGAATCCAACTAGCGCTTCCGCACCATTTTGTTGCCACATCCTCGTTACCAAATTGTTTAACAGTTATTTGCAGCAGGACTATATCCAGTCTGTGCGGTTTAGGAACCTTATTAGGTTGTTGACGTCTAAGCCAGACAGTTGTTCGAGACGCTCGAACAGCGGTTTGTCCAGGGTTAACATTCTGTCCTTTCATAGGGCAGGGCATTCGTAGAGGAAATGGAAGATTGTTTCTTTTTTCACCGGTTGTTTACAACTGTGACAGTATATGTTGTGAGGGATGCCCATTTTGGCAGCTTGTTCTACGATAGACCAGAAGCCAGTTATGACTGCCGTAAGTCTACAGGTGTCCCGTCGTTTCATGTTTATTAGTGTCGACGATTGCTTGAGGTTGTAGGTGGGCCATAACGTTCTGCTGATTTTGCATTTCGTCTGGTCTCTCCAGCTACAATCTGCACATCGAAGGTATTTTAGGGAAATTGCATTCTTGACCGCACCTAGTGGAGTGAATACTGGTACTGCAAGAGCGCTATTCATGGCAGATCCCCCTCTTGCCAGTTCATCAGCTTTTTCGTAACCTTCTATGTTCCGGTGTCTCGGGACCCAAATTAAGGTTGCTCTATGGTTTTCACTCAAGTTGGTGAGCTATTCCTACTTTGCTCCAGCACTCTAGAGGTTGTTATAGTCGCGTCCAGCGCCTGGATTGCGGCTTAGCTATCCGAAAGAATAGCGATATTGCCCTTAAAAGAGAAATCTGCGATTAGTAACCTACAGGCCTCCTTACATGGACTCTCATTAGATTCATCGTGTCAGTTGTTGCGGGCTAACGTTTACGTTGGTGAGTGTGAGCACCATGATCCTCACATTTGTGATTAACATCCTGTATGATTTCCGCGAAAGTTACTTCACGACTGAAGTAGAAAAATCAGTCGAATTGAAATATTTCGCGAATTTCCACTGACAGCTCATCTAGCACATTTGCAGAAAATACAACAATTGTGCGTAATTTTATTTTTCTCGATAATTTATTTCAATTGAATTAAAATTTGATAAGTAAATATTGAAAAAGAATCTCATTTGGGTCAGTGAAAATCGCTGCTTGCGAACAAATTCCAACCAATCCAATTAAAGAAATTCTTAAATAAGCACATTTTCGTTTTTGCGTGGTTTGCATTGATTTGTACGTGGATATTCAATAGCCTTGGAGATAAGTACAAATGTAAATACATACATACACATGCTTGTGAGTATGAAAATCAATAATTCACAAAAAAAATGTTGACGCAGAGCATGCAGAAGTACAATTCACCGTTCACTTCAGCGCGTCTAATCTGAAGTAAACAGCTGATGGTAGATGTGGGTATTGTTGCTATTATCGGAGGGCATTAAGCTAAGATAACCGAGGAGGTGAATTTCATTGACATTTTGCGT
Organism: Anastrepha obliqua; assembly: GCF_027943255.1. Lineage (NCBI taxonomy): Eukaryota > Metazoa > Arthropoda > Insecta > Diptera > Tephritidae > Anastrepha > Anastrepha obliqua. The sequence goes on from NC_072894.1 coordinate 17,186,383, forward strand.
TGGCAATGGTCACCCCATATACGAGTACTTATGTCTGTGTATGTCTAGAAAACAAAGTTGAAGAAGCTGTTACAATTTTCGTTTCACGTTGGGAAAGCACAGTGAAGGTCTTAAGTCTACATACAGCAACATATTTTCTTATTGCCCAGAGAGTATACGATAACTGAAAAAACTGTTGATTTAGTTTCTTCCGGAATTCATATTTTACAAAAAATAAATTATTTTATTTGCTTTATAATAAAAAAAAAAATTAACAAAACAACAAAAAAGTGGTATACATATATACATCCGCTGTACACATCTGCTGTGATTCGCTTAAAGAAAACAAGCATTGAAAAAGTAGCTGTAAAGTATCGCCATTCGAAAATTTCATCGTCGAATGATAAATCGTCGTTGCTCTTGCATAAATGTGATTGTCTATTTTGTGGTTTATTGCTGTTCTTGTGAAGTGGATAAATAATGAGTAATGGTGGTTAAGACAGAAAATAGAAGGCCAAGTTGGAAAAATAGCAAATTTACGAGGGGATTCAATAAGCACTCGTGCCAGAAATGAAGACACCATTTTTTCAAAAAAAAAAATTTTTATTTATCAACATAGTCCCCTTTTAGAAAGATACACTTCTCCCAATGCTCTGGTCATTTTTTAACCCCTTCAAAAAATAGGATATGTCGAACACTTCAAGCAGACGCCTCTGTCTCGGCGATGACTTCCTCGTTTGAACTAAATTTTTTCCCCGCGAGCCATTTCTTCATGTTAGGGAACAAGAAAAAATCGCAGGGAGCCAGATCGTATAAATACTAGGTGTGCGGCCGCAATTCATAACAAAATTCATACCATTTGCGGCGACAACTCCGGATGAATGTGCTGGTGCGTTGTCGTGGTGAAGCACCTTCTTTTTCGCCAAATGCGTCCGTGTCTCCTTCAATTTTTTTTGAAAGCGGTCCAATAACTCACTGTAGTACTGTCCAGTGATCGTTCTTCCTATTTCCAAAAGATCCATGAGGATGACGTCGTTAACATCCAAAAAATCGTCGCCATGACCTTACCGGCCGATGGACAGTCCTTGTTCGCCTTCTTTGGAGCAGATTTACCACTAAAAACCCATTGTTTTGATTGTTGCTTAGTTTCTGGTGCGTGATGAGTAATCCAAGTTTTATCAACGGCGACAAATTGACGCAAAAATTCCTTCTGATCTCGCTTAGATTGCTCCGAATACAGCTTCGAAGTTAACAGCCGCATCCGCTTGTTATGCACCGTGAGCAATCGCGGCATCCATCGGGACGACCATTTTTTCAACACCAACTTATCATGTAAAATATTAATTGCCGTTCCGGTCGACCCACCTAAGGCCTCTGTTACTTCGCGCACTTTCGTTCGTCGATCAACGAGAAGCGATAATCATGTCGTGGACTTTTTCAATGATTTCCTCGGTAACCACGTCTGCCGGGCGTACTGGTCGCTCCTCATCAAAAACGGATGTTCACCCACGTCCAATATCTAACTGTGGTCATAGATGGCGAAGCGTTCACATACACAGCATCCAACTTTGCTTTTATCTCCTCGCATTATTTTCCATCCAAAAACAAAAAGCGAACTACCGAACGATACTGCTCTTTTTCCATCTTAGCGAAAATCATGAAACACATCTTACTCGAATAGTTGCCAAATCCAAATTAACTTCTCCATCAGTCTGAAATTTGTTTTGCCGTCGTTTGATAGATAGCAGCACGCGATGCTAATACCAACTTCGCTCAGGAACGCCCTTTGTCATCAACCACGGGTACTTATTGAACCGTCCTCGTAGTTGCGGTTTTGGTTACGCCAGCTTCCCGTATTACTTTTTTAGGGGCTAGTTTAAAAAACAGGCATGAAAGACCCTCGCTTTGTCTGAGGTCATTCCTTGTTATGAATTCCGATGACGGCGAATTTCCAATTTTGACGATTCGCTAGTGTTGAGTTTTTTAGACGAATAAATTTGTGCGGAATTAAAAATTCGTCCATAGTAGCAACGAGATGGGCTCTTATAATACTATATTATCATAAGCAGTTTTGATTTAATCAATAAAAAAAATAATATATGGCGTTATTTTTCAATAATGTACGGCACGAATTCTAAGAATTGAGATTTCACGCAAGAATTCCTTTCGACTCAATCTCCAGCTAACAATAATAATAAAACAGACAAAGCCACGTAAAGGCATGGCAGCTAGTTTTAATCAATATTTAAGCTATTTACTAAGAAATTTGTTTCCCTAAATAAACCAAAATAATATATAATATGTTAATTTTGATTTCTTTTTACTATCTCTAGAACGCTTATACGTGGCTCCTGTTGAAATTATCATCGTCCTCTCGATTTTTTATGGCAGCATAAGCATCTTTGCAGTTATTGGCAATGTATTGGTCATTTGGGTGGTGGTCACTACGCGACAAATGCGTACCGTCACCAATACATACATAGCGAATTTGGCCGTTGCCGACGTCGTCATCGGACTCTTCTGTATTCCATTTCAGGTGCGTAAGCTCAAAAGTTAATTGATGGATATCTAACCTAAATAGGTATACATATATACATAGAGACATTAGAAATTCTTTCGGCGTCGATATATTTATAAGCTGATATGATATTGTGAAGTATGCGGATTGTGTTCCCAAAAAAAGCGGATAATTATATACAACACATAAATTATATACAGGGTGAACGATATGAAGCGTTACCAACTTCACACTGCTTGTATCTGTAAAACAGCTCATGACATCAACGCCAAAATTCTTCTAATGACAGTTCAATATATTTTTTATAAGCCATCACAAGCATTTGCGTCTCAGTTTTGTTGCATTTTTCTTTTCTGTGATGGAATTCAAATGTAATAGTGTGATTGCGTTATATTTGGCTGGAAAATCACAATCAGCCCTTGTTCGTGAGCTGAGTCACCTCAAAGTGAATTAAATATTTGTGTATCGCACTATAAAACGTTACAATGATACTGCTAGCATTGCAAAACGCTATGGAGGTGGACCAAAAAAAACCGCAACAACGCCAGAAATGCCTCAGAAAGTGAAGGCTCGACTTCAACGGAATCCACGGCGAAGTGGAAGAAAAATGGCAAAACATTGCGGTCCTAGACCATGGACGCTCCAACAGGACGCGGCACCGTCTCATAAAGCTCGTGTGAACCAAAAATGGTAAAAAATCATGTTCCAGACTTCATTTCGTTCACACAATGGCTTTCGAATTCGCCTGACGCAAATCCGATGGACTATTCCATCTGGTCCATTTTGGAGAGCAAAGTGAGGACTAAAAAATATTTTTTGACCGTTTGAAGGATATATTCAAGGCAAAAGGTGGTCATATCGAGCTAAAGTGAATATATGTTAAAATTGTAATCATATTTGTATTCATTTGGTGTTTTGAATAGGTAAGTCTTCATATAGTTCACTCTGTATACTTATACAGAGTTGCCGGGAAAGTCGCCCGAGATACACCCTACCACTCACCCACTATCATCCTTCCGACAGCATGAAAAAGTATAAGAACAAAGTTATTACATTTAAAATAAATAAAGAGATTTCTTCGGGTTAGTTTATAATCTGGAGATTAATAACTTGTGTTGGAACCTCCTTTGATTATAACTTCCTGAACTCGATGAGGCATAGATTTGATTAAGTTTCTTATAATATTTTGATAAATTTTTGCCTATTCAACAATAATCGCACTTCTAAGGGCACAGTAGGAGGGGGTTGAGTATTTGGGGATTACGAAAGGTGACTAATTTGCTGTTTTGTTTGCCGCTTTATGCTGCTGATGAAGTTCATAAGATTTTTGATATCAAGGCCTGCTATATCAGCAGGCGTAGCAAACAGATGACTAGGAAAACAGGGCGACTAAGAAGAAGGTGCTGAGATGATTTCACCTCATCCCCCTTAGAACTAAAGCAAAATGGACTCGAATGCCGAGTCTCACAGCATGTATGTATACCTCGCGGCCGATGTCTTGTAAGAGCACACACGATGTTTGAGAGCTGAGGTTTGTCATCCTCAGAATATCTCTTAAACGCTCGCGCCTCCAAGATCACTCACTTTTCTTTGGATAACTTAACCAGAACACAGGTATTTTTGAATTCCCGATTCCGCTTAATATTAAATCCTAAAACATTGATTTACAACCAGTATATTTTTGACAAAATCCGACCAGTCAGCGCAATAATTGCTTTCGTTAATTTTTTCTACGAGATGCTCATAATGCGATGCTGACATTGCAATTTGTGGCAAATTTATGAAATTATTGTAAAAACATAATATTTACGAACTAAAATATATAGAAATAGCAACAATTTTAACTATAAAGCAGACACTATTAGGCAAGTTTTCAACTTATAAAGTTATACATTTTCAAGTTAGAAAAACTTTTATAAATGTTGAAATTAATTTAGGGTAATTTCAGATAAATCCCAGAATTTCATACAAAATGAGAACTGTAAACTTCGAGGTTACCTAAAACCTAAAAAAAAAATTACTGTTATGAATATTTTTTAAAATATGCACCTTCTGATTTTCCATAACTTATCAGAACAATACCATACTGTGAGACAACAGAAGATTTTTTTCAAGATTTTTTTTTAATTTTGTTACACTGTATAATAACGAGAGGATTAAAATTCACATTTTAAGAGTAAGAAATTCAAAAACTGTCATGTGATACTTCATTCTAACAGTCTTACAGTCTTACCGTTTTCCATAAATTAAGTGAGTTTTATACTATTTTTAAGTTCGCTAAAATGATTATAAGTTTTTCGTTGTTAAAGCTTTTAACGCCTTCTAGCGTTTCTCGGAACACTTAGTTCATCTAAACTCTTAAGTACTTTTATCATATTATTTTTCAGTCGTTACTTCTACTTACTACTGACGGCATCACAAATTTCATCTTTTGTTAAATGAAATAATCTGCTAGCAACATTGCAGTCAGGCTTCAGACGTTAACTCAGTTGCTCTACAGTCATGTTAAGAATAACTAACGCCATTAGGATAAAATTTGATGAAGATAATCTAACACTTCACTGCATTTTGGATTTTTCTAAAACATTTGACTTGGTAAATCTTGACCTTCTTAGCAAAAATCAGAGATATATTTTTGGACTTTTCGGATAGTTCTGTGAATTTTATCCAGGAAGATGGATTTAAAGTTACTTAAAAAATTCAATTTGGCACAGCCATTCTGTGATTTAAAATAGTCTAAAGAAATGGAGCAACAGTTTCCTTTAATTGCTTGAAGTAATAAAATTGTATCCTCAAATTATTTTCCATTCTCATACACTTTTGACGTGATAACGTCTTATAATTCGATGTAGCCAGCTGCACGCACCAAAAAATACGTCGTTATCTTGCTCATACGTCGTTATCTTGCTCATGCGTCGTTACCTTGCTTGAACTGTAAGCGATAGCGCGGAACGAAAGACATAGAGGCACAATCGGCCCCCGTGTTCGGCAACGTTCGACATCTGGCTCTCTCCTACTTAAGTGAGCATATACATGTATGTATATGCGCATATGTATTTAAATTCACATATTTGTATTTGCATATGCCTTCTTCCTATGTGCATGGTAATGAACCATTTCTCTGTTGAGAATAGGACGATGATAGGAGAAGTCGGAAATGAAAGTGGGTGTTTCGAGTGTAATGTGTCTTGAAAAAGTCAAATCGATGATGGTACCTCTTAGTGTTGTTGACTTATTAACGTCTGATGAACAATCGAAATTAAACATATCTTTTATGAATTTGAACATATCTTTTATGGAATTGATACAAAATATCTATCAAACAAATAAAATTTTAATTTTGTTTTGAAAAATGCAACCATTCCATCAGTCTTTTCTTATGACGTTGTCACGTTAAACTATTGTCAGTAAACCGACTTTACAGACAATCTCTTTTTTTATGCTCGCAGCTGTTATGAGAAGAGTTGCTAGAAGAGCTAATAAATTACAAATATTTAGTAGTGCATGTTTTGAGAAATTTATTTTAATTTACTTTTGCATTATCACTAAGGCTCGTAGTTTTTCTTTTCTATGCTCGGGAGCATAGGGCCTAGCGAAAACACTTTGCCATCGTGCACGGTGCTGGGTTGTTGCTTTTGCGCCGTCCCATGTGATGTCTAGTTTGCACCACATTGACCTTCTCCGAGTATTCTATGGCCGACCGCTATCTCTGTTCTCTTGCGTGCTCCAGTACAGTGCCATCCTCGTGATGCGTGGTGGTTTTCTAAGCGTGTGGCCTATCGATCGCCACTTTATGCTTTTGAATTGCCATAGGATGGATTCCTCGCGTGTTGATCTCCACAACGCCCCATTGCTGATGGTGTTCGGCCAGAATATTCTACTTTTACAGATGATGCGGGGCATTTTTTGACGAAAGATTGTAGGCTTTGTGTGATGGTGTTGGAGACGAGCCATGCATCGTTTTCCTGCAACAATACTGACTTCACACATGAGCTGAATGTTCGCAGTTTAGTGCACCTGGAGTTTAGTGCATCTTCATCTGCTCCGCCGTCTGTCGTGACAGTGCAGCCGAGGTAGCAGAAGCTTTCGACAAATTCCAACTCTTCTAGTCTTCGTCTTGGCGATGTGGACCTCCAGTCCGACAGAGCGTGCCAGCGTGACTAGTCTTTCCATCTTCGCTTGCATGCCAGTGAGTTTGTGAGAGTGGGAACAGATGTCTTCGGCGAAGTCCAGGTCCTCATGATGTCTGGTGAAACTCGATGCCTTTTTTGTGCAGGGTCAGTTGGCTCATGAAGTCATCAAGGACGATGGCGTAGAGAAGGAGCGACAGGGGATAATCCTGCCTTACGCCTGCGTTGGTAGTGAATGGATCGCTGATATCGCCTTTATGAAGCACTGCCAGTTCGGAGTTCTCGTAGGCGGATTATCTTGGCGGGAACTCCCCTTCTACGCAGTTCCAGCCATATTGCGTCTCGTTTGATAGTATCGAACACCTTCTTAAAGTCTACGAACAGCATGTAGAGCGGGGAGCGCCACTCAAGTGATTGCTCTACTATAATTGGTCAACACAGCTTCGGTGAGGGCGAACTTGGAGGGTACTTAAAATATGAAATTTCGTTAAAAGAGCGTTTACTCTCTCGACGGCCAAGGCCAATTCCGAGAGCATTTATGCGCAGTGCATGATTTTTGCGTGGACAGTTTTCTGCTGGCCCAAAGGGGACGAGCTGTCGATAAGCTAACCATAAAAAGAAAGTACCGTTCTAAGGAAGAAATCTAAGCAGTCCTCTAATCTCTTAAGAATGTGATATGGCCGTTATTATTTCAAGCGTGATTTGTTTCAACTGGCGAATCTATTCAAAATAGCAACGTCTCACATTAGTGATTTTGTTTTGATATCCTTTACTTTTGGTTTTGTGAAAATGTCTGATTTTGTGTCGAATAATCGTCATTTGCGGGAAGTGTTGATTTTCCTTTTTCATTCGAAAAAAAACGGCGGCTGAAGCGCATCGAGAGCTACAAAAAGTTTATGGAGATGCTGCTTTAAGTGAAACAGCGTGTCAAGATTGATTGCGTCGCATCAAGGGCGATGATTTTAATAATGACGACCGTCCGCGTGAAGGAAGGCCAAAAACCTTCGAAGACGGTGAATTGAAGGCATTGCTCAATGAAGGTCCTTGTCAAATGCAAGAAGAGCTTGCTTCAGTATTAGGTGTTACCCGCCAATCCATTTCCAAGCGATTGCATGCTTGGGAATGATTCAGAAACAGGTTACTTATGGGGGGCTTCCTTATGAGTTAAAACCAAGGGATGTTGATCGTCATTGTGAATAAACGAATCTGAGGCTGATGTGATGCAGTTCGTAGGGATTTAACCTCCTGTTCACTGTTTATATAAATATATATTGTATATATAATATATAATTGGCGCGTACACCCTTTTTGGGTGTTTGGCCGAGCTCCTCTTCCTATTTGTGGTGTGCGTCTTGATGTTGTTCCACAAATGGAGGGACCTACAGTTTCAAGCTGATTCCGATATTTTTATGAGGGGTGACCGCTATTAGAAAAATGTTTTTCTTAATTTTGGTGATTCACCGAGATTCGAACCTACGATCTCTCTGTGAATTCCGAATGGTAGTCACGCACCAACCCATTCGGGTACGGCGGCCTCCTATTCACTGCTTAGAGTACTTAAATTTAACCTTAGATATTAATCCAATAATCCCATTAGTTATCTAAGCATCTTCTTACTTGGATGAAGGCATTTATAAGAAATTTGAATATAATGGGGTTTGGTATTCTCAAGTTTTAGTGAAGTTCTTGGGAAAACTCTGTGGGAGCAGACTTAAGATTAAACTTATTGTAAAATCTAAATTTAACTCATTACAACACCGTAGACAACCGTATAGTGCTCAAACAAGAATTTCAATAAAATAATCACAACTTTAGTGTAAAAGAAAGGACTCAAAAATTTAAGAAATCGTTCTTTCAAACTCACATACATCTAAGTCGTATTTTGATAGAGATGAATAATTATGTAATATATTTTTTTCAGTTTCAAGCAGCTCTATTACAGCGATGGAATTTACCTTGGTTTATGTGTGGTTTTTGCCCTTTCGTTCAAACTTTAAGCGTGAATGTTTCCGTATTTACACTGATCGCGATTGCGATTGATCGACATCGCGCAATCATCAATCCGTTGAGGTAAGCAAATTTAGTACCGTTTTTTATTTGAAATCCGAAAAATTACCCCGCGGGTACTGAGATAAAACGAAGTATACCTAAAGATAATAAAAATGAAATTGGTAATTTTTATGTTTTATGAAACTTACCAGTTTAAATTTAGTTAAAAAATAATATTTTACTGGTTAGATCTGTTTAAACAAGACATCGCAATCGTTGCTAGAAGAAAATTTATGTACATAAAGGTACAATTCTTTCTCAGAGCGCAGAAAAGATGGACCTCCACTTCTTCATGTGTTATTTCGAAAACCCTTTGACCCCAATACGATATACGAAGGCCTCAGAAAGTCCTTTGGACTCCTCGCCATTCAATTTCCACACTCGTCACAACGGCACAAACGCGGAAAAGCTAGGGTTACCATTTAACTTTAATCATTTCTTCTATCTACCTAGGGGTAAAAAAATATTTAAGGGTGGGATAAAAAATCATGATACTTAAGGGTAAAGTTAAGTATACCACACTTCGGGACATTGATTAATAACATTTTTTTTAAGTCCTAAAAAAAGTGGCTTCACTAAATTTTTATCACCCCATCAACAAGAATGGTAAGGTTTGCCGGAGGTAAGACCATTAGTGTTATCATTTTTACTGCTTTGTCCATAGTGCAGATCTCAGCTCGGAAGACAACACCGGTCTGTGAGAACTATCGATATCGGTAGCTGTGGCTTGACAGTTGAGAATGGCAAACTGTGCTTCGTAATCTTATGAAAATAATTTCGAAACGGGCTAACTACACTTGTGTTCGCAACAATTGCAGCCCGACATATTGCAAAGTTTTGCCTCTTTATCTATTTTTTATTTTTTATTATAAAAGTCCAGTTCATGCTATAACTTAAAGTGTGTGTTTTAATTTTTCATAATTTTTTTGTTCACATTTTGTTCCATATAATGACTGCTAAAAATTTTTTTGTATGAAGAAAAAGCACAAGATCGGCGGAAAATCCGTTTATTATAATTATAATAAAAATCAATGTAGTACAAAACTGCATAATTTCTGGAATTTTTCTAGAAATATTATTAAAAAGGAAAAAATTTTGATGGAAATTTGTGAAATTTATTTAAATTTTGTGCAAAGTTTTGAAACCTAAGTTAAATGATTTTTGTTGTAGTAGCAATGCAATCAAAAAAATTGATAAGCCAAACTTTGCGATATGTCGTGCTGCTATTATTACGAACACAAGTGTAGTTAGCCCATTAGAAAATTCTTTTTTTTTTCTCTAAAAGAACTGTACACCGCGATTGACTTCACCGTAAATACGGAAACCAATGAAAGGTGGTCTCTGACTACTAACTGCAGGGTCCCTAAAATGCCGTGGCTAAAACTGAATCTTAAAAGGGTAAAATGTCTGCTTGGATGAAATAGATCAATTACCAGCCTTTCAATAACTTGTTTAAGATTTGTGGAGATGAAAAAGAAATTCAGTCGGTACAACACCTCCTCTGTGAAAGTTCTGCACTTGAAAAAAGTCCTGTCTTGGCATAATTTCTTGGCGATAATTTCTTTGAAGACCTTGGAATATGTAAAGTGTCTGACTTCTTAAAAAGATCTAAGTGGTTTAAGTAGCTTAGTTAGGGCATGACAATGAAATCAACCGCAATAGACCTTAGGACCACAGAGTGACTTGTCTTAGACAAGCAACCTGGCTAACCTAACTTAAACTTCCACAATTTGGGGGGTTGTTGCGATTTTAAAAGACTTATGTCGACTTGCGAGACCTTTTTCTTCTTCTTAAATGGCGCGATAACCGATTATGCGATTTTGGACGAGTTTAACAAAGCGCACCAGTCGTTTCTTTCTCGTCCTAACCGGGGCCAGTTGGACACACCAAGTGAAGCCAAGTCCTTCTCCACCTGATCTGTATAACGCAGAGGAGACCTTCCTCTCCTCCTTCAAGGCCGAAGCGTTTGAATCCATTCGGATGACATGACCCAGCCAATGGAGTCGTTGGATTTTTATTCGGTGCGCTGTGTCTATGTCATCGTAAATCACCAAATCACCGTGCAAAGGTCCAAGATATTCCGAAGAATCTTTCGCTCAAGCACTCCAAGAGACGACTCATGTCATCGTTCATACTTCTGCGTCATACGTTAGGACGGGCATGATGAGAGCCTTGTAGAGTTTTTGTTTTGTTCGTCGAGAGAGGACTTTATTACTCAGTTGCCTACTTAGTCCAAAGTAGCACTTGTTGGCAAGAGAGATTCTACGTTGGATTTCAAGGCTGACATTGATATCGGTGTTAATGCTGGTTACTAAATAAACGAAGACTTTTACAACCTCGAAATCATTCATGTCAACAGAAACGTGGGTGCCGATACGCGAGCGCGTCGACCTTATTGAACAGAAATATCAGCACAGTGTGCCATTCTCAGCTGTCAAATCGATATCACTAGTTCTCATGCAGCTAAAAAAAAAACACCCGAAAGATTGCATGACTTTTGTATGCTTTAAATTTTATAAGCCCATTGAGAGTTGCATCGATTAGCCGGAAAAAATAATAAACTAAAGCAAAGCTAATTGCATATTTACAGATACGAAGGACATTAAGTGAAAGTCGTTTAATTAGTTAGATTACTATTTAATTATGTTCATTCCAGTAAAAGTGTGGCGTTTTTATGTCAACCAAAACTGTGTTTTTTTTCAATTAATAAGTCTTTTATGCAGCTCATTTCTAAAAATCCTCGTATTACATTTACGTTGTTTTATTTTCAGAGCACGTCCATCTAAATACATCTCGAAATTCATAATATTTGGGATTTGGTTGTTGGCGCTCGTTTTCGCTACTCCATCTGCCATCGCCTTTCGCGTTGAGTTGGTGGAGGAACGTTACAGAGGTAAGTATAAATATATACTATGTAACCAAATAATAATAATGTTAGTACATACGCGTATACGCTACTTTCTCTTGCCAAATGTATGGTATTAGAGTTGTAAATCTAAAAAAAGTTCTCTGAAATTTTATTTGCTCTGAAATTTTATTTTTCACTGAAATTGTCTTTTCACATTTAATAATATGCTTTTTGTTTGGCTACTTTATTTTTTTCTAATATTCTCACTAACCGAAAAACAAGAGGACGGTGTTATCGTGAATGTTACTCGCCCCTTTTGTATGAATGTCAATCTCTCGGATGAACAATTGAAAGCTTATCGCTATGTACTGGTGGTCGTGCAGTATTTTGTGCCATTCTGTGTTATCGCATTTGTCTACGTACAGATGGCCTTTAAGTTATGGTTTACACAGACACCGGGGAATGCAGAGGATACGCGGGATATGGCATTGATGCGTAATAAGAAGAAAGTAAGTAGGCATGCTGAAACTTTCAGCTCTTGTTACATGGATGTGTTCATGTGAATAAGGGTGGGACGATTTTTTCGTATGGTATTTTCGTGCTCTTTAGATAATTCTGCGTTAAACTGTAGAGAAACCTTAGTTTTAAGACTGCGCATTTTTCACAAAATTAATTTTTTTTCATTCCTTGCCTCTTTAACCATTTCTTTAAACGTTTGCTTTTATTCTAGAATTTGTGGGAAAAAAAATTATTATTAAATATGGTAATGTAAAATTTTAGTTTTTAACTGCTATTTGAGTTTTCGTATAAAAATAAAATTAATGCTTTTGTAAAAAGTCCATAAATTCACAAATATCGATTTTCCTATTTTTGTATTTTTATTTATTTAATTTCACAACCAAATAAACAATTGTTCTTTCTTACTGACTACTTTTACCACAAAAGTAAATTTATAACAAAAAAAAAAAAACAAAAAACAAGAAAACTATGCTGAGTTACAATTTTTCTTACTCACTAAATACTACAATCAAAATATTGTTAATAAAAAATTACATCACAATAGACAGTTTACTTGAGCAGAAAAACTTAGTTTAGATAATGTAAAATCGAATTCAATAGAATTTGAGACCTCCTTGAGTTCACGAAGAGAGCGCGCAATAGGAACATTGTAGGTATAATTTGTTCTGAACTTATTCAAAGAAATAATTAAATAAATCAATTAATTGGCGCTTACCCTTCTGTTAGGTGTTTGGCCGATCTCCTGTGATGCGCGTCTTGAAGCTGTTCCACAAATAGGGAGACCTACAATTTTAAGCCTGCCGAGGGGCGACTGCTATTAGAAAAAGCTTTTTCTTCATTTTGTTGTTGCATGGAGTTTCGAACCCACTTTCTACGAATGGCAGTTACGCGCCAACCCATTCGGCTACCGCAGCCGCCTATTCAAATTACGCGGATATTAATTACGTAAAGTCCTGGTAGGGACCGAAAAGGTCATCATCTCTAGAAGACAAGAACAGTCAATTTCCCCCTGATAATATTAAGTAAAAAAGACCGCGATAAAATCGGTTTTCTAGCTTCAAGCTGTTTGAGATTTCTAATTCATTAATTAAACGGAATTTATGTGATGGAACAGGATGAAAAAAGTTAAGGGAAGAGCGGGCATACTTAAGGCATACTTAAAAACATTTTGAACTTCTTCAATTCTGTCAATAGATTGATAGATGAATAGGTAATTCTGGTGATAAACTCTTCAATGCAGCTTCTTGAAATGCGCCATATTCCAATGTGGATCGAACAAATGCAGCAAATAGCAACTTAAGGCCCTCGCCTCGTCTGAAATGGTGTTTTTTGTGTGTTTCTTTAAAAACGTGTAAAATGGAAACAAATTTGTTTATTTGTTATTTTTGTTTGAAGTATTTAATTTTTTCATCTATTGTTAAAAAACAAAAATTTTTCTTTGGTCATACAAGGTTTATTCAAAAGGTTGACAGCCTTCAAAAAATGGTCTTCCAAAAAAAAAAAAAGGATAAAAGCAAAAAAAAGCAATATACTTTCTTAAGGTGCACGAGAGAACGCAGAAAAAGGAGCAGACGAGGCATCATCAAAAGAAACTACACAATTTCTATTACATACATAAGTAAGATCGCAGCCAATCTAGAAAAAATGAAAGCCCAGAAAAGAAGTGTATTCATTAAAATTGTATGCGATGCTTTATAGAACGCTTTTGAAAAATCAATATACATAGATACAGTCGATTTGATGCCCTGCCGCAAAACAGTATTCAGTGAAAATGGCCAAATTGGAAATTGTAGGCCCACCTGCTACAAAACCATGCTGGTATGGTGATATGATACATTTAGTTGCAAAATACAATATTTTCAAATAATTTAAATACTGACGAGAGCTTCGAGACTAGTGTGTAATTATGGACATTCTATTTTTTTACCACTTTTAAAAATTGGAAGTCTGGACTGTCATTTCCCAGTCATCCACCAGAGGCACCACAATTTATTAACTTGAGGTTACCAGAGGTTAACGATTAACTTGAGACGCAAAGCAAGACCATCGCCATCCATTTTTTGGTGGAGGGTTTTAAGGCTAAAATACGCTTCTCGACACCTTCCAATGACAGTTTCAAATAATCAAAGTTAAGAGACGAGGTAGCATCCACAGGATAGACTCAGTGTGAACCAGGTTCATCGCTTACAAAATTTGGTTTAAAAAATCAGCAAGCAGGTTTACCTCTACAGAAGTAAGCATTTAATCACACAAAATACACATCGAAATCACAGCCGCCAAACAGATTTTGTTGGTTTGGGTGCATCGCGTGATTTCAGTGATATTTATTTATCCAGTAAGCGGGATATTTTGAAGTAACACGCTTTTCTAAGTTATCAATAGTTAATAGTAAATTAATAGAAAATTTTTGTATGCACATTTTTTACTCTCGTTGTAAGGAACAATTGCGGCCATTGGTCAATTTGAATAAATATTTAGCTAAGCCACAAACACGAAATATTCCATAGGAACATTTATTAGAATATTTGAATTGTGTGGAGAAGGGAAAAAATTGATGCAATTAATAGGTTAGCTTAGGTTAAATGGCTGCCTTTGTGAAGTGCCCACTGTGACAACGGTAAAAGGTTCAATCATTAACTACGACGAGTTGTAGATAAAAATCGGACTGGAGTTTTGCCGGCAACTCAAGAACGTATATCCCAGTTACTTTGCATTGAAAGTAGGCAAAAATTTAATCATAGAATAAAAAAAAAAAACAGCGAAACCCACTGTAAAACTGACCTAAAATGAAAAATTGTAAATTTTGTGAAAAGTTTAATTTGAAAATACGCAGACTTCAAATTCATTTCCCACCCATAGTTTCTTCTATCTATCCATTGCAACCGAAAATACCATACGAACCGTCAAAAAATTCTCATTTGAACAATTTGATCCACCCTAATATACGAGTATATATTTGAATGAGTTGGTTGGCTTATGCTTTGTTTGTGATAGATGGCGCTTAATGCTTAATTAAACAGTGTCGTGCACAATTAGCTACAAGCGCATTAGGGCTGCCAATCTCGGTAGCAGTGTTTTGAAAAATTTGAAATATCGAATTAAAAGTAGTAAAAATTTGTTAAATTAAATTAAGAAATTTTATTCCAATAAAGCTTTTTATTTTCCAAAAAACTTATTTGAATTTACTTATAAAATATTGATTTAATTTAGTTGAATTGAAAACTCCATCATTAATATTTGCAAGTAAATCAACTCATTCTGTCGAACTGAGTAAGTTTCTGTTGTTTCAAAATACAAGCTTAAAAAATCATTTATCTCAATTTCGCAATTCTGTTGCATACAACCGTTATGTGAGCAAAATAATAATACCTTACGGCACAAGTGCGCTGGTATAAAAATATTATCATACTTGAAGATGTCTCCGCCATAGAAAATTTTGATTTTAAAACCTGATTATTTAAAATTTGTAATTTATTTTATTGTAGGTTTAAGAGGTAAGGTGTAGTCAAAGGCCCGAAGAAATTATGATTTCCATTAAGTTTTTTTGCTAGCCAATTTCGTTATTTTACAAAAATGAAAACATAGCATAAAAAAAAAAATAAAAATTAATAATTGTAAAAGTTATTGCTGTTTGTGTGGAACCCGTTTCTCCAAAAGTCCCTTGCGGTGATCATCACAAGTCCTCGGAGATTCATCTAAAATCAATTGGATAAGGAAATTAGTTTTATTAATAGATAATCTTGTGCCTGATCGCAACTTTTGTTTTCGAAATTAGCAATATGGCCGTCTCAGGAAATGTTTTTCAGATTTTCGAGAAAAAACCGACAATGAATTGTTGAAAAAAAATTGAAATTAAAAACAAAATTCTTCAATCAGGCACAAGTTTTTTATGTTTTTCAAAAGCTGTATAAATTTTATTGATATCTTTCAAGCGGCTTTTAAGTTACAATGATCACCAGTTCAAAAAACATAGTTTTGAGAAAAGCGCATGTAAAGTTTTGCAATCGATTCCGGAGCGCCCGAGCGCCCTTTGTTCATTATTGAATAACTCGAAAAGTATTTGTCGGATTCTCTTCAAATTTTCACACAATGTTTCTCAGATATTATACTTTAAGAAAAAGCAAACACAAAAAATTCCACTGTTTTGAAAATTCTGACTACCCTTAACCCCTAAAATACTTTGAATTTTTGAATTTTTATTCACATAAAATAAACTAAGAAATCCCGAATCCCGCGATTCCGAGATTATTTTAGAAATATCCCGGATTCCGGGAACACCATTTTTCCCACAACATTGACATCCCTAATGTATACGAATTTGCGGTCAGCCACTGGGAGCTGGCCACTGTTTAATTAAATTATTCTAATGCTTGTTTACTCATGCTTTACTTAAGCGAATGCTTTTAATGCTACGGTAGATAGACAATAATGGCAGAATACTAATAAGTCACGAAACAAAATCTTTAATTAGCTTACACGCTCATATACAAAGTTTATTAATGATGTGTCACTACAAGTAAATGTCTACCCATGTGCATTCTTTTTGACAGGTCATAAAAATGTTGATTGTTGTTGTGATTGTATTCGGTATCTGCTGGCTGCCACTACAGATTTACAATATCTTATACGTAACTATACCGGAAATAAATGAATACCACTTCATTGGCATGATATGGTTTTGCTGTGATTGGCTGGCGATGAGCAATAGCTGTTATAATCCTTTCATTTATGGAATTTACAATGTAAGTATTTACAATCGAAGCAATTTAATAAGAAATTTACTGAAATCTACACTAAGAATAATAATAACTGGCACTAAAATCCTTTGTTGGGTGTTTGGTTGAGCTTTTCCTGCTATTAGTTGTGTGCATTTTAATGTTTTTCCACCAATGAAGTGACATACAGTTTTAAATCGCCTACGAAAATGAAATTTGAAATTTCAAAAAAGGCGAGCCAAGCAGCTCGGAGAGATTAGTAACGCCTAAAACACATTAAAAGCACTGGAAAATAAAAAGGTTGATAGTCAAGGAGGGAAGTAGAAAAGTAACAGAAAGAAAGAGATGGGATAGAGACAGAGATAGCTAGTCCTGTGAGAATTTTCCAAACTTTTTTGCAAATCTGAAAATTTCTTCCAGTCTGAGAGAACGAATTTTATTCTTTCCCAATATGAACCCAAAATTGGTAGCCTTGCTTCAGCAAAAGCAGGACACTCACAGAGAAAACATCCGACAATAAGAGACAAGCAAATTGTGTCCTCAAGGATTCCAATGGTAGTCATAAACTGACCCCGTGGGTTGTGTAATAATACCCTGTAATAATATCAACCATCAACCGAGCGTCTTTACTTACTTTACAAGATTTAAAAGAAAGTTCGATAGTTTCCTGTTCGGACACTTTGCAGCTCTACAGCGTCGGTACAATCGTTCTCAATGTAAATTCGCTAGCTGATCCACTTCTTGATTCCTGCAGAACTGATTCGGATTATTGGCTCTGGTCCCTGTGAGGTAGTCGCTGATCCAGAGTTGGCCAATACATCGGCCATTCGCTTCTAATTGGCAGATAATTGAGATAAATGAGAAACATTTTCATAACAGAAATACACTGAGAGGTTTAACATTACCTCACGAGGGACAGCCGCTATTAGAAAAAAGCCTTTTCTATCATTTGGTGTTTCCTGCACGAAATTTCGAATCCGGCCGCTACCGAATGGTAGTAACGCATCAACCCATTCGACCGCGACAGCGCTTATACGTATACATTCTAAGGTGTATTGTTATTGTTGTTGTAGCAGTTTACTAAACCCTGTTTGTTTAGCTCATCTAACGGTAGGCCCAGGAATCTTGCTGTTTCGACAGGTTGAGTCCACAGGGAAAGGTGTGTTGGATGAGTAGGATTGATGGGGGATGTGCAAAGGTGGTTAGTATGATGCGAAGTACCTTCACATGCTGGACATATGTTGGGTATGTCGGGGTCACTTCTGGTTAAGTTAGAGTTTAATCTGCTACAGTATCCAGAACATAATTGTGCCAAGGTTACGCAGATCTCTGAAGCTCTCTATTTGCCATTGGTTGTGGTGGTTAGACTCCGATTACGGCATTCAGGGGTCGGGAGTTTAGGAAGGTGGTAAGTATCTCCCGATGAATATCAATGACCGTATGTCCAAACACTGTCCCATCCAGTAGTTGTCGGTTCGTTCTGCAGGTATCTACAGGGGTTCTAGCAGGTGTCTCAAGCATGCGGTAGCACCCTAGTAGACACTTTTTGTTGATTACTTAGTTGTGCTCCTTAAGTGGTAGCGTTTATGCCTCATTTTGTAGGTGTTGTAGGGAGGACATCAGGCGCTATCCCCTGGCTGTCCTGATTGCAGTATTTTGGCATACCCGGAACTTTGTGTCCTGCTAGCCTAAGGTGGTTGCTGTTGGAAGACTGAAACGAATATAATTTTTACCACAATCCACCATTTTTTGCCAAGTATAAGAAATTGTACGATAATTGTAACAATCGGTTCGGACCGAACTCTACACTCTAGCTACACACATTTTAGTAGAACTTCATTCGAGCTAGCTGGAATCAAACAAACTCATAGAAAATGAGAGTTATAGGAGAGGTGGATAGGAATTTAGTCTTAATATACTATAAAAAGTGGGCGTGGGTTTTGCCGACCTCAATAGTATCTATGACATTTCGGTGGAGAGCAATACGTGTACCTAATTCGGGCGAGGACTTTTATTAAGTGATTTTTCTTCACGTCCGTTTTTAAAAATTTCTTCACAAAATATTTTTTTGGGTTGATCATTTGTCCCTCGCTTCGTTTATAACAGAGATGTGACGATTTTTATTTTTTGAAAACCACCCTGAAATTCAGAATGGGCGTGGTTGTCGATCGATTTCATCCATTTTCAATACCAAACTACTTTAAGCGAAAAGTGATGAGGTTGCCAAATTATATTGCAATATTTAAATGTTTGGTCGAGTTATCCTGCCAACGGGCTAATGGACTGACGAACGGACGCTACTGAAAGGAATCCACTCGTTATTCTGAACACTTTGAAGTGAATATATACGCATATATATATATATATATACATACATCTGCCTCTATATCTATATTAATGATGCTACGTACAACCGTTATGTGAGCAAAATTGTAATACCCTTGTACAAAAGCGCGCTGATATAAAATAAAAAACTATTTTATCATCTTCAAAAGGCATTACTTTTTTCTTTACCAAATTGATGAACTGGCATTACTCTTCGTCGAGAGATGTCCGTAGATTTATCAGATGTGAAGCCATTGTGAAACCTATTGAAATTATCATTTTTGAATAGCTGGATTTGCTGACGTAGTTAATTTGTTGTTGGGTTGCGTTTCAATTTATCCTCAGGCTGTCTGGTTTTCTACCAACGACATGCAAGCTTTCGTTTTTTCTTTGTCAGCCTTTTGATATGCAGTGGAAATTTTTGCTTTCTCCCTTCACTTTTATTTTTACTTCTTCACTCGCTTTGTGTACATTTAGTCACAAGTATGTCTTGTGTATCGAAAGTTGCATCTCACATAAGCGTGCACGCCCATGCATTCACATATTTAGGAAATGTGCATTTTTGTAACCTTTATTTAATACAAATAACCTTTGGATTACAGGAAAAATTCAAACGAGAGTTTAATAAACGTTTCTCTGCTTGCTTTTGCAAATTCCACACGAATCATGGTGCTCACGAGCGTACATTGTCCATCCATACCAGAGCCACATCCCTTCGTTCCAACTTTGCTAATTCGTCGGTGCGTATACGTAACAATTTGTTTGCAGAAGCTGCTGGTATTAACGGTTCGAATATTTATTATACTTGCCGCTATGCAAACATGAGAAAGGGCCGAAATGCCAGAAATTCTGCTTTCGATAGGATAACCTACTCTATTCAGAATGGGGAAACTGTACAATTCAATGAATGCAATAGAGGCCATATTACAACAAACAGCGGGGTCAGCGTCGGTGATGAACACCAGTGCGTACCTCAATGGCGGCGTAATAACTTTAAACCACTACATCCTGATGTAATTGAATGTGACGATGATGCGCTGATGCACTCCAAATCCATATCCGAAGAATCAAATTCTAGTGTAGGTGGGGGAAATGTGGTCGACGTGTCGGGTGTTGTCGGTTTCGCGCTCAACGCTAAAGGGAAAAGTAAGTTCTTGTGTTAAAATTTAAATTTTATACATCATTTAGAAAGCATTAATGCTCATTTCGTACGGTGAATAATAGACCTTATCATTATATGTGTACGATCACGTATTGTTTGCTTCCATATTTCTAGGATAGCTGAGAAATGTTATACGGCGGTAGAACTGCGTAAAATCCATATCAAGTGGTAACCTGGAAATGGACATTCAAAGCGCCATTTGATAAGCTATGGTAAGCTGCTAGGCATGCTGGATGTAAGCCCAGGCACTATTGGAAATATGTGCTTCGCTAACGCGGCTGTTGCTGGAAATTTTCGGCTTTCACAATAAACATTTTTTACCGCGAATCACATTTGGCAAGCAGAGTTGGCACCATCCGAACAAAGTAACTAGTTTGTATGTATTTTATATTTGTTTCCTGCTTTTTTGTGTGGTTTTAACGATAACTTTTCAATTTTCAGTTCACAGAAATACTGGCTTTCAGGTAACAGAGAAGCTGATTGGTTATGGGACGGAAAGCGATTATGACATGGTAGACCTTGTAAGGTTTTTTATACAAACAAAACTTTTACATAAATAAATACCGTTTCTGGTAATATGTGTGCATTTAAATATATATCTGTGAAATTTACAACTTCTACTTGTGCAATTTGAGAACAAAATTGAAATTTTAAAAATAAAATAAAATTAAAACATGACATTTTAATATCTTTCGCAAATTAATTGTGTAGGGCGGGTCATGTAAAATTTGCTTTTTGAATCGACTATAAAAAAAACTAATCAATATTTTTGCAAGCTTTTGAAGATTGAACATTGTCATTTATGAATGAAAAATAATATCGTTCAAATGACTGCCACGACTGGCTTTACAGTAGGCCATTCGATCAACCCAATTTTTAAGCACATTTTCGATTGTTTAGGCTCCAATTTCATGAATGGCAACTTCGATTTCGTGTTTTAAAGCATCAATCGTCTCTGGATGGCTTGCATAGAATTTGTCCTTAACGGCGCCACACAAAAAATAGTCCAATGGGCTTAAATCGCAGCTCCGAGGTGGCCAATTGATAACGGAATTTCGGCTGATTATTCGGTTTTCAAAAACGGTAGCCAAAAGTTCGAGTGTAACTTTGCCAGTGTGACAAGTTGCACCGTCCTGTTGAAACCAAATGTCGTCCATGTCATCCTCTACAATTTGTGGAAACAAAAACTCGTTGAGGTTGTCACGGTAATGCTCGCCATTTACTATAACCGCGGCTCCTCGCTCATTTTCAAAAAAAATGATGCCGCCAGACCAAAAACCGCACCAAACAGTGACCCGTTGTGGATGCATTTGCTTCTCTACAGTAACGTGTGGGTTTTCTGAGCCCTAAATCCGACAATTTTGCTTATTGACGTAGCCACCGATGTGAAAATCAGAAAAGAAGAAGAAGACTCACCACTTTGGAAATAGGTTTTCAATATTTCCCAATTTTGATCAAGCGTATAGCGTCCCATTTCGTAAATGTCAAACCTTTTAGTAAATTATGAACACATTTGACATGCCATTTGTGTTACCATTCTCAAAAAAATAGGTGGTTCAAAAAGCAAACGCTATATGGCCCACCTTGTATAAGGAAGCTAAAGGCAAGTATCATTTTATTCAATTATAACTTTTTTATCCAAAGCTAGGTTATGGTTATGGTGCTATGTTGCCCATGCGAGCACTCGCTTGTGCGCGAAATCCAAATTTCGTCCATTGTGAAGGTAAATATGAGAAGGACAAACAAAAAAGGATGGGGAACGGGATTTTTGTTCAAGGGCTATAGAAAAGATCGAACGCTGACTACTTACGGTTGTGTCAACCGCTTCTTATTGCTCATGAAATTCGTATAAGTACGAGGTGTTTCAAAAAAATAAATAAAAAAAGTATTTATTTATTCATCAATTTCTATTTTATCTACTTCAAGTCAGTCCACTCAGATATAATACAGTTGTGCCAACGTTTTTTCCAATCCTCGAAGCAGTTCTGATATGCAGTTTTTGCTATGTCCTTGAGCTTTCTCAGCATTTCGGTTTTAATCTCCTCAATCGTCACAAAACGCCGTCCTTTCATGGGTCTCTTCAATCTTGGCAATATAAAAAAGTAACAGGGAGCTAAATCTGGTGGATACGATGACAAAATAATCTCTCACATACAAAGATGAGTGAGCAGGTGCTTTTTTAATGATGCAAAAGACATGCGTGCTGTTTTTGGGTTGCTTGGCTCTGCTGGCTGATGGACTATTCCATTGGGACGATTGGGATTTGATTTTGATGACATGACCATATACCGGTACCCATAATTCGTTACCAGTTATGGCCCTTTCACGCAAATCTAAATCATCGTTGACGTCATTCAACAGTTGCTTAATCCGAGGTTTTTCGTCAAAATTCAGCAAATTGGAAAAGATTGAATAGACATGCCGATATGCCGACATCTGCCGAAACTTCTCTAATCGTGATTCGACGATTCTCCGTAACAATTTTCTTCACTCTACTCTCAACATTTTCATCGGCTGTTGATGTGCTGGGGCGTCCAGAACGAGCGTGCTCATTCACATCTTCTCGATCTTCTGTGAAAAGCTTATACCACTTGTAAACATTTTTTGACTAAGAGTACTCTCACCGTATGCCACTGTCTACATTTGAATTGTTTTAAGCACCTAATTCCATTTTTTACACAAAATTTGATGCAACTTTTTTGATCCATTTTTTTCGACAGCAGAAAATTGCCGAACACCCAAAACACTTGAAATTTGAAAATTCACTTTAGTTTGTTTAACACACCTCATAAATAGCGTCCGATGTGAGAAAGAGAGGTGTGAGAGAAGATGTGAGCGAAGATGCCTTAATTTTAGCCCAGCGAGAGTAAGGCAACTGAGCAGAAGGTGCTGAAATGGTTTTAGCTCATAATGGAGAATATCCGGAAAGGAGCATAGGGCGCTAATAGCCGCTTGCCTGCCAAAGTGAATATTTACTTCCCTAACAGTTCTAAACAAGTAAGCAACCAGTCAACTGCTTTTTCGACTGCTGCCTCCTCCGCTTGAAGCATGTTGGAGTGATCTGTTATCCTAAATTGGAGCTTCGTTGGCAGCTGTTTGCAGATTATTCCTCTTTCAAGCCTTTCGTCCAACTTCGAGCTAATCATGATCAGGTTCACCAGGCTTTGTCTCCAGCTGATGCACCTACTCTTCCCATTGAATAGCAATTATCCTGCCGGAATCCAGCGACGTTCCGCGTTAATTAATCTCCGCGGGGATGATCTCAAAGTTTCAAAGGATTCCGTAGGGTCCGTAGCTTAGGTCTAGCTTTCTTCATTGCGGCACGTTAGGTTAGGATAGTTTGAAGCCAGGCTGATAGACCATTGTGATGCCGCATGGGGAAGTTTTCTATTCGAAACCCTAGTTGAAAGACTTCAATTGTCGACCAAGGCGGTGTTTCCTTCATAGACACTAGTCTAAGAGAACTCTTAAGCACCCTTAATATCTCCACTAAGAAAATTCTATTTTGTAAAAGAGTCCCGTAGAATAGGTCTTACGGTAAACGAGGGCTTAAAAGAGTACCTTGTGTCAACAACCAAAAATTCTACGCGTATTGGACAGCAGATTGCGATTGACAATTACGAGTTTGGCGTATTCAAGGACTTTGTCTACCTAGAATCCAGCATTAACACCAACAACCACTTCAGCCAGGAGATCCAGCGAAGAATAACTTTTGCTAACGGGTGCTTCTTTGGGCTGGGTAGTCAATTGAAAAGCAGGGCCCTCTCTCGATACACGAAAAAAAAGCTCTACCAATCACTCATACTTTCGTTCTTATTATATATGGCACTGAGTCCTGGACATTGACGAACATTGATTGACTGTTATTAAGAACTTTAGAGAGAAAGTTTCTTCGCAAGATCTATGGTGCGATTTGCGTGAATACGATGGAACCACAAGTTCTACGAACTGTGCGCCAATATCCACGTAGTAAAGGGCATTAAAGAGAATGGGCAGTAATGCTCAAACAAAAATACATTTCAAAATACACTGGTGGAACTCGCAAAAAAGGGCGTCTGACCGCCCTTGATGTTTCTAACTGGCGTCAACACGTGCAATGCAGAGGCGATTGGCGCAACATTTTGGTAGCGGCCAAGACCGACCATCGGTTGTAGTTAAGTTAAGTTAAGTAAGTCAGTAAGAAAATTCCAAAGATGATAAGATGGACTTTTACAAGAACTGGGAAGGTTTTATAGCATAGAGTAGAATATTCTGTCTCTACCAGGCGACTTGCCTTTAGCATGTTGCGTGGAAAGTTGTGGTTCTATCGGAGTAAAATCAACCTTTATACTTCTAGTGTAGCTCGTTAGTTTACGAAGGTTATATATTTGCCACAATATTGATTTTTTGCTTCTAATATAAACAATTGGGAAGTTGGAGCCCATTCCGAAATCTGGCCAAGGTTTTCAAAAGGCGGTGTCAATACCTGAAGGGTAGGAAAGTATATCGCTGTTTGATGTCTTGCGGGTTGTGATGCGAATTGGGAGGGCTGTAAGAAGCCTTATAGCAGATCGCAGATTTTTTTAGGCAGGAGGTTGGGTTTAGGTAGGTAGGCGAAATGGTTGAAGTGCCACTCTGGCACTCCACAATTAGCACTAAAGCGTCGTTTTGATACCATTATGAGACCTCCAACAGCCAGCCAGAGCTGTTGATGCAATGAAGAAGATTGATGGGATTTAAGTTGGCGCACTGCCACAGGCTGTTGAAGAAAGGCGCACGCAACCAGTGACCTTAATCGTCTAGCTGCCCAACCCGGACACTTACAGAGAAAGTGGTAAACAGTCTTCTTCTCTGAAATGTCCCCACAGCTTTTGCAATGGGGCTTGAGTGGTAAACATGGGTTTTCGGCGTATGTGCCGATCGTCCAATTATGGATAATTTAGTTATGAGTTATGAGTGTGGTAACTGAATGGCGTGGAGTCACCAGGATTTTCTGAGTCCTCCTCCTATTGTACTGGTGCCAAGGGGTTTTTGAAATAGTTCATAAACAAAATGAAGCTCCATGTTTTCTGCGCTTTCCTGAGAAATAATTTGTGCATAACAACTGTCAGGGGGATGCCGGTGGTCCCTGAGGCCAATTAAGTCGACGCCTTTCGTAGCAAGCTCATAAGCAATTTCATTAGCCATTCCCCGTGTGTTTCTATGTCATGGAACCCACATCAGAGAAATGTTACCTGCACATCCAAGAGATTTGAGCTCCTCCTTAGTAAGCTCCTAGTTTGGTTCTGCACCGTGGCGTCGTCAGAGTCTTGTTCGCAACTTGGCTATCGGAGAAAACGTTAATATCTCTCTCGCTCCCACATTCCCCAAGCAGTTTGCATGCCTGCAGGATCGCAAAGACTCTGCCTGAAGAGTACTAGCAGTATTCGGCAGTCTAAAGGAGATAGATAAATTAGCTGGCTCATTTAGAGGAAACCCCTGCTCTGACTCTCGATTCGATTTTTGAGCCGTCAGTGAAGACAGAGGTGCAAGTTTGGGTGCAAATTTTCCCCCAATTTGGGTCGAACGAAAAATCCCACTTTGACCCATTTAGAGTGCTCCAATCGAGTCCAAATGTATGACCGACCCCCACTAACTTTGGACAGCCGATCCACCCTTGTCAGTGGCACACCCCCTGGAACTCCCCTGGGAGGTTTCCCATGCGATCATATCAAAATAACACCATTTTTGGCCTTTACATGAGAAAAGAAACTAAAAAGTTCGACCCAAATTGGGGGATATCAGAATTTGTTTTAGAGGTATGGTTCCTTCAACAAAGTTTCTTATTTTGATCCCTAGAATATGATTTTCACAGAGCAATGGGCGATTTTTTTGCCTCCCCACAAATCGATCCGGCCTAATGTGTACCTACATATTCGCTAACTCAGTGTATTTTACAGTTCTGTTTTTCTTACTTGCTAAATTAAATTACATTGGTTTAATAAAATTACTGATTCTGCTTTAATAAAAAATTGTCTATTCTCTGGAAATTTTGTGGATTGCGACACGTGCCGGAAATTAATATTTGGTTACTTCTTTTGTCAATTTTATTTAAAAATTCCTCGAATTTATCAGCTGCATTGGAATTACATTGAAATCAATGTAACTGTTTGTATATATAATATATGTATATATATGTAACTAGCTCGTGAAAACATTTTTCCGAGAGTAAACACGAAAAAAAGAATATCAGTAAAGGATTCCAAACAAAATGATTGTATTATATTTAGCCAGAAAATCACAACCAGCGATTGTTCGTGAGCTCGAGCACCTTAAAGTAAATAAAGTTTTTGTTCATCGGACCATTACTCATTACAATGAGACTGGTAGCATCGCGAAACGTCATGGGGTGGTCATCAAAAGTCATGCAACGTCACGTAAAATGGTTTAAAAAGTGAAGAAGCAATTTGAGCAAAAATATATATCTGACCACAGCATTCGCCGCATGCTGAAAAATGATCTCAAAGTCTAGCCTTACAAGATCCAAAAGGTGCATAATCTCACACCAGCAGCAACAAATCAGACTTGATGAGCGATGGAGTTGCTTCGCTTGGCCGCAAGCGATCAATTTCCGAATATTGTGTTTTCTGAGGAGAAAATTTTGCAAAAATTGAGCAATTCGTAAACTCCCAAAACGATAGGGACCATTCATACCAGATTTTGAGGAGGCAACACCCGCCGCTGGTTTGGTTTGGGCCGCTGTAAGCGCAGATGGGCTCTCTCCAATCGTTTGCATCGAGACTGGCGTCAAGGTAATTGCGAAATATTATCGGGAAAATATTTTGGAGGTTGCTTTGAAGCCGTGAACAGACAAACATTTCGGTGGCAGACCATGGAATGAACTTCATAACGTCCACACAATGGCCCTAAAATTCACCAGACGCGTTTTTGTAGAGCAAGGTCCGAACTAAAAGATTCACCAGTCTCGAGGCGCTGAAAAAATTCATTGTCTGCGAGTGGGCCAAAATACCTGCAAGTCACATTCGGGCAGCTTGCGGATCGTTTCTGGACCGTCTCAACGCCATAGTCAAGACAAAAGGTGGTCATATCGATCAAAAGTTAATTGATTCTTAATTTTGTATTATTTTCACATATTTTTTATTTGAATTAAATAAAAATAATTTGCCAAACTAAATTTATGACCTTTTTAAGTAGTTACACTTCGAGTGCCGGACCTTGTATATTTACCCTAGGCTATGAATAGAAATGTTGAAACAGAACAAAGGTATAACATATTTTTGGAGTTGAACAAAAACGCCGCGTATTTGTCGGTATTGCCGACGAACAAACAAACCATACACCCTCTATGTTGCCCTGATATTTAATAAATTCGACACTTCCACTTCGTTTTATGGTCGGCCTTCTATTCATTCTATTTATATGAAGGAGGTGGTCAAATTTTATTGTATGGAAGAGCATTTCTTTAACTATGGACAAGTGAATGATGTTGATGGATAACATGGGGCCTGAGTAAAGTGGCAATTATTTAAATTGAATGCTTGTTCACGCATACACTCACAACCGCCACATTTTTTGTTTGATTATTTTTTTATTATTATTTTACTTTTTATGTGTTTGCGTTTTGTTTTGTGTATGTGTGAGGTGAAC
This sequence comes from Anastrepha obliqua, assembly GCF_027943255.1. Lineage (NCBI taxonomy): Eukaryota > Metazoa > Arthropoda > Insecta > Diptera > Tephritidae > Anastrepha > Anastrepha obliqua. Next base: position 17,214,254 of record NC_072894.1, read on the forward strand.
ATAATCGTTAGCCATCGCGGGTTGCCCTAATTTAATGCTCTAAAAAAATTATGAGAACGATTTAAATATTTAGTTGATCTCAGTAAAATTATATCTATACAGTCATGGACACACGACCGCTATCCAATCTTCAGTGGCACAGAAAGTTCTCAATGGTTGGTGGACTTGGAAATATTCTCGAGTCCGAAGCAGCACACTAAGATTGTGTCCATGAGGCAGGTCGGAGGGATTGTGTGATCTACATAACCAGGGAGTAGTAATTTAGCGGGCATTTCTTTTACAACGGTAGTCATTGAGTATTAAATTTGCTTCCAAAACTTAAATAATTTGCTATCACAGGAATTCTCCCTACATTACTGGGGTAGGCGCTCAATAATCTACTCAGTTTACCATCACTAAATTTATTCCTTTCGGAGGAAGTTTCAAAATTCCTCTATCTCTCTCTCTCTCTTAGCTTCACAGTCTGTGGTGGACCATAGCTTCATCAACAATCCTCCTCCAATTCAGTCTCACTCTTGCCTCATTTCTCCAATTACGAACGTTCATCGCTTTTAAGTCTGCTTCTATGTCATCAAGCCATCTCTTTCTTGGTCGGCCTCTCTTTCTTCCTCCAATTGGACGCAAAGTAAATAAAAATATTTTGGATTATTTCGTTGGACATTGTTATGATGAGGCATTCTTCCCCAACAGGCTGAAATTTTTAAGAAATGCTTTGGAAATCGTTACTTATTCAGAGCAATTTTGCTTAGCTTAGAGGTGCTAAGATTGCCTAAGAGTTAAATTGCTTAGACGGCAATTACGATAAAGGAACTAAAAAATCACAAATCCCGGGTAATGGACGGAATACACGAATGATAAAATATGATAACAAAGCTATATTTTTTTAGAAGAATTAACCAATTTGTATCTCTGGCTACGCAGTCTGCGATCTTGAACAATAAAATAAAAGCAATAAAATGGAGCCGCAAGAGAAGAAAGGAATCGAACCAGCATTTAAAGAGAATGGTAGACGATTGGTTGGTAAAGATTGGGATGAAAGGTGAACTTAAAACATCACGACCTCCAGTAAGACTACCAAAACGTACGCACGTGTGTTATACGTCTGGATCCCGATCTAAATGGTGCAATAATTATATTTATTTTTATTTAAGGCTCTCGCCTCATTTGAAACGGTGGTTTTTGGATGTTTCTTTAAAAGCGTGTAAAACGGATATAACAATAGATGATTCATTTTCGTTTTCAGTATTTTATTTTTTTATCTATTGTTAAAAAATAGGAATTTTTGTTTACACATACGAGGTGCGTTTAAAAAGTTGCCAGCCTTCAAAAATGGTCTTACAAAATAGGGTATGTTGCAGGCGACAAGGATTTCCGGACTCAGAGGTCTGAAATCAAAGAGACAAAAAGTTGCTTGTTCAATATGAATCTCGTTATAGTGAGACCTCGGATTTAAAGAAAATAAACTTTGAAAAAATGGCGGACGTTCAAAGATGAAACCCCGTTTGTTGAACCTTTTTTTGACTTTAAAGGTCCCAAAAAAAAAAAAAAATAAAAAACTTTTTTTTCCAAATGATCGTAGTTTGCACGATAACGACATCAATTCAACGTCATTTAAATTTTACTTCATCCTAATCGGTTCTATAGAACCGGCTGTATTTGCGTCCATTGGCCATGTGAGGACCATTTTTTAAATCCTGATAACTATTTGAACGAACCTCGTATGGCCAAAACCAAATTTTTATTTTTTTAGAATAGATTAAGAAATCAAATACTCTAAACAAAAAAAAATCTTTTTTCGTTTGCGTTTTACATGCTTTTAAAGAAAACCCAAAAAACATCATTTCAAATGACGTAGTTTATAGTAATTTTCTCGTTGAAAAAACTGCACCTAGTCCTCTAGTTGTTTTTTTTTTTGTTTTTTGGTGGATGAGGTAGGGTTCAAAATGCCTTCGCACTTACAGCGACAGTCGTCTACTGCGTCGTGTAGTGTGGCCACTAAAACGATCCCTCCTCTGCTATTGGGGAGACTCCCTTCCCGGAACTGCTTTCTATATTACTTCGGGAGGGCCCAGTATGGTATACATAAAGGACCAATTCTATTCACCCATATCTAGGCCTACTATATTTGTATCCAGCTTTCATGCTATAGCCTCGCCTTCTTGTGTCTCTATCTGTGCGCCTTCTCTTTGTTGCACTGTGTCGAGGTCAATCTTTCCTTTTTCGTAGTACATTCTCGATGTATTTCTTTACCGCGTTCCAGCTGTCTTCGCGTTCGAACATTTTGCTGATTATGTTGCTCGGTGCGATGACGCCAATCTGCTCCCTTAGAGCATTTCTTTCCACAGGCCACCTCTTACCACCCACTAAAAACGTGTGTTCAGCGTCATCGCTCAGCGCTTCGCAGTATATGCACTTGGAATCGGTTTCCTTGCCCGTGCGGTATTGGCATCTCCGGAAGTATCGGTGGCACGAGAGAAACTGACTTAAGAAGTAGTTCACTTCCCCGAAGATCGTTTGGACCCATTCGTCAATTGGTGGAAGAGGTTTCGCCGTCCATCTGGTGATTGTAAATCCAAGGAGATCGTAAGCTACCGAAAAAAGCAGTACGGCATTAGACTGGAACCCGTAGAGGACTCCGAGAGTACAGCTAAGAGGACGTAGCCTTTCTAATGAAAACCTCTAGAAACTAGTCTCTGATGGAGGCAAATTCGAATAAGCGAAAACATTGGCAATCTTTTGTTTCGGGACTGCGCGCCTCTAATCGGTGCGATAGCAAAAACTTATAAAATTTCTATAGGGAAAAATTTCATCACTTCAAATTTAGTGACAGCATTGCATACATACATACTAGGCCGGGTCGATTTGTGGGGACGCAAAAAAAATCGCCCATTGCTCTGTGAAAATCATATTCTAGGGATCAAAATAAGATACTTTGCCGAAGGAACCATACCTCTAAAACGAATTCTGATGTCCCCCAATTTGGGTCGAACTTTTAGTGTCTTTTGTGGGGAGGCAAAAAAATCGCCCATTGCTCTGTGAAAATCATATTCTAGGGATCAAAATAAGAAACTTTGCCGAAGGAACCATACCTCTAAAACGAATTCTGATGTCCCCCAATTTGGGTCGAACTTTTAGTGTCTTTTGTGGGGAGGCAAAAAAATCGCCCATTGCTCTGTGAAAATCATATTCTAGGGATCAAAATAAGAAACTTTGCCGAAGGAACCATACCTCTAAAACGAATTCTGATGTCCCCCAATTTGGGTCGAACTTTTAGTTTCTTTTGTGGGGAGGCAAAAAAATCGCCCATTGCTCAGTGAAGATCATATTCTAGAGATCAAAATAAGAAACTTTGTCGAAGGAACCATACCTCTAAAACGAATTCTGATGTCCCTCAATTTGGGTCGAACTTTTTAGTTTCTTTTCTCATGTAAAGGCCAAAAATGGTGATATTTTGAAATGATTGTATGGGGAACCCCCCAGGAGAGTTCTAGGGGGTGACCCACTGGCATGGGTGGATCGGCCGTCCAAAGGTAGTGGGGGTCGGTCATACATTTGGACTCCATGGAGCACTCTAAATGGGTCAAAGTGGGATTTTTCGTTCGACCCAAATTGGGGGACATCAGAATTCGTTTTAGAGGTATGGTTCTTTCGGCAAAGTTTCTTATTTTGATCCCTAGAATACGATTTTCACAGAACAATGAGCGATTTTTAAATCGACCCGCCCTAATACATACATATTGTATATACTCGTAAGTACGTATCAGTTAAGTAAGAAAAACTCAGTGTTTATTATTGAACTAAAAAGAAGTGTATGAAAAAATGCAATGTAGCGGAAAACTTATTACAGCAGCAGTATTTCATTTTTTTCGCTCAGCTTAAAATTTTAGGCACTCTATTTTTTCCATAAAATCAGCATAGCCATTGAAATGCGAAATGCTCGCTTTGCATAAACATCGTCTGCTCTGTCTGCTTAAACTCAAATTAAGTCTCTATTATAAATTTATGTACAACATTTCAGGTGCAGGCTGGAAAGTTTAAATTTATGGGCTTTTTGTGCCACATATTGCCATTACGAACAGCAAGTGCATATGTTTAAATAAAAACAACAAAAACAATTGAAGAGAATACAGCCGCAACAACGCAATTGACCCATTTTCTAAAAATTAATCCACAATTTTGCTTTTTTCGGTGGATACAGACAAACATTTTTTTTACTAAGAACTTTGGAGATATAAGAAACATTTATTTCCAATTATCCGTTTAGTTATTATGTGCGGACACCAAAAAAGAAGTTATTACATAATATATTCCAAGTGGCCTCCTTTCATTTCTAAGCAGGCAGGACATCTTTGCGTCGAGTATTGGGTTGAGGAATAAGTTCATAGAGACTTTCCTTTATTTTACAACGATTTGGTTGCTGTCTCACAAAGCTCTACAAAACTATGTTAATTGTGTTTTTGCTTTTCATCGAGGCCAAAAAGCTGTCGAAGCAGCCCTGGACATTTGTGACGTGTATGGAGTACTATATGACGAGCCTACAGCACGTTCAAAGTCCAAAAATGATAACTTTCACGTCGATGACACGTCCCGCAGGGGAAGGCCTTCTACATTCGATGAAGAACGTCTCAAATCATTTTTGAAGGAGAACGGGCGCCAAACAAGTCGTGGATGGACGGGAAAAATCAACTGCTATCATAAAACGATTCTCAATCACTTTCATTTAATGGGATTTACCGAAAAATTTAGAGCCTGAGAGCCTGGGGGCCTCACGAGCTCAACGAAGAAAACAAAAAAAGTCACCTTCCAATTACTTTTTAGCATCTCGTCTGCAATCAAGCAACACGCGGGGTCATAAACAACGCTTTTTTAACCGAATCGTCACAGCAGATGAGAAATGGTGCAAAGAAAGAAGTGTGTGGCTCCAGTAGGTGCACCAAAGCCGAGAGTCAAGCAGAATCTTCATCCACAGAAGATCATGATATGTGTTTGGTGGGACTGAGAGGGCATGGATCACTGGAAAATGTTCGAAAATAATGCTAAGGTTAACAAGGAACTCTATATTGCCCGCGGGAATGGGGCCATTCTGATCGACATGGTCAAACCGTACTCCTTCACGACAACGCCAGGTCTTACGTTGCACAAATCGTCAACGCCTCACTCCAAGAGCTCAAATGGGAGATTCTTCAACATCCGCCGTATTCTCCGAACCTTGCACCGACCTATTACCATCTCTTTCGCTCCCTGTCAGACCGTATGAAGCGCGTTACTTTCGATAACTGAGAGGTCCTTAACAACTGGTCCAACAACTTCTTTGACACCAGATCAGGCGAATTTTGGGGAAGAGGCAAGCTACCTAGGGTTAGTATTATATAGGAAGCTTTCGTGGAAACAAACGATTAATGATAGAGTAAAAAAAGCAGCCACATCCCTCTATACATGCAAAAGAATTGAGGGAGAAAAATGGGGTCTAACCCCAAAAATAGTACGCTGGCTATATACAGCAGTGGTCTATCATGACACACGGTGTCTTGGTTTGGTAGTCAACACTTGAGACAATAACAACAGCAAAACGCTTAGAAAGTACTCAAAGCGGTGTTAGTCTCTGCATAAGCGGGGCACTAAAGACTACGCCACCGGCAGCGATGAATGTCATGTTGTACTTATTACCGATTGAGGCCCACAACAAACAGCTGTTGGCGAAATCGGCACTTAGGTTAAGAGAATCTTCTAACTTAGCCTCTAAGAGGAGGGGTCACGCAAGAATACTAGATGAATACCCCTTCTTACATCAAACGACAGACTTTTGTAACTCAGTAGAGCTGCATGTAAACATATCTTTTAGCACAATTTTCCCAATGAGAAAATATTGCGGCAATGGGGTAATGGACAATAGAAGTGGAATCAGTATCTATACTGATGGTTCCAAGCTAAATGAACAACTTCAATCTGAAAAAATGAATGCCAACATCTCATTCCGGCTACCAGATCACTGTAGTGCATTTCAAGCTGAAGTTCTGGCTATCAGGGAGGGCCTGTTAGCCCTAAATAAAAGTGTTCTCAGCCCTGAAAGTTTTACAATCGTCTAATATTAACTCGAAGACAGTAAGAGAATGTATTGACGTTTTGACAGAACTCTCACAATTCTTTGTAATAAACCTACTCTGGGTGCCGGGTCACAAAGGCATAGAAGGCAACTGCAAAGCAGACGAACTAGCAAGATTGGATACCACATTACCGATCCAGCCAGACAAAGCGAACATACCTATACCTTTAGCAGCTTGTAAGATGCTTATAGACAAACACGCTATCAGAGCTATCAACAGGCTATGGACTCAGTCCCTGTCTAGTGCAACAAGTAGGATGATGTGGCGAGAATGGAACATGGGCCGCACCAACCGACTATTGAAACTGAACAGAAAGAACATGAAAAATCTGCTCGGGGTGCTAACATGGCATTGTCTGATTGGCAGGCATGCCAGTACACTGGGAGCGCCCTATAACGACTATTGCAGAAGCTGTAACGACACTGAAGAAGAAAAGACTATAGAACACTTTCTATGCGGTTGCATGGCTCTGGATAGAAGAAGGTTCAATATTTTAGGAAAAAGTTCCCTGAATGATTTGGCAGAAGTAGCTAATATAAAAGTAACAAGCCTTGTTAGATATGTATATATTAAAGCCACAGGTTGGTTCAATGAGGACAATGTAGAGTGAGGAGAGGCGACAGCCCTGGTGGTATCACAATCACTATACCTACCTACCTACCCTATTTGCTCAAATATGGACGAGACTAATTTAATAAAACACAAACGGTTAATTATTGTTCAATTTTTATTTTATCTCCTTCAAAGTAATCACCATTGGAGGCGATACACATATGCCAACGTTTTTTCCAATCATCATAGCATTTCTGGAAGGCCGATTTCGGTATGGATTTCAGTTCCTTCTTCGAATTCTCTTGTCTGACTTCAATTGTCTCAAAATGTTTTCCACGGAGCGGCAACTTGAGCTTGGAAAACATAAGAAAGTCACATGGAGCCATATCAGGCGAATACGGTGCTTGCGGAACGATATTAACATTATTTTTGTTCAACTAATCGCGACAATACGGGAGGTATGAGCTGTATATATATTAAAAGCAAATTCAATAATGATCAACTCAAACATTCTTTAGTCTAACGAGAACATTTTCTGGGAATTGCTAAATGCTATTTGACTAAGATGGATTGCAGTTATATTTAATTGCTGTTGCCATTTGCTGAAGCATTCATTGACCTGCCATTACTCCTTGCATGTGTTGGCTTTTGATTAACCGATGTTTCAATATGAAAACAATCCCACAGCCGCAAACGCATTGAACCGATAATATGCAATAATAGTTGGCCTGTAATGAAGTGGTAAATTGTAATACCTAGAATGGAAAGGTTTACATATTCACACAATCAATTTCGCCAATTAATGGCAAGTGCGGCCTGTGCCATAATTTTAATTCACATAAACACATTTCAAGGGTGAATTACGCATGCGACTCACACCGCCCTCCACAGAAGCGCTAATGTACGTGCAACAACCTGATCACCTTCAAAGCAGGTTAACAAAGCGCAAACTGTATCTAAAGCCAAATTATGCCAAACCACTGAATTTATTATGCAAATAAGCAAATATTGACACTGTGTGCTCTAATTCGCTAAAACCGTGTTGATTGGCCAATTTGTAAATAAACGGTCGTTTTCATGATATGCTATTGTTTTTGCTTTTTGTGTACACATGAAATGCATCATGGCATCTCTTTGTTGCATTTTAAGTTAACATTTAAGAGATTAAAATATCGATAATAAAACTACAAAATAATATTTTTAGGCTAATGGAATTGAAATTGAAGTTTAAAAAAGGCGAGCCAAAATGCACCGAGAGATTGGTAACTCCTAAAACATACAGGCTAAAATATTGAAAAATAAAAGTGTAGATAGTCAGAGGAGGAGAGAAGAAACAGGAAGAAAGAGATGGCATAGAATAGAGCCAGAGATAGCTGGACCTGTGAGAATTTTCCACATTCTTTGGCAAATCTGAAAATATTCTCCAGTTTAAGAGAACGAAGTTTACTCTTTCCCATATCATCTGAACCCAAAATTCGTTGTCTTGCTTTATCAAATGAAGGACACTCACAGAGAAAACATCCGATACTATTTGCCTCCTCTAAGCAAAACAAGCAAATCGGGTCCTCAATGATTCCAATGGTGGTCATATGCCGACCCCGTGTGTTGTGCCCTGTAATAATACCGATCGTTAACCGAACGTCTTCTCCTCCAAGTTTTAGCAGAAAGTTCGACAGTTTCCTGTTCAAGTTTGTCACGAAACATTTGCAGTTCTGCAGCGTTTCAGACCGCACCATTGCTCTTAATGTAAATTCAGCGATTCCTGTAGAACTGATTCGCATTATTGGCTCTGGTCACTGTGGGGTAGCCGCTGATCCATAGTTGGGCAATTCATCAGCAAAAAGATAAATTAACATTAAAGCAAATAAGTGGCGCAAAATTAATCACCCATTATTGTTTTGGAATAACTCTTTCAATAATTACAAATAAAAACTGATTTTGAGTCATGAACATTTCAATTTTGACTTTTGGACGCTTCATTGTTGGTCTGTTGTTATACTGCAGCTGTCTGGTTCACAAGTCCGAATTATGATTGATGTAAGACGCCATTTGCAAAAATATTAATTAATTAATTTTGCGCTACCTTGCGTTTTCTTAGATATGAGCTTCGGAAGACACACCTAGTTTTATGACGTCACACTGAGGTAAATTTCACCCCAATTCCAAAACTTTTTTCCACAAACGGAGTTAAAGTTTTTATTTACACTTTCTTTGTAAGTACTTAGATGAAATAAATTTAAAATCAGTTGTTTAATTCAATGTATTCAAAGATATCAGATAATATAATAGCATGCTTGGATTTTAATCTCATAAAGGAATTTTTATATAAAATAGGCTTTGCGTTCTAAAGAAAAAATAAATGTATCGGAAAACTATGTTCGACTTTCGAAAACTGTGTTGTTGTTGTTGTTTATGGCGATGATTGTCTATCTCGTGCCAGAGTTCATGAGTGGCTTATACGATGAACTGCAAAAAATATTGACTGAAAATAGCGTTGAAGAAGTCACGTTTACTCAATGGATCAACACTGATCGGTAACTAAAAAATGTTAAATGAGTTAGCAGTGCAATTTCTTGTACACTTTTGCAGCTGTGATGAAACGACGGATAAGATAGCTGAGTTTTTGAAAAATTTAAGCCAAGATCTAGCATCCGTGTTAAAGCACGACTTTTTATCAAAAGCCCAAGTAGCTTAGTTTGTTGGAAAAAAATACTGCCAGTGATGGGGAACTCGTTGTCACGTTAGATTTTGCAGAAAACTACACAATTCAAGTGCAAGACGCGATCCAAGCTCATCACTCAAATATCATCACGTCAAATACCCCAGTGACCATTCACCCGTACGTAATTTACTATTGTATCGATGGTAAACAGCATCATTTAAGCTCTGTCATCATTTCTGAAAAACTAACCCACGATACAAGTTCGGTTCACTTATTCAACATAAGAATTGTTAAGTATCTAAAAAGCAAATTTGGATCCCGAAATATAAAAAAGTTGTCTTATTTTTTTGATGGAGCTGCATCGCAGTACAAGAATAAATCTAACTTTTTGAACCTATATTACCACAAAAAAGATTTCAGAGATGGTTATGAGGACATATATGACAATGAACATGCAGGCCGCCTAAAATAATCACCGACAACTCCGCCAAAATTGTTCCTGAATTTATCAAAAATGAACCGAAATCATCGTTGAAATTCATGGAATCGGAGTTGAATATCTTCAAAAAACATCGATTGATCACATTTTAACTGATCATTTGGGCTTACGAAAGGGTTGCGCACGTTTCATTCCGCACAAGTTAACTGAGGACCAAAAATTGCTCAGAATTCAACATTCGAAAGACCTCATTAAAGAGTCAAGAAAAGACGAGAACTTCCTTTACAACATTGTAACACGTGGTGTTGCCAACATGAACCTGAAATTAGGCGTCAAAGTGCCGAATGGAAGGCCCCAGACGAGCCACCATTCAAAAAATGGCGTTTGGAGAAGTCAAAAATCAATTCGCCCCTCATTTGATTGTACGATTCCAAGGGAATTCTCCACAAGGAGTTCGGGTCAATGGGTCAAACTGTCAATGCAATTCATCTATCTCTATTTTGGCGTTTTGAAGGCGTTTTTGAAGAGGCGAATTCGTCCTGAATACCGCGAAGGAGGAAGCTGGCGCTTATTGCATGACAATGCACCATTTCATCGATCCACTCTTGTGACTGATTTTGTGACTAGAAACCGCATTTTAACCATCAATCACTCAATCGCCTGATATGGCTCCCTGTGATTTCTACCCATTCGGAAAATTACATTTGGCCATGAAAGGAAAACAAATAAATAAACTCGAAGCTATCAGAACAAAGCTTCTGTCGTTTCTGCTTGAGCTCAGTCATGTTTATTTTGGACTTCACCTTGTGTGTGGTGTACACTTTCCTCTCACGCTGACCGTTTGTACGTGCATAAATTTGGCTTAGTTTTTCTCAAAGGTAAATTTTTATCTGTTTTAATTCCATTTCCATAAGGCGTGATTTTCTTTGAGCGCAATAATGGCAAGGAGGTCTAGAAGTCGGCCTCTAAATGAAAGCGAGGTGGTAAATTTTTTATCTGGTTTGCATGAGGAAATAATTGATTTTGATGGCGATGATAGTGTCCTAGACTTGTCAATATAACTGTGCACTTTCTTTTGACGTTTACTGCATATGCAAAAAAAAAGAAAAACAATGCACGCGACCCACACTGGGACGAATTTCACCCCAACACTTTTTTAGGTCTGCATAAATTCGGTGAGCACCAACAACAGAGGATTTACTGCATGAATTCGCAGAGTAAAATCGGCGGAGCTAAAATACAGTTAACGGCATATTTTCAGATGCTAGAAATAAACAAATCACAACCCTTCAAACATTTTACGCGGTGAATCACATCCCAGTGTAACTTCCGAAGGTTAAAATAACTTTTTATTCAGAAAGGTCTAAATTTGAACGACATTTTTAAACTTTTTACCCGACTTTTTTTTGTTTTTAAACCTTTTTATGCAACTATGTTACAGAAATGCGCATTTTGGAATTAGGGGATCTCAGCTCTGGGCATTTTTTGAAAACCAGCTGCGAGTGTTTTTACTTATGGGTCTGTACAATGCACATTCAGTGTAGTTCGAAGTGAGCCGATTTCCTGCGCCCTGGGAAAGCTAAGCCTGAGGATAAAAGGTTTATTCTATTATCTGCCAGCCATCCAGTAAGAAGAAATAACCTCAACCTCGGAACCTATTTACACAGTTTCGAGAACTTCCGGTCATCAAAGGAAAGACGACCCAAGCCTAACTTTTTATATGCAAGGATATGAAGAAGATCATTCCGCTTTCGGGGATGGAAGCTTGGTGTTTCTACTCTACTACTCAAAATACCAAAACTCGCCTTGACGTACGAGGTGTGTTCAAAACATAAGGTGAATTTTCAAATTTCGCAGGCTACGAACATTCGACTTTCGATTATTATTATTTTTATGTTGGTATACTCGTTTCGAAGATATGTTTACGGTATTTAGTTTGTTTGTGAAAGGCATAAAACAGACAAATTTTTGGGTGTTCGGCGATTTTCTGCTATCAAAGAAGTTGCATCAAATTTTGGGTAAAAATGGAATTAAGTGCTCAAAAACGGTGCGAGTACTGTGAGTCAAAAAAATATTTACAAGTTGTACAAGCTTTTCACAGAAGGTCGAGAAAATGTGAATGACGACGCTCGCTCTGGACGTCCCAGCACATCAACAACTGATTAAAATGTTGAGAAGGTGAAGTGAAGAAAATTGTTATGGAGAATCGTCGAATTACAATTAGAAAAGTTGCTGAGGATGTCGGCATATCAGCATATCGATTGGCTCATGCCATGCAATCTTTTCGGAAATTTTGAGCATGAAGCGTGCGGCAGCGAATTTCGTTCCAAAATTATTGAATAGTGACGCTCAGGAATTGGTGAATGACATCAACGGTGATCCAGATTTGTTTGAAAGGGTCATAACTGTTGACGAATCATGGGTATATTCGTATGGTTATGACACTCAGGAGAGCCAAGACCAAAAAAAGCACGCCAAGTTCGATCAAATGTCAAAGTTTTGATCACTGCTTTCTTTGACTGCAATGGTGTAGTGCAGCAGGAGTTCTTACCACAAAGTCGTACGGTAAATAAGGAATATTACCTTGAAGTTATGTGCCGTTTGCGTGAAGCAATAATTGTGGAAAAAAATGCATGGCTTTTGCACCTTTTGCTAATGCACCTGCTCACTCATCTTTGCTTGTGAGAGATTATTTAGCCAAAGATAACACCGTTGTCATGCCTCAGCCACCATATTCACGTGCGTTTTTTTCCTGTTCCCAAGATTGAAGCGACCCATGAAAGGACGGCGTTTTGCGACGATTAAGGAGATAAAAACCAAATCACTGAGACAGCTCAAGGACATACCAAAAAGTGCATATAGAACTGCTTCGAGGATTGGAAAAAACGCTGGCACAACTGTATTATATCTGAGGGGGACTACTTTGAAGGAGATAAAATAGAAATTGAGGAATAAATAAATATTTTTTGAGAAAAATGAAAATTCACTTAATTTTTTGTGAGAAATGTATGTACACTCGGCAGAAAAAGGCTGCGTACATGCTTCTGTCCTATTTCCTTTGATTCCAAAGTGACTTATCTTTCGATAAGTACCAAATTTTCGAGAAAATGTTATTTATTGTTGCCTCATTACTGTGCTTCATTGCTAGTCTCCTGCTCAATCTCATATTTATTTATATATAAATTTACCTTATTTATTTATAAATTTACAACAAAGTCCCATTTGGTAGCGTAGAAAAAGTCTGCGTGCGTTTAACGTGTCGGAAAGTTATATTCATATTTCTTTTCGTAGAAGCAACAATTTAGGACGTTTTTTATTATATTCAACTTTATTTTTATATTTAATATGAAATATGTGTTGAAATTGGTCTGATTGTTTGAAGAACAGATTCTTTCCTACAAAGAGTGATGAAAATTTTCAAAGATCGGCGGTGTTTTTGCTTCTCGGCCACGTTCAGGACGCCCAAAAATATTAGCACAGCGTGAAATTCGTCACTTTTTGCAAAGTGTCTAGCAGAATCCTCATCTGCCAGCATCCGAAACCGCCCAAAAGATAAAACAAAGTTTTAAAGAGAACATCTGCACTGACACAATTCGCAAAATTTCAAGGAAAGCAACTTCATACCTACTGTGAAGCCTGGCGGCAGTAGCGCCTGGTCTGGTGGTAATGTGAAGTCTGGTGCATACACATACATAGATTCTAAAAATATGCACACACACATATGCATATATACTTAAAGGTTGTCAATACACGCATACACATAATCAAAGCTCATCCACTAGAACTATACTAGGTTGTTCAATAAATTTTGCTGTTCGATAAGAAAAATATGGTTTTGTGGTTTGAAATGCACTTTATTATTATATTCAGTATAGTCTCCCTGAACATCAATGCACTTGTCTCAACGAGATTCGAATTTATGAATTCCATTCCTGAAGTGAGAATGTGGAAGGGCTGCAAAATACTCTTCCACAGCTGTGATGGCCTCATCAGTTGATGAAAAATGCTTTGCACGCATGTATTTTTGTAGGTCTGATAACAAGCGGAAGCCGCTCGGAGCCAAATCTGTTGAATACGGTGGATGCTCGAACAATTCGAACTTTAATTCATTCAATTTTAGCCGTTATCAAAATGCTCTTGTGACACGGTGCCTTGTCGTGATGAAAGTTTTTTCTTTTTTTTTCATTTGCAAGATGGGTTTTTCACCAGTTTTTTTCCTTTAGCTGATACAAAGAATATTCAGAATTTGTTGTTTTAACAGTTTTCAAGTATTTTACAAACGAAATTCCTTTTGTATCCCAAAAGACTGATGCCAACAACTTCTTGACCGATTTACCGATGTCAGTACACGAACTCGTTTCGGAGCCATAGAACCAGGCTCACACAATTATTTAGCCTCCTGTTTTGATTTAGGATAATAGTGATAAACCCAAGTTTCATCCGTAGTGATGAATCGATGCACAAAGTCCACTTTACTAGTTCGAAAACGCTCTGAGTGTATCTGAGAAAGTTGCACTCGAATGGGTTTTTGACTTATTGTTAGCAAATGCTTCACCCATTGGGCACACCGCTTTCTGAAACCCAATACTTCAGTCAAAATATTGCTTACACTGCCCAATGAGATGCCTAGAGCTTCTACTGAATCTCCTTCAGTCATTCGATGATATTCGAATGCGATATCCTGTATTTTTTCTACGATTTCTGGTGTTGATGCTGTTTTTGGAAGTTCACGATTTGGATCTTCTTCAAGGCTTGTACGACGACGTTGAAATTCAGAAACGTATCTTTCTACTCTACCAAGTGATGGCGAAAAGTCGTTATACACTTTCAACATTAGCTCAAAAATTCCCTTTGCTTTTAAGCCTTCCAAAAATAGAAATTCAATCATCGACCGATACTTGATTTTTTCCATTGTAGAAAATACTGTGAGACGTCGTGGCTAAATGGCTTGTAAACAAGGCATGAATTGACAGACTGAAGAGTGCACCAACATAACAAAAAAACAAATAAAAAAATAGATAAATTTGGCTAGTAGCAACGCGCTCTCTTACCGAACCGTTAAACTAATTGAACAACCTAGTATCCTATCAATACTGCAAGTATTTGCTTTATAGCTTACATTAATTACTATTAGAACTCCTCTTAAATTCACACAATGGAATATCAAAGCATATTTTATTAATTACAATGAATTTGATCTCTAAATCAAAGACACGAAATCTTATTTCATATGCTTCCGAAAAGCTCTTATCCCTTTACCATTAAGCAAAACCAAAATCCTAATTAGGCTACTTTAGCAATAAGCAATGCAATTATATATCAAAGTAAGTTGTTGCCATACTTATTATGCGTGGTATACTACCATACAGAACTCCCACTCCCTAAAACTCTATGCCCTTATCCACATTCATCGCATTCCATCTATCCTTCTCATTTGCAATAGTCAACATTTACATACCACCCAACCAAAAATTTCCTGAAAGTGATATTTTCTCCATGTTATTCCATGCCTACAACTTAGCGCTACTTCGAGGTGATTTCAATGCATGGAGTCTATTGTGGGGCCCTCCAAAACCAAGTGCTCATGGTATAACGACGGAAAATATAATATTCACATAGGATCTTGTCATCTTAAATGAGCGATGTCCAATACACCTTTCTACGCATAACACTTTTTCAAATATTGGCCTTATGTTCGTTGGTGCAATTTTAAGCCATAGGTGCATTTCGTACGTGCTCGACAATATATACAGAGGTGACCATTATTCGGTATTTTGCGAAATGCAAACCCACTCACTTCCCTGCCTTCTTAAAGAATCACCAAAATTCAAAATAGACGCCGCCAACTGGCATCCCCATCAATCACTTTGTGAAAGAAACTTCAGTGATTGGAGCTTTACTAACATTCCCCAACATGCAACAGAAAACACAAAAGACATCAAAATGGCGGCACAGAAACACTTCACTCTTTAAAAAATATTGAGCATGATAGAACAAAGCCTTCAACACTCTTCGTACCAATCATCAATCATCAAAAGCAATGGCAAATATACAAAGCCGTTCCTACCCTTTCCAATCCCATGGAGTGCAAAAAAGTTTATGTAATTACTATTAAAAAAAACCATTAAGGTCACCACAAGAGTATCTATCACAGATTTCACAAAAGAAATAAACCCAATCTCCATGCCCAAAAAAACTGGGCTTTTATAAAATCTCTTACATACCTCCCCCCAATTCCCATCAAAACCATCCGACTCCGAAATAACAAAGCACTTTCCTGCTCTTCAGGTACCGCCTTCGAAAAACCTTCCCAATTCAAAACCCTATAAGCAGCGAAACTAAATCCCAAAGACCGATCTCTCCTTTGTCCTGCATACGCAATTTTTTTTTGGAAAGATGACCGCTAAGTGTTGTGCAACGAAAAAAACCGTGTTAGTCACGAACAAATTGCTTTTAAAAAACAACACGACTCTCTAGAAAGGCTCCTCCTCTAATTACAATACAAGCGCGGTTCAATAAGTATTCGTGTTCGAAATAAAGACACAACTTTTCCAAATTTTTTTTTTTATTTTTCAACATAGTCCCCTTTCAGAAAAATGCACTTATCCCATAGCTCCGGTAATTTTTCTAACCCCTCCGAAAAATAGGATTTGTCGAACTCTCTAAAATACGTCTGTGTCTCGACGATGACTTACTGGTTCAACTAAATTTTTTTCCCACGAGCCATTTTTTCATGTTAACGAACAAGTGATCGTTAATTTTTTTTCTAAAAAATCCATGAGGATGACGCTCTTCGTATCCCAAAAAAATCGGCGTCATGACCTTTCTGGCCGATCGGACTGTCTTTGCCTTCTTTGGAGCAGATTTACCGGGAGAAATCTATTGTTTTGATTGTTGCTTAGTTTCTGGTGCGTAATGAAAAATCTAGGTTTCATCAACGGTGACAACTCGACGCAAAAATTCCTTCGTATCGCGCTTAAATGGCTCCACACAACTCCAACTAAGTATGTCCTTACCGAAGCCGGGCTGCCATCTATCCTTGGAAGATGCGAAACGTCCACTTTGAGGCTTATTTCGAAGGCATTGACCACAACTAAAATACCGCTATTTGACACTTTGATAAACGCTTCTTTGCACAAAGGCACTTGCAAAATAAATTTTGGCATACGACACTGCATATCCAATCTTAATGAGCTGGATATAAAAATACCTCCAACTTATCTGCGGTAAGCTCCCAAGAGCCATCGCTCCTGCTTCCTAGCTATGTTAACTCTAATATTCATTACTTATAAAAAAAATATGCACGAATTAGTCAATAGGAAAGATGTAGCTAATAGATCTCTATTATTTACCCATGGCTCCAAAGTTGGCCACAGTACCAATTTCGTTGTTATTGAAAACGAAGGTAAGTTATTAACCGGGGGTCGCCTGCCAAGTTGCAGTTCAACCTTTTCATCGCAATCTTTCGCAATTTTGAAGACAGTAAACTTCGCCTTTAATGCAAAAGGTAAGTTCGCAATTTCCACCGCCAACTTCTCTGTCCTGCAGAGTCTGGAAAATATTCACAACAGTAATCAAATTATTTCCCAAATACGTGACCGCTTGATAAAAAAGCGGGTTAAATAAAATCAATATGGACTCCAAGATACAAAGGTATTACTGGTATTAAATATGCTGATTCGGCAGCCAAAAGCTTGCACCTCTCCCCTATCACCACGTTTAACCCTCCCACGCAAAAGGATATCCGGAAGTTTGTCAATAACGTGCCTCCCATGGGGACCACTCGCTTCGCAGTCTACAGCGAAGAGAGTTTACCCCCCAGGAAGGCCATATGCTGGATTCTGGATCCAGACCTGTCTACGGCGGATGGCCTATCCTGTCTACGTGCCCAGAATCCGGGCATCAGCACGAGGCTTGGGCGAGTCCTTTCGTACACCAAGAGCAAAAACCGGGAAGGTAAGGAAGGGGCGAGTGAATGAGGCCAGTATTGATGTCATGGGCTTACGGTACGGGAACCGTCTGAGTCTCTTCTTTGAGACGGTCAGTATTGACGTCTTTCCTAAATGATTGGCTCGGACGATTCCAGTAGCTACCGTCCCTTGGCGGTGACGCAGATTAACTTGCAGCATTCCAAAGCCGCTACCGCACTACTAAGTATAAGGCTTTCCCAACTGCCCACATTACCCCAATAGTCGAAGTTTGTGATTTCTTATTTTCCTTACGATGCTCTGGAAGGGCCACCAGAGGTTCTGTGAGCGGCGCAGTCTGGGCCTCGTTCTCTGCTGAGATGCTAATGCCCAGCATACAATCTGGGGCAGCAGCAAATGCAATGAGCGGGGCTCTCGACGACCTTGCTGTGGACTAGGAGCGATACCGTTATGTTCAGAAGAACTACAAGAGGCTTATTTGGGAATCGAAAAGAGTCTCATATAGGGATTTCTGAAGCGGTATTGAATCTCTGAGTGACACGGTGAAATTGGTTAGGAGCCTGAAAAGGGACCCAACTGCAAAGCCGCGTCAGAAGTCGCTCACTCTCTTTCAGCATGCCTATCAAAGTGGAAAATCCTGCGAGTCGGCACTGCAAAACCTTGTTGCTAGTGCAGAGTTGGCCATCGACAGGAGGGCCTACGCTATGGACATCGTTTTAGACATAGAGGGGCCGTTTGATAATGCCACTTTCGAGACAGTATATGTAGCTCTGCTTGTAGGCACAGCGCTGTCCGGGTGCTAATGAATTGGATTCGTTCGATGCTGGTTCATTTTCAGAGTTTGACCACTACACTGGCAGCACTACACTGTATCTCTCTTCAAGTACGACTCTTGATGGCATTGAGTCAAGGGGAATGAGGAGAATCATTGGATCAAAATCCATGGCTTTTCTGCTTTCAATGTCAATGTGTACTGAAGAAAATTATGTATTTAGTTTGACAGTAGACATAAGCGATCTGTCGAAAAACCCCTATTGGAAAATGTACCTCGAATCTGATCCCCCTTTATAAGTGAAGATGTGCATACATACCTACATTTTTTACTTTCTTAGAAACTTAGTAGTGAAAATAATGTTAAACTGCCCGTAGATATTCATGTATGTCTTAACAGTTTGTCTCTGGAACTTGTTTCGCTTGTTGTCATTTACACTCAAATCTTATTTACACATTACATATGTACTTCCTCACTCACCCTAGGCCTATTTAGAGTAAAAGAGTAGAATGAGAGCTGCTCATTTACTCTACTGGCCTCTCTACTCTATTTTCTCCTAATTTACGGCAACATTTTGTACAATACTGGTATATTTTGTGGTGTTTAAAAACTCAAAAGCTTAGGCTGTATTCATGTATGACTAATTGGAAAAATATATATGTACATTATTGAATAAATTATATTGTGGTGGGGAAATATTTGCCTTCCAGGCGCTAAACATATTTTACATAAATGAAAGTATCGAGAGAAATAAAATGCTAATGTGCATGTAACCAAGCTATGGCACATTACATTGTCAAAGCTTCACAAAAAAATAAAAAAAGTTTATTCAATTATTCACAAATTGGTTTGTATGATCCTAAGTATTATCTGGCAAAGCGTTAGGGAAGTGATGATATTAAAAGCCATTAGGGGCAACAGAAGTCAGAGAAATCCAGAGTGAAAATTTGTTGTAAAGTATTTAATAACACAGAAGAGACAACTTCAATTAAGCATAAAGCCTACTGTGTAAGGTGTGGGTGTAAAAATCGTTAAAACCGCCTTTGGAGTTGAATTTAAATTATTTGTTTGAAAAGTTTTTGCTGCTGGCGAGTAATAAAGGGTGTTGCCAATTTAAGTTATTGCTTGAAATTTTGAGTTGTGTCGCTACTGAAGTGTGTCTACAACAGCCATTAGATGCTCAGCTCGTGACTGATGGTACTCGTTGGACCTTTTTGGTTTAGGTTTGGCTTACTGGCTGACCGAAGCCACGCTGGGAACATTTTTCATTTTGGTCCATAGCGATACCAGATCTTTTTTTTGTTAGTGAAATTATGCATCACCTAAGATGCGCGAACTGTTTGCGAATTTTAATAGTCGCTCAAGCTCGAGTTCAGGGAAACATTCCCGTCTTTCAAAGCAGAGAGTATCCAGGTTGCATTGTCTAGTTGTCGAGAGAGCCGCACAGTAGCATAGAAGATGTTCTAGGGTTTCTTTTGCACGCGGCTCATAACATTTCATGCAAGATTCGTTAAGCGTTAGATTTAGCTTGTAAGCATGTATTGCAACTAGGCAGTGCCTGTTAGAATACCAACTAGAGTTCTATAGTTCCTTCTATCGAACGATATAACCGATTTACTATACTTGTCATCATATTCGCATTTAGACACGATCCTGTCACCAACTTCGCGATTGGTTAAGCTAAGCCCACTGCCTTTCGCCTTTCCCAACATGCGCTCCTCTAGTTCTGTTTGAATTGCGCGTAGGGGTTTAAGTACCTGACTTATTTGATTCGCTGCAACGGATCTTCTTTAGCTATTCCATCCACTATCTCATTTCACTCTATGCCTTTATGCTCCGGAACTGAATGTACACAAAAGCCTGCGGCAATTAACAAGCTATTGCTTCCTTACATTCTTGGATGATAGATCGCTTTTATAGCTGCTTGGCTTTCCGCGTAGAAGTTTATTACGCAGTTAATTAGATATTTACTCGTACAACAAAGGCCGTTGCTTGAAACTCAGTGGGATAGTTAGGAAGTTTAAATGACCTTTTGATGATTAAATCCGCACAATACGAGGTGTGTTCAAAAAGTATCGCAAATTTTGAATTTTCGCAGCTTACGTATATTCGAATTTCGACTTTTTTGTGGCGATATGTTGGTACTCATATCTCTCACTCAAGCCGACGAGTTCGGCCATTTTGAATGTTTAGTTAATTGTTGACAGCTGCTTTGGCTTGCACGTGTTTCGGCTCGTCTTCGATTTTTACCTATTCAAAAATATGGATCAAAGAACCTGTATCAAATTTTGTATAAAAACGAAATTAAGTGCGCGGATACATTCCGAATGTTGACTGTGTTATACGGAGAAGCTACTTTGGACCAAAGCAACGTTTATCGGTGGTATAAAATGTTCTCAGAAGGCCGAGAAGATGTAAACGACGAAAAGCGTGCCAACGCCCGAGTACTTGAACAACAGACGAAAAAATTGATGAAATGAAGAAAATGGTATTGGCTAATCGTCGATTCACGGTTAGAGAATTTGCTGAGTACCTAGACATATCGATTGATTTTTCAATGATTTGGACATGAGACGGGTCGCCGCAAAATTCGTACCACAACTGCCGAATTTCGACCAAAAGCAGCATCGCTTGAACATTGCTAATAAGATGTTGGACAGAGGGTCATAACTGGTGACGAATCGTGGGTTTATGGTTATGACGTAGAAACCAAAGCTCAATCATCTCAATGGAAGCTGAAGCATGAATCAATACCGAAATAAGCGCGCCAAGTTCGGTCGAATGTAAAAGTTTTGCTTACCGTTTTCTTCGATTACAGGGCCGTTGTGTCATGGGGTCCTGCCACAGGGTAAAACGGTCAATAAGGAATATTACCTACAAGTTTTGCGCAATTTGCGCTAAGCAATCTGCCAGAAGTGCCCGGATTTGTGTAAGAACAAAAATTGGCTCCTCCATCACGATAACGCCCCTGCTCACACATTGTTGCTTGTGCGCGACTTTTTGGCCAAAAACAACACACTTATGATGCCACAGCCACCATATTCCCCCAGATCTGGCCCCCTGTGATTTTTTCTTGTTCCTGAAACTGAAGAGACCCATGAAAGGACGACGCTACGCTACGATTGACGAGATAAAGACGGCATCGAAGAAGGAGCAGATAAAAAAAATGATTTTCTGAAGTGCTTCGAAGATTGCACAAAACGTTGGCACAAGTGCATAATATCTCACGAGGACTATTTTGAAGAGGACAAAACAGATATTAATGAATACATAAATAATTTAAAAAAAAGCACAAAATTCGCGATACTTTTTGAACACACCCCGTATATAGCAGCGCCAATCCTCTCTTTCATTTTTGATCCATCGGTAAAGGCATTTAAGGTGTTACTTCTCGGAACGAAGCCTTTGCACCATCCACCGTCTTCTCAAAACTTCCATCGTCTTCGTCAAAACTCTTCGCACCTCTCGCCCGGTCTGGTGTCAAAGAAGTTGTTGAGCCATTTTTTAAGGACCTCTTTGTTATCGAAGGCAACGCTCTTCATATTGTTTGACAGGGAGCGAAAAGTTGGTAGTCGGTCGGTGCACGGTCCATAGAATACGGCGGATGCTGAAGGACCCTTTCGCGGTCTTGAAGTGTGGCTGTGACGTCTTGTGCAACATGGGGTCTGACGTTGTCGTGAAGGGGTATGGTTTGACCATGTCGATCAGAATAGCCCCATTCACGCGGGCAATGTAGAGATCATTCTTGACAGTGGCATTCTTTTCGAGCATTTGCCAGTGCACCATGCCCCCCAGTCCCACTAAATACCTATCAAGATATTCTTAACTCTGAAGATTCGGCTTGACCCTTGGCTTTGGAGTATCTCTTGGAGCCATCCTTTCTTTGCACCATTTCTCATCTCCCGTGACGATTCGGTACAAAGAGCGCTGTTTATGGTCGCGTATTCCTTGATGGCGGGCGAGATGCTGAGAAGCAAATTGAAGACGACTTTGTTTTGTTTTGTTGAACTCGCGAGACTCCCAGACCCCCATTTTTTCGGTAAATCTTATAAGTGAAGGTGATTGAGAATCGTTTTATGATGGCAGTTAATTTTTTTCGCCAATTCAGGACTGATTTGGCGGCCGCTCTCCTGCAAAAGTGATTTGAGACGTTCTCTATCGAATACGTGTCACTGCGTCAAAGTCGCCATTTTTGAACTTTGCAAACTAAAGGGTGATTTTTTAAGAGCTATAGAAAATTGTCTCAAAAAAACACACGTTAAATTCAGAAAAATGCGTGAAATTTTTATTTAAATCGATAGTACAGTCCATATAAATTAATATTTGAAGATTATTTTATGCAAATGTTGAACGCGACTGCGCTTCAAATGGTCCATCCGCTTAGTCCAATTTTGGCATACTCTTTTCAATGTTTCGGCCGGTATCTCACATATAAATGCTTTAATGTTGTCTTCCAATGCGTTAATTGAAGCTGGCTTCTCTGAATAGACATGAGCTTTAACATAACCCCACAAAAAATAACCTAAAGGTGTTATATCGCACGATCTGGTTGGCCAATTGACAGGTCCCGAATGTGAAATAAAATGTTCACCGAACTCGCCTCTCAACAAGTCCATTGTTACGCGTGCTGTGTGGCATGTGGCACCGTCTTGCTGAAACCACATGTCCTGCAAGTCAAGCTCTTGCATTTTGGGCAAGAAAAAGTTGGATATCATTTCACGGTAGCGCTCACCATTCACAGCTACGTTACGATTCGCAGCATCTTTGAAGAAGTGCGGTCCAATGATACCTCCAGCCCATAAACCGCACCAAACTGTTACCTTTTCTGGATACATTGGTAGCTCTTGCAATTCTTCTGGCTGAACTTCACTCCAAAATCGACAATTCTGCTTATTCGATTAAACTGATCATAAAATGGAAGAAGCGCGCGATAAACTTTCTTGCATTTTTATAATAAAATACAATGTTTTGCAAGCGTTGTTCGTTTGTAAGACGATTCATGGTTAAATTATAGACCAAAAGGAAGATGTTTTACAATGAAACAAAACACGAAACGTGCGTCAGCTGTTTAAACTAACTGTTTAAAAAGATAATAGCTAAGAAATCACCCGTTATTTGCGTGCTGTAGACGCGCCTCTGATACCTTCTCCATACACGTCGCAAATGTTCTGGGCAGCTGTGGGTTTCGGCAGCTTTTTAACCTCGAAGAAGAGCAAAGAAAAGCAAGTGTCGAAAATGTTGATTTTTAGCTCCTCGGTATTACATTTCTAAGCCTCAAAACTAATAAAAAATTAAGTAACTCAAAAATACAATTAACATAGTAAACAAATCGTTGTGAAATAAAAGAAAATACAAAGACGCTTTGAACTTATTCCTCTACCCAATGGCATTTAAGAAAACTTCAATAAAGCTCATTTGTATCAATATAATATTAGCAATGTACTGGTGTTCCCTTCAAGCGTTCGTGACAAATTTCTCCAATTTTTAATATGCATACAGGGGTTGACTTACAATGACACCTCAGAGCGGCAAACCATTTTTGTAATACATTTTTTTTTTCAGGGCAAAAATGTGTTCGGCTGTTTGTTTTGGACTGCTGAGGGCCACGTCGACCGTTGTTAGCACTTACTGCGTCATGGTTTATGCCCACGGTGAGGGTTGAATGCCGTGAAGTAACACGGAATAAAACGTCGCTATGACATGACACGTTAACCTTTATGATGCCAAAGTTTTTTGCTGTATTTTAAATAATTTAAAAAGGTTATTGAATTATAAAGGTAATTATTTTAGACATGGCATGACAAAACGTTCGCTTCCCACAACAGGTGATTTAGCCAAAATATGTACGTAGATACATACGTTTCTACCCCAACTTTTGCTGCTGAAGCAGTAGCCATAATGGCATAAAAACAAACTGAAAACCAATTTATCGTTTCATGATAAGCTTACTTATCTAATTTATTTGCAAATTTGTGACAAAGCTATCTAAAAAAAATGTTCCTTTACAATGATAGTAACAAAAAAATTAAGACATTATTAACAGTATAACAAAGGGCATGGATAAAAAAAATTCTGACGAGGCGTTGACGTGTTTTCCATGTTTTTATATTCCTTAATGGCTAATACTATTACTGAAAAAAAGATCAGCACCAATAACTTTGCAACGATTTTATGACGTGTTCGCCTCCAACGTATACGCAACATATGCTGCGGATGTTCAAACATACCCGAGCTCAAAAGACCATGAGGGCGCAGTGCAAACCTCTTATAGAACAAACATGCCTGCACTGATGCAAAAACCTTCAGAGGTGTATCGTAGTTGGCTGGTCCCTATTTAAGCTAAGTCGTAGAGAGTTGTGAGATTTACAATTAAACCCAAGACTTGCAAGAGCTCGCAGGTATCGCCTAGGAATTTCAGGCTAATCAGTTTTTTGTCATTCCTGCTGAAGGCCTTTGAATTTTTCATTTACCGGCACGTAGTGAGTGAAATTTCTCGCTGATCTTTGTTGCGTGCCCCGCACCATTACTGTAAAGCCAGATCGGTGGAGTCTACCTAGCACACTATTGTTAAATATATAGAAGATCCCATTTCTCAGAAAGAGTCCAGTTGCCTCCTTGCTCATTATTGAAATGCTTCTACCAAAATAAATTACAAAATCTCTGGACGAACTAGCGGCCGGTACCGACCTTATCAGGTTTATCTATAAAATGCTTAGCGACGGAACGGTCGTGGTACAGTCCGGGAGTATCTTTCTACCGCCAGCGAGTGAGTAGAGACAGTCCGACAAGCGAGGTTCTGTCCCCATTACCTTACGTTGTAATTAGCGGCTCACTGGATGAACTGGGGGAAGGGACTGCAGGGTGATTGCCTACGCGAATGACGTACGACTTATTGATGCAAAGTTGTCTAAATGCAGTTGTCAAACGGGCCGCGTACTACGGCCTGTCGATGAATCCTCTCAGGACGGAGTTTTTTCTTATTTAGGAGTAGATACAAAATACTTCGTGCTCAACCCGCCTCAGTAGAGAGCGCTGCTTTGGATTTGCTTGAGACGGTGAGTATCTGTGACTAATCCTTGGTAGAAAACTAACGTGACAGATCAAGTTTGTGTAAGCTAATTTGAGTTCATCCCCGATTTAACTGATCAATGCGCAGCCCCGCTTGGGCCAAGCACCATTTTCTCCATTCAAAAGTGAGTGGGGTGGAGCATTTCAAGACAGACCTTGTGAATCTGTTCTCGGATGACTCGAAGTTTAACGGAAATTTTGATGGCAAAGGAGCTCAAATTCATTCCTAATGAGCAGTTGATGAACTGGATGAAGTAAACACTTCTTCCGAAAGCCAAGCGCCAAATAGTTCCCTGTGCTCGATGATGGTGCCCTTGAAATTAGTCGGGAAATACCTGACCTTCCCCACGACCGCATTCGCATACTGGCTCAAGCTCATATAGGAAACTTCGCAGGGGTATTTCAAGAAACCATTAGAAGGGCGAGTTAGCTAAAGAGGGGTGCCATGAGGTGGAAATGTGATAATTAGGGTTAGCTTGACTGATTGTGGTTTGCTCTTATTAAGATGAGCTTTGCGTCACCTTCAGCAGTAAGAGCATCAACTTCCAAGGTGACGGGATTTTTTTGACAACGCAGTCGATCTAGATAACTTCTAATGTATCGGTATACTCGATACAAAGAGCGCTGTTTATGATCGCGTGTTGCTCAATAGCGAACGCAATGCTGAAAAGCAATTTGAAGGCGACTTTGTTTGTGTTTTTCGTTGAGCTCGTGAGGCACCTAGGCACCCAATTTTTCGGTAAATCTTATTGAATAAAGGTCTTTGTGAATCGTAGTTCATTTTTTCCGCCAATCCACGACTGGTTTGGCGACTGAGTTGTGACCTTCTTCATCGAATTCGGAAGACCTTCCGCTACGGGACGTGTAATCGAAGTCACTCACCAAGTCGCCATTTTTGAACTTGGCGCACCATTACCGTGATGTAGAATCGTCTATGATACCTTCTCCATACACGCTGCAAATGTCCCGGGCTGCTTCGATTGCTTGGGCAGCTTTTTGACCTCGATGGAAAGCAAAGAAGAGCAGGTGTCGAAAATGTTGATTTTTGGATTTTTGCCTTCTGAGTATTCCATTTCTAAGCCTCGAAACTAATCAAAAATTAAATAACTCAGAAATAAAATCAACGTAGTTTTGTAGGGTAGAAAGGGTTCTATCGAATGAATGCTTACCCTTTGCCAAACAGCTAAAAAATCGTTGTAAAACAGAAGAAAATATAAAAACTATATGAACCTATTTCCCAACCCAATATTTATAATAATAATAAAGCTTGTAACAAATAGTTTTGCCCCTTTAAATTCAGAAGTGTTGAAAATTTTTTCAAAACATTGTGAGGAGTACATACATACATATATGTGCGTATAGTTCAATAAATATACAAAAGTATTATATATATGTTTTTTGTATTTTATTCCAAATTTACGCTTGCCTTGACTCAACTTGATTAAAAGTAAACAAACTTACACGCTAACCTTATAACTTAAATAAATCTGTATTGACTTTATGAAAATCACGAAAAACCTTTTAATTTGATCACAGATTTTGTATAGCAAAAGCCAACACAAAAGTTTACAACGAAATGAAATTATTAGATAAGAGTTTTAAAATATAAATTGTTATTTTAAGTATATATACGAGTACACACTACGAAATATTGCAACATTTTTGTAGCTTTGATTTAACAGTAAGAATTGAAGTGCTAAAAATAAACTCATACTTTCATAATACCTCCTATTTTGATTATCGTCGTATGCACCATCTTATCTGCAGACGTGCCACTGATGGCTATCACTGATGCTGCACTCTTAGGTATACAAATTTTCAATAACCAGTTTTGATTTTTTTCTTTTTTTATATTATAGCAACACCTCTAGTTCACTTTCATCCTGGATAGCTTCCACTTGTTTCGAGTGGTTATAGTTCGAATGGCTTTTGTAAATATTTGTAATACTGTTATTATTACTACTGCAAATACTGCTTTGGTGTTGAGAATCAAATGTTGTTAGATCTAAATATACATTGCAACTGGCATCATTGAGCGCCCGATCTTTGGTATGTGTGAGGCTATTGTGTGGTATGGCATTGTTCGACGTAGAAATTGCTGGAATTTTCGTTTGAGATACATTTCCTCCGTTGCTGCTTACTGCAACGCCATGCATGTTACTTCGTATACGTACGGATGAGTTGGGCAAACTGGTGGAACGTATCGAACTGGCCCGGGTATGCATAGATAGTGCACGCTCTTGCCCGTCTATTACTGTGTGAGTCCCACAGAGACAAGTGGCGAAACGTTTGTTGAATTCACGCTTAAATTTTTCCTGAAAAGTTTGAGAAAAAAGAAGTGGCATATTTCCATTAGAACTGCTGATATTCAAAGTGGTAATATGCGAGTTTTCCTTAAAAGTTATATTGGGGTTTCTATTAAAATGGGTAAATATAGCATAAAACCAGCTATATGTGAGGTAGTAAACTAATTAGTGGGGAGACAAAATTACCCTTACTCGTATAAAATACACTCTTAATATTAGCTTTAATACCTTCTATATCTTCTCTATTTCTTAATGCATTGCTCACAACAACTTCTAATGGTACTCACACTCACCAACGTACACATGAGCCCGTACGTCCGTATCAGCCGACACGATGAAACAGCGATCTACGATACTACGGAACGGAGAAAACACTTACTGTGGTGAGACAACATTTACATGGGGCGCTCATTTGAGTCATCGTGTCAGCTGATACGGGCGTACGTTTACGTTGGTGAGTGTTATGCTGGAAACAGTCACCGACGTAAACGCGGCCCCCTGTCAGCTGTTACGATCAAACTAATGAGAACCTCATGTAAGTGAAAAATTACTTCCTTCCGTATCGTAGTATCGTAGATTTTATCTCAGAATTTAAAAGAAAGCGCTACGAAGTTGGAGGAGGAACGTTTATCTTCGAGCAGGGCAATGACCCCAAGCACACATCCAATATTGTACGAGAGTGGCTGTTACACAATTTGCGAAAGCAGCTGAAAACACCGCCACAGTCCCCCGATATCAGCGCAATCGAATATTTATGGTAACATTTAAAACGGCAAATACGTAAACATCCGATTAGAAATAAGGAACAACTGAAAAACGTCCTTCAAGAGGAATGGAATAAAATACGACCAACTGGAAACTTGGTGAAATAAATGTTAACACGACTTAAAGCGATTGTAAAGTCTAATGGTTATCCCACCAAATACTAGGATTTGATTTTAATCATGTTTTTGATTTCACAAATTAATAATATGATGAACTGTATACTTACTTGTGAGACATGCATTTTTATAAAGTTTAATATAAAAAACTATAATTTGTTCCTTTTTAAAATTTAGTCATTATTTGGATTAAATATGACATTTGTATTTCATTCATGTAAATAAAACACAATTTTGTTATAACTTAAGTTGTTTGAAGGAATCGATTGGGGGGAAATTGAAAACGTGTCCGGTGTATACTTACTTCTGTTACGAACTGTATATTTTTTAGTAAGTAACTAAAGAATTTTTCTCACCGATAAATATTTTTTTATAAACAATTTAAGGTTGAAATTTTGGTCAAACATCGATTTGTTCTTTTGAGAAACCGCCATTTCGTCAAAAAAAAAAATGTTCTGCTTATTCCTTAGATTAATTACTAGATCTAACAGTACTTAAATGAAATCTGTTTGGTTTTTTAATTTCAGATGATCCAGTTTAGAGATATAGTGGTCACCGGAAAACGTCCTTTTTGAGAGGAGCTCCCGGAGATCAACTGCAGCTGCTTTCCAAATAAGTATTTTTACTAATACTAAGACTTAAAATACAGTTAAAAATAATTAATGCGTGTATAAATTTTTAGATCAATAAATATACAAGTTTTCTCAAAAAATATTCTCGAAAAGTTGCTTTTTTTCGGCCTTTTAACCGTATGTAACCCCTTAAAAAGCAACGATTTAAGTATAACAACAACAACGAAAATTTGACTAAATTTGCGTTTGATTGACAAACAATACTCGTATGAGATAGAAGTTGTTGTGAGCAATGCATTGAGAAAAGAGAGAGAAAGTAGTAAAACTAATATTAAGTGTGCGTTTATACGAATAAGTCTCACTGTATTTAGAAAAACAAATGGAAATTATTCCAGTAGGCAACTCTCAATTAGCAAAAATGGAATTGTAGGAGAGATAGTTAGTTAATTTTTCAACCAGTCGTGAATTCACCGCAACCCCATTTTATAAATAACTACGCACATTTTAGTACAAATCTTGCATGATTCAATTATAGAAGGTTAGGTAAGTAAACAGCTTTCTCGCTCCCTCTTCACATATCGCCTCCCTTATTTGAAAACGTGTTGCTTCTTTACAAAAAAAAGTACCTATTTCACAAAAAAAGTTTTGAATTGTAGTAAAAACTAAACTTTTGGTGCAAATTATTTGGTCGGCAACACCGTTTCCACTTTGACGCTTTGCTTTGTTATTATTCGTTGAAAATCTTTTATCTGTTTGTAAACATTCAAGTAAGTATAATTCAAGTAAAGCTAATTATTTTGTAAATTAATGTCGTTTTTCACTATTTAGGTCGATTATGTCTTACATATGGTGATAGTCGATTATTTGGAGTCGGCTTTCTGCTGCAGAAAACCACCGGTTTGTGAATTTTCATACATGTAAGTCCAGATCAGACATTTGTAAAAATTCTTATTAAACTTTTTCATTCATAGGTTTTTATAGCAGCGTTTTTGCAAATTTAACAGAGACCACCTTACATACAATACATAAACTACAGTTAGTCAGTTCTTTTAGAATTTTTGCTAATAAATTGTAATAAATAAAAAGTTTTTATTTGTAAGACTTCACAGACGAGCAATTGCTGCGGAAGGTGTGTGTTGAAGAGCTAGGTGGCCCAACTATTGTGGTTTTTAGAAACGAAAGCACGTATGCGCGTATTTCTACCATTGTCTCATGTGGTGCTACGGATAATTTCATGGGAGACATGGAGTGTGTTGTGTATGATGGTGCAAATACCTGTTTAACATGTGAAGGTCATTATGTGCCTAGTACTGCTACCTCTGAAATCAATTTGACTTCCGAACTGGCTATCCACGTCGATACCTTACTCCGTCTAGAACAATATGCTGTACGTAGATGTATGCGCAACACCTACACGAGCAAGTCCTCGAGCTTTAAGTCTACAATTACAGATAAGTTGTAATGATATATTTGTGAGTTATTTTTAAGTTTTTGGTTTACAGGTTTTTGATTTCTGCCTGAAGTAAGTGCAGCGTTCCAACACCTATACGAGCAAGTGCACCCAAATACCTCATATTTCCACTCCGATTCATTACTGAGACACGTGGTATTGATATACGTAAATTTACAAACCATCACAATTACTAAAAGTGGATTATATTACCAATATCTAAAATTTTTCGATGTATTAGTTTTAGTCTATATTAACACATTTTCCTATTAATATTAGGGACGCAAAGTATATTAAGGTAGACAAATTTTAAACTATAAACTAGTAAATTTGTAATTTTTATTGCAAACTATTTTAACTCTTCTAATTTCAATTTTTTTCTTACATTTAGAAATGATCGACTGAACTTCTGCTTTCGCAATGTCTTTACGGTAACATACTACATGTATCTAAATGTATTGTTCTGCACGAAATAAGAAAAAAAAATTAAACTTTCTGTTTCATCTCATTCCTGTCGATTAAGTATATTTTGACCTTTGGCGTATTAAAAGACTTGTACTATTGTAGTAAATTAAACACATTAAATTTCTTTATTATGACTATTTTTTGTTCTCTTCCACAAAATATACTCAAATCTATTGCAAGATTATATATATATATATATAATAGGCGCGTACACCCTTTTTGGGTGTTTGAACGAGCTCTTCCTCCTATTTGTGGTGTGCATCTTGATGTTATTCCACAAATGGAGGGACCTACAGTTTCAAGCCGACTCCGAACGCCAGAAAAAAAACACATACATAAGTAACATCACATAGTTCTGCGCACTCTTGTGTTAGATAAACATCGAAAATATTCTAAATAAATATTACATTTGTTTAAAGAAAAAACTATAATTTTTCTGTCGTTTTGTTTTAATGTAATATAGATTAAATAACCAATATACTAGTTTTTCTCTTATTACAGGACTAATTAGTTACTTTACGTACTTTTTTACTACCTTTAGGCAAAAAGGGGAAAACATTTTTCCCTTTTTACCATCCTCCGTAAATGCAGCCCTAAAATAAGGGAGTGTCAAAGCGCCCTTGTCACTACATACCTAACCTTCTATAATTGAATCATGCAAATCTTGCTCACAAAAAAAAAAAGTGTAATAATAAAACGGTTGCTCTCCATAAATCTATTTTCGTGCGCTTAGCAAAAGGGAAGCAAAACAAAATATGTAAATTATACGTAAAAATTTTCATTTTAGGCTACTTACGTTATAAATTCCATAAATGAATGGATTGTAGCAGCTATTACTCATCGCCAGCCAATCACAGCTAAACCAAATTATACTTATAAAATGGTATTCATTAATCTCCGGAAAGGTTACATAAAGAATGTTGTACAGCTGCAGAGGCAGCCAACAAAGACCGAATACGACCACAACGATTATCAGCATTTTTATGACCTTTGAAACATTAGAAAATAAAAACTAAATGGAAGTTCAGTTCAAATGCGAAAGGAAATGACCGACAAAACATATCGTAGAATGGGGAAAATAGGTAGTGATGGCAAAAAAATGAATTAATCGGTTAATGGAACCATATGATTAATTGCGGCGATCGATTATTAATTGCAATTAATAGAAATCAATTTCAAATAACCGATTATTAATCGATGTTTTCCAGGTAATATTAAAAAATCATAAAGACAAAAACATCACAGTTTACAATGTGTTAAAATTTGCGGGTTAATTGAAAGAATTTCTTAAATATTTATTGAACTTATACTCGTATTACATTGAAACTTATTTACTAAGGATTGAATTTAAAAGCAACAGTTTTGATAAACACTTGGTTATCAATCTATTGCGCTTTTCTGTAGCAGTGGCCCCTGCTTTTGAAAAAAGGCGCTCCGAAGGAACTGATGTTCCTATTAAGAAACAATACTTTTGTGAAAATGAGTAAAGCTTTGGATACACTGAGCTCATTTCATCCCAGGCGGTTACCACATCACGCTTCAATTCGAGGACCGGAGAATTTAAAAAGTAGCTTAACTCATCTTGTGGTTGCGTTAAGTCGTTCTCGTTTCTTTTCCGCTTGTGAGCCAAGGACTTATGGGGAGCCCATAAATCGAACTCGGTATCACCGGCGGAGGAAGTTTCACTTCCACCTCCAATGCTGTCTTCCATATGCTCGATTTCAGCCATTTCCCTTCTTATATATATGTCGCATAACTGTAGATAGAGCAATTGGATTTTGGAAATGGATTTTCTTAAAACGAGGATCCAGTAAAATAGATGCCGCCAATAAAAATGAGTGTTCCATTTCTCCAAATCGCCCATCAAATTGTTTTAAAATATTCGTTTTCAATTTATCTGCCGCCACAGATGTGCAAGAAATTTTCATTATTTGTTGGCGTACTCTTCTCCACTTATTTGAGTCGTCATCGCTTCACTTCTTCCTTGTTTTTTGTTGTAATCATCGGTGGTGCGTTAGAAAAGCTTATTAAAATTTGGCTGACATATTGAATCAACTGAATGAGGCGAGCAAGCATATAATATGTAGAATTCCACCTGGTTTTAACGTCCAAAATGAGTTTTGACTGTTTGCCTTCAGGAATTCCAGCAGATACTTGCAGTTGGCGCAAATTATCATTGGCTTTAACATGCCGTTTAAACCAAGTCACTATTGCTCTGCAGCTTGTGATGATATCGCTGACTTCAGGCGTATTTAATGAACTGTCATAAATTAAGCTAAGCGTATGCGCGAAACATGGAATATGGCGATTTTTCCCAAAAGTACTATAAATAGATTTAACGATATTAGCGCCATTATCAGTAACCACTGCAATAACATTGCTTTTGTTTATGGAAAATTCTGAAAGCGAACCTTTTAGTACTTCTGAGATGTTTGCAGCTGTATGGGCTTCAGTTAGTTTAAATACACCAATTGTTCCATAAAATTGTTTACTTTCAAACAAACCATGTACCGTCACACCGAGCATGCTGTTCATTTGAGTGTCAGTCCATATATCAGTAGTCAAACAGATATTAAACACATGCGATAACATCTTTTTAAATTTTTCCACTTCTCTATTATACATTTTTTCAATTTCTGCTTTTATTGTATTCCTGGTCGGAACTTTATAAAGCGGATATTGATGTTTCATCAACTGCAAGAACCCTTTCCCTGAAAAGGATACACATTAGACTGGCCGTAACTTTTTTTTGTGGAAATCCATAAATTTTCGGGTCTTAAAATATGAGGTTAGGAGTAATGAAAAACGGTGTAATTTTTTAACCCGATCCGATTATGCCTAACCGTGCCCATTTGATCCCAAAGTATGGACAATTTCAAAAAATCACAATTTTTACAAAATTTTTTTTGGTTTCCAATTTATATAATTTAATTTATTTTAATATGTATATATTTAATATATATATAATTTAACTTTATTTATATAATTTATTTTAATTTAATAAAATTTTAATTAAAGAATTGGATTGTCTATTTAATGAGAGATGTTTTGGTGTAAGACGGATACAATTGCCTGTAGTGCTCAACAACTTGCAGTAAGTACTGTTTGTCTTCTTCATTATAAGTAAGTGATCTGTTGTAGTCTGTGATCAATTTCAATGCTCTCTCTGCAGCGTCATTAACTACAGACAAATGCTGACAAATTCGTTTTCCCGCTATATAGTCTTCACTTTCTTGCCATGTTGAAGGATCTGATTCTAAAAAACTTGTTTCAATTCCTCAGCGGGTAAAGAATGTTTTAGTTCTTGATGAAATAAAATCATGTATATTCTTGCTGCCGTAAAGCGTTATTTCTGACATTGTTGCAACAACTCTCGTTGGAACAGCATCTTCCTTCTGGTTATCGCTAGTAATTGCTTCCACCATTTTTCGCTTAATATGTGAAGGAATTTGATCATCAAAAAATGAAAGGCCAACCGCCTCTTCCGACAAATACCATAAATGATTTTCAATTTTATGTAAAAAGGCATTGGATACATTCTTATCGAAATATACAATCACATCTTGAATGAGCTTAAGGTCATTTTGTGGAGCAGCTATTGGATCCACACAACGAAACCAATATGGAACGTAGATGCAGGTTAAAAAAATACAAACGCTTCTTAGACTCTCTATCTCTGAAGTCGTTAACACGAATTGCTCGCGAAACAGAAACATTTTGTAGCAATATAGGCACTTCGACATAAACCTTGCGTGTGATGTTGCACCAGGTGACCGTACTTGTGAAAAATTTGGTACGTCTTCCCCAACAAAGAGCAACGATAGTTGTAGTAATTCTTTATAATCGGCACGAGTGTGGTGACTATGTATTTAATGCAGTTAGACAAAAATTATTAAATATTTCCACTTCAGCCATTGTAAAGATTTTCCGAGCTTCATTTTCCGATATTCCACTTTTGAATCACTTAGAATTAATGTTTTTCTAGCTGTTAAAGAAACGATTGAATAAGGGAACTTCCGGTGCTGATGATTTGCCAAAATTTAGTTCGAACACTGCTTTGACTAGCAACTCACTAACATGGTGACGACAGGTGACGACTTTTTTCAAGCAAGAACGCTGCTCCATTATTAACTCCCTTATTAGCAGCTGTTGTATCAAATGATATAATTTCCACTAAATCATCGAGGTTCTACTTGCACAAAAAATTATGTATTTCTGCAGCTATTGCATCTCCCGTTGAACTTTCAATTTCTGGTACCCCCAGCAGTTTTTCCATATTTTCTCCCATAAATTGAATCCATTAATAATCTCTTGAGCTTGTCTGCGACGATAATCTCTCCTCATCGAATGTAATGTTGTTCGATTAAATCTTCCATTTTTATTGACGGCGTTCCATTAACACTTTGCATGGTATTTATGAAGGCAGCAACCGTTGCACTCACAAAATGCATGGCATCTCTTGTTGAGAGATTACATTTGTCCATGCATGCATTCTATCATCAATAAAATTAATTTTTCCTCAATTTGCCTTTTTCGGTAGTAAATTAATGTTACTTCCGTCTGTATCTTCGCCTTCATTCATATCTTTTGCTGCATTTTCTTCGCCAGTTGAAATATCCTTTTCAGCATCCTCGGTATCAGAGACTCCAAGAGCATAATTAGCTTCAAATGGGATCAAATATTAAAAAAAAGAACCAGTAAAGCTTAACTTTAATAAACTTACTATGAACTAAATGCATTTCAACGCGCTTTCTTTCTTCTTGCATTCTTTGCTCTTTGCGTTTTTCTCTTCCTGTGAGTACAGTATCGGCCCCATACATACTATCTGGACGTCCTCTATTTCTTTGGAGCAAAAGAAAGTCTTTATCTTCCTGCATTTTCATTATACCTAGGGCATCCATGGCTGCAATGTCAAATATGAAGTTTTCAATTTTATCCTTAAACTCTGCTTCATTTTTACGACACTTCTCGTTAGGAGTCTTGGAATGTTTTTGTAAATTTCTCCATTCCTCGTAAAGATTTTTAAGTTTTTTAATACAATTTTTTTCTTGCGCCGTGGGAATTTTAGCTTTTTTCCAAAACTCAATCGTGGCACCAATCGTGTATTTCATACTGCTTTCCAAAGTCAAGTTTTCGTGCCTCATTTTGTAAAACAATAATTGGAGCACCTGTTTCATTGATGGCAACTTGGCTCACAAATTAACACTTTCACATTCACCCACAAGAAATATTCTTTGCTCAGAACGTAATCTTGTTTTCTGAATGCCTGATAATGATTTTGAGCTCATTTTTTCACCAACTTATTACTTTTGTACTATTAAACGCATAAGACAGCTGAAACTGAATAAGAATGCAATGTCAAAGCCTACTAATTAAAATGTCGAGAAAAAAATGCACACTGAATAAGAATGCAATGTCAAAGCCTACTAATTCAAATGTCGAGTAAAAATTCAAAACTTTTAGCGTTTTCAGCGAACACAACAATTGATGAATTGTTTAGTGATCCCCCAAAGTGTTGATTATGAAACAAATTTTTATTTTTATTATTATAGTGAAGTGTGTAAAATTATTTAAAAAGTAGCTTTGCATAAAATTTAAAAATAATTATTTCATTTAGCAGCTGGCTCAACACACCGTTCATAAAACACAATTTCTATTACTCAACTGACGGTGACATATTTTCCACGTATCACTAATCAGTTATGTGTGCTAAAAGCGCCTTTTTTCAGGTGGCTTTCGCGATATAAATTGGGCCATACCGCAAAAAAGAGAAAAGATCATTAATTAAAATCGCATCACATCAATAAATATAAGATTCGAACAAAAAAATTGGAAACGAAAAAAAATTAGTAAAAATTGTGATTTTTTCAAATTTACCATACTTTGGGATAAAATGGGCACGGTTAGACATCATCTGATCGGGCTGAAAAAATATACCGTTCTTTATTGCATCTAACCTCATGTTTAACGACCCGAAAACATTTGGATTTTCAATTTTTATTTTTCTCCATACAAGCTGCGGCCAGTCTAATACACATCCATGTCTA
Source organism: Anastrepha obliqua (assembly GCF_027943255.1). Lineage (NCBI taxonomy): Eukaryota > Metazoa > Arthropoda > Insecta > Diptera > Tephritidae > Anastrepha > Anastrepha obliqua. Next base: position 17,251,500 of record NC_072894.1, read on the forward strand.
TGAGGAATCAGCAACAATGCAGAAATAATAGTCATATGAAAGAATACCGCCCACATGCGAAAATGGCAAATTGTCCATTACAACCATTTCCACTATTGCTCGCGTCAATTTCTGATGCTTCGTACCACCTGATGCAAAACTCTCTACATTTGAAAACACAGTGTTTATATAATATTTGGCTGATTGCTTCTTGGTGTAGGTTTTTGGCTCGTGCTTGGCAATTCATTGCTATCCTCTGTGACACAACTGGCTTCATACAATGCCTCATTGTTTCTCTGTAGTACACATTATACATTTAAGTTGCAATTAATTGATGGCGGAATTTTTAACATACTTTTAAGGCTTCAGCCTCCTTTGAGTTTTTCAACTGTAAGTGCTGCATCATATTTGTTGTGTTGTTGGATCACTGTAAAGTTTTGCAGCACAACTTACACCTTACATCTGTAGAACTCTCCTTTGAAAAATGCTTCCAAACATCACTTCGTATTGGGGGCATTTTCCTTTTTTTCGCTCGAATAAATCCTTGGATAATATAAGTTTTTGAAAAAAATTGTAAAAAGCGCTGCTGATGTGAAATGATTTTATTTTCTAGTGGCGTACATCTTTCGATTATTTTGGAAATAATCGATTTACATTGCAATTAATCAAAAGGGCTTTCACGATACAATTAAACTGACAAGTAAAGGAAAATAACCGATTAATATTAACCCTAGAGCACACACCCAGAAAATACCACGTAAACACACCCATGGGATACGTTTGTACCCGGGACCTTATTTTGCGGTTTTTTAATGCTTATTCAACCGATTTCTATGATTTTTTTTTAAATGTATATTTTAATATATAACAAGTATTTTGTCTTTTGTTTCATTCGAATATTCCTACTGGTTCCAGCGATATGGGCAAATAAAATCAGGACATGCAACAGTGGATTTTTGTTTTTGTTGTTGTCCTAATAAATGCAAAACAAAATAATATAATTTATAATAATATACTTGTAGAGTAACAACAAATACACATTTTGGTTTTTATTTCATTGAAATATTCTACCTGGTTCAAAAGATATGTGCAAAAAGGTCGCGCAAGGTATGGGTACGTAGCTAGCAAATACACTGGTATAACTGGTTTTTGTATTTTATATGCAGCTGCAAGGGTTGTTTTCACACGAGGTGTTGTTATAAATGCTGCCTGTTGATATTTTCATTATTGTTTTGGTGCTCAAAAGTGTAAGAAGTGAAAATATAAGTGAAAATAAATATAACTGAAACTATAAATAACTGGATACGAAATGACTTCAAGAAGAAACGAATATTTATTAAGTGCAGCATATAGAAGGTAAAAAATGTAAAATAAGCAACATATACTACTCATATACTAATTTTTTTTATTATGCAGGCTAACTGAGGAACAGCGAGAATCATATATACAATTTTTATTTGATGAAATTTGTGACGATGACGCTCCCTATGACTTTGACTCAGAAGATGAAGAAGAAATTCAATTCAATGACATTGAAATTGCTGATGACGATGCTGAAGTTTCGCAAAGTGCCGCAGAAGTATTACCTGATTATGCGGACTATGAGGATGATGAAGAAGGCGATGAAGAAGAAGAAGTAAAAGAAAATATTGAATTACCTGCTAGTGGCGAAAAATTTGTTGCACGTGATGGTACTGAGTGGATGAAAGAACCAAATGTAAGTCGTCAGGTACTCAGACAAAATATTATAAGAGAACGTTCTGGACCAGCTAGATGCACTGAAATGTTGTCAATAGAGCAAACATTCAAATGTTTCATGAACGTGAAAATGGCTGATATAATTATGCGCCATACAAATAAGTTAGCAAAAGAAACTTATAATGCTTACAACAATGCGCATCCGAACACAGCTCCTAAGTCATGGACGCCTGTGTCAATAAAAGAGCTGTATGCATTTTTTGGCATACTTATTATGACTGGTGCGAACCATAGCAATGGAGAACATGTTCGAGATTTATGGAGCGTCAAAAACTATCCTTTATATCGCGCTACAATGGGAGTCAACCGTTTCTGTTCGATATTGCGGTTCCTAAGATTTGACGATAAAAACACTCCTGCAACACGCTTACTAACTGATAAAGCAGCACTGATCAGTGAGTTGTGGACGATGATGAACAATAATCTTGCTGCACATTTCAAGCCCAGCTCATGCTTGACGATTGATGAACAATTATTTCCTTACCGTGGACGCACACGGTTTACGCAGTACATACCGTCAAAACCTGCTAAATATGGTGTCAAGGTTTGGTGGATTTGCGATGCCACAAATGCATATCCACTGCATGGACAAATATAATATATACTGGCCAAGCAGAAACTGGTAGGGAAACGAACCAAGGCGAACGAGTGGTGAAGGATTTGTCTGCCAAATACCAAGAAAGTGGCCGAAACATTACAATGGACAATTTTTTTACGATCTTGCCAGTTGCAGAACTGCTTCTCACCTGGAAACTCACGAACGTTGGAACTTTGCGCAAAAACAAATCATATATTCCTCAAGAAATGAAGCAGAACAAAAACAAGACAATTGGTTCAACGACATTTGGTTTCAAAAATAATGTGACAATGTGCTCTTATGTTCCCAAAAAAAATAAAGCAGTAATTTTGTTTTCGACCATGCATAATGATGCTGAAATAGCTGACAGTGGGAAACCTGAAATAATTGAATATTATAATCGTACCAAAGGTGGTGTTGATCGAATGGACCAAATGTTTGCGGAATATCCAACACAAAGACAAACAAAACGATGGCCACTAGCGATGTTCTTCAACATGTTGGACATTACAGCTTGAGCTACGATTTGAATAACCCTATGTTGCCTTGGAGAACAAACAACAAGCGTAAGCAGATCCTGCGCAGCTTGGCTGAAGCATTGTGTATGCCCATTATTGAAGCCAGAGCCATAAATCGTCAAGTGACGCGAAATTTTTCGACTAAAATTTCGATTGAAGCATATTTCAACCGACCGCTGGAATCAATGGTGTCAACAGCAGCATCAACATCTGCCGCAGCGCGCACGCCAAAACCTGTGTCCGGATCTTGCTATTTATGTTACGCACAAGAGGAAAAACGCCGTAGAAAAACCAGAAAGCTGTGCGCCAAATGTGAGAAGCCAATGTGTCTTGAACATTCGGTCACATCAACAAATTGCTCTATTTGCCATGATTTTCCTTAGATGTAAGATGCATTTTTATAATTTTTATAATAAAAGTCAATAATATAATGTGTGAAATGAATATTTTTAATTTTTCAAATAAAAAAATTAAATTAAATATGTTTTTTTTTTTGATTATTATGAGGATTTTTACTATTGGGGCACAAACGTATCCCGGGTGTGTGTTTACGTATATAATGTGTTTGGAAGGCTGTAGCTCCTGAACCATGGTTTGAATTTGAACTCAAAACTAAATAATCTTCCTAGATCCGAAGATAGCGGTATAGAGGTATAGCGGTTCAAAAGTTACAACACTTCAAAGTTGAAGTGGATACATTTGTACCCGGGTGTGTGTTCTAGGGTTAATTGCTCGATTAATCGTGCCATCACTAAAAATAGGTAAAAATCACAATTAAACACATGTGGTTAGGAGCATAAGTAAATATATATGTATTAGGCCGGGTCGATTTGTGGGGAGGCAAAAAAATCGCCCATTGCTCTGTGAAAATCATATTCTAGGGATCAAAATAAGAAACTTTGCCGAAGGAACCATACCTCTAAAACGAATTCTGATGTCCCCCAATTTGGGTCGAACTTTTAAGCTTCTTTTCTATAACTCACTTAAATTAATTTCTTCATTTACATATGTTCTGACTAAATAAATTTCTTAAAAGAAAAAATAGATATTATTATAAATAAATAATAAATATTATTACATAATAAATAAATAAAAATAAAGAAAAAACATAGCCATTATCTGATTTTTTCATGTAAAGACCAAAAATGGTGATATTTTTGAATTGGGGGACATCAGAATTCGTTTCAGAGGTATGGTTCCTTCGGCAAAGTTTCTTATTTTGGTCCCTAGAATACGATTTTCACAGAGCAATGAGCGATTTTTAAATCGACCAGCCCTAATATGTTTGTATTGGGTGCAGAATAAGTTGGTGGCGTTTTTATATTTTCTTTTAATTTACAACGATTTGTTTGCTGTTTGGAAAAGGGTAAGTGTTCATTCGTTAGAACTCTTTCTGCTTTCTGCTCTACAAAACTCCGTTAATTGAATTTTTGAGTAATTGAATTTTTTATTTAATTTAGAAATGGAGTACCCAAGAGGCAAAACTCAACATTTTCCACACCTGCTCTCTCTCTCTCTTCTTTGGTTTTCATCGAGTTCAGAAAGATGCTGAAGCTACCGAAGTAGCCGGGGACATTTGCGACGTGTATGGGGAAGCTGTCATAGGCGAGCCTGAAGCAGGAAATGGTTTGCAAAGTTCAAACATGGCGACTTCGACGCCGATGACACGTCCCACAGCGGAAAGCCTTCTGAATTCTGAATGAAGAACGTCTCAAATTACTTTTGAAGGAGAACGGTCGCCAAACCAGTCGTAAATTGGCGGAAAGAATGAACTGCGATCATAAAACGATTCTCAACCACTTTCATTCAATGGGACTTACCGAAAAATTGAGAGCCTGGGTGCCCCGCGAGCTTAACAAAAAACACAAAAGAAAGTCGCCTCAAATTTTTTCTCAGCATCTTGCTCGGCATCGAGCAACACGCGATGATAAACAACGCCTTTTGTACCAAATCGTCATGGGAGATGAGAAATGGTGCCTATACTCGTACCTCAATATAAAGTAAAGAAAGTAATGGATGGCTCCAAGAGATAGCCAAGACGAATCTTCATCCAAAGAAGATTATGAGATGGGCTTGGTGGGACTGGGAGAGCTAGGTGTACTGCGAAATGAAATAAAAGAATTCCACAGTCAACAAGGAACTCTACATTGCCCAGCTACACCGCACGAATGAGGCTACTCGAAGGCCGCCGATTACCATCCTTTCCGGTCCCTGTGAAGGGAGCGCTGCACCGTATGAAGGGCGTTACCTTCGATAATAAAAAGGTTCTTAAAAACTGGCTCAGCAACTGCTTTGACACCACACCAGGCGATTATTGGCGGAATGGCATCAACAAATTGCTCGAGAGGTGGGAAGAGGTTGTAAACAGCAACGGCGATTATATAATTGATTAACTTATTGATACAATTATTATTTTTTGATTAAATAAAAGTCTTCGCTACAAACGCTACGAACTTATTCCCCAACCTAAAAAATAAGTAAATAAATGAGTGAACTCAGGATTATGGAATGCATCGAGTTCTGCTCGTTCTGCCGCGTTTAGGAATCAATTAAATACACTTTACTATATTTTCATTAGCAAAATGAGCACTGAACCGGAGCCACTTATTTATTATCTTCGAAGCAAAACAATGTCTGTTTGTTGTTAATATAAGTAAAGTAAATATAGCAAAACATCAGTATGTTCCAATGGGCGAATAGCAAAACAGAAAGAAAAAAAGAAAAAAAAGTGGCAATCTTAATAGAGTATGAAGAAATCGATGCATTGCTGGTGTGGTGTGATTATATTATATATATGTATGTATGTAGGCACTTATATATTCTGTCAAAAATTACCAGGATTTAGCCAATGAAATATAAAATATTTTTTATTCACTCATATTGTTGGTATTGTCTTAAAGTAGCTTACGAAGTAATTGATTTATGCCGACGATGAAATCAATCATTAAACAATTTTTCAAGCGCGTTTTCTTGCCTTGAATTCTCTTAAATGTCTTCTATCTCCGAAAGTTCAGCTGCGATTAATGGTGCTGTACCTTAGCCCTAACTGTATCCATAGCAATCAGTTGCGCCGCTCACGCATATGGGCATCACTGTGAACTGTGATTGGTGCCGCACCATAACGCTGTAACCATAGTCGTGGCCTTAGCCGTATCTATTGAAATTTGGTTTTTCCCAGTAACCGTAAGCAGCTGTGAAATTCTTAAAATTTGTTTTGATAGCGATAAACAATTTTATATTAGAAATAAATGGCGAAAAATTAATTAACTTAGTGCAAAATTATCCGTGTTTTTATGACAAAATGCAAATGTTGTCAATAATTCTACTTCAATATCAGCTGTTTAGGGTTACGGCATGACTAATCGACAATTTCTGAAGTTTTGCGGTTATGGTTATGGTTACGGCAATAACGCTATGGCTACGGTACTACTTAGTTTCAGCTTTAACCGGAGCCATGTCAGTTGCATTCGATGACTGTTCGATGATATGCGTTGAGTTCTTGGCTAGAAACTCTCAAGGATGATGGATTACAAAGCAAATTTGTGAGAGATACTTCGAAACTAGGGAAGGATAAAATATTACTAGGTTTAGCCAATAACTGTGATGAAAACCAAACTTCGGCTATTATGAGACGGGGTGATTCGCCAGCCGAATTACGCACGATCATTTCATATGAGTTCACACACTCGTCCAATCATGGCGTCGTTCAGACGACAACGAAAAGAGATTGTATTAATTTTTTCGGTATACCTATCACTAACAAACTCTTAGATTATTTTTCGTAAACAAACCGATTAACTACCCCTGCTACGTTAGCCTATCAACTGATTCTGTCAAATTCCCTGAAAGCCGTCTAACGGTCTGATATTGTCCACACCCATGGTGATAAGATTTTTAGAGGTGTACTGCCTAGCAGACCGTTATTCGGCTCGAAGCGAATTTGACAGATATGCCGACGTCATTCGTTTTGTGTTTCACTAAGCTAAAGCTAAATTTTGTGAAACACAAAACGAACGAAAGTTCCCATCAGAACATTTTTTTCACCATATCTAACGAGCAAACCTGGTATCTATTATCCTTGGGTCACACCATTAAAATTCTTTTCACCATTGCCACTAGAGATTCGGCAGCAGAATTCTGTCCGCTCATTTCGTACGTATTCACGCAGTCGTTCAATGAGTCGTTGTGCAGATAGCAACGAAGTAAGCTCGGACTAGGTCCTTTTTTATTTTTTCAACGTATATCACCAACACAACCTCAGTATTTTGGTAAGCAAACTGCCATGACAACCCGCGTGACGTAAGCAAATCAGCTAATTTCTTCAAATGCGCTGAGAGTCGGTTAACGGTCTGGCATTGGCCACACCTCTGCATTTCCACACCATGAAAACTCGCTTTGCGAAGTGGCGCATCAAGGTGATGTAAATGCACGAATTATTTGTCTATAAATCTGGCTTTCCTCGATGAGTTGCTATGTTAACTGCGGAATAATATTATTTCTTTCAGGTGGTGTTCTTTAATTTCGGTTATCTTTTGAAGCTTACCATTTAACTTACCAAATTCCAGCTTTTTTGACAGAATATCTTTGCATAAAAGTGGCTATTTTTTCATGCTTTAATAATAATTATTAATTAATGACTATTTTTATTATTTTAAAGGTGAAGAAATGAAAGTTTGTATAAGCGAAAATGCGCTCCGATATGTAAATTTATACAAATAGCAATTTCCACTATGCCAGGCTTACCTTCTTTTTGTTCCGCAAAAGTGTTATATCGCGCGTATCCTGTGCATTGCCAGGCGCCCGCGTACCCCACAACTTCACAGCCATTTGTATGTAAACAAAACTGATGACGCAAAATGGTACCAAATATTGCATAAACACCAACGCATAGCGATACGTTTGTAATTGTGCCTCGGAGAGATTTTTATTCATGCAAAACGGTCGTGTAATGTTGAATACTTTTCCGTTTTCTAGGAAACATCAGCAAATAGAAAATTAAGAAATAGCAGTGCCTAGATTCGGTACGGACCGAATTTTATATACCCGCGCACATTTTCGTATAATTCAATTTGGACTGGCTGTTAAGTTCTGAAATAAAACGAACTCATAGATAGCGCCAGGCATAGCTGGCAACTTCAGATGAGCGGACGGATACTCGTATTGGGAGTGGAAACACCATAGAGTGAGAGTGATTTTTATTTACTCGTAATAATATTTACATACTTACATAAGCTCTTCGGAAGCGCTATAATATCACTAAACTGGAGAGAGTGCAAAAGACTGCTTATATTGGCATCACCGGAACACGTAGAACTTGTCCCAGTGCAGCCCTCAATGTCGTTTTGGCCTTACTTCCCATCGACTTTTACGTTATTCACATCGCGCAATCTGATTAAAGTAGGTTGGCCTCTGGAGGCAATCTCTCCCTGGAGTTTGAGGGTCGGGCTAGGGAAATCATTCCAAATAGGCTGGATTGGATCGAGGGAAAAATTTGCACCTAAACTTGCACCTCTGTTTTCACTGACGGCTTAAAGATCGAATCGAGAGTCAGAGCAGGGGTTTTCTCTAAATGAGCCAGCCAATTTATCTATCTCCTTTAGACTGCGAAACTGCTAGTGTTTTTCAAGCAGACGTTTTTGCGGTCCTGCAAGCATGCAAAATGTTTAGGGAATATGGGAGCGGGAGAGATATTAGCATTTTTTTCGATAGTCAAGTCACGATCTTAGCTCTGACGACGTCATAGTGTAGATTCAAATTAGTCAACTTCTGTAAGGAGTAGATGAAATCTCATGGGTTTGCAGGTAAGATTTCTCTGATCTGGGTTCCAAGACAAAGAAATGAAATTCCTGATAATCTTGCCAGGAAGGGATCGACTGAATTGGCCTCAGGGATCTCCTACCCGATCATCGGCATCCTCCTGACAGTTGTTAAAGGGGTTAGGTGAAATGGCTGACCTTGCGAAGGGTCCACTTGAAAAAAAAAAATTAAAATTTGTCCGCTGTGATACCATACAGGGGGAGAGGAGGGGAACAGGAAAGGGAGAGGAACCAGGCAGAATCTTGGACTTGGATCAGAGGATACGCGGATCACGACCAACGAGTGTGTTAACCGCTTCATTCACTTTGCACGTGTGCGCACTAGCCCACTTGACGCAAGGCCCATCTTTCCAGTAGCAGACCCTCTACGTTAAAGGGGAATTGCACAAATAATTTCTCGGGAAAGCGTAGAAAAGAAGGAACTCGATTTCTTCATGTGCTTCGAAAACCCATTGACCCCAGTACAACAGGGCAGCAACAGGACTTAGAAAACCCTGGCCACTCCACGCTATTCAATTTTCAAGCTCGTATCTGTATTTACCGGTCACTGAACAATCGGTACACACGCGGAAAAGCTAGATTTACCATTTAACGCTCATTACAGAAGCTGTAGGGACCTTTAAGAGGAGGAGGCTGTTGTTCAAGAATTCACCTTCTGTTATCAAATGTTCACCTGCCCATTTTTTCAAAATTTTACTTGGGCCATATTGAGCTCATTATCTGTACAAGATTTTAGTAATTTTGTTTCATTTATAACATAAATAACACAATTTTTTTCATTCGTAAATAACCGTTACATGGAATGTGGGTATGGCTGCTAACCGATTTCGTCCATTTTCAATGGACCCAAAGCATTGCATTTAAACATTTATGAGTTTTTGGTAAATATTGCATAACGCGTATGCCTATGTCTGGCTCGATTTCTCTGTTCTGTCACATACATGCAACTGTGAACAAATACATATTAGCCAAGTGCAAAAGTGCGTGCGGGTATAAAAATTCATTTAATAATAATTCTTTACCTCGGTAACGTTCGTGCTCTAATTCCACACGGAAGGCTATGGCACACGGCGTAGCAAAAATGAACGCTACTAGCCAAATACCAACAAGTATTAATTTGGACATAAGCTTTGTAGGACGAGTTCTGAAAAATAAGAATTTTGAATTATGAAAAGAAAAGTGGTAGTGTAATTTTTACTTAGTTTGCCTACACAAAGTAAGAACGTAAAATGTTCCCATTATTTTCACAATGGTTTGCGTTGGTGGTTTTTAAACAGAAAACACTTAAATTATCAAAGCTTAAATTTACATAGAGAAAGTTTTAATAAATACACCAAATTGAGATATTATAAAATATTTAAATATTAAATTAATATTCGCAAAACACTTAAAATCAACATTGTTGAAGAAGTTTGAAGTCATCTTTTTTCCTTTGAATGTAAGTTTTGCGGTTCCATAAGAAAAACACAATTTTATGGTTTGAAATGCATAGATGAGTCCCTCTCTTTAACATAACTAGCGAAAACCCGCCCGTTCCCCTGGTCGTCTTTAAAAAAATCTAGATTAATTAATTAAATTAAGCCGAAAAATACTGTGTGTTTTTTATAAAAATTCTCGCGCATGAATAGTAATGAAAGAAGTTTTAAATAGTAGTAGCAATTAATGTTGGATGATGATTAACGTTGATGATGATTAACGTTTGATGATGATTAACGTTTGATGTGATTTACTTTATTACTTTTTTTATTGTAATGCTCTTTGGTATACAATTTTCTTCGTTTTTCCATGCGTTGTTGAATAAATGAACAATACCGATGGCTTACCAACTCTTGAGCATGAAACATAAAGTTGGTCATGAGAAAAACATGGGTATTCTAAATCAATACCACAAATTGATAAAGTTTGGCCTTGTGACTTATTAATAGTAATCGCGAATGCAAGGGATAAAAATCGATTTTTTTTTTGCATGTTATTGTAGTAAAACATTTCAAAAATACCGTGTTAAAATTTTAAGTCAATCCGAGCAAAACTTTTTAAGTTATAGAGCATAAAGCCGAGCCGCCTCAAACATCTGCCGAGACGCAGCAGTTGCGCGCGTAGTCCGTTACAAACTTTAAACGCGGTTTTCTCGAACCTTTTTTTTTAAAGTGCGTAGTCATGGGCATTTGAAAACTACTCAACCGATCCTTTTGAAATTTTGCACACATATTTTGCATATAAACCCCCCCCCCCCCCCCCAACGTTTTTTCTCGCCATTTTTTTTTATATTAAGGTGGTTTTACACCTACAAAATGGCGGCATTTTTTCGTCAAAAATCACTTTTTGCTTCAAACGACTACCAAATGGCTGAAAATGAAAATAAATCGTCAAAATAAACGTTGGGGGGAAGTTTAACTCATACTTTAACTAAATTATTCGATTTTTTTAATTTCAGATGATTCTACGCTGAGATATGCTGACTACTGCAAAATGTATTTTTGAAAAGACGTCTACGGAAATGTGCTCTCATTCGCTCATTTTGCAATATTTTTACATGAAAATTTTATCAAATATTCTTGAAATGTTACTTTATAATATGCAATAACTTTTATTAAACTGACTTGAACCGTTTCGCTACAATAAATTAATGAAAAAGTGTTTTTTTTTTAGCGTTTATCCCTTACCCCCCCTTAAGCCAGTTAAATTATCGACAGGAACTTTGCCATTTCCAATATCCAATAATTGCTGTGAAAATTCAGCAGCTGATGGATCAGTTTGCATTAGAACACGTACATTTGTAGTTAGTTTGAGTGTTTGAACATGTCTCCATAAATATGATGATTTCAAATATGCAGCCAATTCATCTGCTACAGTTGCTTGAGGAGTAACAGGCAGTGTTTGTCTAAAATCACCTGCCAGCAGCACTAAGGCACTACCAAACATTTCATTTTTACTACGTAAATCTCGTAATGTCCTATCAAGAGCTTCCAGTGACTTTTTATGTGCCATCGTGCACTCATCCCATACAATTACATGTGCGAAAAGCGGAGAAGGAGAAGAGAACTGTTCTATTCCCCTCCGCTTTAACGCAGCTATGTGTTCAGGTGCAAATGACTTTTTTGCGTGAAGTCTGATATAAAATAAGTTCTATTTACTCTTTTTAAATTTATATAAACTTTTCCAGGCGAAGTAAAAAAACTGACATATATTTGCTTCAACCGTATATTTGTGAGTACACAGGTAATACGTAAATATATGAATGATATAGGTAATATCTCATATTAGCATAACCTTTCTACAAAAAATTAAGGAAACGATCACTAATCACGCCGGCAATGATACAATGAATTTTTCACTATAACTGACTTCAGATTAACGTTTATATAATAATCGTATATGTAACATTTTAACATTTTTTTAGAATTTTTTTTTTAATTTTTAATAATGAGTGGTCTTCCTCTTTCTCTTCCTCTTCCTCTTCCTGTAGCTATTCCTTTTCCTCTTCCATCTCCAGCTCCATCTCCTTTCATTATCCCGGAAACGGGCAGTAAAAATTACTTCACTTAAAAGCTTTCATCAACAGCTTCCATCTGATACCCATATTGTACAAACACATCCAAGGGTACCTTGGTCCACCTTTTCGGCTATATCTCGAGACCCTGGTCACTCAGAGATCTAAAAAATACTCTGTATTAAAGCACTCATCAGTAGCTTTGATTTGATACTTCTTCTTCTTCTTAGCCTCACAGTCCGTGGTGGACCATAGCTTCATCAACAATTTTTCTCCACTTTATTCTATCCATGGCTACATCTCTCCAGTTGTGTACGTTCATTTGCTTAAGATCTGATTCGACGTCATCTAACCATCGCTTTCGTGGGCGTCCTCTTTTTCTTCCTCCAATTGGTGTTAAAATAAAAGCTTTCCTAGCATTTCGCTCTTTCGGCATGCGCAGTACGTGCCCAATCCATCTAATTCGTTGGGCTTTGATAAAACGTATTATATTTTGTCCTTGAACGATTTCTTCGATTTCATTATTGTAGCGAATGCGGTAGCTGCCATCTATTGTTGCAACCGGACCATATATTTTCCTTATGATACGTCTTTCGAAGCACATCAGCTGATGAATGTCATTTGTTTTCAGCGTCCATATTTCTGCACCATATGTAAGGACGGGTCGTATCAGTACTTTGTACATTCTTATTTTCTGTGCTCTGGACAAATCTTTTGATTTAAATAGTTTTATGTTAACGTAGTAGGCGTTATTTGCAGCTTGGATTCTGTCGTTAATAGCTATCGCCGAATCTTTATCTGCTGATAGTTTAAAACCCAAGTATTTAAATTCAGTGATATTTTCGAAAGCAAAGTTGTTAATACTTAGGTCATCGCGTGTCGTGTTGTTGACTGACCGAATCATGTATTTGGTTTTCTCGGTATTTACGTGTAGTCCCAGAGCTTTTGCATCTTTATCAATACATTTAAAGACGCGTATAAGAGTGTTTCTATCTTTAGCCATAATAAGAATATCATCTGCGTAGGCACATATCTGAAAATCATTATTAAATAATGTTCCATTCGTGTTTATTTCTTTAACAGTCGTGTGTAGCATTAAATTGAATACTAAACATGACAATGCGTCTCCTTGTTTTACTCCGGATATGATTTCGAATGGGTCTGACAGGCTTCCTTGCACCAGTACTTTACTTGTTGTGTTCGACAATGTACAGAGAATCAAATTAATTAACTTCAGAGGTATTCCAATTTTCTGAAAGCAGTATTTTATCCGTTTTCTATTTATACTGTCAAATGCCTGTTTGAAGTCAACAAAGAGGCAAAATATATCAATTTTATATTCGTAAAACTTTTCGAATATCTGGTGGACAGTAAAACCTTGATCAATCGTTGAGCGGTTGTTTCTAAAACCACATTGGTAATCGTCTAGGATGTTCTCAGCATAAATATTCAGCCTTTCAAATAGAATGTTTGTAAATACTTTATAACCTGTATTAAGTAAAGATATGCCTCTGTAATTTTGGCATTCAGTTTTATGTCCTTTTTTGTGTATAGGTACTATTATGCTTGATGCCCATCCAGTGGGTATTTCATTTGAATGCCATATTTGGCTTACTAAGGTAAATATTTGTTTATGTAGTTCATGTCCGCCATATTTCAGAAGTTCTGCGGGTATTCCATCTTCACCACAGCTTTTATGGTTTTTAAGTTTTCTTATAGCCAATAGTACTTCGTCAAAGCTAGGTTCTTCAACATAGATTTCGGCCGTATGTACTACTTGTTCCTCCTTACTTGTATTATCGTGGTTTTCTTTGTTAAGTAGTTCGTTGAAATATTCTTTCCATCTATCTATTACTTGCTGTTTTTCGCTGATTATGGAACCATCCTTTGCTTTGCATATATTTGTTCGAGGTTGAAATGTTTTAGTCTGTTTTTTGATGTTCTGATACATAGCTCTGACATTTTTGTTTCTAAAATCGCTTTCAATTTGTTCAATTTGCCGCTTCATGTAGGTTTTTTTCTTTTTTCGCATTATTTTCTTAGCTTCTTTTCTTTTGTTTACATAATATAATCTATTTGTACGTGTGTTTCTTTCCATATATTTTATTCTAGCTTCCTTTTTCGCATAATTAGCTACTCTGCATTCCTCATCATACCATTCGTTCATTACTGATCTCTTCTCTCCAATAGTATTCTTTGCGGATTTTATGATTGTAGCTTTCAGTTTATTCCATTGATCTTCAATATCTAATTCAGTTGAGTCATTATTTGTGCTATTTTCATTAAATAAAATGTTTTCAATCGCATATTTGTACTTTGCTTTCATATCTTCATTATTTATAAGTTCATCTGTATTCCACTTTAATTTTTTATAGCCTTTGTTGTCATTTACTATTGAAATTCGTTGTCGTAACTTAGCTACCACGAGATAGTGATCTGTGTCGCAGCAAGCGCCTCTATATGATCTCACATCTATGACTGATGTAGCATGTCTTTTGTCAGCAAGTATATGATCGATCTGATTTGATACCCACAATGTAAAAACACATGCTAGGGTTACCCGGGTCCGCGTTTTGGCCTTCGACAGCGCCACCTGGTGGCAAGTGGAATCAATAAGCATATTATACTAACCTTCTCCGTAGAAAAATATATATATATTACCAAATTTCATAATAATCGGGGCAGACACACACGACCAAAATGTATTCAATTCTAATGAATGCTATGTGCGGTACAAAAAATACGTGCGGCAAATTGCAAAAACAAACTCACTTAACCGACGCACCGCACACACACGCGTCATCGGATTTCAACCAAACTTCACAGAAACCTTTGCCAAAGCAACACCAACAATGTGTGAAACTTTCATTGTTTTCCTTATACGCGTTGCTGAGATTACCCCGGAGAAATGCACACTTTTTTTCGGCTTAATTTTTATATATATAGATACTCAAACTTTTCACGAAAATCCTCGTAGCAGAAATAAATAGAACCAGGTTCAATGACGAGTAGCAAGGATTTCGTCAAAATCGATCAACAATTGACGCCGCTCGACAGACAAACCGCTCAAAAAGCGATTAATACATTTCTTCCGCCGGATGTGTTAAATCAACTAAGAAGGCGAAAAATTGGCAGGCGAAGAGTCAGAATAATACAAGTTGAAGTCCAAAATAAACAAAACTGTGAGGGGAACTTCGGCTGTCACGTCACGGGGCGATTTACCGGGCGAATTACGCACGATTATTTCAGAAATATTCACACACTCGTCCAATCAGTCGCCGTTCAGACGGCAACGAAGTTAGATTCATTAATTTGTTTTGGTATATCACTAATACGTTCTTAGTTTTTTCGTAAACGAACCGTTTCATTACCCCTACTACGTCAGCCTATCAACTGATTCTCTCCTATTCGCTGAAAGCCGTATAACGGTCCGATATTGGTCACACCATCAAAAATCTTTTCACCATTGGCACTAGGAACCCGGCAACAGAATTCTGTCCATTTCGTACTCGTCCAATGAGTCCTTCTTCTTCTTCGCATATCATCAACACAATCTCAGTTTTTTGATTAGCAAACCGTCGATTAGCCGTCACAGCCGCACTCCGCTACCCCTCCATACCATGGAAACTTGTTCCCATGGATCGTTTTGTGAAATGGCGCCATATCGTGATGTAAAGGCATGAGCTATTTTTCTATAAATCTGGCCGGCATCATAAAAATGTTCTTTATGGCGCCAACTGTTTAGTGAGTTTGAGCGTTGGAAGCTACATCTCTAGCTGACTTCCAATGAAGGTTTGGTGACATTCGGTTCAGTGGACGCGAAGTTATTGCATCTAAAGTGTCAATAAGTTTGTGACATCGGTACAAAAATGAGTTTCGAATAAAGAGCTAACATTAAATTTTGTTTTAAAATCGGTAAAAAGTTAACCGAAACATTTTAATTGATGAAAAAAGTTTATGGCGATGATTACCTATCTCGTGCCAGAATTCATGAGTGGTTTACACTTTTCAGAGATGGTTGTGAAGCCATAAATGACAAAGATCATAAGGGCCGCCCAAAATCCGTAATCGCCGAAAACTCCATCGAAATTGTTTGTAAATTTATCAAAAATGAACCGAAATCATCGTTAAAACTCATGGAATCGGAGTTGAATATCTCCATAACATCGATCTATCGCATTCGAGCTGATCATTTGGGCTTACGAAAGGTCTGTGCACATTTCATTCCGCACAACTTAACTGAGCACCGAAAATTGCTCAGAATTCAATATTCGAAAGACCTCATTAGAGAGGCGAGAAAAGACGAGAACTTCCTTTACAACATTGGAACTGGTGATTAAAAGTAGTGTTTCCAACATGAACCTGAAACTAAGCGTCAAAGTAATGGAAGGCCCCAGACGAGCCACCAACCAAAAAACCCCGTTTTAAGAAGTCAAAACTCCAGTCGATGCTCATTTGTTTTTACGATTCCAAGGGAATTGTTCACAAGGAGTTCGTGCCAATGGACCAAACCGTCAATGTAATTTTCTATCTTGGCATTTTGAAGCATCTTTTGAAAAGGAAAACGTTTTGCGTCCGTAGAGGCCATCCAAGGGCTTGTACCAACGGCTTGGCGTCAAATCCTGCATTCCAGTCTTGTTTACTTTGGACTACACCTTGTGTTAGCCGCTTCAAGTAACTGATGAAATTCACCAGATTTGTGATACATAAACTCGTAATATCCGCAGGTGTAGCAAACAAGTGTGAGCCCAGAAGGTGCTGAGTTGAGTTTCTTCTCATCCTCCAGACTACTGCAGCAGCAAGGACTTAAAGCAATCCCAAGTCTCACCGCATGTACACCGAATGGATAATGTCCGATAAAGATACCCACCAAACTCGAGAGCTGCGGCTTTGTTAGCCATAGAAGTTTTCTTGTGGCCAAAACGTTCTCGCGATTTTGCACGTTTGCGCACTAGCCCAGGCCTTTTTTGTACTTGTTTTGTGATTAATTTTCTCGGAAAATTTATTTTAGCATTCTCTTTTCGTTTGCTTTGATTTCTTCCTAAACATAGCATTGGCTTTTTTGTACGTGACTAGGTTATCGTTTGACCTATTTTTTTTAAATTCGGCCCAGAAAAATTGATTTAAATTCCTTAGCTTGGAGAGTTCATTGTTCCAATAAGGCACACAGTTTTTATGCATTTTCCTGGATGTTTGGGAATAGAGTGATGAGCTGCGGTGCGAATGATTTTCGTGATTAATGATGCCTCACGGTTAGTGTTATTGGAGGTATCTAATTCATTGGAAAGTTGGGTAGCCTTACATCTAAAATTTTCCCAGTCCGCTTTGTCTATCAAGAATTTGGGGCATGCAGTAATGTTTTGAATAGTCCTTGCGTGCACAGTTGTTGCAATGGGGTAGTGATCGCTACCGTATAGCTCATCTAAGGTATTGGTGCAGAGCTTAGGTGCTATATTTGTAGAGCATATTGTTAGGTCTATGTTGCTAAATGAGGAATGCGTAGAGAAGTGTGTAGGTTTATTATCATTTAGTATTGTAAAATTTTCGGACAATATCCAATCTTCTACTATTTCACCTCTCTTATTACAAATTTGGGAGCCCCAAAGAGGACTCCAAGCATTAAAGTCACCAACAATTATTACTGGAGTTCGTATAGATCGGACTATATTGTTTAAATCTCTAAGAGTGAAGTTCTGTTGAGGTGGTAAATATAAATTTACAATTGTGAACTTAAAACTGAGTGTTATTTCTACTGCAAGAACAGCGATATTAGACTGTATGTGGACGTATTTATGTGGGATATTTTTCTTAATCAACACGGCAATGCCTTGCTTACTTTGAGTGTTATGGGGGAGATTTAGGAAATAGCTTTGAAATTGTTTCGGAACGGATGCAGTTTTGTCGACAGCTAAATGAGTCTCTTGGAGAGCAATAACGCTTGGAGAGTGCTCTTTTATCAGAAGCTCTAGTTCAGTGTAGTTATTGTGTTATATATGTAAAAACCTTTCAGATTCCACTGTAAAACCTTAAACATTGAGAATGCTTTGTAGTTAAATTGATTAAAATGATTACATATATTCAGGATCGCTGTGTGACATTGTCTGATCGTTGTCTGACATCGTCTGATCGTGGATGTTATTAGGGTCGAATTGAGTTTGGCTTAGTATTTGCTTGATTGCTGAAGAGTTGGATGGCTGTGATGTGTGTGATTGTGGAACGTATGCAGTTTGTATACTTTGAGCTTGTGTGAGAATATGGGAGAGAGTGGAGTCTAAGAGAAGTGGTGTATGTGGTGAAAATTGAGGGTGAGACTTGAAATTGAGTTCATTTGGTACAAACGACGGCATTGTTTTGCTTACGTGGTCGTTATTGTTTTCTGAGACAAGATCGCTTAAATCTGAGTTTATTTGGAATGAAGTACCAGAAGGAATACTGAGTGAATCAATAGACGATTGAGAATTGCTTATTTGCGGGTTCTTGTTATTTTCTGTTGTGGTGTTGGATGAAGTTGAGTTCGGTTGTATTAAGGTGGCGGAGTGAGCATTGAGCGAAGCTGTGCTCGGTGATTTGCCTGATGGGCTAGGTGCTAAAGCGGCAGGGGGTTTAGTTTTGCTTTGTTCGATCTTGCTCAGATTTTGGGACTCGCTTACAACAGCAGCAAATGAGGTGCTGAGTGTGGTTGGTGTCTGTTCCTTATAGAGTTTAAGTGCTTCGCGCATTGAGCATTTGTTTTGACATTTGATTTTCAATATTTCTTTAGATTGCATATATTTTGGGCATGATTTAGAAGAGGATGGATGATCGCCTGCACAATTTGCACAGTAGATACGTGACCATGGTGGTGGGTGTGGGGGGAAATTGCATGATTGACAGGAGGGTGCATTGTTGCAGCGTTTAGCTGTGTGCCCTAAAAGCTGACAGATTTTACACCTCATGGGATTTGGGTAATAAGGTTTGACTTTTGCAATACGCCACTATACTTCGACTTTTTCTGGGAGCTTGAAGAGCTTGAATGTGAGAAGTACGGTTCCTGTATATTGTGATACATTATTTTCCAGTTTTGAGAATTTATAAACGTCTGTGACACCTTGTGCGCTCATATTTTCAATAATCTCTTTTTCGTCCACATTGTTTAAGCATGGTGCGAAAATTGTGCCTTTTGAGCTGTTCAGTTTTCATGGTAGTTCACTACAATATCACATACACCAATTAGTTTTTTAGTGGAAATGAATTTTTGTGCTATTTGGGAGTTTTTAACCAAAAGCAATAGGTTCCTGTCACGTAGCTCCGATATTGAGATTATTTCCTTACTTACGGATTCTAGCGCTTTATGCACAGCAAAACACGAGTATTTGGAAATCGGTTTGTTTGCATCAGCACCACGAATTGTGAGAAATTTAGGGTTTTCTTTTTTCAACTGCGGCAAGTCAGGGAAGTTTATTGGGGTATATGTTGGTTTTTTCCTTTTTGACTGGGGACCCGAGGCAAGCAACGCAAACCTGTTGTCCCCGAGATTTGGTGGCCCGGGGGCCATTCTTAATATTACCACACAATAACACTAGTATTGATATACAGGGTGGCTGATGAATTTTGCTACATTAAGAAACTCGAATAACTTTTTTTTTAGTGTATGGAATTCATTTACTTTTTTTCAAGTTGAAGGTCATTAAATTTTATTAAATGTAGCTTAACTAGTTTTAAAAATAATTGAATTTAAATGCCCCCCATGATCGTTGACACAAGTGCGGCATCTTAGTAAAAAGTTGTTCATTGCTGCTTTGAGAGTTGCGACAGGAATAGCCGCAATTGTTGCCCGAATGGATTGTTTTAGTTCATCCAAATTTGTTGGCTTTGTTTTATAAACTTCTTGTTTACATAAACCCCACAAGAAAAAGTCAGGTGCAGTAAGGTCAGGCGACCTGGGGGGCCAACGAAATTCGGAGTTTCTTGAAATCAGTTTATTGGGAAATTTTCGTCGCAAATCTGTCATAACAGTCTGGGCTATGTGAGACGTTGCCCCATCTTGTTGAAACCACACAGAGTTGAAAGGAATTCTCTTTCGGCGTAGTTCTGGATAGAAAAATTCTTTCAGCATTTTCAAATAACGGTCTCCAGTAACCGTAACAGTGTGACCATTTTCTTCAAAAAAATAAGGCCCGACAATACAGCGTGAAGAAACCGCACACCAGACTGTCACGCGAAGAGGATGCAATTCCGTCTCGTGGAGTATCTGTGGGTTAGAAGTACTCCATATTCGACAATTTTGTTTGTTCACATTGCCGTTTAAATCGAAATGGGCCTCATTAGACATGAAAAGGCAGTTTAACATGTTTTGGTCTTCTTCCACCATTTGCAGGATCTTCTGGCAAAATTCCAAGCGAATCGGAAAGTCTGCTGCATTCAGTTTGCTAACCATTTGAATTTTGTAGGGAAATAAGTCTAAATCTTTGTGCATTATTGTTTGCAAAGACTGTCGGCTGACACCAAGTTGAGCAGATAAGCTTCTTGTTGAAACCCTCGGATTGCTTTGTATAGCTGCAGCTACAGCAGCGATCGTTTCCTCCGTCCGAACTGGTGGGTTGCGACTGTTCCTTGCTCAGCAAAATTATTCACCAGTCTCATTATGGTCCATCTGCTCGGGGGATCGCCGCCAAATATCCGCCTGTACTCTCTCTGTACCAAAACTACGGACTCCAGTGCGTGATAGCGGCGGACTATCCAAATTCTTGTTTGCGTGTCCCAGTTATCCATTTTAATAAATTTTAAAGATCAATCTGCAAATTAAAATAAAATTGGAACAGATAACTTAAAAAGAAAAAGAGGTTTTCAATTTTTTTTTTGGTAGCGGCTTTCATCCTGTACTTTGATAAAAGTTAAGTTAATACGAAAAGCGATTTGAAGAGGAACACGTGCGCGTTTGACACACCGAAAGAATAGTCACAAGAGAAAATCGAAATTAAGCAAATACGTCTGCTCTGAGCGAGAACCTGCCGAGAACTGATAGTAGTAGATTATTGTAGAGAAATATACGAAAAAACGTGGTGGTGTAGGTGAATATTACCTTGTGATTTTACAAAAAAATCGTAATAACATACAATGTAGAAAATTATCTCTAGTTTAATTTTGTATAGGTACATATGTTTTTCTCATAAAATGCCTCGGAATGGAAATACAGTGCCAGCTCGCTAATCCGAAGGTGTGTAATCCGAATTATCCAGTAATCCGAATTGAATTTATGACGCATTACGTGCTCTATAGTCCGCATTCGTTGCAAGCTCGCTAAACCGAATTTTTGTTTTTTTATTTTTGAGTCTGTTTTTTTACAAAACCATGAACGGAATTTTAAAACTAACGGGACATTATTGAAATACAGAGCCCTCTATGTATGTAAGTGTGTATTTATCTTGTTGCGAATAGTTTAGTGTGGTATTAGTCGCGAAAACATCAATTTAAATAACATGGCAAAAAAACGTGCACATGAAACACTGTCATTAGCTTATAAGCTTAAAATAATAGAAGAAATAAATCGGTGACAATCAGGAAAAGTTTTAGCAAAGAAATTTGGTGTAGGAGCTTCAACAATTTGCGACATAAAAAGAAATGCTGAAAATATTAAAAGGTAAAAAACCTGTGTAAAAAATGTATTCTGTAAATATTACTGTACATATGTACATATTTATTCTTTTATAAGATTTACTAAGCATTCTTTTTCTTTTTTTTTTTTCTTTTTTTGTAAGTATTTTATTTGCAATCTATCTTAAAATAATGATATTCAGCAAATTAGGTCTTATTATCTAATAGCAGCGGTAGTATTTGCACAAATGCAAAACTACTTATAAAATTACGATATTTATTCTAATATTTGATCTTAAATGTATTAAATTTCAATTGTACTAATGAGTTGCTTATCTTAATATAGGAACTTATGTATTTTGTTTTTTATTTAGTGTTGATTAAATAATTTAATTCAGGAAAATTAGAGAAATGGCAAGTCTAAGATATGATTACGCTTCAGTCGTATTGTTTCATTACTTGAGTCTAATAAGCATATAGCATTCGTATTTAATAGGACTATGAATAAGTTCCTTGCGGTTTTACAACAGATGGCGTAACTTGATTATTATTCCATCGATCCACATTTCCAAACATTCATTGGAGAGCTACTGTCGTAAGGCACAAACGTCAGTATAAGTTTTTTATTTGAAGCGTAAACAACAATATTTTTACCACACTTGAAAATGTCGAATTTCGTGCCAAATAATGTGTTTTTGCGGGGAATTCTTCTTCATTATTTTAATATGAAGAAAAAAGCAGCCGAAAGTCATCGTATCTTGGTGGAAGTTTATGGTGAGCATGCTCTAGCTGAGCGAACGTGCCAGAAGTGGTTTGCACGCTTTAAAAGTGGTGATTTTGGCTTGGAAGACGAAGAACGCGAGGGTGCGCCGCCAAAGTTCATGGATACCGAATTGGAGGAATTGCTCGATCAAGATCCGGCTCAAACGCAAGAAGAGGTTGCAAAAACTTTGGGAGTTGATCAATCAACCATTTCCAAACGTTTAAAAGCCATGGGAATGATCCGAAAGGTAGGCCATTGGGTGCCGTATGAATTGAAGCCAAGAGACGTTGAACGCCGTTTTATGGCATGCGAACAACTGCTTCAACGGCACAAAAGAAAGGGTTTTTTGCATCGAATTGTGACTGGCGATGAAAAGTGGGTCCATTACGACAATCCAAAACGTCGGGCAACGTATGGATACCCTGGCCATGCTTCAACATCGACGTCGGCGCTGAATATTCATGGCCTGAAGGTTATGCTGTGTATCTGGTGGGACCAGCTGGGTGTTGTGTATTATGAGCTACTGAAACCGAATGAAACGATTACGGGGGATGTCTACCGACGACAATTGATGCGTTTGAGCCGAGCACTGCGAGAAAAACGGCCGCAATACGCCGATAGACACGACAAAGTTATTTTGCAACATGACAATGCTCGGCCACATGTTGCACAAGTGGTCAAAACATACTTAGAAACGCTCAAATGGGATGTCCTACCCCACCCGCCGTATAGTCCAGACCTTGCGCCATCCGATTACTATCTCTTCCGATCGATGCAACATGGCCTGGCTGACCAGCACTTCCGTAATTACGATGAAGTCAAAAAATGGATCGATTCGTGGATTGCGGCAAAACCGACCGAATTTTTCACAAAGGGAATCCGTGAATTGCCAGAAAGATGGGAAAAAGTAGTAGTAAGCGATGGACAATACTTTGAATATTAAATTTGTAACCATTTTACGTCAATAAAGTTTCAAATTTCGAAAAAAAAAACCGCACGAACTTATTCATAGTCCTACATTTTTTTTTACAATTCCTTCGAAAAGTTTGGAAATAATAGAAAGCTTCGAGATCGGCCTATAGTTGGACACATCATTCGTTTTGCCACTCTTGAAAGTAGGGGTGATAGTTGTGATTTTCCAATCGTTGATGAAAACTCCCGAAGATAGAGGTTTATTAAAAACTAATTTGAGAGGAATGACAATAGCCGGGCAATTTTTAAGAAAAATTACGGACAGCCCATCTTTATCAGTCTGCGAAGAAGGTTTTAAACCCAAAATCCCATTATCAGTGTCCAGAGAAACCAGGTTTAAATAGCCAAAATTCAAAGATGAAGATGGATTATCATGACAAGGAGAAAACGAGTACGTATCATAACTAGTGAAATTAGATTTGAAAAAATCGGCAAACAAATTGGCTGCGTCCACAGGAGTAGACACTAATTTGTCATTATAATGAACCGCAGACGGGACTCGAGCGCTTGACTTTTTAGATTTAACAAATCGCCTTCACTTAATATTCTTTCAATCCGAAGAATATAGTTCCTGTATAAAAATTTATTTAAACAGTTGAATTTTTTTAAGCAATGCTTGTAATTTATAAAGATAGATACATTCTTAGATGCTAAAAATTGCTTGTGAAGCTTATTCGCCTTATTTTAAAGTTTTTCAAGTTGATAAGTGTAGCATGGAAATTTAAAAGGTCGTTTTTTTAAATTGTGGTAGATATTTCATAAAAATTTTGAGCAACTGCACTCAACAATATCTAATTCAGAAAGCAAATCTTCCCAATTGATGTCATGTAAAATCCTGTTTAACCTAGAAAAGTCACAAGAAGAGAAATTGAAAGCTATTATCCGTCTTGTTTACTACTTACAAGCCTAATATTCGGCCTCTTCTATTCGCCATTTCCCCTTCCCGCATTGTTCATTTGAACCAGTTGCTGCACCTATTCGCCACTTGCTAACTCTTGGCGAAAAGAAGAGACCTATTTGTATAAATTTTATATGTGACATAATACATGCTCGTATAACATATGCCATTTTGTGAAGTACCTATGAAAGTATGAAGCTTTCATTTATTCCCATTGTTAAATTAAAAGTCAAAGTTTTTAAATTGGCAAAGTGTAAGCTTTCAAAATACAAACTGCGCTGCTTAAACTTAATAAGAGCATAACTATCTTTAAAAACAAAAGTAAATTTCGCGCCAAGTATTTTCGGCAATGTCGAGTCTCCGTTAGCTTTAAAAATGGGCGGGCATATTGTACAAGAGAAATGCATGGAGAAATACGAAATTCAGACAGATTCGTTGCCCAATTAAAGTAGATAAGGATTAATTTACGATGCAAAGCTGTGCATTACACGCACACCACGTCACACCATGGCTACAAGGCAATGCTCGGAAGACAATGAAGAATACATATCAGCTGTCAAACAAGCGACAAAGTGTTTGTGTAGCTTAGGCATCCAGACAGTTGTGAAGAGAATTCTCCACTTGTTTCTCTTACTTCCTCTGATTGCAAGTTGTTTGGGTGTACTTTTGAGTGAAGCGCAGATTATAATAATATTTTACTTTCCAAATTAAAGCAGAATTGCGCGCAACTTTGTTAATTTGGTTGCCTCTTTTAGCGAATTACAAAAAAACGTCGCCGGATTGGCAATTTACGTGCAATCATTTGGTAAATCTACAGTCTTCGAAAAATCATAGTCAGTGACGATAGTCCAGTCATCTGGTAGTTTGACCTGGAAAGTTTTGCGAGAGTTTTGAAACTGGATAATTTGTATAGATTTTGGTATGCTCTTTTCGAATTTCAACTTTGCCACCTCGTATCTGCGACGATAGAGCCGCCATATTGAAGAAATGGCGCCTAAAAACAGTTTTTTTACAATACAGTGCCAGCTCTCTAATCCGAATTAATGATTGCAGACCCTGATTCGGATTAACGAGATATTCGGATTACTGGATGTGCTGTTATTATGCTTATAATTCACTATATTCGAAAATAAAACAAAAGCCAGGATTTCAAAACAAATTTATTTTATTTTTATTAATCAACATTGAAAAAATTAAAGATTTTTATAAATACATATGTACATATGTATGTATGTATTTACATATTACGTTTTTTTTAACGTAGGTAATTAGTGATGTAGGTTTGCTTGTCTTTCAGTGCACATGCTTCTAAAGCCTTGTTCCGCAATCTTTTAGCATTAAGCAGACCTCGTTCCTTTGCCCAATCTATTGAAATATTTAAGCCCTGCAGAGCTTCACGATTTTTAACGTGTTTCGTTATTAAAGGCTCTGGTTCCACATTTTCTGTTCCTGACTCTGAACTACTACACGAAGTATTGTCAGAGTTCATAATCCAGCTAAGAACTTCATCTTCAGAAATATGCACGTCATTGTTGCGGTGAAATAAGTCGGTTATTGTGCGAAATTCTTCTGTTTCTTCAACACGATCATTCTCTGGCAACTCTTGTTGTAACAATGATAGAGGGATGTTATCATCTGAAGCCCACCTCTGAGAATGAATATGCTTCCAACAAGACTTTATAGAAGAATTAGGCACCCTGTCCCAAGATCGTTTAAGCAATTCACAAGCGTCCTTTAAACTGAATTGTTTCAAAAAAATGTCTGAAAATGTCTGTCTTTGTAAAACAGCTTAATTAGTCGTACCGCGTTCTGATCCATGGGTTGAATAATACTAGTACAATTTGGGGTAAAAACATAGTTTTATATTGATACCAGCGGCTTTCCATGACACTTCGCATTATCCAGTAACAATAAAGCTTTTTTGGTCAAATTATTTTCAATTTGATAGTCTTTTACCTGTGGTATAAACGATTTAAAAAACCATTCAGTAAAAATATATGTTGTCATCCATGCATTTTTCGATGCGTAATATTCAACAATATGTTGTTTTTTAAACGAACGTGGATTTTTTGATTTCCCAACCACAGCAATGTTAAGCTTGTGAGTTCCAGATTTGTTAGCACAGCACAAGAAGGTGATTCTCTCTTTGCTCATTTTGGTACCAGGAGCAAACTTTTCTTTACAATGCACTAAAGTTTTTTCTGGAAACATTTTCCAAAAGAGTCCAGACTTATCAGCATTGTAAATTTGGTCTTCAATCAGATTTTCAGTCTCGATAATGTCATAGAACTTATTTTGAAAATCAGGTACAAGATCAGGTCTAGCAGATAAGGATTCGCCGCATATTTTCAAAGTTCGCACAGAAAATCGCTTTTTAAAATTTTGCAACCATCCGTCACTAGCGTGAAATGATTGATTCGGATACATTTTTTGATGAAGTGATTTAACTTTTTGTCGTGAAATTTCTGCTGAAATGGTTTGATGCCGTGACCGCTTCTCTTCAAACCAAACATACAACTTAATCTCTAATTCTTCATTCTCTCCCGATTTGAGTGTCTTGCGCTGTTTTAAAAGTTTGGCATCAGAATGCTTAGGACTATGAATAAGTTCGTGCGGTTTTTTTTTCGAAATTTGAAACTTTATTGACGTAAAATGGTTACAAATTTAATATTCAAAGTATTGTCCATCGCTTACTACTACTTTTTCCCATCTTTCTGGCAATTCACGGATTCCCTTTGTGAAAAATTCGGTCGGTTTTGCCGCAATCCACGAATCGATCCATTTTTTGACTTCATCGTAATTACGGAAGTGCTGGTCAGCCAGGCCATGTTGCATCGATCGGAAGAGATAGTAATCGGATGGCGCAAGGTCTGGACTATACGGCGGGTGGGGTAGGACATCCCATTTGAGCGTTTCTAAGTATGTTTTGACCACTTGTGCAACATGTGGCCGAGCATTGTCATGTTGCAAAATAACTTTGTCGTGTCTATCGGCGTATTGCGGCCGTTTTTCTCGCAGTGCTCGGCTCAAACGCATCAATTGTCGTCGGTAGACATCCCCCGTAATCGTTTCATTCGGTTTCAGTAGCTCATAATACACAACACCCAGCTGGTCCCACCAGATACACAGCATAACCTTCAGGCCATGAATATTCAGCGCCGACGTCGATGTTGAAGCATGGCCAGGGTATCCATACGTTGCCCGACGTTTTGGATTGTCGTAATGGACCCACTTTTCATCGCCAGTCACAATTCGATGCAAAAAACCCTTTCTTTTGTGCCGTTGAAGCAGTTGTTCGCATGCCATAAAACGGCGTTCAACGTCTCTTGGCTTCAATTCATACGGCACCCAATGGCCTACCTTTCGGATCATTCCCATGGCTTTTAAACGTTTGGAAATGGTTGATTGATCAACTCCCAAAGTTTTTGCAACCTCTTCTTGCGTTTGAGCCGGATCTTGATCGAGCAATTCCTCCAATTCGGTATCCATGAACTTTGGCGGCGCACCCTCGCGTTCTTCGTCTTCCAAGCCAAAATCACCACTTTTAAAGCGTGCAAACCACTTCTGGCACGTTCGCTCAGCTAGAGCATGCTCACCATAAACTTCCACCAAGATACGATGACTTTCGGCTGCTTTTTTCTTCATATTAAAATAATGAAGAAGAATTCCCCGCAAAAACACATTATTTGGCACGAAATTCGACATTTTCAAGTGTGGTAAAAATATTGTTGTTTACGCTTCAAATAAAAAACTTATACTGACGTTTGTGCCTTACGACAGTAGCTCTCCAATGAATGTTTGGAAATGTGGATCGATGGAATAATAATCAAGTTACGCCATCTGTTGTAAAACCGCAAGGAACTTATTCATAGTCCTATTAAATACGAATGCTATATGCTTATTAGACTCAAGTAATGAAACAATACGACTGAAGCGTAATCATATCTTAGACTTGCCATTTCTCTAATTTTCCTGAATTAAATTATTTAATCAACACTAAATAAAAAACAAAATACATAAGTTCCTATATTAAGATAAGCAACTCATTAGTACAATTGAAATTTAATACATTTAAGATCAAATATTAGAATAAATATCGTAATTTTATAAGTAGTTTTGCATTTGTGCAAATACTACCGCTGCTATTAGATAATAAGACCTAATTTGCTGAATATCATTATTTTAAGATAGATTGCAAATAAAATACTTACAAAAAAAGAAAAAAAAAAAAGAAAAAGAATGCTTAGTAAATCTTATAAAAGAATAAATATGTACATATGTACAGTAATATTTACAGAATACATTTTTTACACAGGTTTTTTACCTTTTAATATTTTCAGCATTTCTTTTTATGTCGCAAATTGTTGAAGCTCCTACACCAAATTTCTTTGCTAAAACTTTTCCTGATTGTCACCGATTTATTTCTTCTATTATTTTAAGCTTATAAGCTAATGACAGTGTTTCATGTGCACGTTTTTTTGCCATGTTATTTAAATTGATGTTTTCGAGACTAATACCACACTAAACTATTCGCAACAAGATAAATACACACTTACATACATAGAGGGCTCTGTATTTCAATAATGTCCCGTTAGTTTTAAAATTCCGTTCATGGTTTTGTAAAAAAACAGACTCAAAAATAAAAAAACAAAAATTCGGTTTAGCGAGCTTGCAACGAATGCGGACTATAGAGCACGTAATGCGTCATAAATTCAATTCGGATTACTGGATAATTCGGATTACACACCTTCGGATTAGCGAGCTGGCACTGTATTTCCATTCCGAGGCATTTTATGAGAAAAACATATGTACCTATACAAAATTAAACTAGAGATAATTTTCTACATTGTATGTTATTACGATTTTTTTGTAAAATCACAAGGTAATATTCACCTACACCACCACGTTTTTTCGTATATTTCTCTACAATAATCTACTACTATCAGTTCTCGGCAGGTTCTCGCTCAGAGCAGACGTATTTGCTTAATTTCGATTTTCTCTTGTGACTATTCTTTCGGTGTGTCAAACGCGCACGTGTTCCTCTTCAAATCGCTTTTCGTATTAACTTAACTTTTATCAAAGTACAGGATGAAAGCCGCTACCAAAAAAAAAATTGAAAACCTCTTTTTCTTTTTAAGTTATCTGTTCCAATTTTATTTTAATTTGCAGATTGATCTTTAAAATTTATTAAAATGGATAACTGGGACACGCAAACAAGAATTTGGATAGTCCGCCGCTATCACGCACTGGAGTCCGTAGTTTTGGTACAGAGAGAGTACAGGCGGATATTTGGCGGCGATCCCCCGAGCAGATGGACCATAATGAGACTGGTGAATAATTTTGCTGAGCAAGGAACAGTCGCAACCCACCAGTTCGGACGGAGGAAACGATCGCTGCTGTAGCTGCAGCTATACAAAGCAATCCGAGGGTTTCAACAAGAAGCTTATCTGCTCAACTTGGTGTCAGCCGACAGTCTTTGCAAACAATAATGCACAAAGATTTAGACTTATTTCCCTACAAAATTCAAATGGTTAGCAAACTGAATGCAGCAGACTTTCCGATTCGCTTGGAATTTTGCCAGAAGATCCTGCAAATGGTGGAAGAAGACCAAAACATGTTAAACTGCCTTTTCATGTCTAATGAGGCCCATTTCGATTTAAACGGCAATGTGAACAAACAAAATTGTCGAATATGGAGTACTTCTAACCCACAGATACTCCACGAGACGGAATTGCATCCTCTTCGCGTGACAGTCTGGTGTGCGGTTTCTTCACGCTGTATTGTCGGGCCTTATTTTTTTGAAGAAAATGGTCACACTGTTACGGTTACTGGAGACCGTTATTTGAAAATGCTGAAAGAATTTTTCTATCCAGAACTACGCCGAAAGAGAATTCCTTTCAACTCTGTGTGGTTTCAACAAGATGGGGCAACGTCTCACATAGCCCAGACTGTTATGACAGATTTGCGACGAAAATTTCCCAATAAACTGATTTCAAGAAACTCCGAATTTCGTTGGCCCCCCAGGTCGCCTGACCTTACTGCACCTGACTTTTTCTTGTGGGGTTTATGTAAACAAGAAGTTTATAAAACAAAGCCAACAAATTTGGATGAACTAAAACAATCCATTCGGGCAACAATTGCGGCTATTCCTGTCGCAACTCTCAAAGCAGCAATGAACAACTTTTTACTAAGATGCCGCACTTGTGTCAACGAGCATGTGGGGCATTTAAATTAAATTATTTTTAAAACTAGTTAAGCTACATTTAATAAAATTTAATGACCTTCAACTTGAAAAAAAAAAATAAATGAATTCCATACACTAAAAAAAAGTTATTTGAGTTTCTTAATGTAGCAAAATTCATCACACATGCATAGACAGAAGCAAGAACAATATGAAGGAAGCTGTCATTGCCATAAAAATACTGAAACAATAGCTAATGGAATGCTCTTCATTAGACAGGGACGATGAAATGGAACAAATTATTGTGGGAAAAATAAAATCATGTCATGCTAAAAGTTCGTTATTTGCATTTTATTTGCTTTATTGTTTTTTTTTTTTTTTTTTTTTTTTTTAATTTAATAGCAGGTAGCACAGCTGAGGCAATATAATTTTTTGTAATTTTTCTCGCCAACAATTTAATCAGCTGGTTGTTGAACTCGCAAATCGTTACTGGTTTTGCGTTCCCGTACTTTTTTTATATTTTTTTTTCTTTGAGAGTCAATTCTGGGAAATAAAATTATTGGACAATTTTTACATTAACAGACCTATTATTGTACAAAATCGGCTGTTTGATAAAACGTAAATATTTAACTAAAATACCGCGAGTAAGTGGAATAAACGAAATTGTAGCAGTTTTGTTCCAAAATCACATAGATAATTTACTGAATATAAATTCGAACAATAGTTTAATATTTTACAAGCATTTATTTATTCATCATAACCTGTTATTATTTCTCAGGCGGCGAGGAAGACAAAAACCTTAATTTGCTTCTATAAGCGTTCATTTTGTAAAATATTTCACAACAAACAAAAACCTGTTCGTAATTTCGCAGAATTCGCTCTCAGCGAGAAAAATATCAAAAAAATTGCATGAATGCAAAACGAGTATTGCAAGTTTTACGAAAAGCTAATTAAATTCTTCATGGGAAAAATAAAAAAGTATACATTTTTTCAGTTGAGCTTTCCGATATTTAATTAAATACAAAAAAAAAAAAAAAAACAAAATAAAGCAAATAAAATGGAAAATAACAAGCTTAGCATCACTTGTTTCCCAGGAGCATTTCGTAAGTATGCATCAGGTAAGAAACTGGGAATACATTTTTTATATGGACATGTAGACATTTAATGTACTTGCAGACCCAAATTTCAATCTTTTTCTTGTTTTAAACATTTTTCATTTTAACCAGTGAACTCGACGAAACATGCAAAGAATGAATTTCAATTTACCCAAATGCTGTCTTAGACAGCAAAACTGTGAATGAGATCAGCGATTTAGAAGATGACACAGCCTTAACACCAGATAGCTTTTAGTTTTATTTTATACTCCTACATATTTATTTAGCTCGTAAATATCTTTACTTTATACGCGGATATTTATAAGATGAGAAAAAGAAGTAAGGTAGAAAACATGAAAAAAGAAGAAAGAGTTCTGGCAAGCCGAGATAGGAAGGGAAAAAGTCGATATTTTGAAGTCGGTGCTCTATTTCCTCGAAAAGCAAGTACAAGGTGAAGTCCGAAATAAACAAGAATCAGCTAAGCTAGAAACGACCGGAGCTTGGTTGTGATAACTTCAGGCTTATTTATTCAAAATAGTTCCCTCTGGCCTCGATACCCTGTTTTGCGCGATCTAAAAGCTTTTCGAAAGAGTGTTTCAAGTCATTCACCAGAATCTCGAATCCCTTGAGGATGTCGCTACAAGACTTTTGGATGGCCTCTATGAACACAAAACGTTTTTTTTTGTGGCCAAATGCAATCTTCCGAATAGGTAGAAGTCACAGGAAGCCATACCAGGCGAATACCAGGTAAGTCATTGATGGTTAAAATGCGATTTCTAGTCAAAAAATCAGTCACAAGGGTGGATCGATGAGATGGTGCATTATCATGCAATAAGCGCCAGCTTCCTCCTTCGCGGTATTCAGGGCGAATTCGACGAATGCGATGCAAGAAACGCTTCAAAACGCCGAAATAGAGATAGAAGAATTACATTAACGGTTTGGCCCGAACTGCTTGTGGAGAATTCCCTTGAAATCGTAAAAACAAATGAGCATCGACTTGATTTCTGACTTCCCCAAACGCGGTTTTTTTAGTGGTGGCTAATCTGAGGCCTTTAATTCAGCACTTTGACGCTTAGCTTCAGGTTCATGTTGGAACACCACATTTCAACACCAGTTACAATGTTGCAATAGAAGTTCTCGTCTTTTCTTGACTCTTTAATGAGGTCTTTCGTATGCTGAATTCTGAGCAATTTTTGGTCCTCAGTTAACTTGTGCGGAATGAAATGTGCACAGGCATTTCGTAAGCCCAAATGATCAGTTCGAATGCGATAAATCGATGTTATGGAGATATTCAACTCCGATTCCATGAGTTTTAACGATGATTTCGGTTAATTTTTGATAAATTTACAAACAATTTCGATGGAGTTTTCGGTCATTACTGATTTTGGGTGGCCCGTATGTTCATTGTCATTTATGGCTTCACAACCATCTCTGAAACGTTAAAACCACTCATGAACTCTGGCACGAGATAGGCAATCATCGCCATAAAGTTTTTTCATCAATTCAAATGTTCCGGTTAACTTTTTACCGATTTTAAAACAAAATTTGATATTAGCTCTTTGTTCGAAACTTATTTTTGTACCGATGGCACAAACATACTGACACTTTAGATGCAATAACTTCGCTTCCACTGAACCGAATGTCACCAAGTTTCCACCACAGTCAGCTAGGGACGTAACTTCCAACGCACTTACTCATTAATAGGATGATGCCATCAAAAACATTTTTGTGACGCCAGTTTTGTTTACCTTGGACTTCACCTTGTATATGTGTACACAAATTTATGTACATACATATGTATTAGAAGTACAATAATGTGAAAATGAGAGACTGAGACTTATTTACTGCACTGCCTCATAATTTTAATAAAGGGAATGTTTAATTTTTTTATTTATTTTTTTTATTTAATGGAGTAACTCTTTAGTTTCCTTTTTCAATATATATTGTTTTTCTAATTGAATTCAGATGTTTTTAAATAATAATTATTAATTTAAATGGTTTTTCGTAATTTTTGATTTTCTTAAATGATTGATTCATAAATTTTGGGGATGTGTTTGTATTTCATGGCATATAGAATCTTCCACTTCATTTCCTCTGGAAACTTCGCCATGGTTCGTAACTTCTGACAAGATGTGTGTGCAGGCAGCTAGGAAATAAACTGCAACGGAAAAAACCTCAAGGAAAAAAATTTGCAATATTGCGCAAAACATACCAGCCCTTACCAAATGGCAAATGTTTTCCACCCCTAGTAGTAATAAAACTTCGTAAAATGTTGCTACAAAATGCGGAAATTATGTTCTATGGGTATCCGACCAGAGCAGAGATTTCTATTAAAAAGCCTTTGTGCACTTTTACAACATTTACAGTGTTCGGCAATCGAAGTGTAACAAATTAAAAAGTCCATAAATTTAGTTTGGAAAATTACTTTTATTCAATTCAAAATAAATAATGTGTGAAAATAATACTAAACTAAGAATCAATTTAATTTTACTCGATATGATCACCTTTTGTCTTGACTATGGCCTTGAGACGGTCCAGAAACGAACCGCAAACTGCCCGAATGTGACTTACAGGTATTTTGGCCCACTCGCGGACAATGACTTTTTTCAACGCTTCGACACTGGTGAATCGTTTAGTTCGGGCCTTGCTCTCCAAAATGGCCCAGAGAGAGTAATCCATCGGATTTGTGTTTGGTGAATTTGAGACCCATTGGGTGGACGTTATGAAGTTCGGAACGTTGCTTTTTAGTCATTATTGGTTCACTCGAGTCCTGTTGAAAGGTTCATGGTCTTCCATCGAAATGGTTGCTTGCCCACGGTTTCAAAACAACCTCCAAAATATTTTCCCGATAATATTTCGCAATTACCTTGACGCCAGTCTCGATGAAAACGATTGGAGAGAGCCCATCTGCGCTTACAGCGGCCCAAACCAAACCAGCGGCGGGTGTTGCCTCCTCAAAATCTGGTATGAATGGTCCCTATCGTTTTGGGAGTTTACGAATTCCTCAATTTTTGCAAAATTTTCTCGTCAGAAAACACAATATTCGGAAATTGATCGCTTGCGGCCAAGCGAAGCAACTCCATCGCTCATCTAGTCTAATTTGTTGCTGCTTTGGTGTGAGATTATGCGCCTTTTGGATCTTGTAAGGCTTGGCTTTGAGATCATTTTTCAGCATGCGGCGAATACTGTGGTCAGATATATATTTTTGCTCAAGTTGCTTCTTCACTTTTTAAACCATTTTACGTGACGTTGCAGTCTTTTGATGACCACCTCCATGACGTTTCGTGATGCTACCAGTCTCATTGTAATGAGTAATGGTCCGATGAACAAAAACTTTATTTACTTAAAGGTGCTCGAGCTCACGAACAATCGCTGGTTGTGATTTTCCGGCTAAATATAATACAATCATTTTGTTTGGAATCCTTTACTGATATTCTTTTTTTCGTGTTTACTCTCGAAAAAATGTTTTCACGCGCTAGTTACATATATATACATATATATACAAACAGTTACATTGATTTCAATGTAATTCCAATGCACCAGATAAATTCGAGGAATTTTTAAATAAAATTGACAAAAGAAGTAACCAAATATTAATTTCCGGCACGTATCGCAATCCATAAAATTTCCAGAGAATAGACAATTTTTTATTAAAGCAGAATCAGTAATTTTATTAAACCAATGTAATTTAATTTAGCAAGTAAGGAAAACAGAACTGTAAAATACACAGAGTTAGCGAATATGTACACATTAGGCCGGGTTGATTTGTGATGAGGCAAAAAAATCGCCCATTGCTCTGTGAAAATCGTATTTTAGGGATCAAAATAAGAAACTTTGCCGAAGGAACCATATCTCTAAAACGAAATCTGATGTCCCCCAATTTGGGTCGAACTTTTAGTGTCTTTTGTGGGGAGGCAAAAAAATCGCCCATTGCTCTGTGAAAATCGTATTTTAGGGATCAAAATAAGAAACTTTGCCGAAGGAACCATACCTCTAAAACGAATTCTGATGTCCCCCAATTTGGGTTGAACTTTTAGTGTCTTTTGTGGGGAGGCAAAAAAATCGCCCATCGCTCTGTGAAAATCGTATTTTAGGGATCAAAATAAGAAACTTTGTCGAAGGAACCATACCTCTAAAACGAAATCTGATGTCCCCCAATTTGGGTCGAACTTTTAGTGTCTTTTGTGGGGAGGCAAAAAAATCGCCCATTGCTCTGTGAAAATCATATTTTAGGGATCAAAATAAGAAACTTTGTCGAAGGAACCATACCTCTAAAACGAAATCTGATGTCCCCCAATTTGGGTCGAACTTTTAGTGTCTTTTGTGGGGAGGCAAAAAAATCGCCCATTGCTCTGTGAAAATCGTATTTTAGGGATCAAAATAAGAAACTTTGCCGAAGGAACCATATCTCTAAAACGAAATCTGATGTCCCCCAATTTGGGTCGAACTTTTAGTGTCTTTTGTGGGGAGGCAAAAAAATCGCCCATTGCTCTGTGAAAATCGTATTTTAGGGATCAAAATAAGAAACTTTGCCGAAGGAACCATATCTCTAAAACGAAATCTGATGTCCCCCAATTTGGGTCGAACTTTTAGTGTCTTTTGTGGGGAGGGAAAAAAATCGCCCACTGCTCTGTGAAAATCGTATTTTAGGGATCAAAATAAGAAACTTTGCCGAAGGAACCATACCTCTAAAACGAATTCTGATGTCCCCCAATTTGGGTTGAACTTTTAGTGTCTTTTGTGGGGAGGCAAAAAAATCGCCCATCGCTCTGTGAAAATCGTATTTTAGGGATCAAAATAAGAAACTTTGTCGAAGGAACCATACCTCTAAAACGAAATCTGATGTCCCCCAATTTGGGTCGAACTTTTAG
Organism: Anastrepha obliqua; assembly: GCF_027943255.1. Classification (NCBI taxonomy): domain Eukaryota; kingdom Metazoa; phylum Arthropoda; class Insecta; order Diptera; family Tephritidae; genus Anastrepha; species Anastrepha obliqua. The sequence goes on from NC_072894.1 coordinate 17,287,990, forward strand.
TGTCTTTTGTGGGGAGGCAAAAAAATCGCCCATTGCTCTGTGAAAATCATATTTTAGGGATCAAACTAAGAAACTTTGTCGAAGGAACCATACCTCTAAAACGAATTCTGATGTCCCCCAATTTGGGTCGAACTTTTAGTGTCTTTTGTGGGGAGGCAAAAAAATCGCCCATTGCTCTGTGAAAATCATATTCTAGGGATCAAAATAAGAAGCTTTGTCGAAGGAACCATACCTCTAAAACGAGTTCTGATGTCCCCCAATTTGGGTCGAACTTTTTAGTTTCTTTTCTCATGTAAAGGCCAAAAATGGTGATATTTTGAAATGATTGTATGGGGAACCCCAGGGGAGTTCCAAGGGGTGTGCCACTGACATGGGTGGATCGACCGTCCAAAGTTAGTGGGGGTCGGTCATACATTTGGACTCGATTGGAGCACTCTAAATGGGTCAAAGTGGGATTTTTCGTTCGACAATTTTGCTTATTGACGTAGCCACCGATGTGAAAAGGAGCGTCATGAGAATAAGAAGAAGAAGACTCCCCTCTTTGGAAATAGGTTTTCAATATATCCCAATTTTGTTCAAGCATATAGCGTCCCATTTCGTAAATGTCAAACCTTTTAGTAAATTATGAACACATTTGACATGTCATTTGTGTTACCATTCTCAAAAAAATAGGTGGTTCAAAAAGCAAACGCTATATAGCCCACCCTGTATATATAATTGGCGCGTACACCCTTTTTGGGTGTTTGACCGAACTCTTCCTCCTATTTGTGGTGTGCGTCTTGATGGAGGCACCACAAATGAAGGGACCTACAGATTCAAGCCGACTTCGAACGGCAGATATTTTTATCAGGAGCATTTTCATGGCAGAGTGTATTGGAGATTTGCCATTACTTGCCGAAGGGCGACCGCTATAAGAAAAATGTTTTTCTTAATTTTTTTGTTTTACCGAGCTTCGAGCCAACGATCTCTCTGTGAATTCCGAATGGTAATCACGCGCCAACCCATTCGGCTACGTCAGCGGATACTGTGGATTTTTCGGAAACCTAGCTTGTTTCCTTGTTCACTCCTCTCGGGAGCAAGTTCTCGACAAGTTTCTTCCACCGTACACGGTTCTATGCCGTCATTGGATGGTATGGTTAGTCTACCACCATTTGATGTTTTCTGCGGGCTGAAACCCAATGGGAATTGGTACGGCTCCTGTCCGGCATTGGACAATAGAGAAGACATGGACTTCGATCCAACGATCTTCGCCACGCCTCTTGACTCCTTGCCATCTGTTGTCGAGCAATCCTTTGAATGGAGGTCCCAATTTTACCTCGTTTTCCTCGATTACTACTATTTATAACGCTCTTGAGTGATACGGATACAGCTCGTTGAGACATTTTTTGGCCAAAGTATCTGGCAAAGTCTCAGAGATAGCTACTGTCTCTGTCTCGATTCTAGCCTATCTCTTTCTCTCTGTCACTTTTCTCATCTCCTCCTTGACTATCTACTCTTTTACTTTCCAGAGCTTTGAATACAATGGGTTTTTTAGCCTAAGTGTTTTAGGAGTTAAAATTCTCTCGGTGCTTCTTGGCTCTTTTTTTCAAATTCCACATAAAGGAGAACAGCTCAGTTAGACTCCCACTAAAAACCTACTGAGACTGCAATGGACAGTCTTGTAACTATTATTGAAAACGCTATTGAGTCTAAGCAAGTCGCACTTTGCGCTTTTATTGACATATCAGGTGCTTACGACCGTATATCCTACGAGGCAATCAACCATACCCTATCTAAAAAGTAAGCCCCAATTCATCATAAGATGCATTGTATCGACGTTAAAATCTGGAACCATCAGTGCAGAACTTAGGGGAACAACAAATTCTATAATGGCCACAAGAGTTGCTCCTCGTTTGTGGACATTAGTAATAATTGAACTTCTCTACAAATTGATGAATCCACTTTCCACACTCAAAGTTATGCTGATGACCTGATAGTGTACATAGGCGGCTGAAATGAGGAAATGCTTTTTGAGCACATGCAATAAGCCCTTAGCATAATGAACAAATGGTGCACCGAGAAAGGGCTCTCTATTAACCCATTGAAAACATCGCTAGTGCCGTTCACTAGGAAAAAGAACATCCACCTCAAACGCCCTGTCCTAAATAAATGAACTCTTCAACTCAAGAAGCGAATTATATTGGCCTCAATCGTAATAAAACGCTCACTCTTATCTTGAGAAAGTTACTGCAAAAGTCACAAGAAGATTCTTTGCCTGTGCAGAGCTTTTTGGATAAACTTGGTGACTGAACCCCATTAAAGGTCTCTAAGCATTTTCGACATAATCCTATTCTTCAAAGGGTTGATACACTGTCACCCAAGCCCATTCTCTTCAGGAAATTTCAAGTTTTTATTAACGAACGTACGGCCTGGAGAAATAATCTCCTATTCCGATTTACTGATGGGTCAAAATTAGAAGATGGTAGGACAGAGCGGAAAGTGGGCCCACTTGAACGAAGAGTTTAATTCATCCTTTGTGATACCATTGCAAGGGGAAAAGGGGGAAGGAAACCGATAGGACGAAAGGAGGGGGCTGAGTATTTATGGATTACGAACGTTGAATAATTTGCGGTTTGCGGTCAAATTCATCAGTAGCTTGAAGCGGCTAATACAAGCGTAAATCTTCACTGAGGGTCGTTATGTTCTAATCCAAGCCTTTTCTTCGTTTTTTCCCACCTGTCTGGTACCTCCCACCTCTCTTTTTCCCCCTTCCCCTCTCCCAGTATGGTATCACAATGGACAAAAAAAGGTGACCCTCGCAAGGGCAGCCATTTAACCTAGCCTAATCTAGCCGCTTTATGCTGTTGATGAAGTTCATCAGATTTTTGATATCAAGGCATGCTGTATCAGCAGGCGTAGGAAAGAAGTCAGAACTAAGATGCTTAAATCTTAGTCCCGAAAGAGCGGCTAGCTGCCCCGCTGAGGTGCTCAATTGATTCCACATCATCCTCCATACAGCTGACGCAAAAAGGACTCAAAGTAATTGCGAGTCTCTCGGCATGTATACCTTACGGATAGTGCTCCGTGAGGACGCGCACGAAATTTGAGAGCTGAGATTTTGACATCCTCAGAATATCCCTCGAACGCCTCCAATTCCAACGTGGCCAGAAAGAGCACACGTACTTCGGTCTCAAGATATGTAATAGGTCTTATCGCAGGAAAACTTCTTCTTTTTCTTCTTAATTGGCGCGATAACCGCTTACGCGATTTTGGCCGAGTTTAACAAAGCGCGCCGGTCGTTCACACCAAGTGAAGCCAAATCCTTCTCCACCTGATCTTTCCAACGCAGAGGAGGCCTTCCTCTTCCTCTCCTACCACCAGCTGGCACCGCATCGAATACTTTCAAAGCCGGAGCGTTTGTATCCATTCGGACGACATGACCCAGCCAACGTAGCCGCTGGATCTTTATTCGCTGCGCTCTGTCTATGTAGTCGTAAAGCTCATACAGCTCATCGTTCCATCGTCTGCGATATTCGCCGTTGGCAACGTGCGAAGGTCCAAAAATCTTACGTAGAATCTTTCTCTCAAACACTCCAAGCGTCGCTTTATCGGATGTTGTCATCGTCCAAACTTCTGCGCCATACGTTAGGACGGGGATGATGAGAGCCTTGTAAAGTGTTAGTTTTGTTCGTCGAGACAGGACTTTACTGCTCAGCTGCCTACTTAGTCCAAAAAAGCACTTGTTGGCAAGAAATATTCTACATTGGATTTCCCGGCTGACTCGCAGGCAAACTACCAGCTGATATTCAGGCAAAGGAATCGAGCCGTCATTACAAGAAAAAGCAGCAAGGCTACTGCATTCGATCGAAGTATGGCAAAGCAGATGGGATTCTTCAAAAAAACGGACGCTAGACTCATAGGCTATCTCAAATATTAGCCCATGGGTGATCAGGAAACGCAGAGACGTTGACAACTATCTCACGTAAATATTGAGTGCTCCTTGATATATTTTTTTTTAATTACTTCCAACGGCTGGATCTGAAGGACTCCTCGTTCTCCGCAAACTGCAACTACGCGATTGAAAGTGCGGAACACATATTCTTCTACTGTGATCGCCTCAGAGAGGAGCGCTTAACGCTTGAAGTACTTTTCGGTGACCAGCTGGGCCCGGAGCATCTAATAACCAAGATGGTCGAATCAAATACATGCTGTAATGCAATGCAAGATTTTGCAACAACGATAGCGCTGTGCCTTCAACGCACAGAGCGTCAACGCAACATGCTACGAAGAAATTAACAACAGCTTTCGACTGGAGATGGACTGCCCCGAGCTCACGACAAATCACAGACGCCTGAGCCAAATGCTCACGACGGTATCAGACTACGACATGTCGGTAATACTTAGGAAATTTTTTCCGATATTCCATTTGCTGCAGCACTACTTATGAAGTGGAAGCAATGAATACCATCGATAGCGTATAACCTCCATATGCCCACGCGAGAGGAACCTAGACGGAAGTAGTTGTTGTGTGAATAGACATAAACGCTGCTCCACCTTGATGAAATGTAACCATGGTCCCTGGGTGTAATTCAGCCGTGAAGGAGGATTGTTATAGTGTTAGTGGCAGCGTGCCCCGCATACCACTGGTGCGACGGCACATTTGATGATGTTTCTGACACTTTGATTTTAGCTTCCTTAAAAAAAAGGTGGAAAAAGTCTACACCACCTTGGCGGTATTGCCGTGCATTCATATAAATTTCAGAACAATAAACCCCAGAAAGTGCTAAAGAACTTTTAAGTAATCTTCAAATAGGTAATAATGTACCTGACCAAACTTTGCACAATAGATCTATTTTGGTCGCAGTGCGTCTTATAATAATAATAATATTACATTGATCTATTCACTTCATAATTACCTGAGTGGATTAATAATCGCACGATGCCTATCAATTGCGATGGCCGTGAGCGTGAAAACAGACACATTTACGGTTAACGCCTGCACGAAGGGGCAAAAGCCACACATAAACCATGGCAGATTCCAGCGTTGCAGTAAGGCCGCTTGAAACTGTGACACAATAAAAAAAATGGATTTTAAATTAAAAATATATCAGACTGCTAAATTTTGCGTGCAAGAGTATAAGTAAAAAAAACGTGTAAGTTCAATGAGGCATGAGTTAATATCTATGGGCATTTTTATAAAATAAAGGGTTTTCCAATAAGACGTGTTATTTCCGTAAAAGATCAATGGTTTCGTTGCTTGTGTGACACGTAGCGCCGTCTTGTTGAAAATAAACGTTGTCCAGATCAATACCATCCAATTCCGGCCATAAAAAATCGTTAATCATCTCTCGATAGCGCAATCCATTCACCCTAACTGTTGTTCCAGCTTCATTTTCGAAAAAGTAAGGTCCAATGACTCCGCCGGACCATAAACCGCACCAAACAGTCACAGGTTGAGGATAGAGAGGCTTTTCAACAATAACTCTTGGATTTCCTGAGCCCCAGATCCGACAAGTTTGCTCGTTGACGAAGCCACCGAGGTGGAAATGGGCCTCATCACTCAAGATGATTTTTCGATAGAATTCCGGATCATTTTCATGCATTTCAACGACCCAATCGACAAAGAAACGACGTTGTTGATGATCGGCCGGCTTGAGTTCTTGTGTTAACTGGACTTTATAAGCCTTAAGACCCAAATCTTTATGCAAAATACGGTGTAATGACGTTTGAGGAATGCCTAATTCCAGAGAACGATGAGGAATGGACAAACCTGGGTTTTCTTCGACACTTTCGGCTACAACAGCAATATTTTCGGCTGTTCTTGAGCGACGTGCAGGAGTTTTATTTTTCACATCACTAACTTGTCCCAACAGCTCACATTTTTTTACCAATTTCTGTATTGCAGTACGACAAGGTGCTTCACGATGACCCACAAATGTTCGAGTTTTACGAAGCGTCTCTGCCAAATTTGCACCATTTTTATAGTGAATTTTAATAATTTGAGTGCGTTGCTTAAGCGTGTATGGTTCCGTTTTTAGTAATAGCGTAGTTTCCACTTGTCAAATATCAAAAAATGAGAGCTTCAAAAGTGACATCTACCGAAATAGTGGGCTATTCAAAATAACATCTGTTATTGGGAAACCCTTTACAATCGAGGCTTTGTTACGAAACAATTTTACAAATTGTATTTTGTACTCTGGACCACTAATCACTGCTAAGTATTTGGTAGTAGACATTTCGAATCCTAGTCATACCTAAATTTTTGATTTCTTCGAACTAACAAAAATCAGCCCACCTACTGACGTGCGAAAAGTAGTAGCCATCAACTTCTCAACGGATTGTTAAACCTTGATCCCTTTCTTGATCCCTTACCGTTTCCGTTTCTTTGGGATATGACATCAGTTCTTATTTCGACTCGGGCTCATAAATTTATATCCGGCCTTACTTTCGAGATTGAGAAAGCACGACGCATTATTGTTACTAAAATAATGCGAGTGTGCTCGGCATCTGACTTGTGCTATCCTTAGACATACCAAAACTATACTCAAAGCAGTTGTAAATGATAGCTACTCGAATCTTTCTCTTCAATTGAGCATCTTCTTGTAACAGGTGACCAGATTGGAGGTACTTAAGGTTGCTTGACAGATCTCGCGTGATTACTGTCAAACTAAGTACATTATTTTTTTTTTGTATTCATTAATATTTCATCACAGAAACACTTACATTTCAAAACGTTTACACATCGTATGATTTCATTACGAGAATCGACGCTTTGTGCAAAGTGTTGATCGCGCGCTCAGGCCAACTTGTGGTTTACATAACCGTCGCACCAAACGCACTATTCCGCAAACCATCGCAAAATTGAGAATAATTTTACACTATTGCATGATACTCGACCGATTAGACCACGAACAGCTCGAAGTGCAGAGAATATGGCGGCTGTAAATGAGATTTTTACCGAAGACCAGGAAGAATCGATTCGGCGCCAATCTCAACAACTTGGCCTACCTTATGGCATTACTTGGCCGATTTTACGCAAAGATCTTGTTTTGGAGGCATACAAAATATAGATAGTTTCAGTTTTGAAACCGGCCGATCTTCCATAGTGTTATAATTTCAGCCGTTGGGCTCTTGAAAATCTCGTCGAAGATTCGCATTTTGTTCAGCGATGAGGCTTATTTTTGGCTTAATGGCTACGTCAATAAGCAAAATTGCCAAATTTGGGCTGAAGAACAACCCGAAGCCATTCAAGAACAGCCATTGAAAACAACACTTTGGTGCGGCCTATGGACTGGAGGAATTATCGGCGCATATTTTTTCAAAGACGAGGTTGGGTCCAATGGAACAGTTAATGGAAAACGCTATCGCACCATAATAAACGACTTTTCCATGCCGGAAAGTGAAGCTTACAATCTGCACAACAGTTAGCTCCAATAAGACAGCGCTAGTTGCCATACAACCCGTGAAACAATGGATTTAATGGACTTACTTCATCGTCGTATCGGTGCGCAATTTATATCTAGTCTCGGACCAGTGGATTGTCCATCAAGATCGTGTGATATCCCACCTTTGAATTTCTATTTGTTGGAGTATGTAAAGCTTAAATGCTTTGTGAATAAACCAGCTTCGATTGTCGCATTGCAAACCAACTTCACTAAATTTGGTGTTTGCCGATGGCCGAATTACGGTGCAGTTGCGGCCGAAATTTGAAAAGGATTATCTTTACAAAAATAATAAGTAACAATATTTCAATTTAAAGTCGGACACCTCTGAGGTAAATATTTACTCCGATGGCCAAGTGGATCGTCCGGTCATGGAATGCCTGGTCTCACTTTGGATTGCATCAGAATTCTTCGACATAAGGATAATCTGGGTGCCTGGTCATAGTGACATTGCTAGAAGAAACAACGTACCCGACGAGGTGGGCAGACAAGGGACCCGTGAGGTAGTGTGCCCGCAAAAGGAGAGAATCTGGATATCCTTGACAGCACTCGCTCTACTCCTGGAAGGATGGACTTTGCACCAACTCAGCGAGCGCTGGGCAAGTACACGAACGTGTAAGGTAGTCACCGTTCATAGTCCACAAATGCTCAACCCCCTCACTCCTCTCCTTTTCGTCCTACCGTTTTACTTCACCTCTTTTTTCTCCCTTACAATGGTATCACAAAGTATGAACCAAACTTCTTTCGTACAAGTGGGCCCAATTTCTGGGCAACCATGACAACCTAAACTAACCTACCTGATACTTCTAAATTGATCATCCTTTACAAGGTTTTCGACTTTTTCAAGAATGCTCGTGTAAGCCATCTGAATCGGCCGCCGGCAGATGCAACGCCGTAAATGCTGTATGCGATGTTTTAAGAACAAATTTCGATATTTTACGTATCGAAATGGGTTTAGATGTGGAAGAGTTGTGTTTTGGGATACGTTTATTATCTTAAGAAAATGCCTCATTACACTACATAACCTCAAACTCGAATTTTTTGCACTACTAAGCAGAATATCCCAAACCCTGGCGTGCTACGGTTATTCTCAGTTCGCATTCGGTTTCAGTACATCAAAGATCTCCGGATAAGTGTAGCCTGCTTTTCGGTTTACAATTTTTGTCGGCCTATGCAGTTATGATACATTTACTATCTTCTCATCAATAAAGGAGTCGTTCATATATTTAAAACGCCATTCAACAGGCGAAGTAATGGGTTTGCAAATACTTTTGTGTTCAATCCGCTGCTCCAGCAATTTAATGTTTTTTGTTGCTAGAAACATCTTTGTTCTCAATGCCAAAATGAGACTAATGATGAAATATCGTGGTGGCCATGTAAGTATTGGTGGAGCAATGACGGCAAATGGAGGGGGCTCGTTTTGTTTTATTGAAGGCACTATGATTAAAATGGGTTATCTAGACATATTTAAGGAACATATTCCCAAAACTGTTGAAGAATTACAGTTCCAAGCAAAGTTCCAAAGTATACTGCGCTGATTGGTAGAGAATGTTTGCCTTGCAATGTAAAAAAGGTATTGCCTCACCCTCCTTTGAGCTCAGCATCTCAATTCCATTGAGTGCTTGTAGGCCCACATTGAAAGACAACTGCGCAAGCAGCAGATTAGTGGAAAAAATTCCCTCAAATCAGTCATTGAAAAGATATGGGAAAATATTTCCAGAGATGTCACCAAAGCTCTGGTAGACTACATGGAATGACGTCTACAAGTAGTAATTAGCAAATAGCAAAGGGGTTAGATTAGATAAGATTTTTGGGGGTTGGACATGTCCAAGCACTCAGTCAGCAATACCATTGTACTACACCCCGATAGATTACAGTGGAAGGAATAGAGAGATAGGATAGATATCTCATGTAGGGTAGGACGGGCAAATTGGTTGGAGGTCACTCTTCTGAGATTCTTTTAGATTCATTCATGAATTTTAAGAGATCCAGAAGAGGATGTGTATGAACTTTATGCATGCTCAAGACAGCGCACCACAACAGCCTAATTCTGCTTCTAGAGAACGCCGGACAGCTACAGAGAAAATGCTCTGCAGCGCCCGCATTTTTACGACAAGACAGCGATATTGGGTCATCAATGATTCCCATGGTAGCCATATGTTGACCACAGGCGTTGTGCCCTTTGTTTACACCTACCACTACTCTCAGGTCCTTTCTGCTAAGTTTTAGGAGAAAGGTTGCTAATTTCCTGTTTAGTTCTTGCACAAAACACTTAGTTACACTGCAGGACCCCAACTCAGACTAATATCTTCTATGGATTGACCTCATGAAGTCGTCAATTCATAGTTGAACCGATGCAGAATTGACCCGTAGGAAGGATTCAGCGTCCAATGGTGTGCTTGCAGAGCTTTCATTTGTTCAGGCTAGTGTCCAGGCACCCAAATATGACTAACTTCACTGACCAATTTCGAAGAGCAGCGTTGGTTTGCAAGGACTCTCACTGCAGCTTGACTGTCACTAAAACAGTATTGGAACGACTACCCCGCCACTTTTTCTCAGTAAGCCAGTATGCTACAATTAACATGGCATTGACTGCTGTTAAGTATACCGTAGCCATCTGTCCTCTAGCGTAGTAGTACTTAGTGTCTTCGTCTATCGCTGAGAAAGCGATTCTTCACAAAATATTAGTTCCTTCAACTTTTCTTTATTTCCATATTTCCAGTTACTGTCCCACTTTATGTTCGAGTTGTGAAATTAAGTCATTATTTTGTTTACTGGAAAACTTCCAAATAATTTAAATATTATATTATTTCCGTTCTTTACAATAAAAGACTCAAATGAATGTTTTATATTTGCTTTTGTCTGCTAAAAATTGATTGAACCGGTCTCAAGTTTCAAAGGATTGAAGTGAGAACCAACAAGTGCATCAGTTTATTTTTGGTTCACTGTATATGTGAGTAATTTTTGTTTTGTCGGTAGATAAGTACAGGGTGGGCCAAATAAGGCCTACTAATGTTAAGCATAAACAACTTTTTTTTTATTTATTTTTCTCTTTTTGTAGGTTATAATTGAATTGTTGGACATTTATTATGGCACCACCAACAACGACTACAATACGCTATTCGTTTCAGGGGTTATACGCAGTTATGACTTTCAAAAAAACCGATTTTTTTATTCCATTTTTGTAATGTACATATATTCAAAAGTATACGCACGAAATTTGAAGTAGATCTAAGCAATACTTTCGGAGTTATACCTAAATATGTAGAGATGCCTCGGCACGTTTTAAGGTAGGTATTGAAACTTTAAACGTGTTTTTTTCAAAACGGCATTTTTCAAGTCGGTGTACACGATATCTCGAAAACGGCTTGTTTGATCGGTCAACCGTTTTAATTCAATCTTTAAAGATACATTTTCTAGTAATTAATCGTTCCTTTTGTAAATCTGATACTTATTTTCCATTTTATAATCATTTCTCTTAAAAGCTGCCATTTTGTGAAAATTCACTATTTTGATTAGCCGAACGATTAATTACTAGATAATCTAATATATTAACAAAATTTGTTTGGTTTCTTTGATTTCAGATAATCCAATCCTGAGTTACGATGTACACCGTAAATCGTCTTTTTTTAAAGGAGGTTCCAGAAATCGCCTGCCGCGCGCTCTATAATCAACATTTTCATAAATAAAAAATTTTGTTACGTTCTTGAAGGATGCTTTTATAACCGCCAAAAATTTTCAAATTAAAATATTCTGAAGTTTCTTCAGGATAAATCCTTGACAACCCGTCTTTTATTTGCTTCATAACTGCGTATAACCTCTTCACCTAATTAGCCACACAAATTGATTTTTTTAATAATGTTTTGATGTCGGATGCAGCGCATTTCCATTTAAATGGTTATGTCAACAAACAAAACTGTGGATTGTGGGGCTTTGAAAACCCAAGGGCAACACACCAACATCAGTTGCACCCATCTAAATGTACTGTTTGATGCGGTGTTATGGCCACTAGAGTTATAGAGTTATCGGTCCATATTTCTTCGAAAATGAGGATGAAACGCCGGAATCGATTTAACGAGCTTTTTAGAGAACATTGATTTAAAACTTTTTGCGGCCAATGGCGGAGCAGTATCCTAATTTGTGGTTTCAACAAGATGGAGCAACTGCGCATACTGCTAGGTCTTATTTGGCCCACCCTGTACATTTCATCAGAACGACAATGAGCTCTGTGCCATTGAAAACTTTCCTAGAAACACATAATAAATTGTATGTTAAATTAGTAGTTGAATTGAATCACCTGAAATGGTATACAAAATAATCCGATGACGACATCAGCAAATGCCAAATTGGCAATATACATATTTGTAACGGTACGCATGTTACGCGTCGTCACCACCACCCAAATAACCAGCGTATTTCCAATAACTGCAAAGAAGCTTATAACGCCGTAGAAAATGGAGAGGATAACTATGATTTCTGTCGACGCCGTATAGAGTTGCTCTATATTTGAACGAAAAATGAAGAGAGAAATGAGAGAGTTCCAAATTCTCAGTTTAATTAACAAAATTAACAGTGAATAAGCTATGCATTGTTAAAAATTGCATTCGTACTTTTTTTTGTTTTTGTATGTACATACATACATACATACATACATACATACATATATACACATAGTTATTTATCTTACCGAATTCTTCTTCATCTAGAATTTTATCTGCTGGCACTTCAACCACTGGAAACTCATCCATCACGAGATTTTACTGTCTACGAAAATTTGATTTTAATCCCTTCATCAGAAAAATTTCATGTTTGTATTTATGTTGTAGTTGCGCATGCAGAAGGCGATATTGTTTTTTCAAATTATTTGGCATAGAAGCTGAAGAAGAATATAATGAAATTTTTGTACATTTAAAATATGCTCTCAAAGTTATTAAGGATTGAAATGAAATTCGTAAACAAGTAAATTAATTAGTAGAAATATTTCTGATAAACTAAAATATTTGTAGATAAATAAACTGTGAAAATTTTGGGAAAGGAAGAAGTTAAATGCTGTGCGATTTGGAGCAAATATTTCATTATTAATTATTTAAGTTTAGAGAAAATAGTCTTAAACATAATTCTTACCCATTAAAATTAAAAAAAAAAAAAACATGTAGATGAGTGGAATATTATTAGGTGCGCAACTAAGTTCCCGCTGTTTGTCAATAGATGCCGCCAGCAGTGTGTGCTAGTCGATTCTAACATAACGTCATAAACCAAGCTTAGACATATGATAAGAAAACTGCTTCGACACATTAGTGATTTTGTTTTGGTATCCTATACTTTTTTGGTTTTGTGAAAATGTCTGATTTTGTGCCGAATAATCGTCATTTGCGGGAAGTGTTGATTTTCCTTTTTCATTCGAAAAAAAACGGCGGCTGAAGCGCATAGAGAGCTACAAAAAGTTTATGGAGATGCTGCTTTAAGTGAAACAACTTGCCGAGATTGGTTCCGTGGCGTCACAGACGGTGATTTTAATGTTGACGACCGTCCGCTTGAAGGAAAGCCAACAACCTTCGAAGACGCTGAATTGGAGGCATTGCTCAATGAGGATCCATGTCAAACGCAAGAAGAGCTTGCTTCAGTATTAGAAGTTACCCGCCAATCCATTTTCAAGCGATTGCATGATTTGGGAATGATTCATAAACATGGGACTTGGGTTCCTTATGAGTTAAAACCAAGAGATGTTTGACGTCGTTTTTTCGTCTGCGAACAATTGCTCCAGCGGCAAAAAAGGAAGGATTTTCTTCATCGCATCGTGACGGGTGATGAAAAATGGATTTATTACAGCTATCCAAAGAAAATAAAGTCATGGGGACTGCCCGGTCATTCTACGTCATCGCCTCGGGCGAATATTCACGCTGCGAAGGTTATGCTATGTATTTGGTGGTACCAAGTTGGTGTTATTTATTACATATATATACTATATAATTGGCACATACACACTTTTTGGGTGTTTGGCCGAGCTCCTCGTCCTATTTTTGGTGTGCGTCTTGATGTTGTTCCACAAATGGAGGGACCTACAGTTTCAAGCCGACTCCGAACGGCAAATATTTTTATGAGGAGCTTTTTCATGGCAGAAATACACTCGGAGGTTTCCCATTGCCTGCCGAGGGGCGACCGCTATTAGAAAAATGTTTTTATTAATTTTGGTTTCACCGAGATTCGAACCAACGTTCTCTCTGTGAATTCCGAATGGTAATCACGCACAAACCCATTCGGCTACGGCGCCTGTTAAAACCAAGTGAAACCATCGACTTCAATCGATGCGTTTGAGCCGAGCACTGCGCGAGAAACGGCCGCAATACGCGGAGAGACATGAAAAAGTGATTCTACAGCATGGCAGCGCTCGGCCTCACGTTGCCAAACCCGTTAAAACCTACCTGGAAACACTGAAATGGGAAATCCTACCCTACCCGGCATATGCTCCAATCCTATTGTTCGCCTGTTAGTACTCCGCAATTCGAACACAAACACAAAAGTAAGCAAACAACATTCCGTACAACGAATACTGGGCAAAATAACGAAGAGTAATATCGAATTCAAGCGAAAGCAATTTTGCTAACATTGTTTTATATTTGAAACGGAGTACAGCACCATCTCTAACAACGCCACAAACAACAACATGTACTTCAATCAACAATAACGCTATCAACAATAACTTCGCTATGAATAACACAAAGCACTCCTAATATTATTGACAAAATATTGAAGCTATGTGAAGCACCCTCATATTTATGGCAGAGATATTCATTTGTGCTGCAATTGGCTTTCAAATTTTAGTCTGAACATTTTGTCAGTTTGAAACATAAAAAATATCTAACTTTGCTGTTGCCAACACTTACGCTCTCTTTTTCCGCGATTGTTTTGGCAAAGTGAAATGATACCAACAACAAAAAGTGCGGAAATTTTAACCTGAGCATTCACAAGTGGCGATAGAACTATTTTTTTACAGGTAAGTGCATGAAGAAAAATTTATTTTATTGTAAACCAATTCTAATTCAATAACGCATTGATAATTTCAATGGTAAATCCACTTTATGGTATTGGTGTGGTTATGGTATTTTATTTTTCATTGCCGTAATGAACATTTTTCGCCTAAATAATAATATACTATAAAAATAGTCTAATAATTTCTTCTATTATTATTGCATTAGTATACCAAATAGATTACTAACTAATAAATTTTTTTGGGCGTTGGGAGAGGTGTATCTTTCTAAAATGGGACTATGTTGAAAAATAAACAATTTTTCGAAAAATGGTGTCTTCATTTCTAACACGAGTTACATATACTTTCTCTTTTCTTTTTGTTTTACTTTAATAATATGTTAATGTTACAATATACTCTCACACTTCCCCACTTTCACATTTTCCCACTCCCACTTCCAACAATTCCAAACTTTCTCGTTACTACGCTATACACTTCAACAAAATTGGGAAATATTGAAAACCTATTTCCAAAGTGGTGAGTCTTTTTCTTCTTTTCTGATGAAGCTCATTTTCACATCGGTGGCTACGTCAATAAGCGAAATTGTCGGATTTGGGGTTCAGAAAATCCACACGTTACTGTAGAGAAGCAAATGCATCCACAACGAGTCACTGTTTGGTGCGGTTTTTGGTCTGGCTGCATCATCGGGCCATTTTTTTCGAAAATAAACTAGGAGCCGCGGTTACAGTAAATGGCGAGCGTTACCGTGACATGCTCAACGAGTTGTTTCCAAAAATTGTAGAGGATGACATAGACGACATATGATTTCAATAGGATGGTGCAACTTGTCACACTGCTAAAGTTACACTCGAACTTTTGGCTACCGTTCTTGAAAACCGAATAATCAGCCGAAATTCCGATATCAATTGGCCGCCTCGGAGCTGTGATTTAAGCCCGTTGGACTATTTTTTGTGTGGAGCCGTTAAGGACAAATGCTATGCGAACCATCCAGAGACGATTGATGCTTTAAAACACGAAATCAAAGTTGCCATTTGTTAACGACAGAGAGGAGTTAGTTGAAAAGAGACTGCGTAAGCGTACGGACGTGTACGGACGGTGTTCGATAGCTGCGTCACGATATTCATTATTCAATTCCATATTCATGTTTATTAAATATTCTTTTGTTTATTTCAAATATATAACCACTCGGTGTACTGTACATTACACCTCAGAAGTGGGATTTTATCTCAAAAACCTACAAAAGTAACAACGAAAGCGAAAACCGAATTCTAGGAAACGCTGTATCAACGAAGTCGGCGTTAAAAATCTACAAAAGTAACAACGAAAAACGAATTCTAGGAAACGCTGTATCAACGAAGTCGGCGTTAAAAATCTACAAAAGTAACAACGAAAAACGAATTCAAGGAAACGCTGTGTCAACGAAGTCGGCGTTAAAAATCTACAAAAGTAACAACGAAAACGAGAAACGAATTCAAGGAAACGCTGGATCAACGAAGTCAGCGGTAAAAAGCTACAAAAGTAACAACGAAATCGAGAAACGAATTCAAGGAAACGCTGGATCAACGAAGTCGGCGTTAAAAAGCTACAAAAGTAACAACGAAATCGAGAAAGGAATTCAAGGAAACGCTGTATTAACAAAGTCGGTGTTAAAAAGTACTCGAGCATCTAAGTGAGGCAGGGAAACGGTTCACTGGCTACGAAGGAGGTAATTGCTAAGGTTTGAGCAGCAGCGCAGCAGCAGTGGAAGGGAAAAAGCAAGCAAAGAAAGAAGTTGCAAAGGGATACGCGGCAAAGTGACGGCGAAGCGAAGAACAGTCGGGAAGCATTTTTTTGAATCGGACGGTTGGTTGGAAGAAGGAAAAGGAAAAAGCACGAATAATCAAGACAGTGATGAATAAAGTGAAATTGAGCTCTTTAAAAGTTGTGCAATTGAATAAATTGCTACAAAATCAAAACATTAGTGTTGTGGGGAGTAGAGCGGCTAAATTAGCAAAGCTGGCTGAGATATATCCAGGTGATGAGATAGATGTGGACGAAGTTGAAGACGACGGTGAACATACAGGTGCTCGGCGTGAGATGGACGAATTACGCGGGATGATCTTGCAACTGACAAAGACGGTGAGCGATTTGGTAGCCTCACGTGAAAGGCCAGGTGCAAGTGCAAGTGCAGCACAAGAGACTGTACGTATTTCGTCAACGCCATCAAATGAAAGTGATTTCGGAAACGCAATACGAGCAACAGGAGTAGCTGTCCACAATCGAACAAGTAATTTGCGGGAAATTTATGCGTTGATGCCAGAATATGATCCATTGAAGAACAACGTAAGTAGCGAAGTTTTTGTCGAGAAAGTAGTACAGTTGCGCAGGGCATACGAATTGTCCGAGCAAGAGACGTTGGTAGCAGCACAATCGAAATTGAAAGGTGTGGCAAAGGAATGGTTAGATTCGCAAACAGTTTTCCAGTCATGGTCAGATTTTGTGCAAGCGTTCCAGCTTGATTTTCCAGCTTCAGTTACGTCAGCGCAAATGCACCGCAATATGGCCCAACGGAAACGTCAACCCAAAGAGTCATTTGAAGAATACTACTACATCATGTTGAGTATTGGTAGACGGGGACGGATGGATGAAGAATCTATCAACTCATATATTATCGCAGGCTTAAACGATCCATCATTAACGCGCACGTTATTAGCGCTCAAGTTGCCAACGTGTAATGATTTATTGCGTTCATTGAAAGACATGGCTGATACTCCAGGACCATCAAAGGCGAGCATGATGTACGAGAAAGGTAACAACGATAAAAATTCCGGATCAACGAATGAGAGAAAACTCAAATGTTACAACTGCAATCAATACGGGCACATTGCGTCAAAATGTCAGCAACCACAACGAAAGCAGAAGTGTACGAGGTGCAACAAGGTAGGGCACGATGCACAAGCATGCCACAATGGAAAACCGAATGTTGCGAAGTTAGTGGACGACTCCAAACGTGTCATCAGTACAGCAAGTAGAGATGTTACATGGAATGGCAAGCAGCTTAGAAGTTTACTAGACACAGGAAGTGACGTATCGTTAGTAGCAGCATCAAAGGTTCCAAATGACGTGCCAAGATTTCCGGCTACGAAACGACTTCAGGGATTTGGTGGAGCAGTTATAACAAGCAACGAGTTCGTCGAAGCAGAGTTAGTCATCGATGGAATCACGATATTAACCCCTTGTTATATCGTCGCAGATAA
The DNA here is from genome assembly GCF_027943255.1 of Anastrepha obliqua. Taxonomy (NCBI): domain Eukaryota; kingdom Metazoa; phylum Arthropoda; class Insecta; order Diptera; family Tephritidae; genus Anastrepha; species Anastrepha obliqua. The sequence continues at coordinate 17,305,635 of NC_072894.1, forward strand.
GTTTATGACACATGATATCGTAATTGGTTGGGATGTATTGTGCAAAGAAAGTTTCAGGCTAATCATCGAGTCGGGCGTCATGAAGGTTTATCAACAACGAGATCTGTCTTTTAACGTAAACGAAGATATGAGCGGGGTAGATCTTCAAGAGGTCAGATGTGTGTTGCAGAGATACGAGTGTTGTTTTACTGAAGATTTGTCCGATTTGGGACGATGCAAGACGACAGAAATGGAAATCATCATTAATACCGACCAACCAGTGATTGGAAGACAGTATCAGGTACCGCTATATCAACGTCCAACGTTATCCAAAATCGTGAATGAGTTACTTGAACGTGGCATTATCAGGGCGAGCTCGTCAGTGCATGCAGCACCGGTGATTCTAGTTAAGAAGTCCAATGGAGAGGATAGAATGTGTGTCGACTACAGGGCACTCAACGCTGTAACGGCGAAAAAGCATTTTCCGATGCCGATCGTCGAAGAACAATTATCCAAGCTAGTTGGAAGCACAGTCTTCACAACGTTAGACATGACGGCAGAATATTACCAGATTCCATTGACGGAAGGAAGTAAACATTATACGGCATTTCTAACACCAGATGGATTATTTGAACATAACGTAATGCCGTTCGGTCTACGAAACGCACCAATGGTCTTTCAAGAAATGGTAACGAAATTGATAAGAGGTCTAAAGCATCGAAACCGAATTGTTAGCTATGTAGATGAAGTCATCATCGCAACGAAGAGTGTAGCACAAAACATCGAAGTATTAGTTGAATTTCTCCAAGCCGTGAAAGAATCAGGGCTCACATTGAGACCATCAAAGTGTAATTTTATGGCTACCAGAATCCAATTCTTGGGACACATCGTAAGCGAAGAAGGTATCCAACCAGGTGAAGAGAAAACCAAATGCATTAAAGAATTCCCTCAACCACGTACAACGACCGAAGTTAGACAATTTCTGGGTTTGACTGGATATTTCCGGAAATTCGTCGAAGGGTACAGCATCATAGCGAAGCCATTAGCAAGTTTGCTGAAAATAAATGCAAAATACCAGTGGTCCAAAGAGCAAGAGGAATCGTTCACGAAGCTTAAAGACATCTTAATAACCCAGCCTGTTTTAGTTGTGTTTGACCCTATGAAAAACCACGAGGTGCACACTGACGCAAGCGCCATTGGAGTATCAGGAATCTTGTTACAGTCCGATAACAAAAATTGGAAGCCGGTCCAATATTATAGTCGCCAGTGTAGCGCAGCCGAGTCACAATATCCAAGTCATGAGTTGGAGGTCCTCGCGATTGTGGAATCGTTGGAAAGATTCAGGGTGTATCTTCTCGGCACAACCTTCGTGGTGCGGACTGATTGTAATGCTGTAGTGACGACCAAAAAGGTTACACCATTAAGGCCACGAATAGCCAGGTGGTGGCTACGTCTGCAGGAGTTCGACTTCTCGTGTGAGCATCGACCAGGTACTAAAATGCAGCATGTCGATACGCTAAGTAGATTGCCAGTAGAAGGACCATCATGTCCATCAACAGTCGCGGATAAGGTATTATCCATCAGTAAAACTATGGGACCGGAGGATTGGGTATCCACCATACAACTACAAGATAAAAAAATACGACGAATATGCGCACTTATCAAAGGCGAAGAGGAGACAAACGAAGATGAGCTAAAGCAGCTGAAAGAAGATTATGCCATGCAAAATTCAAGGTTATTCCGAAAGGTGGAGAAGCATTACAAACTCGTTGTCCCACAGTCAGTGCGATGGCGGGTAGTGAAAGCAAGTCATGACGATGCAGGACATTTTGCACTGGAGAAAACATTAGACCGTCTTAGAAAGCACTTCTGGTTCCCACGAATGCGACGTTACGTGAAATCATATATTGCGGCTTGCGAAGAATGTTGCTTGAATAAGGTCAAGGGAGGTAAGAGGGAGAGTGAACTTCATGTTGCCGATGTACTACCGATACCATTCAGACGTTTGCACATCGACCATGTGGGTCCATTTCCCAGGAGTAAATCGGGAAACGTCTACGTGTTGGTTATTGTCTGCGGATTCAGCAAATATGTGCTGCTCAAAGCTGTCAGAAATACTAAGAGCGAGCCAGTAATCAAAGCAATGGAAGAAGTAATGGCTATTTTTGGGCAACCACTGCGTGTTACATCGGATCGTGGTACAGCCTTCACGTCGAAGCTGTTCGAGAGCTTTCTCAACCAAAAGGGCATCCAGCATGTCAAAATCGCTATCAGCACTCCAAGAGCCAATGGGCAGGTTGAGCGCGCGAATAAAACTCTATTGAACGCTCTAAAATGTACAGTGGAAAATAACAAGGTATGGGATGAGTCATTGATGGCCATCCAATGGAGCATAAATTCGCAGAAGAATGAGGTAACGAAATACAGCCCAAACGAACTTGTGTTCTACTTCGACCCAAGGGATGTTAGTCACAACCGAATGATCCAAGCTATGCATGATGAAGTTGTCCATGTGTCAGACATGGAGGAGAAACGCGACATCGCAGCGTCCAATATTATGATCGAACGTAATAAATGGAAAGAGAGATACGACAAACGACATCAGAAACCGCACAAGTACGAAGTTGGCGACTTGGTGGTAATCGACAATGTGTTTACAGCGACGGGTGAATCCCACAAACTCGATCCTATGTACAAGGGTCCATACCAGGTGACGAAGGTATTAAACTACGACCGCTATATCGTGGAAGATTTACCGGATACGATGGTCACTCAGCGCCGATATTGCAACGTGCTGTCCGTCGATAATCTCAAACCATGGTGCGCTAATAGTCCAGAATTAGACATCCATGATGACGAAGAAGACTCGTCCTGGAACGACGAGGAGTCAGGAGAGGCCGAGCTGTTAACGACAGAGAGGAGTTAGTTGAAAAGAGACTGCGTAAGCGTACGGACGTGTACGGACGGTGTTCGATAGCTGCGTCACGATATTCATTATTCAATTCCATATTCATGTTTATTAAATATTCTTTTGTTTATTTCAAATATATAACCACTCGGTGTACTGTACATTACACATTCATGAAATTGGAGCCCAAACAATCGAAAATGTGCTTAGAAATTGGGTTGATCGAATGGCTTACTGTAAAGCCAGTCGTGGCACTAATTTGAACAATATTATTTTTTATTCATAAATGACAAAATTCAATCTTTCAAAATAAAAAAAAGTTTGAAAAAATTTGAATAATTTTTTGCTTTAAAGCCGATTCAAAAATCAAATTTTACATGGCCCACCCTATATTTTGGAATCAAGGAATGAGGATGACGACTTTTCAAACGGTCACTGCTACCGCTAATTATGAGCCTTCTTATGGTGAGGTTTCATCGTCTGATGAAAGAGATATGGATGATAGTAATGAGGACAATGCAGAAAATATTTTGGCAGTAACTCGTTCTACAGCTGATTCTGCAAATATTGCCACTATATGGTCTTCTCCCCGTGCGGAGTTTGTACCAATAAAAACAATAACTTGCTATCGACTTCCCGATATTGCTCACAGCTTTGAGAGGACTGACAATCCTTACAATATATTTATGAAAGTTTTCCCTTAAAGCCTTTTTATGCGTATTACCCAGTGCACGAACGAACGTATTGAGATAATGCGAAACTGAAAACCAGCGTACAGAAATATAAAGCTAACAGATATTGGAGAAATTAAAATCGTTATTGGTTGCATGATAATTATGTCATATAACCATTTGCCATCTGTAAGACACTATTGGTCAAAACACAATTCTATGGGAAACGATGCAGTAAAATCGGCTTTAACGCGGGATAGATTTCAGTTACTATCGTCGAAAATGTACTTTGCTTCAACTGAAAAGCCTGGGGGAGCATCCAAACTTTATTACGTGGAAGATATGGTTGAGTGCCTAAAGTTTCGATTTGCAAGTGCACGGAACGAAAGTGCTTACCAAAGTATCGCAGTGAAAGCATGACGAAGTTCAAGGGACGCTCCTCTATGAAACAATACTTACCATTGAAGCCCACTATTAAAATGTGGCTCAGATGTGATGCTCTTACTGGCTATACCTACGATTTTAATATCTATTGTGGGAGAGAAGATGGAAATGTCGAAGGAACTCTAGGCGAGCGCGTGGTAAATCAGTTAGCTGCAACAATTCGAGAAACGGATGTGACTCTGTGTTTCGATCGGTTCTTCACAAGTATCAATCTTCTAGAGACTATTAATTACGCAGCGTTGGGAACTATTATGTCGAATCGCAAAAAATTGCCAGTCCATCAGCACAAAGCAAAACAGAGGTCAATGCGTTTTCCGAGAAAGCAACACTGGTAAAATGTATGCTAAATGGAAATAGTAATTGTAAAGAAATAATAGAAAAGAAATTTCTGCTTTCTTCTTCTTAATTGGCGTGATAACCGCTTACGCGATTTTGGCCGAGCTTAATAAAGCGCGCCAGTCGTTTCTTTCTCGTGCTAACCGGCGCCAATTGGACACACCAAGTGAAGCCAAGTCCTTCTCCACCTGATCTTTCCAACGCAGAGGAGGCCTTCCTCTTCCTCTGCTACCACCAGCTGGTACCGCATCGAATACTTTCAAAGCCGGAGCGTTTGTATCCATTCGGACGACATGACCCAGCCAACGCAGCCGCTGGATCTTTATTCGCTGCGCTATGTCTATGTCGTCGTAAAGCTCATACAGCTCATCGTTCCATCGTCTGCGATATTCGCCGTTGCCAACGTGCAAAGGTCCAAAAATCATACGCAGAATCTTTCTCTCGAACACTCCAAGCGTCGCTTCATCGGATGTTGTCATCGTCCAAGCTTCTGCGCCATACGTCAGGACGGGCATGATGAGAGTCTTGTAGAGTGTTAGTTTTGTTCGTCGAGAGAGGACTTTACTGCTCAGTTGCCTACTTAGTCCAAAGTAGCACTTGTTGGCAAGAGAGATTCTACGTTGGATTTCAAGGCTGAAATTGTTATAGGTGTTAATGCTGGTTCCCAAATACACGAAGTCTTTTACAACCTCAAAATTATAACTGTCAACAGTGACGTGGGTGCCGATACGCGAGTGCGCCGACTGTTTGTTTGAAGACAGGAGGTACTTCGTTTTGTCCTGGTTCACCGCCAGACCCATTCGCTTTGCTTCTTTATCCAGCTTGGAGAAGGCAGAACTAACAGCGCGGTTGTTAAGGCCGATGATATCGATATCATCGGCATACGCCAACAATTGTACGGTCTTATAAAATATTGTGCCTGAGCTATTAAGTTCTGCGGCTCGTACGATGCTCTCCAACATCAGGTTAAAGAAGTCACACGACAGTGAGTCACCCTGTCTGAAACCTCGTTTGGTATCAAACGGCTCGGAGAGGTCCTTCCCAATTCTGACGGCGCTGCTGGTGTTGAGCAACGTCATCTTACATAGCCGTATTAGTTTTGCGGGGATACCAAATTCAGACATAGCGGCATACAGGTAACTCCTTTCCGTACTGTCGAATGCAGCTTTGAAGTCGATGAAAAGATGGTGTGTGTCGATTCACCTTTCGTGGGTCTTTTCCAAGATTTGGCGTATTGTGAATATTTGGTCGATGGTAGACTTTCCAGGTCTGAAGCCACACTGATAAGGTCCAATCAGTTGGTTGACGGTGGGCTTCAGCCTTTCACACAATACGCTCGCTAGAACCTTATAGGCGATATTTAGAAGACTAATCCCGCGGTAATTGGCACAAATTGCAGGATCGGCCTTCTTATGGATTGGGCAGAGCACACTTAAATTCCAATCGGCAGGCATGCTTTCATCCGACCATATTTTGCTTAGGAGCTGATGCATGCACCTTACCAGCTCCTCGCCACCATGTTTGAATAGCTCAGCCGGGAGTCCGTCGACAATTCCGTCGTCATCGGTTGGTGTATCGGGATCTTCACATTCTCTATGACATGCGCAGCTGTCACTGTTTAACAGGTTCGAGAAGTGTTCCCTCCATAATTTAAGATTGCTCTGTACGTCAGTCACCAGATCGCCGTCTTTGTTCTTACAGGAAAACGCCCCGGTCTTAAAACCTTCTGTAAGCCGCCGAACTTTCTGGTAGAATTTTCGGGCGTTGTTCCTATTGGCCAGCATCTCAAGCTCCTCGCACTCACGTATTTCGGCCTCTCGTTTCTTCTGTCGGATAATACGTCTCTCTTCCTTTTTCAGCTCTCTGTAGCGATCCCACATGGCTCGCGTTGCGCCCGATCGCAGCGTGGCTCTATAGGCGGCATCTTTTCTTTCTGCTTTAGAGGCTTCAAAAAATCGATTTTTTCGTGGATTTTTTTGGGAAAGAAAGAAATATGCGATTGAAACGAAACTTTCTGGTTTTATTGCTATATATTTCAACAGTCTTCTCAAATTTTTTCATTAAAATATATGTCATATTATGCCTGATACAAGCATTTTGCCGAGGCGCCTCGATTGTGCATGTGTCGTGCGGCGGGAAAGATGCAGGTCGCAATTTTCATCAGAAACCAAAAACCCAAAACAAATTTTATTTTAGTATAGTATAGCTTCTAATTAAACCAAGAAAATTAAACCAAAAGTGAAAAATTCAACAATTTTTCGCAAATTAACAATTTTTGCAAAAACAAATTCACTTTAAATTGTTTGAAAAGTGGGTTAATCATAACTTTCTTAAGGTTTTTTGGGGTCAACTAGAAGATAATTTAATTCCGAATACAATAAATGTTATCTCGTTTCGATGGGACGTTTAACTTTTTCCCTATCTTTCCCGCCAATTAGGAAAAATCGTAAAAATAAAAAACCGAGAAATCGCACTTCGAGCGATCCGACCGCTCGTATACCTGTTCGACGCTTGCTCACAATTTTTTCTGTAACTCTGAAAACATTTTGAATTTGCTTCTGAAATTATGAGGACACATTCTTTGATAGTTTGGAAAGACATTTATGCAAGAAAAAAAATCGATTTTTTAAAGCCTCTAAAGCAGGCTCCCCCCTTAACGTGGACTGTCCCGAAATGATAAAATTTTACAGACAGAAAATGGGGGGAGTTGACCGAGTTGATTAAATTGCAGGGCAATATGAGTTGGGTCGGAAGTCTAATAAATGGTGGAAAAACGTTGTTTACCAATTGTTAGTGATGCCAGTAGGAAATTGTTGGGTAATCAGTTCGCAATTTTCAGGGAAACAAAAACCACTTATAGACTTTATGATAGAGCTGGCGGAACACATAATTGCTGAAGGGAAGGAAAGAGCAGCTGTTGAATGCAGTGGCACGTCAGGAAGAAAAAGGAAGCTAGCCGCAGGACCACCTACTACCCATTTCAATTCCCAATCGAAGACGTTACACAGGCTGTGCAGACAAAAAAAAAGAGAGGAGAACAAAAACGATTTGCGAAGAATATTAGATTCCTCAATGCAAAGATTCCTTCGCTCGGTACCATAAATAAAGACGAAATTTTTTTATGTTAAATGCATACATATATTGCTTTTGTATTATTTTCTATTACAGGTATATTCTTTGCCGAAACAATTAATTGAATTCCAAATAAAATTAGTTTCATATAAAACCAGAGTGCAATTATATATGAGGTACCGGATCATAAAAAACTAATCGGCACATATAAGTCCCATTCAAAAACACTGACGGGACATAGGTATATGACCACCCTTTTTTACCCGATTCAAATCCTGAAGTGATGGAATGTTTTTATTTTCCCTATTGTAACGATTGAACACGTAAAACAAGTTGCCTTTACCTCAGCGGCTTTTCGGATCGAAAGGGTTAACTTCAGTATTATTACAGATTTGATATTTGAATAAAACGGACCTGTTCAAAACGAATCATTACATATATACATATAACTCTCGGGTATTTATTAAGCCCCCTCATATGACAAAAAATAGAAAAAATTCAAACCATAGATATTCAAGATATACTAAATACGAGTAGGTGAAGCCGCGCCCATGCATGCACGCCAATGATATATGCATTTTTTTATGTGCAATACTTTAAAAAACATATTTGCTATGCCTCTTCTTTTAAGGCTATATTTTAGTCCAAATTCATGCACATACAATTATTTGAATGTGCATCATTTTCTAGTCATGTATACAACATTTATGTACACAAGTAGGTGAGCCTTATACTCGATTTCCGGTGCGGCTCTTTTATCGTAAGCATTTCTGTACGCACCGAAGAGGTTTGTTACTGGCAAACCAAGGCAGCGGATAAATATGAGTATTTACCATTTGTGTATTTACATAATTTTGATACAAGAACAAATATAAAAATTGTATTTACTTTGGCTTCATTACAATTGTTCTACGAATGCTGGTAGATAAGCGTATTAAAAGGCAATCATGCAAACAAATAAGGTAATAATAGATTCGTTGCCGATAAACGGACTCATTTTTAGATATGAAAAAAGCTTCATAAATGCAATATTCAAACGCTGTGGAGTATTTTTTTATATTTTTTATTTATTTAATTATGGAAATGAAAACTGAAGTAATAAAATAATTTTCCTGCGAAAAAACTGTAGGAAAACGATTCGTAAACAGGTACTGGAGACGTGGGTGTACTCATGAAAATCTGCCTACCAATGGGCAAATGGCCTAACGTCTTTCAGGCTGCACGCAATTTCAATCTGTGCGGGAATAAATCTTATTAGGGGCAATAAGGGTGCATATGCAGCTATCTACTCGGATAGTTAAGCTGCATTAAAAGCACTCGCTTCACATTCTGTGGAATCGAAGCGAAATGCAGGCATGGCTTAGAAACCTTAATCAACTTAGTGCAACCGGGCCGCTCTGGCATAAAAGGCAACGAAATTGTGGATGAACTCGCAAGGGCGAAGTCGGCAGTAGATTTTCATAGTCCTGGGGTTCAATTATCAGTCAGTGTAAAGGTTTATTTTTAATTTTCACAGACACTTTTCACCCTGTCCTTTCACAAACGATTATTTTGCGATCCTCGTTTGTGCTACGATAAAAGTGTTCCGTTTCCACTGTAGCCATGAATCTTTTGCAGGTGCCCTATTCAAATTTCAAATGACATTTGTTTTGAAGCCAAAGTAAATTTGAAGAAAATATGCAGTAAATAATTAATTTGCTTGTTTTGGAGCAAAGCGATCGTCTTGAGGAAAGGTACGATAACGATTTGTAGTAAATTTAGTCTTATTTTGAAAAAATTGAATATTTATAGAAATTTGTTGATAGCGCCGAGACGCTCGGCAGCGAAATATGGGCGATGCGCTAAACTGCAAAACTGCAAAACCCAGCACAAAGCATTGGAGGCTGTACAACGAACAGCGGCACTCAGAGTTGCTTCAGCTTACCGCACTATCTCTGGCGCTGCAGTCTTTGTGAACAGCGCCGAGATAACCGTCGTGCTCATGGCTCGGGAACGAATGGATGCGTAGGACTCCAATAAGAGACACCTCATCACTAGCGCCGCGGAATGGAGATGTCAAACCATGCTGCGGGGGCAAAGCGGATGGGACACTGAACCCAGTGGCAGATGGACGGCGAAACTTATTCCATCAGTAGTCAAATGGGTTTAAAGGAATTTCGGGGAAGTGGGCTAATTCATGACTCAGTTGCTTTCGGGCCACGGCTACTTCCGGAAATATCTACACCGTATGGGTAATGTAAGTGATGCCAAGTGCATATAGTATACTGCAAAGCTCCGTACGATGACGGCGAATACACGTTTTTTAATTGCGACAGATGGCCCTTGGAAACAGATGCTCTGAGGGAGCGGATTGGCGACATCGCGCCGACCAATGTGATCGGCAAGATGCTTGAATGCGAGAATAACTGGAATGCGGTTAAGAGATACGTCGAAGGTGTATTACGTAGAAAAGGATAGACCTCGATGCAGTACAACAAAGCGTAGCCTCATAGGCAGAGACATAAGAAGATGAGTCTATAGCATAAAGCTGGCTACAGCCAGCGTGGGTGAATAGAACTGGTCAATTTTATGGATGTCATTCTGGGCCCTCCCGAAGTAATGTTGAAAGTAGTGCCGGGAAGAGAGTATTTCCAGCAGAGGAGGAGAGATTGTTTTAGTGACCACACCACATAACGCAGTGGGCGACGGTCGCGAAGGCATTTTGAACGCTACCTCAACCACCAAACAAAAAAAAAGCTTTTTTTTATCCCCTCCGCTTGAAAGTTGCTGCATATGGGGTTGAAATGAAGGTTGAGTTTGCTTGCGTGTCCCCCTTCTTTCCAGTGACCTGTAAGAGTTGCATTGAAACGAGAGATGTTTGGGCGAGAGCATCCGAACAGGTGATTCGCCCTCGGGAAAATGTACGATGGCCATGAATTTCTTGTTGTAGCAGATATAGTTAATTGATCCCACCTTCTTTCGGCTAAAGCATAGCAGTGCTAAGCAATGGATGTTTTTATTGTGTTGATTGGGTACTCTGTTATGTCCACTATCGAACCTTTTCTTCTCATTACTCTCTATGACTGGAAGCCAACGATCAAGCAATTCTAGTTCCAAGCGCGGACTACTGGCCTGGGAAAAAACTTGTTCCGGGTTTCGAGCCTGGGTAGTACCGAATGGTAGTCACGCACCAAACCAAGTGGCTACGGCTAAATACGAAATACGCGCAAAAAAGAAAACGTGCAAATTTTGTTTTTGTACTACTGTTATCACTTTGTACGGCACTCGCCTTAAATACCATCAAATATTCAACTGCCGGATACAAACACACATAAAATGAACCAAAATGGAGCAACTGTGAGTAAAAGCAAAATATAAAAGCAAAAAATAAAAGAACTGTTTGCTACGCCGCTGCCGCTTCAAAAATATTTAAGAAGCTTAAAGCCAGTCGGCATTTACAGACAAGGAAATTTTTCCGTCGTGAAGTGCTGTCGTCAAGGTGTCATGGAACGAGTATAAATACATAAGTATTGCATTTCAGTCTAAATTTCCGCTCATCCAATTCACTATTTGAGTAAGCAACACTCACTGATATTCGTAGTATTGGTTTGGAATGAGTGTCAAGCTGTCGAGCGGTCGATGGATGCAAACACAAACAATGATGCAAAAAGAAACTCGATTATTTTGAGCCACCCTGTGCATTTCTGCTTTAATTCTTTAAGTGATTCTGAGGTGAAAAATTTAGTTATATTACCTTTACATTGAAAAAACACACTTCACATATTTTTATGAACCCAAACAAGTGCTGATTGTATGCTAATTGACGCGATTTTTCCTAATGAAATGTGTTTACTAAAATCAATCAGCTTTGTGTATACAATAAATTAGTATTGAATGCCAGCTAAATAAAAAGTAGTAAACCAGCAACATACTTTACGTACGTGCTTACTTACATACTTACACACATATGTATGTATAAACTATACAGAGCGAATTAAATTCGTTATTCGAAATTCGAAATTCCCATTAAATGGAGCAATGCACATACACGTATATACAATTTTAATATACATATTTAATCCTTCATATACTTATTTAATTGCAAAGTACATGTGCAAGCGTACATAATTTCCCAAAACGAAAGTGATAGCTGAAAAAAGAAATAAGAACAAAGTTTTCATGTCAGTTATGAAATTGAAAACCAATGCGAAAGTTAGGGGAGGTGCTAACAAGTACAGGCACGAGTACATGAACAAATTACGAAAGCAAATCTCTTGGGTATCTGGATCACTTCGTTTCCGAAGCTCTGTCAAGGAGAACATTATATATTTCGCTCCTCTCATTGGATTTTGCCAAGGCCATGGTGTAAAGAATAATGAGATGGCGCCTATCGTGGTCCCGTTACTTTGCTCTCAGCGAATTTGACAACGAGTTACGTGATTTTTGCTCCAGTATGGCCAGATTACCATTTTCGTAACTTGATTTAGCATTTTTTTTTTTTGTTATTTAGTCTGAGAGTTTTAGTTCTTTCTTCATGACATTTTTCTAGCCTGTTCTAATTGAAAGTAATGTTTATAATTTTATAAAATATATGGTACATTTTTTTTAAATTGGTTCAATAATTCACTTAGTTTTATTTAGCTTTACTTTTTTAACATCTGGTGGCATTGCCCGCGATTGCAGGTGTTGTTGGTGTTCTTCTGCTTTCGGCAGTCAAATCTCTCTCTCGCTACTGCAGTATTGCCTACCTTTGGATATAAAAACCCACTAAAATTCCCATTCAAAGAAAATAACACAACAAATTTTTATTGAATCATTTAAAGAATTTTGTATGCGTGACAAATTGTCTTTAGAATGTGCGTTTTTTTAATAAATGTGTTATGCTTATGTACAATTTAATTTATAAGTTATTTTTGTCAAGCGAGACTCTTTTGTTAAGGGAACGACTTATTTGCTATATTTGAGGTTATGTAACTAGATAAGAGTACCTTTTTTGTAAAAATGTCAGTATGGTTTCTTTAGTATTTTCTGGTATTTTGTTGCTTATTTTTATAATGAATACACCTCTTGATGCCCTATGTCCCAATAAGGATTGATGGCCGGAAGAAACGATTACACCTCTATGGTTTTAATCCACATTCAGTAAATTCAAACGCCTTTTAAAATGTGTAAAAAGTTTTCAATCTTAAGAAGTATTAAGAGAGGGACGTTTAATATTCTTCCATAACCTTAAAAGGAGCAAAACATTAAATTCACACTTTCAAAATATCAAATTTTATAAAAACCAACTAATTTTCATTAGCACTAATATCTTCTCAGAGTGGCCTTTTTTAACCTTCTTTTGTATAATATTACAGTTTTTTTTAACCTAAGGTTTCGGTAGCTTTAAATTAAAAAAAAAAGAAACAAACACGAAACTTCAAAATTTTCGTATTTTCGGTATAAATAAAATATAGCTTAAAAAAACTAAAAAACACGCTTTTATTGCTAATCGAACTAAAAAGTAGAAAATAAATTTTAATGACAAAGGGACCTATAATGAAGTAATAGCAAATCGAAGGATCAGTCATAGTCAACTACCTCAGAACAGAATTATAACAAAAATTAAGATACAAATAGAGTAATTCAAATTAGAGTTAAAAGCGTGGGATACTTGATATAGTAAATATTACAATCATTCTATTGTCAACTACCTATGTACAGAGGGTTATGAAAGTGAAACAAAATGCATCCCACGCTTTTAACTCTAATTTGAATTACTCTATTTGTATCTTAATTTTTGTTATAATTCTGTTCTGAGGTAGTTGACTATGACTGATCCTTCGATTTGCTATTACTTCATTATAGGTCCCTTTGTCATTAAAATTTATTTTCTACTTTTTAGTTCGATTAGCAATAAAAGCGTGTTTTTAGTTTTTTTAAGCTATATTTTATTTTCTACTTTTTAGTTCGATTAGCAATAAAATAGTGTTTTTTAGTTTTTTTTTAACTATTTTTTATTTTTAGTATATTATATGTAGGTGTTTACGAGTAATATACTATTACACAACCGCACCCTAAATACTAACCTCAATGGTGGTGTGGAAACTAAAAATTCCCAATTTTTGTTTAAAAAAATACCCAATTCATGTTTCTACCGGTATGGCAATATTGGCAAATGTTATAAAAAATGCACATTTTTCAGCGCTCTCACGAGAAAAAGAGTCATCTATGTTGTGTGTTCCGAGTCGATCAGATTTTTAGAAGCCAGTGAAAATTAAGCTCAAAGATTCCGTTACAGTCATTCATACATACAACCCGAGCTAATAAAAGTGTGTTAAAAAAATAAAATATTAATCCTGGCAATCCTAATAAGGATAATGGAAAATTTATCTCACATGTCTCACACTGCACTCGTTCTTCGTGACTATTTCGCCAAAAATTCCAGGCATATCGTTCCGCAACCACCGTATTCGCCTGATTTGGCTCCGTGTGATTTCTGGCTATTCCCAAAACTCAAGAGACCACTACCGGAAATGGACTATTTGGCATGTTTCGGGGATTGGAAAACTCGTTGGCATAAGTGTATTTCATCGAGCGGGCATTATTTTGAAGGGGATGAAATTGATTTACAAGAATAAATGACGATTTTTCATTTTACAACCAAATTCACCTTACTTTTTGCCCACAGGTAAAAAAAGAAAATATTAATCCTGGCAACCCCAATAAGGATAATGGAAAATTTTTAACAAATTACTGCATTGTCATCGGTCCTTGATAGGTGTGCAAAATTTCAAGTCGATCAGATTTTTAGAAGCCAGTGAAAATTAAGCTCAAAGATTCCGTTACATACATACATACATACATACATACATACAACCCGTCCTAATAAAAGTGTGTTAAAAAGCACTAAATTTATTGCGAAGAGCAAATGGTTGGCAATACTGCACAACTCAGCAAACGTGACGTCACGTACTCTCTGATGGGCGCAATCTTCTTTCTATTATTCTTGGCCAAGGCTTTTGATCGGATAGGTATACAGGTCGTTTTAAGGCAGCTCAACAAGTGGAAAGTTGGGCCAAGAATCTACAATTTTATTAAATCTTTCCTATCCTCTCGTAAGCTTAGTGTTCTTATTTCCAACGTCCGATCCCCTATGTTTCCCCTATGTTTCATTATCCTCTTCACTATAGCTTTTGATGAGCTTAGTACAATTTTTTCCCATTTCCCTAACATTTCCCACCAAATGTATGCAGGTGCTGTGCTTCTATTTTCTAAAATTCCCAACCCAAATGTCGTAATGGCTACCTTCACAGACATCCTATCCCGCATTTACTCATGAACACTTTCTTCAGGCGTTTCAATCTCTCCAAATAAAACTAAACTACTACATATAAGGTTGCCAAAAAAGTCTTGCGGTATTTTTATTGAATTTTCAATTGTTCATAAAATTGGTTATAATAATACGATTTAAGTCAAATATGCGCCGTTTTGTTCGATGACGAGTTCCCAACGAGATGCCAACTTCATAATGCCCCTCTTATAGAAGCTCGCTTCCCTATTGTCAAAAAACTCGGAGAGCCAATTTTCACAGGACTCTCTTGAGGACAACTTCCGACTACCAAGCTCGTTCGCCATGGACAGAAATAGGTGGTAATCACTTGGTGCGAGATCCGGACTATACGGTGGATGCAAAAGAACCTCCCATCCGAGCTCCCGGAGCTTCTGGGGCGTCACCAAAGATGTGTGTGGCCTGGCGTTGTCCTGATGGAAGACAATTCGGCCTCTGTTGATCAAAGATGGCCTCTTCTGCATGAGTGCTACATTCAAGCGGTCCAGTTGTTGTTTAAATAACAAAATTTCAAACAAATTCTTTGTTAAACTTGAATTTCCATCGTTAAATTCGAAGAACACACTCGAGCTTGACTTGTTTACAGTAGCACAGAAAACAAACTTTGTGACATATCACGCTGAAATTTGCCATGTAAGCTTATAACAGTCCTACCAAAAAATAAAAAATTTATTTTTGCCATATGTCATACGCGGACCGTCTCGTTCATATTTGAGTAGAAGGTATTAGATTCTAAGTATTCCTTTAAACATCACTGTAAATGCGTTAGAGATAAACTATTTCTTAAGGGGGTGGTAGGGTTTAGCGCTAAAAAAACACACTTTTTTTTGAATTTTTTACAGAAATATGGCTTAAGATACTTTAATAAAATCAGTTGCATGTTATTGTACATCTTTTCAATAAGTTTTTAAAAAATATTAATAATAAAATATTGACAAATAAGCCCATGACAGAGTTTTTTTGGAGATATGTTTTTCGAGAGGTGCTCTGCGGTGCCAATCGGCATTCGTCGTAGAATCATCTGAAACTAAAAAAGTCGAATTTTTCAGTTAAAGTATGACGTAATGCTCCCCCCCACATTAATACAATTTTTTTTTTTCATTTTTGTAGTTTTGGTGGCAAAAAAACGTAAAACGAGCATTTTTGGCGAAAAATTTCGCCATATTTGTAAGTGAAAAACAACCTTGAAAAAAAAAATATAAAAAAAAACAGTGTGGGGGGAGGTATTTTTGATTTAGAAAACGTGTGCCAAATTTGAAAAGAATCGGTTGAATAGTTTCGGAGTTGTGATTGGCACCGACTTTTAAGAAGTCGTTTCGGGAAAAACGCGTTTGAAAAAATGACTCTGAAAAATTATCTATGCTCCGCATTCGAGGTAGAGTGCCTACAGAGGCTATAACTTTGAGAGTTCTGCTCCGATCCAATTAAAATTGTGACACAACATTCTTGAAATGATTTATTATAAGATGAGTGAAGAAAAACAATTTCGATTTTGTTTGGCAGAATCAGGTCTACCATCACTAATCGACAATGTGGAGGACAATATAAGGAAACTTTATCCTAAGCTTGCTCGCACTTCTAATGCTTTGCTACAAAAATGCTTTCACTCGGCAGCTGTGCGTGCACGGACTCCTAAGATAGCTTCATCAATTTCCAGATGCGCCTCTTTTGCAAAAGACAATGGACTGCCCTTAAGACTATTATCGACGAGACATGGCCATCACCCGCCATGGGTGCTGAAAAACTCATCTTTTAAAAACGACTTAAGTTACATGCAAAAATCTAATACGACATCGGCAGAGTATTGCGCATATTTTTTAGAAATTTCAAATTCCGATGGTTTCAAAGCGAATTACACTTCCTTTGCTGTCGTGAAAGAGAATGGAGAGCCTATATCGTATGGACTACTACTTCCGTTTTGTTCAATTTTCGCCGCTGAAGCAACAGCAGTTATCTACGCCATGCAGTATTCGTCAAAATCGAAGGGAAAATACACCATATGCACAGACAGCATGTCCTGTTTTCAGGCCATAAAGAACTATAATAACTCCAATCACATTATTGGAACCATAAGAAATATCCTGATTTCTCACCCTCATAATATCAAAATCATGTGGGTACCAGGGCATTCATGCATCAACGGCAATACAATCGCTGATAATACTGCCAAGGATATGAGCATTACTTCTACTATCACATCAAATCTTTTATGTAAAAATGATGTTTATTGACTTATAAAGCAGCATAGGCAAACCAAACTAGTAGCTGACTGGTTTCACTATTGCCACCATTACTCCAGGATTAATCCTAATTGTACTAAACCAAATTATCTATCATCCCTCCCATCTAACTATACTACGCCATATACTCGCCTACGCATTGGTCACAGTGTAATCACCAATGCATATCTACTGCAAGGGAGGCAACCAAGCCTGTGTCCATTTTGTAATACTCCAGTCAGTATCCTGCACTTGTTAGCCTTTCGCCCTGGACTAGATAGACAAAGACAGCAGAATTTTGACGGTCATGATGCACTATCGCTACTAATTAACCCTTCCGATTCCAATTCGAAAATCTATAAATTTCTGAAGGACTCTGATCTTCTACGACGTAAAGGGTGTTTTTTTTAGAGGTTAGGTTTTCAAGATGAAATACAACGTATATAATTTAATGTTATGGCCAAGAATTTAGCTTTATTATAAAGATAAGGGTTTGCCATTATGTTTTAAAAATGATTTCGGGCAAGTGGCCGCCGCGGCTGGCTCGAATAAATTCCAGCCGAGAGGCCCAATTTTCGACCACTTTTTGCAGCAATTGGGGCCATATGTCAGCAATAACGCGCCGAATATTCTCTTCCAAGACTTCAATCGTCTCGGGCTTATCTGCGTAGACAAGCGACTTCACATAGCCCCACAAGAAATAGTCCAGCGGTGTTATATCGCACGATCTTGGAGGCCACGCCACAGGTCCACGGCGCGAGATAATGCGCTCACCAAAAGTTTCCTTCAATAAATCGATTGTTGCGTTGGCTGTATGGCATGTAGCGCCGTCTTGTTGGAACCAAAGGTCGTCCACATCAACATCGTCCAATTCAGGCACGAAAAAGTCATTAATCATGGCCGGCTTCATTTTTAAAGAAATATGGACCAATGATTCCCTCTGCGCATAGAGCACACCAAACAGTGACTTTTTGAGGATGTAACGGCGTCTTAGCAATGGCTTGTGGATTATGTTCACTCCAAATGCGACAATTTTGCTTATTGACATACCCATTCAACCAAAAGTGAGCTTCATCGCTGAACAAAATTTTCTTGTGATGCATCGCGCGAACCGAACCATTATTTTCGTAATAAATTTGCACAAACTGAGCATAAATCAAGTGACAGCTGTCAAAAAGACCATCTACGAAAAAAGTAGTGCCAACTTGAAAACCTAACCTCTAAAAAAAACACCCTTTATATAAACTAGGAATTCTTCACCAGCGAGCTGAAAGCCTCCGTTGCTAGCGGTGCGTTATCTTTTTGTTTATTTAGCAATTCCATTGTTATTTAAGCTTTAGAAACTAAAAAAAAAAAAATCTCTGTGGTCTTCGTAATATGATTCTGTTATTTTACTAAACTAAATTGTCGTTTCTAGAAACATAAGAAAGAGCTAACTTAAATGGATAATAATAATAGAGCAATCCATACACCCTTGCAATTTAGTTGATTTAGTCAAAACAGGCACGTCTTTATGGCGGTTTCTTTGAACTCTCACATCTTTTTTTATATGTACATAGGTAAGTATTGCTTGACAGCATGTTTTGATACTTGCTTTCGGAAGAGTTTGTGCATGCAATCAGCCACTCCACTCTATGTTCGAAGTCCAAGAGCATTTTACTACTGATTAACTTAGAGAGAGTGGGGAAACACACGGACGACGCGCAGAGTGTGGGCGAGTTATCTCAGCTTTGAGCTTAGTATATTTGTTATGTTATTTATTCACATTTTCTAGCTGGCGGGGCCGGTTGCCGCAGTTATGTCTACCGGTTTTAAAACTTCATTAGCATCGCCGTTGCTAGTAAAAAGTTGCCCTTAGATGAAAGGGATTGAAATGGATGCTTATTTGTAGTTGGCATTAAAGCTAAAAAGTGTACTTCCGTGACTGCCCGCGGGCGTAAATATGATGTTATATTTGTAAATCTTATACATATACGTGTAATATATCTTGATATATATATATGTATGTATTATACATACTTTAAGGTTACACTTTATTGCTAAGGTGAAAGTGTAATACGTACAGTGGCGAGCATTACTGAGAGCATGATGATGTGTTTTTTTTTTAAATATTTGCAATATTTTCCGCGTTAAAATTCTTTTGTATTTTTGTTCTTGTTTTTGTGATATTGTTAATTCTTTCTCTCTTCACGTTTTACTTCAAATTTAGAAGAAAAAAATAAAATATAAAATTTAAATTTTTTATGATAAATAATTTTCATTAAATTTTAATTATTTCATATCTTAGTTTAGTGCAATAAATTTATTTCATTATTTAAATTCTTAATTCACAATTAAATTCAATGTGAATAGTTGAAATGAAATAAGCAGTTTTCATTGAATTTTTTTAATGAAAAAGGGTAAATTTGATTCGGGGTATTTTTTTCTTCAAAGGAGGAAATTGGTTGGTTGGTTTAAGGTTGACCCCGCATCGGAGTGCCACAAGTTGGGTCCGTTGTGTTGCGCTAGAGCTTATTATATTGTATGATTTCCCCACCTAACCGAGATTTTTATTATAAATTTCGGTCAAAGATATTAATTCGTTTCAAGAATTTGATGAGAGATTCGATTTTCAGGTCCGAGAGTACTGAAAGATTGTCAATTGTTGGAGAGCCTAGAAGAGCGAGTCGACTTCTGGCTAGACCGGGACAACTGCACAGCAAATGCCTGCTCGATACTTCCTCATCTACGTCCTCGCAGTATCTGCACAGGTCGTTTTGAGGAACCCCGAGCCGACGTGCGTGATTGCCCAAAAGGCAGTGGCCGGTGATAAGAGATATTTTATGACTTAGTTCGTGTTTCGAAAGACTTATAAGGGTTTTGGTCTGTTTCGGATTGTAGGATGGCCAGATTTGTCTGGTCGTAACGCAAGTAGTTTCCACTTGCCACCGCCGATCAGCAATGCTTCGAAATTCTCGATCAATGATTATCTTACATGTTGAGAGCGGAATGTGGATGGTGGGTAAGTTACTAACATTTGATTGCGCAGCTCCAGCTCTTGCGAGCTCATCAGCTTTGCAGTTACCTTCGAATCCACTGTGATCCGGTATCCAGATAACTTGGACAGAATTCTGAACACTTATCTCGTTAAGAGATAAGAGACAGTATCGAACCACATCTGAGTGGGTATAAAAGAAGCTGAGTGCTCGAACGGCCGCTTGACTGTCAGTGAAAAAGCGGGCATCCTCTAGTGGTATTCTCTTTTCTAAGATAGTTTTCGCAGCATACAAGATAGCGCATACTTCCGCTTGGAATACACTACAGTAGTCGGGTAATCTAAATGATAGATTGATGTGAGGGGAATTGGAAAAGATTCCAAGATTCCAAATCCCACTTTACCGTCTTGTTTTGAACCATCTGTATATATAATCAGAGGGCCATCGATTTCGGTAAGATTTGTCTTCCATTCTTCCCTAGTTGGGAGTGAACAGGAGAATAGCAAGCGTGGTGATGAAAGACTTATGTACATGATAGTCTATGTCGGAAGAGATAACAGTGTTCCTGCTCAGTATGGTCGAATGGTCAAGATACTTATTCCACTTCGATGTACCATTCAGTCTGTTCTTTGGACTCGATCAATTGTGGCTACTCTACACCGTTTTTCGAGTGCTGTCCACCATACAACCACACCGTAGAAGAGTATCGGTTTGATGAACGAGGTATATATCCAATAAATGATCCCAGGTGAAAAGCCCCAGGTTTTGCCTATAGCTTTCTTACAAGTATAAAGAGCTATGAAAGCTCTTTTACATCTGTTTTCAATGTTCAATTTCCAACTCAACTTCCTATCTAGAATAAAGGAGGAAATACTAATTTATTTTATTAAATATAGTTAGAATTAAGTTATTTAATTTCCTAATTAAAAGTTAAGTTAAGTTATTTAATTTCTTACAAAAATTATATTTATTATAAATATATTTAATAGGCCGGGTCGATTTGTGGGGAGGCAAAAAAATCGCCCATTGCTCTGTGAAAATCATTTTCTAGGGATCAAAATAAGAAACTTTGCCGAAGGAGCCATAAAACGAGTTCTGATTTCCCCAATTTGGGTCGAACTTTTTAGTTTCTTTTCTCATGTAAAGGCCAAAAATGGTGATATTTTGAAATGACCGCATGGGGAACCCCCCAGGGGAGTTCCAGGGGGTGTGCCACTGGCATGGGTGGATCGGCCGTCCAAAGTTAGTGGGGGTCGGTCATACATTTGGACTCGATTGGAGCACTCTAAATGGGTCAAAGTGGGATTTTTCGTTCGACCCGAATTGGGGGACATCAGGATTCGTTTTAGAGGTATGGTTCCTTCGGCAAAGTTTCTTATTTTGATTCCTAGAATACGATTTTTACAGAGCAATGAGCGATTTTTAATATTTAACTAAATTTTTTTACTTCAATTTTATAATTAATTTAAATTTATTAAATAAATAGATTTAAATAATTAATTTGAACGTTTTCAAATTTTTTTAAACAATTCAGAGTATGCAATTTTATAGCCCATTTAAATTTGATATAACTGAGTGCAAGTTTTAAACCGCTGAAAAGTCGAGTTGCTTTAAAAAACATTTTTTTTTGTTTCATAAAAACTGGAATTGCTTCTTTTTAAGCTTTTGTGCACACGAAATTCATTTTTATACGCAATAAACTGCGAAAAGCTATCAGATTAGAAATTATTAAAGTTCTAAGTGATTTTTAGTCCCATAAAACTTGCACTTATATTCATGCCCTTAAATTTCATGCCGTGTATCCGGCAATTTTCTAAAGATTCAGGTTAAAAAATTCAAAGTTTAAATGAAAATTTGTGGCAGATGAAAGTTTTATTTATATAATTTTGCTTAAAAATTGAAAACTATTATCGGGCCAGTCCATAATTTCGAGCGTATTTTAAGCATAATCTCACTTTTGTACGATTTTTGCATACAAAAAATTATTCGCGGAATATAACGTAACTATTTATATTTTCTTTGATGTATTGTGCATTCCACAAGTGATTTTAATCGCGGATAGAAGCACGTGTTGTTAAAAAATAAAATGGAATCTTCGAACGCGTATAAGAGGCATATTTTGTATTTTTCTTCATAAAAGTGGTAAAAATGACCCAACTGCTGCTGCAGAAATAAACACTGTTCATGGAGAGAATACCGTGAGCGTAGGGACTGCGCAAAAGTGGTTTTCAAAATTCCGAAGTGGTAACTGCGACGTGGAGGATGCCCCGCGCGCTGGTCTTCCTGAAGTCTTTAACTCCGACGCCTTGCTCGAACTCGTGGAAGCTGAGAGACGTCAATTTGACAGTGGATATGATAGCTCAGAGGTTAAATTCATCGCATGGAACAGTTCACAGGCACCTGGTTCAGTTGGGAAAGGTTTCACAGCTGGGAAAATGGGTTCCGCATAGACTTTCCGTCGCCAACTTTCAGCAGAGAGTGAATGTGTGTTCTCAGCTGCTGCAACGGCTTGAAAATGAAAATTTTTTGAAACGTATTATTTACTGGTGGTGAAAAATGGGTCCTTTATGATAATCCTGTTCGCAAACGCCAATGGTTAGATAAAGATGAAACATCAGAACCGACCCCTAGAGATGGTCTTCACCCCAAGAAGATTCTCCTGTCTATTTGATGGGATATGTCCGGTAGTGTTTATTATGAATTTCTGGAACCAAGCCAGACGATAACTGGTGATTATTCTTCCCATCAGCTATCAAACCTGAATGAGGCACTTAGCAAAAAGCGACCGTCTTTAGTGAATAGACGCAGAGTTTTGTTTCACCACGACAACGCAAGACCTCATACCGCAAGGCAAACATTAGGCAAGCTGAATGAGCTCGGATGGAACTAATGCCACATCCACAATACTCTCCGGATATTGCACCTTATGATTATTACTTTTCCGTGGACCTCAATCTCACATGAGTAACAAGAACTACTCCTCAAAAGAAGCTATTAAAAGGGATATCGAAGCGTATTTTGGCTCCAAGGACAAACAATTTTTTGAGCAGGGAATTCAAAATTTGCCTAAATGTAATGAAGACATTGTAAATAATGCAGGAAAATATATTATTGATTAATAAATATTTTAAACATTTATTTTATTAGTTTTAAAACCACCTTTAAAAAACGCACCTATGGACTGACCCGATACAAAAGCAAACGTATAACACAAAAGAAACCAAGAAAAAAAAAAAAACATAATAATAATAAAAAAACATAATAATAAAAAAATTAATGTAAAAAAAAAAATATTATGCACTCAATTATGCTCACTACTGTACAGCATCCCATTAAACTTTGCACGCACGCTTCATCCAAGGTAGTTTGGTACAGAAAATGGGTGTGAAATTAGTGAAATCCCACGATCAGCTGCCATAAAACGGTAATTTTCAAATAGAAAAAAATGTGACATCCTGTCATAAATGAAGCCAAATTGGGGAAAATTTAGTATAATGTAACCTGATTTGAAAAAAAGGTTTCAAAGAGGGATGGAGGGGTGTATCTCTATCTTAAAACTGTAACGTGTGTAATTTAACGAAAAGTTGGTGTTGCCATGGACCTGAAATAAAAACGAAGTTCGTATGCAGAGATGTTCAGTGGAGGGTTGATTGTAAATCTGTAGAATTTTTTGCTGTAATTTAAAATTGACAAATATTTTTGAAAATAAAAACATACAAAAAAGTGTCCCAGGACGAAATTTGGAATAAAAACAGTGCGATTGTCTCGACTATGTTATGCACGTATTCAACTGATCGAAATTTAAAAGCAATGATATTAAATGTATCACAAAAAATAATAAAGTAATTAAAAGCCGGTGGCCGCCGTAGCCGAATGGGTTGGTGCGTGACTACCATTCGGAATTCACAGAGAGAACGTAAGTTCGAAACTCGGTGAAAACACCAAAATTAAGAAAAACATTTTTCTAATAGCATTCGCCCCTCGGCATGCAATGACAAACCTCCGGATGTATTTCTGCCATGAAAAAGCTCCTCATAAAAATATCTGCCGTTCGGAGTCGGCTTGAAACTGTAGGTCCCTCCATTTGTGGAACAACATCAAGACGCACACCACAAATAGGAGGAGGAGCTCGGCCAAACACCTAACAGAAGTATACGCGCCAATTATATCTATATATAGCGTTTTTCAATAGGTGCGCTTCAACTTTTTTCCGATAGGGAGGGCGAACGACGCAAATTTTTTTATTTTTCGCTTGTCATTTGTAAACTTCATTAGTATACATTTCATCATGGAACGCTACACACTTGAGCAACGATTGCAAATCGTGCAAATTTTTTATGAAAATAATCCTTCTGTTGCTACTACTTTAAGAGCATTACGGCCATTTTACGCTCCATTTAACCAGTTAACTGTGTCGCCAGAATTGAGCTATGACGAGTATATTCGTCAATCACAGTGTAAGTTGCGCTGGTAAGATATTGGATGAAAAAGATAGTTGGATAGTTGCTCATTTTGGGGACAAATGAACTAAAAATAAAACAATAGTAATTTACAGAACTTCTGGACAACTTTATAATATTTACGCACTTGAAATTTACGTTGCACTGTGCTTATTTGATAAGAACCGCCGCCACTTGGTAAGATATGCACTGACACACAAAAGTTAGCTTTCTAGTTTATAAATCCATTTTTTGACTTTTGCCTTTGCCCCTTTTAGGTTAACATCTGAAAAACGTTATCATCGCACATAAATAAATTCATTATGCGAAATGGTGAACTTTTTCAATCAGTGCATACGGGGAAGCATGACATTATCTCAAACTGTTTATATTTTATATTTGTTTGTTTTATTCCGGCATAGCCTCAAAATATTCTAAACATCGTGAAATTTGAGAATATGTGTAGTTTTTCTCAAAAATTGTAATTTAAATAGCCAATGGTCACTAATTTATACGCATGACGAGTATACTCGTCAATCACAGTTAACTGGTTAACAAGCCATCCATCTTTTGGCTCAATGGCTTTGTCAACAAGCAAAATATGCGTTACTGGGCAGAAAGCAATCCACACGTGATTCATGAGGCACCGTCCCGAAAAAATCACTGTTTGGTGCGGTTTATATGCCGGCGGCGTAATTGGCCTATATTTTTTCGTTGACGAGAACGATCGCCACGTTACTGTGAATGGAAATCTATACCGCGACATGATAAACGATTATTTTTGGCCGCAATTGAATGGTATGGACTTAGACGACATGTGGTTTCAACAGGACGGGGCCACAAGCCACACAGCACACGCTACAATTGATTTGTTGAAGAGTAAGTTCGATGAGCGCATTATTTCCAGAAATGGACCGGTTGAATGGCCGCCGCGCTCGTGTGATTTGACGCCTCTAAACTATTTTCTTTGGGGTTATGTGAAGTCATTGGTCTACAGTAACAAGCCGGCGACGATTTGTGAGCTCAGAACCAATATTGAACGCGAAATTGGTGGAATTTCGGCCGATTTATGCAAAAGAGTGGTAGAAAATTGGGTTCAACGATTGGACTTCGTAAAACGTGCACGCGGTGGTCATGCAAAAGAAATCGAATTTCATACTTAAATGTATATGTTCAAACTCGATAATAAAAAAAAAATTAGTTAAAAAAGTCAAACTGGTTGTGTTTTATTAAACAAAAAAAAGTTTAAGCGCTCTTACTGAAAAACGCTTTCTATATGCTCATTCAAGTACGAGAGAGCCAGATGTCGAACGTTGCCGAATGCGGTGGCCAATTGTGCCCTTTGTCGTTCGTTTCGCTTGCAGTTCAAGCAGGGTAACGACCAATGAGCAAGATCGACGATTGAGCAAGATAACGACACATTTTTTCGTGCGTGCAGCCGGCTAAATCGAATTATAAGAAGTTATCATGTCAGAAAGATGTTTATAGTATTTATTAATCAATAATATATGTTCCTTCCTTATTTACAATGTCTTCCCAATGTTTAGGCAAATTTTGAATTCCCTACTCAAAAAATTGTTTGCCCTTGGAGCCAAAATACGCTCCGATATCTCTTTTTATAGCTTCTTTTGAGGAGTAGTTCTTGTTACTCATTGGGATTGAAGTCCACGGAAAATGGAAGAAGCGCGCTATACACTTTCTTAACAGAACACGCATTTTTATAATAAAATTCAATGATTTGCAAGCGCTGTTTGTTTGTAAGACGATTCATGGTTAAATTATAGACCAAACTGAAGATGTTTGACAGTGAAACAAAACACGAAACGTGCGTCAGCTGTTTAAACCAACTGCTTAAAAAAGAGGTTGTCAGTAAAGTCGGTTTACTGACGATAGTTTAACGTGACAACGTCATAAGAAAATATTGATGGAATGGTTGCAATTTTCAAAACAAAATTTTAATTTTATTTGTTTGATAGATATTTTGTATGGATATAGAGGAGGAGGTAAATGGAATTGCAATGGAATAGGTCAAGTTACATTTACACAAACGTGCTAAATGACGAAACATTTATCAAATTCATGAAAGATATCTTCAATTTCGATTGCACATCAGATGTTAATAAGTCAACAACACTAAGAGGCACCATCATCGATTTGCCTTTTTCAAGACACTTTACACTCGAAACACTCCCTTCCATTTCTTACTTTTTCTATCATCGTCCTATTCTCAACAGAGAAATGGTTCATTACCATGCACACAGGAAGAAGGCATATGCAAATACAAGTATGTGAATTTATATACAAATGCGCATATACATACATATACATACATATATATGCTCACTCAAGTTGGACAGAGCCAGATGTCGAACGTTGCCGAATGCGGGGCCGATTGTGCTCTTTGTCGTTCGTTCCGCGCTCTCGCTTGCAGTTCATTCAAGGTAACGACAAATGAGCAAGGCAACGACAAACGAGCAAGGTAACGACACATTTTTTCGTGCGTGCAGGCGGCTAAATCGAATTATAAGAGGTTATCACGTCAATATTTGATTTGTTAAAACATGCCAAAAGAAATATGTTGGAATAGGAAGTATTACATTTTGTTACAGTTTTGCTCTTCAGTGTATATACTAATATAGTAGGTAGGTAGGAAGAGCAGGTAGGTAAAAATTGTCCGTACGTAAGGATTACCAAAGCTATTTTAAATGTTTTGAAAGACCTTTAGTTTTTGAGCCAAGGGGCGTCTACTTTATTTGATCGGGTAGTACGTTAAAGTTGGAAGTAGTCTTGGTGGTAAGTACAGTAAACGTGCAGCTGGCGTTAGTTTTTTACAGTTTCGCGAAGTATCAACACGTTGTGTTGTTATTGATTTTCCTTAAAATGTCTAATTGTTTTGTGTGTGTTATTAAAAATCCAGTATTATTGAAGTTATTGAAGATGATAAAACACCTCTCACTGTTAAAGCCAAAGGTGTAAAAACTCTGCTGGAAAGAAGTATTACGAAAGGTCGAGGCGATCATCAGCAATTTTTAATTAGTGTTTCACAAGTTACAGTCCATGCTGCTTGTTATAAATATTACTCAGATAAAAGAACAGATAAAGTAACACAACGTAGAAATAGTAGTGGCAGTACTTCTACTACGTTGTGAGCTTCGGCCTCTGTATCTGACGTCCATATACCTATTTTTGATTTTTCCAATCTTTGCTTCATTTGCACTGATGCCATATCTAACGACCAGAACATCCGCGAAAAACGTAGGAATCGCATATCTGTCATACCTAAGCCGACTTTCAAAACGTCACTTATTAATTTGCTTTCACAACGTACCAATCTCACTTCTATTGATGTATTGAGTCGTATCAAAGACATTCCCGACTTGGTTGCTATTGGTGCAAAGCACCATACGAATTGCAGCAAACGTTTATGGAGGGTCAAGTTGCACGATGAAAGAAAAGTCAGTGATCAAGGCGGTAAAATTGGCATCGCAATGGAGTATATTCAGGGCCGTAGAGAGCATATCCGGGCCCTGGGGGAAAATTCCGGGCCCCAGGGGAAAATTGCAAATGCGGGCCCTTTCCAATATTGTCTAATTCATATAAATACGTATAATCTCGAGTCCGGCCCCTCTGAGAACTCCGGGCCCGGGGGAAAAAGTACCCGATGCCCCCCCTCTCTCGTCGGGCCTGAGTATATTTATTCATATTTACGTAGTATTGCTGACGAATGCCAGTTTAAAATTGAAACAGATTATATAATTATATGGTAACGATATTTAGATTTGGAATTTATCAACGCGAGAAACAATCATATGTTTCCGCAATACTGGCTATGAAACTTTATCCAAGTCATGGTATCTAAACAAAAATTCAAACATTTCTGAAGAAAGATTGCGCGTAGTTCGGTACGATATTCGTATACGCTTATGCGCTTCGCTAATGTAGTGGTTGCTCCGCTTAGCAGCTCGAAATCATAAGACTAAATAAAGATAGCGGGAAAAACTTATAGACAAAAATGTTCACAAAAGAATACTCTATAAAAAAGCTTTGATGTATATTTTCCATAAAATCAATAAAAAGTAAGTTATTACGCTTGAAAACAATTTATCCCTTAATTTTTCGCGTAATTTTGTTTATAACTTTTGAAGTGAAAACTTCTTTAGAATCGTTGGGAGTGATTTGAGAAAAAGTGAAACGAAAAAAGCGGCACTCTTGGCTACGAAGCGTTATATTATATGTTGATATAAACGTAGCGACGAACTAAATAACTTTTAGGCCAGCGCCGAAAGCATGGCGCGATAGCCGAGCGGCTAGCAATGTGAGCTTCCGATCCAAAATCCTTGGTTCGCATCACAAGAAAAAAAATTTTTTTATACAGTTATTTTATTTTATTGAAGTGAAAACTTCTTTAGAATCGTTGGGAGTGATTTGAGAAAAAGTGAAACGAAAAAAGCGACACTCTTGGCTACGAAGCGTTATATTATATGTTGATATAAACGTAGCGACGAACTAAATAACTTTTAGGCCAGCGCCGACAGCATGGCGCGATAGCCGAGCGGCTAGCAATGTGAGCTTCCGATCCAAAATCCTTGGTTCGAATCATAAGAAAAAAATTTTTTTTATACAGTTATTTTATTTTATTTTATGATATGTTTATGAGGAGCTTTTTTCATGGCAGAAATACACTCGGTGTTTTGCCATTGCCTGCTGAGGGGTGAGCGCTATTAGAAAAATAGTTTTCCTTAATTTTGGTGTTTTCACCGAGATTCGAACTGACGTTCTCTCTGTGAATTCTGAATAGTAGTCACGCACCAACCCATTCGGCTACGGCGTTTGTTTAATTTTACTCATGCAAAAATGAGGAAAAATATATGAATAAAGTTTGCTTACTGTTTACACATTTTCCAAAGGTGACGGAGAACCAAAAAAAAAAGTCGATTTTCAAACAAATACGAGTGCATATGTGTAATTGTGTTAGAGTTTCGGTCACGCCCCAGCAAAACCTGCGTGCATATGTGTTTGTAACATTCAAAAAAATGTAATTGTGTTAGAGTTTCGGTCACGCAGGTTTTGCTGGGGACGCTCATAATAGCAACCGCGTGTGTATTTTTATATTCGTAAATATTTTCATTTTTAAATATTTACCGCAATTATGCCGAAAAACAATGCAGAAAAGTGTCGTGAATATCGACAGAAAAAAAAGTCAATAAATAGCATCACGGAATTCATTCACGAAAATTTAATAAAGTATACACCAGAAGTATCGCGGATACTTAGAAAAGATTACGATAAAGTTCCAATGATTTTAAGTGGCGATTTTAACGTAAATTTTGCATTGGGCACAGCGGTTCCTTTAATTGATTTTCTCAATACAACATTCAATTTAAAAATGTGTAACAATCGAACTGAATCGACAACACGATCAAGAACAACAATTGACGCGGTATTTCAATGACAACATTGACAACATCGAAACCAAAGCATTTGTATCATATTTTAGCTATCATAAGCCACTCGTATCATTTGTTGAAATTGAAAACATTGAGGATGAATAATAATAAAATGAAGAAAATAAAATATGAACTTTATAGCAATATTATAATGAACCTATAATTATCCCGCCCCTAATGCTGCTTTCGTCTCATTCTCTCTCAGTTTGTTTTACGGAAGGTTTCACTTCTATCGCGTCTAACCGTTAGACTGGTATTTTTTTTATTATTAATTTTACAATAAAAAGTTTGGAACGAAAGTTGTAGACAATATTATTATCTACAAAACAAGTATCGTACAAAATTTTCGTAACTCTCGGAATTCACGAGATAAACGGAAAAAACAAATTGCATCCTTATTTCTAAGATGGCGGCCGCGGGACACAACCCCCGACCCCGAAAACTCAAACTTAGTTCACATTGATGGATTTTACATAATAAAACCATCAACTCGCATACTCCTAAAATTACTTACTTAAATCTTCTTTTTACTGGACTATATGCTTTCTCAATATACTTAACTTGAAACGAAAATTGTAACAGCTTCTTCAACTTTGTTTTCTATATGTGCACATACATAAGTACATACTCGCATATGGGGTGACCAATGCCAACACAAAATGTCAATGAAATTCGCCTGATCTCTGCTTAGTGCCCTCGTAAAGGGTTTTTCAATTGGGGCGCGTCGATTTTGGCGCCCTGTGGTAGCCATTTTGTTTTGGTGACATTTGTCAAATCTTTTGTTTATTATTCAGTTGCTTATGCCAAATCATCATGGCAAGTTACACGATTGAACAGCACGTTCAAATGATAAAACTTTATTATCAAAATGAGTGTTCATTAACGCAAACGTTGCGCGCATTGCGCCCATTTTTCGGTAGACGTGGTGGCTCTTCCAATTTCTTATGGCCCATATTGAACCATATGGACCCAGACAACATGTGGTTCCAGCAGGACAGCGCTACGTGCCACACCGCAAACGCCATTTTATTCCATTTCAACATCTACCCGCCCTTATTGAAAAACCCTTTATAATAGCAACAATACGAACATCCACCATCGCCTGTTTACTTCAGATTATATCAAACAAGATGCGCTGAGGTGAACGGTGAATTGTATTTCTGCATGCTCTGCGTCAACAGTTTTTTGTGAACTATTGATTTTCATACTCACAAACACATGTATGTATGTATGTATGAATATTTGTACGTATCTCCAAGGCTGTTCAATATCCATGTACAAATCAATGCAAACCACGCAAAAAAGAAAATGTGCTTATTGAAGAATTTCTTTGATTGGATTGATTGGAGTTTGTTCGCAAGCAGTGATTTTCACTGACCCAAATGAGATTCTTTTTCAATATTTACCTATCAAATATTTGCAATTCAATTGAGTCAAATTATCGAGAAAAATAAAATTACGCACAATTGTTGTATTTTCTGCCAATGTGCCAGATGAGTTGTCAGTGGAATATCGTGAAATATTTTAAATCGACTGATTTTTCTACTTCAGTCGTGAAGCAGCTTCCACGAAAATCATACAGGATGTTAGTCACAAATGTGAGGATCATGGTGAACGTACGCCCGTATCAGCTGACACGATGAATCTAATGAAAACCCCATGTAAATGAATTCTCACCATCGCAGATGGTGCTTTCATCATGTCACCTAATACGGCACGTTTACGTTGGTGATTGTGAGCACCATGAGTTAGTTGAATAATGCGGTGTTGACTTTGGAAAATGGAGGCATCGATAAGCAAAGAATAATAAAGAAAAATAGTATTAGCCAAAAGCTGGGACCACAACCATTGCCTTAGTGTGCCAATGTAATGGTCTAATGGTGGTATGTCACATTAAATAAAGTTCAAAAACGCCGACTTTGACGTCGATGTCACGTCCCGCAGCTGAAGACCTTCTGAACTCGATGAAGAACGTCCCAAATCAATTTTGAAGGCGAACGTCGTCAAAATGAACTGCCATCATAAAACGATTCTCAATCACCTTCATTCAATGGGATTTAGCGAAAAATTGGGAGTCTCACGAGCTCAACAAAAACAACAAAGAAAGTTGTTCTCAGCATATCGCCCACCATCGAGCAAGAAGCGGCGAGAAACAGCGCACCGAATTGTCATCCGAGCTGAGAAATGGTACCTATACATCATTATGAAGCAAAGAAAAGAGTGAGTGGCTCCACAAGATACGCCAAAGTGGAGAGTCAAGTCGGATCTTCATCCAACGAAGATCCTGATATGTGCTTGGTGGGACTGAGAGAGCATGGTGCACTGGGAAATGGTCAAAAATACTGCTACGGTCAAGAAGGAGCTCTACATTGCCGCGCTACACGGCGTGAATGGGGCTACGCAACTGAAAATACCTGATCGACATGTTCAGTCCTTACTCCTTCACGACAACGGCCGACACCATATTGCACAAATGGTGAAAGCCGCATGCCAAGAGCTCGAGTGGGAAGTCCTTCAGCATCCGCCGTATTCTCGTATTTAATTCTTAGTATAATTTTTTTAAGAATTTTTCTTGAATCTAATACGAAAAATAAGTGAGATTTTTCGACATATGTACGAAGTGTTTAAATGAGTCTCAGAAAAAGTCTGTGAGATTCGGCAAATTTTGCTCTCGATGTTTAATATTTAATTTTTTTTCTCACAATATATTTCATAAAAACGTATTTTAGCTTGAAAAACACAATGAGTTTCTAGCTTGAAGAAAATATAACTGCTACGTACTGGCAAGATCGCAGTATCCAGCTTTTATCGAACATGAAACTGCTAAATTTACACTGGCAAAACAAAAAGCATTATCACGAATATATCGTATAAACACTTAGATCGCTCAAAAGGAGAATCATACTTTAGAGAAAAACCGTCTCATCCAGAATGGGTCGTACCAGGCTATTTAGTCATAATTAATTTACTGCATCATCAAAAAAATACTACTGGCCCCGATGAATTCAAGCAATTATATCTTGAAACTCTTTCTCCTTTGAAATGAGACTGGGACGTGTTATTTGCTGACGGATCTAAAACCGATACCTGTACTTCATTTGCCGTAACAAACGAAATAGGTACCACCATAACCGTTGGAGTTTTACCAAGTTACTGCTCAATTCTCACAGCCGAAGCTGCTGCGTTACTTGAGGCGGTACACTTTGCGTCCCAAAGAAACCATCAATATATAATAAGCAGTGACAGCAAATCAACAATCAACTATTCGGAACCCAGCTAATAACACTCCAGTAATCACAAAAATGCGCAATATGCTCACACAAAAAAAAAGATTCAATCAAACTTATGTGGGTTCCGGGTCACAGTGGCATCAAAGGTAACGAGCAGGCCGATAGTAGAGTTAAGGAGGCAACCAAACAGCCATTGCACATGTTTGAATACACTCTTCCAGAAGATATAAAAAAACTGGTAAGGCTTACCAATTATGAAAGTTCCGTGAACAAATGGAACCAGTACCAACATCACTACAAATCCTTCAACCTCTCGAGATCGAAAAACCAATA
The DNA here is from genome assembly GCF_027943255.1 of Anastrepha obliqua. Taxonomy (NCBI): domain Eukaryota; kingdom Metazoa; phylum Arthropoda; class Insecta; order Diptera; family Tephritidae; genus Anastrepha; species Anastrepha obliqua. The sequence continues at coordinate 17,338,997 of NC_072894.1, forward strand.
CCCGTCAAAATCATCATGCCGAAATATTAAGACCGTTGTTCGTCTGAGAATTGGCCATACAATTTCAAACCACTCGTATTTGCTAAATGGTTTGCCGAAAACCCCGTGCCCGTTTTGTGGATTCAGCGAGCTTACCATATCTCACTTCATGGAATCCAAAATATTAGAACATCGGTGTTTAAAAATATCAAACCATCTGAACTTCTGAAGCAGACAACGGACTATAATATTAGTAGCATAAACCAATTCGTTTCTTGCTGTAAATTAAAAATTTAACTTCATAGGCTTCTAAGTTATCTGGTATATATAGTAGTATGTAGTTACTTGCACATTCCCTCGATTCTACTATTTTCATCTTTTCTCCAGTATAGGTATAATATATTATAATCTTGCAGCTAGCATCTAGTAAACTTAGTATAACATAATTATTTCCTTTTTTTTGTCAATAGATGTCGTTGGGGTCATCTATCTCCAGTGCTACCAATCACATTGTGTCATATCACATGGTGTTAGAAAGGTGACATTTTAAGCTTCAAGCTTAAGCAAAAAATTCAATTAAGCAAAAAAAAATTAAATTCGGAGATGTTGAAAAAAAGTTATAACTGTTCAAAACTGAGTGAAAATAATGAAGAAATTCGCTATATTTTGAAATTTTTTTATAAAAAAGGGAAGAATGCCACGCAAGTCACCAATGAAATTTGTGAAGTTTACGGAGACGATGCTGTATCAGTTCGTGTAGCAAACAATAGTTCGCTCGCTTCCGTTCTGGAAATTTCGATGTGAAAGATGCACCTCGCTCCGGTCGACCTATCGTTGAAAAAGTCGATGAAATTGTGGAAAAGATTGACCAGGACCGTCACATAAGCTGCCATGACATCTCCAAGGGCACTAAACATTCATCATCAAACGGTTTTGAACCATTTAAAAGAGGCTGGTTACAAGAAGAAGCTCGATGTTTGGGTACCACATGAATTGTCTGTGATAAATTTAATAGACCGAATTAACATCAGCGATTCTTTGCTGAAACGAAATGAAATCGAACCATTTCTGAAGCGAATGGTAACAGGAGACGAAAAGTGGATCAAACACGACAATAATGTGCGAAAAAGATCATGGTGCAAGGGTGGTGAAGCTCAACAAATGGTCGCAAAGCCAGGATTGACGCCTCGAAAGGTTATGCTATGTGTTTGGTGGGATTGGAAAGGAATCATTCACTATGAGCTGCTCCTGCCTTCTCGAACGATTGATTCTACACTTTACTGTCAACAACTGAAGAGATTAAAGCAAGCAATCGAAAAAAAAACGGCCAGAACTGATCAGCAGAAAGGCTATCGTCTTCCATCAGGACAACGCTAGGCCACACACATCTTTGATGACTCGGCAAAAACTGAGAGAGCTTGGCTGGGAAGTTTTGATGCATCCACCATATAGCCCTGACCTTGCAGCATCGCACTACCATTTGTTTCGGTCAATGCAGAACTCCCTTAATGTGGTAAAGTTGGGTTCAAGAGAAGCCTGTGAAAATTACTTGTCGCAGTTTTTCGCCGAGAAACCACAAAAGTTTTACACTGATGGAATAATGTATCTAGAAGAAAAATGGCAATAGGTGGTCGACCAAAATGGTACATATTTGGTTTAATAAAGTTCAGTATAAATATAAAAAAAATGAGTTGAAGTTTGATTAGAAATACGAAAAGACTTTTCCGACTACCCAATATATTAAAAAAATAAATAAATAATTGGCGCATACACTTCTGTTAGGTGTTTGGTCGAGCTCCTCCTCCTATTTGTGGTGTGCGTCTGGATGTTGTTCCACAAATGGAGGGACCTACAGTTTCAAGCCGACTCCGAACGGCAGATATTTTTATGAGGAGCTTTTTTCTTTTTTTTTCCCCAATATATTACTAACCATTTAAAACAATAGCCGAAGGCCTTAGCAGCTAGTGCATCTTCCTTTTTTTCTTACCATTAAATGGAATAATTATGTATAATAATTACTCGTTTCCATAAATAAATAAATAAATACTTTAGAGAAGATATGCGGCTAGCTGACATAACAACAAACGAAGAAAAAGAAGAACTTAAATGCAGAGTTTCTGAGCGATGCTGAAGTAATATAGCAGGTGGCGCTATAGCAATCCTCCTATCAGAAAATGCTATAAATTTTCCGATTGGCCCCTAATGTCAGTTCTGTTTTGACATTTGTGTAGTAAACACATGCGAAATACACGTTATTAAAAAATATTACGCTACACTGCTCCAGAACGCGGAATATTGCTGACTATTTATTTGACCAATAATCGGTCGGTGACTTTGGCAAAACGTGAATTTCGTCACAGATTTCCTCGCCGTCCAACGCCTACTGGTGAAACACTGCGACGTTTAGCCGCTCGCCTCGAAGAGACTGGCACACCACGAGATGCTTCCAGGCGTGGCAGACCCCGGACTAGCCGTTCTGCAGAGAATATTGTTGCTGTAGCCGAGGATGTCATGAAAGCGCCGTCGACATCGACCAGACGACGTGCCACGCCAATGGGTATCAGTCGACGGTCTTGACAGCGAATTTTGGTACAATATTTGAAGATGTTTCCGTACAAAGTCCAGACGGTGCATCAGCTGTTAGCTGCTGACCGCCAATCGCGTCTAACATACGCTCAAGTCATCCTTAATCACCACCAAAAGGAAGATGATTTTTCATCAAAAATAATCATGAGTGATGAGGCCCATTTCCATCTTAGCGGGTACGTAAATAAGCAAAATTTACGCTTCTGGGACACTGAAAATCCGCGTGTAACCCACGAAGAGCCATTACACCCGCTCAAAGTCACTGTAGGTGTGCTGTTTTCACTGGAGGAGTCATCGGACCTTTTTTCTTCGAAGACGTCGCGGGCCAAACGGTTACTGTGAATAGTGAGCGCTACAGAGCAATGATCAACGAGTTCTTTTTGCCGCAACTTGATGAATTGGGATTGGAAAGCATGTGGTTCCAACAGGACGGTGCAAGGGTACACAATGCACGTGTCACAACCGATATGCTGAAGAATGCATTTCCCGGGCGCCTAATCTCTCGTTTTGGCGATTTGCACTGGCCAGCAAGATCGTCTGATTTGACCGCTCTAAACTTCTTTTTGTGGGGCTTTTTGAAGGCGCTGGTTTATGTCAACAAGCCTCAGACTCTTGTAGCTCTTAAAGACAATATCCGTCAAGAATGTGAGGACCTATCGCCGGAAGTTTTGGCCAAAGTGATGGAAAATGCCATAAAAAGGGCTCAAATGGCAATCAACTGTGGCGGCGGCCATTTACATAACATCATATTCTCGACTTGATGTACAAAAAACTAAACGACCAAATAAAAATAATCCACAAGAAGAATCAAAGTTTTTCATTTTTTTTTAAATTACAGCCAAAAAACATCGCAAGGTTACTTTTGCGCCATCTTGTATATGTACATACACTAAATTACCAAAATTGGAGAACACTAACTGGTTTCATATATTCAGCCTGGCACTATAGAGATTTTCTTATAGCAGAGTTCAATTAATAATTAATTTAAGAGCTGTGACAGACAACATAGTTATGATCACAAATATTTTTATTTATTTCATTAGTTACTTTAATATATTAAATGAATTAATGTATGAACCAAATCAATTGTTAACCATGATTTTTATAAACTAAAAAATAGAATTTCTTCTACTACTATATTTAATGAATTAAAATGTGTAACCGCAAAAAAATTTTTAAAGGAACACTAAAAAGAATTTTTTAAAATTTACACGAATTTTTTTTACCCAAATTTATAGGGAACGTATCTATCGTGTATCGCGAATTAGTTGTATTTATTTTTATTTCACTTTAAAGTTTGGATCCGTTTGTTAAAGACTGTTCATATACTTCCTTGAGGCTTGCATTTGCAGAAGCCTACGGCGATCGAACTACGTATATGTGTATGTACGTAGATATATACATTTATTTATAAATCTATGTTGAATTTACATAGTGAAACCTTCATTTAAATTCTTTTAAAAAATATGAATTCTCACATTCACTTAGCGACAACTTCCAATCACAAATAAAGAAATTGAAGTCACAATAATAAATCTGTATCCACTTCGATTGTGAATAATCGAAACATTCAGTCCTCTTGCAAATTCATAAAGGAAAAGTTATTCGCTTCATTCACTGCCACTAATTCTCTTTCTTGTATTCTGGTGTTTCACTTGCTCTAATAATGTTGCGTTAGAAATTAAGAGCATTTCATTTAAATCCGCTCAATGTGAAAGCCCGTTAGCTACTGACATTGCGGGCTGTAATCGTTTTTTGCACGACGCCACTGTTAATACGATAAGTACATATCCAGCTGGTCCAATTTTTCAATGGCATACTGATCGGATTGGTAGATAAATCAGCGGCTACACATTGACACACACACACACACACATGCGTACCTTTTAGCTTTTGAGCGGAGTGAATATTTATATTTGCATGCGAATATTTGTTTAATCAGTTATTGAAAAAATATTAAGTTGGAATTTTTTAAAACTTAAACGAATTTATCAAAGGAAATATATAATACCTATTAATTTCTTCTACTAACAAGTCGCAGTGTAGTCAAAAATATGAATTGCGCGCCCAATTTTTTTTTCTTTTTCGTGCTTAAAGGTAAGTATTCAGTACTTTGGTAGACGTGATTGATTATCTCTGTGCTAAAAAGCCCAAATATCTTCACTTTGTTTATGCTTGCAATCGCTGAAGCGTAAATTTCGATTCGTACATTAATCATTAACTTATAAAAAGGAAATTCTAACAGCATCCGGCCCTTGCCAGTTACATTTTTATACAAAAAACAAAATATTAAAAAAAAAACAGAAAACAGAAAAATACATCTACAGGTACCTCTCCTTGGCGATATAAACTGTAGATCCCATAGATATAATGACAAACAAAATATAGATGACGAAGCTGCCTGAGGTAACATACATATATGCATATTTATGCATGTGTGTATCGCGCCCCAAAAATGCGAAATTTTATCCCATATATAGGGTGGGCCATGTAAAATTTGCTTTTCGAATCGGCTATAGAAAAAAAACTAATCAATATTTTTTCAAACTTTTTTTTTATTTTGAAGACTGAACATTGTCATTTATGAATGAAAAATAATATCGTTCAAATAACTGCCACGACTGGCTTTACAGTAGGCCATTCGATCAACCCAATTTTTAAGCACATTTTCGATTGTTTGGGCTCCAATTTCATGAATGGCAACTTCGATTTCGTGTTTTAAAGCATTAATCGTCTCTGGATGGTTTGCATAGTATTTGTCCTTAACGGCTCCACACAAAAAATAGTCCAATGGGCTTTAATCACAGCTCCGAGGCGGCCAATTGATATCGGAATTTCGGCTGATTATTCGGTTTTCAAAAACGGTAGCCAAAAGTTCGAGTGTAACTTTGGCAGTGTCGAAATTGCACCGTCCTGTTGAAACCAAATGTCGTCCATGTCATCATCTTCAATTTTTGGAAACAACTCGTTGAGCATGTCACGGTAACGCTCGCCATTTACTGTAACCGCGGCTCCTAGTTTATTTTCGAAAAAAATGGCCCGATGAAACCGCACCAAACAGTGACTCGTTGTGGATGCATTTGCTTCTCTGCAGTAACGTGTGGATTTCCTGAGCCCCAAATCCGACAATTTTGCTTAGTGACGTAGCCACCGATGTGAAAATCAGAAAAGAAGAAGGAGACTCACCACTTTGGAAATAGGTTTTCAATATTTCCCAATTTTGTTCAAGCGTATAGCGTCCCATTTCGTAAATGTCAAACCTTTAAGTAAATTATGAACACATTCGACATGTCATTTGTGTTACCATTCTCAAAAAAGTAGGTGGTTCAAAAAGCAAACGCTATATGGCCCACCCTGTATTAGCAATACAATAAATAAACACACGAAGAATGAGCAAAATTGATTTCCTTTAACCCTGGAAAGTCATGCCATTATCGCACTGTTCTTTTGTTTGTAAGGTGCCTTTCTTTTTTACAGCGTAAGTCGCTGTTGAGCTGCTGACATTTGCAGTTGGTTGGCTTCGTACGATCTCTGTAAGTACATATTTATTTTTTTTAAATGCGTAGTCTATTTTGCGGGGCAAAAATAAACATAAGTGGTCAACAAAAAAACTGCAAATCTTATCGTTATAGTCTAAATGTAGTACATAAAGCTCGAGGCCCAACACGCCACTGCAAAAATATAACAGACCCACTGCAATGCTTTCAAATGTGCATTACACTAGAGATCCTGGAGGAAATTGTTCAATAGACAAACATTGAGATTGCTAATCGGCAGTCCATCTTACTTGTCACTACAGATGAAGCTCCAAGGAAAGCAACTTCTTCAAATGAAATTTCTGCCTTAACCCTCTAACTGGCCCATCCGCCTTGAGGCGGATGTCACAAAAATTAAAAAATTATAAAATGCAGATTGTGTATCGTAAAACATTTACGATATGGTAGCTGTTATCCCAACCTACACAAAAGTGTGAGTGTAACTGTAATATGACGTTTGGTTACATCGCTATGCTCATTTGAATTCGAAAATTCACGTTGTGTGGACGAAAAATTATTTTTCATTTTTCAATTTTTTTGAGCATAAAAAAAGAAGTTCTTGGCGTTATTTTTTTGCAATAATTTTGGTTTCGTAAAGGTAGGTAGTTTAATTTTCAGTATATATATCAAGTTTTATCAAAAATATAAAAAAGTGATGCGTTGAGAAACTTTTGTGAGGTCCGCCTGTGGGCGGATGTCCCCTTTATTGCGTCATACATTTTTGTTCAATAATTTGAAAGAAGTGCATAATGAATTTTTTTTTATAGAAGAAACATGGATTTGCGCAAGAGAATCAATCTTAGCCATTGTTCCGATGAAGAAGTTATCGAATTGTTGGAGTCTATTGAATCAGAAACAGAAGATGATAACAGTAGTGATGATTGTTATGACGATCCAGATTATGAAATAGATGAAATAAGCTCGGAAGATGAAGAATTGATAGAGCAAGCGGTTAATGAAATGGAAAATGATTCCATCAAGTATACCTACGTGCACGCGGAATTTACAGTTTGGGAACAATACGAACGAATCGAATTCCGAATTGTAAACTACCGAATGATAAAGACATAAAAGATGAACCCCGTGGATATTCAACGGAATTTATTGGTAGTGCATATGGAGTGGATATCTCAACTGTGTTGTGGAAAGATAACAAGTCGGTTCGTTTAGTATCAACTTATGTTGGCTTAAATGATTTTCAAAGAAACAATCCGAATGTACAACCAGCAAAAGCTGCACGATATGATCGATCAAAAAAAAAAAAATTCATTGATGTTGACAGTCCGAAAATTAGTCGTGAGTATAATAGCCACATGGGTGGTGTTGATTTAATGGATGGCTTAATGGGCCGCTACCACATTCGAATTAAATCGCGGGATGCAATAGTCCGCTTGTTCTATCACTTCCTCGATATGGCTTTAACAAATTCATACGTGCTTTATCGTCGTATTAATGCCGAAAAAAAGGATTCAAACTATGATGTGGAAGAAAAATTGTAGAATTTGCCAGAATTTCGTGAAGAAATTGCTGATAAACTGGTAAAATTTACCGAGAAAAAATCGGTCGGACGACCAAAAACGTCAGGTAAGCGCACATCGGTAGATGAACCACTATCACCACTACCAGGTAGTTCGGCTCATGGTAGAAAGCCGAAACATCCAACTGAAGATTTACGATATGATGGACAGGATTATTTCCCACGGTGGTTGCCGAAGAGCGGTGAAAAAAACAATGCAAAAATTCGGGTTGCAAATCAGAAACTAAATGTGTTTGCACAAAATGCAATTTGCATTTGTGTTGTTCAACCAACAAAAATTGTTTTACCGAATATCACCAACAAGAATAATCATATTGTTTGATTTTATAATTTTTTTCATTTATGACTATCATTATAAACTTATTTTTCATCATTAGCTTTTATTATTTTCAATAAAAAAAATTTTTATAATATGTTCCATAAAAAAATCTTTGTAACACATTTTTTGACTTAAACTTTAGATTTTTTTACCTGAGAGGTCATAAAATATAGGTGAATGCGCGAGGATGATTTTTTTGTGTTATTTAGTCATAAAAGAAAAAGAAAAAAATTCCCGACCGTTTCTGTCGACGATTTCAATTTGGCCGGTTAGAGGGTAAATTGGAGTCTTGGTACGAACAGCAGTCAAGGAAGATCAGCATCTGTCTGCAGATGAATTGTTTGACAGATGTTATGGTGGAACAACATATATTTCGATAATGATAAAAGCAAGGTTCAAATTTCTCATGTCGTGTCTTCGATTCAAATAGTTGAAGACAAATTTGCCCCCATTAGAAAAATTTGGGAGATGTTCATTCAACAGTGCCATGAAAATTATACGCCTGGAGAATACCTTACGATTGACGAGCGTTCAGGGGAAAATGTAGCTCCGGATGTACATTCCAAACAAGCCAGCAAAATATGAACTCAAAATGGTAATGATATGTGATAGCTGTACAAATTATATGGTTGTTGCTATGTCGTATTTAGGAAAAGGATCAAACAAAGCCACCTTTCCACTTGGTGAGTACTACGTAAAAGAGTTGACTTAAATTGTACATGGTTCAAATAGAAATGTTACAATGGATAAATGGATTAGTTCGATTCCTCTTGCTAAATCACTGTTATGCGAACCATATAAGCTGACAACGGTTGGAACTCTAAGTTCTAATAAGCGAGAGTTTCCGAGTGAAATGAAAAATAGGTCGTAAGTGTAATACGTCAATGTTTTGCTATGATAATGAGCTGGCGCTCCTATCATATAAGCCGGGGCCGAGTAAAGTATTATATTAATTATCATCCTGTAATGAGGAAGGAGCAATAAGCCCCAAATCCAACAAACCCTACATGATCGAATTTTACAACTAAACGAAAGCAGGCGTTGATACTTTTGACCAAATGTGTAGTGTCAAGAGCTGTTCACGCAAAACCAACCGATGGTCAATGTGTCAATTTTTTGGCATATTGAACATGGCTTTTATAAACAGCCACATTATTTATTCACACAACGTATTTCAAACAAATAAAACATCTCTTAGTCGTTCAGCTTTTATGACAAAATTGCATTCTGCCCTTATTCACAGTCACTTGACAAACAGACTTCAATTACCAGCATTGTCTATGACGTAGCGATCAAATATTGAAAATGTTATTTCTTATTATGAAAATACCGCAGATATTAATCGCCAAAAAAATTTAACAAAAGAGATAAAGATTTGCACAATTAGCCCCCTGCTAAGCGACGAATGACGAAATCATTTTCTGCAAAATTAAGAAAAGTCTTTGTGGGGAGCATAAAATAGAGCTTTGTGCCACTTGTACGAAATGAGAACTTTCATTCCTTAAAGTATTTTATTTTTTTAGTTAATAGTATTATTGGCGGTCGCCGTAGCCGAATGGATTGGTGCGTGATTACCATTCGGAATTCACAGAGAGATCGTTGGTTCGAATCTCGGTGAAAACAAAATTAATAAAAAAAATTTTCGAATAGCGTTCGCCCCTCGGCAGACAATGCCAAAGCTCCGAGTGTATTTCTGCCATGAAAATATCTGCCGTTCGAAGTCGGCTTGAAACTGTAGGTCCCTCCATTTGTGGAACAACATCAAGATGCGCACCATAAATAGGAGCAGGAGCTCGGTCAAGCACCTAACAGAAGTATACGCGCCAATTATATATTTTTTTAATAGTATTATTTTTATGAAAAAATACCATTCAGTGAATAATATGATATTAAATTGGTAATTTTTTTTTGTTTCTTTGTTTGTATTTTGTACAAAAGCCAAATGAATCAGAGCTGTGAAAATTGTATTAAAATTATTTGATATTGTTTTATTTAGAAGATATATAAACAAGGCAATGTGAATATATATCGAATCGACGAAGGATGACCTCTACGTTATAAAATAAACGGGTTAAAAATAACTCGGGTTAACTCATACTTCCCACACAAACGTAGTCTCAAAAACGTTTAAAAATGCCATTCTAAGGGCGCTGATGAATGTAGGACTGCGAAATTTTTCCCAGATATTTACTATGTTAACATAAGTAAGCAAACTTAAAAGGCACGTTTCCCATACAAACTTCAAAAAGCTTCCAAGCATTCAAAAGCCATAAAAGGGTAATTAAAAGTCCTCGTATTACGCAAAGTGCAAAGGTATGCAAAGCTGAGGTAGTGGAAACCAGAAAATCTGTAAATTATATATACAAATGATGCCTGAGTAAAACTATCTACTTTCCAAGGTTAAGAAAAAGAAAAATTTAAGGAAATTAATAAAAGAAAATCAAAGGGCGTAATCAATAAAATTAAAATATTCCACATTTTAACATCAACTCAAAAGAATTTCTACGAGAATATAAATAATTATAAATATTTCAAGTTCAAAAATGAGTGTAGAATACATAAAAAATTAATAAAAACTCAGCCTTTAACCCTAGGTGCCCGGCACCCTGCTGTTTAATCAAAGTTGATTTCCATTTAAAAACTGCAAATAAAGTGATTTTGAATTTCTAAGCTGTAAACAAAGTGATTTTATTGTTTTTGTGTTACTAAGTACATTTATTTTGTAGATTCAGTGTTGTAAGCAGTAAAGTGAAATGGCGGGTTCCAGAAGACAGTGGAGTGATGATATGATTGAGCGACTTCTCTTTGAACGATTTGTACCACTGGAAAACACGTGCACGCGATAGAGCAGAGTCCCCATAGGTTGTCTGCAACATTTTTAAGGCGTCTGAAGCCGAAATTTTGTTTAAATAACAAAATTTCAAACAAATTCTTTGTTCAACTTGAGTTTCCATCGTTAAATTCGAAGAACACACTCGAGCTTGACTTGCTTACAGTAGCACAGAAAACAAACTATGTGACACGCTGAAATTTGCCATGTAAGCTTATAACAGTCCTACCAAAAAACAAAAAATTTATTTTTGCCAAATGTCATCCGCGGACCGTTTTATTGATAACGTCTCGTTCATATTTGAGCAGAAAGTATACAGTATGGATTCACTTTTTTTGTTTGATAACATACGAGGTGTGTTCAAAAATTAAGGTGAATTTAAATTTTTCTTAAAAATATGTATTTATTCCTCAATTTCTATTTTATCTCCTTCAAAGTAGTCCCCTTCAGTTATAATACAGTTGTGCCAGCGTTTTTTTCAATCCCCGAAGCAGTTCTGATATGCACTTTTTGGTATGTCCTTGAGCTCTCTCAGCGATTTGGTTTTTATTTCCTCAATCGTCACAAAACGCCGAGTCCTCTCTCCTTCTATCTTGGGCACAGGAAAAAGTCGCAGGGGGTCAAATCTGGTGAATACGGTGGCTGAGGCATGATAACGGTATTGTTTTTGGCCAAATAATATCTCACAAGCAAAGATGAATGAGCAGGTGCATTATCATGATGCAAAAGTCGTGATTTTTTTTCCACAACTCCGGGCAGTTTTACGTATTGCTTCACGCAAACAGCGCATAACTTCAAGGTAATACTACTTATTTTCCGTACGATCTTGTGGTTAGAACTCCGGAAGCACTACGCCAAGGCAATCAAACAAAACAGTGAGCAAACTTGGCTCCCTTTTTTTGTTCTTGGCTCTCTTAGACTCTTCCATTGGGAGGATATTTATTGACGTGATAACGTCTTATAATTCGATTTAGCCGGCTGCACGCACGAAAAAATGTCTCGTTACCTTGCTCAATCGTCGTTATCTTGCTCAATCTCCGTTACCTTGCTCATTCGTCGTTACCTTGCTTGAACTGCAAGCGAAAGCGCGGAACGAACGACAAAGAGCACAATCGGCCCCCGCGTTCGGCAACGTTCGACATCTGGCTCTGTCCTACTTGAGTGAGCATATATATGTATGTATATGCGCATTTATATATAAATTCACATACTTGTATTTGCATATGCCTTCTTCCTGTGTGCATGGTAATGAACCATTTCTCTGTTGAGAATAGGACGATGAGAGGAAAAGTAGGAAATATGAAAGGGAGTGTTTCGAGTGTAATGTTTTTTGAAAAAGGCAAATCGATGATGGTGCCTCTTAGTGTTTTTGACTTATTAACGTCTGATGCACAATCGAAATTGAACATATCTTTCATGAATTTGATAAATGTTTCGTAATTTTTCACGTTTGTGTAAATGTAACTATTCCATTGCGATTCCATTTACCTCCTTCTCTATATCCATACAAAATATCTATCAAACAAATAAAATTAAAATTTTCTTTTGAAAAATGCAACCGTTCCATTAGTATTTTCTTATGACGTTGTCACGTTAAACTATCGCCAGTAAACCGACTTTACACACAACCTCTTTTTGTTAAATAGAATCCCTTTTCAAGTGTTGGCCGCAACTGAGCCATTATTCACCCATCCGTAAACACCAATTGTGAATGACTTTGCGACTCGCTGAAGGACTTCGGTAGGTATCTCGTGAATAACTTAAGTAATGTTGGCTTCCTATACATACCTCAATCGAAGCTGATTTATGCACACAGCATTTACAAATAAAAGTCCAAAGGTGTGATATCACACGATCTTGGTGGCCAATTCACTGATCCGAGGCATGAAATAAGTTGTTCACCGAAACGACGACGTAGGAAATCCATTGTTTCACGGGCTGTATGGCAAGTGGCACCGTCTTGTTGGATCCAAATGTTGTGCAGATTATGCGCTTTAATTTTCGCCTTCGAAAATTATTATATCATTTACATTTACATTTGTTTAGCGTTCTCCATTCATTGTTCCTTTGGTGCCCGGCTCGTCTTTGAAGAAATATGGGCCGATGATTCCTCCAGACCATAGGACCCAACGAACGGTTGTTTTCAATAGATACAATGGCTTTTCTCGTGAAAACAATACTTTTTTACTGGTTTTCTTTTCACCTTACCCCGGTGGAAAAAACGTTTCCTAAGAATTAAAGTTTTATTTTAACTTTAAAAATTTTAACTTCGACTGCCTACAGAATTATTATGTGTTGGCTGGGCAGCGGGTGAAGACTATCTCAACCTGTTATCAGCATTTAAATCGTCAGAAATTTTCTCCAACCATTTTGAAACTTGGCTACTCGCCGGCATGATATATGCGGCAGATACCAATGATGAATTGGTGGAGACATATGATTGGGAACCGCTGGTGCATACGGCTTACTCACCAGACTTGGCGCCTTCTGATTATCATTGGTTTGTATCGATGGGCCACGCACTTTCCGAGCAGCGCTTCAATTCTCACGAAGAAGCCAAAAAATGGTTCGATGATTGGTTTGCGGTCAAAGACGGTCAATTTTTTTGGCGCGGCATCCACAAACTGCCTGAGAGATGGGAAGAATGTGTCACTAGCGATGCCTATTCTTTTCAAGATTAAATTTGTAACCATTTTTTGTTAATAAACGTTTGAAATTGAAAAAAAGTCTCATTTCATAGGTATCTGGTAGTCTTTAATTTTTTCATGTAGATATTCAACTACGTGATTTTATTGGCTTAGTTTTCAAACATTATTATATGTAGTTTTGCCAAATCTTGCAAAACGCGATCACTCAACGGGTGTATAAGTAATAAAAATATAAAAAAAACAGGACATTTGACCACGATAACTTCAATTTTTTAATTCTATATCACGCACAAAATTTCGAAACGCTTCTTTTTTGCTTAGATATTTGTAGCAAAATATATTCCATTTATTACAAAGATTTACACAAATAATGCACTCATTTAAGTAGGTAAAGGGATCCATTCCGATTTTATTAGAGAAAGAGAGAACGAAAATAATTTACGATTCTATGCAACGCCAATGTCAAAGGAAATAATAATCATCCATAATTTATTTGGAATTTACCAGAGTGTGGGAGTAGCCCGGCTGGTATATCTTTCGAAAGAACCACTTCAATTATCTTCTTACTCATTTCACCTACGCCAATAAACCACTGCCAAAGCGTCTTAAGAAATACGAAGAATCTGAATTCCATAGATTATGACGACTCACCCCATTCCGGCATTTCTGTTCTAACCAGTTGCATATATTTATTTGGAATTTACCAGAGTGTGGGAGTAGCCCGGCTGGTATATCTTTCGCAAGAACCACTTCAATTATCTTCTAACTCATTTCACCTACGCCAATAAACCACTGCCAAAGTGCCTTAAGAAATACGAAGAATCTGAATTCCATAGATTATGACGACTCACCCCATTCCGGCATTTCTGTTCTAACCAGTTGCATACATTTATTTGGAATTTACCAGAGTGTGGGAGTAGCCCGGCTGGTATATCTTTCGCAAGAACCACTTCAATTATCTTCTAACTCATTTCACCTACGCCAATAAACCACTGCCAAAGTGCCTTAAGAAATACGAAGAATCTGAATTCCATAGATTATGACGACTCACCCCATTCCGGCATTTCTGTTCTAACCAGTTGCATACATTTATTTGGAATTTACCAGAGTGTGGGAGTAGCCCGGCTGGTATATCTTTCGCAAGAACCACTTCAATTATCTTCTTACTCATTTCACCTACGCCAATAAACCACTGCCAAAGCGTCTTAAGAAATACGAAGAATCTGAATTCCATAGATTATGACGACTCACCCCATTCCGGCATTTCTGTTCTAACCAGTTGCATACATTTATTTGGAATTTACCAGAGTGTGGGAGTAGCCCGGCTGGTATATCTTTCGAAAGAACCACTTCAATTATCTTCTTACTCATTTCACCTACGCCAATAAACCACTGCCAAAGCGTCTTAAGAAATACGAAGAATCTGAATTCAATAGATTATGACGACTCACCCCATTCCGGCATTTCTGTTCTAACCAGTTGCATACATTTTGCATGCAACAGGTAATTAAATGTTCATCTCATTCCATTCCATACTACGCCTTTCGTAAGGTTCCTTCCATCCCATCACATTGAGTGAACTACGAGAGGAAGAATAACTGACTTGTTTACAGTAGCACAGAAAACAAACTATGTGACATATCACGCTGAAATTTGCCATGTAAGCTTATAACAGTCCTACCAAAAAACAAAAAATTTATTTTTGCCATATGTCATCCGCGGACCGTTTTATTGATACCGTCTCGTTCATATTTGAGCAGAAGATATATACACACATTCGTAAGCATTTATTTTGTTAACCTCTTCCAAGAATTATTTCCAAATTGTTTCTTTAAATATATTATATGCTTGAATTGCACAAATATTAACATTCTACCTGAATTTATAATACAACAACAATTTCCCAAAAGTATTTTGCTTTTATTAATAATATGAATAATTAAGTCAACTTTACTTTTCCACGAATTGTTTTAATTTTAATAATAAAAGTGCATAATTGCATTATACATTTAAGTCACTTTTACTTTTCTGGAAATTGTTTTTGTTTCTTTGGTCTTTTTGTAAAAATTATTAACTATTGAAGTAGTATAAGTAAAAGAAACCTAAAATAAATTGCAATTATTATCAATCAATCAACAACTCGTGTTGTTATTCATTAACTCGCGCTACCCTCAAGTGGCCTTCTGAAAACCAAGCTGAGCCTGTTTCTCTCCATCACCTCTCGCCGCAGGACAACCGTCAAGTATTACTTTGCGGGGAGGGAAGGCGATTAGTCGACGTTGCTGTGTCACAGTCTTTCCAGACACCTTATCTCTTTCATAATCTCGGCCACTAAGTCGCATACCGCATTCCAGTGTTCCTTCGAGCGCAGCATGTGATGTTCGAATGTTTCCGGCGAAGGAAGTTCTCCAAAGGTTCTATAGAGTCTTTCTTTTGCAGCAAGGAAACGTGAGAATGTGAGGAATATGTGGTGAACGTCCTCTATAATGTTTCCATCGCAGTAGTCGTAATAAGGATTGTCGTCGTGGCTAAACCTATATAGATATGCTTTGAAGCATCCATGTCCACTCAAAAACTGGGTTAGGTAAAAGTCCACTTCTCCATGTGGCCTCTTTAACCAAAGCTTTAGGTTGGGAATGCATCTGTGCGTCCAACGCTCTTTGGCCGAGTCGCCCCACCTAGTTTGCCACTCGTCGATGCAATCATCTCGTAACGCGGCCCGAGTAGACGGACTTATAGGTCGCTATGCGCTCAATGTTTGGGCAGTTTCCATTGCTAATGTGCCTAGCGGGTATGTATACTACTGTTATGTGTACTACGCTACGCGCACTTTTTTTTTTTAATTAAACATTTTTGTTAAATTTTAACCTTTTTTCGATGTTAATTGTGCAGATTGCGCTAGAGCATAGGCGTGATTTATAAATTTGATTGAAGAAGGAGATTTGTGATTAGATAGTGCACCAGAATTATGTAATTGCGAGGGAGTTCGCCGTAAATTTGCATCTTAGGAAAATGCAAAACAAATGTACGGCCTGCTTTCGTAGAAAAAATAAAATAACACATGGGCGAAAAAGTCCAGGGCCTAACACATATTTATGTAGATGCCACAAGTTTTACATTCAACTCTTTTCCAATTAGTACTAACCTTCAAAAGACAGCTGCTAAAATTTGATGATACTTCATGCATTATTTCGAGAGTTATTTTGAACCATGGAAAGATAAACAATCGAGCAACGCGTTAAAGTTATTCAGGCTTATTATGAAAACGTGCGTTCAAATCAAAATGCATATCGTGCACTTCATCTTCAGTGATGAGGCACATTTTCACCTCAGTGGATTCGTCAATAAGCAGAATTGCCGCATTTGATAATCCATGACTGATTGCCGAAAAGCCAATGCACCCACAAAGAGTGACTGTTTGGTGCGGTTTATGGGCCGGCGGCATCATTGGGCCGTATTTTTATTGTGAACAATGGCTCTTTTGCGCGAAAAATTTGATGGCCGAATAATCTCACGTCGCGGCGATGCCAATTGGCCGCCAAGATCACGTGATTTGACACCGTAGGACTTCTCTCTTTGGGGTTATTTGAAAGAAAAGAAGTACGTCGATAAGCTAGCAACAATTCAAGAGCTAAAAGATGAGATAATTGGGTACATTAACGGCATAGAACCTCAATTATGCCTCAGCGTCATCGAAAATTTGAACCATCGGATGGAGGTATGCCGCCGAGATTGTGGCAGCCATTTGGCCGATATTTAATTTCACACATAATTGAATCATACAAATATTATCATAGTAAAGAGAAATGACAATAGTTTCCTAAAAAAATTCTATTTTATTCAAAATCAATACCGGCCCTTGAAACTTAACCACCCTGTAGTATTTTTACATCCAGAACATACTTTTCATACGGCTAATTTTTGTAAAGATGGAACCATCGATAGTTTTCACCTCTAGTCGAAATAAACAAAACTATTTATTAGAGGTGCACCCTAGCTGAGGTCCAATCAAAGGGTTAAGCCTTAACTCGTACAGTTCCTAAGCTGTCGGAGACAACTTTACTCCGCCGCATTACTAGGTTCTGTATGCGGCATGCTATATAGGAAGGGAAAATCTAAATGACAACAATGAAGAACATCGCAAACGACCAAGAATGTTAGAGAAAGAGATTGCGCTTTCCGAATTCGCCGTGTCGTAAGAAGCCATCAATAAACAAACAAAAGGAGGGGAAATGACTTGTTTGTGAAGAAAAAGAGTAGGCGCAAGCAAAGGAAACAACCACAACACAAGAAATTAAACGACACACTTTCTAGCAAAAAAAAAAAAAAAACGCAAAAACTTCATTTGGAAGCTTTATATTCATTCTTGATTTAATGATTAGACATGCAGAATTTCATTTGCATAAGTTTGTTTAGTTTTCATCTCACAAATTACAATAATGCCAACCCCTTCACTGAATTTTCGAAAAACATGTTATTTCTCCTACATTTATTTGTTTTGTACTGCAATGGGAGCTGACGTCAGAGCAAAGTAACTGTTTTTAATGGCGGCAGTTCTAGTGCCCAGTTCGCCTTGCGCAAACGCAAAACTAATTACAGTACTTCTCCTAGTCAGGGTGTGCTCAAACCTTAAGTTGTGCCTCCGGGTAGTGTGCCCAACCCAACTTCGGCAGTTTGCAATACCCTTTTTCTTTATATGTATCTTTTTTTGCTTCATAATTTCCTTCCCTCTTTCTTTTATTACTTTCCTTACAAATACTCGTGTTCTAAATTTATTCACTACGATGGAGGATAGCGTATTTTCACCTTAAAAGCTCACACGCACTTGCAATCTAGGTCACTGGCTACACTTCGCCGTACCTCACTTTGTAATTTCTCATAGGCTTGCAGCACATTTCATTTGCTGAGCTGGCCTGTTAATCCTCAAACGGATTCGGGCACAACTGTAACGCTCTATATTACCGCTAGGCTTTGCACTCATCGTCGGAGAGAAAGGCGAAATGGAAAAACAAAATAAAAAAAACTTTTGTTTCGTTCTGTCCGCGACGAATACATTAAATTGAATTTAAAATGCCTACATACACATCAAATTGTGCTGCGTTGGAGTAATGCAAGTCTTTCATGTATAAGTCGGTATAAATGCCTGTAAGTTATTGTTTCTAAATTGCAATATAAAATTATAAAATTTTGTGTATTAAATAAGTTACATAGTGTACGTAGTTTTTTCATCGAGAAGGGCCTAGCTAGCTTCGGTGGATTTTGTCAGATTTTTCTGCGAGACCGATAAGACGGAATGGGATCAACCAATTTGATCGAGGACAAAGCAAAGATCACAGAAGCTCTCTGAATAGTCTTTAATCTATTAATATATACTTAGATTGCATGAAACGGTCTCCAAACGAATACCGCGTATTCTATTCTGGACCGAACTAAGGACGAGTACAACAGTTGGAGAGTGTAGGGATCAGAAAACGAAGAACTATTCTGACGAATAAAGGCTATCATTGCGAAGGATTTGGAAATAATAAAGTTTATGTGGGTGGTGAAGGTGAGCTTTGAGCGCCGAGAACCGAAACGCTCAAATTTAGCTATTAATATTGGGAGAGATACCCCATCAAAAGCATTAGAGAAATCTGTATAGATCGTATCCATTTGGAAATCTCTTTGAAATGTTTCCAAACAGTCCCCCGTAAAGACAGCTAAATTCGTTAATGTAGATCTGCCCTGAATAAACCCATATTGATTACGACATAACAAATGCATAACAGCAAAGCATATTTGGTCTTTGACTATATACTCAAATAATTTCGAAACTGTACATAGCTTGGAAATCAGCCTATAATTTTCAATATTATTAGAAACTGAGTTCCCGCTGTTTGTCAATAGATATCGCCAGCAGTGTATGCTTGTGGATTCTAACATAACCTAAACGTCATGAACCAAGCTTCGACATACGATAAGCAAACTGCTTCGACACATTAGTGATTTTGTTTTGGTATCCTATACTTTTTTGGTTTTGTGAAAATGTCTGATTTTGTGCCGAATAATCGTCATATGCGGGGAGTGTTGATTTTCCTCTTTCATTCGAAAAACACGACGGCTGAAGCGCATCGAGAGCTACAACATGTTTATGGAGATGCTGCTTTAAATGAAACAACGTGCCGAAATTGGTTCTGTCGCTTCAAAAACGGTGATTTTAATGTTGACGACCGTCCGCGTGAAAGAAGGCCAAAAACCTTCGAAGACGCTGAATTGGAGGTATTGCACATGAGGATCCGCGTCAAACGCAAGAAGAGCTTACTTCAGTATTAGGAGTTACACGTCAATCTATTTTCAAGCGATTGCATGCTTTGGGAATGATTCAGAAACAGGGGACTTGGGTTTCTTATGAGTTAAAACCAAGGGATGTTGAACGTCGCTTTTTCGTCTGTGAACAATTGCTCCAGCGGCAAAAAAGGAAGGGGTTTCTCCATGGATTTATATTATTATAGCTATCCAAAGAAAAGAAAGTCATGGGGACTGTCCGGTCATGCTTCTATGTCGTCGCCTCGGCCGAATATTCACGCTGCGAAGGTTATGCTAAGTATTTGGTGGGACCAAGTTGGTGTTATTTATTATAAACTGTTAAAATCTTCAATTGATGTGATTGAGCCGAGCACTGGGCGAGAAGCGGCCGCAATATGCGGAGAGGCATGAAAAAGTGATTCTACAGCATGACAACGCTCGGTCTCACGCTGCCAAACCCGTTAAAACCTTCCTGGAAACACTGAAATAGGAAATCTTACCCCACACGGCATATTCTCTAGATATTGCACCGTCCGATTATCACCTGTTCCGGTCTAGTTGACCAGCAGTTCCATCCATATGAAGACATCAAAAAATGGCTTGATCCGTGGATTGCCTCAAAAGATGAACAGTTTTACCGCGCCGGTATACGAGATCTACCAGAAAGATAGGAAAAAGTAGCCAGCGATGGACCATAATTTCAATTTCAATAATTTGTAACCATTTTTTCAGAATAAAGTTGTATTTTTATTGCCGCTTTTAAGGATAGGCGTAATGAAAGTTAATTTCCAGTCTTCAATGAAAACTCCGGCGGAAAGTCACATTTTGAAAATGTGCTTTAAAGGAGTAATCATAGCTGGACAACTTATAAATAGAATAACCGATCTACCATCAATATCGATACTAGTGGACTGCTTAAGCCGATTTATGCCAACAATGATAACCTCGTTAGTCAAATATAATTTCTGAAAGTTGATGGGAGTATCTAAATTAGACGAGGTATCTTCATGAGCAAACTCAAAATCAATACGGATTTAATAAAATTAAATAAAATTCGAAGGAATAAAAAGTAGCAAAGAGATTGACAGCATTAGAAATGGAATTAGCTGAGACCTCCTTAAGATGAACGGACACCAGTTTTATCAAAATCTCTATCTTTACGAAAAACGTCAAAGAGATGTGTGTGAAAGAACTCCACATCAAAAAAATTTAGGACGAAACAGTCGTAATCCAATTGTGAACTCATAGTGAGAACTTTGCGACAATTGACCAAATTCAAATTTAATACAATCTTGCACATGCATACGTACCTATCTATATTTCGTTGAAGTTACATTGATCCCAAAGCCCACATCCAAACCGCGTGAGTGCGCACTCCGCCATTTTTATTCGAAACTTTTTCGTTATATTTCTTATTCAATGCGTTCATATAAACAATGTTATGGCGGCAAAGTTTTTCTTTAATTAGAAATATTTCTATACATATGTATGTATGTATGTAAATGCAATCATGCAATAGAAAAAAATACACAACAACATACTTACCATTTTAAGTAATACAGAGAAACTTTAGCTTACCTACCAAAAGCCAATTTTGTGTGCTGTGATAATCCACCAGCATGAGCCCGTACATTTGATGAGTTTATAAGCTCTTGTCTATACATTTCATCATTATCTGGCCAAGATCTATGGTTATCACGTAATTGCAAGTTGGTGCCGCTGCACTAGGTTGTTCAGTAAGTTTTGCTGGTCGATAAGAGAGGGCGTCACTGCTAGCCCCATTTTTTGTTATTCTTGGTAAACTCTTCATATGAACGTACGTGAAGTTTCATTTCAATCTGTAAATTCATTCCTTGTTTACAAGCCGTTTAGTATCGACGTATTTTCTATAATGGAAAAAATCAAGTATCGGACATTGATTGAATTTTTATTTTCGGAAGGTTTAAAAGCAAAGGAAATTTGTGAAAGAATGTTAAAAGTGTATTAAGACTTTTCATCATCAATTGGGACAGTAGAAAGATGGGTTACTGAATTCAAACGTGGCCGTACAAGCCTTGAAAACGATCCACGTCAAGGACGTCCAAAAACAGCAACAACATCAGAAATTGCACAAAATGCACCAGATATCGTATTGGAAAATAGTTGAGTGACTGAAAGAAATTTAGTAGAAGCCCCAGGCATCTCATTGGGCATCGTAAGCAACATTTTGTCTGAAGTATAGGGTTTTAGAATGCTATGTGCACAATAGGTGCCGCATTCGCTAACAATGAAACAAAAACACAATCGAATGCGACTTTCTCAGCAACATTTAGAGCATTTTCGAAAGGATAAGGGGAATTTTGTGCATGGATTCATCACTATGGATGAGGCTAGGGGTCTATCACTATGGCCCTAAATCAAAACCGAAGGCTAAGTAGATGTGTGAACCTGGTTCTTCGGTTTCTAAACGAGTTCATGTCCGGAAATCGGCCAAGCAGGTGTTAACAACCGTGTGTTGGGACGCGAAAGGAATACTTGCAAACTGGTAAAATAATAAATTCTGAATATTACTGCAATCTTTTCGACCAACTGAAGGGGACGAAATTCGCGAAAAGAAACCCAGTTTGAAAAAGAAGAAAATTATTTTTCATGAGTACAATGAAACGCGTCACAAGAGCATTTTGACACTGACTAAACTTCATGAATTAAAGTTCGAATTGTTTGAGCTTCCACTGTATTTACTAGATTTGATCCCTAGGTACTGCCGTCTGTTGCCAGATCTAAAAAATGCACGAGTGGGAAGCGTTTTTCCTCAAATAATGAGTTCTTAACATCTACGGGTGGGTATTTTGCCGCGCTTCCAGATTCTCACTTCAGGGATGGAAGTCATAAATTGGAATCTCGTTGCAAAAAGTTTGTGTATACTCAGGGAGACTATACTGAATAATGAAGTTTATTTCAAACCATAAAATTGTGTTTTCCTTATCAAACCACGAAACTTATTGAATAACCTAGTATTTAGCTATCATATGAAATTTCGCCGCAAACATTTTCATGCGGAAAAGTAGTTTTTGCTAAGATTTATCGTAGTTGGATTAGTTGCATTAATTTTCTTACTTGCAGAGGTTCAACTGAAATAGAAGTGGATTTATTCGAGAGTTTTGCCCATTTTCTATTGGTGTGTCTATTTAGAAAGTTTTCGGAAACCTAGCCCCGATCACAACGAGCACAATTCTGTGGGCATTTATGCTCAGTGGTTGATCAGTCTTTACGATGAGCTTCTACCCCAATTGTTTGTGTGTACATTTTATGCCAGCTGAAGGGGCAGGGGCTCGGCTCCTGTCGACGAGCTTGCCATAAAAAGAAAGTACGGTTCTAAGGTAGAAATCTGAGCAGATCTTTAATCTCTTTTGAGGAAAAGTAAAAACGTCATATGGTCGCTATTTCAAACGTGTATTTGTTTCAACTGGCAATTCCATTCAAATGTAAGGAAAGCTGAAAGCCGTCACGAGTAACTGTTAGTTTTTTTCCAAATTTATTTAAAAAACTTGTTTTCGGTTATGGAACTGTAATAATGGACTTCTTAGGTTAGATTAGGTTAGGTTGAAGCGGTTGCCCACTATGAGAGACTCTCAGGCTCATAGCCCATTGTGAAGTCGCGTGGGGAACTTGTCGTTCTCTCTCCTAAAACCATTGCGTACTTTTAAAAATTTTTGAAAGAGGGGGTCAGCGGCACAACAAGTGTGGGATCGTCACTTCCTCTTCCCCATCTAGGTAACTTCAGCATTGAGAGTTGGCCACAATTGTCGGGTGATTTATGCGGGTGGTTTCATTACGCCATCTTTCATTCGCTGCTCTTACAATTTCCTGAAAGATAGGTAGCTTACATGTTTGTAAGGGCATGCCTATGTCTTTCTCTATGTACTCATCGGTCACTTTGGTGCCGAGTCTTGCTAGTTCATCGGCTCTACAGTTACCCTCAATGTCGCGATGGTCAGGAACTTATGCTGCTTCTATATGGGCAGGAGCTAAGCCATCGAATGTTAGACCAGTAGCTCAAGTGCAACAACGAAATGGAATAAGAATCGAGTTCGCATATAGGACCGTATCAGCCGACGCGGTTTGCGTCATCGCTCGAAAGCTCCCAATAGATATACTTGTGCAGGAAATGGGACAACTTTATGACAGACAAGGAGTAAGGAGTAAGCCGAGAATTGAAGCGAAAGCTGCAGAACGTCTGCATTCGTTAGAAAAGTGGCAAAGAAGATATGGGACTCGTCTGTTAACGGACGTTGAACCAATAGACTTATCCCCAAAATTAGACAATGGGATGGGTTACCAGAAGGCACGGAGACGTAGACCACTACTTAACCCATATACTGAGTGGATGTTTCTTGGAGTACCTCCATCGTTTTCACATGGAGGACACTTCGTTCTGTCCAAGCTGCAAATATGGTGGACCCAGACGTGGGTGAAAAGTATTCACCCATTTAATGGACACCGATTAATGGGCACATTAATGGGTCTTTCCGAAGTAATGCAAGATAGTTCCGGGGAGGGAGTCTCCCCAGAAGAGGGGAGAAGGCATTTTGAACCCTCCTCACCAACCACAAAAAAAAAAACGAGGAACTCATGTTTCCTGCTTAGCCATGACTTAGCCATTTCGTTAAGCGATTGCGGAATTTCATGGCTACTACCTTGGAGGTTTGTAAGGGATTTCGTCGCCGCCTGGCTGTCAGTGAAAATGTAGATATCATCTCCAGCTATCGCATCATACTGTACCAGTATCACGGCTTTCATTATTGCCACCAGCTCATCCTGAAGGACACTACAGTAATCGGAAGCTGGAAACCGAAGGAGATCCCCAGATGTTTGGAATCGAGTTTTGAGCCATCTGTGGGGTATTTGGCCGAGCTTCTCCTCCTATCGTGGCGTACGTCTTTATGTTGTTTCACAATTAGAGAGACCTATAGTTTTAAATTGACTCCGAACGGCAAATAGCATTTCTATGAGGTTTTTTTTTCATTGCAACTTAGAGGTTAACGCTTGCCTGCCGAGGAGCGACCGCTATTAGAAAAAATGACTTCGATTGGAAAGTGATTTCGAACCCGTGCATTACCGAATGGTAATCGCGCACCAGTCTATTTAAATGCCGCTGAAACAAAATTTTACTCGTACTCGGCTTCATACATTACAGGACTTAATGGATTTTTTTTTTCGAATTCGCACACAAAGAGATTAACGCGCTTTTTCCATTCATTACTAAAAGTGCGTATCTAACTAAGTCAATATTTTTAGAATATTAGCCATGAGTTTCGCAAATGAGTCAACTCGTCTACGATGGCATATAATTAGTATGTATAAAGGGTTATTTATTAGGGCCAGATCGATTTAACAGGCGTTTTGTTTTGGTGGCTTCATTAAAATCTTTTACTTATCAGTGAGTCAACGCGATCACGCAGCAATTCATCATTTTTATGAATGATTCGAGGTCATGATTATATTTCGGCGAAGTGAATTGCCTACTAAGACCGTGCAAATTGACCCTGTTATACTTTTTCTTGTGAAGTTTTCTGAAGTCGCAGAGCCATACTGATAAGCTACAATTAACTCAAGTGATCAAGGACAACATAATGCAGGCCATTTCTCACATCCAGCCCGACATGAGTAGTCGAGTTTTGAATATGTGATGGGGTTTGCCATCTGAGTTTTCCAAATAGAATTTGAACTTATCTATAATATCACACACACATCTTGTTTTATCCCATTTCGATTCGCCCTTATTGGAGAACACAACATTTTATTGATATGCCTGAAGGTGATAAATAAAAACGAATTAACATAAAACAAGTAAAAAGGTGTCTAAGTTTGAATTGAGGAGAACTTTTTACACCCAGCGCATGTTTTTAGTTTATATGAGGAGGAAAGAGAAATCGATCAAGAAAGAGATGGCTTGATGACGTAGAAGCAGACTTAAAAGCGATGAACAATCGTAATTGGAGAAATGAGGCAAGAGAGAGACTGAATTGGATTGTTGATGAAGCTATGGTCCACCACAGACTGCGAAGCTAAGAGAGAGAGGGAGAGAGAGAAGGAGAGAGAGGGAGAGAGAGACACAGAGAGAACGAGAGGGTGAGAGAGAGAAGGAGAGAGAGAGACAGAGAGAGAGGGAGAGAGAGAGAAGGAGAGAGAGGGAGAGAGAGACACAGAGAGAACGAGAGGGTGAGAGAGAGAAGGAGAGAGAGAGACAGAGAGAGAGGGAGAGAGAGAAGGAGAGAGAACATGTTTTTAGTGAAATATTGTAGTCACAGTCCCACGTTCCGGCTGAGCAAGCAGAAAAGAGCCTTAGATTTAAGCCTATTTGAAATGTTTTTCCACAAAATATAAATTTTTCCCAAAGCTTTAGCAGTGTTGAGCGTCAAAGTTCATTTATGTGAGCATTTTTTGAGCATTAATCCAACGGCACTTAAAATATACTATTAAAATAAAATTTAAATGACAAGTATTGGATTATATATACATATATAATTGGCGCGTATACCCTTTTTAGGTGTTTGGCCGAGCTCCTCTTCCTATTTTGTGGTGTGCGTCTTGATGTTGTTCCACAAATGGAAGGACCTATAGTTTCAAGCCGACTCCGAACGGCAGATATTTTTATGAGGAGCTTTTTCATGGCAGAAATACACTCGGAGGTTTGCCATTGCTTGCCGAGGGGCGACCGCTATTAGAAAAATGTTTTTCTTAATTTTGGTGTTTCACCGAGATTCGAACCTGCGTTCTCTCTGTGAATTCCGAATGGTAGTTACGCACCAACCCATTCGGCTACGGCGGCCACAGTATTGGATTTTGGCTACATTAAAAATGAGTTTGAAAAACATCAAAAAAGGACCAACAAATACTCAAATGTGACACCAAAATAATCTTCAAGGTAACCATCAAAAGAGAATAAAAAAATTGTAAAATATTGCTCCATAAATACTCCTAGAAAGGTTCAAATAAAACTCCACGAAAGCACCGAATTTCACTGAGAATTATTTAAAAAATGTGCCGAATTCATTTTAAATTCAGTCTACTCGCCTAGAACGAAAATTCGCTCATTTAGAGCTCCAAAGCTCTCATTTGTGATGGAAATGCTTTTTAGCTCATAAAAGAGTATTAATGATCGTTTAGGGATCCTTTTAGAAGCGGGGATGAACCATGCCCGTGTTTTATAGATAATGAAAGACACGTTATATTTTTATATGAAGAAAATGCGCAACATTGCCAAAGAAAAACCTTATAAAACATCAATGAATTTTGGTTTTTTGCAGCGACTTTAAGCTTTCACATTATTGGACTAAGATTTAATCAAATAAAGAATAAAAAAATAAATAAACGGCGCTTGCACTCTTTTAGGAAGAGGTGCACTCTACTTGTGGGGTACCTCTTGATGTTGTTGCAGAAATGGAGGGATCTACAGTTTTAGACCGACTCCGCCCGGCATTTAATTTTTGTATGAGGGACGTTTTTTTGAGGCTGGAATACATTTAGAGGCTTGGGATTGTTGCCGAGGGGCGATCGCTTTAGAAAAACCCTTTCTATCACTCACGACTGGTAGTCATGCACCAACCACTTTAGAAGATATGAAATTGCATGTCAAAATCTTTTTGGAAATTTTGAATAAAAGTCAAGAAATTGGGATGAGGGGAATTGTGGAATTTTTCTAATTGTTGTATTGTTTTTTCTTCTTGTTTCGTTAATCTATTTGATTTCTCACAGGGTAGGTGATTAGCCTGCTGCTACCAGTCCTAAATAGTGCCCACCAGTCGTTGCTTAGGAACAACTCATTCTGGGTGCTTGGAGCGCCATCTGTGTTTCACATTTTTCTGCCACAGAAGGATCGCACAGATGGTTGAGAACTTCGCTAAATTTGGTGTGTCTGCGCTATTGTCGCGGTTGCCCGCTTCCTCTTGCTGGCACCACTGATGCAGTGTGTTTGCATTGTTTGTTTTTGCTTCCTTAGCAGCCACAATGCAAGTAATGCGCTGAATAATTTGCAGAAGTAAGAATCGAATGGATACGGTTTTGGGTTTGAAGAATGATATTATTTTTTTTTATTAGACTACCGAGCCCGGTTGGTTATGGTTATATAGTTTTTTTTGCAATGAGCAATACTTTTAGAAAAACATAAATTAAGAAGATTCGTATAAATAAGAAAAATAGTCAACACTGGTTAAAATGTTTTGTCGTTTTGTCGCGCATTGTAGTAATAGGCATGGGATATTTCGTAAACAAATTATTTCTAACTTGAGTTATTAATATAATTGTACAAGTGCTCGAAACAAGGCATGTCAAAATTTGTGATATGAAAAGATGTATCGGGCACTTTTTTTAAGGGCTTGAGAACTTAAAATGTTAATAAAGAGCAGAAATATTGCGGGAAAAACTTTTTTTTTATAATCGAGTAGATCATTTCTTGGCAGTGCTTTTCTGAATATGATCTCCGGCACAAGATCTGCTCAGATATCTGCGGAGGTCGGGTATATTTAAAGAAAATTAAAAGGCACTCGGGTTCGTGCTGTACAGTGGACTTAATGTTGTTTGACTTGCTAGTTGTCCCAACAAAAAAAAAAAACAATGTCACGGCTATGCATGCTGCATTTGGGCAATACAATAAATCTGGCCATATGGCGTCAATGGTAGCTTGAATACTGCAATAAATCGATTGTTAAGCGCACTATGTGGCAACTTGCGCCATCTTGTTGGAGCAAAATGTCGTCGATGTTTAGTTGACTACTTTTTGCAAACAAAAATTCAGTCAGTCATTAAATTTTGGAAACAAAAATTCCATTAAACATGGCTGGATAGTGCCCGCTATTCACCATAACGGCGGCTTCATCCTCTTTTCGAAAAAAGGAACAGCCACCGCCGTAGCCGAATGGGTTGGTGCGTGATTACCATTCGGAATTAAGAGAGAACGTAGGTTCGAACCTCGGTGAAACACCAAAATGAAGAAAAAGCTTTTTCTAATAGCGGTCGCCCCTTGGCAGGCAATGACAAACTCTCTTTTTTGCCGCTGGAACAGTTGTTCATAGGCGAAAAAACGACGTTCAACATCTCTTGGTTTTAACTCATAAGGAACCCAAGTCCCCTGTTTCTGAATCATTCCCAAAGCATGTAATCGCTTGAAAATGGGTTGGCGGGTAACTCCTAACTTCTGCCATGAAAAAGCTCCTCATAAAATATATCTGCCGTTCGAAGTCTGCTTGAAACTGTAAGTGCCGATAATGTTGCCAGTACTCTAGAAACTTCGCGAACAGATTTTCCATAAAAAGACGTGTCGCCGAGACAGACATTCAAGCTTTGTTAATATTTTATAAGCCAGAATTAGGCAGGCAAAGGTTTTATAAGAGATGACTACCGCGACTTGGTCAAACTCTGCGTAATAGTTTTGGGAGGAGACACAGAGGAAAAATCAAAACTAAGGCTCGTCGGGGCTGTGCAATAGGCTCGATGGATGGCGAGAGCGATCTATTCTTTAAAAATATGTTTGCTTCAGTCACAATGCAGAATGGCTGCGAAGGATAAAAAGGCGCTACAAGATGTTTGCTTATTTGTCGTGTAGTTGTATATTAAAGCTTGGCTCGAATGAGCAATGACGATCCAAACACCTAACCAAGATTTGTGTTTTTTGAAGATGTTCAAAGAGTACGAAAAAGTTGACGCAACAATTTCTAAAGTTTCTATAGGGCCCACCATTTATCGTTACGGATTTGAACTAGGTATTATTTGAAGAATGGTAACACTTAGCTGTCATCTGATTTGACAGAAAATTAATTTTATTCTTCCGCTAAACGAAAATGGTTGTGTATACGCTGAAAGAACGCTGGGAAATACTGCGACATTACTTTGAAAGTCATGGTAATGTTGCAGAATGTGTACGAAAATTACGTACGGCAATGGGAAGAAGAAAAGCACCGAATGAAGCGTATGTGCGTTACTTTGCGAAAAAAGTAAGAGAAACGAGAAACTGGGTTGCTTTTTGACAAACCAACGCGTGACCGACCAAAAACCGTGCGTACACCCGAAAATATTGCTGCTGTGGCCGAGAGTGTTCGTGAATCACCTGGAACATCAGTTCACCGTCGTTCTCAACAATTGGACATTTCGGAGACATCATTGAGACGAATTTTGCGTAAAGACCTTGGTATGACGCCGTATGGGATGGTGCATGGCTAGCCGAGGCAGCCATATGAATGAAGTTGTGTTCCATCATTAACCGGAAGGATTGTACTTCAAAATAAAAAAAAAACAGTTTGGAAAAATATTGAGTAGTTTCTTTTTTATAGCATTTTTAATTCTGTAAAGCTATATGGCGGACCCTATATAAGCAAGTTTAGTCATCACTTGTGGTATTTATGTGAAGAGACAGTGCTGTTTGATGATGAAGTTGATAACCAAACTAAAACGAAAGTGATTGGCAACTTCAACAGGGACGAAAATTCAGATTTTAACAAATGTCGGGGCATAGTCGAAGGAAGAACTAACTTAAAAGTTGTGTGGTAAGTTAAATTGACTTTTTGTGATATTTCTAAATCTTTTATTGATTGTTTGCTTTTGTTATTTAACTTATTTTTCCGTTTTCTTCAAAGAAGACTTGGATGATTTCGTATCGGAATTTAAAAAATGCAATTTGGCACAGCCATTTAGTGATTTAAAGTAGTTTAAAGAAATTGAGAAGCAGTCTGCTTTAATTGCTTGAAGTAATAAAATCGTATCCTCAAATTATTTTCCTTACTTTTTTTTTTAATTTTGCAGTTGTTATGGGAAGATTTGCTAGAATAGTTACAATAATAAACTATGAATATTTCGTAGTGCATGCTTCTGGAAATTTATTTAAATTTACTATTGCATTATCATCAAGCCTCGAGGTTTTCTTTTCCCTTGTTCACAACGCTCGGGAGCATACGGCCTTCACAAGACTCCGAGTATTCCTTGGCCGACCGTGATTCTTAACGATTTTTTTTTTTTTGTCAAAGTAAATTTCCACAACTAACGTAAGCGTAGTTCTGGCCTTAAACGATTCATGATGACTTGCCAAACCTTACTGCACAGAAATGTTAACACAGCTAGCCATTCTCAGCTGTCAAACCATAGTTATCGGCATCTTCTGTTCTAAAGCAACTAAACAACCATCCAACAGCATTCAGCCAGACGCTCAGCCCGTTGGATCAAATGCAATGCTTTTCAAGAAAATTTACTTCTGTGAGAATATGCCGCGTACATTTGCCTATATTTGCTCTTTATATTCTACTCTCATTTCATGGTATAAATTTTGTGAATAAAGGCATAAAATACCTTATTCGTCTAATGCGCACGGGTATGAAAATGTGTAAATCAAATATCTGGTATTCAGTAGTGAGTCTTTGTTTACGCACCCGACAAAT
Source organism: Anastrepha obliqua (assembly GCF_027943255.1). NCBI lineage: Eukaryota > Metazoa > Arthropoda > Insecta > Diptera > Tephritidae > Anastrepha > Anastrepha obliqua. The sequence continues at coordinate 17,370,122 of NC_072894.1, forward strand.
CACGACTTTTGTTATGCACGGTGCACCTACATACATACATACGAGTATATTGTGTATGCAAATATAAATAATTTAAATAAAAATTACACGTCGAGTCAACATACAAGCGCAGAAAGCAGCATTCGACACCTGCTTCGCATATCATGTGAAGTGCTATATGATTGTGAGAGACTCGTTTGAATTATTTGCATACATTATGCCACGTTTGTCGATTTAACTCCTACAAGTACTCCAGACACACATAGGCATTGAAATTCACACTCATTAAGCATCTGCATACATAGGTATGTGGACTTGAGAAAAATAATACAATATAAAAAATAAGAAAAATGTTATACATTTTTTTGTTACAAATGTTTTTCATATACATAAATAACTACTTAGTAATTATGCGAAGTGCCTTCACATTTTTTGTTTTCTTTTAGCAAGTACAGGATTTAATTTTCTCTAAATCTACCTAACCTTGGAAGAAATCTGAGTAGATCTTGTCAAAGAGTCAAGGTGGTCGCTTCTTAACATATCAGCGCCAAAAACCTCAAGCTTGATTCGAGCGAAGGTCGGGCAGACGCACAGAAAGAGGTCTGCCGTCTCATCCTCCTCTTCACATATTGGGCAGAGTATGCCTACCTTTTCCATGTGCTTCGCCTCAAGTGGCTCATCATCGGTCCAACTAGCTGCCTACAGTTCTACAGTGGCAGGAGAATCTGCGACAGTCGCACATAACATATAACAGCCTGTCGAACTCGCTTGTCTTCACATGCTGGACATATGTATACTGGGTATGCCGGGTCGATTCCGTATAAGTAAGAGTTTAACATTCTACAATACCCATAACGTAATTGGGTCAAAGTAACGTGGGTCTCGCGAGATAACTGAAGCTCTTCATCTGCAATAGATGGTGATTGGACTCCGATCACGGCATTCGGGGATCGAAAGCTTAGAAAGATAGTAAGGGTCACCCGTTGAATGTCGTTTAATGGCTGTCAATATCAGTTGCTGGCCACGATGTAGAATCCCAGAAGTCTATAAAATATCTTGGCATGTACAAACATTGATGCCAGACTAACATTCAGGGAACATCTTAAAGCTGGTAGTGTGAAGGCGACAAAGCTTAACAACGCACTTATGGGCATGCTACCGAACTTAGGAGGATCACAGCGTGCGAGGAGAAAAATTCTTTCCACTGTGACAGACTCCATAATGTTGTACGCCTCTCCAATCTGGGCTGGAGCAAAAAAGTGCCATTTTAAAGAACTACTGCAGGCCAGTAGAACAAGCGCGTTGAGGAACGCATGTTCCTATAGAACGATGTCGGACGATACAATCTGCGTCATAGCTAGCAAAATGCCTCTAAACATCCGGGCAAACTTACTGAAGAGGTTGTACTGCTCACAAGGCTTGAAGCCGACAGACGAACTCAAACAAGCAGAACGTACTATCTCGATAGCTGGCCGGTGGACACATAGGTTGATACCACGGATTAACGAGTGGATCTGTCGGAAACACGGAGACGTTGATTTCTTCCTAACGCAGCTATTAAGTGGACACGGATATTTCAAAAAATATCTACATCGCCTAGACTTAGCTGGTAGCCCTTATTGTCCAGAATGATTGGACAAAGAGAACATGGTCGAACATGTGGCTTTCTATTGTAGCAGGTTCATTAAGGAACGCGATGACCTAGCAAGAACAACTGGTGTGTTTCTGACGCCCATTAACTTAGTTCCACAAATGCTTGAGTCGAATGAAAAATGGAGGGCAGTGGAACTCCGCAACATTAATTGGAGGCGAAGAAACGATGCGAGACGAACGGCGGCAGCAACCACAACTGTCGCATTGATAAAAAGCAGCAAAACGAATATAACTGACGATGTAGCTTATTGCTCACGACGGCTTCCAGACGTAATTACCAAAACGGTATCCCTGTAGGATAAACCGTCGGACTTGAGGTGCTTTTAGTGACGTTAAAGTCCCACTAAGGCTTTCGATTGCTTTTACACCTCGTAAAAAAAAATGGCTGTCTGTATACTGTTCGGTCCAGTAGTTGTAGTTGTGTTTTGTCCAGGATCTCCTCAGTGTAGTTGAATAGATGTCTTCTGACGTGCCTCGGAGGTGGTTCAGGCTCTAGCAAGTGTCTGCAGGGTTAATACCCTCGGTAGCACCTTAGCAGAAATTGTTTACTGAGCATTTTGCGAAAGGAGACATCCCGTGGCTGCCCTGATTGCAGTATTCTCACATGTCTATAGCTTTGTCCACTCCGTATAACTGATGACAGGTGACCAGGTGGGCGCAGTATAACTCAGAACCGGGCAGTCAATTTTTTTAAATACTAAAATTTCCAAAAGAAGGTCTTATTGCCTCCAACAAAATTCCTGCACGATAGTAAAGACTGCTAGAAAAGAAAGTTTAGGCGATTGTCAATTTATTTTTCCATTCCCTATTCATTTCAGATGGTTTTCTTGAATGGATGACTTTTTGAAGTGAAACTTCTTTTGTCTCGAAGGATGAAACGCTGTGAGGAGTAAAACCATAGCGTTTCATCGATATGTGACGCTACGCCAGCGCCATCTGTTAAAAGCGTGGCGTGGATGAAACGCTGTGAGGAGTAAAACTACGCTAAACTACGTAAAACTCACGCTATGCCAGCGCCATCTGTTAAAAGACTGGCGTGGCGTGTCGTCTTATCGAATGTAATTTGTAAATATGGCATTTGATTGATGGCCGCCGTAGCCGAGTGGGTTGGTGCGTGATCACCATTCGGAATTCACAGAGAGGTCGTTGGTTCGAATCTCGGTGAAAGCAAAATTAATGAAAACATTTTTCTAATAGCGGTCGCCCCTCGGCAGGCAATGGCAAACCTCCGAGTGTATTTCTGCCATGAAAAAAATCTGCTCATAAACATATCATAAAACAAATTGAAATAAATGTATAAAAAAAAAAAAAAAAATTTTCTTGTGATTCGAACCAAGGATTTCGGATCGGAAGCCCACATTGCTAGCCGCTGGGCTATCGCGCTGTGCTGTCGCCGCAAAATAATGTATCATAAATCTGTTTACCATACCAAAGACCATACGCTTTGCGAACGCATTTCGGTGGAAACAGTTGACAGTTATCCCAAACACAATATTATTAGTAACGCGAGACGCGTCATAGAGTGTGTGTGTAGTTTTGAGCAAATCTTACAAACATATTTTGTTTTGTTGATTGATTTCTGTTAAATATGGCATCAAATCAACAAAAACGGAAACCGAAAACAGGTGCTGAACGGCAACGTGAGTATTTGGAGCGTAAAAAATTAAGAGCTACTGTTGAACACCGTGACAGTGAATCCTCCGGTTGTACGATAAGTGATAATTTGTAGTACCAACAACAAGATGCGGAACTACCATTGATGCAGTATTTCATCGATACCTTGATAGATTAGAATGTAGATCATTTTTTACGTATTTCAGTTACCATAAAGCCCTTGTTTCATTTTTGGAAAACGAATCCAATAATGATAATGACAATGCCGAGAACCAAATGTAATTGAGTACAATAAATTCATTTCTTTTTATATTAAAATAAATAAATAATTCTGTTTAATAAAATTCCATTCCATGCTTTCCATGACTTCTGCATGCATTATATTGAAATAATAGTTAAATTATTGATTTGTTGATAAAAGAAGTTTCACTTCAATCGTGCGGGTTCCGTGAACTACCACACACTTTCTTTTTTTTTCATTGGCCTAAATACTAAATATTGACCCAACGTAATTTAGCTTCCCATTAATCGTTTTAATCGATGTAGGAGTCAAGGTGGAGGTTAAGAAGCGCTGCCAACAAGGCGGTGTACTCTCTGTCCTACTTTGGTGCTTTGTTGTGGACTCTCTTCTTAACTGCAGGAAATAGGGCACGTCCATCCGCTTATGCGGATGATGTGTGCGTACTAATCGCAGGACCATCACTAGCCGCTTTATGCAATAAAATGCAGGCAACAAGATTGATCATTGGTGCGAATTACATGGTCCTTCGGTGAATCTTATAAAAAGTATCTCGCTACTTTTTACTAGGAAACGCTATACGGAAGGCTTGTTACTACCCACCTTGAAAGGAGTAACACTGCAACTGTCTTAGGGGTAATTGTAAGATGCATGTCGAGCAGAAGGATTCTCGAACACTAAAAGTCTTCTGGCAGTGTAAGAGAATCTTTGGGAAGACATGGGGTCTAAGACCGCAATACAGTGGTTCTATATCACTCTGATTAGACCCATTACTACATACACCGCTGCAGTCTGTTGGAAGGCTACTATGGTTAGTTCCGGAGTAAAACCCCTAATCAGACTACAGAGAAGTGTGCGCTTAGGTATCACAGGTGCTATGAGTACGACATCTGGCGATGCCTTTAATGCCATTCCAAACTTGCAACCTCTAGATCTCCAAGTCCGGAAAGAAGCAATGAAGGCGACAGACTCAAGTCAAACGGAGTCTGGAGAAAGGAAGTAAACACTGGCCACTGTCAGATTTGTCACCAGTTTTCGGAGCGGTGCACACAGTTCTCGCTGACAGCGGATAATCGGGTGAGTTATGTTAGCTTCGGTAGGAAGTATAACGTTGTGATCTCAGATAAAGATCAATGGTTAAGTCCAGAAAACCTATTAGAGGAACTTCCGCACACTTTCTACACCGACGCGTCCAAAACCAGCGATGGTAGTGGCTCTGGATGGTACTTAGACGAAAGCATGAAGTACTCCTATGCTACAGGACAGACGGCTACGATATTCTTGACGGAAGTCTATGCCATCTTAAATGTAGCTAATTGAGAAAAGGTGGCGGGGTAGGAGTACTGGAATTTATAGTGGCAGTCAAGCTGTAGTGAGAGCCCTTGCTAATCCACGCTGCTATTCGAAATTTATCGGTGAATGTAAGACAAAACTGAGCGGTGTTGCAAAACACAACAAAGTTTGTCTTATTTGGGGGGCATCGGTTCAACTACGGATTGATAGAAGACGTTGATCTGAGTTGGGCTCCTGCAGAGTAGTTAAGTGCTTTGTGAAAGAACCAAATAGGAAATTAGCGACCTTTCCTATATAAGTAGTAGGAAAGGCCTGAGAGTACTGGTGGGTGTAATCCTAAGGCACAACGCCTATGGTCAGTATTTGGCTACCAAGGGAATAATTGAGGACCCAATGTGCCTGTATTATCGTGAAAATGAAGGCACTGCAGAACATTTTCTTTGTCGCTGTTCGGCGTTCTCTAGAATCAAACTTAAGCTGTTGGACTGCGCTGTTCTGAGCATGGATAGAGTTCATACTCTTGGTCTTCCGGATCTCATTCATCAATGAATGCAAAAGATTCGCGGAAGAGTGACTTCCAACCAATTTGCCCGCTCTAACATCCAAGCTGTATCTATCCTACCTCTCTATTCCATCCACTGTAATCTATCAGGGTGTAGTTCAATGGTCTTCCTGACTGCCTCATCTAATCGTTTACAAACTTTTGAGTTATTAAAATATATTATTGTCTCAGAAGTACTCGAAACAACGAAGCATGACAAAAATTTTGATTGTTTTCTAATACTTTCTGTGGTTTTTGGATTGTGAAAACATATATGCTATATAAATATACTAGCTTTAACCCGCGACCCCGCTCGCGTAGGAGTAGTTTTGAGGGATTTCGGATATGTATATAAAAGAATTACGGCCGCCGTAGCCGAATGGGTTGGTGCGTGATTACCATTCGGAATTCACAGAGAGGTCGTTGGTTCGAATCTCGGTGAAAGCAAAATTTATAAAAACATTTTTCTAATAGCGGTCGCCCCTCGGCAGGCAATGGCAAGCCTCCGAGTGTATTTATGCCATGAAAAAGCTCCTCATAAAAATATCTGCCGTTCGGAGTCGGCTTGAAACTGTAGGTCCCTCCATTTGTGGAACAACATCAAAACGCAGACCACAAATAGGAGGAGGAGCTCTGCCAAACACCTAGAAAGGGTGTACGTGCCAATTATATATATATATATATATTTCATGGAAAATAATTTTTTATTAATAACTATAATATTACAATACCCGGCATCCGTTGATATGCCTCGTTGAATAAAATCAAAACAACCAATTAGAAAAATATCAAGCAAAATTATTTTTATTAATTTTCTGTCTCAAACCGTTTTTGAACTTTGCATTTGGGTCATAGTTGAACAGCTTATGCGGATTATGAAGTCTAGAGTGTGCTATAAATAGTGTGAAATAGGAAAAACTAAGATTTTTTGGATAAAATTTAAGCAAATATTCGATTATGAGTGACGAATGAGAGGCGTGCCGCGACCTGGGGGCTGTGGGAAGGGAGTTCCATCATAAAAGACATCATCCAGTACTTCACTAGCCAGCGAAAAAGAAGGTGCAGTAGCAGTAAAAGTGTTATGCTGGAAACAGTCACCTACGTACGTAGTGCCTTACCCCTAGAGAGCACAAAATTGAGCAAAACTCATCCGGTAGAGAACAATTGCGCTACGTTACACATTTACGCAATACATCGGTTTGTGTATGTATGTGTTTGATTGTATCTACACAATGTTGCCATTGATATTTTTGCTTACACACTTTTTCACACATCCGCGTTATCAGTTACAATTTTTCATTGTTTAATAAACCAAAGCCAAAAACCAACAAATGCAAATAGTTCATTTATCTATAATTAACATTATTCAACAGTAGTTTTAAGCTATTTTAGCAAAAATTAAAATTTTTCCAAGTTTATTTTGCCAATGATTCCGAAATGTAATGTTTGGCAACACTGTGTGGTGAGGGAGCAATCGTGAGAGGAACTTTCAAAAATCCTGCTATAAAATCTACGATACGGAAGGGAAGTATCATAATTTTGCATTTACATGGGGATCTCATTAGTTTGATCGTAACAGCTGACAGGGCGCTGCGTTTACGTCGGTGACTGTTTTCAGCATTAACCTTGCTTTAATGACCTACGTCTGAGAGACGTATGCTTTTTGAATTTTTTGCTCTTTCTCTCTCTCGCGAGTGTTTTCGGGGCACTTGGTTATTTTCATTTTGCTCAGTCGTCTACAGGTTACCGGTGGTAAGTTCGTTACGCTATGAGTTTTGGCTATGGCATACATACATGCGTCTCAAAGACGTATGGTTAGTTTTTGTGTAACTTTAATACTCGATGAAATTTTGTTTTGATACTGTTTTAGCATTTATTGTCTTAAAGCAAGAACAATGGCCCGAAACGAACGTTTAGATGAAATACAAATTGCTGCGCTTTTACAAGGTTTATAGGAAGATTCAGATTTATCTGGTAATAACAGTGAAACTGAAAATACTTGTAGGGTATTTGAGGAAGATGTCCATAGTGATATAGAAGATGAATATATCGCTACCCAACAGCCTGATATAAACACAGCTTTATTTCAGGATCAACCTACAGAATCTACTAATTGTGTTCCATCTTCAAATAATCGTATACTTACGTCCTCTCAGCCTACTACAGGGTGTTTTTTTTAGAGGTTAGGTTTTCAAGTTGGCACTACTTTTTTCGTAGATGGTCTTTTTGACAGCTGTCACTTGATTTATGCTCAGTTTGGTTTGCCATTTCATAATGAATAGACTTACACCTGAACAACGTTTGCAAATCGTGTAAATTTATTACGAAAATAATGGTTCGGTTCGCGCGACGCATCACAAGAAATTTTGTTCAGCGATGAAGCTCACTTTTGGTTGAATGGGTATGTCAATAAGCAAAATTGTCGCATTTGGAGTGAACATAATCCACAAGCCATTGCTGAGACGCCGTTACATCCTCAAAAAGTCACTGTTTGGTGTGCTCTATGGGCAGAGGGAATCATTGGTCCATATTTCTTTAAAAATGAAGCCGGCCATAATGTTACAGTCAATGGAGAGCGCTATAGAGCCATGATTAATGACTTTTTCGTGCCTGAATTGGACGATGTTGATGTGGACGACCTTTGGTTCTAACAAGACGGCGCTACATGCCATACAGCCAACGCAACAATCGATTTATTGAAGGAAACTTTTGGTGCGCGCATTATCTCGCGCCGTGGACCTGTGGCGTGGCCTCCAAGATCGTGCGATATAACACCGCTGGACTATTTCTTGTGGGGCTATGTGAAGTCGCTTGTCTACGCAGATAAGCCCGAGACGATTGACGTCTTGGAAGAGAATATTCGGCGCGTTATTGCTGACATACGGCCCCAATTGCTGCAAAAAGTGGTCGAAAATTGGGCCTCTCGGCTGGAATTTATACGAGCCAGCCGCGGCGGCCACTTGCCCGAAATCATTTTTAAAACATAATGGCAAACCCTTATCTTTATAATAAAGCCAAATTCTTGGCCGTAACATTAAATTATATACGTTTTATTTCATCTTGAAAACCTAACCTCTAAAAAAAACACCCTTTATTATCAAAATTAAGTACTGCTGGACAACAACGAAAGGTAAAAACGCTGGAGAAGTTTCTTCGATAAATATTGTTCGGACGACAAGAGGTCCTTTTAGACCATGTAAATCACTTATTGAGCCCCTTTCCTGTTTCAATGCAATTTTTACTGATGATATTATCATTGAAATTATGAAATGGCCGAATGCGGAAATATCCCTGAATCGTAGAGATAACGTGGCAAAAAAACCTTTAGAGACTTAAATGAGCATGAAGTTGAGTAATGCTTTGAAGCGGAATATTAAAAATGCAAAGAGCTAAAATACAGTAATAATGAAAACAGAGAAGAATCTGGACCACAAAAAAAAAAAGAGGTTGCTCATATCGCCCCTCTATTAAATGACAAATCTCAAAAATGGTATGCGTTAAATGCAACAAACCCATAAGGGGGGGAACAAAGAACTGTGTTCATTTTAGTTTTTAAGCAAACGGCAGTTCCTTTTAGAGAAATTTGCTTATTTTATAAGAGACTGAATTAGTTGGCTTTATGTTTTTTTTTTTAATAAAAAATGTTTACTAGTAAATGACTTCAAATAATAAGAAAATATATGAAGAATACACGCAACATAACATAAAAACAAATGATTTTGATTGATGAAGATTTTTATTTTGTCCTTTATGCGCTCCATTGCTTGTCTGTTTGTATATTACATTGCAGCTGTCTGGTTCACAAGTGCCAAATATGATTCACGTACGACGCCATTTGCAAGAATTATAAATCTTCCGATAGGGTGATTATTTTTGCGTCCCCTTGTACATATGTAGTTAGAAGTATGCGGTGCAGTACTTGCAGTGCTTAATAGTGGCGCAGGAAATCCTACTCTGCATTAGAATGACCAAGTGGTGAAAGACTTGACCTCACTTGATATCATCTAATTGGTGACAGTTAGCACGTTGAACTGCGAAGAAGAAGAAGTATGAAGCCAGCAGACGCCAAATCGTACTAAATGGCAAGTGGATAAATTCAACGGACCATTTGTTAACCATAACCGGCAGCTATAAAAATAGCACTACACTAAAGCTTTTGTGAGAGCTTTTGGTGAACTTGGCTAAAATGTTAATGTTGGGGAAACCTGTTGCAACAACCGGAACGCAAAGTTTCGTATGGGAGTTTGTTGCTACTAAGGCCAGAGGAAATCCAGCGGAAACACACCTGGCGGGTGTTAGTTACGCGCATAAATTCAAAATTATATTCAGTTAGGCGTTGCACTAAGCGAAATAGCTAATCCAAAAATTTCCTCTAAAATAGTTGTAAAATATTTTCTTGAGTTGCCTTATAATGTATTTAAATGTGTGGACGAACTAGCGGTAGTCTTAAATTATTTTTATTTTGCTTCAAGCCTTGTTACGTTTGAGAGTTGGTTGAAATTTGAGCTTCTTGAAGGCAAAAAGATATAAAGAGCAATTGCTTTCGTTAAGATTTTATTTCTTGTTGTGGCAATTGCGTGAAATACTCATTTCGCAATAAAACTCATTTCACAATTTCAAAGATTCTTTAAGGTAAATTGTCTAGTTTCCTTTAGCAAATAAGTAGAGGAACGCAGCTATCTAACGAGGAGTGCGCAAGTATTCTAGCTTATAGTGAATCCGGAGTCGTCTCAGGTCACGAAATAAAAATATCTTTGAAAAATCAAGTTGGATATGGAAAAGTCAAATGAACTGGTGCGAAGCCTAAGATTGACGACAGGTATAAGAGAGAAATAAGACGGTTGGTTGTGAATAAAAATATCAGCGCTAACCAAATTAGATGTGAACGTTTTCTTAATGTTACGAAAAGAAGAATACAGTAAATTTTGAGTGAAGATTCGAGATATGAATTACAATCCTTACAGACTATGATACGAAAGTTGCTTCGGTGAAACTACTGATATATGGTATTACAATTATTTAAAAACAACTATAATATAGCATTCGAGAGATTTAAAAATGCTACTCTTCCTTAATATGTAATCAAAATATTTTACACATGGTAAATGTGTACTGGGATAAGCTTTCATATGCACCTTAATTTAGCTGTAAATTTTAGGTACCGTTATCCAAGCTTCGCTTTGTCTTTGATGCCAGCGAAATTTATGTCACAAAAGTTAGTATACAGCAAACGATTGTTCAGTTAGCATAACATTTATTTTTACGTATAGATTAAAAAGGTGAAAGCTATTAAAAGGAAATAATTAAAGTGAGTATGCAAATTTAGGGAAGTACGTTTTGTATTAATTTTTGCGACATTTTTAGTAATGACACCAAGAGGAAAAGAGCTTTCTGATGATTTACAAAAACTGATTATAAAATATCACAAGGAACATAAATCATTGCGAGAAATCGGTTGTTTGCTAGATAGGAGCTTTGCTACAGTTCAAAAGATTGTGAATAAATATAAAAGTGCGGGAATCACCCCTAATAAAGAGCTTTGTGGGCGTCCGCCGCTCTTAAGTCCCAGAGAAAAAAGCTTAATCGTACGGAAAATCAGGACAAACCCCATAATAAGTGCCCCCAAATTGAAATCTGAAGTTGAAAATGAGACTGGAAAACAATTAAGCACCCAAACTATTCGCCGGGGTTTGCATAGTGCTGGTTATCATGGGCGCAGTGTTAGGAAAAATCCCTTCGTGAGTTATACCATGGCGGCATTCTTGGATATAGAAGGCGCCTTTAACAATGTTAGTACAGATGCGATCCAACGGGCGTTGATAGACTTTGAGGTAGACAATTGCATCAGTAATTGGGTCATCTCTATGCTAGAAACCAGGATCATCAAAGCTAATATGGTAATATCAGCATAACCAAGAAGGTCCACAGGGTCACCCCACAGGGGGGAGTATTGTCTCCACTTCTCTGGTTATGCGTTATTAGCAAAGTCTTAAACTTAATAGAGGTGGGGGTAAAAGCGGTGGCGTACGCTGATGATGTGGTGTCAATGGCGTCAGGACTGTGTCCTAATACGATCAGTGGGATCATCCTAAGAGCGTTAGGCGAGCTTAACTCTTGGGTCACAGGCTGTGGTCTAGGTTTAAACCCACGTAAAACAGAACTTATGCTTTTCACTACCGGACAAACTTTCTCACTATCGCCCAGTGCAAGGTACTTAGGGAGAATTCTGGACTCTAAACTAAGCTGGAAATTAAATGTTGAAGAACGGGTAAGAAAGGCAGAAATTGCTTTATATGCCTGTAAACGTATGCTTGAAAGAAGATGGGGTCTTCAATCTAAGCATACATTATGGCTGTATAAGACGGTTATACGACCTATTTTATCGCATGGTTCGGTAGTTTGGTGGAAGGCTCTAGGGAGAGAGTACAATAACAAACTACTCGGCAGAATACAAAGATCAGCCTGTGCAATAACGGTCGAAGCAATCAGATCACGTCATAGAGAGGCTCTCAATGAACTGACACACGTTATTTCAATTGACCTACATATTAAGAAGACGGTAACCATGAGTGCATTTAAGTTAATTGAAATGGGTCGCTGGAGAGAAAAAACGTATGGTCACGCTAGCCTATTATTGCGACAAACTCAGTTTATCTCAGTGAGAACTGACTACATCGTCCCGACGGTAACATTCAATAGGAATTTTGCCACTCTCTTTCCATCTAAGAAAAAATGGAATAAAGAATTCTCAATAAACAACTTCGACACTACAGTCTATACGGATGGAAGTAAAATGAGCTGCGGTGTTGGAGCTGGTATATATTCTCACAGATTTAAAATTGAGAAATCTGTGCGTCCCGCTAATACCAGCAGTTTCTTCCAGGCGGAAGTATTGGCAATTGGGGGAGCTTGGAGGCTACTAATCGCAGATTTCTCTTTTAAGGGCAATATAGCTATTCTCTCGCTTAGCCAAGCTGCAATCCAGGCACTGGGTTCGGCTACTACAACCTCTAAAGTGGTGGAACAAACCAGGAATAGCCTCACCACCTTGAGCGAAAACCATAAAGTTACCTTAATCTGGGTCCCGGGACATCGGAACATTGAAGGTAACGAAAAAGCAGATGAACTGGCAAGAGGGGGATCTGCCATGAATAACGCTCTTGCAGAATCGGTATTCACACCATTAGGTGTAGTTAAGAGTACAATTTCCCAAAAATACTTCTGAATCGCGGACTGTAGGTGGAAAGTCCAGACGAAATGCAAAATTAGCAGAACGTTATGGCCCACCTACAACCTTAAGCAATCGTCGACATTGATAAACATAAAACGACGGGACGCCTGGAGTCTAACGGCAGTCGTAACTGGCTATTGGTCTATCGGAGAACAAGCAGCCAAAATGGGTATCACAATACATACTGTTTCAGTTGCAAACAACCGGAGAAAAGGAGACAATCTTCCATTTCCACTGTGAATGCCCTGTCCTATGGAAGGACAGAATGTTAACCCTGGGCCAACCGCTGTTCGAGAATCTCGATCAACTGTCTGGCTTAGATGCCAACAACCTGATAAGGTTCCTGAACCGCACAGACTGGATATAGTCATAATAATAAAAATAACTGGTAAACAATTTGGTAACGAGGATGTGGCAACAAAATGGTGCGGAAGCGCTAGTTGGATTCTGGAAGAATCACCACTTTAACCAACCAACCAACGAACGGGCGATAGCCATTTATGTTGTGAACAACATATTAAAATTTCAGACGATTCGGTTGAATAGTTTTTTTTTTTTGACAGCACCAGACCGAAAAAATTGTCGTTTCATGATAAATGAATTTAAAGTTTGCGGAGCAAGGGCACTAGCTATGTATAAGCCTCTGTTAATAACAGAGCCAATGTTATTAACATGGCCATAACACAATAGTGATGTTAAACAATATAAACGATGTTAAATGTTAAGCAGTTAAATGTTAAGAACTGTTAATGGAAAAACAATGTTGGGGAACCGAGGTTAAACAGTTCTAGTAACAGGAAATACACAATTAGTAAAAAAGGAATTTTGGATGGAAAAATACCATTACAGCTTTGTTTTAGGTAATAAGCAGTTTTAGAATGTACAGATTAGTCTTAAGTTGACGTGTTTCATAGTCTACCTACTGAATGGGCTGCAGAAGCTGTAATATTGGGCACTTCCGCATGGAAATTTCACAGTATATTCTTAAGATTCTATACTTTCGAAATATCGAGAAAACAAAAAATCGATGTTTAGAAATTTCTAGACCACCGGGTCCCCTTAAAAAGCAAAAAATTGAGTCGCTGATTGTTTTAAGGCCATCCTGGATATTGATTTGAGTAATTGTTTCAAGAATTGGAAAATCGGCTGGCTTCTGAAGGTAATGAAATAGATTTAGAATAATAAATTAATCTCTATAAGAGTTAGATGCAATTTTAGCTTACTTTTGGTTCATAGCAAACAAATGTATGTAAGTGGTAGTTACATATGTACGTATGGATGAACATTTACAAAGCTAACTCTCCATATTCCTGCCAACATATGCGTATTGGTTGACCTATAAAATCTATTTAAATACCTTCCATGATATTCTTCGTTAATATTTCCGTTATATGGAATTGTTACTCAGAGTTGAATACAGTTGTGCGAGGGTATTTAAATAATATTTTAATGTATCGAAAATAAATGGGAGTTAAATTACTACCTTCCTTGGTACATATAAAACTGTCGTACCCAGTTGGAATATATGTAAGTAAGGAGCTTACGAAGTATCTATGGCTTTTTTTTTGTTTTTAGTTTTTATAGTGACTCGTACGAGTAAAATGTGCGGAATGCAATGTATTGTGCAAACAAAAAAAAAAAACGATAAAGGTAAAATACTCACGAAGCTATGGGCCAAATATAGTAACTACAATACTAGTTTTTCTCTCTGACGTCACAATTTTAGTAGAAGTACTTTGAAACTTCAAGGATATATTTAATTAAGAGGATTTTCAATATTTTTTGTTTTGCTAGTCAATTGCTTTATTTTACAAAAATAAAAACGTAGCATTAATACATCATGTTTCGACTTGACCTTAGCCAAATTTCAAAAACAAAAAAAAATTAATAAGTGCAAAGGTTGACGCTGTTTGTGTGGAGTCCGTTCTCCAGAAGTCCCTTGCAGTGATCATCACAAGTCCTTGGAGATTCATCTAAAATCAATCGGACAAGAGAAATTAGTTTTATTAATAGATAATCTTGTGCCTGATCGAAGCTTGAGCAAATATTTTTCAGATCTTCGAGAAAAAAACCGACAATAAATTGTTAAAAAAAAATCGAAATTTTAGAGAAACAAAATCCTTCGGTCAGCATGATTTTTTTTATATTTTTTAAAAGCAGTATACATTATCTTAAAATCTACCAAGCGGTTTTTAAGTTACAGTGATCACCAGTCCAAAAAACATAGTTTTGAGAAAAACGCATTTAAAGTTTTGCGAACGCTCCGGAGTGCCCGAGAGGCCTTAGCTAATTGTTAAATAACTCAAAAAGTATTAGTTGGATTCATTTCAAATTTTCATGCATGAAAATGAAGAAAAAATCTAATTTCTTTTTAAGTCTGACTACCCCTAACCCCTTAAAAAAAATTTTAGGAATTTAGGGTGATTTAGAAAAATAATATGGATTTAAAATAAGAGAAAAAATTCTGTGAAATTGAAAATAAAAAATATGGTGAACAAGGATGAATAGATATTGAACTTGTTCTTTTAAAACTTTATCCTTAAATATCTTCTAAAATTTTCGACACTTGTTTTTGCAAAAACAAAAAAAAATATATATCACCTGTACATTACTACGTCCTCGAATTTCGATCTTCTAACTTTATTAAATTTATGTAAATAAAAAAAATTTTAACACTTCTCTAGATACCAAAGCATGTTTTGCATCGTACGACAAGAGACAAATATTATGATTTTCTTATCCTAGTTTCGCGAGTGTATTAATTTTTCCGTGTGCAAAATTGACAGTGTTATATGCAAGGTGGCACAAAATTAATCGTCGAATTTTGTTTTTGTAACATTTTTTTACTACATAAATTGAGTGATAGAAGTATTTATTTGGATCATTGAATACTCCATTGCTTGCCTGCTTGTATACTGCAGCTGTTTGATTCGCAAATAACAAATATTATTCACGTACGCCATCATTTCCACCGATAGGGTGACTAATTTTGCGCCACCTACATACATTAGTCTCACCAGCAGGAATTACATTTATCTAGCGCAAATAAAACTCATTGGAACTACTTATTAAAAAGTGGCCAGTAGCTATTCCCTGCGTTGTAAGCTGCTAAGTTTGTTGAAATCCTATTTGCCATATGCACCCATGTATGTATGTAATGAATGCATGTACAGTGTGTAACTTTAATATTCGGGTTTATATTATATGGTTCTAAAGCATACCGATGGGACGTGTTTCACTAATCGCTCTGCATTTTTGCTATAAAGTAATTTTTCATATTACATGAAATGACATTTTAGTGTTAATATAAAAAAATTATAAGACTGTGACTTTAAGCTATACTAGTTGTACCTAGTATGTCGATGCTTATTAATCTAAAAACACTGGATGTTAGAAAGAATATTCTCTCCATCACTATCCTTTTCGATTTAATAAGTGCGGTCATTGACTCTCCATTGCTGCTCGAGAAAATCAATCGCAATATTCCTCAGCGAAGCTTACGGAATCAAAATTTTTCTGGTTACGGATGGCAAGAACTAATTATTTTCCAATGCTCCGATTTCTAGAACTTTGGGAGAATTTAATTCGCTTTCACTTCAAATTGTTACTAAATGAATTGTTGAACTAAATTCTTACTACTGTCTAATATCTCTCTCTCTGTAAGTTATAAAAAATCTTTTTCTTTGACTCATTACAATTGAAACTAAGAGTTTTCCAATAACAGGTGTGATTTTGAATAGGATTGTGCTATCGAGAGATGATTAACGATGGCCGGAATTGGATGGTATTGATCTAGACAACGTTTATTTTCAACAAGACGGCGCTACGTGCTACACAAGAAACGAAATCATTGATCTTTCACGCGAAAAGTTTCCGGACCGTGTTATCTCTCAAAGAGGTGATCACAGTTGGCCACCGAGTACTTGTGTCTTAACACCTTGTGACTTAGTTCTTTGGGGCCACGTGAAAAATAAGGTTTACGCCAACAGCCCAGGGCCGATTCAAGACCTCAAATATGGAATTCGTGAGGCTATCGAGGACACAGGGCAGCCACTTTGTAATTCGAAAGAAAAGGATATTGTCCTGTAAGCGTAGTCGTGGTGGTCATTTGCCTGATGTTATTTTCCACTATTAACGGCATACTTTCCTCTTTATATTGAAATAAACATCCGATCTTTTGTATTAAAAAATTGCATTTTTCTTTGAATATCAAAATAAAACCTCTTATTGGAAAATCCTTTAGTTAATGATAAGTTTAATTTTACATTGATTAAATTATTTAGCATTAATTTGTTTTTCATAGTTTCTAAGAAATATTGTATTATGTAGACTATTAAATGAATAAAATAAATAAATAAATAAATTTGAATTATTCTGAAAAAAAAACATCAACATTTTTCCATTATATAGGAGTTTGACGCAAGGCGAATCTATTAAAGTTGATATCGCTAAATCAGCTGACAAATTTTATTTCTTTCGCCGTGTCCATGTGGCTGCCCGCCCAGAATGAAACAAGGCGAATTCATTCCTTGTTTTCCACTTTGCCAATACTTTGCTTTGACAATTAGACGTACAAAACATTGTTGTTGGTCTAGTGCCACCCCCTTTAATAAAAGCGCCTTGAGTTTGACGTATTTATTTCAATTCAATATATTGGCAATGGTTTAAAAAAATTTATTTGCCATAAACAAAATAGGACAAGGAACGAAAAATATTCAACAGTTCATCCAACATTCAACTTAACAAAATTAATATTTAGTACTAAATCCATTGTTTCTACGGACAACGAATAAACGATTTGGTATGTTTTTAATAATTTTTTGCGTATTATCTGGCCCGATTTTCGCCCATTCCTCCTGTAACCTTTCTTTTCATTCCCTGGTAGCAGCGACTGGTCTCTGTCACGCACGTAGCTGCAGCTCGTCTCGTCTCTCAAGTATACAGGGTTTGATTAAAGAGATTGGTTCCTGTAAGCCTCCTTGAGTAGCCCAATGGTTTCGGTACTCGTTTTGTTTAGCTTTACGCAAAATTTGATCGAGTAACGTTGCTTCAACGATCGCTGCATTTTCGCCACTGCAAAATCCTAACACACTTTTAAAACAGCTTTCACGCGCGGAGCGATGTTGACTGTACCGCTGTTGCCAGCGAACTGGGACCGGTTTCTATTGGAAGGGGAAGGTCCAACGATCAATTTCCCCTACCAGCCGATTCGGTTGATCGCTTGGCAGATGCTCCGCGCGGGAAGGCTCATTACTTTTCAATCAAACCGTGTAGAGCTTAGAACGGATGATTAGGAAGGGATAGCAATAACTGTCGGTCAATTATAGAGCAGCTATTCTCGTAAGATATGGGCTTGAAGCTCAGGGTCATTATCTTCGGTACAGTTTGAAATTAAGTTTATTTATAATATAATTATGACTGTTTCGGATTCCTTTTCAATTTATAAAAATATATTTCCTTATTCATACTCGCTTCTATAAAACCTAAATTGCCGCTTCCTCTGTATAAAATACATCCCGAAACCATTACATGCCCACCGTCGTTTTTTAATGTCGGTTTCAAACCTAGTGATTATAAGTGATGAGTTTTGCTGCAATATGAAAAAACCGAGTATTAATAGTGGGTGGAAATTTGACGTTCTTTTGATGTCACTAAATTCTTACTACTTCTTAATCTACGCACGTTCAAAAGTTTATAGGGAATAGCATAATTGTTCTATGAAGGAAACAAAGTATTTGAAATATTCTAGATAAGGACCGTATCATAAAACCTGAATATTAAAGTTGCTCACTGTAAGCGACCACATAAGGGAATCACTTTCGTTTGTTCACCTGTCCACCTTCATTCAAGGCAGTCAGGCAGTTGAACAAAGAGGGTTGGTAGAAAAACTTTAAATAAATAGATTTTGTAATTGTGGGAAAATTTAAAATAAACACACGCAGTGTTGCTTATTGATTTCAATAAGTAAATCAAATGTACCGCGATTGCTCGTCAGTTTAGTTGAGTCAGTTGTTCATGTGACACAAAACACAAAGGATGTATTAAATTGAAGTTTTTAAGGAATTATTCAGTTACAATAAAAAAAACCGACTGGGTTGCGAAAATAAATTTTTAACAAATTTTAAAACAAAATGTGTAGCTTAGAAGACATTAATGGTGAGTTGGAGGTTGAAGTAGAATATATTTGTCGAAAATACTCCACCGCAATAAAGCAATCGCTCCCAGACTGCATCTGATTTTGATTAACAAATGTAAAATTTTACTAACTTAAAAAAAAGAGGGAAAAAATTAGATTTTACACACTTCGATTCACTTTCGTGCGACTTCATTTGTCGCATATTAAAAAAAAAAACTGGCGCGTGCTGCCAATCTGAACTATGGACTCCTGATTAAAAAGTTTCAGGAATATATTCAGAAAATTCAAAACACAAGTTTATTCCTCAAAAGTGATAGTATCGCCTTCAAAGTACTGCAACGCATTGATGCCAACGTTCGATCCAGCTCTCGAAACATTTCTGGAACTGTATTTTCAGTAAAGCCAGCCCGGCCATTTCCGATTTTACCATCACTTCCTTTCGGCTGTTAAAACACGTTCCAAGTAGTGGTTTTTAGACTCCATCAAATTAAAAAAAAAAACGCAGTGAGCCATATCAGGTGAAGTCAATAGCTGTTGGAATGGTATTCCTTTCGTTATTGGTCGACAATTCACGGAGACTGATGGCACTGTACGACGGTGGGTTAGTGCAAAATCTACGAGTTGTTTTCCCATAATTTTTTTTTTTTTTACGAATTGCTTCACTATGAAAATTACGTGCTTTCTTGTCTTGGTTCATTCGGAGCTCTCGATTCACTCGCCTGGTGTCTGGATTGCGTGTCGTACTTATGAGCCCTCGTTCCGTATGCAGTAATGATGCGTTTGATGAATGCAGGGTCGGATTCGGTCTTGGAAATCATATCTTCGTCGATATCCATGCAATACTTTTTATGAATAAAATTGAGGTCCTTTACGACCAACTTTCCAGCTTTCTCTCTGATGCGGTTATTAATCAAATTTTCTTAAATTTTATTGATGTTTTACCTGAGTTTTCGCTGTCGACGGCCTTCCACTACGTTTCTCATCTTCGTTGGACTCAGGAATACTTCTGCAGCTTTCATACCACTTATCAATGGTTGTTTCTTTAGAGCATCATTACCGAAATACTTTCCCAACATACGAGTATCTAAGGGTTTCGCATCATTGAATTTATTTTTATGCAAAATTTAATACAAACTCGTTGTCACAAATTCAAAACCATTTTTAAAACTGTAAAATATCTAAAGCACGCGCAGAGGTAGATTCAAGACGGAGTAACTTTTAGAAATTTCAAGCAATGGCGGCATAATTTTGATCGAAATGTTAATCAAAGATGTGGCAACCTAACAAAACAAAAAAACAGAACTCAAATCAGTTGACTTAATGAAAGCTCTTTGTCGCAAAATGAAATGAATCGCTTATGGCTTGAACAACGTTCGAAAATATTGAAAACTTATCACTGCTGTGTAGCCCAATTAGCGTCAAAATTATCTTTTCTGAAAGGTCGCATTTTCATTGTTAGCTGCTGGAAACATCATTAAGGTCAAAGGTGAGCGCAAAAGAGGCATTTTGAACGATTTTTCGTAGCCGGAAGTCGTAGGCATGTACCTGAATGCACTTTGGTTTCAGCGGGGTGGCGTGTCATGCCACACAACCCATGCCACAATCGATTTTTGGAGCGTCAAGTTTGGTAATCGTGTCATCAGCCTTCTCAGCGATGTCAATTGGTCACTTCCGTGGTGCGATTTTACGTCGTTAGGCCTTGTTTTTGGGAGTGCCGTCAAGGTACGATGTTAAGCGAACAATTCATTAAAGTTTCAGGTCTTTACGACGAGATAGATTCAAAAACTGTCACCAAGCTCTTGGAATATTTGACTTATAGGTTGCATTACAGCGAAGCCATCCAAGACAGCTGCACGCGCCTACATTTAGTGCTAGAAATAAGGGTAATATTTACTCTTTCGAAAAAATTTATAACAATTAACAAACAAATAAAGAATTAAAAAAAATTCCACTAAATGGATCAGCCTATATGTACGTAAAAAAAACTTATCCTTTCCATCTTTACTTCCGTGCTATAGTCAACGCATTAATTGCATTGTAGCTGCTGATACAAGCAACAACAAAAAAAAAACACGCAGTACACATTACATCAATGGGGCCAGCACGAGAAAGCGGGCAGCCGAGGTAATAGCGTAGACACACGAAATTTAGCGAAATCCTCAACCATCTGGGCGATTCTTCTGTCAGAAAAATGTAAGACACAGATGGCGCTTTAAGCAGGAAGAAGGCGTTGTTCCTAAGCAACGACAGGTGGTCATTCCCATTACTTAGGACTGGTAGCGGCAGGCTAATCACCTACCCTGTCAGAAATCAAATTAAGAAAACAAACGCAAGACAAGCCTTGTCATGGCCCTATGCTCCCGAGAGGAATGAACAAAGAAAAAATAAAAAATATGTATAAGGCTATGTTTATTTGCTGTACAAACCAAGTATGATATATACAGATGAAATTGGTATTATTGGCCTCATCATCTGGGTGGTGGCAACCAGAACACAAACGCAAACCAATGAAAAGAGAGTCAAGAGGCGAACGAAGCAAAGTATAGTACGTTTCTCCTTGTAGGAATTCATCTAGCTCTATTCTTTTCTAACCATTTACTTATCACAATTACTTTGTTTGTGCTGGCAGAGTTTTGAGTGACTTTTTCAAAGAAATAAAAAAACGAAGAAATATCGAACTAGTGTGTTTTCCTAGAGTCCCACGCATCCACTCGTTCTCGGGCCATTAGATTGACGGCTGATCATAAAATCTGCCGCTGTTCGTTGCACAACATCCAGTGCTTTGCGCTTGATTTTGCAGTTTAGCTCCTCTCCCCATATTTCGCTGCCGTACAGGAGTATTGCGTGTGTTGGGGCCATGATCAACCGATGTTCCACCGATCATCGCCCTTAGTCTGCTCTGCATTCCTGTAATCTTCG
This sequence comes from Anastrepha obliqua, assembly GCF_027943255.1. Lineage (NCBI taxonomy): Eukaryota > Metazoa > Arthropoda > Insecta > Diptera > Tephritidae > Anastrepha > Anastrepha obliqua. The sequence continues at coordinate 17,391,726 of NC_072894.1, forward strand.
CTGCTTTAGTAGCCACGTGCCGTATTTGGACCCAGAACTCAAGCCGGCAATTTAGTTCAAGGTCCAGGTATTTTACCGTTTTTTGAGCCACTAGGAATGTGTTGCCAAGTTACATGCTGACCTCGAGTGGCATTTGGTCTCGTGCCATCAGGATTACTTCGGTCTTATGTTCGGCGAGCTCCAGGCCATGGTCCTCCAACCACAATTGCGGCCTTAACATGACTTAGTTCAGCTTGCTCCACGAGATATGTATTTTCAGATTCCAGAGATGCGGGCCGAGAATAGATTCTTGGACTGCGCCAGATATTTTCGCTTTAGTTTTTCGACCATCTGATGTGTCTTACAGAAGCTCACGCACCCCTAGGTAGCTTTGGAGGATCCTTAGCAGGTATGCGGATATTCGAAACCTTTCTCGCAGCACTGTTATTTTGTTTTACCATCGTAAGCTATTAAAACCGTTTCGAACATAAAGCGTTGCCAGAACGATGACGTGCCTCGGATAAGAGCGTCCGCATTGAGCGCGGTCTACGCTCCTTACCACCTCCTATATTCCGCCAAGGGTCAATATTCCGCGTCGAACGCTATGTTGCCTTGCTGACATTCCTTCTGTACTCTCAACAGACTCCGCTAGCCTGCCCTGTATAAGTTTTCCTAGCATTTTTCGACACTGTCCAGCACGCAAGGCGGGCCTTTATCTTTATTGATTAGCGTTAGCTTCTGCCTTTTCTACAGCTTTTCCACAGGAAAATGCTTTGAGCAATGCACGTACTATAAACTTCGAGCATCACATGTCGTCGGATTTCGGCCACAAGTTGGAGAGCTTCAGCTGGAACGCCATCTGGGCCAGGAGCTTTGATCCTTTTGACACTTCTCGCCGAAGTTTTAAGCTCCTTTTCAGTGAAGGCCGGAGGCATATCGTAATTTTGAGAATCTCGGGCCCAGCACATAAATAATATATTTACATTAATATTGTTTAGGCAAAAAGAGAGGTATTATTTTCTGGGTAGACGGCTGTAGTGATCGATATCTCGTAAAGTATCGATCAAACAGTTTAAAGTTTATGCTCGTTGTCAAGGTGGCATTTTTCACTAAAAAAACTCGTTTGTTTCTTCCACGACGTTGTGAATTACAGGGTGTGGGCAATGGAAGCCTATAAAGAGAAAATTCGGTAAATTATACTTATTTTCTTTGATAAAGGCGAAAATGCAAGCCAGGCCACAGAAATTGAGAATGGTGCTGAAACTGTAATAGGTAATTACGTGCAATTTTGGTTTCGTCAATTGCGTTCAGGCATTTTTGGTGTTAAAGAAAATGTCGATAAAGTCTCAAAAATAATTGAAGTTAACCGTGATGTGAGTAGTCGTAGCATCACCCAGGAGCTAAAGATCGAGCATAAAACAGTTTGAAATCACTTGCGCGAAAATTTGGCCTAAAAATAATGGATTTCAGAAGAAGAAGAATGTAAATTCAATTTGTTCCTCGGTTTTTTGCGTGTGATTGCTCAAAATTGCTTGAAAAAAAAATTTATTATGTGAAAAAAAAGTTATACTTAAATAAACTGCCAGTACTTAAATAAATATATTAGTACTTACTGATTTCAGAGAATCCTGTTCGGAAACTGCACACAAACTCAGCAGCCTCAATAATTGAGTCCATCAATGGTGATTGTGCCGGCGGATATGGGCAGGAAAGTGCATACAATGACGTTAATGAAATCAATACACCTACAAATACAATAGTCACAGCCAATAGCATTGACCAAACTGCCAATAAAACTACCAGCGCACACAAAGATACCATGAACAATTATGATAGCAATGCTTCAACAACAGGCGGTGTTACTAAAGCTACAACAACGCCAACAGCTATAAATCCCACTTCAAACAATTCCTTTAGTACCTCAACACAACACTGCAATGAACCAATTGCAGTAAGCACCACATCAATTGCAGCTGGCACCATGGCCACCATCGCAACCGCAAACACAACCGCGAACACAACACCAATTAGTGATTTCTATCGAAACGCTACAATTCTTATCACTGGCGGCACCGGTTTCGTTGGCAAAGTGCTTACACAGAAACTTTTGCGTGCATTCGAGGTGCGTAAAATTTATACGTTAATCCGTTGCAAAGATAATATGAGCGTTGAGCAGCGTTTGGAAAATTTCTTCAAGGAATCGGTGAGTGCGAAGGAATATTTAGCGTATGCGTGTATGAGTTCTTTTAAAAATTTTTACAAATCAACCGACACATTTTTGATTTAGCTAATTTTTTGCGAGTTCGCCATACGGGGTGTGTTCAAAAAGTATCGCGAATTTTGTGTTTTTTCAAAAATTATTTATTTACTCATTAATATATATTTTATCTCCTTCCAAGTAAGCCCTATGCACTTGTGCCATCGTTTTTTCCAATCTTCAAAACACTTCAAAAAATCATTTCTTTTTATCTTGATCAGCTTCTCCTTCGATGCCGTCTTTGTCTCGTCAATCGTAGCGTAGCGTCGTCCTTTCATGGGCCTCTTCAGTTTCGGGAAAAAGAAAAAGTCACAGAGGGCCAGTTCTGGGGAATACGGTGGTTGCGTCATCATTAGTGTATTGTTTTTGGCTAAAAAGTCTCGCGCAAGCAACGATGTGTGAGCAGGGGCGTTATCGTGATGCAAGAGCCAATTTTTGTTCTTCCACAAATCCGGGCGTTTCTGGCGGATCGCTTCGCGCAAATTGCACATAACTTGCAAGTAACCGTTTTACCCTGTGGCAAGAACCCATGATGCACAACGCCCCTGCAATCGAAGAAAACGCTAAGCAAAACTTTTACATGCGACCGAACTTGGCGCGCTTTTATCGGTCTTGATTCGTGCGGCAGCTTCTATTGAGATGATTGAGCTTAGGTTTCCACGTCATAACCAAAAAACCCACGATTCGTCACCAGCTATAACCCTCTGGAGTAAATTTGGGTTGTCGCGGACAAAGTCCAACATCTCATTAGCAATGTTCATGCGATGCTGCTTTTGTTCGAAAATAAGCAGTTTTGGTACGAAATTTGGGGCGACCCGTCTCATGCGTAAATCATTGAAAAAAATCGAATGCACTGTTGTTGAAGTGCTCGGGCGGCCGGCACGCTTTTCGTCGTTTACATCTTCTCGGCCTTCTGAGAGCGTTTTGTACCACCGATAAACGTTACTAAGGTCCAAAATAGCTTCTCCGTATGACACAGTCAACATTCGGAATGTATCCGCGCACTTAATTTCGTTTTTCACACAAAATTTGATACAGGTTCTTTGATCCATCTTTTTGAGTAGCTAAAAATCGAAGACGAGCCGAAACACATTATTAGCGTTGGGTCTGAGCCGTACTTTTGCCATTCATATTTTCTCAAGGGAGAAATGGGCATGACAAACAGGTTTACGGATGGCTCGAAATTGACCAGAAGAGTTGTTGGGTGATTATTCTGCCCACCAAGCTCAAATTTAGGCTTCCAGACCCCTGTAGTGTTTTCCAAGCGGTGGTAGGCGCAATTGAGGAAGCAGTGGATTGGTCCTTTACTTCTGTAATTACTGCAAAGAACGTTAATACCTACTCCGGCAGCCAAGTGGCAACTAGAGCCTTGGGCAGGTTGTTTGCGCGTTCGAAATTAGTCGGAAATCGCCTGACTTTCCTCGTGATGGTATTCGAATAGTTGGAAGCTTCTGAGCTGATGAACCGGCTGGACAGGGGACTCTTGAGAACCTGTGGTCTACTCCTGAAAATATGGGATTCGCAACAACTCATCGAGCGCTGGCCTAGTGCGCAAACGTACAAAGTCGCGAGATCCTTGTGACCACGGGTAGATCGGATGCACTCGAGGGAATTTCAAAAGTTAACAAAGCTGCAGCTCTCGAATTAGGTAAGTATCCTTACCGGACGCTGAATGTTACATGTCCATGGGATTGTTTCAAGTCCTTTCTGCAGAAGTTGTCTGGAGGTCGAGGTGGAATCATCTCAGCACTTTCCTCTCAGCTGCCCTGCTCTTGTTGCGCAAAGCTTTAGATGTATTTGAGGTGTCTTTTTTAATATATTAAAAAATGGGGAAATACAAATTTTGACAATTTACCAACTTTTGGTTTGGAAACTCAGATGTGTCGACCGGAATGGCAAATAATATTTTGTATGAAGCAGTGTTTTGAGCAATTTAGGCAAGATCCGAAGGAAGTTTTGAGTCGAGTTGCCATCGTTGATGAAAGCTTGATTCATCATTACACACCAGAAACTAAGCAATAATCAAAACAACCGATTCCTCCCCGTGAATCTGCTCCAAAGAAGGCGAAGACAGTCCCATCGGCCGGAATTTTTAATTTATGGAGATACTATTTTTACTATAAAAATAGATTAATTGGTCTATCGCGACAAGTCATAGAAGTTTGCAGGAAATGAGATTAAAAATCAAAAATCAGGAATCCCTCAAAAGCTCCATCTCCTACATATGGTTGGTTTGTTTTATTTTTTTTACAGATCTTCGATTCTGTACGTGCCGAGCAGCCTGGGTTATTCCGAAAAGTGCATGCAATGCGTGTGGACTACAGCACCGTTGACCTGGGCATTTCCCCAGAAGACCGTGAAATTTTATGCGAGGAAGTGGAGGTAAGTCGCTATTAGAGCTTTTGGGAATCAGGAATTCCCACAGTCTTTGGTGAAGTGATTTTGCATTACAATAATTTTATAGAGTTTTCTGAGACTAAACATTTTTATGTGATGAATTCTAAGCACCTTAACTGGTTTTCGTTTGGAATTTATATAAGCTGATATTGAGTCTACAATACCACATAGGAAAACAAAAATTCAGATACCCTCACTTTGAAAAACATACACCAATCAACTGATGAAATAATAATACCGCGAGATGATTCGCCTTGGCTTGGGACATTATTTCTATGAATCAAATTAATTTTTGATACAAAAACAATACAGATCACTAGAAAATTACAATCAATATGCTTTTCGCACAAGTAACCAGAACGCCCTAGCACAGCGTTTCTCAAACTGTAGTTCATATCCGAACTGTGAGGTATCCGAAGGTGGCACGCGAAGTTATGTTAGGTTATGGGGGTAGTCGGTCTGTACGTCTAACTCACTTGGATCTTACAGGTCCGTTGTGATACCACTATGCGACACGATACTTCATTTTTTTTTTCGTGGGATTGGTCCCATCCCCTCCTCAGCTAAAGTGGGTCAATTGGCACGATAGCAGATAAAATCAATAAACAAAATAAATGATTGCTGGATTTTAAGAAAAAACCACATCGTTTTTTGTAATTTGTGGCACTATTCCGAATTTCGAAAATAAAACTATGTCATCCTGCTGATAAAATGAAAGTCTGTAGTGATAGCCAGCCTTCCCTAAAGACCTTCGAAATTCCTCGCACCTCTTCAAAAATAACCCAGAAATGTAAGTTGAGGCTGTTCTCCGTTGCAGGGATGCGACACTGCGGTGTTTACCTCAACGAAATTGCTGATTAATTGACCAACAGTAATCCCTTGGAGCGTTCTATGTGACCGGAGCCCATTGTAAGGTCAAATAAAGCGGTTACAATCAGCGCGGTCGGGTACAATCCTAACCACCCAGATCGCACGATCTCATCGTCGTTCAATGGACTCTTTTCTTTTGAGATACCTCAAAAGTAAAACCTATGAAACAAACCCAGTGATCATCTCAGCACTAAACTGAAATATCTTTAATGCCATCGCGAGGCTGATGGCATTCCGGCATCACTTCAGCTTGTCAGTGAGTAGCATTGAGTACAGATCAAATTCCAAGAGCGTATCCGACGTAAAGGCTAAATTTAAAGCAAATAATTTAAAAAAATAAAATCCACCCTTACCTTCATTGTATTGTATACGAGGGCGGTTCAATAAGCACCCGTGTTTGATGATAGAGGGCGTTCTTGGGGGAAGTTGGTGTTAGCGTCGTATGCTGCCATCTATCAAACGATGGAAAAACAAATTTCAGACTGATTGATATGTTAGTTTGGATTTGGCAGCTAATCGAGTAAGACGTGTTTCGTGATTTTTGCTAAGATGGAATAAAAGTGGCATCATTAAGTAATTCGATTTTGGTTTTTGGAGGGGAAAAATGCGAGGAGGTAAAAGCAAAGTTGAATGCTGTCAATGGGGACGCTTCGCCATCTATGACCACAGTTAGTTATGGGTTCAATGAATTTAAACGTGGGCAACCATCCGTTTTTGATGAGCAGCGACCAGGACGCCCGACAGACGGGGTTCCCGAGGAAATCATTCAAAAAGTCTACGACATGATTCTCGCTGATCGACGAACGAAAGTGCGCGAAGTAGCAGAGGCTGTAAGTGTGTCGAACGGAATGGCAATTCATATTTTACATGATAAGTTAGCGATCAAAAAAATTGTCGGCCCGATGGGTGCCACGATTGCTCACAAGCAACAACAAGCGGATGCGGCTGTTAACATTAAAGCAGTGTTTGAAGTAATTTAAGCGAGATCCGAAGGAATTTTTGCATCGGGTTGTCACCGAGTCGAGTCGGGTTGTCACACCAGAAACTAAGCAACAATCAAAATAATGGATTTCTCTCGGGGAGTCTGCTCCAAAGGAGGCGACGGGACTCGGCCGGAAAGGACATGGTGACGATTTTTTGGGATGCGAACGGCGTCATCAACATGGATTTTTTAGAAAAAGGAAGAGCGAACACTGGACAATACTACAGAGAGTTATTAGACCGCTTTGGCAAAAAAGAGTTGTTTTTTCACCACTACAACGCACTAGGACATTCATTCGAAGTTGTCGCGGCGTCTTTTTCTTGCTCCCTAACATGAAGAAATAGCTCGCGGAAAAAAAATTCAGTTCAAAAGAGTAAGTCATCGCCGTGGCAGAGGCATATTTTGGAGAGTTCGACAAATTCTATTTTTGGAGGAGTTAAAAAAATAGCCGGAGCGTTGGGAGAAGTGTATCTCTCTAAAAGGGGACTATATTGAAAAATATTTTTTTTTTGTAAATGGTGTCTTCATTTCTAACACGGGTACTTATTGAACCTTCCTCATATATATGTGACAGGGGGTCAAATTCAGGGTCCGCACCATACTCAGATTTACTAAACTTTTGAGCTCAGTAGTTAGAATAGAGGCTTTCTCAAAAGATGGGCTTTTCAGGTTTCACTATTTTTTTTTTAAATATTCAAAATACGGCTCATAGGAATTATATGGGAAAAATTACGCCATTTGTTGTTTACAGCCAAATAGTTGATTCAAGAATGCCTTATTGTTGAGAACATCGAGATATCGATGTTGAAGGTTGTTCAGCAACACTTTGCGCTACAGCAGAAATGTTCTCAACTGGGCATCCAGATTCTAGTTTGCCAGTCCCTTTTCTATAATCGGCAGAACCAGTTTCTTGAACTGAATTGAAAAATCACGAATTTTGCGATACGTTTCTCTTAACCCTTTCGACCTGACATTCGCACAACAATCCTGGTATAAAATTGTTTATCGAAGTTAGTTAATTAGGTGATGTAAGAGGGTGGCGCGGTGGGTGATGGTAAACTGTTGTACCATTCGCGATCTTATGTGGTACAAATAAGTACCAGCCGTCCTGTAAAACGATCTTTAGAAATAAGAAATAATATACAAAAAAATTTATATTTTATTTTATATATAATTTTTTTTTTTTCTATTTATATTTTTTTAATTGTTATATTATTCAAGAAAATATTAGTGAAAAATATCTTTATACATAAAATTCACGTATGGTAAGGTGCGAAGCATGTTTTGCAAAGCGGTACTTAGCACTCTTTACATATCGTCTTAGTGCGATTCTGAATTTTTTGAGAACTGCAATTGGTACCAAGACGTCGAGTAGTAGCATCAACAGGAAGGTGTATTGCCTTGCGTTTGGCAATTTGTGGTGTTCGTCCAGGTTTTGACCGACGAACGGCTGTAGTTTGTAAGTCGTGCTGGATCAATGCCTCAGCTAAAGTAACTAAAAACGATTTGAATGGTATCTTTTGAGGTCGTTATAAATAACTCAAGCGTTCACTGCAATCATCATTATCAGACGGTAAAAAACTTTCTTTCCTATCGTATTCATAAAGCCCAGACATCTGATCAGCCAAGTCGACTCCTCCCATGATCTCATTATAAAATTTTATTTGACTGGGACATTGCATTAGAATTTTTTCTCCTGTTTTCAACGTTTTTGTAAGATTAGTCACGTGACAATTACTCAATACCAATACTTCTTTCGCGTCGCACCTGATCTATACTTGAATGTCTTGGTATGTGGTTTGATATTGTACAGTTCCGAAGTCCATAAACAGTTTTTTTTGGTACAAAATTTTCATCACGAGTATTCCAAGTAATATTTATTTTCGATGCGCCAGGGTTCGAAACGACGTCATCAATGTCGCTTTCAGTATCATCGTTACCTCTGTTAGAGCTCAAGACACCGCCAGGTAAGAATCTCTCGACAGCATCCTATTTCTCCTCGTCTACTGAATCTTCGCTTCGATGTAGCGCAATCACTTGGAAGAAAATTGTCGGAGCTTCCCCTTCGAGAAGTCTTCTGAGTCGCTGGTATTATCAGCTTCGTCTTCCAGGATTTTTCCGATATCTTCACGGACTTAACGGAACTTATCAGTATGTATTTAGAAAAGAGTAGAGATGATCAGGTGAATAGCATAAACCAGCAGAAATTCACTGAATCATTATTGTGACATTTAATCTTAAAGTGGTACACATGTGCACCATTTGGGTCGAAAGGGTTAAAGGTCGACCATTTTTAAAATAAGTTTTAATAATTTTAAGACGTTGTTCTATCACGTAAAATTCTGCATCGGTCTACTTGACGAATGCCAAAGATGACTCGAAAAAAAGATGCCGTCTGGGTATTATTAACTACTGACATCTATTATTCAGTTATTTCATTCACTATTTTCAGATAATATTCAATGTTGTGGCCTCGGTAAAATTCAACGAAAAGCTAAGAGATGCAATCGATATCAATGTTTTAGGTACCAAAAAGATTCTTGACCTGTCGATGGAAATGAAAAAACTCAAGGTATTGTTATTTTTTTGTTGGCCGCGTCAATTCTTTTTTCATTTCACTTTACTTTAAAATTTAATTAAACTGCATTTTCGCAAATTAAGTTCAATAATTTCTTCCATTTAAATTAGAAACACAAAAACAAATTTACAAATATTTTTCACATGGAATTCATTATGGAGTTGTTTGTATTTTTTTTTAAACTGTCATATGAAGGCTATACAAAAAATTAGCGGCAGCTAACATATTTACATGTATTTATGCACATTTACATACAGTCGGCGCCACATATTGATAAGTTTTGAATATTTTTTATATATTTTGTAATTTTAATTATTTTTCTTATAAAAATATAGTCCATAATTCAACAATAATCGCATAAAGCAAAATATCGAATTTAGCATAAAATTTGTAAAAATTCGGCAAAACGTCCTAAAAATTTCCAATTTTTGGTCAGAATTTTTTAAAAAAATTTTTTAAATGTTTAGAAAAATTTTGTGTACACAATTTTGTGGATTAATAAATTTCATTCTAAAAAAGTGCAAATTTGAAGTAGAGTAAAAATAGTACTGATTTTTGAGAACAATTTTCGGACGCGGTCTTGTGCATTTTCTCCATTTAACGCCTGCTCCATATTTTTTTATATGGAAGAAAACACCCAGCACCGTCAGCAGAAAAAATTATCAAAAATCAACGCGATTTTTGAACCACCTGAAACTTGCACTTTATTGGATCAAAATTCAATGATCTCTAAAATTGCATACCGAAAATGTTTCTAAAAATTCTGAGTAAAAAGTTGTGATGAAAATTTGCCGAATTCTTACGAATTTTGTACTAAGTACCAAACTTTGCTTCTTCATGTTGTAGTATGGATTTTCACAAAATAAAAAAAAAAAATTTAAATTATAAAAAAAATTGTCAAAAATTATTTGTAAACTATATTTTGACGCTAACGGTATATATTTTTTCTTTGCAGTCACTCGTGCACATTTCAACACTTTACTGCAATTGCAATCGGAAATTCATCAAAGAGCGCGTATATGAGAACGACATTGGATATGAAAAAATTATGCAGGTATCACAAAAAAAAAAACAAAATTGGGGTTATATGGGCGAAAGGGGACTACATATTTTTCCTAATAACACGCGCTCTACACAAAAAATCATGAGAATTCAATAATTTTAAATCAGAAAAATAAATTTAATGCGTACATCGTTTTTTGGGCGTTTGGCCGCGCTCCTTCTACACTTTGTGACCTGCGTTTTGATGCTATTCTACCAATAGAAAAATCTGTAGTTGTATGTCGTTTCCAAATGGCAGTTGGTTTTTCATGAGCAGCTTTTTCATAGTAGACACACACTCGGGCATTTATCATTGTCTGCCGAGGCGTGACTGCTAAAGAAAAAATCTTTTTTCTATCATATGATATTTCATGCCCTCACTAGGTTGCTAACCCTTGCTGCTAACCAACAGTTAGTCACGCACAAAGCCATTGAGCTAGGACGGCCGAAAAATGAAACATCATTTTGTAAATTCCAATCTTCAAATTGCACAGCTAAACATTCTTTTCCACGCATCAATAATTGTGATTGCATTGGGTATTAAAGGTATACGGCGCGTGCCGGATTATAATAAAAAAATAATTTAATTGATAAAATTTTCATATGCAAATAAGTATAATACTAACGTTTCATGTTGCAGGTGTACGCGCCATAAATAAATTGATTTGTCTAATTAAAGCTGGTTCTTCGTGGAAAAGAATTAAAGGAAAAAATTAATTTGCATAAAATAAAAAAAACAATAAAAAATTGCTTTGGTATTAGAGGAAATTAGTCTAAAATTTGAAAAAGCGGGTTTTTGCATACTGCGTTTTATTTCAAAAAACAGTTAAAATGGCAAATAAAAACTTGTCGAAATAGGCATTAGGAATTCATACATATGGGTGTACATTTAACTTTTTGATACATGGATTAAAATCTCCAAAAAAAATTTTTTTATTTTTTACTTGTATTGGAAATTCAAAGTTCGGGCTAGCACAAATACAGCCAGACTGCGCCCAAGTTCGAGTTAATATCTTAAATTCAAATAAAAATACATATTTTGAATGGAAACTGTGATTTTTCTTATTGAGCATACCAGCACATCAGAATAAAAGCAAGACCCCCGCGATTTGTGAAGAAAGAACCTCCGGGCCTCGTCGAGCGACAAACTTTCGAATAGGACGAAGTGTAAACATTAAAAAATAAATATAATAAATTCTCAAAAAATTATAATTTCTATATTTCAAATTATACTTTTTCGACAAACAACACAAGCACATTTGGGGAAAAATAAAAAAATAATGAAAATAAACAATTTTATAAATTGAAACGCGGTGTTAAAACCATATTTTTATTCAGTTAAGATCCACCTGCCCGTCCATACGCCCGTTTGCCAAACCATAATCGGGAATGTTTTTTCCAACATACTTGCATTGTTCATAAAAACCTCGACGTGGTTACTCCAGTAGATTCCCCAAAGGCCTTTGCGATTTTACTTTCCGTTGCATGCTAAAATTTTTAAATCACATTTTTTTATTCATGCGCCCGTTACTAAGGCTCGACTACTTCAGGCCCGCCATTAGATGCTCTGGTTAGTATACCACCACTTGATGTTTTCATTCAAGGAGAGGCCTTGATAGCCATCTGCAGGCTGAAACACAATGGGAATTCACTAACGATTCTCTCAGTGCCCCTTGACTGCATGCCATCAGCAGTCGTACTTGAAAAGAGATACAGTGTGGTGCTGCCAGAGGCTCAATTGTGGTCAAACTCAGAAAATGAGCCCGGCAAACACTGTTCTCGCATTTTCACGGATGGCTCCAGGACCGAGCACGTTTCCGACTCTGGTGCCTACGTGGAATCCAGTGGAACAAAAGTACACTTTGCTCTAGGAATGCACGCACCTGTGTTTCAAGCGGAGATGTATGCTATTGAAGAAGTGATGAACTTTGTTGTGGACAACAGATGGAGACGTAGATCTGAATGTGTCTGCAGTGGCAGCAAAGTTGGGCTCATGGTCTTAAACAGCCCTCCAACCACTTCAAAGGTAGTTGAGTCCTGTAAATTCAGGCTGAATTATGTCGGTAGACATAATATCACATGATCCTAAAATGGTTCCCATGACAAGTGGGTAACGATGTCTGTGAGTCCTTAGCTAGGATGGGCTCTTACTCCCAATTCTTTGAGCAGGAGCCCATTCTGCCACACCCTTCTGCAGGCATCAAAGCCACGGCTAGCAAACGGGTTACTTTAATCCACAAGTGAGGCTGAGAGAAGCTGCAGATGGACAAAACTGATGTTATCTGTTATGTTCGGCCGACTGTCGCAGATTCTCCCGTCGTCAAACAAAAGGGACTATAGGCAGCTGATTTGACGAACCACTTTCTATGGGCGAGGCCATAGAAAAGGTAGGCATCTCAGACAGTGCACTCCACTTAGCTTGTGAAGAGGAGGATGAGAGAGCGGACCACTTGCTGTGCGTCTGCCCCGCCTTCACTCGATTCAGGTTTGAGGTCTTTGGTACTGATGTGTCAAGAAGCGACCTCCTTGGCTCGACAAAATCTACTGAGATCTTCGGAGTACAATGGACATAAAGTTGTCTGAATGCTGTACTTGCTAGTCTGTCCCCACAAAAAAAATGCTTAATGAAAGTGAAATTAATAGCATTTTTAATAGTATCGATCTAGATTTTATCCCTCCAAAAACTTTACTTTTATCTAAATTGGAGTCAGATTACTTTTAAGTCTTATCTTTAAATATTATGTTTAAGTCATTTTGTAGCTCTAGTCTACTCTAAGTCTAACTCCAGAACTGTGGTGTTGGAGCAGATATAAAGCATATCCTTATAGATTTAGAACAGAAAAATCTGTGCGTCTTCTTCATACTTGAATTGTTTTCCAGGCGGAAGTATTGGCAATAGGTGAAGTTTTTAAGTTTCTAAACGCAGACTTGCGCCTTAAGGATCATATCGCTATTCATTCGGATGGCCAAGCTGCAATCTTGGAACTGGTTGCGGCTATAACAACCTCAAAACTGTTGGTAGACAGCAGAAATAGCCTTACCACTTTGAGCGTAAACCTTAACGTTACGTTACGGTTTACAAAATTTACTGGTGGAGAAGAAGGAAACTATCTTTCTATTCTTCTGTGAATGCCCTGCTGGAATATAATAAATCAAGGCGAGAATGTTCACCTTGGGTAAGACGATTTGTGAAAACCTCGAAGAGCCGGTCGGCATATACAGTCTGTCAAAAAAGTACCGAGAATTGTTCAATAACACGCAAAATACTTTTTTAATCATCAAAGTTTATTTTGTCGCCTTCAAAGTAGGCTCCATTCGAAGCAATACACATATTCCAATGATTAGTCCAGTCATCAAAGCACCTTTGAAATGCGTTTGAAGAGATCGTCTTCAGCTCTCTGGGCGAACTCCCCTTAATGGCCTCTATCGACTCAAAGCGGTGTCCGCGGAGTGGCAATTTAGCGTTAGTCACAGAGGACTAAATCCGGTGAATGAGATGATTGTTTGATGATATTTGTCGAGGGTTTGCTCAAAAAAGTGCTCATAATATGAGTCTTGTGAGACGGTGCTTTATCATGGTGCAAGATTCATGAGTTTTTTTTCCACAAATTGGACCGTGCCCTAGGCACATTCTCTCTCAAACGTCGCATAACTTCCAAATAATATTCTTTATTTACCGTAGAACCATTTGGAACAAGTTCCGAGTGCACAACACCATGATAATCAAAGGAAACGAATAGCATGACTTTCACTTTTGCCCGACTTTGAGATGCTTTTCTGGGTTTCGGCTCAAGTGGATAACGCCAATCAGCCGCCTGTTGACTGGTTTGCATATCACACTCAAATACCCACGTCTCATCACCTGTTATGATGCGCTGGATAAACGTTGGATCCGAATTCACTTACTCAATCATGTCTTCAGCCACCTTCTTCCGATGAATTTTTTGAAAGAAATTCAACTCTCTTGGAACGAGTCGAGCAGCCACGCGTCTCATGCCTAATTGATGGTGTAAAATGTTGCGAATTGATTCGTGAGACACGTTAAGGTCACGAGTTACCTCCCTCAAACTTAAATGATGGTTTTCCAGCACCATTTCCTTGACTTTGTCGCCGTTTTCACCCGTTGAAGACGTTGAAGACTTTGATGGGCGACCAGATGGGGGAAAATCTTCCACGACTTCTCGGCCCTCTGCAGAAGCCTTATACCACTCATAGAGCCGTGGTTTTGATAAAGCACTTTCACTATAGGCTTTCTGCACTATTTTCCACCATTCGACACACGAAATCCCGTACAAAACACAAAATTTAACACAAATTCTTTGTTGGAAATTTTTATCCATAGTGAAAATCGCAGAGCACACGTGCGGTTGACTGATAGAATTAAATACCAAAAACAGGCTAATTGACAGATCACGCAGAGTTTGATGCACTATAAAGGACAGTTGTACCAACACTCCACCAAAAAAGAAAATTTAGATAATATATCTATATACATAAAAAGAAGTTACATTTCCTTGGTAATTTTAACTCAAGAACCGCCGAACCGATTGACACAAAAATTTTAGAGTTCTTTTCTATCTTTGAGGAGGTGGTTTGTGTGAAGTTTGATTGAAATCGGTGCAGCCGTTCCTGAGTTATGACATTTTATGTGAGTAATGGTTTCCTCTCATACGAAATGCCTGTATGGGAAAAACAACAACAAATACACAACCGCTTATGAGCGTTTCTATTGTAATGGTGTGGTTGTAAGTGTATTATGTTAATATTAATTTTGGACGCAAATATAATAAAAACTGGAGCATTCAAGGAACTGGAAAAACATTAGCATAATTTATTTAGCGTAAAAAATTGAAATGGAAATTAAAGAATCAAAGTTTAATTACAAGTTTTTATCGGCTCTTTCACCTTACCTGTATATGTAGGTGACCACCACAATCAAATTTTAAAAAAGTACAGAAAAGGCTATTGTGACATCTTTAGAAAGTATGTTGAATGAAAAAAATCAACTAATTCAACTGTTTAAACATTTTACGAGTTCTATAAAGAAAACTTAATATGAAAAATTTCTTGCGATATAAAACAAACATTTTATGTATAGTGGTGCGAAGCCCACTGGGAAATGCTAGTATATATATATATTATATGTGTAACTTGCGCTTTTTATATGAACAATTCTCGATATTTTTTGACAGAATGTACTTCTACTCAAATATGAACGAGACCTTATCAATAAAACGGTCCGCGGATGACATATGGCAAAAATAAATTTTTTGTTTTTTGGTAGGACTGTTATAAGCTTACATGGCAAATTTCAGCGTGATATGTCACATAGTTTGTTTTCTGTGCTACTGTAAACAAGTCAAGCTCGAGTGTGTTTTTCGAATTTAACGATGGAAATTCAAGTTGAACAAAGAATTTGTTTGAAATTTTGTTATTCCAACAAAATTTCGGCTTCAGACACCTTAAAAATGTTGCAGGCAACCTATGGTGACTCTGCTCTATCGCGTGCACGTGTTTTCCAGTGGTACAAATCGTTCAAAGAGGGCCGTACATCAACCCAAAAAACCACGCCAAAGTCGCTCAAAAATTAAGGTTATGCTGACTGTTTTTTTCGATTACGAAGGTGTGGTGCACTCGCAGTTCCTTCCGCAAGGCCGACCGGTTAACGCTGAATATTATTTAGACGTTTTAAAGCGTTTGCGCGAGAACATTCGTCTTAAAAGGAATTGTGGGACAACAAGTCATGGTTCTTGCATCACGATAATGCACCAGCTCACACATCACGTCTTGTTCGCGATTATTTGAACAAAAATAATGTTAATATCGTTCCGCAAGCACCGTATTCGCCTGATATGGCTCCATGTGACTTTTTCCTGTTTCCGAAGCTCAAGTTGCCGCTCCGTTTGAGACAATTGAAGTCATAAAAGAGAATTCGAAAAACACACTCGAGCTTGACTTGTTTACAGTAGCACAGAAAACAAACTATGTGACATATCACGCTGAAATTTACCATGTAAGCTTATAACAGTCCTACCAAAAAACAAAAAATTTATTTTTGCCATATGTCATCCGCGGACCGTTTTATTGATAAGGTCTCGTTCATATTTGAGCAGAAGTTATGTAAACAATCTTACAAAGTTTCTGAATCGCACAGACGTGAAGGAATGGTAGATAGGTAGGTAAGATGGCAAGAGTACCCCAGGTACACTTCAAGTAGCACTTTTGTGCCGTTTTGATACTATAATGTGGACTACTACCTGGAAGGAAGTGAATCACCACTTCAATCAACCAACCAACCTCTAATTTATGTGGTTTTGTAACATTAGACTTGATGAATGATATGAAACTATATAACTGTATAGCACATATTGTACATAAATACTGTACAATAAACTAATTATATTTCTAACTTTTCTACTAAATTACTTTTTTAGATCTTTCGTATTTTTGACGATGAAACGCTGGAAAAATTTCGTCACTGCCTAGTCGGCGATATGCCCAATACATACACAATGACCAAAAAATGCGCTGAGAATTTAGTTAATCATCGAGCCTTTTACATGCCAGCGGGAATTTTTCGGCCGCCCATCGGTAAGTAGAATCAGATAAAAAGTATTGGCATTTTCAGTAGGCAATTGCATATTAAATACAAATTTATGTCTATTTTCTTTTTTTACTATTTTATTTAAGTTCTAACACAACCTAGTTTTGTTATTTTAGGTAGCGCCTAAATATTTCCAAAAGTCCTTTCGAATTACATATGCAAAACCCATATTCACCTAAGGTTACACTGTAATTATCGTGGGTCAGTGTACCTTCGGTGCCTTACCGTTGCTTTTTTCCTCAAACATTTGTACTCCTGTTCACGCGTCTTCCTTCGTATAGATGAAATCAAACGGCCATTAGAGCCACCTTGCTTTAGTTGAGAAGGTTGTGTCGGCTGAATGGCTCATGCTAATCTACATAAATGACAACTGAAACCCATTAACGAATCGAGGAACCTGACGCCGCCAAACCTTATATACATATATATAATTGGCGCGCACACACTTTCTGGGTGTTTGGCCGAGCTCCTCCTCCTATTTGTGGTGCGTCTTGATGTTGTTCCACAAATAGAGGGACCTACAGTTTCAAGCCGACTCCGAACGGCAGATATTTTTATGAGGAGGTTTTTCATGGCAGAAATACACTCGGAAGTTTGCTATTGCCTGCCGAGGGGCGACAACTAATAGAAAAACGTTTTTCTTAATTTTGGTGTTTCACCGAGATTCAAACCTACGTTCTCTCTGTGAATTCCGAATGGTAGTCACGCACCAACCCATTCGGCCGCCAAACCTTCCTGCACAGAAATACCAACACAGTTGGCCATTCTCAGCTATCGATATCGTTAGTTCGCATGCAGCTAAAAACAAAACACCCGATAGTTGCCGATAAAAGAATAAATACTATGTTAATATATCTTTAGTATTTATGCTGTAAGGCAAGACGTACTTTTGCATCAAAAAATAAATACAGCAAAATGTTGCAAGCACATTTACACTTCAATGGCATAAATGTCCCAAAGGACACATCTGTTAGAGATACGAAATTTTCGGAGTGCACAAATGCAACAAAACGCAAAAATAACACAAAAGAGTATTGGGCACATTAAGGACAGAGTTTGTTTGTCCATGCCAATAGAACTAAAAGTGGCAAGGTAATGCACAACACAGTTCCCTAAATATGAAAACAGAGATAAACATATTTAAAGTTGCAAAATTCAAAACATAAGAAGGCATATCAGTTTCATATACATAAAAGAGACACAATCTTGTAGTTGTGTTCCTATTTAAGTTCGTGTACTCTTTGTAAACTTATACTCAAACACATACACATATTAAAAATTGTGGACGGAGAATAAACAAAAATCACTGGCGCCTAGTGCGGAAGGGAGGTTTGGAAAATGGGAAGGCGTTCACCATTTCGCATGCCCAGAAGCGGAATCCCCGAAGAATCTCGAACTATTTATCACTATTAAATGAATGACTAAGAAAATCCATGCAAAAAGAAGAAATTTCAAAACTAAAATAGTATACTCGTACACCTAAATATAGAAAATAACCTAATAACAAAGAGACAAAAAAAATCATTGAACCAGAAGTCAAGATTTGGTTACCACTGTAAGCCAACTGAATTCATACAAAACAAAACAAAAAAAAACAACAGTGTTATAAACGTTGTTATTCAACTGTAAGTGTATATATTTTTATACTTAGATACACCTAGGCATAAATACATAACTGCATTAAGGTGTGCTTTATATCAAAAATGATTATTTTTGGTGTCAAAGACCTCAAGCATGATTCGAGCGAAGGCTCGGCCACAGAAAATGGTCCGCCGTCTCATCCTCCTCTCCACATGCTGGGCAAAGTGCGCTGCCTGAGATGCCTACCTTTTCCAAGTGCTTCGCCCACGGAAAGTAGCCCGTCATCAGTTCAACCAGCTGCTTACACACCCTTCTGCTTAATGACAGGTTAATTTGCGATAATCGGTCGAACATGACAGGAAACATCAGTTTTGTCCATCACTTTCGTTTAATCAGCCACAATATTTGAAAATATGGGCAAGTACTCGTATTAAAGATATTTGGATTGGTACGCATCTAAAGGCGATTCGACACTACTGCCTGGAAAATGCACAAAAGAAAGGACGGAACGAAGGATCTTCACACATATCTGGCTCCGTGGCAATTAGAAGCCAAACAAAGCCACACCAGCTTCGGAAAAATTTGTGAAAAACAAGGAAAAAAGTGAAATTATAACAGAAAAAGAAATAAATACTGAATAGATGGGGTGAATATTTTAGTGATATTCTAAATAAAGATAATGCAACAGACTTCGGACTTTATATGTCGGGAATATAAATGAGATATACTCAACAGTAGAAAATTTTATAGAAGCACCGGCTCGTAACGAAGTGATAGAAAGTTTGACAAAGTTAAACAAATAAGCAGCGAAAGTGACCAAATAAATGCGGAACTTTTAAAATATGGTGTTGAAGCGCTCACTAATAAAGGGTGGTAAAGTTTCAAGGGCCGGTGTTGATTTTAAATAAAATACAATTTTTTTTTAAATTATTACCATTTCTCTTTACTATGATAAAATTGATATAACTCAATTACTTATAGAGCAAAATATTGGCCAAATAGCCAATATTGGCCTCGGCGGCACACCTCCATCCGATGGTCAAAATTTTCGATGACGCTGAGACATAATTGAGGTTCTATGCCGTTAATGTGCCCCATTATCTCATCCTTTAGCTCTTGAATTATTGCTGGCTTATCAACGTACACCTTTTCTTTCAAATAACCTCAAAGAAAGAAGTCCAACGGTGTCAAATCACATGATCTTGGCGGCCAATTGACATCGCCGCTACGTGAGATTATTCGGCCATCAAATTTTTCGCGCAAAAGAGCCATTGTTTCGTTAGCTGTGTGACAAGTGGCCCCGTCCTGTTGAAACCTCATATCGTTCACATCCATATCTTCCAATTCGGGCCATCAAATTTGGGTAACTGAACAGCTACCAGAAGAATGGAGGGCGACAAAACCATCTGTAACAATTACTGAGGTATACCTCTCCTCAATATTGGCTATAAAGTCTTTACAAACATTCTTAAAAAAAGGTTGAGCGCACATGCAGAGGAAATTTTGGATGACTACCAATGCGATTTTTGCCAGGGTAGATCCATAACAGACCAATGTTTCACACCCACACTAGAGGAACACAAAAGGTACGACCTAAATTTGCATTGTCTGTTCATTGATTTGAAGCAAGCTTTTGTCGGCATTAATAGGAACCGTCTGAACGATATAAAGTTTAAAAAGGGTATGCCGTTAAAAATTTTAAAACTAATTCAGATGAAGCTATCAAACATCAATCCGCGGTTTATGATAAATTCAGAATTTCATCAGGTATAAAACAAAGCTACTCACTATCAATGGCAAATTTTAATTTTTTGAGGTAGTAAAAAATAAAAATAAATAATTGGCGCGCACACTTTTGTTAGGCCGAGCTCCTCCTCCTATTTGTGGTGTGCGTCTTACTGTTGTTCCACAAATGGAGGGACCTACAATTTTAAGCCGAAGAAGGGCTTTCGGAGGTTTGCCTTTGACAGTGAGGTAGTATGCAAACTTAAATGTGGCAATTCGATTTTTCGATTTCCGATAGCAAAGTCGTGATTTCATAAAATGAACAAGAGCTTAAGAAAATATAAAGTATAAGCGTTTGAAAAACTCAGCTTTAAAAGTAGCACCACGCGTAAACACAGAGAAGACGAAATATACGAGCACTTCGTAAAGAAACCCAGTGATGATGCACACATTGAATTCGATCGTGAATGCGTTCAGAAGGTTGACAAATTTAAATATATACTTGTACTTAGGTCGCTTCATCGGCAGTAATTCTGACACTTCCGTGGCAACAAATGACCTAGTAAGCATGGCAAATAAAGCATTATTTACACAAATAAAATTATTCAAGTCTCGATTCCTATCAAAAGCTCAAAAGATGCCAATGTATAAGCACTTGGGCGACTCATACTAACACACAGCAGCGAGATATGGTATATGATATACTTAAAGCAAGAGACATCGACCAAATACTGAGGTTTGAAAGAAAGATACTACGAATTTTTCGATGCTCCTTTCCGCCGAGATGACGGAACATTTCGGATAAGAGATAACCACGAACTCGATGCATTGATTCAAAATGGAAACGCAACACGCTTTATAATAAGTCATTGAATCAGACAGGCATAGATTGCCCAAATGGAGAGATACCAGTATAGCGTTCCATAGGCAAGCGGTTGGACGAGGAGGTGGAGAGAGACCAAACAAACGCTGCATTGATGAGGTCACAGTCGACTTAAGGGAAATGGGGACCGCAAACGGCAAAGCTGTAGCAGAGGATCGACCGGAGTGGAGAACCGTAGTTGTGGAGGTTATTGTGGAGTGTAGCTGATGCTGATGAAGGAAGTGCTAAATTCGGCATAAACTGAACTTGATTATTGTATAAAACCGTTTTTTTCCGAAAATAAGACATCCTCCAATAATAATCCCTAGTTAAAATAATGGGCAAAAATAATTCATCAAAAAATGCTGTTTATTATATTATTATATTAAATGCTGATTTATTAAGTATAAGTAATAATATGTTTAGTTTTCCTAATACTCGTATTTCAGAGACATGTTTGAAACAAAATATTCCGAGAAATTAATTATTTACCTCTGCAGTTCAGTTCAAATGAATTCTTGGAATTTATGTTAAAAATACAAAATAAGGCAGCAGTCTACGTTGAACGAATGCTCATAATTTTTAACCCCAGTTAAAATGAGTACAAAACGAAAGAGCTATTCTATCGAGTACAAAAAGAGAATTGTGGAAGACTCCAGTGGTGTAAATCTTGTAGCATTTTGTAAAGAGAAGATGCTGAATCTCCGTATGGTTCGTAAATGCCGTGTAGACTACTATTACCTGTGTCAACTGGTGGACCAAGGAACTGAGAAAAAAGCAGAGTTGAATTAGGTCGGCAGCCGTTATTTTCTTAGTAGGAAGATTGCACCTAAAGAATTTAAAGCCTCGTCACACTGGTTGGACAACTTCCTTAAACGATATGAACTGTCGCTAAGGAGATCAACAACATTGTTTAAGCTGGAAGACAATGAAGTTGTTAAGCGTGTACTTGCGTTTAAGCTTTTTGTTGAAGGCATCGATTTTTCGAAATACCAACTCTCCAACATAATTACTGTGGATGAGACCACGGTATTCTTAGGCAAAGGAACTCAAACGACAGACTCGATTCGTCTAGATAGCAAAAAAATATCACCCGGAAGTTATGTCCTTGAAAGAGAAAAGGCCGGGTGCACCCAAGCAGTTATAACAAAGTGAGTTCATTTTATGCTGCTACCACTGTTGAGGAGTCAGAAGAGAGGTTTACCAGTTTGGCATTCAGCCAGTACTCACCGCGCTAAAGTCATGAAAAATTTTCTTTCTGAGACGAAGATTGATCAAATAATGATTCCGTCAGGAATGACTGGTTACCTCCAGACACTTGTCATTGCAATAAACAAGCCATTCAAGGATCTCTTACGGATGGCAATCAATGAATATATTGAAAACAGAATGGTGAGAAATCATCGAGGTAATTTTGTAAAACCAAGCTTACATAAATTGTGAATTGGGTAAAAAATCAATGGGACAAAGTAACTGATAGTTATGTCTCCAATGCACTACGAACAGGCTACTTAGAGAAGAAGTATTCATTTAACGATAGCTATATCGCAAGTCAAGCGATATTCGGACCAATGATTCAACAGGAAATGAATTTGGAAGAAAATTAGAATATAATTTAGAATTTTATTTATGGCGATGAAGAAGATGAAATGACAGTAATTGAATAAATTTAAATGTCTGTATTCTGTGTAAAATAAAATATTAAATAAAAATATATAAATATACTTTTATTTTGTCCTCCCCTAAAATAAGCCATGGCGCGTATTTTGGACTAAAAAAGAAAGTAAAACAGTGTCTTATTCTCGGAAAAAGACGGTAGTAACAGTATTAGTAAAATTTAGTTTGGGTTGGCTGTTAATTTTTGGAATCAAACAAACTCATGCTAAATGAGGGTAATAGCATGTAAGATTAGACGGCTAGACAGAAGGAAATTTAGGCCTAAGTGGCACCACCCATTTTTCAAAATTGCGCCTTAGTCGTAGTTCCTTTTTTATATTCATGCACCAAATGTGCGTAGTTGTGCCTTATTTATCACTGTCATGGGTACAAAATTGTCACACCCTCGTGCACAAGTGCGTTTATGTATAAAAATCATACACACCATAATATGCATCCTCGTATAAGTTTCAAAGTATTTAAATAGCAGTAGACATACGTATGTATGTACGTGCAAACTCTTACCCATACATTAATTCTAATTTATTTTCAGTTATATCAACCTATAAGGATCCTGTTCCCGGCTGGACTGATAATTTGTATGGGCCATCAGGTTTGTGCACTTGGTCGGCGCGCGGTCTAGTGCGCTGCATCTATGGTCGGGCAAATTGCAAGGCCAATATGGTACCGGCAGATTACTGTGTCAATGCAATGATTGCCAGTGCATGGGATATAGCGAGGAGGTGAGTGCGAAGAGAAGCTGTGCAAAGAGTTGACTCCTTTAAGTGAGTATTCGGTGGATTGTGGGTAGCTGTGTACTAATACATGCATATACATATGCAGATACGTGTGTAGGTGTACCAAAAAATTGGGTTCTTATACTTGAATCTCAGTGCCGAAGTTTTGTGAGAAAATAGTGCAAACAAAAATGTTGTA
The DNA here is from genome assembly GCF_027943255.1 of Anastrepha obliqua. Lineage (NCBI taxonomy): Eukaryota > Metazoa > Arthropoda > Insecta > Diptera > Tephritidae > Anastrepha > Anastrepha obliqua. Next base: position 17,415,194 of record NC_072894.1, read on the forward strand.
GTTAACCCGGCAGTGGTGTGGTGGGACAAAAAAACAATAATTATTAGCATTAAGTTAATCAATTATATCTTCGCCGTTGCTCTTTACAATCTCTTCCCACCTCTCGACTAATTTGTTGATACCGTTTTGCCAAAAGTCGCCCAGTCTAGTGTCAAAGAAGTTGTTGCGCCAGCTTTTAAGGACCTCTTTGTTATCGAAGGTAACGCCCTTCAAATGGTTTGACAGGGAGCGGAAAAGATGGTAAGCGGTCAGTGTAAGGTCGGCAGAATACGGCGGATGCTGAAGGCCCTCCCATTTGAGCTCTTAGAGTACGGCTTTGACGATTTGTGCAACAAGGGGCTTGGCGTTGTCGTGAAGGTTTGTTCATGTCGATGAAGTCTTTTCGTAGAATGGCCTCATTCACGCGGTTTAGCTGGGAATGTAGAGCTCCTTGTTGACAGTGGCATTCTTTTCGAGCATTTCTCAGTGCATCATGCCCTCTCAGACCCGAAAAACACATACCATGATCTTCGTTGGATGAAGATCCGACTTGATTCTCGGCTTTGGCGTATCTCCTGGAGCCACCCACTCTTTTTCGTCCTTACTTCATATTGATGTATAGGCACCATTTCTCATCTCACGGGACGCTGTTGATGACCGCGTGTAGCAATTTGAAAGCGGCTTTCTATGTTTTTTTCGTTGAGCTGGTGAGGCACCTAGGATTCCAATTTTTCGCTAAATCCCGTTGAGCGAAGGTGATTGAGAATTGTTTTTCAATTTCAGTTCATTTCTTCTCGCTAATTCATGACTGGTTTGGCGACTGCTCTCCTTCAAAAGTGATTTCAGACATTTTTCATCGATTTTAGAAGACCTTCCGCTGTGGGACGTGTCATCGGTGTCACTCGCAAAGTCGCGATTTTTGAACTTTGCATACCATTTCCGTGCCGGGGACTCGATTCTGACATATTCTCCATACACGTCGCAAATGTCCCGGGCTGCTTCAGCAACTTTTTGACCTTTTAAAAAGCAAAGAAGATTATGTGGCGAAAATGTTGATTTTTGGTTCGTGGGTACTCCATTACTAAGCTTCAAAACTAGTAGAAAATTAAATAACTTAAAAATACAATTAATATAGTTTTGTAGGGCAGAAACAGTTCTATCGAATGAATACTTACCCTTTGCCAGACGGCAAACAAATTGTTGTAAAATAAAAGAAAATATAAAAACGCTTTGAACTTATTGCCCAACTCAATAGAAAAATGCCTTAAATATTTTGGGAAATATTTCATCAGCGATTTAAACACAACATGAATTTAGGAACGAGCCCCATTTTCACCTCTTTGGGTTCGCAGCTGCAGCAAAATACGAAGCATTGGGGAACCTGGTTTTCTTTTCTTTATGATAGATTCTCATTCGTTATAACTCGAGGCCAGAAAATTTGGCAAATTTATCGAAGAAATTTGTCTACAAAGGTTTGCATACTCTGGCGTAATCTGTTAATGACTTTCCTGGTTGCGCAATCATCCAAGGGGATCGTTTTTATACTCGTACGAAAAATTCTTAGTTTGGTATACAAATATTTCGCCAGCCCCAAACTTTGCTGAATTTATAAAAACTTTCTCTGGCTTTGTTTATACGGTTATATTCGCCTCTTTCAGCACTTCTACTCTTGGCAATTATGGTACCTAGATAGCAAAATTCTACTTCAACAGTCATATTAGCAGAGTTTACAACCAGAGGCACATATTGCTAATTGCACATCGCATTAATTTAGCTTTCAGGCCTATGGTTATTGGATTCGTAATTAATTTTTGCAAATTTTGATCGATTACCAGCAAATGAGTGACGCTTTCATAATAAAATAACCAATCTTAGAACGGCTTTGAATGCAGTCTGGAGCTTTGCAATTTGTTTTCCCCAGTATAGAATCCAGTACTGTGATAAATAGCAGTGGTGAGAGAACGCATCCTTGTCTTTTATAATTTATTATAGCAAATCTTTCAATTTATTGGCTTTTGAAATGAGCTTTGCATTCAGCATTATTGTAGAGTGTGTCAATGGTTTCCAGGAACACCATCTTCCTTAATAGTGTCAAACATTGTCTCATACTCCAACAACAGTAAGTATAGTGGGAATCTCCATTCTGCGGATTGTTCTACTACTAAACGTAACGTGCTAATATGATCAACACAGGACCTAGCAGGCCTGAACCCATTTTGCTCCTATCAGAGTTGAGTATTCAGCACCAGCCACTTTTTCCATAATAAACGAAATAAACAAGCGCGCATTTATACTTATGCTCCTCCAAGTACGCCAGTTACTAAGGTCACTTGTCTTAGAAATTTTAGTGACTATACCTTTTTTCCAGCTACTTGGTATAGAGTTATCGACCAATGCTTTGTCTATGATAGGGTGTAGAAGTAGAGCCAGGATTTCTGCTCTATATTTAAGGGGTCCCAGTGGTCTAGAGCTCGAAAGTTTAGGATATTTTCAGGAATTTATTTTACAATAAAAAAAAAGAAAAATTATATTTAAATTTTTTAGGCTTTTTATTTAATTTCTTTTACTACAAAATCTAAAAAAAAAATTTTTTTCATTTTAGTAATTTAAAAAATGTCGTTGAAGTTGACCCTCATGAAGAATTGGACCTAGACGGTGTTGTCCATTTTGGCTCTTCTATTTATCTGAAACACAAAAACCAAAAAAAATATTAATCAGTATGACTGTAGCTATGTTCCGTACTAGAATAAGAAACAAAAACTTTGACAAAATTGCGCAGTTTCGAATTTGACGATCTAAACATAGGGTTTTTTCTGTTTTTAAATCAAAAAAAATACAATATAATAATATGATTCTAGTACAGGCGATAATCATTGATGTTGTGAATAACATATTAAAATTTCAGATGATTCGGTAGAATAGTTTTTTTTTTTAACAACACCAGGCCGAAAAAAGTCGTTTCGAAATAAATGATTTGAACGTTTGAGATACAAGAGCTCTTTACCTAGTTAATGGACTGCAGCAGCTATAATATTGGGAATTTCCGTATTAAAATTTCACTGGATATTTTTAAGATTATATATTTTCGAAAAATCGAAAAAACAAAAAATCGAAAAAACAAAAAATCGATTTTTTGAAATTTCTAGACCACCCAGTGCCTATAAGGAATTCAATAGGGATGATGTCTGGGCGATTTCTTTTAATTTTGGTATGGCCTTTGCAATTTCGATGAGACTTTGCGGTTCTTTTAGAGTTGCGCCGTAAAACGGGACTTCCAGCCACGAGACTCACTTCTAACATCCAATTCTACGCACTATTCTTTCCATCGATCCAATTGCGCAGATGCCGATTCCATTTATGTCTTTTACCAGTGAAACGCTGGGTTTTGCATTTGTTATTGATTATACAGCATTTTACACTCCTCTTAAATTAGTTCTAAAGGATTCAGCCTCCAAATTATTTGCAATGTTATTAATAACTTCCTCTTTGTCCTTTTTGCGGCTTTCGGTTAATTTTACTGGATTGGGATTGGAGCTCTGACTTTTTATTGAGGAACTGGGTAAAGAGCAATAAAGTTTTCAGTGCTCTTCGCTATTGTGTCAGGGTCCATGCTACATTATTAATCCATGCTTTTATCCATAGGTTTTTGTTTTCAAGTTGTGTGTTCGCCTGCTGTGCTGCATGCTCCGTGTCGGATATCCCATGTGCACAACGAGTTTTTAAAACTGGATAAGTGGTTCCCGCAAAACAGTGCTTAACCTCGCAAACGGCGCGCAGTCCGATGAAAATTTGTGTAACTATGTACTTCTTTGGGCATTTGATTTCTCGCGAAAGGAATTTTTGTTGCCCAGCAAAATCGCCTGTTGTCAGAGCCCAATATATTTTGCTGTAGGGTTATTAAGAATTTACGAAAACAGCTCTCTCAGTGCGCCAAAAAATCGGCAATCTGATGACAAAGATCTTTAGTTAATCAAAAAGTGAAAAGAGTAAATCAAAAGTAAAAAATTTCCGTCCACTTTGGTGACGGATATCTCTCGAATATTATTTTCGAAACATGCAACATTTAGATTATTTTTTTAATTACTTACGGAATCATAACAAAAGAAAATATTTGTGTAATTTAGTGTGTAAGTAATATTGAGCCATGGGGTGTGGCATACCCCACCATATCACGCAAGCAACTTTTGCCACTACACCAACGCCGGATTAAATACTCCTACGTATAACAAAAACTCTGCAAAAACTGATAAGAAGTTTTAGTCAAAAGTCGATGTAAACGAGTGGGCATTTTCCGTTGTATTAACTGTAAATAATAGTAAGAGCGCAACGAAGCTTTTGCGCACATTTGGGACTCATTTGTATTCATTAGAATATTAAAGTGTAATCTTTGGGGGTGTAAGGTTGGCCCAGTAGTAAAAAAAGGGAAATGGAAGCAAAAATTCGTTGGTAAAAGATTACATTTTGTTTTTACCAAGAACGTTAACTCTAATTCTGAAGTTTGAATTTAAAGACTCTTGTATGGTTGAGATGGTGATGTATGAAGAATTTAAGAGAATTAGGATCCAATTCAGATGATGCGATCACAACTTGGTAGACAATAAGCATCCATAGAAAATCTTTGCTATGAAAAAGCTTCTCATAAAAACTATCTGGCCAGTCATTAGTAGAACGGCACCATTGGAGAAGAAAAAAATAAGAAAAACTTTGACACCTGCGATACTTGAATTTTTTTCCCGTCATAGACAGAAATATTTATATATTCACAAGAAAAATATTATCTCTGATGTCTAGAGTGAGGGAGATGTATTTAAGTCGCCATATCTCACGGCGATGCATTGCTTCAGATGGCGCCAGCTACCGAAACATATAATTCCACAGTTTTGTGTTTGGAGAAATCAGTTTTGTTTTTGGGGAAGCGTTTTAAATGGACGTAAAAAAAAGAAAAAATGCGATATATCTTCAATACCACTACAACAAAAAATGAAGGGTCAACGCAGGCGTTCAAAAAATTAGTGCTGCTTATGGGCTTAATAAAGGGTTTTAGAGGTGTTACTTTGATATTCAAAGAAAAATTCTATTTTTTAATATAATATAAATGATCGGACGTTTATTTCATTATAAAGAGGAAGGTATGCGGCTAATAATGGAAAATAACATCAGGCAAATGACTACCACGACCAGGCTTACAGGACAATATCCTTTTTATGAAATTTTCCATAACCGAATTGCAAAGAGGCTGCCCTATGTCCTCGATAGCCTCACGAATTCCATCTTTGAGGTCTTGAACTGACACTGGGCTGTTGGTGTAGACCTTCCCTTTCATGTGGCTCCAAACAAAAAAATCACAAAATGTTAAATCACAAGGTCTCGGTGGCCAATTGTGATCACCTCTTCAAGAGATAACACGGTCCGGAAACTTTTCCCGCAAAAAATCATGGTTTTGTTGCTTGTGTGGCACGTAGCGCCGTATTGTTGAAAATAAACGTTGTCCAGATTAATACCATCCAATTCCGGCCATAGAAAATCGTTAATCATCTCTCGATAGCGCAATCCATTTACCTGTAACACCTGTTATTGGAAACCCCTTTATAATATCGATTGTAAAAGCAAAGTGGTGGCTGCGTCTTGTTCAGATAGATGTTTAAGATGAGGCGCTTTTTGGGCGGCCAAGATGTCGGTGCAGCCTTGTGAATCGTGCAGTCGGAAGCTCAAATCGATGTGAGTTGGTTCAAATGTTCACCAAGCCCCTACTAACACAAAGGAGGCATTAGTCATTCTGATCTACTTTCATTCGATCAAACACGTCTAGCAGTTGCTGTAATAGGTGAAAAGGACAGCGACACGACGCCAGGCCGCACTCATCTACTAAAGGGCAATCAACTTAGAAGTATCGGATTTTAAATTAAAATAAAACAACGAACATTCAAATTGATTGTGCAATCTACAGGGTGGCTGATGAATTTTGCTACATTAAGAAACTCAAATAACTTTTTTTTTAGTGTATGGAATTCATTTATTTTTTTTTCAAGTTGAAGGTCATTAAATTTTATTAAATGTAGCTTAACTAGTTTCAGTGTTGGAAGTTCTCATCCGAGGCTTTGTTGCTGTTTCCATTGCTTGGAGTGTTCGAGAGAAAGATTCTGCGTAAGATTTTTGGACCTTTGCACGTTGGCAACGGCGAATATCGCAGACGATGGAACGATGAGCTGTATGAGCTTTACGACGACATAGGCATAGCGCAGCGAATAAAGATCCAGCGGCTTCGTTGGCTGGGTCATGTCGTCCGAATGGATACAAACGCTCCGGCCTTGAAAGTATTCGATGCGGTACCAGCTGGTGGTAGCAGAGGAAGAGGAAGGCCTCCTCTGCGTTGGAAAGATCAGGTGGAGAAGGACTTGGCTTCACTTGGTGTGTCCAATTGGCGCCGGTTAGCACGAGAAAGAAACGACTGGCGCGCTTTGTTAATCTCGGCCAAAATCGCGTAAGCGGTTATCGCGCCAATTAAGAAGAAGAAGAAGCTTAACTAGTTTTAAAAATAATTGAATTTAAATGCCCCCCATGCTCGTTGACACAAGTGCGGCATCTTAGTAAAAAGTTGTTCATTGCTGCTTTGAGAGTTGCGACAGGAATAGCCGCAATTGTTGCCCGAATGGATTGTCTTAGTTCATCCAAATTTGTTGGCTTCGTTTTATAAACTTCTTGTTTACATAAACCCCACAAGAAAAAGTCAGGTGCAGTAAGGTCAGGCGACCTGGGGGGCCAACGAAATTCGGAGTTTCTTGAAATCAGTTTATTGGGAAATTTTCGTCGCAACTCTGTCATAACAGTCTGGGCTATGTGAGACGTTGCCCCATCTTGTTGAAACCACACAGAGTTGAAAGGAATTCTCTTTCGGCGTAGTTCTGGATAGAAAAATTCTTTCAGCATTTTCAAATAACGGTCTCCAGTAACCGTAACGGTGTGACCATTTTCTTCAAAAAAATAAGGCCCGACAATACAGCGTGAAGAAACCGCACACCACACTGTCACGCGAAGAGGATGCAATTCCGTCTCGTGGAGTATCTGTGGGTTAGAAGTACTCCATATTCGACAATTTTGTTTGTTCACATTGCCGTTTAAATCGAAATCGGCCTCATCAGACATGAAAAGGCAGTTGAACATGTTTTGGTCTTCTTCCACCATTTGCAGGATCTTCTGGCAAAATTCCAAGCGAATCGGAAAGTCTGCTGCATTCAGTTTGTTAACCATTTGAATTTTGTAGGGAAATAAGTCTAAATCTTTGTGCATTATTGTTTGCAAAGACTGTCGGCTGACACCAAGTTGAGCCGATAAGCTTCTTGTTGAAACCCTTGGATTGCTTTGTATAGCTGCAGCTACAGCAGCGATCGTTTCCTCCGTCCGAACTGGTGGGTTTCGATGATAAGGCCTTCTTGTTACTGTTCCTTGCTCAGCAAAATTATTTATTATAACTATATTTAACTATTTTAACTATTTTTTGGTAGCGGCTTTCATCAGCCACCCTGTATATTATATTTGTGTGAAACCATTAGTTTTTAAAGATAATTCCTTTCATATATTGGCCGCAACTGCATCGTAATTCGGCCACCCGTAAACACCAATGTTTAATGACACGCGACTCGTTGGAGGACTTCGGTCGGAATCTCGTTAATAACTGAAACAATGTTGGCTTCCAGTACCTCAATCGAAGCTGATTTATTCACAAAGCATATAGACTTTACATATCCCCCCACTCCCACAAATAAAAGTCGAAAGATGTGATATCACACGATCTTGGTGGCAAATCCACTGATCCGCGACAAGAGGTAAGTTGCTCACCGAGGCGCCGACGTAGCGAATCCATTGCTTCAGGAGCTGTATGGCTATATGGCAAGCTGTGGAGATCACGGGCTTCAATTTCTGGTATCAAAAGGTCGTATATTATGGCGCAATAGCTTTCGCCATTCACTGTTACATTGGCGCCCGCCTCGTCTTTGAAGAAATATGGACCCATCCAACCTATAAAACGCACCAAATGATTATTTTCAATGGATGTAATGGCTGTTATTAAATGGCTTGGAGTTGGCCAAATATGGCAATTTGGCTTGTTGACGTAGCCATTAAGCCAAAAACGGGTCTCATCACTGAGCAAAACTCGGGTAGTAAAATGCAGAGTTTTCGCGGTGTGTTTTCTAAAAGCCCAACGACTAAAATTATGGCGCTTTGGATGATGTATCGGCTTCAAGTCTTAGACTAACTGTATTTTATAATTTTTTCAAACCAAGATCTTTGCGTAAATCGCTCAGGTAGTGCCATAAGGTAGGCCAAGTTGTTGAGATCGGCGCCGAACCGATTATTTCAGGTCTTAGGTAAAACTCTCATTTACAGCCGGAATATTCTGTTCATATCAGGCTGTGCGCAGCTTAATCGGTCGAGTATCATCCGATAATGTAAAATTATTCTCAATATTGCAGATTGTTTGCCGAATAGTGCGTTCGTTAGGACGGTTATGTACACCCCAAGTTGGCCTGAGCGCGTGATGAACACTTTTTACAGAGCGCCGATTTTCGTAATACAATTGCTCGATTTGAAAACATTGTTCAGGCGTAAGACTTTCCATGATGAATTCCTAATTAATACTGAAAAAAATATCTACTTAGTTTGCTACTTTTAAAAAAAACCCTTACTGGAAAAATACCACCAATCTGATTGCCTTTTATAAGAGACGGACCAAACACTCCGCGAGTTTGCATGAAAGGTTGTATTGCATGCACCGTAGAGTTGAAATCTGGCGCCAAGCGATTACCAACTTTTCAGACATTTTCAAAAAGCCTCGCCTCATTTGAAATGGTGTTGTTTTCAGTGTTTCTTTAAAAGCGTCTAAAACGGAAATGAAAAAAAAACATTCTTTATTTTTATTTTGAGTATTTTATTCTTTGGCCGCCGTAGCCGAATGGGTTGGTGCGTGATCACCATTCGGAATTCACAGAGAGGTCGATGGTTCGAATCTCGGTGAAAGCAAAATTAATAAAAACATTTTTCTAATAGCGGTCGCCCCTCGGCAGGCAATGGCAAACCTCCGAGTGTATTTCTGCCATGAAAAGCTCCTCATAAAAAGTATCTGCCGTTCGGAGTCGGCTTGAAACTGTAGGTGCCTCCATTTGTGGAACCACATCAAGACGCACACCACAAATAGGAGGAGAAGCTCTGCCAAACACCTAACAGAAGTGTACGCGCCAATTATTTATTTATTTTTATTTTATTCTTTGATCCATTGTTAAAAAATATAAATTTTTTTTGGTCATACGATGTTCGTTCAAAAAGTTGCTAGTCTTAAAAAAAATGGTTTTCACATATACAATGGACACAGATATAGTCGGTTAATGCAATAAAATTTTGAACTGATTTTCATGAAATAAAATTTAAATGACATAGAACAGAAGTCGTTAACGTATGAACTACAATCATTCGGAAACAAAATTTTTTGTTATTTTTTTTGGATCTTTAAAGTAAAACAAAAATATTCAAAAAACCATTTTCCATCTTTGAACGTCCGCCATTTGTTAAAAACTTGTTTTTTTTGAAAGATCGTAGTTCACGCGATAACAGAATTCATACTGAAGAAGAACCTTTTCATCTTTTTGATTTCAGAATCGGAATCCCTGTCGCCGCGAAATATCTTTTTTTGAAAGACCATTGTTTGAAGGCTGACAGCTTTTTGAACGCACCTCGTATGGTCAAATAAACATTTTTAATTTTTTAATAATGAATCGAGAAATAAAACACTCAAAACAAAAATACAAAAGGGTTTTCCGTTCCTGTTTTACACGTTTTTAAAAAACATCTAAAAATTACCATTTCAAATGTGGCGGGGGTCTTAATAAAGGGTTTGCCAATAACAAGTGTTATTTTGAATAGGATTGCGCTATCGAGAGATGATTAACGATGGCCGGAATTGGATGGTATTGATTTAGACAACGTCTATTTTCAACAAGACGCCGCTATGTGCCACACAAGCAACGAAGCCATCGATTTTTTACAGGAAAAGTTTTCGGACCGTGTTATCTCTCAAAGAGGTAATTACAATTTGCCACCGAGATAAGGTGATTTGACACCTTGGGACTTTTTTTCTTTGGGGCCACGTGAAAGAGAAGGTCTACGCCACAGCCCAGTGTCAGTTCAAGACCTCAAGGATGGAATTCGTGAGGCTATCGAGGACATAGGGCAGCCACTTTGCAATTCGGTTATGGAAAATTTCATGAAAAGGATATTGTCCTGTAAGCGTGGTCGTTGTGATCATTTGCTTGATGTTATTTTCCACTATTAACGACATACTTTCCTCTTTATAATGAAATAATATCAATATCAAAATAGCACCACTTATTGGAAAACCCTTTATTATCTAATTTACCTTGTCAAAATGTGCTGGGCAAGTATTTTTTGTGCAATAATGAAATTGGAAAAGGCGTCGCACATAATAGCATATATTTCATCAAAACCGCACTATCTGAATTTACTCCAACCTCGAAGGAAAGCGAAGCAGTTGCTCGAACATATTTTTTATCAATATTCAAAAAAAAAAAATTGGCTGTAAATGAATAGAAATTTTTAATTGACCCTATTTCAAATATTTCTCCTCTTCCGTAATTCATTTCTATGTTATTTCAAGCTTTCGAAAGCGATCACTCGAAAAATAAATCATCGTTTCGTTTTTGTAAAGCTATAAAAACCATAAAAATAAAATGTTGTACAAGCGAAATCGCTCGGAGCGCACGAGTCAGTCATGCTTTCAAATTCAGTAGGAACAAAGCAGTTAAAAACCAGTCGATTGTTTTGCAGAGTATTTTCATGCAACAAACGACTGCATTAAACTTACAACATTCTACAGTTCACATGCCACTAATAAAACTGCAACGTCTACTATCAGTTACTAGAATTTATTGCTATGGCTGTGCCATGCCGGTCTGCTCACTTACTTCCTACAGTTGAACATTTACCCTCGAGTAAATTTGCAACGCCATTGTCAGTGTTTAACCTTTTCACTATTATTTTTTCACTACTCATTCACTCCATTCTCTCACTCATTCCTTACTCGACAGATTTTTATTGCGCAAAAGTGATACACAATCCAAGGAGGAATTACCTGTCTACAATTACATTTTCGATCGGAACAATTTAACATGGGGCCAATATATGCGCATGTCGCGTGAGGGATTTCACGAACCATTTGACAAGGCATTGTGGTGAGTCTGATTACAAAAAAAGAAAACAAAAAAGAGGAAAACAGAAGCAAATTGCATGGTAACTCACAAGTATAATGCCACACATATGGTTACATCTAACTATAAGTACATTTGTGTGTATGTGAAAATATATTTACTTGTGATGCACATCCATTGTTTATTTTGGTTTATTGGTTTCTTTCTTGCCTACTTGACATGTTGTCTGTTCAGTTTAAGTTTAAGTTTAGTAGTAAACTCTTTTGTCTTTTGGAAGCTAACTAGGGAAACAACAGAACTAAATAAGTAATGAAGATGAGTCTGCATGCCTTTTACTTTTTTTTTCAGCGCCATGAAGTTTCTCTACCGCACGAAAAAATTATAAGTCCAACTAAATTTCTTTTATTTTTGTTATCAGTTTCTGTTTTCAATATTAAATCTTTTAATGATAAATATTTTAGAAATATCCAGAAATTAGCACACATTTCACGAAACTTTAATAAATTATTATATATATATATATAATTGGCGCGTACACCCTTTTTGGATGTTTGGCCAAGCTCCTCCTCCTATTTGTGGCGTGCGTCTTGATGTTGTTGCACAAATGGAGGGACCTACAGTTTCAAGTCGAGTCCGAATGGCAGACATTTTTTGTGAGGAGCTTTTTCATGGCAGAAATACGCTCGGAGGTTTGCCATTGCCTGCCGAGGGGCGACCGCTATTAGAAAAATGTTTTTCTTAATTTTGGTGCTTCACCGAGATTCGAACCGACGTTCTCTCTGTGAATTGCGAATGGTAGTCACGCACCAACCCATTCGGCTACGGCGGTTGGTCGGTTAAAACTATAGAGCGAAAAAAGTAAAACACCAAAGTTGTTATATTTAAAATAAACGAAATATATTTCTTGGGGTTACTTTAAATTTGAATCTTAGTGATTAGTTTCGGGTGCTGCTTTGATTATACAGTCTGTGTCAGGAGAAAGAACCGGTTTTTTTCTTGTAATATAACTTCACTGTAACTGATTTTTGCTGCACTTAAGAGCTACGACGCCAGTGCTTACTCAGTTTAGTGTCGTTCGAAACTTTCCCGTAAACGCAACCAAACAAAAATGAGTGAGAAGTACGCGAAGCGTTTTGAGGCGGTAGGTTTATGCACGCATTCGAAAGGGCCGAAATTATCTTACACCGCGGCTGCGCAAGTAATAAAAAAATCAAAAAAGATTGTTGTGATGTGGAATCAGCTATATAAGGTTTAAAAAAGTGTTGATGACTTTTCCGAGCGCGGCTTGAAGCGAGTGACGACAAAGCAAAACCAGGATAAAGTAATCGACCAACTTTTTAAGCGGTACCCTTCTTTGAGACTACGCCAAGCACCATCAGTTCTTGCTAAAAGGGGAATAGGTGTGGGACAACATCAAAATCACTGCTCTCGGAAAAACGCATTGCGAAACAACAAAACAAGAATTGAACTGGTCCTCTCAGTCCCCAGATGCCAACCCCATAGAAAATGTGTGGGGAACTATGAAAACGCATCTTGCCGGAAGGCCAGTCCATGATTTAAAGCAACTACTGCGTCAAGTTCGCAAAATTTGGTCCTGTTTGTCGACGAGCTTCGCAGAAAAGCTGGTTCAAAGCATGAAGAAGATGCCAGACTATACTCGACAACGATGAATACTACTAGGATGCCCATATTCGACGGACCCATCTGTTTTTTTTCAAAGCAAGGAAAAACACAATTTTTTTGATGTTGACGATAATAATCATTTTATTTGATTCAAGTAGATTTGTTGACATTACTTTTTGAATATGATATCTCTCAAATGGCCGCCTTGTGCCTGTACGGCGTATTGTGCCCGTTTTGCAGCATTTTCCATAGTTTTAGCCAACATTTCGGCTGGAATAGCGGCTGTTTCCTCACGGATGTTGTTCTTGAGCTCTTCTATGGTCTTTGGCTTATTAATATAAACCTTTGATTTTAAATATCCCCACAAGAAGAAGTCAGGTGGCGTTAAATCGCGTGGCGTGTACTTCTTCTGCTTGGACTGACGCTTCCAACGCGGTATGCCATTAAGCGATCTGACGCCTCTGTCAAAAGATACAGGATTGCCAGATGGGTCCGTCAAATATGGACAACTGTGTACTTTGGTAGTATTAAGTATATTTTCCATTTTTTTTTGCATGTACTTTCTTTTATTATTTTTTTATGTATCAAAACAAAGTAGTTCCACCACAACCTCAAATATGCACCATTTAAATATATGCAAAAAATTTATATGTTTAAAAAATATTTCTATTTCACTTTGAAATCTGTTTACCTATAAAAAATAATTTAATACCATTTTAATTCCCCTCATATATTTTTTATATTTGTGCATATTTTCGAATGGATGCTGCTTCATGGTTTCGTTTCGCCGTTGGTAATGTAACCTAAATATGGGAATGCGTATTTCACCTGCAATGCTTCTGTAATAAAAACTTAAACCATGAAAACAACAATACAACAATACGGAAATACAAATGCAATTCAACAAATACCACTATTTTTGCGGTGCACCTGGCGTATGAGCAACATTTAACCAATGCACTGCATTGCCATCTATCTTCCGTATGCCACCAATGCATTTATATTTGTATTTACCACAATTGCATGGGTATTTTTGCCGTTTAAATTGACTTGACCGCATTCGAACTATTATTCAACGGGCATCTATACACCGTTCATTGGTCGTGTATTTGGCTTTGTTGAAATTCCATTGTTGTCACAGGTGTTTCTCCTACGTTATAATTCCTTCAAAGCCAATACATTCTACCGTTGCTTTCTTCCTGCACAATATACCGGCTTATGTATTAGATTTTATCGCAATGATAACTGGACAAAAGCGCATGTAAGTATAAATAGTCTGTAGCAAATGGAGTGGTAGAGGTAATGTGTCTTTATACTTACATACCTACGGGCGTATACTTGCACACTGAAATTGGGATATTTGCTTTTAGGTTGGGTATAAGGTTTTGAAATACTTTTCTGCATTTGTAGAGGTTATAAAGGAAAAAAAATATTAAAAATGATATTGAAAAATATCGACTTTATTCAATACGTTCGGGCTTGTGCCATTGCTTGATTTGGGTCGCCTGCTGATGGGAACAATTTTGTTTTCATCAGTTAGATTTCCATGGTCACAATGGGTATAAACGCGGAACTGATTATTTTTCAAAAAAAAAAAAAAAAAATTGGCAATTTGAATACTCTAAATCTGTACTCTTGACCTCAAGAGTTTTTTTTTCTGTTTGTTTAGCTGACAGATACAACCAAGGGTCGGTCTTGGCCACTACCAAAATGTTGCGCCAATCGCCTCTGTATTGCGCGCGTTTACGCCAGTTAGAAATACCAACGGCGGTCAGGTCGTAGATGAGCGCGTCCTTTTCAATTGGAGATGAGGACGTCATTTTTTGCTTGTTGCATAGGTGCATTCCGAAAAGAACACCTTCTTTGCTGGAGAGTTATTTTCCATTCGCTCAACGTAATCTAGTCAGCCCAGCCGCTGAATGTGCTTCACTACATCGATATCGGGACATACAGCTCATACAGCTCGTGGTTACATCGCATTAGATATGCAAAATTCATGCAAATCGAGCGAAGAATTTTTCCCTCGAATGCTCCTAATAAATACCCATCGGTGTTCGTCAATGTCCATGATTCAGCGCCATGCAGTAAAAGCGGGATGATGAGTGATTGATAGAGCATCAAGTAAGGGCTCTGCTTTTCAATTGTTTAGCCCAAAGTAGCACCTGTGGGCAAGACTTATTCCTCGCTGGATCTATTAGCTGGCGTTGTTGCCCGTGTTAGCGCTGGATCCTGCAAAGACCAGGTCATTGACTACGTCGAATTCCTAATTGTCAATTGCAACCTGTTGTCCAATACGCGTAGACTTGTTGGTTGTTAGCACAAGGTACTTTGTCTTGCCCTCGTTTACCGCAGGACCCACTCGTCCAGGATAAGCAAGCAGTAAGACACTTTTATTGAAGATAGTGCCGAAGAGGTTGTTGCTGTTGTTGTAGCAGCATAAATATTTCCCATATATATACGGGGAATGCTGCTGAAGTGACAGTCCTTGGCCGGATAAAAATCTGGATCCTTCCGGTTTCACAGAACCGACTGTCGTGGGTGGCGCAAATAGTTTTATCCATCATCAAAAAATCGCATGTTAAGGGATCGCCTTATTTGAAGCGCCGCTTCGTTCCAAATGGATCAGAAAGTTCTTTGCCAATTTTCACTGCACTGGTGGAGCTTGTTAAGGTCTTCTTGCAAAGCCGGATAAGCTTTACGGGAATGCCAAATGCAGCTTTGTAATCAACGAAAAGATGGTGGGTGTCGATTTGCCTCTCTCGGATCTTCTCCAGGATTTGACGTAATATGAAAACCTGGTTGATGGTAGATTTACCAGACCTGAAACCACATTCAATCAGCTCAATCAGCTTGTTGGCGAGGGGTTCCCGCCTTCCACAAAGGACGCTTGATAAGATCTTGTATGCGATACTCGGAAGACTTATACTACGGTAGTTGCCGCAGATCGGGGGGTCATCTTTCGTAGGCCTGCTTTAAAAAGCTCTGCCGGACGTCCATCCGCATCCCGAGCTTTGTTTTTCTTAAGCTGGGCAATAGCTCCTCACCAGAAGTTCTCACTAGTTTTGAGAAGTGACTCTTCCATATCATCAGCATGCTCTGTACGTCTGTTATCAGGTTTCCGTTTACATCTCTGCAGGAAAAGGCCCTGATGTTGGAACCATTCGGTATAATTCTTGTCCAAAAATATTTCCTCTTAGCTAGCTAAGTTTTTAATCCCGCGTAGTAGCTAATGAGAAGCATAGAAACGATTTGTCTAAAGCTCCGAAATCCGATCTGATCAGCTCCACTCCGACACAACCTAGCAGACTCAGTCGTTGCTGTAAAGCATTCAAGTTGTCCTATAAATATTAAGCACCTCTATATGTGCAAGCAAGAAATTCGTCAAAATCGAGCTTGGAAACATAATAACACATTCATGAATACAGAAATTCTATGCCTACATATACAAGGTGTTTAAAAAATGATGGAAAATATTAAAATAAGTATTAGTATGGATGAAAAGGAGCAAATAAGTCTGAATAGACATGGGTTCACAAACTAAAGGTTTTTGATATGACAAGTTTTTTTTAGCTGCTTTGTTACTGCTTACAGCTGTTTTTACGAGTATTACTCCTCAATTTCGTGAAAATTGTTATCATAGGCCGTTAATGTTTTGTGAACTTATTTGTGTTGAACTCGAAGTAAATTTTTCGCTGCCAACACAGCAGGATTTACACGAATCGTTCGGAGTAAAAGACATATATCTATGCCGTATGTCTTGGAACCCAAATCAGAGAAACGTTACCCGCACAACCAAGAGATTTGAACTCTTCCTTAGTGCGCTGACCAAGAAGCTGTCAGTGGAGTCAGAGATAACAGTTTCAATAGAGATTTTTGACTCATTCCAATCCTGCCTGCTTGGAATGATTGTCGTAGCACGACCCTCAAACTCCAGTTTGCGGATAGAGAGGCATGTACGAAGTTCCGAGAAATGCGGCTTTAACTGTCCAAAAATGATATCATGCCCCTTGAGAAATTGCTTTCAGAGGCAAACCTCTTTTAACCTGTTTGCACTTTGAGCAGCGATGGAAATAACGTAGTAAGTAAGTGCAAAACGGCATTAAGGCCAGCACTGGGACAAGTTCCACATGCTTTGGTGATGCCAATACAAGCAGTCCTTTGCGTTTCCCCGAGTTTAGTGATATTATAGCCCTTCCGAAGAGCTCCCCACCAAATCAGGTATACATACTTTAGACTAATATATGTATCTAAATAGATAAAATGTGGGATAAAGGCCTGGCCTCCTGGGGGAAGCAGTACATTTTCCGGTTTATTTGGAAAAATTACGTAGGACAGCCGCTTGAAAAAGAGCATAGTCCTGCACAAAAGAGAACGGATGGTCACCGTTCATATACATATAAGTAGTGTACCCCCAAAATCTTTATTGACTCTTAGAAAACCAAGTTTTCGGTACTTGCTGCCTTAAAACAATTGCTATTAGAGTTGGTGTTATAAAGAAAAATGTTTAGACTTTTGAAAAATTTGAGTTCTTCTGACTGGATCCATTCATGGAGCCAGATTGCGATCCTCTCGTAAGAAGTGAATCACTCTCCAATAAGGAATGACTGCGTTGATAGGAACAGATGGTAGTCCGAAGGTGCAATGTCTAGGGAATAAGATTGGAGTAAGATTTCCCAATTCAGTCGCTCTAAATATTTCTTGCCCGATTTAGCAACGTGTGGCCTGGCATTGTCATGCAGCAAAATCAGTTTGCCATGTTTACTGTCCCATTCTGCCCGCTTTTCTTTGAAAGCTCCACTCAAACGCATTAGCAGCAGTCGGTAACGATTGCCGGTGATGGTTTTAGATGGTTTAAGGAGTTCATAATAGATGACACCCTTCTGATCCCACCGGATGCGCAACATAACCTTTGCAGCATGAACATTTTTTTTTCGCTGTTGACGGACTTGGTTGACCTGGTGAGCTCCAATATTTTCGACGCTTAGGGTTATCATAATAGATCCATTTTTCATCGTCAGTGACGATGCAATGCAGAAAATCTTTTCTTTTTTGCCGTTCAAGAAGCATCTGGCACGTCACCAAACGTCTCTCGGTTGATGTGGCACCCTCTCTCTCCTTCAATTGAAGTGTAATCCAGTTACCTGCTTTCTGGACCATTCCGACGTTTACCGACATTTAGCCACGGTTGATCTATCTACATTCAACGCTTTAGACATATCACCAAGGGTCCGACATGCATCTTCATCCAATAACTGTTGCAGTTGGGTATCTTCGAATGTTTTCGTTGCCGAAATCACCACGATATCGCCACTTTGGAAGCGTCGAAACCACTCGTTACAAGTTTTGTTTAATGTTGCGTGATTACTGTAAATATTGTTCAATTTACGGCACGTTTCAGCTGAACTTTTCTTTAAAAGGTAGTAATGAAGCATGACTTCGTGCAAGTGCTGTTTTCTTGGGACGACGTTGACAGTTTTGACGTCAGATAAAAAACGAATGTCAACTACTGCGATCGAGAGCACACACCTTCAAATCACCAGTATAGTACTAGAGTAAACACGAAAGCGACACCTCTTTTACCAGGGCGTCTGTCAGTTGGCGAAATGAGTATTGTCCACAAGCGCGCGAAAGCATTTTGCCGAGAGTAAAAGCGAAGAAAGAAAGTAAGTAATGGATTTCCAACGTTATATTTGGCTAGAAAATCACAACCAGTGATTGTTCGTGAGCCCGAGCTCTTTAAAGTAAATAAAGTTTTTGTTTATCGCACCATTACTCGTTACAATGAGACTGGTAGCATCGCGCAACGTCATGGAGGTGGTCAACAAAAGACTGAAACGTCAGGTGAATTGGTTCAAAAAGTGAAGAAACGACTTGAGCGAAATCCACGACGAAGGGCCAATCAAATGACGAAGGAACTGAAAATATCTGACTCTAGCATCTGCCGCATACTGAAAAATGATCTCAATGTCAAGCCTTACAAGATCCAATAGGCGCATGATCTCACACCAAAGCTGCAACAAGTCAAACTTGAGAGATCGAAGGAGTTGCTTCGCTTGGCCGCAAGCGGTCAATTTCCGAACATTGTGTTTTCTAAAGAGAAAATTTTTCAAATTGAGCAATTCGTAAACCATTTGACTGACCGTACATACGAGAATTTGAGTCATCGATTGGCCACCAGGAGGCAGTACCCTCCACAGGTAATATTTTGAGCCGGTATAACCGCAGATGGGCGCTCTCCAATCGTTTTCGTCGAGCCTGTCGTTAAGGTAAAAGTGAAAGAGTATCGGGAAAGTATTCTGGAGATTGCTTTGAAGCCGTGAGCAGACAAACATTTCGGTGGCAGATCATGGACGTTTCAACGGGACTCAGCACCGTCTCACAAAGCTCGAGTGAACCAAGAATGGCTTAAAACTAACGTTCCGAACTTCATAACGTCCACACAATGGCTCTCAAATTCACCAGACGCAAATACAATGGATGATTCTATTTGTGCCATTTTGGAGAGTAAAGTCCGAACTAGAAGACTCACCAGCCTCGAGGTGCTGAAAAAAGCCATTGTGGGCGAATGGGCCAAAATACCTGGAAGTCACATTTGGGCAGTTTGCTATTTGTGTCTGGACCATATTAAGGCCATAGTCAAGGCAAAGGGTGGCCATATCGAGCAAAATTAAATTGATTCTTAGTTTTGTATTATTTTCAGAAATGCTTTTAAATAAAATTGAAAATTAAAAAATATTAAAAAAAAGGGGATCCCCCATTGTAGGATTATCTGTTAATGCCATATGAAATCCTAGACTGTGTCGAAATTTTTAGTCTTGATTTGGTCTTATACTCGACCTGAAATATCAAAACAATCTCTGCTACGCCAATTTAAAAGTACCTAATAGGTGTTTCATTTTGCAGCACCGTGCAACAACAGTGAATATTTTACCTGAAAAATATGTGTACGCTACCATTAAAAATTTCATGTACTCCTATATAAGTACATATTTATTTTGTTGGTATCATTTGTCCTCCAACTTTCGCGGAAATACTATTTAAACTCATATGCTTGTGTGTATCTGTAGTATGTTTTTCATGGCTTTTTCGACGTTAATACTTAATTCACGTTTCTTGGTTTTCTCTTCTACTTCACTCTCTCTCTCCTGCTCAGCTATATAAAAGCGTATCGTAAAATTTCGCGCGTCATTTATATGATGTCTTGGTTTGGCTTGAAAGACTGGAGATTCGCCCACAATAATATTGATGAATTGGATGCGGTGGTTGGCAAGACACAAGAACGGAATTTATTACAATTCAATATGGCTACCATTAATTGGAAGGAATACTTTCGTTCGTATCTAAGTGGTATACGGCGATATTTCTTCAAGGATAATGATAATAAATTGCAGCAGCGACGTATATTTTATCGCAGGTACATAAGTTTTCCTCATTTAAGTATGTACGAGTATTTGTGTATGAATGTATATATTTGCGTATACAAAAATGTTCAGTTATCTGTTTGAATGTCCATATGTATGTATGTACAGGTATGTATGGAAGCGAGCGCTTATTTGTTTCCATCTTAAGTAGTTTTTAATTACTTTATGATCGTTGCTTTTCGCTTTTCGCCTTATGCTTACATAACTCGATGGCTTTTGGCCTGAGGTGAGCTAAGATATGGCCGTATGGCCTCTTTGCGCTTAAACTTCCTTATATACAAACATACGTATATATGTAGATTATGCGCAAATGTACACTATGTACGCTCAATAGAAGTTGGCTTTTTAATGTCCTTTTATGTTCTTTCGCTCTTATACTCATATACACATTGTTATTGTTTGCGCAGTGACTTTTCTTTACTTTCTACTTGTTTTTGCTTATTTGCAGACTACTGCTGTTGCATCAGCTACTCAAATCAACACTCGGATTTGCTCTAGTTGCGTGTCTTATAAAAATGTACTTCAAAATTTTTCATATCATACCAAAAATTGCATTTTAACCTAAACATCGATGAGGAAAATTAATTTGCACTTAAATTTTTCGGACCATGAAATTCCAAGTGGTGATATTTGCTTATATACATAAACATGTCTGTATGGAATAAACGCCCAAAGAGGGAGAAAAAGTTCACGGTTCTACGAGAACTCGTTTTTTCTTTGGGAAGCGCATTTTGTTGGCAAAGTGAACAAATTGAAATAAATTTTATGCGTTTGAAAAGTATTTCGGTACTTAGAAATGTTTGCATTGTGTGAAGTAACGGAGGCAGCGGGGAGCTTATGACTGTCAGAAATTTTAGTGAAATATTTCGAATAGCGTTTAGAAATTTCGGCGTTCTTAATTATTTTGGGTGCATACTTTCTGGCTGTAAGGTGGAGTAGACAGCCTCGGTAGCTAATGCGCAAATAAATCTTTTAGTACTGAGGCAGATGTCCGCAAGAGGGTGTTTCTTCTCCGCTGCCGTGGTGCTTCGTCGTAGACTCTCTATTAGTGGAGATGCAGGAACTCGGTTTTCATGTCCAAGCATATGCGGACGACGTCTGTGCGCTAACATCGGATAAATACTTAACAAAATCGATGACTGGTGCATAAGACAAGGTCTTTCCGTTAACCCGAACAAAACAACCATAGTCTTGTTTACGAGAAAACGGATATTGGATGGACTCAGTCTTCCAACACTGAAAGGTGTGACACTAGGTCTTTCCAACGAAGTTAAATATCTAGGAGTAATCTTGGATAAGAAGCAGACTTGGGAGACACACGCTTCACTGAAGGTGAATCGTGCATTGAAGATTTTTCAGCAATGCAGTAGAGCCTTTGGTAAAACCTGTTGTCTGAAATCTGCTGTGGCCAGCAGGCTTATCAGACCAATAATCACTTATGCCTCTGTGGTCTGGTGGCGCCGGAGTAGAGTTAAGTTCACATTCCGGGAACTATACAGGCTGCAAAGAAGTGTATGCCTATGCATTACGGTTGCCATTAGTACAGCTTTCGACGATGCTCTAAATGCAATGTTGATTTGCTCCCTTGGATCTTAACATACAACAGGAAGCAATAAGCAATTGGCACCTAAAGATGACCTGATACCCATAGTTTCAGTTGGAAGGGAATTTGATGGCAGATTTCCATTGCGTGAACAATGGAGCAATCCAGAATGCATTCAGGGAGATTTGACGGATATTTTCTTTACCGATGGGTCCAAGAATGAAATAGGGTCTGGAGCCGGATGGTACTTAAACGATAGTAATAAGTAACACTATGCTATGGGGAAAATGGCAACATGCTTTCCAAACAGAAGTTTTTGCCATCCTGAAAGTAGCCGAATGGATAATCGAGAGGAGATGGAGCGGGAAACAGATTGAAGTCTTCAGTGACAGTCGGGCTGCACTGAAGGCCCTGGAGAACGCGAAGCAAACCTCAAAGATTGTTCAAGAATGTAAGAAAAAACTTAATTCTGTCGCAAGACAAAACAGGCTTGTACTTATATGGATTGCAGGACACTCCGGTGTTGAAGGAAACGAAATTGCCGACGAATTGGCCAACCGTGGATCAGCGGGGCCCCACAGGGGCCAGAGCCAATAATCGGAATCAGTTCCGCAGGAATCATGAATTGGATCAGCGATTATGTAGGCAATCTACATGGTCCGGTCTAGAACGCTGCAGAACTGCAAAGTGTTTTGTGACAAGTCCGAACAGAAAACTGTCAAACTTTCTACTAAAACTTAGGAGGAAAGACATTTGGTTGATGGTCGGCATCGTTACAGGACACAACCCATGGGGTCAGCATATGACCACCATTGGAATCATCGAGGACCCGGTATGCCTGTCATGCTTGGAAGAGGCGGATAGCACTGAGCACTTTCTCTGTGAGTGTCCTACCTTTGCTAGACCACGGTTACGAGTGTTGGGTTCCGATGTCATGAGAATGAGTAATACTCGTTCACTAAAACTGAAGGATATTTACAGATTTGCCAAAGAATCTGGAAAATTCTCACAGGACTAACTAGCTCTGTATCTGCCTATATCTCTGTCTCTGTCTCTGTCGCTTTCTCTGTCTCCATTCTTTCCTATCTCTTTCTCTGATACTTTTCTCCTTTCCTCCTTGACTATCTACCCCTTTCCAGAGCTTTAAATACAATGCTTTTTAGCTTGAGTGTTTTAGGAGCCACCAAATCTCCTGGTGCTCCTTGGCTCGACCTTTTCAAATTTCAATTTCACTGAGGTAGCTCCTCGAGGCAAGGAGTTTTTCAATAATATTTTCCGAAAAACTGAGTGTGTTTATTAGCATAAAATAAATTACATATTAATATCCATGCTTAAATGAATATACATACATTTTTTTTGTGTAAAAAAAAAAGTGGCGGCGCTACAGCTGCTCAAAGAGGGCTCCATTAATTTGCCCCGTGGAATGCACAGCCTTTTATAAACAAGTGAAATCAATCAGACAAAATATGTCCATTAAAATAAGTTATTCCGTTTTGGACTTACTTTTTTGTAAAGAAAAAATAATTATTAGGTTCGCAACTAAGTTCCCGCTGTTTGTCAATAGATGCCGCCAGCAGTGTGTGCTAGTGGATTCTAACATAACCTAAACGTCATAAACTAGGCTTCGACATATGGTAAACAAACTGCTTCGACACATTAGTGATTTTGTTTTGGTATCCTATACTTTTTTGGTTTTGTGAAAATGTCTGATTTTGTGCCGAATAATCGTCATTTGCGGGAAGTGTTGATTTTCCTCTCTCATTCGAGAAAATGGGAGCTGAAGCGCATCAAGAGCTACGAAAAGTTTATGGTGATGCCGCTTTAAGTGAAACAACGTGCCGAGATTGGTTCCGTCGCTTCAACGAAGGTGATTTTAGTGCACAAAATCTGCTGAATCTCCTAAAGTAATTCGAATTTTGAAAAATCCGTTGAAGGGCATATTTTTGAAGGTATGAAAATATGCAAGAAAAAATCGATTTTTCAAATTTCTAGACCAGAATACCCCCTTAAAGAAGATATGCGACTAGCTGACATTACAACAATTTTCAGAGCAAAATGTAGTTTGCTAAAGCTAAATGCAACTACGTATGGAAATACCCAGGAAATATGCACCCGCTGCAATTTAAACGCGGAAGAAGATATGCAGCACTTCTTAGGAAGATGTTCGGTACTGAAGGAGATCAGAACCAAATACTTACCCGCTAGGAAAATGAAGCAGAAGAGATAGATATACTTAATGGCCGCAATTGGAAAAGTCTAACTTGTTTTATATACTCAGCCTTGCGCTATAGAGCATTTCTTATTGCAGAGTTTAATTTTTGATTAATTTTTGAGTGTGACAGACAACATTGTTATTGCCACAAATTTATTATTTCTTTCTTTATGTATTCATGCCTATATTTAAATGAATTTTTGTATAAATTATTCAAATGTAAAATGCAAGTTTTATGAATAAATTAAAAATTACTACTACTACTACTGACTTTACACATCAGCTGAATATTCGCAGTTTAGTACGCCTGGAGACTAGCGAACTCGCTGAATGCATTCACCCGAACGCCGCGCTTGCTTTGCTCTGCCTGTAGTTGACATCTTTATCTGCGATGATAGTATAGTCGAGGTAGCAGAAGGTTAGGTTAGGTTAGCCTGGTTGGCAATAAGCCGCGCATAGACCTTTTGGTCCCTAGCGATACCAGATGGAGACCGACCTCTATGAATACCTGAAGTAGACATCATGTAGGATGCCAGCGCTTTTAGCGAATCTAAGTAGGGCTGGGAGCTCCGCTTTAGAGACGTCTTCCAGACCCTCAAACAGTGGGGCTCCCAGGCATTTTAGTCGCGTTTTTAGTAATGCCGGACAAGCGCACAGAAGGTGTTCTAAAGTCTCCTCAACATCCGCTCTGCATTTCCTGCATTTGTCCGTGTTAGCAATCCCTATCTTGTACGCATATGCAGCCAGTAGATTGTGGCCTGTTAGCATACCTATGATAGTTCTGCATTCCTTTCGCGAGAGCGTAAGTACGAATGGAGTCAGTTTTTTGTCGTTAGTTCTACACATGACTTTTGCTGTTTTGCATGTGGTCAAGTTAGTCCACCTAGCTTCCACTTGCCTTT
This sequence comes from Anastrepha obliqua, assembly GCF_027943255.1. NCBI lineage: Eukaryota > Metazoa > Arthropoda > Insecta > Diptera > Tephritidae > Anastrepha > Anastrepha obliqua. Next base: position 17,440,090 of record NC_072894.1, read on the forward strand.
TCATGTGGTCGAGGTAGCAGAAGCTTTCAACAAATTCCACCGGACATCCGTCAACCAATATAGGTTTTTTGTTATGGTTGACTTTCATAGCCGTTGCATTGGTGATGTTGCGTGACAGTGCGTGCCAGCATGACTAGTCTGTCAGCCTTCGCTTGCATATCAGTGAGTTTATGAGAGAGGATTCAAATGCCATCGGCGAAGTTCAGGTGCTCAAGATGTCTGATGAAACTCCATATGATGCCTCTTTTGTGCAGGTATCCTTTTTCTAGTTTCAAAATATTTTCCAACCCCAGCAAAATCTCTCAACTCACTCTCTAAACTCAAAGGAAAACAATCCTATCCTATCCAATTTCACTCCCGCACAATAGTCAGCGCATTACTTTATATAACGAAATAACAATAGAAAAACATTGTTTGATGCAAAACATTTGTGGATTGCCATAAAAAAAAAAGTTTCTGTTATTAGCGGAGTTTAATTAGCAAAGTTATCGTATGTCAAATTGAGGTGGCAAAAAAGTAACTAATAGCTGTTTTTCTATATATCACAGCAGTTAGTAGACATAAATACCAATATTTTTTAAAACGATTTTAGTAATAATTACACTAATTGGTGGCTCATGAAATACCTAAACCACAAAATGCCAACTTATTTTTGTTGAACAAATAAACTAAAATTTATCATTATTTTTACTTAAGACAATCCTAGGTTGCCTAGTGGACATGTTTTTCCGCATTTTATTTGCAGTTATCCCTTGTTGTCTTATCTAAAAATGCGCAGAAATCGTATTCCACCAGGCTCTCCACTGCTGCATAAACAAATCTGCAAGTCAGTGGAAAGAGGTTACGCGGAATTATTTGCGATGAGCAGAACTGGCATTTGTTTGGGGAAATGAAACAATAATAATGTTGCTTGCATGTTATCTACCATCATTGGTGAAAATCCGGAATGAATGGCACGGCGTTATTCCGAGGACCCAAACTAAATGTATCCCGTCCTTGCGCGATCGCAGAATACCATAAACGTATGTGCAGAGTAGACTGATTCGACCAAAATGTTTCCCAATACCGCATCGCATGCAGAGGATTCAAATATCGTCGTCCAGCATTTTTTCCTGGCTGATAGATGCTGGTGCTCAAAATGCTTGGCTGCTTAATCGAAAAGGGCAACCGACAATGACACAGCTGGAGTTGCGACGCCTATTAGTGGTATACTATTGCAAGCATTAAGGTATTAAGCCTAAATCATCTTATTCGTTGTCCTGCCACAGATATGCACAAAAGTTAGATCGAGTTCAGCGCACCCTTCGTTATGATCAGACTGGACATTTTGCAAACCATCCAATCGGAGACATTGTGCCGCTGAACGATGCAAAGTTAACGGATGAACAGAGGGTATAAAATGTAACGTAGGACTTTGCATAGTTTTTTCTCAATCACCATACCAAACCATGATTTATTTCAGTTCAACGAATACCTCTCTCTTTTATGCTCATAAACTAATTATTTCCTTGGATAAAAGTTTAAGAAAAACATTTTGTGAATGTTTTTAAAAAGGCATGTCCTAAAATTATTTTCCCATTCATAAGAAACCATTATTTCGTATCTTCCGGAAAAGTGTAACAGTGCACTTAAAAATGGACTTTATTTTCACGCTCAACAGGCGAAACTTTTTTTTATTCCTTGATAAATTATACATTTGAATGACATTCTCAATTGAAAATAAAGAAACTATCAGGTTGGAGAATAAGTTGATAGCGTTTTTATATATTGTCTTATTTTATTCATTCGATAGGACTTTTTCTGCTCAACAAAACTATATTAATTGTATTTTTAGTTCAGTTATTTAATTTTTGATTAGTTTTGAGACTTAGAAATGGAATACCCAGGGGGCAAAAATAACAAAACAACATTTCGACACCTGTTTTTTTTTGCTTTTCATCGAGGTCAAAAAGTTACCGAAGCAGCCAGGGACATTTGCGACGTGTATGGACAAGGTGTCATAGGCGAGTATACAGCTTGGAATTGGTTTGCAAAAATCAAAAATGGCGACTTTGACGTCGATGACACGCCCCGCAGCGGAAGGCTTTCTGAATTCGATGCGGAACGTCTCAAATCTCTTTTGAGGAAGAACTGTCGCCAGACCAGTCGTAAATTGGCGGAAAAAATGAACTAAAATCATAAAACGATTCTCAATCACCTTCATTCAATGGGATTTATCCAAAAATTAGGAGCTTGAGAGTCTGGGTGTCTCACGAGCTCAACGAAAAAACCAAGAAAGTCGCCTCCCAATTGCTTCTCAGCATCTCGCCCGTCATCAAGCAAGAAGCTGTCATAAACAGCGCTCTTTGTATCGAATCGTCACGGGAGATGAGAAATGGTGCCTATACATCAATATGAAGCAAAAAAAGGAGTGGGTGGATCCAGAAGATACGCCAAAGCCGAGAGTCAAGCCGGATCTTCATGCGAAGAAGATCTTAATAGGTGTTTGGTGGGACTGGGAAGGCATGGTGCGCTGGGGAAAGCTCGAAAAGAATGTCATGGCTAATAAGGAGCTCTATACCGCATGAATGAGGTTATTCGACTAAAAATACCTGAACGATGTGGTGAAATCACACTCCTTAACGAACAACGCCCGACCTCATGTTGCAAAGGTCGTCAAAGTCGCACTCCAGGAGCTCGAATCGGAGGTCCTTCGGCATTAGCCGTATTCTCCAGACCTTGCACGGACCGATTACCATCTTTTCTGCTCCCTGTCATATCATATAAAGGGCGTTACCTTCGATAACAAAGAGGTCCTTAAAAACGGGCTCAAAAACTTCTTTGACACCAAACCAGGCGATTTTTGACGGAACCGCATCAACAAATTAGTCAAGAGGTGGGAAGGGGTTACAAACAGCAGCAGCGAAAGCGTAATTGATTTACTTATTGATTAGTTAATGTGTTTGGTTTAAATAGAAATCTTTGGTAGAAACGCTATGAACTAAAAAAACATTTAACCTTTGTTGCTTAAAAAAAATCACCCCAGTAAAGTTTGGTAAGTAATTAATATACACATTTTTCACATCTTAAAAAAGAATACACAAATTCTGAAGTAATGAGCAGCATCGCACTTATGCAAGTCGGCAATTGAATTATGTAAGTAAATGCAGGTAAATGTATTAATCACCCAGCTCTTATGTGGATTTTAATTTATACGTAACGAACAGCTGAAGTTGATTAATTAAATTTTCTTCCCAGTATTAAGCGATATTCCGTATGTATTTGCTGCGTTCGCTGTACATAAGAAATATACACGCATACATATGCATTGAACAACAGATTGCAACTGAAGGGCTAAAAGTCGATGCATGTTGAGAAATTTTAAAAAAGTAGCATTCTTGTTTTGTGATGTAATGATGAAGCCATGCTGATACAATTTAACTCCATTCCCATTAATTTCAATGTAATTCAGGTTTATGCTCCGACATAAGAAAAATCAGATGCAGAAATAGAAAAGTTTTATGATGAAGTAAAAAAGTTGAAAACAGTTAGAATTTTCAAAAAATCGCTGAGGCATAATTGAGGTTCTATGCCGTTAATGTGCCGAATTATCGTATCCTTTAGTTCTTGAATTGTTGCTGGTTTATCGACGTACACCTTTTCTTTCAAATAACCCCAAAGAAAGAAGTCCAACGGTGTTCGGTGAGATTATTCGGCCATAAAATTTTTCGCGCAAAAGAGCCATTGTTTCGTCAGCTGTGTGACAAGTGACACCGTCCTGTTGAAACCACATATCGTTCACATCCATATCTTCCAATTCGGGCCATAAAAAGTTCGTTATCATCTCACGATAGCGAACACTATTCACAGTAACTGCCTGACCGGCCTCATTTAGGAAAAAAATACGGCCCATTGATGCCGCCGGCCCATAAACCGCACCAAGCAGTCACTCTTTGTGGATGCATTGGTTTTTCGGCAATCACTCTTGGATTATCATTCGCCCACATGTGGCAATTCTGCTTATGGACGAATCCACTGAGGTGAAAATATGCCTCATCACTGAAGATGATTTTCTTCGAAAATTGGTCACTCACTGTTGCCATTTTCTGCCACCATTCTGACCATTGACGACGCTTGAAATGGTCAAGAGGATTTAGTTCTGGAGTCAATTGCACCTTGTAAGTATGTAAGTCAAGTGGCAAGTCTTTATGCATAATGTTCATCAACGACGAGCGTGAGAGGTGCAATTGTTGGGCACGACGACGACTTGAGGTGCACGGCTCTTCACCCACACTATCGCGAACAGCAATATTTTTTGCAGTACGAGCTGTACGAGCATGCACTGGTGTTTTCACATCTCCTACAGACCCGGTTTGCTCAAACTTTTGCACAATTTTTCCGATTGTACGCACATTTGGACGATTAAATTGACCGAAAAAATCACGAAGTGCGCGATATGCATTTTGATTGAACGCCCGTTTTCATAATAAGCCTGAATTACTTTAACGCGTTGCTCGATGATGTATCTTTCCACGGTTTACATTGAGTTAGTCTGAAATTGAAAAATGTCGAATGAAATGCAGAAAAGCTTGACGTTTAGATTTGGTTTACATTTAATATCGGCCCTTAAAATTTAATCATCCTTTCTGAAGGCAATAGGAATTACGCTTGGGCCCAATGCGCATTTATATGCCGAAAAAGGAGATGAGCAGCGCATAAACTTTTCCGATCTCAGAGCTCGCGGGAGCACCTGAGGTGGAAGAATGGGCCGCAGACAACATCTGCTCGAGCTATTAGAAGCTGACGAAGCGGCGGAGTGTGTATTAAATGGTACTGGAATAGATAACTCCATGTAAGTTAAAAGAAAAACATTTGTACCCTATGAAAAGTGCTTTTCAAACTTTAAACGCGTTTTTCTCAAAATGGTGTTTTCAAAGTCGGTGACCAACATTACTCGAAAATCGATAAGCCGATTAGTCTCGAATTTTAGCACGAGCTTCTTAAATCTATTTTTTAGTAATTAATCGAAAATGTTTTCTCACCGATAAATATATTTTTTTATAAACAATTTAAGGCCGAAATTTTGGTCAAAAATCGATTTTTTTTTGAGAAACCGCCATTTTGTAAAAACATGTATTTTGCTTATTCCTTCGATTAATTATTATGATAGATTTAACATTACTTTAACGAAATCTGTTTGCTTTCTTAACCGTCCGTTGTGTGATGTGGCCTACGCAGGCCATTCCGAATTTTAGAGGAGTATATCTTTTTGTTTCGTTAATTTTTCAAAAAACGGCGAAAATATACCATACAGGTCTGTTAGATGAATCTTCTGAAAATTTTATAACCATTTCCAGCGAAGTGATTATGAAAAAAAAAAATACATTTTACACAAAAATTTCATATGTTAGGGTAAATGGCCTGCACAGGCCACCACTACAATTTTAGTATAGTCATGCACCGTACTTGGTCTTCTGACTAATTAGAGTGCAAGAAAGAGTGAATACGGTTCTCTCTCACTCAGAAGTTGAAACTTTGGTCGCTCTCACCGCATTTTCGACAGTTTTACTAGTTTTAGTAAATAAAAAACACCAGAACAGGCGCCAGATATATGCCGTTAGAATTGAATTTGGTTCTATTTATTACAGGTGCACATTTTATTGTGTATGATTGATTTTGCTTTTTGCAATCATTTTTGTTTGAGTGGAGAAAAGTAAGTATTTATTAACAATTGAAATAGTTATCTATATTATTCATAAAGTGTTTTGTGCCGGAACAGAAATGTCACTTTCAAACGAAGTAGATATGGCTCTATTAGCTATCGGTAGAAGAAGTAATCGTCTATCCAGTGAGCAAATGCGCCATCACGAGGAAGTGTTGAGCAAATTTATTGCAGCGGAGGATGAGGAAGATGATCCGTTTACACCGACGACGATAATGATGAGGATTATGTTCCTGTTGATGACGGAGAGGTGTCTGATATTGAGAATGAGCTTGAGGTTGAAGAAGAATTGCCTGAAAATGAAGAAATTTATGAAGTTGAATGGGATGAAGTAATCGAACCAGAGTCTAGTGTCACAAATCTTGCCAGTGGAGTGAATCGATTACTAGGTGAAAAAGAGCAATGTTACGAGTGCAAGATTGACAATATGTTTTGGAAAAAGGAACCGCCAGCACCTAGAGCACGCCATTGGAACCGATTTACCAGTAGCAGCACCAGACCAGTGGGACCTGGCCATCGAAATCTCAAATCCAGTGTCTATTTTTCGTGACATAATGTCACCTGAAATAGTCGATATAATTGTTCGTCAGACGAATCGGAAAGCATTTTTTTTTAATATACTTGACATTGCTGGCTTGGCTTCTTATATTATATACAAGCATTTGCGACCAAGCAAGAAGTCAGACCAACGAAATGATTTTATATTAGAATTGGCTGAACAACTGACAATCCGCCTTATGGAAACACGTGCAGCAAATCCCAGGGTATATGGTAGACCACGAATTAAAATAGCAGTGCAAAAGTTCAATGTATTTTATGTAAGTATTTATATATTATATTACAAATATCCGAATTCGTACTGAAATATATAATTAATTTAAATAATGTATCTCTCACAGGATCCACCATCAACTTCGACGGCCCCAGCACAAAAAACTGCATCAAAGCCCGTAAGCTCACAGTACCGGCCATTGTGCAAGCTATGTACCAAACTGGATAAGTTTAAAAGAAAACCCCGATTTACTTGCCACATTTGCAAAGATGCAATGTGCTTAACTCACGGTTTAGAAACTAAAACCTACACTTGCAGCATATGTCTAGCTGCAGTAACTACGTCAACTGCAAAAGCAACTTTTAAAATTTTATATTTTTATTTATTTATTTATAAATTGAATTTTTCAAATAATTTTGAGAAAACAGTAAGAAGGATGAACCTTGATAAATAAATTCCTTTCAACACTAATCAATATGTTGTTTTATTAATCGGTATTACACTTAAATTGATTACAGATATAATTTTCGTACCAGCCTATAAATAAAGCACGTGTTCTCATAGGTGGCCTGGCCAGGCCATTTTAAACAACGAAAGAATATAAAACTTTCACACAACGGACGGTTAATGACAGAGGATCCAGGAGAGATGATTAACTATTTTTATGGCCGGAATTGGATGGTATTGATCTGGACAACGTTTATTGTCAACAAGACGGCGGTACGAGCCACACAAGAAACGAAATCATTGATCTTTTACGCGAAAAGTTTCCGGACCGTGTTATCTCTCGAAGAGGTGATCACAATTGGCCACCAAGATCTTCTGATTTAACAGCTTGTGACTTTTTCTTTGGAGCGACGTGAAAGAGACGGTCTACGACAACAGCACAGGCTCGATTCAAGACCTCAAAGAGGGAATTCGTGAGGCTATCGAGGACATAGGGCAGCCACTTTGCAATTCGGTTATGGAAAATTTCATGAAAAGGATATTGTCTTTTAAGCGTGGTGGTCATTTGCTTGATGTTATTTGCCACTACTAACGACATACTTTCCTCTTTATAATGACATAAACATCCGATCATTTATATTAAAAGAGAGGTTGTCTGTAAAGTCAATTTACTGACGATAGTTTAACGTGACAACGTCAAAAAAAATACTGATGGAAAGGTTGCATTTTTCGAAAGAAAATTTTCATTTTATTTGTTTGATAGATATTTTGTATGGATATAGAGACGGAGGTAAATGGAATCGCAATGAAATTGATCAAGATACATCTTCACAAACGGGAAAAAATACGAAACATGTATCAAGCATATCTTGATTTTATTAAATCCGTTGAACTAAAGTTAGGAAATATATTAACAATTTATTAAAAACAAAAGATAAAATAAAAAAAAAAATTATAACCAAAATACTTAGTCCTGAAATGAATGAAAAATTCATGCGCTAAAGTTATTTATTACCACTATTTTACATGCCCATTTGTGTTGCATACACACAAGGCGCAATAAGTATGTATAGCACGCCTATACGAGGTGTGTTCAAAAAGTATCGCGAAATTCGAATATTCGCAGGTTACGTATATTCGAATTTCTTCGATTTTTACCTATTCAAAAAGATGGATCAAAAAATCTGTATCAAATCAAGCAACGTTTATCGGTGGTACAAGGCCAAACTCCTTCATTTCGACCAAAAGTAGCATCGCATGAACATTGCTATTGAGATGCTGGGGTCTGTCCGCGACGACCCAAACTTGCTCCAGAGGGTCGACGAATCGTGGGTTTATGGTTATGGCGTGGAAACCAAAGCTCAATCATCTCAATGGAAGCTGCCACAGGAACCAAGACCGAAAAAAGCGCGCCAAGTTCGGTCGAATGTAAAAATTTTGCTTACCGTTTCTTCAATAAGGAATATTACTTGCAAGTTATGCGCAATTTGCGCGAAGCAATCCGCCAGAAACGCCCGGATTTGTGGAAGAACAAAAATTGGCTCTTGCATCACGATAACACCCCTGTTCACACATCGTTGCTTGTGCGCGACTTTTTGGCCAAACAGAACACACTAATTATTCCGCAGCCACCGTATTCCCCAGATCTGGCCCCCTGTAACTTTTTCTTGTTGCCGAAACTGAAGAGACCCATGAAAGGACGACGCTACGCTACGATTGACGAGATAAAGACGGCATCGAAGGAGGAGCTGAACAAGATTAAAAAAAAATGATTTTCTGAAGTGCTTCGAAGATTGGAAAAAACGTTGGCAAAAGTGCATAATATCTCATGGGAACTACTTTGAAGGGGACAAAATAGATATTAACGAATAAATAAATAATTTTTGAAAAAACACAAAATTCGCGATACTTTTTGAACACACCTCGTATATGTAGGCTTATAAAAAACTGTGCAATTGTTTAAGTTACTACTTAATAGCTAGCACTTAATTGCTGAAATTGCAAATCACGTACGAATCGTTAAGTGTATGCGTGGATGCGTGCGTGCGTGCGTGTGTGTTTGCACGCCACTAACTATGCCGTGATTAATTACAATTATTGGTTCAATTTGCCAACGCGTTAACCTGCTCCACCGCAAAATGCATTATTATTATTATTGTTTTAAATTAATGAATGCTGATGGAAAAAAACGATAATGAAATCTAGCATTGACAAATGAAATAGAGTAAATTTTTAATTCCTATGCAGTGAAGCGCTTGTGCGCACAATATGAGCATTTGTTTTACTTCATACACACACAAACACACATTTACGGATTCAAATAAGAGCATTTGGAAATGTGTAACAATGTGAAAAGTTGTGTGCTATTTGTGCCCACTTCCGGCCATTCGCATTGATTCGCTGCGGTAAAATGTAAAATTCAATTTAATAATTCTACGAACGGAAATGGTAAAGGTGTTCCCAAATCGCTACAAAATGTCCATTAAAATATATTTATAGCATTTTGTAACCGAAATAGTTGTGGTGTTGTTTTTTGCCACACAAAATTGTAACAAGTATCACGCCGTCAAAATTTTGCAACACTCGAAGGCATATTTTCAAGCGTGATAATTTTGCAACTTCATGTCACGATTTCATTATGGCAACACCAATTAGAGTTTGGATCTTATTTTTTTGGGAGCGCTTAATTTTATTTGAGCAGAGTAGCTGATGGACACCAGAGTGACAAGGGTAAGGGAAGGAAAAAAAAATTTAAAAATTAATTCAATCCGATGGTAAATTTCTCTGTCATTTTGCCGTGTTTCGCTAGACCCAAATTCTAGGCAGTTAATTCGCGATGCTCTTTGGATCGGCTTCTGATATACATAAATATTTGAATTGCTGATTTGTTGACGGTTTTTTTTGAAACAACCATGAATTTGGTTTTCTGTGTGTTCATAGTGCGTTGGGGAATAAGTTCATAGCATTTTTAAAAAGGGTTTTCCAATAACAGGTACTATTATGAATAGCCCGCTATTTCAGTGGATGCCACTTTTGAAGCTCTCTATTTGACAAGAAGAAACTATGCCATTAATCAATCATTAATCACTATAAAAATGGTGCAAATTTGGCAGAGACGCTTCGTAAAACTCGAACATTTTTGGGTCATCGTGAAGCACCTTGTCGTACTGCTGTTGGGACAAGTTAGTGATGTGAAGAATAAAACTCCTGCACGTCGCTCAAGAACAGCCGAAAATATTGCTGTTGTAGCCAAAAGTGTTGAAGAAAACCCAGGTTTGTCCATTCTTCATCATTCTCTGGAATTAGGCATTCCACAAACGTCATTACACCGTATTTTGTATAAAGATTTGGGTCTTAAGGCTTATAAAGTGCAGTTAACACAAGAACTCAAGGCGGCCAATCATCAACAACGTCGCGTCTCAAATCTGATTGGGTCGTTGAAATGCATGAAACTGATCCGGAATTCCATCGAAAAATCATCTTGATTGATGAGGCCCCTTTTCACCTCGGTGGCTTCGTCAACGAGCAAAATTGTCGGATCTGGGGCTCAGAAAATCCAAGATTTATTGTTGAAAAGCCTGTCTATCCTCAACATGAGACTGTTTGGTGCGGTTTATGGTCCGGCGGAGTCATTGGAGCTTACTTTTACGAAAATGAAGTTGGAGCAACAGTTACGGTGAGTGGATTGCGCTATCGAGAGATGATTAACGATTTTTGACGTGATAAGATCTTATAATTCGATTTAGCCGGCTGCACGCACGAAAAAATGCGTCGTTATCTTGCTCAATCGTCGTTATCTTGCTCATTCGTCGTTACCTTGCTTGAACTGCAAGCGATAGCGCGGAACGAATGACAAAGAGGCACAATCGGCCCCCGCGTTCGGCAACGTTCGACATCTGGCTCTCTCCTACTTGAGTGAGCATATATATGTATGTATATGCGCGTTTGTATATAAATTCACATATTTGTATTTGCATATGCCTTCTTCCTGTGTGCATGGTAATGAACCATTTCTCTGTTGAGAATAGGACGATGACAGGAAAAGTAGGAGATGAAGGGGGGTGTTTCAAGTGTAATGTGTTTTGAAAAACTCAAATCGATGATGGTGCCTCTTAGTGTTGTTGACTTATTAACGTCTGATGCACAATCGAAATTGAACATATCTTTCATGAGTTTGATAAATGTTTCGTCATTTTTCTCGTTTGTGTAAATGTTACTTGATCAATTTCATTGCGATTCCATTTACCTCCGTCTCTATATCCATACAAAATATCTATCAAACAAATAAAATTAAAATTTTCTTTGGAAAAATGCAACCATTGCATCAGTATTTTTTTACGACTTTGTCACGTTAAACTATCGTCAGTTAACCGACTTTACAGACAACCTCTTTTTTATGGACAGAATTGGATGCTATTGATCTGTACAACACGAGCAACGAAACCATTGATCTTTTACGGGAATAACACCTTTTATTGGAAAACTCTTTATTTGAATTGCTGATTTGTTGAAAGTTTTTTTGAAACAACAATGCATTTGGTTTTTCTTTTATTTTACCCGGATTTCTTCCCTGTTTAGCAAAGGGTAAGTATTCATTTGATAGAACTCTTTTTGCTCTACAAAACTATATTAATTGTATTGTTGAGTTATTTAGTTTTTGATTAGTTTTGAGACTTAGAAATGGAATACCCAGGAGGGTAAAGAAAAAACATTGTCGACACCTGTTCTTGTTTGCTTTTATGGAACTCAAAAAGCTACCGAAGCAGCTCGTTATAATTGCAACGATTATTGAGAATTTGTCATAGGCGAGTCTACAGCTCGGAAATGGTTTGCAAAATTTCAAACAAGGCGACTTTGACGTCGCTGACACGCCCCGCAGCGGAAGGTTTTCTGAATTCGATGCGGAGCGTCTCAAATCACTTTTGAACCTGAATCACCATCATTCAATGGGATTTAGTGAAAAATTGCGAATCTGAGAGCTTGGGTCCCTCACGAGCTCAACAAAAAAAAATAAAGCAAAGAAAGTCGCCTTCAAATTTCTTCTCAGCATCTCACCCGCCATCGAGCAGCGCTTTTTGTACCAAATCGTCACGAGAGATGAAAATGGTGTCTATACTTCCAAGAGCTCGAATGGGAGGTCCTTCAGCATCCGTCGTATTTTCCGAACCTTGCACCGACCAACCGCTCTCTGCCAAGCCATATAATGGTATGATACGAAATCAGGCGTTTTTTGGAGGAACGACATCAACAAATTGGTCTAGAGGTTGCAAATAGCATAGAACATATCGTCCCCTTAAAATAGCCTATACATTTTTTGATGTTTTGAGAAAATGAATTTCAAACTTTTTGTCGAAAGTAGCTCTCACTCAAATCTCGTTATGTCTGTAAATATTTATTATTTTTTGACTGACGTTTTGATCCACTTTGTGGAACTAGAATTTGACAAAATTTTGACCACATATAAAATCGACGATGGAGAATCAAAAAATTCAATAAAAAAATAATAGCCTATGAGCACATAGGCTATTGTTATACTAAGGGGACGATATGATTGATTGACTTGTAAATTTTTAAATTAAATTATTGTTGTTTGATTAAATAAAAGTCTTCATTTAAAACCCTGCGAACTTAATCCCCAACCTAATATACAAGTATTCCAACTATAAATTGAGGAGCATCGGTGATAAAAAACATCATTGGCGAACTCCCTTCTTGATAGTTATACCACGCGTCACATCATTTTGTAGTCTCACGTCTGCAGTTTGGCGCCAATAAATGTTGGATATTTTTTTTCATGAATGTTTATTTCTCTTAAAACGTCAAATAGTTTTGTGTGCCGTGTCTTATCAAAATCCTTTTCATAGTCAATGAAGCGTATCAAAATATCTTTGTGGACGTACCTACAGTTTTGTACTAGAACTTGAAGTTCGGGAACTTCGCGCGTTCCCATTTTTGGGTTGGTTGGTTGGTTGAAGTGGTGACTCATCCAGTATCCTAGTAGCGCTTGTCCACCATTTTGGTGCCACATCCCCTCGCTGCCAACTTGCTTAATGGTTATTTACAGCATGACTATATCCAGTCTGTGCGGTTTAAGAATCTTATTAGGTTGTTGAAATCTAAGCGAGGCAGTTGTTCGAGACTCTTGAACTGCGGTTTGCCCATGGCTGACATTGTCTCAGCCAGTTGTGACTACCGTGAGTCTTCAAGCGTCCAGTCATTGCAAGTTAACCAATGTTGACGTTTTTTTTTTTTTTTGAGGTTATAAGTGAGCCATAAATTGGTTGATGGGTGCCCGGTGGAATTTGCTCGGCCTCACTCTCGCGGCAGACGGCGTAGCAGATGAAGATGTCACTACAGTCTAAGCAAAGTAAGAGCGGAATTCGGACGAATGCATACAGTATGGACGAGTTCGCAAATCCTCATGCGCTCTAAACTGCGAATAATCAGCTCAGATATAAAGTCAGTATCATTGCACGGAAGTCAACTACATCCGCATAATCTGTAGAATATTCTGACCGAATACTATCAGCAATGAAGCGCCGTAGGGATCAACGAATGAGGAGTCCATTCTATGGCAATTCAAACGCAGAAAGTGACGATGGAGAGGTCACACGCTTAAAAAACTCAAGTTTGCTGTCAACAATGGAGACAAATTTTGTTGCTCTATTTTTCCAATTGCATTGCAGAATAATCAAATATTGTCTTATCTTCTATAAACACCAAATCACCCATTCCCTTGCTGGATACGCATACCCACACCATAACTGGAAATTACTAAATTTCATTTTCGGTATAATATTCCAGCTTTCCCGTGTTTTCAACGGCTGCCTCCATACTCTATTGGGTCCATCGCAGTAATACGAAGGGGGTTTATTAAGTAAGCGTGTTTGAAAAGAAGACACCATTTCTCTATTTTTTATATTTTAACATAGTCCCCGTTTAGAAAGTTACACATCTCCCAACGCTCCACCCAATTTTTAAACCCTCCAAAAAATAGCATTTGTCGCACTCTCCAAAATACACCTCTGTCTCGGCTATGGCTTCCCCGTTTCAACTAAAGTTTTGCCCGCAAATCGTCGCCATGACCTTTCCAGCTGATGATACTGTCTTCGCTTTCTTTGGAGCAGATTCACCAGGACAAATTCATTGTTTTGATTGTTGCTTAGTTTCTGGTGTGACAACTCGACGCAAAAATTCCTACGGATCTCGCTTAAATTGCTTCAAACACTCGCTTGTTCTCCCCCATGAGCAATCGCGGCACCCACCGGGCCGACAATTCTTTCATCGCCATCTTATCATGTAAAATATGAATTGCCGTTCCGATCGACACACCTATGGGCTTTGTTAGTTCACGCACTTTCGTTCGTCGATCAGCGAGAATCATGCCGTGGACTTTTTGAATGATTCCCTCGGGTACAACGTCTGCTGGACGTCCTGGTCGCTCCTCAAAAACTGATGTTCGCCCACGTCTAATATCTAACTATGGTCATAGATGGCGAAGCGTCCCATAGACAGCATCCAACTTTGTTTTATCTCGTCTATTTTTCCCCTCCAAAACCAAAAAGCGAATTACCGAACGATACTGTTCTTGAGTCTGAAATTTGTTTAGCAGTAGTCTGATAGATGGTAGCATTCGATGCTGATACCAACTTCCCTCAGGAACGCCCTCTATCATCAAACACGGATACTTATTGAACCGCTCTCGTATCTTATGTCTAAAATATCTATTATACTCTCTTTTGGACATTTGAAACTAAGTACACTCAAATTTGGCTAAGAAAAGCTGAAGCGATCGGAACATTTTTTTTCGTCATCAATGAACAGATATATGGGGTTTGCTTTTCTACTTCCTTCTTTCTAGACCAACATATATTTTGGACATATAAAGATGCTAATGAGATCACACTTTGAATCTCCTGATCGTCTAAGCCCAGAAATGAGATACCAAAATTGTTTGAGGCCGTGCAGGCGGAGCATCCGGTTCCTTAATGGGAAATGTGCCTCTACAGAGCTGGTTGATGTGGTCGTGAGAGCAAAGGCTGAAAAGGTTGCAAGAGATATAATTGAAGAGCTGCCTGTACGAGTACCTAGAACGCACCTGCGAGCGCTGCTCCTGCCATGAATAAAAGTCGTCCTTGCCGACTTCAACACCACACAGTCCAAAACAGGCAGCCTACCCGATGAAACATCCGCTAATAGACTGAGGCTGATCGATTTTGCAGGGATCCGTTACGTGGTAGTCTTCAGCACCAGAAGCCAGCACAAAAGTATTCATCGAGCTACGTGACTGAATCCTGGTCAAATCGATCTTATTGATATAAATGGGAGACCGCTTCTAGTGTTATAGACGTGCGTATGACCTGAGGGCCCAACATTTACTTGTAGCATTATTTTGATGCCAAGGTCTGTATAAGTCTGTATGCGGCAATACACGGAAAGTTCGACTACAAAAAGCTGTAATCACTACAGACAACCCGAAGATTCACCACTTGACTGTTAATCCTGTTCTCAGCTAGTGCTGCTCAATAATATTTCTCGATCTCTGCGTACCAGATATTGGAATTCGACGAGCTCAAGAAACCGTCGGTACGAACAAAGGGGCTCTCGCAGAAAGAAAGGACGCTGCATATAGATACGACCGGGCGTAACTCGAGCTATGTGGACGACGTATTATCCGAAAGAAAAGGCGAGAAACCGAGATACGTGAGTTAGAATAATTCGAGATGCTCTTGAAGAGGAAAAATGCTCAGAAGTTTTGTTAAAAAGTTTGGCAGTATAAAGAACGTTTCAAGGCCGCGGCCATCTCCTGTAAGAATAAAGACTGGTAACTGACATCCAGAGGATAAGAATTTAAGTTAAGGTGGTTGTTGTTGTTGTTGTTGTTATTATTGAAGTGGTTGAATATTTGCACTGAAATCCTCTTAATTAGTGATGTCCTGGTTTTTTTTTTTTTGTTTCCAAGTCAGATCCATTTAGTGAGGTCCAAGTATAACAGCAAATCCTTTATCTCGATGTCTGAGATCTCCTTAATTTGCTGTAGGAAAGGCTTACCGAAGGAACGGAGTCGTGCCCTAGCTAGCCCAGAGAAGATAAAGACTCCGACCACTCTATCGTTGGCGATGGGATTATCGCTCCGTTAGCCGACCAAGACGAAGTGCGAATAGCAATAAAGTGGTGAAAGAACAACAAAGCGGAAGAACAAAAGCGTTTCAGTTATTTAAACATGGCTACATGGAACTGGGAAGTGTGTTCATCAGCGCTCAGTAAAATATGGAATCCATAAGAGTTGTGACTCCGCCATCCGCGCCAACTACTATCGAACGAAAGACTGAAGCCTACATTAATCAACTTAGTGAACCTTATTAGTATCGTTTCAGTCCAGGAAAATCAACAATTGACAACAGTGTGCCAAGGCTTGATGCTTAAGCGATATTTTCGCCTGTAAGTAGGCAGCAAGTTGCGCTTTTGCTTGTCATTTCATTTGCCGAGCAGATCTCAAAGGTCTCAAAGACCTCACACAATACTTTACAATTACAATTTATCTAAAGCTCGTACACTAACGGTGAGGCTTCATTGTCTTACGTATCAGTATTTATGATAAATACGCTTATTTGTATGTATATTTTCTGAAATAAGCATACACATTGTTTATTTTCGCAACCTGTTTTTGTTTATTAAATGCCTCTTAAAGTGGAAAAGCACGTGTTATTTATAGTGGAAATAAAAAAATAAGCACGCATGCCCTCTGAGTCGTGTGCGAGTGGTAACACGTAATATTATATTTTACTCTCACTCAGTAGCTAACAGAATAATCCGCTCCCGATGTTTGAGAGAATTCCGTACTAAAATTTATGGCCATAATTTTTATATTCGAACACACTTGAGTATATAACGGTTGAATGCAACACCATAAAAGAATCTTTATAGATAAGGACGTACGAGTATATACTTAGTCCTGCCATAAATTCTGTGACGAACTGTGTAATGCATAGGTAGGTGAAATAATTGAAGTGCCAGTAGTGCGATTCACTAACTCTTATCGATTCGAAAATTGTTATTTTTCTCTTCAGTATTTGTCGATTGCACTGTCGATTGTGCTATTCACTAACTTATGTTAACTAACACTGAACAGCTGTTTTCTTCTATTTATTCAAACTGATAGAGAGTGGCATCTTTGTCAAATTAAATGTCAGAATGAGCGAATAACATGAAGAAGAGAAACAAAAAAACATAGACGCCAAACTATTAAATGCAGTGAGTGTTTTTTACCAAAAATATATGTACAAAGTAAGTACAATAAAATAACTGCTTATTTCAATTTATTGTTTTATTAATAATTTTTGTATATTGCTTTAGGATGACATCGACAGCTACCAAAAGAAGCCGTGCCACATCCGAGCAGCTAAATCACCTGCTTGACTACCTAATGGAAGTCCCGGGTCTAGCAGGATCTAGGTTCCACAGCCTCCATGGTAAGTTTGAGTGCGATAAAAAGTGGAGCGAGCTTGCAACAAAATTAAATAGTCTGGGTGGAGCGGTGAAGACGGTGAATCAATGGCAAACGGTAAGAAAATATTGTGTTATTACTTAAAAGTAGAGAGTTGTTAATAATTTCCCTAAAAAGGTATGGCGGGACTTAAAAAGCCGCACCAGCATTAAAGCACGGAATAGGCGAAGGCAACAAGCTTTAACGGGAAACAGGCCTATCAGTGAGGAGCCCCTAACGGAACTCGAGAGGCGGGTGTCTGCTCTCATAGGGGAGGAGTATATGAAGGGCCACGATTCAACCCCTGAAAATATTCCACTGGAGGAGGTAAATTGTATGAAGTGTATGTTTTAAAGTGTAACTTACTGGTGTGTAAATTTTTAGGTAATCCAAATGGGTATCGAAGTGGAAGATGAAAGGGTGATTTCGGAAGCCCCGTCGCCTTTACGGACGCCACTGGCAGAGAATTTCACGCTGAGGTCAGGTAATTCCCATATCTCAGACAGGAGAACACCACGGGCGAGCTTGAAAAGAAAGCGCATGGAAGAAGACGGTAATGCTCGGAAGAAATTTTTAGAAATTGCAGAAAAACAGGCAGATGCACTAAAGGTAATTTCTTTTGAACTTAATGTAAAATAATTTTATTATGTTTTTCCATTGGTGATTGTTTTTTAATAGATGCTAGCCCAGTCGAGTAGAGAAACAGTAGAAGTCGCGAAACAACAAGCAGATGCTTTAAAGGTAATTTATTTTCAACACATAAAAGTGGCATTTTATTAATTGTTCTTGCTATTTTTTAATAGATCTTAGCCGAAAGCAGCTCTGCAAATGCCCAGGCGAATAAAATGCTGGCGGAGGCAATAGCCGTATTGGGGAATGGTCTAAGCGCTACCGCAGAAGCATTCAACAATCTAACGAATGCAATCTACCGTATGTAGATTAGAAACAAATTCCGCAGTTCCTTTTTATGTGCATATATACATAATTTTTTTTTTTAGTACCTGAAGTTACTTTTTATTTTTATTTTTTATAAGTAAACATGCTGTGGTAATGTTAAGTAACATTAATTAAATGAATTAAAATGTATTGTTTTCGTTTTTACAAATAGACTGATCTTTGAATTTATAAACCATGTGTACATACGCTTATGCATACCTATATACATAAATAGATTTATGTGCCTGTAACCTAAAACTGTATGTAAACTGAAGTTAAAGACTGAATTGTTTTTATTGAATCTGCATATAATTTTGTTCAATAAAAGGTTTTAACAATAAATATGAAAATGTTTTAACTATTTATACCCGAGTGTTCACATAGATATGTATGCGGAATGATTATGAGTGAAAGTAGTATTTAAGTAAAAAAATTAGCAATGAGTCGGTCTTGGATGCGCTTTGCTGTTGAGGATGGTGCATCTTGGTTTACAAAAATGTCGTTTGTTCTGGGCTCTGTGAATTCATTTTCGGTCTGGTATATTCCTTCTCCTAAACGAATATTATGTAAAACAGAGCACGCGTTAACTACTTGTCCAGTAAATCCTGGATCGTACAAGAGTGTCCTTTGTTGAGACAAGCACCGCCACGTTGCCTTAAGAACACCAAAAAGTCTCTCAACTGGGTTACGAGCTTTGCACAATGCCTCATTGTACAAGAATTTCGGAGTACCTTCCGGTTGGTTTGTTAGAGGAGTCATCAGCCAAGGCTCCAAAGGGTACCCGGAATCACCTGCAGAGAATTTTTGATTTTTAATTCCCTTATTTTTATTTAAATATATTTATTAATTGATTAAAAAGCCTACCAATCAAAAATAAGTTATGGTTTCCAATTTCAAAATTCCGTTGCATAACCATTCGCACCGCAGAGGAACTCCAAATGTATGCATCGTGCCGTGCTCCCGGAAATTTGGCATTTACGTTTAAAATTTTAAGTCTAGGATCACATATCTGTAAAACATTAAAAGGGAATCTTGATTCTTGAATACTTTACAAATTATGTTGTTACCATTTGGACATTAAGCGAATGGTAGCCGTGGTGGTTGACATACGCTTCTTCATGACGTTTCGGGGCCAAAATTGACACGTGCGTGCAATCGATAGCTCCAATGGTACCTCCCACAAACGGGGAGGTTGCTGAAGCAAAAATTTCTTTTGCCGCTTGCCGCTCCACTTGGGTCATGGGAAATCTCACCTTTGCGCAAAACATGGAGCTGTTGATTGCAGCTGTTACCCGATGAATGCTACGGCTAACGGACGACTGGCTCATAGATATTCCCCATTGCTCACCTACGGGTCGTTGATAACACCCGGTTGCAAAAAATCGCAGTGCAGCTAGAACCTAGTTGTATAAAGGCAGAATTTAGAACTGAATTAGCTTGAATGTTACCAAATTTACCTGTTTTTCAGTCGAAATCGCTGTTACTCTGGAACCTCTCAGATGGCTGTCAAGCTGCGAAACTACGTCCTCAGTCAAGTCTGGAGTTAAACGGAATAACTTCTGGAACTCCCCTGCATCCAAATCGAAAGGATTGTCCACATGCCGGAGCAAACTTCGATCAACTATTTGAGGGCTCACTTCCTCCTCTCCACGCGATAAATCGTAAGCCAAATACTCAAACGCCATACTCACGCTTTTTAAATAAGTTTTTTTTCATCCAATTTCACAGTTTTGATTAAAATCACTAATTCTTTTTTATCGTTTGATTTAACAACACCAAAATTATTGTCGTTTAGTTCGCGATAATCGACAGGTTAACCAAACAGCTGATTTTGTCTTGTCGATTTTCGTAATGAAATGGGTTACTGAATAGCAAAATCGTAAAAATTGTGGTTAAGGAAAGATAACAAAGCGAATATCGATAAAATGTGTTAGTGAATCGCACCACTGGTTGGCTTTCCTCAAGTAGCACTGAAGAGCTGTTTTGATACCAATATGAGACCTCCAACAGGCAGATATCTACAGCCAGCCAGAGCTTTTGATGCAATGAAGAAGATTGATGAGATTGCGGTTGGCACACTGCCGCAGGCTGTCGAAGAAAGGATCATCCAGTGACCTTAGTCCCCTAGCTGCCAAACCCGAACATTCACGGAGGAAATGCTCAACAGTGTCCTTCTCTGAAAGGTCTCCACAGCTTCTGCAATGGAGGTTAAATGGTAAGCCTAGCTTTTCCGCGTGAGTGCCGATCGTCCAGTGTCCGGTAAACACGGCTACGAGTTTGGAAATTGAATGCAATGCATACGGCGAGAAGTTCGTAGTCTCGTAGTTTTAGTTTTTTCTTCAAGACATTTTTCTAACCTGTTCTAATTAAAATATACATTTTTTAAAAATTAGTTCAATAAATCACTCAGTTTTATTTAACTTTCCTTTTTTTAACATCTGGTCACTTTGCCCGCGATTGTGGTTATTGCGGTCCTTCCACCAGTAAAATCTCTCTCTCTCGCTACTGAAGTGCTCCCTAACTTTGGATATAAAAACACACCAAAATGCCCATTTAAATAAAATAAAATACCAAATTTTAATTCAATTACCTAAAGAACTTTGTAAGCGTGGCAAATTGTGTTTAAAATGTGCAGTTTTTTTTAATAAATGTTTTTGGTTTTGTACAATTTAATTTATGAGTTTTTTGTTAAGACAAACTCTTTTGTTAAGAAAAGGACTTTTTTGCTATATTTGAGGTTATGTTATAAGATAAGGTACTCTTTTTGTGAAAATTTCTTGTGTTTCTTCAGTATTTTCCGGTATTCTCTGGTTTATTTTTACTATGAATACACCTCTTGATGCCCTAAGTCTCACTAAGGATAGAGGACCGGAAGACACGATTACACTTCCTCGCATTCAGTAAATTCAAACGCTTTTTAGAATGTGTGAGAAGGTTTTCAATGTTAACAAGAGTTGAAAGCGAAAGATTTAATATTCTTGCTTAACCTTAAAAGGAGCAAAAAAATAAAATTTCCACTTTCAGTATCAAATTTCATAAGAATCAACAATTTTCATTAGCACTAAAATCTTCTCAGAGTGAACTTTTTGGGTATACAAAATCAGTAAATTTATTGCGAAGAGCAAATGTTGGCAACACTGCACAACTCGCCTAATGTAAAGTCACGCACTCTCTGATGGGCGCAAACTTCCTTCTATCAATCTTTGGTCGAATGCATTTTCTACTCATAAATTATACTCAGTTCCGTGACAAATTTCGTTTGAAGTGGAGAGCTAAGGAAAATCGTATTGTAGTGGTAAAAGTGCAAGTGAGATTATGAGAAAACTTAGTATTTCGAGAACGTTTGCTTACCGCACGATCAATAGGTTTTCCCAAACGTCTGAAATGACAGACACAAAAAGAAGTGGTCGTCCTCGCGTGGTTCGAACCAGTGCAGCCATAAAAGTCGTTCGAGAAAGAATTCGAAGAAATCCCAAATCCCCTCAGAAAACAGAAAAGCATGTCCACGAGAATGAATGTATCGACCAGATCCATGTCACGATTAATTAGAGATGATCTCAAACAGCTTCTTCGGTGACACGCGGTCAACGGCCG
The DNA here is from genome assembly GCF_027943255.1 of Anastrepha obliqua. Lineage (NCBI taxonomy): Eukaryota > Metazoa > Arthropoda > Insecta > Diptera > Tephritidae > Anastrepha > Anastrepha obliqua. The sequence goes on from NC_072894.1 coordinate 17,462,026, forward strand.
GGAAAATATTCCTTTCATAGATGAGAAACTTTTCACTTTTGAAGAAGTTTTTAATAAGCAAAACGACAAAATCTATGCTTGAACTTCTAAAGACCCCAAAAATGTTGTTCCAAAGGTTCAGCGACCAACTAGCTTCCGGAGAGCCTTGTAAAGACGTTACATCCTTCATTTGTGTGAAAAAGAGGTAAGGACCGGAGCAAAAGTGTACCTGGAAGATGCCTAAGAAGGTGCAGTGCAGCAGTTGGGCAGTACTCTCCTTGTTGAATCTTCCAGCACGATTTCGCTCCAGTCCACAATGTAAAAACCACCCAGCAGTGGCTAAAAACAATATTTATGGGTTCATAGCCGCAGAATATTGATCCTCTGGAAGTTCAGATCTGAATCCATAGGACTACAGTTTGTGGTCAGAATTGGAGAGCATTGCCTGTTGAAGACCTCACAGAAATTTGGAGGGTCTCAAAAAATCTTTGGTTCGAGTAGCAGCGTCAATATCCATGGAAGCCGTGCGCGCTGCAGTAGCTGAATGGCCTAATGGTTTGAAGACTTGTGTAAAAGCAATTGGTGACCATTTCGAATGAAAATTAAAATTTTTCTTTTTTAATATTTACGTGATTAAATAAAACTATCTTTATTATAAAAAGTATTATAATTTCATATCTATAACGGAGTTAACTTGTAACAGAACTTATAGCAGATATCAATTATACAGCTCATGTTGAGTTCAGATAACAACACATCAGATTCGACGAAAAAGAACAATGTCCTCACAAGGAAGACTTCAGGACTTTGGAAATATGTATAGACTAACAGGTTTATATCGTCATTCCACACCTGTCACATTCGAAGAATTTATTAGGATGAGATAGGTGTTCCCAAACAACAAGAGAAAACATGTTCTCAACAACAATACTAAACCAATAGAAAGCGCGTGATTTGTGTGGCCACAAATGTTTTTGCATTTTTGTTGAAGTCAGCAGCAGAATTTATTTCCAATCATTGCATTATAGTACAATTTTGTTATAGGAGGAACATAAACACGTGCTTTACATTATAGTTAAAATCGCATATTGGAGCAACAGTAGTTATCAGTAGGAAATACTCTCTCTCTCTCTCTCTCTTTTTGAAAAACTGAAAATGCCGGCTAGTAAAATCAAAATGCCGAAATTTCGAGTAAATTAAAAAAAAATGTTGTATAAAGGGAAGTTCGAAAAACGAACATATTTTTTGCTGCTTTTGACTCTCATAGCAATATTTTTATCACTCTTCATTCGAAGTTCGTACGAAACCAAAAACAACGAATTTGAATCTCTCATGTCGATTAAACCGATTGGAGGCCGAATGTTACTCCTTTGTGACTTCGTTACAGCAGCAACAGTCGCATTGGTGCTTGCTTAGAAGGAAATATGAGTACGATGCCACAGCTTCGTTGCTCGGCAAATTCCAATTTCAGTTCAAATACAACTGGCGCCGGAAGTACACGTGTAAGTGAACAAAGTGCTAAAGCCATATTGTGTTCCGGTGCGTTATGTTGCTAATTTGTTGCTCTTGCGTACGTAGTTCGGATAACGTGCGTGCGTGCGGTTGTATGTGAAAATCACAATAAGAGGCTATTAAAAAGTGCATCATAAAATAAAAAAATAAAGTAAATAAATATATGTAAATGCGTGTAGAGCAATATTAAGCCAACTAGCATACTAATCAAATCAATAAAAAAGGTGATGAAAATTAAAACGCTATTGACCAGGTAGCAATATACAAGTAATACCCATTACAAGAATACACCAGCCGCATTACGTAGTTGCCACTTTCACTCATGGGCTCTTATAAAGTCCGTTTGGTTAGTGAGAAATAAACTGCAGTTAATGGATCTGCCGCTGCACCATTTATGTGTTAGTTTATGTGCCATCAGCCAGCTGCCAACCGCCAGTGTTATCTGTTGCCTACCAGAACGCTGTATGGCGACCGAAAAGTGAGTGTAGTGAAAATGAAAACGAGGTGTTGATATAGCCCAAAAAGCTGGTGTTTGTGCTAACAAATGTACGTACAAGTGAATAAAAGTTTGCTATAACAAACCACAAAGTTGACGTGTATGTGTATGTGAGTCGTGAAAGCGTGTAGAAAAATAATGATAACTTATTTCCTCCAAAGCAAAGAACAAGTCAAGAATGCCAAATCATTTTTTCCTGTTGAAAAGTAGCTCATGTTTATTTAATTGCAACATAAATTACACTTAAGTACACGTCTCATACCACAAAGCCGGGGTAGTTGGCGCAGCCGGCCGTAAAGCTTACGAGTAGACCTGCCAGCCTACATGCATATACTTTGTACCAGTGGCATTCGCTTACTCTTTGCTGCTTTCTCCTTTGGCCAATCACCGTTGTTGAATGTCATAAATGGATGTGAATACTGTAACATAATTTTAAATAAAAACCTCCACTTCCCCTCATGCAATATCGCTTACATGTTGACACGACAAGTAAAATATAATAACAAAGACATAAAACAGGAAAGAGGGACCAACGAATAGGCGAATAAAGGCAGCCCGTAGCAAATAACAACATTTAATGGCATTACAGTAAGGAAGGGAAATTCAAAAGAAACCGACAACGATAAAGCAGAGTGTTGCTGACAGAGGGACAGGATATACATATGTAGATGTTAACTGCGTTACATAGCAAAAAGTTAGCTTAATAATATGATTACCATATATTTTTTTTCTAACAACGACTATACAGTGCTGAAGTTAGGGTATGGTGCTAGTCGGTCTGTACGACCAACTCACTTAGACCTTACAGGCCCATTGTGATGCCACTGTGCGACACGGGAACCTCGTTTATTTTCCTTTGTGGAACCATTTTGTGGCTCATATGGGGTTAGGGGTAGTCGGAGGCCCAAAAAAATTATGATTTTCAATAATCCAGTCAATTGCTTTATTTTACAAAAATAAAAACATAGCATTAATACATCATGTTTCGACTTAACTTTAGTAAAATTTCAAAAAAAAAAAATAAAATAAAATAATAATTGTAAAAGTTATCACTGTTTGTGTGGAGCCCGTTTCTCCAGAAGTCCCTTGCAGTGATCATCACAAGTCCTTGAAGATTCATGTAAAATCAATGGGACAAGAGAAATTAGTTTTATTAATATGTGTATAATCTTTTGTCTGATCGAAGATTGTTTTTTTTTTTCAAAATTAACAATATGTCGGCTTCAGAAAATATTTTTCAGATTTTCGAGAAAAAAACCGACAATTATTTGTTAAAAAAAATCGAAATTTTGAAAAAAAAATTCTTTGATCAGACGCGAGTGTTTTATGTTTTTCAAAAGCAGTATAAATTTTATTGAAATCTACCAAGCGGTGTTTAAGTTATAGTGATCACCAGTTCAAAAAACATAGATTTGAGAAAAACGCATTTAAAGTTTTGCTATCGATTTATGTAGAGTTGTATGAATTATTAAATTACTTACTCTGCGTCATCTATTCCTGGGCCATATAATAGTTCTTCAGCCGTCATAGCAGCTACCAAAATATCGATTTACTGTTGCCTACGTAGCATTCTACCATCTCTAGTGTTATCGTTAGCACGCTTATCTGCCACATTCATACGCGCAGCATCCATTTTTTCAGCATACGAACACTCCGGAGCGCCTGAGCGCCCTTTGTTAATTGTTGAATAACTCGAAAAGTATTTGTCGGATGCACTTCAAATTTTAAACACAATATTTTTAAAATATTATACTTAAAAAAAAATGCAAAGCAAAAATCCATTTTTTTTTTAAATCATAGGAGTAGTCCTAACTCCTTATGAAGCTCAAGATTGGTCCCATCTCCACTTCTCTACAGTGCTTACAAATATATTTAAATAAACTAAAATAGTGAAGGACAAGTGCTGGCATTTAGCAGCATTAAGAGATAAAATGTTGGCGTCACACTTAGCTTCCATCATGTTAAATCCTCTTAAAGTCTTATGCAGTCAGCTGCGTCCTCTATACGAATGTAAATTTTCAAGTCACCTGCATACATCAGACAAGGCGATGCCACAATAACGCCTGAAATAGGATTAGCAAAGATTTAGAAGAATAGTGACCCAAGAGGCACAAATGGCTACCTTGAGGCACACCTGAGGTAACTTTGATGGCATCTGATTTTATATTGCTTATACGAACGAATTGAGCTCTATCTCTGTGATAAGATGCAAACCACTTAAGTAAGTTACGAGTAAGACCAATGGAACCCGGTTTTTTAAGTAGGATACTACGGCTGACTCTATCGTACGCCTGTCATACACACCGACAACGATAAATAAGACATCATTGTTGGCTTGGTTAAGGAAAAAATTTGCGAATATACCTAAATTCGTAACAGTAGATCTACCCTCAACAAAGTCGTGCTGATAAGGCGATATGAGATCTGAAACTTGGAACAAAATCAAACCAAGACGGCGGACCACTTTCAATGCGTCTGCTCAGCCTTCGCTCGAATTAGGCTTAAGGTCTTTGGCAGTGATATGTCAAGAAGCATCCACCTTGGCCCCTTGGCACCACAAGATCTAGTCAGATTTCTTCGGAGGTCGAGTAGATTTAAAGAAAATTAAGAAGGGAACCCGAGTGTAGTACAATGTATTTAATTGTGTCTGAGTGCTGTACTTGCTAGGCTGTCCCGACGAAAAGAAAACCGTGAACCAGTTTTTCAAAGGGTTAAGGTGTACTAGAGATTTTGTGGATCGGACGATAATTTAGTACATCAGAATTGCTTCCAGACTTATGACGGTATGCCAAAAGAATTTTTCAAATTATCAAAAAATTTCAAAAAATTTCAAAAAATCAGTGATTCGTTAAAGCTAACAGTTAACAGTTGGCCTAACCATGTAGCACAGATTTTTAACAATACGAGTATAGGAATTTAGGAGGGAAGACATTCCTCCAGGAGTTTGGTCATTTGCCAAGGTCGCGAGTCACACTAGTTCATCATCTAATCAGAGCTCGAAACCCTTAAATGCCCGTGAGCTTTTAAAAGTGGTATTTTCTATTCCATTACCAGATTCAGAAACATAAGCAGAACCAAAAAAAATTTGTAAAAAGGTTACTAATTTTTTGTATGTCCGATTGGTCTCTTTTCTCATTGTCAACTTGAATTCGTCCCTAAAAACATAAATGTTTAAAGAATAGATGCCTTTAAATATCCAATGTGCATGGTGCATAGATTCGAGCAGGCGGAACCAAACTCTTTCTTTGGCGGCCATTCCGGAAAAATTCAGAGTAAGCTTCAATAACTTCTAGTAAACGACTCGAGCGTGATCTTCTAATTTTTCGAGGCAAGTCGCAACGTCTAAATCTTACACGATTGGCTTCAAATGTGATATTTAACAAATTATTTTTTTGGATTGTGTTGGTGCGTGACTACCATTCCTACGTTCTGAATCTCGGTGAGAGACCAAAATGAAGAAAAAGTTTTTTTCTAATAGCGGTCGCCCCTCGGCAGGCAATGGCAAACCTTCGAGTGTAGTTCTGCCATGAAAAAGCTCCTCGTAAAAAAATCTGCTCTTCGGAGTCGGCTTGAAACTGTAGGTCCCTCCATTTGTGGAACAACATCAAGACGCACACCACAAATAGGAGGAGGAGCTCGGCCAAACACCTAACAGAAGTGTACGCGCCAATTATATATATATGTATATATGTATGTGTGTGTATATATTTCAATATTAACAATTTTAGTGATCACCATAGAGTGACCAAAGTTCATCTACACTTTTTACGCTGCTCCAATAAGTTTACATACGTTGGTGTTATGGTAATCGGATCACTTTAGAATTTGAATTTGTGTGAATATCACTTCTACTAGCGCTAAATATTTCGAATATTTCATCTCTTGAAAAATACGCGTGCAAAACAAAAAAAGTCTTAATAGTCTACTCCACAAATTTTGACAATGAACCTGGTTATAAAAATTACATACTTTTTAAGTAGTAGCGCTCAATACAATTTTTTTAATCTAGTTTACAAATTGGATTAAAAAATAAGTTTACAACAAATAATATTATAAAGACTTCATTATTGCCTTATTTTAAGGGATAAACGATTTTTTGTTCAGTTATTCAAGTAATTTGGACATTGTCGTAAAAGTTTCCGAAATTGGTTTGTTTGTAGGTTTGAGTATAAAAGTTTTAGTTTTTTCATTTTTTGGAATAAAATAAACTTTCTTAGAAACATTCTACTTAAAAAAAAATTTTTTTTTTGTTAACAATTTTTGAGATTCTTTTTTTTCGTTTTTATTTTTTTCATTAATATCTGAGACTATGCTCGGTAATCTCTGAAAGTTGTTTTGTGCGACGTCATCAACTTTTCGTGCTATATTCCAGTGAAAAATACAGCGCATCTGCTTACTAATGCACAGTCTGTCTAATAGAAGCGTGACCGGCAAAATTCGAAATTCCCTTATGAAACAAATTTAAATGCTGCTAAAAAGGCCTTTCTTTTTCGTAATACGCGTTGTGCAATTTGTTATAATAGTTTTGTAACTAATTTATAAAACCTAAGTTGTTTTTTCAAAACAAGTTCTGTGTATGAAAAACGATTTGAGGCAATCTTAAGGTCCAAAAATGTCACGTGCAACTGCGCCAAAATATTTTATAAAGTCGAAAACGTTCATTAATATATATATGAGTGCAACAGAATACCGAAGCGGAAAACGTTTACAACTTGCACGGATGAGGCCAAAAAAGTACCTCTGCAAAGCAAGACCAAAATATCACTGATTTTTGTGTGACGAACGTTGGGTGAAGCCGAATCAGTTTTATGGAAAAGTAGTGTTAATGTACTCCAAGACACGATTCGACCTCAAAATACGGAGCACACTGAAAAAATCGCTACTCTCATTATCACACATTAAAAAGAGGCTTACATGGATTAAAGCAAATTCAAAACAGAATTGGACAAACGAAATGTTCATGGATGAATCTTTCCTTTTGGCGAATACTCGTAGTTGCATAAGTCAGTCCTGGTCTTCGCTGATAAAACGACCACTTCAACGAACTATTAAACATTCAGTTAAGGTTCATGTTTTGGGCCGCTTCTCCGAAAAAGGATTTAGCCGCTTATTTGTATTTACCACCAATTTGGTTGCAGTTTTGCCGAAGAAAATTTATCAAACAGCATTATTACCGTCACCTACGAAGATATTTGGGTGGACTAGCCAACTTTGCATTGCACAAGAAGACAACGATCAGAAGCATGGAAACCGAAGATGCGTAGAGATGCGTGCACAGACCGGTTTCAAGAAACACAAAGCATTTGGACTAACAAAATATTGCTCAGCCGCTTTTCTTGATGTATCTCAAGCCTTTGATCGCGTTCGGTACGATGGTTAACTCTGGAAATAAAAAGAAATCTTCCAATAATTTATAACATATTTATTAAGTCATACCTGCAAAATAAATATTTCTTTATAAAAGAAAACGAAGAACAGTCTGAGATATGTCAAAGTTCAGCGGGTGTATCCCAACGCAGTATTATGGGCTTCATCCTACACTTGCTATACGCATACCATCTACCAGCTTCTGAAGAAACAATAGTCGGAACGTTCGCGGATAACACTGCCGTACTCATAATTGACTCCCACCGCCATGTAGCCTCCCAAAAACTACAGAAAGAACTTGATAAAAGAACTCTTTGGTTGAAAGGATGACGCATTAAGAAAAATGAGACAAAATCTTTCCAAGTCACTTTTACACTAAATCGAAAAACTCGCCCACCCGTTCGGCTTAATAATACAATTATCTCTCAAATTAATGTTACAAAATATCTCGCATGCATCTTGATAGCAAATTTACATGGAAAACCCCTATTTTCATTAATGGAAGGCTCTAGGAATGAAACTCAGAAGCCTATATTGGTTGTTACATTGAAAATCTCATGTTAATCTCGAAAGTAAACTCTCACTATACTCAGATATCTTGAAACCGATATGCGCATATGGCATCCAACTTTGAGGCGCTGCAGCTAACTCAAACATCGAAATACTTCAAAGATTCCAGTCGAAAACCCACAGAATGATCTCAAACGCCCGTTATCATGTCACAAATGCTCAAATTCATCGTGATCTCAAAGTACCATCTATAATTGAAGAAATAAGAAAGTATGCTACATCGCACAACTCTCGACTATAATCGCACTAAAATCCTCTTGTCACAGAAACAATTGCAAGCCTCATAACCTTCATCAGACTCAAGAGAAAGTCTACAGCAGCCCTCATATCATAATAAATTACTCTATACAGGGCCGGCACTCGAACCTATTAAAAAGGCCATAAATTTAGTTGGGAAAATTTATTCAATTCTAAGTAAAAAATGTGTGAAAATAATAAAAAATATGTTCACTTTTTGCCTTGACTTTAGTCTTGAGATGATCCAGAAACGAATCGTAAGCTGCCTGAATGTGACTTGCAAGTATTTTGGCCCACTCGCGGACAATGGCTATTTTCAGCATCTCGAGGCCGGTGAGTCTTCTAGTTTGGACCTTACTTTCCAAAATGGCCCAAAGAAAATAGTTCATCGGATTCGCGTCTAATGAATTTGATACCCATTGTGTAGACGCTATGAAGTTCGGAACGTTGTTTTTTAGCCATTCTTGGTTTACTCGAGCTTTGTGAAATGACGCCGAGTCTTGATGAAACGCCCATGGTCTGCCACCGAAATATTTTTCTGTCCACTGCTTCAAAGTAACCTCCAGAAAACTTTCCCGATAATATTTCGCATTTACCTTGACACCAGGCTCGATGAAAACGATTGCAGGTTACAGCGGCCCGAACCATTACCTGTGGCGGGTGCTGCCTCTTGGTGGACAATCGGTGACTCAAATTGTCGTTTGAACGGTCCGTCAAATAAAAGCTATCGTTTTGGGAGTCTACGAATTGCTTAATTTGAAAAATTTTCCCGTCAGAAAACACAATGTTCGGAAATTGACCGCTTTCGGCTAAGTGAATCAACTCCTTCGCTCTATCAAATCTGACTTGTTGCTGCTTTGGTGTGAGATCATGCGTTTTTTGGATCTTGTAAGGCTTGACTTTGAGATCATTTTTCAGTATGCGGCGAATGCTACGGTCTCATATTTTCAGTTCTTTCGCCATTTGATTGGCACTTCGTCGAGTAATTCGCTCAAGTCGCTTCTTCACTTATTGAACCATTTCAAGTGACGTTGAAGTCTTTTGATGACCACCTCCATGACGTTTCGCGATGCTACCAGTAACGAGTAATGGTGCGATGAACAAAAACTTTATTTACTTTAAGGTGCTCGAGCTCGAAGGAACAATCGCCTGTTGTGATTTTCCAGCCAAATATAATGCAATCACACTATTACGTTTGAAATCCATTACTGTCTTTCTCTTTCGCCCTTACTCTCAGCAAAATGCTTCCGCGCTCTTGTAAACAATACTCTGGACTGTCATTTAGTCAATTAACAGACAGCTGATGTCCGTGCATCAGCTGCGCGAGCGGTCTGAAGTTGGTTGCACTTCGAGTGCCGGACCCTGTACTATTATTTATCATAAAATTAGTAAATGGTTGCATCAGTGGTGTATTCCATAAATGTTTCTTGAATGAGTTAAAGAGCTTGAAATAGAAATATTGCTGAGTGGCTTAAAAAACAGTTCGCAAAACAGAGGTGAATTAAAAAAATAGAAAAGTTTTCTCTGGGAAATAAAACAAACGGCTTGAACGTTTTAAGTGATGATTTTCTCCATTATTCATTATTGGATATTTTCTTCTATGAATGGATTCACTCACAATAATTTCACGTTTCTAAATTCAATTTTTTCATTCAAATTAAAGCCATATTTTTTAAATGAAAACGTTACATGTGAATGTATTTTTGTTATTTTACAAAAACTAATTTTATGCATCCGCGGCAAATGCTGAATTTATAAGTACTTACATATAAAACACGTGTCTAACATTTCACACAACATAATAAAATAATAAATGATTATTTAAATTTACATAAACCACAGACTTTTAATTACCCTTTGCCACGAACATTGACACCATTAGACAATTATGCCTCTATATACCCAACAGGGAAATTCACTAGTACCGAATTGGTTTGCTTCTTGTAAGTTTGGCAGTTTGACTAGTTCGCGGTAATACTCAAGGTATGCATACGTCGACGTTCGCAGAAGTATATATCATATTTGCATTTTGTTTTGATAGTTCAGAATTATTGCCATATTCAATAGATTCTCACTTTAAAATTGGATTTCCAGCATTGGTGCAGCTGTCGCATTATGCAACAGCGTCTTAACATTCAAGACACTCAAGGTATTTTTCAGTTTTTATTCTTTTATTTTGCCAAGTTTTTGTAACTAATAAATTTATGAATCAGAAATTCGTTGCACCAAGTCTAATATTCTCTGTACTGTAATTATTAATGTATTTGTGTATGACCAATTTATCAATGCAACTGCAATGCATCTGCAGAGTAGTGCTGTGTACAACTCATTTCGCGTATCATGCAATAACAACATTTGTTTGGAACATCAATGTTTTTGTTTTACATCCAAATTTTCATTCTTTTATTTCAATATTCGCGGGCACTTGTGCAGGAGGGCATTATAATTCTGTTCACAAATGGATTGTGTGAACAATATGAAGGAATCGAGATAGATATGGACACATAATACTTATATGTACGAGATATGTTCAAAAAATAAGGTGAATTTTCAAATTTCGTGGGCTACATACGTTCGACTTTCGATTAATATTATTGCTTTTTATGTTGGTACACTCGTCTTGGCATCTTTAGTTTGTTTGTTAGAGGCATAAATAAAACAAAATCTATGCGTGCTTAGCGATTTTCTGCTATCGAAAAAAATGGATCTGAGAAGTTGCATACAATTTTGTGTAAAATATGGAATGAAGTGCTCAAAAACACTTGAAATGTTGACAGTGGCATATGGTGAGTGTACAGATGTATGAGTAAAATAATTTTTACAAGTGGTACAAACTTTTCACAGAAGGTCGGAGGATGTGAATGACGACGTTCGTTCTAGATGCCTCAGCAAATTCACGACCGACGAAAATGTTGAGAAAGTCAAGAAGATTGTTATAGAGAATCAGCGAATCACAATTAGAGAAGTTGCTGAGAATGTCGGTATATCGGTTGGCTCATGCCATGCTCATGCCTTTCGGAAACTTTGAGCATGAACCGAGTGACAGCGAAGTTCGTTCCAAAATTGCTGAAAGAACGCTCAGGTATTGTTGAAGGACGTCAACGATGATTTAGATTTGCTTAAAAGGGTCAAAACTGGTGACGAATCATGGGTATACTCGCATGGTTATGACATCGAAATCAAAGCCGAATCGTCCCAATGGAAGAGTCAAGGAGAACCAACACCAAAAAAAGCTCGCCAAGTTCGATCAAATGTCAAGATTTTCTTCACTGTTTTCTTTTTCTACTATGGCGTAGTGCATTAGGAGTTCTTACCACAAAGTCGTACAGTCAATCAAGAGTATTACCTTGAAGTTATGCGCCGTTTGCGTGAAGCAGTACGAAAAAAACGCCCGGAATTGTGGAAAAATGTATGGCTTTTGCATCATGATAATGCACCTGCTCCCTCATCTTTGCTTGTGAGAGATTATTTGGTAAAAAACAACACCGTTACCATACCTCAGCCATCATATCCACCAGATGTAGCCCCCTGAGACTTTTTCCTATTCACAAGATTGAAGAGAGAGATGAAAGGACGGCATTTCGCGACGATTGAGGAGAGAAAAACTGAATCGCTGAGAGAGTTCAAAGACATACCAAAAAGTGCATAACAGAACAGCTTCGATAATTGGAAAAAACGCTGGCACAAGTTTATTACATCTGAGAGGGACGACTTTGAAAGAGATGAAATAGAAACTGATGAATAAATAAATATTTGTTAAGAAAAATAAAAATACACCTTTCTTTTTAGCACACCTCGTCCATAGGATATTAAGACAAATTAAAATAATTGTCTATGACTAGTATACCGACCCTATGATCAGAAAGTACCGGGAATGTTTAATAAAACAAGAGAGAGTTGAAATTCAGGCAAATTTATTTTATCTCCCTCAAAATAGGAGCAGTCTGAGTTGATCTTTGGAGTTTTTACACGAAATTGAGCTCCTTTGGAACGAGTCCGGCTGTAACGCGTCTCATATTCAAAACATCAACCCCAATGTGTTGTGCCGTTCCATATGAAACGCCAAGTTCAATAGAGATCTCTCTTAACTTTCACTATCTCTTCCACTATTTTCACATTTTCATCAGTGTTTGACGTCGATGGGCGTTCGAAACGAGGCTAATCTTCCACCACTGTCCGACCACTTTTCAAGTCTTTATACCACCCGTATGCTTTTGTTCTTGATAGAGCAGATTCGCCAAATGCTTATTGCAACATTTTCAGTGCATCGGAACCCGAAATTTGGTTTGCGACACAAAATTTCAAACAAACTCTTTGTTCAACAAAATTATCCATGGTAAAATGCGGTAAATAGAAAAAAGTTGACTGATGTAAACAAACGCCAGGCAGACACTAATGATCCGATGGCGCTAATGGTTAATGGTTAATGGCAGTAAAGGGTTAAGGTATGGGCCTTTAGCACTGCGACCATATTGATCTATTATGCACCCTATGCTGCCTATTGACTGTTAAGTATGCTTATGAATTGTACCAGCTCCTTCTGAGGGAGTGATTATAGGTCTTCATCTATAAGCATGAACTTGTTTAAAAACTTTTTCCTTCTATGCGTCAACCCCGGACATTCGATGATGAGATGTTCTATGGACTCCTCATCTTCGCAGCAAAATCTGCAGGTGCTGGTGTTAGTTATGCCTAATTTATGTAAGTGTTTGTTGCAGGTGAAGTGATTCGTGAGGGTACCTGTGAGAGTGCGAATGCTCTTTTTGTTTAACGTGAGGGCCATGTTCTCTCTTTTAGCATTGAAACTTAAGAAATTTTTGGAGTGTCTAAGACCCTCTACGTTGTTCCAATGCTGATGCCGATGGCGCTAAAATGTGTGTCTTACAGTCTTACCAACGGTTCATTTAAATTAAACATTCCCGGTTCTTTTTCATCAGAGGGCATATCACAATACCCCAATTTACTCTATGTTTCGAGTTTTCTTTTAATACACCATCAATTGTCCGAAAATAAAATTTGCTTGAAAAGAGTGCGAATTTTGATAGGTAATTATAAATATGATAGAGCTTGAGTTTCATAACCATAAATTTCCTCTTAAAAGCTTTAAGTCAATAGTCAATATAATTTCTGACTTTTATTATTGCTCATAAGGGTCACTCCAATGTTAATTTGGGCCGATTCTGATAGGTAGGTAGGTAAGATGGCAAGAGTACCCCAGGTACACTTCAAGTAGCACTGACGTGCCCTTTTGATACCATAATGTGGACCACCACCTGTGAAAAGATTTAGGGAAAAGAAAAACCGTCTACAGCCATCCAGTGCTGTTGATGTAGTGGATGAGAGAAAAGGGATCTAGGCTGGAGAATTTCTTCAAGTCATCCCCAAAGGGCACGCTAAGGAATCTCAAGCACCTAGCCGACAGAGTCGGACATTTGCAGAGAAAGTGTTCCACAGTGCCTTTCTCTGCAGGATCCCCACAGCTTCTGCAATAAAGATTGCTGAGAATTCCAAGCTTCTCCGCATGAGTACCGATCAGCCAGTGACCAATGAACACCGCAATGAGTTTGGAAATTGAATGGCGGGAGATTCCCATCACATTGAGCGTTCTGTTTCTGTCATATTGAGGCCATAGTGTTTTCGAAATAGCACACGATGAGACAGACCTCCATCTGTCTTGCGCATTTCTTAGAAAGAAAATGTGTAGTTTCCCTTTAACAACGGTCAAGGGGGCACCGATGTCTGAGAAGGGGACAGCTGAGACCGGTTCTGTCGACCCCTTCCTGGCAAGCTCATCGGCAATTTCATTTCCCTCTATATTTCTGTGCCCAGGAACCCAGATAAGGGAAATGTTTCCTGCACGTTCGAGACGTTTGAGTTCCTCCTTAGAGTTCACTAGGAGTTCACCAGAAGAGAGCTGCAATACGGCGACGACAGGGCCTTGATCGCAGTTTGACTATCGGAAAAAATTTTAAAATCTCCCTCCCAACAGCGATCCCGAAGCATTTAGCATGCTTGCAGGATCGCGAAGACCTCTGCTTGTTTCCGACAGTTTAAATGAGACCGAAATGCTGGCTGATTTAGAGTAAATCCCCGCTCCCACCCCATACTCCATTTTGGATCCATCAGTGAAAACAGAGGTATCAATATCCGTACCGACATCCCCCCCTTTCCAATCTTATGTGCTCGGAAAGATGACCTTAGCATAAACCTCAAAGCGCATTTTGCGGATGGAGAGGTCAGTGCGAAAAACAAAGAAGGAAGGGTAGATCTGCTTCAAGATGCTACTATGTCCTACAGAAAGTTGTCTCCACAGACCAATCTCCTTCAACCTAATAGCACTCTGAGCAGCAATGGACTTAACCTACAGATCCACAGGAAGTAAGTGCAGAATAACGTTGAGCGCAGCAGTGGGACATGTTCTGCAAGCATCAGTGATGCCCACGCATGCAGTTCTCGGCACTCTCTCTAGTTTAGTGGTGTTGTATCCCTTCTGAAGAGCTTCCCACCAAACTAGGCAACCGTATGTCAAAATTGACAGAACCATTAAGTACGACACGTGGCTTGAGACCCCAATTTTTGCCGAACATAGATTTACAGGCATAGAAGGCTATATTGGCTTTCTTAACTCAATTTTCTATGTGCAGCTTCCAATTGTGATACATTTTCATCAAAATCTGGCAGTAACTGTTACTTCTAATGCTATAATTTTGGCCCGGTTGAATGAAAAAAAATTGTGGCAAATTTCCCATACAGCTAATTTTTATACAATTAAAAGTTCGGTCACAAATACCTACAAAGCTGGCCAGTTTGCTCTATGCGAAATAATTGCATTACATTTACATTAACAGTAGGCGAAGAGTTGAATTGCAGCTGAATAAATTAAAAAAAAAAATAAAAATATAATAAAACAACACGCAGGACAAAAGTAAAGCAAAACGAAAACCACAAAATCAGCAAAATATACAAAACAAAGGTACAATAATGAGGGGTAAAAACAACAATTAGTGCATTTTATGATGCAAGCGCAATGAAATGAGCACAACAACACCAAATAAGGGCAACACATGTGCCTATGCAAAATTTGTTGATACTGGCAATGCTTGTAGGGGTATGCGCATGTAAGGACGTGTATGCTCGTCTTTGTATTTGAATGCATGGCTGAGCTAAATATGTGCTGGAAAGAAAATGACTGAACTGAAGAAAGTACAAAAGAAATGCAGAACTAATGCATGGCAACAGGGGTCGACAACTACAAGGATGGCATAGATGTGTATGTTTGCCTATGCGAACGACTAACATGAACATGTTTTGTGGGCAACAGCTGTGTGCAGAGTTAGTGGCAAATGTATCGCTCATTTTTATTAAAATTTTGCTTTTGTTGTTGCTCTTATTGTCGCAAGCTGTCGGCAGTTGCTGTAATGTTGTTGACAGGAGCACAACCGCAACCACAATTCAAAACAAGTAAGGGGGTACAAAATGCGGCACGAATCGAACTTTATATGCCCGCGCACATTTCAGAAAAAATTTTAATTTCAACTGGCATAGACAAAGAGAGGTGTAGGTTGTAACAACAGACGGGTGGTGATGTGGGTTTTTTTCCGACTTCGATTTCTTCAGACTTATCTCAATGGCAGGCAATGGCAAACCTCCGAGTGCATTTCTGCCATGAAAAAGCCCTTCATAAAAATATCTGCCGTTCGGAGTCGGCTTGAAACTGTAGGTCCCTCCATTTGTGGAACAACATCAAGACGCACACCACAAATAGGAGGAGGAGCTCGGCCAAATACCCAAAAAGGGTGTACGTGCCAATTATATATATATATATAATCTCAATGGAAAACCGATTGATCTCTATACGAAAAATCGGGCTGCAAACGCAGCTATGATCGGCTTATCTGTAGAACCTTAGTCCACAGCTCTATTATTGGGAATGAAAAGGCCAATTCAGATTATATGGTTCCTGTTAACAGTTGTGGCAAACTGCTAAAGACCGTTATCAAAGACAATGGATGGCGCATAGGCTTGGTCAGTGAAGTAGCTACATCAGTGAAGTAGCTACATATTTTTATTAAAAAAAAAAAAACAATAATTACATCAATAATTTCATCAATTCGCCGTTGCTGTTTACAATCTTTTCCTCACCAATCGACCAATTTGTAGACGCCGTTCGGCCAAACCTCGCCTGATCTGGTGTCAAAGGAGTTGTTGACGCAGTTTGTAGAGGCCTTTTCGTTATACCTTCATATGGTTCGATAGGTAGCGGAAAAGATGTTAATCGGTCGGTGGAAGATCTGGAGAATACGGCTGATGCTGGAGGACCTCTCATTCGAGCTCTTAGAATGCGGCTTTGACAACTTGTGCGACAAGGGGCCTGGCGTTGTTCGTTAAGGAGTATGGTTTGACAATTACGGTCTGGTATTTTTAGTCGAATAATCTCAATCACGCGGTGTAGCTGTACAATCTAGAGCTCATTGTTCGAGCATTTCCCAGTACAGCATGCCCTCACAGTCTCACCAAACACATATCATTGGATGATGATTCGTCTTGAATCTTGGCTTTGGAAAATCTCCTCGAGCTACCAACTCCTTTTTTTTGCTTCATATTGATTTATAGGTACCATTTCTCATCTCCCATGATGATTCGGTACAAAAAGCGCTATTTATGACGGGCGAGATGCTGAGAAGCACTTTAAAGGTGACTTTCCTTGTATTTTTCGTTGAGCTCGAGAGGCACCCAGGCTCACAATTTTTGGGTTCCGGGCTCCTTCAAAAGTGATTTGAGATATTCTTCATCGAATTTAGAAGGCCCGCTGCGGGACATGCCATCCCAAGTTGCCATTTTTGAACTTTGCAAACCATATCCATGCTGTAACTCGTCTATGACACCTTCTTCATACACTTTGGCCTGCTACACTCCTGGCCTGCTTCGGCAGCTTTTTGACCTCAATGAAAAGCAAATAGGAACAGGTGTCGAAAATATTTATTTTTGCCTCCTGGGTACTCCATTTCTAAGCCTCAAAACTAAAAAAAAAAATAAATAACTCAAAAATACAATTAACAAAGTTTTGTAGAGCAGAAAGACTTCTATAGAGTGAATAGTTACCCTTTGCCAAACAGCAAACAAATCGTTGTAAAGTAAAAGAAAATATAAAAAAATATCTATCCCGATGCCTTTAGGCTGTTACATAAAACCGTTATGTGAACAAAATCATAATACCCTTATGCACAAGTGTGCGTGGGTATAAATAAAGAGAATAACAACAGAGCAAAAAAAACTGACAGATAAGTAGTTGCGAAGGAGGGCAAACCGGATAAAATATGAGAATTACGTCTCACAGGAGGTGATGCATGCCACATACATTATGTTGTTGACTTTTTCAGGCTGTCGAATATTGCACAGTGAGGCGTTTTCGTAGCAAATCTACCTAGACTTTCGAATCAAGCACAAATATGCACAAAACAATGATAATATTTCTATTGTGGTTTGAAATTAAATTTAAACAAGCGTTAAATCAGCGCTCAAGGTTTGGTAGAATTCCAGGTGACGAAATATTGTATTTAACTTAATTTTTCTGTATACGCCAAAAGAGGTCGATGCAATTTTTAACAAAAGAGCAAGATATCAATCAATGCGTCTCCATTCTGCTCGACAGGTCGCTTTCGCTCTATGTTGTGAGATTCTCATCTTACGTATGTCGTCTTCTGCGTTTTGCAACCATCGTCTCCTTGGCCGGCCTCTCCTTCTTGCTCCTTGAGGATTTGTTTTAAAAATTTTTTTGGTCGCTCTTTCGCTGCTCATTCTTAGGACGTCTTTGCGATTTTATAAACCGCGTTAAATTTCGTCCCGCGTTAAATTTCGTCCCGCGATTAAAACACTGAGCTCGTGGTTGTACCGTATATGGGATGTACCGTCTTCTATTCGTATGGAGCCAAATATTTTTCCGAGAATTTTTCTTTGAAATTGCATCAGTAAATTCACGTCATTAGCTTTAAGGATCCATGTTTCACATGTGTAGATGAGAACCATTATTATATTTTGGTGCATCTGGAGCTTTTGTTCTTTTTATATCAATGAAAACTCCAACAGGTTTGATGTGACCAAATTATGCTCTGTTAGTTGCCTGAACACGGTTAGTATTGTCAAGGACGGATCCTTGTTTATGGTGAGTACTACGCCTAAGTATTTCAACTCATGCATGAGCTCAAAAATATAGCTTCCGATTCTGATGCGACTATCTTGAAAGGAGCGTGTTATGTACATATTTCGTCTTTTCTTCAATTATCTTGAGGCCTACTGGTTTTTTACTTATAATTTTAACTTCTAAAAATAAATAGCCAAAAATATATTGCATTTAAACTCAACCTACAGCATTGACATATTAAGTCGTTTGCCGAAAAGATATCAATATTATTCACCTAAAATAGATTGCCTACATCGTAAAGCACCAATAACACCGTAAGACTCTCCAATCTGGATCATCGATAGCGTTCAGCTTTCAATGCGGCATCTTCCTTAAAAATGCTGTATTGTTTAGGTTTCATTTAAGTTACATATGGAGCAGTTTTTCTTAAACAACCAGTTTAGCATAATGCACGCACTCCTAGCCTTAAAAACCAACGAAACTCCGTACCTATTCAAATCGTTCCTGGCCTAATTATGTGCTATTTTTGTATATACTTGTTCAATTCACTTGAGAGTACAGACTCTTTCGTCGCACACAGTTCTGGGCTGTTATTTTTGCAGGGTCCCATGTGATGTCGGCTTTTGCTAGATCCCGCCACATCGACGTTCTCTCCGAGTATTATTTGCCCGACCGCGACCTCTGCTCCCTTACGGGTTCCAGTTCAGTGCCATTCTCGTGATGAGACCTGGTGGTTTTTTAAGCGTGTGATCTATCCATCGCCACTTTCTGCGTTTGATTTGCCATAAAATGGGCTCCTCATTAGTTTATCTCCACAGCGCGTCGTTGCTGATTGTGTTTGGCCAGAATATTCTACAGATAATGCGGAGGCATTTGTTGACGAAAGATTGTAGCCTCTGTGTGATGGTGTTGGATACCAGCCATGTTTCACTTCTGTATAACAATATTGACTTCACACATCAGCTGAATAATCGTTGTTCAGAGCCACTAGAGAATTGCGAACTCGCCCATACTAAATGAATTTGCCCGAACGTCGCCTTTGCTTTGTTTAACCTGCAGTTGACATTTTTATCTGCTCCGCCGTCTGTCGTGATAGTGCAGCCGCGGTAGCAGAAGCTTTCGACAAATTCCACCGGACACCCGTCAACCATTATAGGTCCTTTGTTATGGCAGAGAGCCTTTGTCTTGACGATGTTGCGTGACACTGCGTGCCAGCGTGACTAGTCTTTCAGCCTTCTCTTGCATGTCAGTGAGTCTGTAAGAGAGGAGGCAAATGTCATCGGTGAAGTCCAGGTCCTGAAAATGTCTGATGAAACATTATAGTCTTTTGTGCAGGGTCAATTGGCTCATAACGTTGTCTAGGACGATGGCGAAGAGAAGGGACAACAGGTGACAATAGTGCCTTACGCCTGCATTAATGGTGAATATGTCGCTGATGTTGTGGTTATGGAGCATTGCCAGTTCGGAGTTCTCGTAAAGGTCTCTGATGAGGTGGATTATACGAGTATTAGCGGTAACTCCTTTTCTACTCAACGCCAGCCATAGTGAGTCTCGTTTGATTGTGTCGGAAGCCTTCTTAAAGTCGACGAATAGCATGTAAAAAGGGGAGCGCCACTCAACTGATTGTTCTACTATGAGGAGTGTTGGCTTGGTCAACACCGCTTCGGTGAGGGCGAAATCCCGCTTGTTCGAGCCTTAAGTGGCATTCCATACATACGTATCCTATTTTAAGATCTCAAAGCTTATTTATCGGGTATCACTACTGCTCATTGTATTCTTGATTTCTTTGTGGTCTGGTTTAATGATATTCAACATTATTTTGCATTTCACAAGTTTTTCATGTCATCCCATTTTAGGTCGTAAGCATTTCTTATTATGTTAAGTTCTCTAAACCAGAAGATTTTTCTTTTTAAAACCGAATTTGACAGAATTTGAGGCAACCTCTCATTCTTGTCTTCGAATAATGCCTTATTAAGAGCACATTCCAATCCCGTGTGAATATATGTAGATAGTGTAAGAGAGTACGTGAGTGAGCTGATTTGAAAATCTTCTTTATAAATTTACATCTGCATTGCCCCCATGCCCCCACACCTGAGCAGCATAACTTTGAGTGGCTCGAAAAACAGCCTGGAACATCTTCCAGTTACCGCTTAGATCTATTATCTTTTTCCCGAAAAAGTTATTCCCTAAGCGATTTATACTCGCGTTGTTTGTATTTTCGAAATCTTTTTTAAAGAAAATTTTTGGTATTAATAACACCCTGAATTAGCAACACTCATTTATGTTTATTATCTCAATGAATTTTCCCATACTTTAATTGCTAGACGCTGTTCTCCATATTTTTTCACCATTTGTAAATTCCTACTGAAAGACAACCAATTGAGAAGCCCTGTCTTACCACTGTGCCACGTTTTCTTCGCTATTCACGACGCTGCTTGACTTCCATCACCAACCGCATTAAAAGCCTCAAATAATGTTATTATAAGTGTATTTTGGAGAGCAGCAGCTAAGTTGGCAACCTTTTGTCTTGCATGTTGTGCCTGCCAACTGTTTGTGTGTTCCCCTGTTTGTTTTTACATTGTACTTGACTACTTTTGCCACTGTGCAAACGAAACATTCGAGAGCGCCTACGAAATGTGCACGAACTAGGCATATTATGACAGTTGAAGTGATTGTGAGTGCTTTCATACGCTCGCGGCGTAAAAGTCAAAGTCAACAGCCGCACTTAACCGACTTGTTGCTGCCATTATATATGTAAACTTGTGCCCCCACTTACATACTTGGATTTACATAAATTTTTCCGCAGCTATGCCCATACGAAAGGGGCACTTGTAGACTCATTGTGTACTTGTGGGCGCTTAAAGCCATTTTAAATACTAGCAAATTATGGCGCTTATGCGTTGCTGCTGTTAGCATAATAATTACCAGTAAGTGTCTCATAATTTTGTAGCTAAGATTGAGCTGTTACGTCAAACACTTATACTCTGGCATGAAGAAAAGCTGGTTAAAATTTGTGTGTTTTTTTTTTGCTCTTGTGTCTGCCTGATTTATTTGTAAGAAGTGTGGTGTGAATCTAAATGGCTGTGCCGTAAATGTATGCATTTATGCTGAAGCAGATCTATGGGCGAGGACTAACGATAAATGTGTGGAAAATCATTCATTGAGTTTCCTTCATTTTAGTCTCTCTAGTCGACATGTACACTGGGGCTTGCGTAAGTGAAATGTCTGGCGCAGCTCAAGGATTTACGCTCGGCTCCGATCTCTAGAATCTGAGCTACGACGAGATCTTGAGCATAGAAATGCCAAAAGATACATATCTGGGGGATACGCGGACGTTAAAGTAGCGGTCATACCAGCTCGGTACACTGAGGACACTAGGAGGCAGCTGAACCAAGTTATGATAAGGACGCAAATATCGATTGAGTATTACGGCCTGGAACCCGTCAAACATAAGACCGAAGTGATCCTTATTACACGAGGTCAAACACCACTCGAGGTCATCATGTAAATAGGCGAAACGTCCTTAGTGACCCAAAAAGTAGTGCAATACCTAGTTTCAGCCTACAGGTTTACTTTCTCCCAAGCAGCCAAAGCAGCAAAGGTCAGGGAATGATAAGTAGATTAATGGCAAACATCGGTGGGCGATAGCAGAGCAAGAGAAGGTTAATTATGGTGGCCATAAACTAAATTTTCCTGTACTGCAGCGAAGTATGAGGAATTGTGCTAAACTGTAAAGCCAAGCGCAAAGCATTGGAGGATGTGCAATGAACAGCGGCACTCAGAGTTGCTTTAGCTTATCGCACTGTCTCTGGCGCTGCAGTCTTTGTGAACAGCGCCGAGATGCCCATCGACCTCATGGCTCGAGAACGAATGAATGCGTGGGAGTCCAAGAAGAACCACGTCCTCACTAGCGCCGCGGAACGGAGATGCCAAACCATGCTGCGGCCGCAAGGCCGATGAGGTACTGAGCCCATTGGCAGACGGACGGCGAAACTTATGCCAAGAGTAATCAAATTGGTGCAAAGGAACTTCGGGGAAGTGAAGTATTTCCTAACTTAGTTCCTCTCGGGCGACGGCATATACTTCGTAGAGCCGAGTGATGACTCTGAACACAAGTTGTTTAGTTGTGACAGATGGCTCGGAGGAAGAGGTGCTCAGAGAAAGCAGTTTGGCGACATCCCGCCGAGCAACATAATCAGCAAAATGCGTAAACAGCTTGAACGCGCTAAAGAGATACATCGAGAACGTACTACAAAAAAAAAAGATAGACCTTGACACAGTGCAACAAAGCGAAACCACATATATAGAGACACTAGAAGACGAGACTATAGCATGAAGCTGGCTACATATATGGTGAACCCAGACGTGGGCAACAAGAACTTGTACTTCTTCATCCTTATCAGTGCTGGATGGACCACTCCTTCCGAAACTATCATCTTCCATATTACTTGATCCGACACCAGTTTTGCTTTATTTGTTTATCTCTTTGAGGTCGCCGATAACTATATCTGCTTATCTCTTCTTTGTTCCGCTCTTCGCTCCCTTCACATACGGCTATTTCTTCAAGGCTCGCTTTGGTGCTTTTTGTTACGGCATTCTTCTAACGAGTCCAAGCCAGCGTATTCGTTGGAATTTTATGCACTTTACTTTATCATGTTTTGCCACTGAATGGGGTGTACAAATTCAGAGTTGTATCTAATACGATCCATCACGTCCTGGCACCTCCATCTTCAAGCTTGATTGTACCATATAAAGGCTTAACATAACCCCACTTTTAAAAATTCAAAGCTGTGATTTCACACGATCTTGATAATCAATCCGCTTGTCCGAGATGAGAGATAAATTGCTCACCGAAACGACGACGCAGTAAATCTATTGCTTCACGGGCTGTATGGCAAGTAGCGCCGGCATGTTTTGGAACCATGGGTTGGATTTTGTGGAGATCACGGGCTTCAATTTGCGGCATAAAAAAGTCGTTTAACATGGCGCAATAGTGTTCGCCCTTCATTGAAGCATTAGCGCTCGCCTCGTCTTTGAGAAAATATGGGCCGGTAATTCCTTCAGTCCATAGGCCGCACCAAACTGTTGTTTTCAATGGATGTAATGGCTGTTCTTGAATGGCTTTGGGTTGCTCTTCAGCGCAAGTACGGCAATTTTGCTATTGACGTAGCCATTAAGGCAAAAAGGGGGCTCATCGCAGAACAGTTGAAGTTGGCCTGAGCGCGGGATGAAGACAGAGCGCCATTTTCGTACTACAAATTTCCGATTTGTAAACATTGTTGTGGTGTAAGTCTTTCCATGATGAAATCCCTATGAATACTGAAAAAAGTTATTTATTAGTTGTGATTACTGTCAAAAAAAAAACGATGTTGGAAAAAGTACCTCAATCTTAATACCTTGCTTACTTACTTATATGGTCTGATCAAGGATCACAACCTTACTTATATGGCCTGATCAAGGATCACAACCCATTATCGGATTAAGGCCGACTGTAACAAGTCTCGCCAGGCGTCTCTGCATTGCGCGCGCCGTCTCCAATTTATTACACTAAGCGATGATAGTTCCCTCAACTTTATTCTTCCATCCGAGGCATGGTGTTCCTCTGCGTCCTTGTCCTCTAACTTGGCATCCGAATATCTTCTTTCTTTGGGCTTTTGTATCCATATGCTCTACCTGACCCAGCCAGCACAAGCGCTGAATATTGATGCATTTCACTATGTTCACCTCGACGTACAGCTCGTATCGTCAACACGAAGAGGACCGAAGATTTTCCGAAGAATCTTTCTCTCGACTACTCCAAGAGCTGCTGCATCAGTCTGCGACACAACC
This sequence comes from Anastrepha obliqua, assembly GCF_027943255.1. NCBI lineage: Eukaryota > Metazoa > Arthropoda > Insecta > Diptera > Tephritidae > Anastrepha > Anastrepha obliqua. Next base: position 17,486,157 of record NC_072894.1, read on the forward strand.
CATACTTTAGCGTCATAGGATAGCACGGGAGAGATGAGCGTCTTGAAGAGTGTTAGTTTTGTCGGGCGAGAGAGGTCGCTGCACGCATTTGTTTACTGAGACCATAGTAACTTCTATTAGCAAGCGTGATTCGTCGGCTGACATCGTTTGTTGTTCTGATGGCGGTGCCAGGATATATAATTTCTTTGACAAAAGGTATAGTTGTTCGCCAAGATACTGGAACTAAAACGCCGCGTATCTTTCCTAGTGGACAGCATATACTTCGTCTTGCCCTCTTTTAATTTAGACCCACTCTATGCAAGGAGCTGGACACCTTTGATGAAAATGGTGCCATTTCGATGAGTACCGGCTCTCCTCAGTACTCCTTCCATGAGAAAGTTGACGAGTTTGCACGGTAGTGGATCGTATTGTCTGAAACCTCGCTCGGTATTGCAAGGTTTGGAGAGGTCTTTTCCCACCTTGACAGAGCTGGACGTGTTGCTCAATGTAATTTTGCAAAGTGGAATCAGTTTTGCGTGAATACTGAATTGTGGCATATAGGCGATCCTTTATCGGGCTATCGAAAGCAGCGAAATAATTGTGCTGGTCAGTCCCAAGTGACCATCCCCCATCTCAATCTGATTACCCTTCAGTTTTCTAAGTATTTTCTTTTAAATGCGGCTATTTGGTTCACGTCTTCATCTTCATCATCCACACTTCACACAACTACTTACGTAGTTTCGGGTTTCTTGACAGGAGTTTGGACTTGAATAGCTTTATATGCGCAAAGTATGCCCTCTTTGCTGCTTGTAATCGGCATTGTATAGCAATATTTATGTCGTCATTGGTGCTAAGCTCCACTTCAATATTTTTAAGTTCCTCGACAGCTTCGCGCTCGACTGAGTCATGTCGTCCGAATGGATACAAACGCCCCGGCTCTGAAAGTATTCGATGCGGTACCAGCTGGAGAGAGCAGAGGAAGAGGATGCTTTCTCAGGTGGAGAAGGACGTGGTTGGCGCCGGTTAGCAGGAGAAAGTAACAACTGGTGCGCTTTGTTAAGCTCGGCCAAAAGCGTAAGCTGTTATCGCGCCAATGGGCATGGCAGCGCCCATCTCCATAATTCTGCTTCGTCGATTTTGTTTTTTTTTTGAAATCATTATTTGTATGTACTAAATATGAGTAATTTTGCTGATATCTAGGAAACTGTCTAGAAAACTACTATTACTAACTACTAATTTTGTGAAAATTACCCTTAAATGCGAGGTATGCTTGATTATTGGCAAACTTTACCAGTTTTCACTACCGACCTACCTCGGACAAGAAATAATATGCGATCCAAGTTTCGTGGAAATATACTAATTTTCGCTCGTGTTATCGTAAGCGGATGCACAGTCGGATAGGCGTAGCAAAAATGACTGCTCTCATCATTCTGAGTGCTTGGGTATATTTATTATCTATATCTATGTCGATTTTATTATGCTATTACAGGCAACTGTTATATGAACAAAATTACATTTCCCTCGGGTACAAGTGCACTCGGTATTCAAACCTTACTAAATGCGAGCACATATTGTTTGTTAACCTTTTTCAACAGCCAACCTTTAAAATCTCATAATCCACTTCATTTTTTACACTCGCATGTCGCACTTGAGTTGGGTTGACAATAGTGAAATACACAGCTGGCAAAGGGAACGAGGTCACAAATGTGTTTTACACAGACAAAGAGTGCATACATACATACATATGTATATTCGGCGGGTGCACTGCAAATAAACCAAATCGTCGTAAATTTTTGTATGAGAAAAAAGTTCTATTTTCGGTTTATTGTTATCTCAATTTCGTGGTTCACTTTGTCGGATATGGTGTGAGTTGTTACTGTAGTACTCATGAAAAAGCGATTTTGTTTTTGAATTTTGATATACTCATGCTCATCTACATTTGCTATTTTTTTATTTACTTATGCACCACGTTTACATAATGATTTTAGGTTTGCTATTTAATATGCAAGCAATAAAAACTTATCCCTTCGACGTAATACATAAATTTCATATGTAAGACTGAAACAGCTCAGGTAGTCACCAAGGCCAAAAAAACTCAATAACCGAATAACCTATGAGCCACTTGTGGTAACTATGAGACTTTAAGTTCACTATGACCAAGCTTTAAAAAAAAGTGCTTCTTCTCTCTCAAATCTCTTATTACTACAAAACGGCGTTCTTTTATTTAGCAGAACCTGCACGGTCAGCACTGTCTTATGCTGGCGCATATCAACAAATTCTCTATGCAGAAGTTGTTTCATTTGAAATAAGGGGAAATTGAGCACAAACATTTCAGTCTTCATTGCTCTGTTAGTTGGTGGCCTCTTCCTTCATCTGGTACTCCCCGCATGCCACATGACACCAAATACTTCATTTACGCAAATTAAATTGCAGCATAGCCTATCGGGTACGGTTCTTTTATGCCGCAGTCAAGCGAAACTGCACACAAATCCTCACATAATATTAATTCAAGAACCATGGGTGTCTAAAGGACAAATTCAGGGCTTGGGAGATATAAAGTGGGGGTCTATCTTTTATAAAGAGGGAGATGTCCATCCGCGTACGTGTATTATTATGTCAGAAGCGGTTGATTGCATTTTGTTAAGACAATTCTGCTGTCAAGACTTAGTTGCAGTCCAAATAGAGTATCGATTAGTGGGCAAAGAGGTTGGGACATTTGTCGTCTCAGCTTATTTTCCTTGCGACTTCATTCTCCCTCCCCTACGAGGGAAGTTGTAAGATCTATGCTGAATCCATGGGATTAGGATTCTAATTGTGGAATGTGACTCAAAGGCTAAAAACACATTCTGGGGTAACACGAAATGTAACTTCAGGGGGCATAAACTCATAGACTTCATTCTGTTATCTCACTTGGTTATACAGAACGTTGGCACCAGCCCAAATTTTGTGAACAGCAAAAGGCAGGAAGTGATTGATATGCCATTATCTCACGATAAAATATCAGATAATATCACTGGTTGGAAAGTACTCGATAAAGATTCCCTGTCGGACCATCGTTATATAGAGTTTAGGCTTGCGGCGAACTATAATCGAGTGTTATAACAAGGTGTGCCCGGAACCTAGGAGAAGAGAGGGTAAGATGATCCCCTGGTGGAACGCCGAACTCTCGAAACTCCGAAAAACTTAGAGGAAACTTCTTAAAAGAGCTCTTAAATTTCAGTTGGAAAGGGATTGGACTACCGTAAGCTGAGGAAGGAATATAAAAAGAAAACTAGACCATCTAAATTGGACTCTTATAGAACCTTCTGCAGTGAACTGGAGGAACGGAACGGCAGCGAGGTTATGCAAGATCCTCCAAAGAGACCGAACGGCTAGGCTAGACTCACTGCTCAAACCGGATGGTACTTATACGGACTCAAAATCAGAAGTGTACGATGTTCGCTTTTCAACACATTTCCCTGGCTCCAGGAATATTGTTGGTCAAAGTTCTATCTATCAGTCTGATCATGTCGACTTTGGTTAATTGCATTAGGATAGTTAACGAGGAAACGATAAAGTTCGCCTTCTCCTCATTCGAAAACTTTAAGTTCCCAAGACCCGATGACATTTATCAATTCATGCTCAAGCGGGCGGAGAACAACTAATGAAGGTTCTGAGGATAATCTTTACGGCATGTCTTGCGCACGCTTATGTTCCATTTTTTCGACCATATACCTATAGGAAGCTTTCAACGAGATTAACTCATAAGCGCCCCGAGCATACGGAACTGCCAAAAAACTTCGTAATCCCGCAATTGGGATGGTCCTGTGTGTTTTCAAGACGCGACGTGCCTGTGCAATCTTTTATATGTTACTTTATATATTTGTCATTTATGATAATATTTCATAATATTTCTTTTAGAATAGGCAGTAGGTCATTCGATATCCTTGAAAGCCATACGGATAGGCGCCCAACCTTTTGATCCGCCTGGTATAAGTTTTGTCCAGTATGTCCCGTCAGTTGGAATTTCGATATCATCTGCTGCATATTGGAAAAGGAAAAATTTGCATTTTGTTGCTCTGCATATGAATTGTTCGCTCCCATCCACTCTCAACAGGACGTGTTATTTCACTTTTTCGTTCGCTTTCGCCCAATTTTCATTCATTTTCTTCGGAGGTATCCCCATTGATCTCGAGTATTTTATACAATATCTTATTACATCTCCTGAATTTGCGATGATTGCTAGAAAAAGGGGATCGGTGAGCATAAAAAAATGCTGTGCTCTAATTCCATTATCCAATCGTTAATAATTTTCGATGAAACATGAAGCGGAGAACGCACATGCATTGCTTTCACTAGTGTATTTCCTACTGGATGAACAATGTGACGAACAAAGCAATAATCTAAGGATTCGAGACAAGCGTACCCGGCAATTAGGCTCATCTCGTAGAGATAGGTATGCAAAGAAATAGGTAGGTACACCATAGATATACCATCAAAATATGGAAGGCTTAGAAAAAAACCAGTGTGTATAAATTCCTTGGAAGAAATTATTAATTTATTATCCAAAACGGTTGAGGTCGATCGGATAGCGGTTTTCGATATATTTCATTGCAAAAGTTTAAATTCCGTAAAATTGACGGGTTCCGTATACCCAATGTTAACGTTCACGGCCTAGTATCTACAAGTATTTATATCGTATCTGCGCTTACTCAATGCGAAAATATTGCTAAGGGTTGGTGACAAATTCAATGTTCATTTTTTTCCTTATTCGCTCTTCTCGGGAGCATAGGGCCTCGACAAGACTCATTCTTGCGTTAGTTTCGTTAATCTATTTCGTTTCTGACAAGGTGGGTAATTGGCCTGCCGCTACCAGTCCTAAATAGTGGGAATGCCCACCTGTCGTTGCTTAGGAACATCAGATTCTTACTACTTGGAGCGCCATCTGCGTTTCACATTTTTCTGCCAGAAGGATCGCACAGATGGACAGCTTCCCCTTGCTGGCGCCACTGATGAAATGTGTAACTGTTTGTTTTTTCCTTTGTATTTGTTTGTTTTAGCAGCCACATTGCAAATAATGCGCTGACTATTATGTGGGATTAAGGATGGAAAGGATGAGTTTTTGGAGTTGAGGAATGATAGGTAGGTAATTTTGGAAAACCGCAACCCCTGGGGTGGCAGGCTAGTGCACTTATGCTAGACTACAGAGGCCGCTTATGGACATGAAATATTAAATGTTAAAGAGTTTTTTCTGTTGGCAAATCTCCGGGTGGATTTTTGCCTTAAAAAGCTCTAGTTTCTATTAAAAGGCCACACGTTGTAGTATCCACCATTCCGTTTGTGAAAACTCATCAAGATTATCGCAGGATAAAATTAGAAAAATATCTAACCGTTGAAGAACTTTGACGCACACTGATACGAGGACAAAAAAGTATTCCCTTGATTCTAAAAATAATATTTTGATGCATATAAATACGTACATATATACAGATATATTTATGTCACTATCTCGATTCTTTTATGCTGTTGTAAATAGCAGTTATGTGAACTTTTTATTTTTTAATTTATATAATAATTTTTATAATATTTTTGATTTTTGATATTCCACTGCGCCAGTGAAACGCACTTCGACTGAGTTGTGATGAAAAATTTTAATAAAGTGGAAAATTAATTACTACTCAATAAACAAAAGCCACAAAACCCAACAAAATGTAACAAGAAAAAAAAAAAAACAAAAAAAAAAATATTGAACGTCACTAATATCAACCACTTCGAAACATATCAAATCGTCATAATCACTGAAGCGGAACAGAAAAATAGCACCACCAATGCACGCATAACCAAATCAAAGGCGTGCCAAGAAGCCAAGGCTTGGAAACACGAAAAACCAAACTAAACAAAAATTGGTGAAATTGGGAGGGGGCCCTAAATAATTTGGTTAATATTACTCTTTCGCTTCGTATCGACGCACAGCTGTTAAAATGTTCATAATTACGGTCGTTAGGTTGCTACTAATTGCGCTGAACCTCTTCCCCAGCCGCTACACAAATCGGAAAGTGATGTTCCTCATCTATCTAACAAATCTGGTGACACATGGTGAGTAGCCGTTGATGTAATGTCATATCAAATATAAATTTTTTTCATTTGAATTTCTTTCCGTTCGAGAGTTGGCTAGTTTAGTTTTATGCTTCGGCGCTAATTGCATGGGTAATTAAAAAGCAACATTTTTTTTTCGGAATAAAGGAGCACTTTTGGAATATGATTGGTGCGTGAAGTCATTTTCCAAAGCTATAATATACAAACGTGCTGTAATTAGTGAGTGTTGTCTAATGGGCGAAAAAGTTTAAAGCTAATTTATGCTAAATTCGAAAAACAGTTATACCTTATTTGATACAGTCACAATTTTTTTTTGTAAAGTGTTCTATATTTCATAATATTTTGGGAAAATGGAAAAACAGATTATGCAGATATTTTATTTATTTTGTTTTATTTCATTACCCGACATAAAATAGAAAAAACGTTCAACTCCTTTCATTGTAATGCAAAAAAAAAAGACATACAGAGAATTCACGCCACAGCTCAAATGATACATTTAAAAACGGCAAAAATTCATTTCTAATTTTTAAAGCTTGAAGGTAATTAATACTTTGTTGGATATCCTTTATTGTTACTTAGAGCTTGAAGTCTACGTGGCATGGAATCAATCACTTGTTTTGTGTATTCTAGACTAATTTACTTACTTACTTACTTAGGTGGCCATAACAACCCGTTACCGAGTTACGGCCGACCTCACTAGCCCTCTCCAGGTGCCTCTGCTCCGCGCGAGTTATGCAAGTCGCACAAACAAATAACATAATTGTTGATAGCGACGAGGTCAGCATAATCATGCAGAGGTACTTGAACCGAGATCGAATTTCAAAAGCATAAACAACGGAAGCGTCGCCGTCGCTCCCGTTGCTCGATCAACAATTCATGCAGAGGTACTTGAACCGAGATCGAATTTCAAAAGCATAAACAACGGAAGCGTCACCGTCACTCCCGTTGCTCGATCAACAATTTATGCATGTGCCAAAGCAAAGTTATGCAACCAATTAAAGTCGCCGTTGCTCGATCAACAATTATGGAATAAACGAAATGGGCATTTGCATATGCCAAAGCATATTATAATTTTAGTCTTAAGATTCAACTGTAACTGGACAGAAGTCCAAGTTCATTCAATAAAAAATATAATTGAATTAAAGTTCTTTAATTGGCGCAGTCGAAATCGGACAAATACGTTCAAAGTTAATCCGCGAGAAAATTTTAAATCACAATGGAAGCAGAATTGGACAAATTAAGAGCAGTATTGCTTCAACAGGAAGGAGAGTTGAACCTATTAAGGCAACAAAATCAACAACAACAACAACAACTGCAACAACAACAACCACAATATCAAGAGCAACAACATCAACAACAACAACAACCAATCCAGTGGCTGTCAAACAAAGATATCATCCAGCAGTTTCGCCAGCTAAGGCAGCTCGACGACCAACATGATGTGTTAGCCTTTATAAAATCTGTGGAGTTCCTCATGACATTATGCCAGGGAAACGCATTACTGATCCAGTTTGGCACTAGCATAGTCGCTAATGAAAAGGTGTCGGGAACAGCAGCAAATTTCATCAGACAATTGGGGATGGAGCCTAGCTGGGACCAAATGAAGACCAAACTGATGGAGCAAATGCGACCCAGGACGACCTACGAGGACGTATTCGATAAATGCAGATTCATCAAAGTGAGTAGTTTAAGAGATTTGTTCCAAGAGTTTGAGAAAGCAAAGTGCGAAATAAACAAAATATATATGTTCGACGAATCCAAACCAGCCATGTATGAAAATGATAAAGTAGATAGAGATTTGTTAAACATGCTAATGAATAAAATAGACACTCCGTTCAGGATTCATGTCGATCAGGGCATGTCTATGCATGCTTTACAAACGAAATATTCAAATATTAAAGCACTGGACGACCCCAGAGCTATTTTACAGAGGTATAGAAAAAATTCGAACAATACCTATAACAAACAGGGTAACACTAACGCTAACACTAACACTAGCACCACTCATAAAAACGCAACCCAGAATAATCAGTTTGCTAGTAATAATAACAATACCAAACAGAATCAGGGTGGCTGGCCAAACACCAATAATAACGCCGGCCCACCTCAGAGTGACCGAGTCAACCAACAATCGTATAACAGGTCACAACCCACCCAAAACCCAAATTTTAAACCTAACTATAACAACAAGGGTAACAGTTCAAAACAGACAAGAATGTCTCATATGAGCGTTGACACTCAAAAGAATGATCCCACACCCATGGAGATTGGGACTTTAGAAGAAGAAGAGGAAGAACAGGTAAATTTTTTGATTCCTTGCCTAGAGCAACCTTACCCATAATAGTGTGGACAATAGGAAAAGAAAAAATTAAATGCTTAGTCGACACTGGTGCGACGACAAGCATCTTAAAATCAAGAATTCTTGAATTCCAATACCCCAAAACAGAACTCACCAAACCATGCTCTTATAAAACTCTTAACGGCATTAATGTCGTGAAATACACCGTAACAACACCACTTCCAAAAGAGATACCCTACTCGGGGACACTACAGTGGAAACTTATAGATTTCTCAAACAAAAATTTCTCGGCAATAATAGGCCAAAATTTCTTAAAAGCCTTCAATGCTCAAATCAACAACACAGAGCGATATGTACAATTGCTCGATAGAAAATTTTATTTTTTGGATTACGAATACCCAGAAGCAATGCACAATGCTTGTGCTCTGCAACCCGTGAACAGAGAAGAAATACGAGATCGCTTCAACCTCGCTCATTTAAATGACGAGGAACGTCGAGCCGTCGAAACCCTATTCACGGAATTTGACGACTTATTTTTTCAAGAGGGGGACGTTTTGTCAGCAACAAACCAGATTTCCCACGAAATAATTACCACAGTGGATAGGCCTTTATATTCTAAAATATATAGATATCCCCAAATACATGAAAAAGAAATAAATAGACAGATAAAGGAAATGCTTGAGCAGAACATAATAAAAAAGAGTAACTCACCCTACAACAGTCCCTTATGGATCGTCGAGAAAAAACTCGATAATTCAGGGTCAAAAAAGTTCAGAATCGTCATCGATTACCGTAAATTAAACGAATTCACGGTCGATGACAGATTTCCAATCCCTAATCTAAACTCTCTATTGGATAAATTAGGTAGATCCCAATATTTCACAACCCTCGATCTGGCGAAGGGTTTTCACCAAATTCTCATAAGAGAGGAAGACAGACCAAAAACGGCATTTTCAACACCGTCAGGTCACTATGAGTTTGTCAGAATGCCGTTCGGACTAAAAAATGCTCCATCGACATTCCAGAGGCTCATGAATGAAGTCTTGAAAGATTATATTAATGACAACTGTGTCGTCTACATGGACGACATATTAATTTTTAGCACTTCCCTTCAGGAACATATGACCACCCTAAAGAAAATATTTAGAACCTTGAAGGAGGCAAATTTGAAAATTCAAGTAGATAAGTGTGACTTTCTTAAGAAAGAAACACAATTTCTTGGCCACATCCTGACCACTCACGGTATTAGACCGAACCCAGACAAAGTAAATATTATACAAAATTTAAAATTACCCAAAACGGCAAAACAGATTAAATCATTCCTGGGAATGACAGGATTTTACAGAAAGTTCGTTAGGGATTATGCAAAAATAGCATTCCCCATGTCAAGGTATCTGAAGAAAAACGAGACGATCAACACTGACGACCCAAGCTATATAGCTGCATTCGAAAAGTTGAAGACACTAGTTACAAACAGTCCAGTCCTACGATACCCAAATTTTTCCAAGAAATTCACTGTCACTACAGACGCCAGTAATTTCGCGGTGGGAGCAGTGCTATCTCAAGAGAGCCACCCAATCGCATATGCATCCCGAACATTAAATCAACATGAATGCAACTACTCGACTATAGAGAAAGAGCTTCTAGCCATAGTGTGGGCCGTAAAGTACTTTCGACCGTATGTTTATGGTAGAGAATTCGACCTCGAGAGCGATCACCAACCCTTAAAATGGCTGATGGCTAAATATACAGGCAAAGATATAAGCCCAAGACTGCAAAGATGGCTCATTAATCTAGGGGAGTACAAGTTCCATATAGAATACATAAAAGGAAAAAATAATAATATTGCTGATTTTTTGAGTAGGATTAAAGAAGACGAAATTAACCTAATGGAGGTCGAATCAACAGACGAAGAAGACAACAAATCCCTGACTGAAACGGTTCACTCTCAAGAAGAGGATCAGGGTTTTAACATGTCCATACTAGAAACGGCAGTCAACAGATTCAAAACACAAATAATTTTTTCAGAAAAGAAACCCAACACCATAGTACAAGTGTTTGGCAAAAAGAGAATTTATATTAGCAAAAAAGACTTGGAAAACAACCAAGCAGTAAACATCCTTAGACGAGAAATAACAGCAGGAAAGATAGGAGTTTTTTCACACCTAAGCGACCATGAATTTTACCAATTTCAAAAAATATTAACAAAGGAATACACTTCCAATCAAAAAGTAAGGTTCGTAAAATGTACCAGGTTCGCTACAGACATAGAGTCTGAAGATGAGTTGCACACCCAAATAGCTCTGTTTCATAAAAATGAGAGTGGCCATTGCGGGATAGTTGCCACCTATCAGAAACTTAAACTTAAAATTTACCATCCCAATCTAAAAACACACATCCACAGAATAATAAATAATTGCGACGTTTGCAGTGGTGGGAAATATGATAGGAAACCCATTAAAAACAACTTCCATCTAACAGAAACACCAAAAACCTGCAACGAGATAATACATGTGGACACATATGTGAATTCAAAACAATCTTTCATAATATTCATTGATAAATTCTCAAAACACGCCACTTGCTTGCCACTGACCGATAGAAATAGTATCACAATAGTAGAACACATTCAACAGTTCTTGTCCATTAAAGGGAAAGTCCAGAAATTTGTCTTCGACAACGAATTCAATAGCTTGAACGTCAGGGAATTCCTGGAAAAAGAAGGCATAGAATACCACTCAACAAAGCCAAATAGTCATACTGGCAATAGCGATGTCGAAAGACTTAATAATACATTGACAGAGAAAATTCGTACACTAAATATAGAAGAGAAAAGACCTATAATTGAACAAATGGCCAGAGCTGTATACTTTTACAACAATACACACCACACCACCACAAAATCTACACCGTTCGAAGTACAAAACCATAAAGTCGATCACAAAGAATTATATGACAGAATGTCAGCACAAAAAGCAAAAAAAATAGCAAAACTAAACAATAACAGGGAAACTTACATAGAAACCAGAACAGAAGGATTTATAAAAAATTACAAAAACTTAAGACACAAGGAAGAACCCAAATTTAGGAAAACAAAATTACAAAACATCCACACAACAAACATTAAAAGACCTACAAAATTTTCAGATAACGTTGACACTCCTCATCATGTGCCTGCTGCCAACACTGTCGACGGCAATGATCAACATAACCCCGATCCAGGCTGAAACCGGATTCATATCGCTGGGGGAAAGTACGGTGGAGCTAGTTAACGAATTCAAAATGGTCCTACATATAATAAGTCCAAAAGAAATATTAGAATTAACCAACATAATCCAAAATAATACGAAAATTCTGGTTAAGAAAGATAGGCATAGGCTAGATACAGAGATAGAAACTATAAAAATCAAAATAAGATCCATAACCCCAAATTCGCTAGCAAGACAAAAACGCGGCCTTATCAACGCAATAGGAAAAACTCAGAAGTGGCTCACCGGTCTCATGGATGATGACGATAGGGAAATCATTATGAATCATCTCCTTAATAACCAAGAAAACCAAAATAACATAATTAACAATATTAACAAACAAGTAAAAATAAATAACGACTTACAAAATTCTATTAACACACTTAAAGAAGTAATATTGGATGACAGGGAAAAAATAACCAAAACTCTTAACAACATTGAGACATATAATACCATGCTCAGAACAGACATAATGTATCATGATCAACTGTTGAAGTTGAAATTTCTGCATGATAAAGTAGACACCATCCTGGACACAATAGCGTCAGCTAAATATAACCTCTTCCACCCCTCAATACTAACGAACGAAGAGTTTATACTCTATAATATAGATTTTTACAAAATTAAATTAATTCGCATGGGAGTCATGACCTATAACACTAATATAATCATAGCAATCAAAATACCAACTAACATAATAACTACCACAGTATTCTTAATAACCCCACTAACTAATCAGAAGAACAAAAGAATCGACATGAGTCCCGAAAGAGTAATAAAAATAGAGAACAAAACTTATACATACGAGGAACAGAAAACAATAAATGAACTCAAGCTTAGCTCTAACTGTATAATTAAAAGAAATTGTAAAATGATAGAAGATGTAGAATTTAAGACAAAATTAATAAACGAAGGTACATTGTTAATAAGTAATGCACAAGATAATGAAATTCAATACAATTGCAACAATACCACCAATAGCGAAATATTAAGAGGAAACTTCCTCATAGAATTCACAAATTGCACAGTCCTCATAGATGAAACATATTACAAAAATAGCCAAGAAATTTATACACAATCATTTGCCAATGAAGAAGAGGAGGAAAACTCATTTAACTTCACCGAAAAGCAGACGTTTAAAGAAATCGTATTAAAAGAAATAGAAAACACAAAAACAATTAAAGAAATAAAAATACAAACAATAGTTTCCAACAGTTTCGGCATAGTATCAATTACTCTTGTACTCCTCTTCATAGGAATATATTCCTATAACAAATGTAAAAGAGGAATCCAGGAGAATCCCTCATCAAAGGGGGGAGGAGTTATGCAAGTCGCACAAACAAATAACATAATTGTTGATAGCGACGAGGTCAGCATAATCATGCAGAGGTACTTGAACCGAGATCGAATTTCAAAAGCATAAACAACGGAAGCGTCGCCGTCGCTCCCGTTGCTCGATCAACAATTCATGCAGAGGTACTTGAACCGAGATCGAATTTCAAAAGCATAAACAACGGAAGCGTCACCGTCACTCCCGTTGCTCGATCAACAATTTATGCATGTGCCAAAGCAAAGTTATGCAACCAATTAAAGTCGCCGTTGCTCGATCAACAATTATGGAATAAACGAAATGGGCATTTGCATATGCCAAAGCATATTATAATTTTAGTCTTAAGATTCAACTGTAACTGGACAGAAGTCCAAGTTCATTCAATAAAAAATATAATTGAATTAAAGTTCTTTAATTCGCGCGCCTTCTCCAATTCTGTGCACCAAGCGAGCATAGGGTTTCCTCCACCTGGTCTTTCCACCGGAGCAATGGTCTTCCTCTGCGTCGGCTCCCTTGGACTTCGGCCTCGAACACCTTCTTTGCTGGAGCTTCTTCATCCATACGCACGACATGCCCTAGCCAACGTAGGCGTTGGATGGCGATGCGTTGAACTACGTCAATGTCAGCGTAGAGCTCATACAGCTCGTTGTTCATTCTTGAACGGTAGTCTTCGCCAACGCGCACAGGACGGAAGATCTTACGAAGAACTTTTCTCTCGAGCACCCCAAGAGCGGCTGCATCGCTTTGTGACACTACTCATGTCTCTGCGCCATAAAGCAACACGGGTATCATGAGCGTCTTGTACAGAGTCAGTTTGGTCACGCGAGATAGGGCTCGACTACTCAATTACTTACTTAGCCCATAGTGACACCTATTAGCAAGAGTGATTCTCCGTTTGATCTCCAGGCTGATA